>NC_142577.1:12265416-13530833 GCF_041283825.1 Pyrus communis
TGTTTGATTGAAGTGTGGGGGGGTAACTAAGTATGTTGATGCAAATTCGTTGGATTTTATCACCTATCACTTCACATGTTGTTTCTCACTGTTTTAAAGTATTTTAGTGTGTTTTGTTTTATAACTCCAAAAATCACATAAAAATTTGAAAAACATGTTTTGAAAAGCCTAAAAAGAGTGTTTTGAGTCATTTTTGTGTGTTTGTGTCGTAGGTCACCTTCCAATGATGGGGATTTGGTTTTTAATTGCATGACTGCTAAAAAGAGTTATAAACATGGAGAAAAGTTTGATTTACTCTTGGTATATGCTTGGTCATGGTTATAATGTATGACTTCACATGCAATCATAAAAGAAAAATTGGTTTTTGTAACATGCTTGAAGGAAGGAACTCAAACAAACGCTACAACCTTGTGAGACTTGAGCCTGAACGTTATTTGGAGAGTTAAAATCTGTGCATTATTGTTTTCTAAAGTCGTTGCATGATCTCATTATTCTTTGCTTGGTTACTACTTAGAAGGCGTTTCATCATATAGTTCCAAATGCTAGAACTCATGCCCATTTCATTCAAAGCATGTTATTGATTTGCATAACACATATTCAAGAAGAAGTTGTGTAGTGACCACCACCAAAGCCAAATTGCCATGTATCCTACTTCATTATATGTTTAAAGTAACCCCATTGAGCCTTGTTAAGCTTACATTCTTTGTTAACCCACACTATCCTCACCTAGCCTAGTTTAGGACAGTCCACACCCTTGTTCTTAAAAGATAGTGAGCATGACTTAAATGAATTCCTTTTGAGTTACATTATGCAAGAAAATGAGTGTGGGGGAAAGAATGCTTGTTCTTAAGTATGTTTTGAGATTCAAAAGAAAAGAAAAACAGAAAAGAAAGAAAGAAAGAAAAAAGAGCTTGAAAAAAATGAAAGAATGAGTGATTGAAGAAAGGGTCCAAAACACCAATTCTGGCCCTAAATTGTCTAAATTCTCCCTTTTTGTTCAAAAGTTGAGTTTTCATTCAAAAGTGAATTCTAAGTTGATTCAAGTGCTTTGCTCACTATTTCTTTAAGAACCTTTGTTTTCCATATCCCTTCTTTGTTATCCACACGCCCCAAGCCCCATTACAACCCGTGACTTCAATCTTGAGTGTTATGTGTTTCAATTTGTGGACTTTGAACTTGGTATGAGCATATGGTGTCACTGGTTCTCGCGTCTAAGTAGTAGCATTCCATTCATGAGATCATATCTAAACATGCTTATTAACTCCAAAAATTGCTTTCTTTGTGATACATATATGTGAGTGTTCGTTTTCATGTTTACATCAATCTTCTCACATATGACTAGATTAGGGTGTGTAGTTAGAAAATCTGAGTGAAAATTGAGTGCATATCTTGTAAGGAATTGAGCAAATTCTCTAAAGCATGTACCACATTCAAAACATGGTTTTAAATGCTTAATTGTGAACTAGTATGTGGTGACTATGATTAAGAATGTACTTAAGTGTGAAGATGACTAAAATCTGTGGAGATAATGATTTTTTTTAACATGTCATGTGCATTAAAAATCCATGAGACCATTGTTGGAAGGTGTAGGTTGTGTTTTGTTCATTTTGACTAGTTTCGTGTTCTTTTGTTGTTTTGTTTTGCTCGAGGACTAGCAAAAGCTAAGTGTGGGGGAATTTGATAGGAGCATATTTAGGCGACTTACTTAGCTTGTTTTCGTGCATTTATGTTGTTAATTCATAGTTGTTTTAGTAGTTTAAGCTATTTTCGTTTGTTTTTAGGTCCTAATGGCTAAGGAAGCAAAAAGGTGCATTTTGGAGCATTTTGGAGCAAAATTGGGATTGGAATGGATAGCATATGCTTGGAGCAAAAGGATTGGACGAAATTAAAGGCCTTGTATGCACTTAGGACATAAAACAAAGGGCCTAACCCAATCAAACAATCCTTTGAGCCATGCAAAACCTCTAGCCCAATCAAACAATCCATCAAAGCCATGCAAAAATCAGCCAACACATGCACCAATCACCAAACACTTACCTTTGCCGTGCACTCCTATCCCTTTGCATTTCCCTTTCATTTTAGCCGCGTGTATTCATCATTGCAGCCACCATTCACTCTTTAATCCACATGCATTCACACACACTTCACACAAACAACATTCACATGCAAACACATGCATTTCCAACACCAAACACAACCATTGCCGTGCCTTCCACACCAATTCCAGCTTTTCTTCATCATTGCAGCCACTTTGCCCTTTTATTTATGCATTAAACCTATTTCCTTTCCCTAAATTGCAGCCACAATCCACACCTTTCCAACTTAGCTGCACCCTACATACATTAATTAGTCATTCTTTTCATATTGCAGCCACATTCCACACCTTTCCAACCTAGCCACATCCATTTCAGCATTTCAAGCACCAAAACAGCCTTGTGCCATGCATCCCTTATGCCATTTTCAGATTTCCACCAACTAACCTAGTTGTCACTCACATGCATTCATCATAATTCACCCTAGCTACCACCATTCACACACACATGCACTCACATGCATTCACATGCATTTCAAGCACCAAAACAGCCTTGTGCCGTGCATCCCTTATGCCATTTTCAGCTTTCCTCCTTGCAATTCCACATGCATTTCCAACCTAGCAACACCCCTTTAATCATTCCTAGCTGCAATTCACATGCTCTCCCATCCATTCTCTCCCTATAAAAACCACACACACTTCATTCATTTGTCATTCATTCTACACCTCATTTCATACACAACACACCACAAACACACCATCACACAAGTCTTGCCGTGGCTTTCACTCCCATTTCCAGCAACCTTTCTTCTATTTCCACCACTCCCCAACCCTCCAAAACACTATCCAACCATTCCTCCATACAAACACCAACCCAAAACCAATTCATAGACCTTGTGCGACAACGAAGAGGAGGAGAAGAGTGCCTAAACGTTCATACAATTCAAGTTTGAGTTATTGGAATTTTTAGGTGTTGCTTTTCCTCGATTACAATGTTTAATTTCAATTCTCTTTGTCTTGTACGTATGAGGAACTAAACCCCCCCTTGGCTAGGGATGGATTCAAAATACATGTTTATGCTTGCGATATGATTTGATTACTTCTAATTACGTTTCATAAGTTGTGGATTCAATTTGTTTAACTATTTGATTGATAACCTATTTATGTATGTTTATTGAGAGTGCACGCTTAATTTTCATGCATAAATATGACGCTAGAATATAAGTGAGTTTCACCTAATAGTTATGAACTTATATTCACAAGTAGTGGAGGTTGCTTATAAACAATCGCGTTAAGTAAATTCTTGGCATAAGTTTCATGCAATCATAGTAACGAATGCCTCGTCAACACTTATGGTTTTCAAAGAACTTAATGATTCTTGCTTGTATCTCTATTATGCAATTCATGTAGGGAACTTGTGGGGAATGCTTTGGGTTGTCGTATGCAATCATCCAATTCATTAACTTAAGGAAAACTTGACGGTTAATTTAAACGGACCTAATTAACCCGGGGTGTTGAGAATTCATGGTTTATTGAAAAGCAATTAGAAATCATTTTGTATGCAAGTATAACATGTGTGGAGATGAACCCCTTAGCTAGCTTCTCATCCATTCATTTCCGTCAAATTCGTATTTACAATTTGTTTTCTTTACAATCTATCCATTTTAGTTTAAATTCGTCCAAACCTCAACCCCCCCCCCCCATATTTTGTTTAGTCTTAGTCTTAATCTATCTTATTCTGAGTTTTGCATTCTTTGAGTCTAGTATAGTGTTTTAAACTTGTTTTTACGTTTTTGAGTCAAATCCAAGTGATTAACAATCCCTCCTAATCCCCGGTCCAGAACGATCCCTACTTACATACTTATTGCAATTGACAAAAAGAGGGTTTAATTTGTGTGCGTATAATTCTCGCATCAACCACCGATCCTGCGATCAATCTAGGGTTATTTTCACTCCATTTTTTTGCAGGAATGCCTGCTTTAGGCCCAAGCTTTGTACCTGCAGTCCATTACATTTCCACCAGACATGGAAACGCCCATTATCCATACCCTTCCAATCTAGATGGTGAGCACTACCTGCCTCAGCTGGTCGCCAATTTCATAAACGCCCTCGCGCAGTAGACCCTTTTGGTGAACCAGCTCATTAAGCCCATTGAGACACAACGTGCCCCAGACGAGGTGTTCCGAAGTAGGACAAGGGTGGAAAAACGTGGTTTATTCTAGTGACGTCCCAACAAAAAGCTACTTAGCCCGCCATAAACCATGTGTTTAGGTAGTGTGCACTCTCGTTTGGGCCCTCGGGAAAATGTCTTCTCCCACTTTAGTTGGGCAGAGAAGTGTTCATTCTCAACTCGACTCATGAGTTAGTGTGCATTCGAGGTTGGGTCTACACTCCAATGAGCAGTCACGACATTCCAGACGAAGCATCCACACAAGGCTAGGCCCACAAGTTCATCCTCCTGTGAGGCACCAGAGTAGGCAGCCACATGCCGGAATGAACCGAGGAATGCACGAGAACAGTCTAGCTCACGTTCCATTGGTAGCCCCTACTAAACGTGATGGCGAGCATCACAAAATAAACCATGTGCATTGCGACCATAGCACAGGCGAGCAGGATATATCGAAGAGCAACATGGACTATCATGTCAACATCGAGGGCAGTTGGAGGCTCCGCAGCCCCACGAGCAGCTGCGTGGATTCCAGCGCATTGAGACTACTGACGATGCCCTTCAGAGAAATGTGGCCAACATGAGTAAGTCACCGTTTATAGATGAGATCGAGCAGACATAGCCACCACAGAAGTTTAGCCTGCCACATTTCCCTTTGTTTAAAGGAGATGAAAATCTGGACAAGCACCTGATGCACTACCAAAGCGCCATGACCCTATACGACAACAATGACGCTTCCATGTCCAAGATCTTTGCCATGATGCTCCAAGGTGAGGCCCAAGATTGGTTCCACACCCTGCCCCCATGGTCAATCTGGAACTTCAACGAACTTTCCTTAGTTTTCGCTAAGGAATACTCATTCTACCGCTTGATCAAGAAGAAGTCTAACCACCTCTTCAACATGAAGAATGAACCGAATGAGTCGCTCTGTATGTATGCCAAGAGGTTCAAAGTGGAGAAGGCGAAAATTATCAAATGCGATGATAGCATTGCAAGCTCAGCCTTCCAAAAGAGGCTCCTAGCAGATCACCCATTTTTCAGAGTGTTGATTATGGGCCAGAACTTGACCTTGGCAGATTCTTATGCTTTTGCAGAAAAGCATTCCCTTTGGGATGAAGCCAAGTGCTCCCAGAAGCTGCTTGAGCAATCACGCAAAGACGCTGAGCCAACTCAGAAGAAAGTAGGCGATAAACCGCTCAATGACAAAAATAAGTCAGGAAGCAGATGCATGGACTGATCAACCAGATCTTTCATGACCTTAAGGAAAAGTCGTGGTTCAAGATGTCGTAACCCATGAGGGGACACACCTCTAAGATGGACCAGACGAAGTACTGCACATTCTAAAGAGTTCCGGGGCACGCAACCAACGACTGTATCACATGCATAAAGGACCTTGAGAAGCTCGTGAAGGAAGGTAAGCGCGACCAGTATGTCTATAAACCAGCTGCCCAACCAAGGTGAAAAGCAGACGCTGATGCCGAACCCCCAGCTAAGACTGTCCAAATCAACTGTATCGTTGCTGAATCCGAGCATCTGGGGGCCACCAACAGTTCCAAGAAGAGGAAGATCTAGCTAACGAGATTGATCGTTTAGGTTCAAGCCATAAATGTTATACCTGGACCAATCGTCGACTTCACCGAGCAGGACTGAGGAAGTAGACTTTTCCCATGACGACGCCTTGGTGATTTCTGCTCAATTTGCCTACGCCATCATTGAAAGAATTATGGTGGACAATGGTAGCTCAGTTAATATCTTACAACTATCAGTTATCCAGAAGATGGGCTTAGAAAGAACGATTAAACATAAAGTAGAGGTCTTGACCGGATTCAACGGACTTACCTCAACTATCATTGGCATAATCATGCTCGACGTAACCAACCTTCCGGTTGTCTCATCGCAGACCTTCATGATTGTTAGCGATGCATCTCCCTATAACGGGATATTAAGACAACCTTGGCTAGTGAAGATTGGAGCTGTGACCTCGATCGAGCATCAGAATATTCGATTTTGCATCCCGGGAAGAGTAATCAGAGAGATCAAAGGCAACCAAGACATGTCTCAGCGATACATTGTACAAGTTCTCAAGGAGTCAAAGAAGAATTCTTTCACCCGAGCAGTAGCAATTGAAGTGGAGAAAAACGATTCTACCTTCGCTAAACAGCAATCACAGTAGGTGGGTTAGGAAGATGGCTTCATGGTCGACAATGCCCTGGCAAATGAATCAGGATGGAAACCTGAAGAGGACACCGAACACATCATTCTTGACCCTTACCAGCCATAGAAGACAGCTAAGATTGGTTCATGTTTGAGCCTAACAGAGAAGGAAGAACTCATGGTTTTCCTTAGGGAAAATTGTGACATTCTCACATTGTCACCCTCTGACATCCTGGTATTGATCTAGCGATAGATTATCATAAGCTGCATGTCGACCCTACTGCCAATCCTATAATCTAGAAATTATGACATTTCGCACCCGAGCTAATAGCGATTATTGAGACGGAGATCGACAAGTTACTGGAGGCCAAATTCTTTGAGGAAGTGGATCACTTAGTATAGCTGGCCAAAGTCGTGTTAGTGATGAAAAAAAGAAGGGCAAATGGAGAGTATGCGTGGATTACACCAACATCTGGGAACCAGTCGCTCAGCTTCTTAAACGCATATTCAGGCTACAATCAGATTGCCTTGCACGAGCCTGAAAAGGAAAAAATCGCATTTGTGATCGAGTAAGGCATATATTGTTACAAGGTCATGCCCTTTGGCCTCATGAATACATGAACAACCAACTAATGACTCGTAAACACAATGTTCAAGAAGCAAATTAGAGTAACCATGGAGGTTTATGTTAACGATATCATGGTGAAAGGCAAGTAACGGTCAGACCACATCAGCAACTTGGCAAAGACTTTTAACATCATCCGAGGGTACAAAATAAAGCTCAACCTAACCAAGTGCATTTTCGGCGTCTCTTTAGGGCGATTTTTGGGGTACCTTGTAACCCAGCGAGGAATTGAAGCTAATCTAAGGAAAATCAGAGTAATCTTGGACATGAAGTCTCCCACAACTCTGAAGGAGATCCAAAGTCTGACAGGACGAGCAGCTACAGTCTATTGTTTCCTCTCACGATCCACCGACCGATGCAAGTCTTTCTTTAAGGTAATCAAAAAGGTGCAGAGAAACAAATGGGATGATGAGTAAGAGAAAACATTTCAAGACCTGAAGCAGACGTTACCTCCACTATTATCGAAGCTGGAAGCAGCAAAGAACCTGTATATCTTTCTGGCGGTATCATAGGTAACAGTGAGCTCTACCTCATATGAGAAGAGCTGGGGGCCTAACTGCCAGTATTTAATACATCCAAATCTTTCCTCAATGTGAAAACCAAATACCCAAGGATTGAAAAGCTAATTTTGTCACTAGTTGTTGCAGCTTGGAAGCTCAGACCTTACTTTCAGGGGCATCCGGTTATCATCTTGACCTAGTACCCACTGCGATTAGTTTTGTATAGTCCAGACGCTTCTCAATGAGTGATAAAGTGGGCATTAGAACTTGGCCAATACGGTTTAGCATACCAACCCCGCTTGGCAAAAAAGGCCCAGGCTGTAAACACAAAAATTTTGTAACCAATGAAACGAGAACACGTGTACAAAGTAGATTTGTATTGATGAATTTGTAGGGTTACAATCTCTGTTTAAAATTTTCCTCTGATTCAGTCTTCAAATTTAATGTAGCTGCGTAGGTTTTTGATCCAAGGGTCGCGATGACTTGATCTAGGACGAACGATTGAACAATTGCTTCAAGTTTTGAGCTTGTAACAATGCGTGGAAAGTCTTGACCTCTAGGTATGTGTATGACCTACAGCAAAGGTGATGTTGATGTGGGATTTTGTTGATTCAAGGGTCTTGGAGACTTGATCTTAAATTGAACATCGTTACAAGTTTTAAGCTTGCAACAAAGTCCTGAAGGAATCGACACAAGTGCTTGTTGATTCTTTAAGGGAATGCTTAGGCTGTGGTCAAAAGAAAGCTTCGGCTTTGGTTGTACGTTCTTCGAAGAGAGCTTTGGTAGTGTATTAGTCTTCAAAGATTTGGCAAACGTTCTCATTTTGTGAGAATTTCGGCCCTTCCATGTAGAAATTGTCGACCTTTATGCTTGTTTGAGGACCTTGTATTTATAGACTTCTCAAAGCTTGCCTTTGGATGAGTTTGGCTTTGATTTGTGTGTTGATTTGTCCATGGGAGAATTTAGGCATGTTTTATGTCTTAATTTCAGCCACTTTCCCTTGCTTGGCCGAAATTAGGGCTTTCTTCCTATTTTGCAAGAAATCTTCAATTCTTGTTTGTTTTGTGAAGATGCTTTAGGTTTCATTCCGGGTTTGGGAGCAATTTGGGCCCCTTGCCGATTTTAAGGAGATTTCTTCCCCTTTGCCGCATTTGAGGTATGCTTTTGAGCTTCCTTTGCTTGATTTGTGCCAATGTCACTGATGACTTGTCCATTTGTGATGAGTCATATGCCACATGGAGCTTTGTGATGCATCGTTTGCAAGCAACGAAATTTACAAGTCTAAAAATGCCCCCACTTCAAGGCGCGTTGTAGGCATGTACTTGTCACATGTAAGAAACGAGTTTTGAAGTCATGCAATGTGAATGTTCTAACTTAAGGGTTGTTGAGACTTGATCTTGAATGAGGTTGCTTTTTCAAGGGCCAACGAAACATTTCTTCAAGGGCCGTTGAGGCATAGAGGCTTGATCTTGAATGAACATTTTTGAAAATGGATAAATTGGCACATACTTATTGTGCATATTGATTTTCCATAATTTTTTGACAAAATACATTTGGTGTATTTGGAGGCTTGGATTTTTTCCTTGTGGGTGTGGGAAAAGTGCTTTTTCCTTCCTTAAGTAGGAGCCTCATTCAATTTTGGTAATGAGGGTGATTTCCTTCAAGGTTTTGGAAAACTTTGGTGATTTCCTTCAAGGTTTTGGAAAGCTTTGGTGATTTCCTTCAAGGTTTTGGAAAGCTTTAATGCTTGTCCTTGGGTAAGATTTGCATTTTTTTTTCCTTTCCATTTTCATTTTTTTTTTTTTTGGGGCCAAGGAAGGTGTTTTCCCGATTGATTTGGGAAACTTGAATACTTGTCCTTGCCTTGGAGGGATTTCCTTTTGTATTTTGGCAAGGAGAGGTACTTTCCTCTGATGTTTTTGGAAATTTGAAGCCTTTCCTTTTTTTTTTGGCAATGAGGTACTTTCCTTTTTTTTTTTTTTTTTTTTTTTTTTTTTTTTTTGTTTTCTTTTGTTTTCTAAGTTGATTTTTGTTGCAAAAAAAAAAAAAAAACAACAACATTTTTTTTCCCTTTATTGCCATGCATAAGCATTGCCTTTT
Source organism: Pyrus communis (assembly GCF_041283825.1). NCBI lineage: Eukaryota > Viridiplantae > Streptophyta > Magnoliopsida > Rosales > Rosaceae > Pyrus > Pyrus communis. The sequence goes on from NC_142577.1 coordinate 12,274,995, forward strand.
TTGCTTCATTCTTGTAGCTGGAATATGCTTCGTTCTTTTGATTTTCCTTTTGCTATTTGGTATGTATTTCCCTTATAGCATAAAGAAGCAATTGACCCTTATTTATAGGATAGTTGGGTGTGTGTTTTGTGACATACCACTATTATCGTGCACTGCCTCTGTACTTGTTATGTGCTTGCTGCTGCTTAGTGCCGTGGGTTTTGTTGCTTAGAGCCATGCCATTTGCTACTTGGTGCTTGTTGCAGTGCGTCACTTTTTATCGCGTGGTGCTGTGCAAAAGACTGCAGTGAGGTTACGCTATTTAATGCCTTTTGGTCGCAGTTTCCCTCGGTGGTGACGTTGTCGTGCAGTGCAAGAAACTGCTTGTATAATTACTACAGGGTTACGTAGTGTGATTACATAGCATTTTGGTTTTCTTTGCTACTATAGAGTGCTTTGATGGACCATCCTATAGCCACCCTCTTTGCTGTGCTGTTCAAGCTTTGTGGCTTGTTTCCTTTTGTTGTTCTGACTCTGTCATCGTCATCCTTCAACGCTCTTGAGGTTTGTCTTGCATGTCTTTTGCTTTAGTGAAGCAATGTTTTTCTTCTTGCCGCTCTACTCTTATGCTTATGTTGCCTGGTTTGTTTCGTTGAAGCCATGGTATTTTTTAAGTGCTTTAAGAGCAATACCATCACCATTCTTGTGAAGGAAAGCGATTTGCAAAATAGGGGAACCATGTTGAAGCTTTGTGCACTGTTGACTAGCCTTAAGGTGTTTGTTCTTCATGCGAATGACAACTCAATGCATATCAAGTCGTGGTCTTCTAAAGTGTCTAGGGAGATGACAAATTTTGGTTGACCAAATATGAAGAAAAAGGCGTGTACATTGAGAATTCTTATCTTGAATCCTTCGCACCATGTTCGTGACAATCTACCGATTTTGTTTGAGTTTCTTGGCGATCGCATCAGTAGTGAAGCTATGATTTGGAATAACACCTTATTGACTACTGGAGGAGTCATTTTTGCTGAGTTTTATTGGGAGTGGCTTGAAGATGTCCTGAGCCGATCCAAAGATGTGCTTACTAACGTGGGCCTTTATCATGCCGTATATGCATTGTTTGGTTATGATTGTCATCTTTCCGTCCTTCATACATTCTTTGAGCATTGGTGTTCAACGACCAACACACTTCACACGGCTCAAGGGGAGATGTCAATTTCTCTTTGGGATCTCCACAAGATAAGAGGTTTGCCGATCCATGGTAAGTTTTATGACGAGGTTGTTCCTAGCGTGGAGGAATTTTCTCATCGTAATAGCCAAGGATTGCTTACGAGTTGCCACTATTTGTTTTGGGCATATCGTAAGCTTTCCCAAGAGCTTCACGGTAAGTCGGGCATGAAGATATCTTCATGGATCTGATTTTGGTATTAGGGTGCCATGAAGTACAAGAAGCCTTTAAAGAAAAGTGACCACAACAAGACAACCAAGCCAAAGGGAGACTTAAATCCGTCATGTGCCATTGGTTCAGCTGAGTGTCGTGCTCCTACTGCGTTGAAAATGTTTGATAAACTTGGCATAGTTTCAAAGCATGCAGAATAATCTTACCTAGCCTCTTTCTTAGCTTGTTGGCTTTGTAAGTTTGTTTTCCCCAAGGATGATGTCAAGTTTATCTGTCATGGAGTCTTTAAAGTGGTTAGCAAGATGGTTGTAGGTGAATCATTTAGCCTCACCATTCTGATCTTAGCCAATATTTGTGATGGCTTGAGTATTATTTCAAACTATGCGAACACTGAGGATTATGTTGCTACACTCCTCTACCAATATGTGTATAGTTGGTTGGGTGAGTATTTTAGCACTCATTTTTCTTCGTCAACTTCAGACAAGTCAAGGCCTTCTTCGTCAACTTCAACCAAGCAGGGGCCTTTGATGATAAAGTACTCTGGCATGCTTTCTGCAAAAAGCCTTGATGATTTGCAAGCGCAAGCGTTGTTTAGCAGTTGTGAAGGCTTATGAATAGATCATTTGGCAAGGGTTGCCTAGGCGCGGGGAGGCCTCATAGATGATTCACACCTTCATTTCTTAGACTTGTATTATCTTACAAGTTTTTGCTCAGGGTATGTTTCTTTGCAGCAAGGAGACTAATGTATTGTTCAGTGGTATAGTCCTCACCATTTCAACAGGTAATTTGGCGTTGTCCATTATGTGCCAGGAAAGTTGAAGGAAAATGCATAGTCAGAATCCTTGCAAGTCATGTATATGCATTGAGAATCTTGTACCTGTGCATGCACAAATGATTCTATCACCCTGCCGGCCAAGGAAGAGTTTAAGAGTAATCCAGTGACCTGTGCCTATGTAGGTTGGTGGTCAAAGTTACACCATGAAGACTTGGGGATGACAATTGGCACCAATTCTTCTCATTCATGTAATAATGTGCCGAGAGATGGTTGTTCTGCGGTTCCTATGCAGCTGGCACCTTTTGATTGTACGAGCACTGCTCTTTTGCAAGATGGACCTGCGACCTTAGCTCTTAAATGCCTGTGTTTGTCTTCTTAGCATTTGGATGCTTCTAAAAAGGCGGATGACAAAGTTGACTTGAACAAAGATGAACTTATTTTGTAGCAGTGCCGACAAGTTTTGAACAAGTGACCACTTGAAGGTGCTCAGGATGATAGTGATGTCAATTTTCATCATAAGAAGAAGAAAGTATTGAGGCCTCCTCAATTTGATGGCCATGCTTTACTTAAGAAAGATGTATGTATTTCCTTCTTTCTTGTGATTTCTTATGCTTTCATTGTTTAGCTTTTGTTTCTAACATCTTTCTTTGTCTTCTTTAGGTTGGGCCCTCTTGTTCATTTGATTTGGTGAACATGGGCATTCATTCTTTTATGGAAATACTATTTGGAAGTAGTTTACCTATGGGCGAGGAGATTAGATACCCATCCGGTGCATAGCTTATTACAAATTCGTCAAGTTGCCCAACTTTGTTGTGTGTAGGTGAAGGAATGCAAGAGCCTATCATGCGTCCAACACCTTTTCCAGCTAGCTCCAAGATCATTCTTAGAGGGCCGAACCTTAGTGGCACTAAGCAGCTTATCCATCGCATCAACCTTAGTGCGGCCATGGATATCAAGAGCCACATTGAGAAGAGGATTTCAAAGTGCCTAGTGGAGGACCTTGCGTTTCTCGAGGAGGACTTGTGAAAGCTTGTTTCTACGATTAACAACCTTAACGTTGATTCCTCGCTCTTGAAAGTCAAGATTACTGAACTTATGGCCGCCTCAATAGAGTATTCTTCCTGGCATGTTATTTCCTTAAAGAAGTTAAGTCCAGAGGTTAGAGCTCAACAACTTGTGACAATAGACTTATCAACTGCCCAAGTTCGATCTTCTCAGCAAACTGCTTCATAAAGTTATCAAGTCACAAAGACTTCTTTAGCTTCTGTCTAGGCACGTCTAGAAGCATTGGCGTGTGAGCGAGTGTAGTTGGAAATCGAAGCATCACGACTTCAAGGTGTTCTCTAGGAGTAGGAAACTATACTTTCTCAGCATCAAAAGGTGATTTCACGCCTAGAGTAAGAGAAATGAGTGGCCATGGAAGTGCCCACCTCGTCCTCTATCAATGTGGAGACTTTGAAGACTTTGGAAGGCTTGCTTGAAGATTGTCGTTGTAGTTTTAGGGACATAGCTTTCAAGTAGTGTCTTCTATTCTTTGTACTTTAAGCCTTCTTTGTTTTTTTGCTCATTTTGTAATATGGCTTTGTAGCTGAATTCTTCCTCTAAAAAAATAAAATATTCACATTCTTGAATTTGCTCTTTATTCTTTAAAGTATTTATGTTTTTGTTGATGATGTGACTATACTTGAAGTTTTGAAGTTTCAAGTTGCCTACATACCATTAGTTGAGGAGAGATCAAGTCATGGCATAGTTCAAAGGAATGATGGATTGCTTTTGATAGTTTTGACGTTGATTTTGATGATATTTTGATTTTTTTTTGTTTTGCCCTACACAATTTATGCTCTTGCGGGCCAGGAGTGTTGGGTGTTGCATTTTAAGCTCGTGTAAACAAGGAGCATTGGGTGTCGCCTTTTAAGCTCATGTGAACAATGAGCATTGTGCCCTATGCAATTTAGGCTCATGCAGGCGAGGAGCAATGCTTGTTTGGTTTAGGGGTAGTAATGCTTCAAGAATCTGCCATTGATAGGGCCGATCTTTAAGCTATCCTCCGCCATGATTAGTAGGCGTTATTAGTGTAGACCTCTTGTATTACATAAGGTCCATCCAATTTTGATGTGAACTTTCTTTTTGTCTTGTGAGTTATGATGATAAGCCTTCGTAATGCTAAGACAAGATCTCGAGTTTGAAAAGACCTTGGACGAACTTTCTTGTTGAATGCCTTGGATAGCCGTGCTTGGTAGCATTCCAAGTGTTGTTAAGCTTCGAGCTTCATTTCGACGAGTGCTTCCAACTCTTAAAGTCGCCGCTTTGCATTTTCCTTTTCAGTCAAGCCTTCTTGTATAGCTATCCTTAGTGAAGGGATTTGACTTTCGAGTGGCAAAACAACTTCCTCGCCATATATGAGAGAATAAGGTGTAGCTTGGGTAGGAGTCCTATGAATTAGTTGGAGAACTATTTTTTGTTGTCAGTGATGATGTAGCAAGGCACACCATATCGGTGGATGATACGCTTCTTGATGAAACGGGCGACAATTTCCTTCTTGACTTCCCTCAGAGGTACGTCTTCAGCCCACTTGGAGAAGTAATCTATTACAGCTCGAATATAAGTTTTTCCTACAGATGACTTTAGTGTGATTGGTGTTACGATGTCCAATCCCCATGCATCAAATGGCCATGAAGCAACTGTAGGGTGCAAAGGCTCAAGTGGTTGATGTGTGAAGTTGGCATGGAATTGGTAAGCTTGGCACATTTTGGCGTGTTTTAAGCAGTCTTTTATCATGCTTGGCCAGTAGTTACCCATTCTCTTGAGCTGAAAGTGTAGTTTTGGCCCAGACTGATGCGCTTCTCATATGCCTGAGCGTGCTTGTTCCATGGCTTGATTGGTTTCTTCCTCACCTAGGTATCTTAGAAGGACTCATTCAAAAGAGTATCGATAGAGTGTTCCTTTGTAGTAGAGGAAGCAAGGTGCTCGTCGACTTATTTCAAAGCAGTGCCTAGGATTGTCTGGAACCTTTCCATGCTCCAAGTAGTCGATCAGCGATTGTCTCCATTCTTTAGTGTCGATTGGAAGTATTGAGATGATGTTTGTGTCATTTAGTAGCATTTCAGTAATGAGTGGGATTACCCATCTTTGGCAAATTAGTACGTCCCCAACTTCGTCTTTTTCTAGTGCCATACTTGAGGCTAGGTTAGTATGAGTGTCCGCCATTTGATTTTCTTTTCTTGACACATGTTCCAGCATCACGACCTTGAACTTTTGTAGCAGTTGAGTTGCTAGCCGAAAGTATAGGATGAGATCATATTTCCTTACTTCATCTTCAGTTAAGAGTTGATTGATTACAAGTTTGGAGTCGCCATACACTTCTAGTGTTGTGATTTCCATGTAGATCGCCATTTGGAGTCTAATGGCCAGCGCTTGGTACTTATCGACATTGTTGGAGCATAGCTTGCTTAGTCGAAAGGAATATGGTAGTACTTGTCTTTGTGGTGACATGAATACTACTCTTGCCCCCGTTCCGTCCGTTCGTGCAGATTTGTCAAAGAACATTGTCCATGTTGGGAAGATGTTGATGTAGAAGACCTCTTCTTCAAGCAAGTCATTTGAGATTTTCCAATTGGCTAGGATTGGATGATCGATAAGGAAGTCTGCTAACGCTTGTCCCTTGATAGCTTTAGCTGAGACAAATCTCGTATTGATTAAGAAGTAACACCCATTTAGCTAGTCGCATTGTCGGAATGAGTTTGGACATAACATACTTGACTGGGTCGGCTTTAGCAACCAAGTAGATGGTGTAAGCATGCATGTAGTGTCTTAGCTTTTGGATGTCAAAGACTAAGGTAAAAGCCATCTTCTCGATCGATGAGTAGTTAACCTCAGCACCAGTGAGGGTTCTACTTAGGTAGTAGAATGCTATTTCCTTTTGGTCTTTATTTTCTTGTGCCAAGAGTGCTCCAATGGAACCTTCTAGTGTGGCAATGTATAAGATGAACGACTTTCCAGGCACAGGAGCTCCTAAGACAGGTGGGCTTGCCAGGTACCTTTTTATGCTCTCAAAGGCATTGCAACAGGCATCATCCCATATGAACGGAGCGTCATTCTTCATGAGTCAACTGAAGAGTTAACAGTGTCCAACGAGGTTGAAGATAAAGCGTTTGACGAAGGCTAGCCTCCCTTATAAACTTTTCAGCTCGTGTAAGTTCTTTGGTTCGAGCATGCTTTGGATGGCCTTGATCTTCGATTGGTCTACTTCAATGCCACGGTGCTTGATAATGAAGTCGAGGAACTTTCCAAAGTGACTTCAAATGTGCACGTTAAAGGGTTCATTTTAAGGTTGTGGTGCTGTAGTTTGTTGAACACCATTCATAAATCCTTCAAGTAATCATATTTCTTTTTAGTCTTGACAACTACATCATCCATGTAACATTCTACATTTTTGTGTAGCATGTTGTTAAAGATCTTCTGCATTGTGCGTTGATATGTAGTTCCAGCATTCTTCAAGCCAAAGGGCAATACCTTGTAGCAGTAGATACCTTTTGGAGTGCAGAAGGCTTTTAGTTCCTTGTTTTCGGGAGCATACGTATTGGATTGTATCCAGATGAGTCATCTATGAATGATAGTGCCTCGTGGCTAGTGGTTGCGTCCACCATGATTTCGATGATTGGCAAGGGAAAGTCATCTTTCAGGCAAGCATTGTTGAGGTCATGAAAATCTACACAAACACGTATTTGTCCAGATTTCTTAAGGACACTGACAATGTTGGAGATCCATTTAGGGTATTACACCTCTCGAATAAAGTCTACTTCTATTAGCTTGTCAATCTCGACCTTAATTTGTGAGATAAGCTCAGATCGATAGCGTCTTTGAGTTTGCTTTATCGGTCGCGTTCTAGGCTTGACTGCAAGATGACGCACGGCAATGGTAGGGTCAAGCATTTCTTTGTAGGTCTAAGCAAAGACGTCTTTGTACTCCATTAGCGGTTGGTAGTACTTCTCGATCTCGTCCGCACTTAATAGTGCACTTACAAAGATAGGCTTCGATTCCTCGCTTGTGCCTAAGTTGAGCTCCTTGAGATCATCAACTGTCGCTTACCCCCTATCCTCAAAATGTGGTGGTGTAACAGTGACATCTTCCTTATAGATTTTGTCTTCTTTGTGGTCTTGGATTGTGATGTGGAAGACGTCTTGGACCTCTTCTTCAGTGTCATCCTCTTGGGCTTGTTCGCATGAAGATTGGCCAGTGTGGATGATGGTGTGATAGGAGCATATTCATGCGACTTAAATGGCTTGTTCTCGTGCATTTACGTTATGTTTCTTTAGTTATTTTAGTCCTTTATGCTTCTTTTGTGTGTTTTCAGGTTCTAAGGGCTTAGGGAGCAAGAAAGTGCATTTTGAGGCTATTTGGAGCATTTTTGGGCATGAATTGGATAGCTTATCCATGGAGCCAAGAGGATGGACGAAATTGAAGGCCATTTATGCACTTTAGGACATACAACAAAGGGCCTAGCCCATTCTTTCTTATTCTCTCCCTTATAGCCATGCAAAGAACCATCCATTCCATCAAAAACAATCCTTAAAAGCCATGCAAAAACCCACATGCACACACATGCAATTACACACACCATCTTCCCCTTTACAAAACACTTTGTGCCGTGCTTATACATCCTTTGTTCCAGCCATTTCCAACACACATGCACCCAAACAAAGCCAACCTAGCTAACCCTACATGCATTTTTTATTCACTCTTCATCATTGCATTCATCACCAAAGAACTCCACACCTTGCCGTGCATAATCCCTTCACATTCACCCACATGCACATTCAATCATTCACTCATACACCCCCATGCCGTGCATTCCCTTTCATTTCAGCCAAGTCACATGCACTCCCACCCTTTAATCATATGCACTCCCATTCTTTAATTCAGCCACTTAATCATTCAACCACAATCCCATTCACCACAAAACAATCACACAACACACCAACACACATGCATCCTGAAATCCTTGCCGTGCCTTCCCCTTAGATTTTCAGCAACTTCTCTTCATCATTTCAGCCACATATTCACCCACATGCACTTTAATCATTCAACCATGCAGCCACACATTCATTCTCCAACAATGAGCCGTGCAAAACAACCCATTCCAGCAGCCAAATCCCTTTGTGCCGTGGGTTCCTTATGCAATTCCAGCTTGCCACATGCTTTCCAGCTTTCCACAACTTTCCTAGCTGTTTTTCCACCACATTCCAGCCACATAAATGCTTAAACAAATAGCCATATACACCTCCATTCCTCCTATAAAAACCCTTGCATTCCCATTACCTAGACACATCTCATTTTCATACACAATGATAGGAGCATATTCATGCGACTTAATTAGCTTGTTCTCGTGCATTTATGTTGTGTTTACTTATCTATTTTAGTGTTTAAGGCCACTTTTGTGTATTTTCAGATTATAAGGCCAAAGTGTGCAAGAAGATGCAAATTGGAGTCTTTTGGAGCAAAAGAGGAACGAATGAGTTGAAGACTTGAAGAAACGACGAAATCCTACTCCAACGATGAATTCTTACCAAAACGAGGAATCCTACTCAAACAAGGTTTCCTATTTTAGGAAAGTTAACCCTAAGTTTCCCGTTTTGGTAACCTTTCCTAAACTTAAACGTCCGTATTTTCTAGCCACTTTGACGGCCTTATAGGCACTTTAGGACACAAAACCAAGGCCCTAGCCCTATTTCCCTTCCTAGCCGCACCTTTATATTTATGTTTTAATTTCCTATTTTCGTAAGCCATTCAATCCATTCATTCCCATTATTCTTTTCCCTAGCCGTCATGCACCCATTGATGCCATTGATTATTCAGCCATTAACCCTTTTATCTTTTATTTTGAACCTAGCCGCAAATCCCATGGTCTTTGTCTTTTAGCCGCTGCCATTCATTGATTTAAAAGAAAAACCATTCAGCCATTGACCTAAGGACACACATAACCCGTGCATTACACTTCACCCTAAGCCCATTTAATCCGTCCACACCATCCATATTAAACCTAATAAACCTAGAAAAAACAAAAGGGCCGCACAAAATCAAAAACATTCCAGCAGCCACTTTTTCCCATTTTCTTTGCCATTAGCCGTGCATTCCAACTAAAAAAAAAACTGGGCAGCCATCTTCCATTTTTTCCTGGAGCCGCTCCCTCCATTCCACACCATTCTCACCCTAATTCTTATTATTTTTATATCAAGCCGCAGTCACCAAAACCCATTAAAACCGTGCCTTTCATCCATCCAGCCGCAGCATCCATTCCCCAAAAAACTGTCCAGCCGCAGCCACCTCCATTTTTCCCCCACCTGCCGCAGCCTTTCTCCATACTTTCCACCACCATTACAACCTTTCCACCACCCACGCAGCCACCATTCTCCCCAAAAAAACTGTGCAGCCGCAACTTCCACATTGGATTCACATCCTGCCGCAAGAGAGAAGACCATTCCACAGACTTTTTCCATAACAGCCGTGCATCCCATCACAGAAAGCCTTCACACACAACTTCCCATCATTGCCGCAGCAAAGAGAAGAGGAAAGAGGACTTAGACGCGCAGAAATTCAAGTGGATTCGTTGGGCGTTCTAGGTGTAATCCATCCTTTGTTCTTTATGTTTAAATTCAATTTTATTTTTCTTGTTGTGAATATGAGAGGCTAAATCCCCCTAGTTAGCTAGGGGGTGATTCGAAACCATGTTTATGCTTGCAATATGAATTGATTACTTTTGGTTGGAATTTCATAAGTTGTGGATTCAATTCGTTCATCTATTTGATTGATAACTTATTTGTGTATGTTGATTGAGAGTGCACGCTTAATTTTCATGCATGAATATGATGCTAGATTATGAGGGAGTTTCACCTAATAGTTACAATCTTATAATCACAAGTAGTGAAGGTCGCTTGAAAACGATCGCGTTGAATGAATTCTTAGTATAAGTTTCATGCAATTCATAGTAACGAATGCTTCGTCAATGCTTATGTTTTTCATAGAACTTAATGATTCTTGCTTGTATCTCTATTATGCAATTCATGTAGGGAACTTGTAGGGAATGTTTTGGGTTGTCGTATGCAATCATCCAACTTAATAACTTGTGGAAAAACTGAGGGTTAATTAGTGCAATTCACGGTTAATTTGGGGCGTTGAGTTTCATAATTTATCGAAAGACCAACTGAAAATCATTTTGTATGCAAGTGTGACATGTGTGGAGAAGAACCTTCTAGCTAGCATTCATCCATATTTTCATCACATTCATATTTACATTCTGCCTTTAAATTATAATCGTTGCATTTAGTTTAATTTCATCAAAACCTCAATCCCCCTTTACTTTAGTATCCAATTTAGTTAGAAAGTGTTTTAATTTGTGTTTATAAGAGTTTTGTATTCTTTGAGTCTTTTGATTTGTTTGAGTGTTTTTATTGTTAGTTTTGCATTCTTTGAGTCTAGTTTAGTGTTTCAAACTTTATTTTACGTTTTTGAGTTAGTTTCCAAGTGATTTTGCAATCCCTCCTAATCCCCGGTTAAGAACGATCCCTACTTATTTATATACTACAATTGTCACAAGAGGGTTTTAATTTGTGTGCTTACTTAGTTCGCATCACACAACACACCACAAACACATCCATTCTTCCCTAGCCGTGAGTCCCCATTCCCTTATAATCCAAACACCACTCCTCATCCATTTCCATAATTCCCCAATCCATTCAACACACCAACAACATCCCTTAGACCTTGTGCCACAATAAAGAGGAAGAGAAGAGGGCCTAAACGTTCATACAATTCAAGTTTGAGTTGTTGGAATGTTTAGGCGTTTCTTTGATTTCAATGTTTAATTTCAATTCTCTTTGTTTTGTACGTATGAGGAACTAAACCCCCCTTAGCTAGGGGGTGATTCGAAATATATGTTTATGCTTGCAATATGATTTGATTACTTCTAATTGCGTTTCATAAGTTGTGAATTCAATTTGTTTAACTATTTGATTGATAACCTATTTATGTATGTTTATTGAGAGTTCACGCTTAATTTTCATGCATGAATATGACGCTAGAATATAAGTGAGTTTCACGTAATAGTTATGAACTTATATTCACAAGTAGTGGAGGTTGCTTATAAACAATTGCATTAAACAAATTCTTGGCATAAGTTTCATGCAATCATAGTAACGAATGCCTCGTCAACACTTATAGTTTTCAAAGAACTTAATGATTCTTGCTTGTATCTCTATTATGCAATTCATGTAGGGAACTTGTGGGGAATGCTTTGGGTTGTCGTATGCAATCATCCAATTCATTAACTTAAGGAAAACTTGACGGTTAATTTAAGCGGACCTAATTAACCCGGGGTGTTGAGAATTCATGGTTTATTGAAAAGCAATTAGAAATCGTTTTGTATGCAAGTATAACATGTGTGGAGATGAACCCCTTAGCTAGCTTCCCATCCATTCATTTCCGTCAAATTATTATTTACAATTTGTTTTCTTTGCAATCTATCCATTTTAGTTTAATCTCGTCCAAACCTAAATCCCCCCCCCCCATATTCTGTTTAAGTCTTAGTCTTAATCTTTCTTATTTTTAGTTTTGCATTCTTCGCATCAAATAGTGTTTTAAACTTGTTTTTACGTTTTTGAAGTCAAATCCAAGTGATTAACAATCCCTCCTAATCCCCGGTCCAGAACGATCCCTACTTATACTTATACTACAATTGTCACAAGAGGGTTTTAATTTGTGTGCGTATAATTCTCGCATCAAATTTTGGCGCCGTTGCCGGGGATTAGCAACTTTGCTAATCTCTTGGATTGTTTTATTTTCGTTTGTGTGTATATATATTTAGTTTTATTTTGTTGATTTTAGAAGCAAGACATGGCACTTGATAGTGCTTCTCTTTTGTCACAGCTTATGGAAGAGTACCAAATGCAAAGAGTTGGTACATTTGATCATAATCAATCAAGGAATGACGTGTTTTCCAATACTTACAATTCAGATTGGAGTGATCATTCAAACTCTATGTGGTGGGAACCTCAACATATTCAACAAGAAGGATATTGGCAGCCCTATGAGGAGTTCTATTCAACGTCTATACATCCACCACAACCTCATATACCATATGCCCAACCAAACTCAGGTGTGTCAATAGATTATAATCAAGCTCTTGATGAATTAATTTCTTTGGTGCAGGGCTCACAAAACCAAGTCGAGGAGGCTCAACAAGGAGAATATTGGCAACCATATGAGGAGTTCTATACAACACCTATGCAGCCACCACAACCTGCCCAAACAAATTCAAGTAAGTCTTTGTATAATTATATGGTTAGTGAGTTACTCACCAATTTGTCTCAGGGGCAAGAAGATCAAAACAAAGCAAGGCAAAATCAAGACAAAAGGTTGGACAACTTGGAAAAGCAAATTGGGCAGATAGCGGAGTTCGTAGGACAATTTCAAGACCAAGGCAAACTCCCTATTTCAACCATTGCAAATCCGAAGGAAGGATTTGAAACTGCCAATGCTATCACGTTAAGAAGTGGCAAGGAGGTTGGAACGGACCCTAAACCATCCAAATCAAATTACAAGGAAGATGAAAGGTTGCAATTTGAGGAAGAGGAACACACGCAACCTATGGCAAGGGTGGAAACACCTTTGTTGTAGGCACCTATTGCTCCTACGCCATCCAATTTAGGTAAGGTTGTTCCAAAGTTAATTATTTCTAAACCCGTTCCACCGAATGTCCCTATTCCTTGCATAATCATGCAATCCAAGGAAGAAGAGGGTGAGAAAGGCATCTTCGAATCCTTTCCAAAGAATCAAGAGCAAGATGTGATTGGGGAATGTCTAGAATTCATCAAAGAGGACATATTTGAAACCACAAAACCCAAAGAAGTTGAATTTGATGACATTGGACAAGTCATAACCATCACATGCAATCTGGCCAAGTCCAATATCCCTGAAACTTTCAAGGAAGTGGTGTTTGTCATTGAGTTCTTGTCGGAGCACACAGGTAAGCCGCCTCCCCGAATTTCAATTTTCTTTTATACTAATATGTTGTTAATGATCCAAGCACCCACTTTAGAATTTGAACCATTACCGGATCATCTCAAGTATCACCCCCCCATTCAAAGATAAATTCCATGCCGTGGGTTCCAATTGAGCCTAAGAAGGTCTCGTCCGGCTGCAAGACGTAAAAGAAAGCGCTACTTGGGAGGCAACCCAATACAGTGAATAAAACAAAGCTTGTTCATTGATTTTCGAGAAATTACAATTGTATCTAAACATGGCAGAAAGATGGAGCCTTCACAAAGGTTGTGTACGTGAGGCCCCACTACGTGGCAACACTCTAGGAGCAGAAGGCATCGGAGCGGGAGGCATCGGAGCAGAAGGCATCGGAGCAAGAGGCATAGGAGCGGGAGGCACCGAAGATAGATCATTCAAGGCCCCAATCCTTGGTGGAACGCTAGATGATGCAGGAAAGAGGTGTCTCTGGAAGAAAGCCACAAGCCTTTGACGGTCATTTTGAATTCGACCTTCAGATTCTTACAGCTCATCAAGCTTCCTCTTCATGCCTGTCGAATAATTATTGGCAAGCACGTGCAAACTTCTATTTTCGTGCTTAAGCTGTTTGATCTCTTGCTTGAGACTTTCCACCTCCGCCATCAATGATTCAACCTGACGGGAGCGAGCAAGTAGGCGTTGGCCCATGTTGGACACAGAGCCAGCGCACTGAACACTGAGAGCCAGGGACTCTTGAACGGCCAACTCATCGGACCGTCCTGAAAGCAGCTGACTATCTTTGGGAGTGAGGAGGTTCCGAGCTACTATCGTAGCTGTTGTTGCATCCGTCATCACAGAGTCCTCACCTGTAAAAGGGCCATGAGAAGATAAGAAAGACGGGCACCATACCTTACCCTGACGAGGCGCAACCGGATCACTGCTAAGACTCAAATCTAAGCAAAGGTTAGATGGGTTAGATGAGCTAGCCATTGTTCAAGAAGTTAAAAGAGAAGGGTTGGATGGAGTAAAATCTCGACGGGCCGGAGACGATTTCTGGGCAATCTTCAAAGTGTGCATGCTAGAGGTGATCGATCACCTCTATTAAAGGAAAGGCGACACAATCACCAATTCAGAAATGAAGAGACACCACTCTTCAAAGCCGGATTTTCCGGCGTAAAGATCGCCAGCTCTTCAGACGCAATCCCGGCTTTTCAGAAAGCGTGTGTAACTTTGTCAAAAGCTCCCGGCTTTTCAGAAGACGCGTGGAGGCCGAGAAAGCAGCTACACACTTTTGCCGACAAGCGTGGGTGACAAGCCGAAAGCTCCCGACTTTTCAGAAAGCGTGTGTAACTTTGTCAAAAGCTCCCGGCTTTTCAGAAAACGCGTGCCACTTTGTCAAAAGCTCCCGGCTTTTCAGAAGACGCGTGGAGGACATTGCCGCATCCGCACTGCCACTTGCCATTACAATTCCTATATACATCAACATTCATGGCAAGGCATACACCCAAAAACGCATGACTTCCCTTCTCGGCCGAGAATGTAACTGCAACCAACCCTCTCAAACATGCTCAGTTTTCTTCTTCTCTTGAGAACACATTTTCAACCATGGATGTATCCCCCAAAGAAGATACCAAATGCCTGGAGTACAAATGAGGCAAGAGGAAACGGTGGATCGAAGCATGTGGAGACATTCGCTGCTTCTGCAAAAGCAAAAGTATCTCATATCATCAAGGGCGAAAGCAAAGGTATCTCATATCATGATCTTTCCCTGTCCTTTCCTTTGTCCTTGTTATTACTCGCATGGCAAAGTAAAGTGAGCAATCAGCTGGCACTTGGAGTCAGTCTTCTGATCTGGTACCAACTACCTGGAATCTATTCCCTGGTTGCTTACCTAGCGTTGCTCTCGAGTAGTCATCTTCAAAGGTTGATACACTTCCAAAGAAGGGACCACATCGGCTTGGAGAACAGCTAAGACGAGTGACGAGGAAACATCAATCTTGTGGATAGTCAGCAAACGCAACAACTGCATATGCTGAGTTATCCTCTAACCCTCTTCAATACGAATTGGAAAGATTGAACAAAGAAACAGGTCATCACCTCTACCTCGTGCTTGCCTGCCATGTGTCAGAATCCTCCAGCTCAGTTCAAGAGTAGCACAAAGGAAAATCAACGATTGGAGGAAACCAAAAGAATCTTCAGCCCAGTTCAAGAGTAAGCTTGTGGAATCACCAAGATCATGCCCATGCATTCAACAAAGGAAGGCCGAGAAAGCACTCCAATTCCAGATTTGCATCCCTAAACTCTTCTCTTTGTTAGATACATTCTGCCATGTTGAGTATGTTTAGTTGCTTTTTATATGTTTACTTTTGTTTGGTGTGTTTTAAGCTTAAAACATTGAGGACAATGTTTGATTGAAGTGTGGGGGGGTAACTAAGTATGTTGATGCAAATTCGTTGGATTTTATCACCCATAACTTCAAGTGTTGTTCCTTGCTGTTTTAAAATGTTTTTAAACTGATTTGGAATGTTTTAGTGTGTTTTGTTTTATAACTCCGAAAATCACATAAAAATTTGAAAAAACATGTTTTGAAAAGCCTAAAAAGAGTGTTTTGAGTCGTTTTTGTGTGTTTGTGTCGTAGGTCACCTTCCAACACAATGATGAGGATTTGGTTTTTAATTGCATGACTGTTAAAAAGAGTTATAAACATGGAGAAAAGATTGATATACTCTTGGTATATGCTTGGTTATGGTTATAATGTATGACTTCACATGCAATCATAAAAGAAAAATTGGGTTTTGTAACATGCTTGAAGGAAGGAACTCAAACAAACGCTACAACCTTGTGAGACTTGAGCCTAAACGTTATTTGGAGAGTTAAAATCTGTGCATTATTGTTTTCCAAAGTCGTTGCATGATCTCATTATTCTTTGCTTGGTTACTACTTAGAAGGCGTTTCATCATATAGTTCAAAATGCTAGAACTCATGCCCATTTCATTCAAAGCATGTTATTGATTTGCATAACACATATTCAAGAAGAAGTTGTGTAGTGACCACCACCAAAGCCAAATTGCCATATTTCCCTATTTTATTTGTTTTGTAGGATTTAACCCCGTTGAGCCTTGTGTAGCCTACTTTCTTTGTTAACCCACAATTATCCTCACCTAGCCTAGAGTAAGACCACCCATACCTTTGTTCTTGAAGCATAGTAAAAGCATAACTCAAGATGAATTCCTTTTGATCATTGCATTGCAGAAAACAAGTGTGGGGGAAGAATTCTTGATATATGGGTATGCCAAAAGTCTTGAATGAGGCACGGGAAAAAAAAAAAAAAAAAAAAAAAAAAAAAAAAAAAAAGGAGCTGTAAAGATGTGAAAAAGTATTCTCAAGTGTTGTTTGTTGAAGGAAGGGTCCAAAACGTTGAATTCGGCCCTAATTGATTGCTTGAAACTTCCCTTTGAGATTAAAAGTTGATTTCTGCATTCAAAAGTGAATTCTAAGTCGATTCGAATGCTTTGCTCACTATTTCTTTAAGAACCTTTGTTTTCCATATCCCTTCTTTGTTAGCCAAACACCCCAAGCCCCATTACAACCCTTGTCTTCTATCTTGAGTGTTGTGCATTTCAATTTGTAGAGTTTGAACTTGGTATGAGCATATGGTGTCACTGGTTCTCGCATCTAAGTGGTAGCATTCCATTCATGAGATCATATCTAAACATGCTTATTAATGCTTATTAACTCCAGAAATTGCTTTCTTTGTGATACATATATGTGAGTGTTCGTTTTCATGTTTACATCAATCTTCTCACATATGACTAGATTAGGGTGTGTAGTCAAAAAATCTGAGTGAAAATTGAGTGCATATCTTGTGAGGAATTGAGCAAACTCTCTAAGGCATGTTACTACATTCAAAACATGGTTTTAAATGCTTAATTGTGAAATAGTATGTGGTGACTATGATTAAGAATGTACTTAAGTGTGAAGATGACTAAAATCTGTGGGAATGATGATTTTTAACATGTCATGTGCATTGGAAATCCCTAAGACGATTGTTGGAAGGTTTAGGTTGTGTTTTACTTGTTTTGTTTCGTTTCGTTTTGTTTTGTTTTTTTTTTCTGTTTTGCTCGAGGACTAGCAAAAGCTAAGTGTGGGGGAATTTGATAGGAGCATATTCATGCGACTTAAATGGCTTGTTCTCGTGCATTTACGTTATGTTTCTCTAGTTATTTTAGTCCTTTATGCTTCTTTTGTGTGTTTTCAGGTTCTAAGGGCTTAGGGAGCAAGAAAGTGCATTTTGAGGCTATTTGGAGCATTTTTGGGCATGAATTGGATAGCTTATCCATGGAGCCAAGAGGATGGACGAAATTGAAGGCCATTTATGCACTTTAGGACATACAACAAGGGGCCTAGCCCATTCTCTCTTATTCTCTCCCTTATAGCCATGCAAAGAACCATCCATTCCATCAAAAACAATCCTTAAAAGCCATGCAAAAACCCACATGCACACACATGCAATTACACACACCATCTTCCCCTTTACAAAACACTTTGTGCCGTGCTTATACATCCTTTGTTCCAGCCATTTCCAACACACATGCACCCAAACAAAGCCAACCTAGCTAACCCTACATGCATTTTTTATTCACTCTTCATCATTGCATTCATCACCAAAGAACTCCACACCTTGCCGTGCATAATCCCTTCACATTCACCCACATGCACATTCAATCATTCACTCATACACCCCCATGCCGTGCATTCCCTTTCATTTCAGCCAAGTCACATGCACTCCCACCCTTTAATCACATGCACTCCCATTCTTTAATTCAGCCACTTAATCATTCAACCACAATCCCATTCACCACAAAACAATCACACAACATACCAACACACATGCATCCTGAAATCCTTGCCGTGCCTTCCCCTTAGATTTTCAGCAACTTCTCTTCATCATTTCAGCCACATATTCACCCACATGCACTTTAATCATTCAACCATGCAGCCACACATTCATTCTCCAACAATGAGCCGTGCAAAACAACCCATTCCAGCAGCCAAATCCCTTTGTGCCGTGGGTTCCTTATGCAATTCCAGCTTGCCACATGCTTTCCAGCTTTCCACAACTTTCCTAGCTGTTTTTCCACCACATTCCAGCCACATAAATGCTTAAACAAACAGCCATATACACCTCCATTCCTCCTATAAAAACCCTTGCATTCCCATTACCTAGACACATCTCATTTTCATACACAACACACCACAAACACATCCATTCTTCCCTAGCCGTGAGTCCCCATTCCCTTATAATCCAAACACCACTCCTCATCCATTTCCATAATTCCCCAATCCATTCAACACACCAACAACATCCCTTAGACCTTGTGCCACAATAAAGAGGAAGAGAAGAGGGCCTAAACGTTCATACAATTCAAGTTTGAGTTGTTGGAATGTTTAGGCGTTTCTTTGATTTCAATGTTTAATTTCAATTCTCTTTGTTTTGTACGTATGAGGAACTAAACCCCCCTTAGCTAGGGGGTGATTCGAAATATATGTTTATGCTTGCAATATGATTTGATTACTTCTAATTGCGTTTCATAAGTTGTGAATTCAATTTGTTTAACTATTTGATTGATAACCTATTTATGTATGTTTATTGAGAGTTCACGCTTAATTTTCATGCATGAATATGACGCTAGAATATAAGTGAGTTTCACGTAATAGTTATGAACTTATATTCACAAGTAGTGGAGGTTGCTTATAAACAATCGCATTAAACAAATTCTTGGCATAAGTTTCATGCAATCATAGTAACGAATGCCTCGTCAACACTTATAGTTTTCAAAGAACTTAATGATTCTTGCTTGTATCTCTATTATGCAATTCATGTAGGGAACTTGTGGGGAATGCTTTGGGTTGTCGTATGCAATCATCCAATTCATTAACTTAAGGAAAACTTGACGGTTAATTTAAGCAGACCTAATTAACCCGGGGTGTTGAGAATTCATGGTTTATTGAAAATCAATTAGAAATCGTTTTGTATGCAAGTATAACATGTGTGGAGATGAACCCCTTAGCTAGCTTCCCATCCATTCATTTCCGTCAAATTCTTATTTACAATTTGTTTTCTTTGCAATCTATCCATTTTAGTTTAATCTCGTCCAAACCTAAATCCCCCCCCATATTCTGTTTAAGTCTTAGTCTTAATCTTTCTTATTTTTAGTTTTGCATTCTTCGCATCAAATAGTGTTTTAAACTTGTTTTTACGTTTTTGAAGTCAAATCCAAGTGATTAACAATCCCTCCTAATCCCCGGTCCAGAACGATCCCTACTTATACTTATACTACAATTGTCACAAGAGGGTTTTAATTTGTGTGCGTATAATTCTCGCATCATGGTGCGCCACTTTTCCTTCTGTTGTCATTTTGTTTTAACTTCCAAGGTTGCTTGATGCTTTATCCTTGAAAGAATCAAGCTTTGAACATCATCCTTTGTTGCTAGACCGTCGAGCTTCGTCTTTTGGCGTTGTCTTCCACTTTCTAGAAGGCTGCTTAGTTTCTTCAAGTCTTTCCAAGGCCGACCATCGTGAAAGAGAGCTAGTCGTGTTACTTTGTTTCTTAGGTTTTGACAACCTTTTGAAAATAGAGCTTTGGTGTGTTGGTGTGTTAAGCCGTTTAAAGACGGAAGTTCAGTCTTGACCACCTATGCGATTAAGTGTTGAAATTCTAGGTTTTGAACGATTCAACCTATCAAAGACTGACATTCAAGGCACGGGTTTAGGCTTATCTTGATTTTGTTCAGCACTCACGCTGATGTGTCCAGCGCTGATGTTTTTTGCTTTGCTAGAAATCTTCACGGGTGTATTTGGTGTGAGGCCAAGTCCAGCTTTGTTGTTGTCAACTCCGTAATCATGCTCTTTCAACTTCTTTTGAGTCTCGATAAGGTCACATTCTTTGTCGTTAACGGTGTTTGCATTCTTCTTTCCAAGATTTAAAGAACAGGTGAAATCGTACCTAGCCTTTGACATAAGTTTGTAGACATTTGGATCGAAACCTTCTTTGGTCCTCTTGGTTGGAAGAGAGCTTGGTTCTGCTCCCTTTGGAAGGGGTTTTATGAAACCTTGTGGTGGTTTTGAAACTTTAGCGTTGCCTAGCAGTGTCAAAGGTAAAACTGCATTTGTCTTGAGTAGCTTTACATCATCCTTGTGCAACTATGTGTCGGCTTTGCTTGTTCCAGTTTCAAATGTGGATTGCCTATTCTTTCTTCTCGACATTGGGTTGTATCGAAAAACTGGTTTGTTTGGTCATTTTGAGGGCGTCACACTTCCTTTGAGTGTTGTGGGCTTAGCAGGCTCATTGTCTTTTTTGCTTGAATATGGCACGGCTTCCCCTTCTTATTTCTTAGACACGGTTTGCCACTCTTGTTTCTTTGGTGCAGCTTTGCCTATGTATATGATTTCTTTTGGAAGAGCTTCGGGGACCATGTCTTCATCCATGTAGAACTTGGAGTCTGCGAAGTGTGATTCAGCTGCGATGAATGGCTTGGTGTCGCCTTATATCACCTTTAATCCTTGTTGGTAGAACTTTAAGCATGCATGAAGGGTGGATGACACTATTGCATTCTCGTGGATCCATGGCTTTCCTAAGAACAAGTTGTAGGAAGTTCTTGCATTAATCACGTGGAATAGTGTGCTTGATTTGAGTTCACCAATGGTCATCTCCACTCAAACCATGCCCATCGCTATTTGTCTTCCTTTGTTAAAACCTTGGATTATGAGGTGGCTTCGGGATAGTTCATCCACCTTGATGCAGATTGTGGTCATTGTTGACTTTCGCATGATGTTTATGGCTGACCCACCATCCACAAGCATGCAGTTGCTTTTGTTCTCTGTCACGTACCAAAGACAAAGAAATGATGGTTATGAGACTTTGACCCTAGTAGCAAGTCTTTGCCAGTGAAGTTGATTGCGTCATAGGTGGCATATTCATGTGGCCAAAGCTTCAAGCCTTCGTCTTTGCTTTTCGCATCTCTTTGGGCAATCGTAGTGCTTCATCGATGCTAAAGTGTATTGGCAAGCTTTCTTTGGGCATGAGGGTTTGCTCTTCCTCGATGGCGATAGCTTTTCCTTTTGAGGGCTCTTCCATCTCCATCCAACCATATGCCAGCAGCGGTAATGCACTGTCGGAAGAAGTCATTTAGGAAGTACTCGTGCAAGAAGACGGGAATGCGTAGCTCTTGCTCTATAGGTTCCGTACGTATGTTGGCTTAGCAACTTATACGAGCTTTTTAGGCTTCCTATTGTTGCAACGGCTTTTGGCTATGTGGCTTGTAGTCTTGGCTTCCTTGTTTTTTTATAGGTCACCAGCGCCCACCCTTCTTCATCATCAGTAGATGCATTTTGGCCACTTGTCCCTAGCAATGGTTATATAGAAGATGTCGTGTAGCTTGAGCATCGATGGGAATGATCAGGCGTCACTTGGAGGGGCACGAGATCAAAGGATCCAAACGCAATCATAGTAGTGTGTTGTGGCCATGTCTTCAAGGTCAAGCTTGATCTACCCTTGTTGTGCTAGCTTAATGATAAGCTCCTTGAGGATGAAGCACTTACCAACAGGATGACTTACGATACGATGGTATTTGTAGTACCTAGGATCGTTTATGCAATTCATCTCTTCGGGGTGCTTGCATTTAGGTAACTCAATCACCTTCTTTTCCAGCAAGTCATCAAGCATTGCAG
Source organism: Pyrus communis (assembly GCF_041283825.1). Lineage (NCBI taxonomy): Eukaryota > Viridiplantae > Streptophyta > Magnoliopsida > Rosales > Rosaceae > Pyrus > Pyrus communis. Next base: position 12,296,889 of record NC_142577.1, read on the forward strand.
CCACGTTAGAGTCAAGAAAAGGGTACGTTTTCTACTCTAGTTCCCTTAAGTTTTTTTGTACCTGTCTTGGGTGCGAGAAGGCTCACCTTTCTTCATCTCCTTCGTTTTGTTTTTGGAGTAGATCTTGACGGGTGCAGACGAGCTCTTGATGGGGGTAATATGGACGGAAAAAGCTTCCTTAGCGGGCTTTTTCCCAATATTGCCTACCTTTGGGGCGAACACCTTATCCTTTTTAAAGTCGATGATCGCCTCCTTCTTCCCATGATTGGCAATACTCAGCTCCATATCATGGGACTAAGTTGCCAATTCTTTAAATGTTCTCAATTTTATGCCTTGGAGGATGTAATGTAACCCTCAGTGCATGCCTTAAACACATATCTGAATGGCAGAGGTTTCAGAAAGTCGATCTATGCAATCTAGACTTAATGAACGCAACCTATTGATGTAGTCGAGGATAGGTTCATCCTTCCACTGTTTCGTACTCGTCAGCTTCAGCATGCTTACAGTGCGGCGAGTGCTGGAGAAGAGGTTGAAGAATTCCCTTACAAGCTGGTGCCAGCTGTTGATAGACTCAGTCTTAAGGTCGTTGTACCAGGCAAAGTCATTACATTTTAGCGAGCGTAGCACAAACTGCTTGGCGAGGTAGTCTCCCTTTATCCAGCATTATTGCAGGTTTCACTGAAATGGGCAATATGTTGTTTAGGATTGCCCTTTCCATCGAATTGCATAAATTTAGGTGGCTGATAAACCCTTGGCATCCTCAAGGCATCAATTCTTTTAGAGTTGGCTTTGAGTATAATACAGAATCATGCGAGTTTCATTCATATTATGCGTTGATTGTGCTTGTGATCATCTTTTGCAGTTGTTAGATAGAGAAAGATCCCCTGAGCTTTGTAACTCGGTCCACCTCTAGCTTCTCCTTAGCTTTGTCCATTCAAGGCTCATCCTTTTCATTAGTTTCCTCTTTTGGTAGATCAACCTTCGGGTCAGCTTTCTCGTCGTGCTATGCTTCCAGACGATTGACGAGTGTAGCAATCTTAAAGAAATGTATTAACTTTGCTTGTAGGCAGTAATAGCATAACAACTGATAGTCCTCAGCATGCCAGGTCTTATTCGTCGAGCTGTTTGTGTCTTCGAACTTTATTTGTCTTGAACAGGGTCCAAGGAATGGTGGAAGGTCACACGCAGTACTTTCTTAAGTTGTAGACATTCCACCACTTTTCAATCTCTTTACCGCTCATAGTGGTAAGGGTGTAGCTACCCTTCCTGCTTACTCAGATGATTCTGTACGAACCGTCCCAAATGGGAGCCATCTTTTTGGAGCCTTCACGGTGGGCAATTATGAAGGTTTTTCCAAGGACTAAGTCTCCTAGCTGGAATTAACGAATCTTCACCCTTTTGTTGTAGCTGGAAAGGAACTGCTGTTAATAGGCCGCAATATAGGTAATAACCTTATCGCACTCTTTCTCATCTAAGTCCAATTGTGTTGATGCTAGGCACTATGATGTTTGGATGGATGATCACCTTAGAGCCAAACGCGAGGGAGAAAAAAGTTTCACCGGTTGCTCGTCTCTTAGTGGTGCAATACGCCCACAGAGCACCGAAAAGCTTGTCTGGCCACTTGCCTTTCTTGTCTGATAGGGACTTCTTGAGGCAATCAAAAGTGATCTTGTTGAACACCTCGGCCTGTCCATTGCCCTGCAGATACCGTGGCATGGACATGTGCTACTTGAGCCATATCTTTTGAAGAACTTCGCCAAGTTTTTGCCCACGAACTGCGAACCATTATTTGTGACAATGGAGTGAGGGACGCTGAAACGATAGATGATGTTTTTCCATATGAAGTGCTCTATGGCTTTCTAGGTATTTGTAGTCATGGGTTTGGCTTCGACCTATTTTGTGAAGTAGTCGGTTACTATTATCTTCATGCATCTGCCTTTAGTGACGGGCATTATTGGTCTTACCAGGTCAATCTCTCATTGCATGAATGGCCAAGGGCTCGTCTGCTAGTAGAGTTCGCTGGCAGGTAATGTAGGCACAAGCTTGAAGCGCTAGCAGCTATTGCACCTTTGTACATACTCCTTGGCATCTTAATGCATGGTTGGCCAGTAGTAGTCTGGATTAAGAACCTTTTACGCTAGAGAGTGGCCTCTAGAGTGGTTTCCATAGACGACTTCATGGATTGAGCTATGAATCTTCAAGTCGTCGGGAGGCGATAGATAGCAAAGATGTGGTCCTGAGAAGGATCTGCAAACTAGCATGCCATTCCACATGTAATAGTGTGCTGCATTTGTCAAGAGCTTCTTAGACTCCAATCTATGTGCGGGGAGCGTTTCGTTAACCATGCAGTCGATGATGGGATCCTGCCAACTCGGAGTTGTGTCAATCTGCGCCACCTTGACTACTGGTTCTTCATCTATTCTCAACTTTTCCAAGTACTCGACCAGGATGGAGTGCTTGAGCTGATGGTCTAAGGTAGAGCCTAGGCTTGCTAGTGCGTCTGTGTGGGCATTTTCTGCTTATGGAACGTCGCTTGCTGCTCTCGTACCTTCTCGAGGTATCAGGCCATCCTTGGACATTTTGATGTGTACTCCTATGAGGATTGGTTAGTGATTAGCTGAGAATCAGAATAGATCGCGAGCTTCTTCACTACTAGGTCTTTGAGCATTGAACTGTCTAGGGTAATGATAACTAGGCTTGCTCCCGATCCCTGGTAGTTGGATGATCGGTCGACATGTAAGCGCCAAAAATCTCCTACAGGTGAGGCTTGTGCGGCTATGGTGTGCTTGACTGCCTCTAGGGCATTTTTAAGCTGAGTTGCTGTGTCTTTCAGGCTTAGGGTGAATTCTGCTACGCAGTCCGCCTACTGATGCGTAGACATGTAGCAAATGATTCATCACAAAGCTCCACGTGGCATATGACTCATTGCAAATGGACAAGTCATCAATGACATATGGCACAAATCAAGCAAATGAAGCTTAAAAGCATTCCTAAAATGCAGCTAAGAGGAAGAAATCTCCATAAAATCGGCATGAGGCCCAAATTGCTCCCAAAACCAGAATGAAAGCTAAAGTATCTTCACAAAACAAACAAGAATTGAAGATTGCTCACAAAATACGCAAGAAAGCCCTAGATTTCAGCTAAGCAAGGAAAAGTGGCTGAAATTAAGACACAAAGCATGCCTAAATTCTCCCATGAACGAATCAAGACACAAATCAAAGCCAAATCCATCCAAAGCAAGATTTGAGAAGCCTATAAACAGAAGGTCCTTGGACAAGCATAAAGGTCGACAATTTCTACATTGAAGGGCCGAAATTCTAACAAAAGGAGAATCTTTGCCAAATCTTTGAAGACTAATACGCTGTCAAAGATCTCTTCGAATAACATACAACCAAAGCCAAAGTTTTCTTTCAACCAAAGCTGAAGCATTCCCTTGGAGAATCAACAAGCACTTATGCCAATTCCTTCAAGACTTTGTTGCAAGCTTAAAACTTGGAACGACGTTCAATTCAAGATCAAGTCACTAAGATCTTTGAATTAACAAAATCCCACATCAACATCACCATTACCACAGGTCATACACAAACCTAGAGGTGAAGACTATCCACGCATTGTTTCAAGCTGAAAACTTGAAGCAAGCATTCAATTGTTCCTCTGAGATCAAGTCATTGTGACCTTTGGATAAATAGCCTACACATCTACATCAAATTTGGAGACTGAATCAAAGAAAAATTGTAAACAGAGATTGTAACCCTACAAATTCATCAATACAAATTCACTTTGTACACGTGTTCTCATTTCATTTGTTACAGAATTTTCATGTCCACACGAAACACACATGGCATCAAGAAAGGATCAAGTTGTTCCCACAACCAATGCGAAGAACAAGGACATCCTTGCTGCAAGTGGTGGCACTTTGGGCATCACAACCCAAAGTAAGACGAAAGCTCTCTCTACCATGCTTTTCACCCCTATATCAACTTTGCCGAATGAGTAAGCGCACCAGAGGCGTGAGCCCATGATCACCCTGGCCTCACTAAGGGCACTAAGGGGCTCGATAAGGTACTCCGAGTCGTTGAATTCCAATGCCGACTAAAGCAACAGCTTGTATCCTATAACCATGCAAGTCACGATTACTGGTGTGACTTCAATCGAAGAGTAGGTGACACAAATGAGTGAAGCAATCGTAAGGCTAACAAGGAACATGGAGGAAAAAGACTTGTAGATTGAAGGAATTATACACAAGCCTGGGCCGAATGCATAAATAAACTAGCCACACAAAAAGTCTATGCCCTTGCAGACATGGCGTGAACTTTCCTATCAGGAAAGGGTAAACTGATCTGGGATGTCCAAACGTGGATGGGTTGTATGACTGCTCAATTTCCCTAGATGTATCGACTACATGCACCGGATTGCTCCCAGAATTGGCCACAATAGGCTTTTTCCTAAAAAGATTTAGCCGATTGAAGGATTCGATTCCGTAAGAGCTCGGGTCTCTAACCGGAAGACGCCTGGTCAATACCTAACAGTTAGCAGCCCTAGGCAATTTGTAAACCGAGACTAACACTTGCTATGACCATGTAGACTCGTCTACTTAATTAAAAGCAGCGTCTCCAGCCAATGGTCTACAGTTTAAGTCTTGTCCTACAAGAGCTAAACGTGAAATACACGACTATAGCAACTACGCGGACTCCTCTGCTTTCTATGAGAAACACGTGTCCAGCCTCTAACTCTATAAGTTAAAAATTTCGCAACATGCCCCGGAAGGGCCAAGGCTCGTGCAATTGCTAAACCTGAGATTCACGATTATAGCAGCTACGCAGAATCCTCTGTTTTCTACGACAAGCACGTTTCCGGCCGCCGGCTCTATAAGTTAAAAATTTCAAAATATGCCCCGGGATGGCCAAAGCTCGTGCAGCTGTGAAAGCCAAGATTCATGAATATAGCAACTACGCAGACTTCTTTGCTTTCTACGAGAAGCACGTGTTCGGCCACCAGCACTATAAGTTAAAAATTTCGCAACACGCCCCAGGAAGGCCAAGGCTTGTGCACCCGTTAAAGCCATTCACAACTATAATAGCTACGCAAACTCGCTTGCTTCATATAGAGGTTAAGAGTTCGATAGTCGGCTCTATAAGAGAAATCTTGCAATTTTTCCTCATGGAGGTAAAGTTCCTAAAGCATCAAAGCCGAAATTAAAACCTAAGGGACGATATGGATCGATTACTTAGTTGAAGTAACTTAACCAGTTGCCCGTCCTATGGTAAAGTTTTACAAAAAACATGGCGAAATAGAAGGATGAAGCAAAGCAAGGAAAACTATTTATTGAATTTCTAGCTAATTGATAAACCAGCTCGAAGGCCCACAAAGTTCAAATAAAGCGGAACGAAAAGGAAAAGAAGAAAATTCCTAAGTCTAAGGAAAAAGTCTACTTTTCGGCAGCCTGCGCAACCACTGGTCCCTCAACTACCACGCCTTCAGCAGTCACACCGCTCTCAGCAGCTAAAGCTTCCATCTGCTCATCCTCAACCACCCCTGTTGGACTGCTTAACCCTTAACTGCTCACGAAAGGCAGCCACAAATGAGAAGTTAAGCAGATCAACTAGAGAAATGGAGAAAGTCTCGAAGTCCTTCTTGGAAAACTCATAATCCGACGGCCTAGCCTAAAGATGGTCGACATAGCTAAGCTTGTAGAAATCGGTCTGATAAGAAGCAGGTGCCACTTCGTGACCGACCTTCTCATTCTTTAGCTGCACATTCTCCTTAACAAGCCTAGCGTAAACATCCTGTAGCTTACCCCAGTTCCCTTTTCAGGTTCTCACTAGCATACAATGCACCTTGCAGATCCACTTCCATGGACTCAAGCTTATTGGCAACATCTTTGTGATGAGACACTTTAGCATGCATGAAGACAAGTTCCTCGTCTTTGGAAAAAGAAGAAGATTGTAAGTTTAAATTGATATATTCAAGGTCCTTGACCACCAGTGTAACATAACTGACTTTCTTCTATGAAGTTTCCAACATCGCTTAAGTCGCACTAAGCTTAGCCTTCAAATGGATAACCAATTAATGAATGGTCTCCAGCTGTATAAAAGTGGGGGCAGAGACATCAGACTCCTTCAAAACGATGAGTTCAAATCCAAGCTTCTCGATCTTTTCAGCTGCTGAGTGAAGTTAAGTCGTTAAAGCCACTTTAGCCTCCTTACCACACTTGACATCATCCTGATCAACGTGCGTAGGACTCAGCTGCCAGGATCTAAGTCTTATGTATTGTAGCAACCAAGGAGAACCTCCTCCAGTAGGCAAGACACTTTGCAAAAGAGTCTGAGCGGATGACAACTTTCCCAACACTATCAACATACTTGGCACATGCATTGATGTCCTCAAGCAGGTCAGCCTTCAGCATCGCACAAATCTCGGGAAACTCCCCAGCTTCATACTCGGTAGATCTCTCACAACTGCCTCTACGAGCATCCTTCCTTTTCTCAGCAGACGAATCAGTTGCAGAGAATGAGGAATAGGCCCAAGTGCCACCTTACCAGTAGAATCTACATTCTCGCTCTTCATAACCGCGAACCTTTTAGAAGCCGAACCAAACTTAGCTCCTAACACCTGCTTTGACCTAAACCCAAACACCGGGAGCTGCAACGAACCATTCTGCTGGGCAATCCTCTCAGTATTGGTCGTGGCTACCTTTGGAGCAGCAGATTTCATAGGCTCAGACTCAATAGTCTTTTTCGTCGCCTTGGGTGAAGTTAGATCAATGACGAGCTTCTCAGTAGAAGACGAGCCCCCATGAGCAGCAGCAGAAGTCATTGGCTTCTTCTCGACCGAAGGCTCACATGCAGGTAAGGAAGATCTTTTCTTTCCACCTTCATTAGTAGCAGGCTTTACAACAACAATTGAACAAGCAAATGCCTCATCCTTTATCCATTTTATCTCTTCATTCAGAGGCTGCTTGCTTTTTTCCTAATCAAGAGGACTGAGCAGCCAGCGCCACTTATGATACTCAGCAGGAATGCCTAAAGCGATGTGCACATTCTTCATATTTGCCAAAGTTCTTGGAGTTGAGCCAAATTCTGAATCTACGCAAAATAAGAAGATTTATCAATAAACTGAAGTCATGGAGTAGGTCAACAAAAATTCAAGCTGACCAGGAATGAGGTAGTTCACTCACCATTGATAAAGATAGTTGGAAAACGCAGCTCAGGAAAAGAGTTAGACTCTCATTTTCCACTTACCTCCAAAGTATCTCTCACCAACTCATGATCACCTTTGTAGGAAGTATCAAACAGCTCATGGCGAGACCTCTGTTACCCCACACCTTCCTTGTTGCCGATTTCAAAGAAGTACCAGAAACTCATTTATGGTCAAGCCAAGATCAAAGAACCTGTTCAAGTTCGAGAACCCCACCATCACACGAACTGCATTCAGGAAACACTAAACAGGGGTGCATTTCAGGTGGCAGATCACCTCCTGAGAAAAACACCGCATGGGAAAAGTAAATCCCAATACGAAGTAATACGGATGGAATTTGGTAGCCCTCTTCCTAGCAATGGCACCCTCGCCGTACGGGTGTACTTTACGGGACACTATACTATATTCAAAGCCATACACTAAGAGGATTGATGGCTTGCAGATGCCAACATGGTGCCAGCCGCCGAAGTTCATGCAATTCGATGGAAAGGGAAACCCAAAGAAACACATTGCCCATTTTTTTGAGACTTGTAACAATGCCGGAATGGAGGGAGACCACCTTATGAAGCAGTTTGTCCACTCTTTGAAGAGGAATGCATTTGACTACTACACGGACCTCTCACCCGAGTCCATCAACAATTGGGATCATATGAAGCAGGAATTCTTGAACCGTTTTTATAGTACTCGTTGTACCGGCAGTATGATGGAGCTCACAAGTATGAAGCACTGGAAGGACGAGTCGGTTGTCGACTATATCAATCAATGGCGCTCACTGAGTCTCGACTGCAAATATAGGCTTTTATAAACCTTGTAATCAAAGTTTGCGTACAGGCATACACTAGGGATTACACTACATCCTCTAAGGCATCAAGCTATGGACATTTGTACAGTTAGCTCCCCACGCCCATGATATGGAGCTCAACATTGCTAATCATGGGAATAAAGTGCCAATCCCTAACTACAGGAGGGACAAAGTCTTTGGGCCAAAGGTGGAGAAGATTGTGAAGAAGCTTACCAAAGAGGCAATGACGGTCAACACTACGTCTGCCAAAATATTTACACAAGACACTGATCTTGTTAAAATCTCCTTGAAATACAAGAAGAAAAGGCCAAACAAAATGAGCTTTTTCCTGGCCAAGAAAGGTATAAACACACCTTTAAAGAGCTAGAAGAGAAGACTTACCCGTTCCCTGACTTTGATGTGGCTGCCATGTTGGAAGACCTGCTCGACAAGAAAGTAATCAAGTTGCCTGAGTGCAAACGACCAGAAGAAATAAATTGAGTGAACGATCCAAAGTACTGCAAGTATCATCGCATCATTAGTCATCCAATAGGCAAGTGCTTTGTCCTTAAAGAGTTGATCATGAAACTCGCCCAGGAAGGAAGAATTGAGCTAAACCTGGAAGAAACAACAATGGTGAACACAACAACCATCATGTTTAGGTCTTTTGATCCTGTACCTTTCTATGCATCACCCGTTAAGCCTCGGCTACATTCGTCTAAGGCGTGTCATGAAATGGTTCGTGTAAGAGAAGCAAACACCCCAAAAGGAATAAGCCACCATAACTTATTTGTTGACAATGATGAAGGGAGGATGCTGGTGAAACCAAGGAATATACAAAAATCTCAACCATTAGCTGCTCACCCAAGGAGGAAAAACAAAGAGGAAGACCTCACCACCGTGCTCATAAGACCCCCTTTGAATGCAACCATAAAGGTGACAAAGCTGATGCTTGGAGAAAAGCCTATGATCCAAAAGTCGCAAGCTCCCACAGTTCTACATAAGTATTTTCCCAAAGGCTTCTTCAAACATAGTTCAAGCATAATTTCCTGCTATATGGTCCAGGAGGAGAGCGGAGCATCCTCAAAATGATCAAAGTAGCCCTCTGATACATTCCAGCATCAAGAAGAAAGAATAGGCAATCACCATTTGAGAAAAAGACAAACAAAGAGCATTCAAGAAAACAGGAAAAAGAAGACGTAAAGTTCCTAAAGGCAGCCACAGTTGTGCCATTACCTAACCTAGATAATTCAAATGTTTCGAAGCCATCATCATCGAGTTTCGTTAGACTAATGCAAAATGTAATGGAGTGTGGCTTTCTTCCTACCAAAAGGATCGAAGAAGGTGACCCCAACACTTACAAGCTTATGTTAAGGATTGGGTATGACTTCACCTTATCTTTAACACTCGGAAAGAAGGTTCAGGCATCATTAGTGAAAAGACATGTGCCTCACTAAAACCTATAAAAAGTTGAAGAAGCATGGTTACGGAGTCGACCTTACGAAGGGAAAGATAAAAAGGTTAGTACTCAACACATTACCGTGGATGTCATGGAAGATAAAGAAAAGCCGAAGCCTATTCCACGAATGTTGGTGTTCAGTTGTTTGATCAACTCCACACCTCGAACATCGAGATAGTAACGGTTGAACTCTTGTCATCTATCAACCGACTGACTGGCTTTGGTAGACAGGAAAGTGTGGCCTATTTTCCCTGATGAAGGTCAACCTTGGAAAGACTTATAGTCGCAAAAGATCCATCTAAGTAAAAGAAGTCGGCTTCAACAAAAATGAGACATGTCAATTTAGCCAAGGATTGTGAGATTCAAAGTTTAATCCCGTCATGCATAAAGTGCCAGTTAACACTTGACGTGAATTTAGATGGATAGCTAAAGGTGAAACAACGAATAATCATACACATCAGTCAATCTCGTAAACCAGCTGACCGAAGAGGAAATGGTTCAAGGTGTTTACCACATCGTAGTCGAAGAGGTGACGATGATGAGTATGTTGAATAAGACGTCAAAGAAGCTCCACCACAACTCGAACATGGGGGGCATGCAACTGTAGATGATCGAAAATAATTTAACTTAGGCACGAACGAAGGCCCAAAGCCTATCTTTGTTAATGCATTATTAAGTCCGGATGAAGTGGAGGAATATTACTAACTGTTGCTGAAGTACAAAGATGTCTTTGCATGGACATACAAAGACATGCCAGGCCTAGATCTCATCATTGTCGTGCATCACCTCTCAGTTAAACCGGGGGAAAAATCGGTTAAGCAGGATTAGAGACATTACCAATTGGAGCTCATTCCCCAAATTGAAGTTGAAATCGATAAATTAATCGAGGCAGGTTTCATCTGGGAGGTAAAGTACCCTAGGTAGATCTTAAACATAGTCATCGTTCTTAAAAAATGGGGATAAATTCACGTTTATGTAGACTTCCATGACTTGAATGATGCATGCCCAAAAGAGAGCTTACCTCTGCCAATCATTGAAATCATGGTGCATGCAACCATAGGTCACAAAGTGTTATCCTTCATGGACGGTTCATCTGGTTATAACCAAATAAGAATGGCCCCAGAAGATGAAAAATTGAGAGCCTTTTGCACTCTTAAGGGTATTTACTGCTAAAAAGTGATGCCCTTTGGTCTAAAAAATACTGGAGCAACCTATTAGCAAGCCATGTAGAAAATCTTCAATGACATGCCTCACAAGAATGTCGAATGCTACGTTAACGATATGATGGTCAAGATAAAGAAGAGATCGGATCATTTAAAAGTGTGGATTTTGTGTCACGTCACGGAAGTTCCTTGGCTTCATCGTCAAACACCATGACATTAAGGTTGACCAATCAAAGATTAAGGCCATCCAAAGCATGCTCGAACCAAGATACTTGAAGGAGTTGAAAAGCTTGCAAGGGTGACTGACTTTCATTAAGCGGTTCATCTCTAACCTAGCAGGGCATTGCCAACCCTTTAGCTGGTTAATGAAGAAGGACGTGCCATTGATATGGGATATGGCCTGCCATAATGCTTTTGAAAGCATAAAGAAGTACTTGTCTAACCCACCTGTCCTAGGAGCACATGTGCTTCGAAAGCCACTTGTATGACCACTTGTATTGTACATCGCCGCTCGAGAAAGTTCAGTTGAAGCGCTCTCACAAGAGAATGAATCCCAGAAAGAAAGAGCATTCTACTACCTCAATCAGACTCTTACTGGTGCCGAACTAAACTACTTCTTGATCTAGAAGATGAGTCTTGCTCTTGTATTCACCATCCAGAAACTAAGGCATTACATGCACATATATACCATACACCTAATCGCACGGGCCGACCCAATTAAGTATGTCATGTTGAAGCCAATCTTGACAGGGTGATTGGCCAAATAGGCTTTGCTTCTTAATCAATACATGATTATCTACGTCCCAGCAAAGGCTATCAAAGGATAAACTTTAACAGACTTCTTAACAGACCACCCGATTTCGGCCGATCGGGAAATTTTAGATGACCAACTAGACGAATAAGTGTTCTATACCGATCTCTCCCTGCATGGACGTTGTTGTTTGAGGGATTAGCAATATTAAATGGAGTGAGGGCAAGCGTGGTGTTCCTATCAACACAGAGGTTGGTCTTACCTTACTCCTTCTGCATAAGGGAGTTGTGTTCCAACAACGTCGTCGAATACCAACCTTTGATCATTGGGCTCCGAATGGAAATTGAGATAAAGATCTCAATGTTGGAGGTATACGAGGATTCCAAGCTTATAATCAATCAGCTATCAGCCGAGTACGAAGTAAGAATGTAAACACGAAAACTCTGTAAGGAATGAAACGATAACACGTGTACAAAGTAGATTTGTATTAATGAATTTGTAGGGTTACATTCTCTGTTTACAATTTTCCTTTGATTCGGTCTTCAAGTTTGATCTAGGCGCGTAGGTTCTTGATCCAAGGGTCATAATGACTTGTTCTCGGATGAATTATTGAACGATTGCTTCAAGTTTTGAGCTTGAAACATTGCATAGATAGTCTTCACCTTAGGTTTAGAGTTGCGGCAAAGGTGATGTTGATGTAGCACTTTGTTGATTTAAGGGTTTTGATGACTTGATCTTGAATCAAACGTCGTTAAAAGTTTTGAGCTTGTAACAAAGTCTTAAAGGAATCGGCACAGGTGCTTATTGATTCTTCAAGGGAATGCTTCGACTTTGGTCGAAAAAAGCTTCGGGTTTAGTTGTGAGTTCTTCGAAGAGAGCTTTGGCAACATATTAGTCTTCAAAGATTTGGCAGAGGTTCTCCTTTTGTGAGAATTTAGCCCTTCAATGTAGAAATTATTGACCTTTATGCTGGTCTGAGGACCTTGTATTTATAGACTTCTCAAAGCTTCTCTTTGGGTGGATTTGGCTTTGATTTGTGTCTTCATTCATCCATGGGAGAATTTAGGCATGTTTTGTGTCTTAATTTCAGCAACTTTCCCTTGCTTGGCCGAATTCTATAGGGTTTTTTTGCCTATTTTGCAAGCAATCTTCAATTCTTGCTTGTTTGTGAATATGCTTTAGCTTTTTTTTCAGTTTTGGGTGCAATTTGGCCCCCTTGCTGATTTGAAGGAGATTTTTTCCTTTTGCCAACTTTTGTGAATGTTTTATACTTTCTTTGCTTGATTTGTGCCACATGTGATTGATGACTTATCCATTTGTGATGAGTCATATCCCACATGGAGCTTTGCGATGCATTATTTGTATGCAACGAAATTACATGTCTACAACAAAAGGATGATCTCATCCCATATTACATGTTGGCTACACAACTACTTCACAGGTTCAATGTCGTCACACTGGAGCATGTTCCAAGGAAGAAGAACCAAATGGCAGATGCTCTCGCTAACTTAGTTTTAGCCATAGAGCTAAGAGAATAAGAGGCTGTGAACATTCTGGTTTGCCAATTGTGGGTGGTCCCACTCATCACTGAGTCACCATTGGAAAATGCTAATATCATCTTCGCACTTCCTGTTAATACAGAAGAATGGAGGCAACCATTGATTGACTATTTAGAACATGAAAAACTGCCAGACAATCCTAGGCAGCTCTCAGAAGTTTGACGACAAGCACCTTGCTTCCTTTACTATAAGGAGACACTTTATCAATGTTGTTTTGAGAGAGTGCTTCTCAAATGCTTGGGGGAAGAAGAGCCCAGCCAGGGCGATGGAAGAAGCTCACTCAAGAATATGTGGATCACATCAGTTCGGACTTAACCTACATTTCCAACTATTGGCCAACCATGGTAAGGAAAAGTCAAAGCATTAAAGATAAGGATTAATAACCCAAATCCTATCTTTAATACATTCCCAATTGAAGATTGACTCCAATTAAGTAAGTAAACCCAATTTAAATCAATTAGGGATAATTACTCCATTATCTCAGGATATTATTTCCTATTTAATATCTTGAGAATATTTCTCCATAAACCTTGGCCAATAGGATGTCGCCACGTTTAGGGTAAAACCCTAACACTATGGCCAGCCATATTCTTATAAAGACCCCATACTTTATTCTCCTTAGAGAAACTGACTTAGGCATCGAAGATCCATTGGCCTAACTCCCTCCCCCCCACCTCGTGGGCGCGTAAGGCTTAGGTCTTTGATCAAAGGTGTTAATTATTTTGCAGGTGCATTTTCGTTAAGACTAAAAAGGGTGGAAATTTTCATCGACAAATTGGTGCTTTCATTGAAAGCTAATTGAAATACTCGTAAAAGCCTCTCCCATTTGGTTTCTCGAATTTTCTGTTGCGTTAAATTTCTCACACATCGTATCAATTAATTTTTCCTAGAAAAGTTTCTTGATCAATCCTTGGAGAAAGGATACAATGGTAGGAAATTCAAAAATGATGATGAATGGAACCCTGTATGTATAAGGATTTGGATCTAAGAGTGGAGAGTGAAGAGTGAAGACGAGGACATAGGCCCACGACGGCGATCCTCAAGGCTCAACACGACGGTAAGAGGACCTCCACCGCCACAGAGCCACACCATCACCGCGACCATCACCTTGCAGCCCATGGCAATGACCACTGTAACAGCAGCATCAGCTCAAGCCGAAGCCTAAACACACTCTGCTGCGGCCCACCGCGTTGCACAGGAACCCTTGTTCCAAGGGTAGAAGGCCCAAAGCTTGGCAGTTGCCAAAGCAGAACCAACTGCCATCCAGCGAGCCTAGGTGTTCCAGGCCTAGGCCCAGACCCACGAGGACCCAACAGGGCTGCCCAGCCGCAGGAACAGCCAATGGGCAGGCAGCCCAAGCCCGACTAGCTACTTACTGAGCCTAAGCCTACAAGAAGTAAGTGCTAGCCCAGCACGCCCACACGCATAACCCATCTACTAGCCGGGTTGGGTCGCTCCGCGACCCATTTCAACAACCCAGCCCCCAACCCAATCCAATCCAAGACCATCTCCGACAATTGAGATTTTGACCACCGGTCCCGAGATCGATCAAGGTTATTTTCACCTTAATTTTCTGTAGGGATGCCCGACAAAAAAAAGTAGGACGCCCAAGACTTACACCAAGTTCTTCGTCCTAATCAACCAGATCCTTCACGACTTCAAAGACAAGTTGTGGTTCAAACCGCCGTTACCCATGAGAGAGGACCCATCCAAGATGGACTAGACAAAGTATTGCGCATTCCACAGAGGTCCTGGGCACACAACCAACGACTGCACCATCGAGAAGAGGTACCTTGAGCAGCTCGTGAAGGAAGGCAAATGTGACGAGTATGTCGACAGACCAACAGCCCGACCAATGCGAAAATCAAATGCCTATGTCGAACCTCCAGACAGGACAATTTGAATCAATGGAATCATTGTTAAGTCAGAGCATCTGGGGACCACCAACAGCTCCAAGAAAAGGAAGATCTAACAAGCGAGATCGAACTTTCAACTTCAAGTCGTAGATATTGTACCTGGACCAATCATCGACTTCACCGAGCATGATGCAGAGGGAATAAACTTCCCCCCATAATGACGCTTGGTGATTTCTGTTTAACTAGCCCACGCCATCATTGACAGAATTATGGTGGACAAATGCAGCTCAATCAATATCCTAACACCATCAGTCATCTAGAAGATGGGCCTGGAAAGCACAATCAAATGCAAAGCAGAGGTTTTGTTCTCATTCAACTGACTTACCTCAATTTCCATTGGCACGATCACGGTTGACATAACCAGCCCACCGATTGTCTCGTCATGAACCTTCATGATCACCAGCAGCCCATCCCTCCATAATGTGATATTGCGCTAACCTTGGCTAGTGAATATTGGAGCTGTAACCTCGATCGAGTATCAGAAGATCCGATCTTGCATCCCAAGAAAAGCAGTCGGAGAGATCAAAGGTGATCAGACTATGTCTAGGGGATGCATTGTACAAGTTCTTAAGGAGTTAAAGAATAAGTCTTTTGCCTCAGCAGTAGCAGCTGAAATGCAGAAAGACGATTATACCTCCACCAAATAGCAACTATACCAGGTAGGTCAAGAAGATGGCGTCAAGGTTGACTAAGCCCTAGAAGATGAATCAAGATGGAAACCCAAAGTGGATGTCGAGGAAATCATTCTCAACCTCCACCAACTGGAGAAGATGGCTAGGATTGGCTCACGTCTGAGCCCGACAGAGAAGGAAGAACTCACGGTTTGCCTTAAGAAAAACTGTGACGTTTTAGCATGGTCACCCTCTGACATACCCAATATCAATCCAGCAATAGCTTGCCACAACCTGCATCTTGATCCCACTGACAAACCAATGATCCAAAAAAGGTGACATTTCGCACCCAAGCGAGTAACGATTATTGAGGCGAAGATCGACAAGTTACTATATGACAGATTCGTTGAGGAAGTGGCACACTCAACATAGGTAGCCAACGTTATGCTGTTGAAGAAAAAAATAAGGGAAAATGGAGAGTATGCATTGATTACACTAACCTTAGCAAGGCTTGCCCCAATGACAACTACCTGGTTCCCTAAATTGACTTGCTCGTTGACTCTCAACTTCTTGGATGCATACTCAGGCTACAATAAGATTGCCATGCACGAGTCTGACAAGGAGAAAATCACATTCATGTTGAGTGAGGCACATACTGCTATAAGGCTATGCCCTTTAACCTTATGAACGCAGAAGCAACCTGCCAACGGCTAGTAAACACAATGGTCAAGAAACAGATCGGAGTAACCATGGAAGTTTACATCTACGACATAGTGGTGAAGGGTAAACAGTGGTCAAACCATATCGACTACTTGGCAGAGACTTTTGATATCCTCCGAGAGTACACAATGAAGCTCAACCCAGCGAAGTGCACTTTTGGCGTCTCTTAAGGGCGATTCTTAGGGTACCTTGTAACCTAGCGAGGATTCGAGGCTCATCCAAGGTAGATTAGAATGAACCTACACATGAAGTCTCCCACAACTCTGAAAAAGGTCCAAAGTTTAACCGAACGAGCAGCTGCACTCAATCGTTTCCTCTTGTTATCCACCAACCGATGCAAGCCTTTCTTTAAGACGATCAAAATGGCGCAAAATGACAAATGGGATGACGAGTGCAAGAAAGCATTTCAAGATTTGAAGTATTACCTGACATTACTTCCACTACTATCCAAGTCGGGAGCAATGGAGAACCTGTACATCTATCTAGCTGTATCAGAAGTAACAGTGAGCTCTGCCCTCATGCAAGAATAGTTGGGGGCCCAACTACCTGTATTCTATACATCTAAAGCTCTCCTTGACACGAAAACTAGATACTCAAAAATTGAAAAGCTAATTTTGGCGCTAGTTGTTATCTTGACCAGTAACCACCATGATCAGTTTTGCATAGTCCAGACACTTCTTAATGAGTGATGAAGTAGGTGTTGGAACTTGGCCGATACAGTTTAACATACTAACCTCTCATGGCAATAAAGGCCCAGGCATTGGCAGATTTTGAAGCAGAATTCATCCTAGGCTAGAAGAACGCAGCAACTCAACTCAAAACTGACCCAAAGGTAGCCGAGCACACTTTAACCGCACTAGCCTTACCTGTAGGAGATTTCTTGCGTTTGCATGTTGATGCATTGTCCAACTACTAGGGATCGGGAGTAGGCTTCATTTTTACTACCTCAGAAGGTTCGATGCTCGAGTAAGTGATCGTTCTAAACTTAAGGGCGTTAAACAATGAAGTAGAGTATGAAGCCTTACTAGCAGATCTATGATTGGCGAATGACTTAGCAAGGAAGAAGCTCACGATCTATTTTGATTCCTAGCTGATCACCAACCAAACCTAAGGGGAGTACGCAGCAAAGCATCCAAAGATGGCCTGATATCTCAAGAAGGTATAACAGTAACTAACAACGTTCCAGGCATACACACTCATTTAGGTTTCACGAGTAGAAAATGCCCACGCAGACGCACTAGCAAGCCTAGGCTTCACATTAGACCATCAGCTAAGGCGCTCTATCCCAATTAAGTACTTGGAAAGGCCAAGCATAGATGAGGAACCAGCAGTTAAGGTGGCCCAGATCAACACAACTCTGAGTTAGCAAGATTCCATCATCGACTACATAGTCAATGCAACGCTCTTTACAGATAAGCTGGAGTCTAGAAAGCTCCAGAGGAAGGCATCATATTACTACATGTGGAACAGCATGCTTGTTCAAAGATCCTGTTCAGGACCATATTTCCACAGCCTATCGCCCCTCGACGACCTAAAGATTGTTAGCCCAATCCACGAAGGCATCTGTAGAAATCACTTTCGAGGCCACTCCCTGGCGTAAAAAGCTCTTAATGTTAGCTATTACTAGCCAACCATGCATTAAAGCGCCAAGGAGTACGTAGAAAGGTGTGACAATTGCCAACGCTTCTAACTTGTTCCCACATTACCTGCCAGTAAACCCTATTTGCAAACGAGCACTTGGCAATTCATGCAGTGGGTAATTGACCTGGTAGGGCCAATGCTGTCTGCCACTGGAGGCAGAGGCATAATGATCGTAGTAACCGACTACTTCACCAAATGGGTCAAAGCTGAACCTATGATTACAACTACCCAGAGGGACATAGAGCGCTTTATATAGAAGAACATCATCTGCCACTTTAGCATCCCACACTCAATTGTCACAGATAATGGTCCGTAATTTATGGGCAAAGACCTGGCGAAGTTCTTAAAAAATATGGCATCAAGCAGCACATGTCCACGCCCTGGTATCCACTGGGCAACGGGTAGGCCGAGGTGTCCAACAAGACCATGCTCGACTGCCTTAAAAAGTCCCTCTTAAACAAGCAGGGTAAGTGGCCAGATGAGCTCCCTAGTGTTTTATAAGTATATCGTTCCATCAAAAGATGAGTAATCAATGAAACTCCATTCTTCCTAGGATATAGCCTTAAGGCGATCATTTCTCCCAACATCATATTGCCAAGCATCAACACTGTACTGCCAAATTTAGAGCAGAACGAGAAGAAGATGGCCACAAAGTTAGACCTGACAAAGGAAGAGTGCACGAAGTTTATCACCTGCATTACGGCTTATCAGCAGCAGCTCCTCTCCAGCTACAACAAGAGGGCAATGATCCGGCAGTTCCAGCCAGGAGACCTAGTCCTTAGAAAAGCCTTCATAACCCCCCAATTAGAAGGTTCCAAAAAGATGGCTTCCATCTGGAAAGGTCCGTACAAAATCAATCAAGTAGGCGGAAAGGGCGACTAACAAATAGACAAGCAGTGGAATGCCTACAACCTAAAAAAGTAATACGTTTAACCTCCCACCATTCCTTAGACCTCGTTTAAGACAAATAAAGTTTGAAGACTCAAGCAGCTTGACGAACAAGACCTTGCACACCGAGGATTATTAGTTGTTATGCCATTACAGCCTACCAGCAAAGTTAATAAATTTCTCTATTCTCAATGAAAATCAAAGGAATTATTCACAAGCCTGGGCCAAATGCATAAACAAACTAACCACCCCTGTGACAAGCAGAAGACTCCCCTACCCTTGTAGACAAAGCATGCGCTCTCCAATAAGGAGTGGGTAAACTAATTTGGAATATCCAGAGGTGGATGGGTGGTACGACTACTCAGTTTCCCCTATATGTAATGACTACCTATGCCGGACAACTCCCAGAATTGGCCAAGATAGTTCTTCCCTTGGAATAGACTTAGCCAACTGAAGGATTCAATTTTACTGGATCCCGGGTCTTTAACCGGAAGAGACGCTAAGTGCAGTATTCCTACCCATGAAAGAGTTCGCGTAACTAGATAGTCTGTCCTCGATGTGCAAGTCTTCATGAACGTAGCTTGGTTTTAAAGTGTTGTAATACTACTTAAGCAACCTGCGAAATCAAGTTACAACTCAGAACGATGTGGCTTATAAGACGCGATTCCGCCTACACCTCACACCTAAAATGCCTTCACGAGGCAGGGATGGCACCTGAAATGGTCACACAGGTTGTCTACTTCTGTAAATATGACGCCTAGTCGACGACCCGATGGCTGGCATCCCAAGGCAATCCATAAGTTGAGACTTACACCTGTTATGACTACGAAGACTCATTTGCTAATTTAAAAGTAGCACTTCCGATCAACAGTTTACAGTTTAAGTTTTGCCGGGACTAAAGCTTCAATATACAATTATAGGAGCCATGAGAATTTCCTCTGCTTTTTATGAGAAGTAAGTGTTCGACCGCCGACTCCATAAGTTAAAAATTTCACAACAGGCCCCAGGAAGGCTAAAGCTCAAGAAGCCACTCAAAGCTAAGGTACAACTATAGCAGCTACGCAGATCTCTTCTGCTTTCCATGAGAAGCAAGTGTCTGGCCAACGACTCTATAAGTTAAAAAACTTCACAACAGACCTGGAGAGGGCTAAAGCTCAAGAAGCCACACAAAGCCGGGGTATGACTACAGCAGCTATGCCAATCATATGATGATACTTTACGAACATTTCACATGTTAAACTAATCTAGTTTAATATAAAGGGCAAAGATTATTGTTTAAAGCCGTCTCATATAAATGTTATATGCTTAAATGATAAGTCCAAGCAATATGTAATTGGGAGAATGTGATCTAAAAAAGTTAGATCCATGACACCATTCTCTTTTGTAAACATATCTTAAACGTTCCTGATCATAGGATTGCCAATTAGGCATTGACAATCTGTTAAGATCACTACATGTTATGTCTTCTCTTAAGGAGAGTGATTAGTCTTGAGTTATTGGTGTGACTGACACCAAGATAAGTACGTAGGTGTTCAATAGAAAATGAGTCCACTGAACACAATCAACAAAGAGTTCTCATACTCATGTCACATGAGAACTCATGGTTGGGATAATGCAAAGTAGTCATTTGACCTAAGGCATCATAGTTGTCTTGTGGTTAGGTCCTTGATCTTTGACTATGTCAAAGTCACTCCATCAGAAGGTGTCCACTGCATGGTTCGAGTTAAGCCACTTAGCCATGGAGGCAAGTGAATGCACAACAAGGGATCTCTAACCTTTGAACCGTTTGAGGGAGAATACTCAATGATATGATTAAGAATCTCTGGCCAAAGTATGAATGAGATTTAGGAAGTCGTTCCAAATCACATTCAAGGCAATCATATAAGCAAATGAATCACATTGAATAGTAGACATGAATAAACTATCAAACCAAACAATGTAGTCAAGAGTATTGTATTAGAGAAAGACCGTATTGCATTGGAATCCTAAACTGAATAGGTTATCCACCTCTTTTGATTAGCTTGGGTAGCCATGACATACTGCTAGGTGTCACTCATGGTTTGTGGAAGCCCTAAAGGTATATAATCACTAAACGGAGAATTGAAAGTAAGTTTCAATTCATAATCGATTTGAAGAGTTCTAATCACCCACTGCCTTGCTAAAAGGAACCTAATGGATCGCACACCATGTAAGGTAAGGATTGAAGGATATAACGAAGATAAGTAAGGACAATTAAATAGTTTAATTGTTATGGCAATGATTAATTAGAAGTTAATTAATGTAGAATGAAAGGCTTGTTTTAGGCCTTAAGTTAGTTTTGGGTTTTGGGACGCAAAAAGGTTTTGGTCCACAAGGCACATAAGGTTTAAGTTGTGTGATAACTAAAACAAAATGGGCAATTAACCCACTAAAAATAGGCAGGCTGGCCATGCTTAGAGATGGAGTGGGTTTTGGACTTATTACAAGTTTGCCACTCCAATGAAGGTAGGTATAAATGTGACTTTATAGCCTTTTTCTTCATTAGGGTTTTCTTGAGGAAATTGGATAGAACAGGAGCTCTCCTTTTTCTCTCTAGGAGGCCGCCCACCATGGGGGAATTTACTAGCATCTAATTCTTCCATGGTCACTCATCTTCTTCCTTAACCATCCTTGGCGTCGAAACTTAGAGGTCTCCTACTTTGGGGACTTTTGGAGAACCCAATTTTTCCATCCATATCCAAGAAGACATGGAGCCAAGAAGCAAAGTTCCTCCATCCAAATTCATGGAGCCAAGGAGCAAGGTGACAAAGGAAAGAAGGCCCTCACATGGGTGATTAACTTTTGCTAAGTGAAGAGGTGCTTCAGAGGTATAAAGTTTCTCAACTCACTTTTGTTTTGAGTTGAGTCTTGGTTCACCATAACTACTAGGCTTTGAATTTCATGGGTTAAGTTTTGTTTTTGAGTGCATACAAGCATGATTCCGCCTTTTAATTGTTAACAACATGCATAGATGTTGCTCAAATGAACTAGTTATCACAAATATTTCCTTCAAGTGGTATCAGAGCCTAAGTCTAGTAGTTGGTGAATCCTTTTGGGTTTTGTATTTTCATAGTTTATGATTTGAATGTTGTAATTGTTACAAGCTTTATTCTTGCTTCCTTGAATGTAAATTTTGTTAGAAAAATTGCTATCTCAAATGTTGTAGATGTAGTTCATATGAGCATGCATTTTGGAGCTAAAATTTGGTGCCATGTTTTTGGGAAAATTCGGCCAAATCCAAAGGGTGGATTTTTGGGTTCATGTTTGTCTTGTTAAAAGTGTTTTAAAGTGACATTAGGAACCCCTAAGTACCCTAGTATGGTAAAATGTTCATGGAGCTTTTATGGGTTTTCATGGATGTTCTTCATTGTTCTTGTTATGTTCTTGCCAAGAACTAAAAGTTTGTTGTTTTGGTTCAAAAAGGTATTTGGTTGTTTATTTTATTTTTTACTTTTTTTTTGTTAGTGATGTATGGTATGAATTTTCCAAACTTCACCCATGCCTTTTCAACTATTCACACCATACCAATCACTTACAAATTTCGATCACCTTTCAAACCACAAATCAAATCACACACACCATCCCCACTCACAATGACCGGCCACCCTATTAAAGTAGGGTACTTTTGGGGCTTTTATGCAATTACATAAAATTTTGATATGTTTGTGTATTTGTACTTTGACCCGAAAGTTTATGTTTTTACGTAAAGGCCCAAAATCACTAAAGGACAAATTGTTTTGCTCCTTTAATGAAGTGTTTGTGTTTGTTGAAATTTTTGGGTTCTAGTTGTAATTACATGAAGTTGTGAATTTTTGTGTTTTTACAAAGTGACCTCAAAAGTTTGTGGTTTTCAATATAGCCCAATCATTGAGGTTATTGTTTTTTGGCCCAAATTAGTTGAGAACAAAACAGTTTTGTATCTTTAAATGAGAATTGGATTTTCATTTCATTTAGCTCCATCTAAATCAATTCTATGGATACAAAAACCAAATGACAATGTTGCATTCAAGCTTAATTAGTTAAACCGTTAATTAATTAAAGAAAAGGTGATTATGAACCTAAACCTATGATAATTGAGCTATGTGAAAGGCCGTCTCTCAAATTTGTTTGAATCATGGGAATGTGTAGGTTAGATTTTGGTTGTAATTTGATATGATCAAATGTTATAAAATAGCATAAGCTCTTCTTTACTTTTAAGTAATTTTTTTTTTATCAAATGTTGTAAAAGAGCATAAGCTCTTCTTTACTTTGAAGTACTCATTTTCTTGTTTTATTTGATATGCATGAAATTGAAGTAGTAGGGTCCAACGCCCAATAAGAAAAACACGCCTTAATGTGATTAAACGCGTAACTAAAATCAATCATCATTCCTAGACCGAGATCCAACACTAGGCTCGTGTTGGATGGAATCAAAGGTTCATAGTCATCCTAAAGCCCTAAGGCAACTATATAGTCCATTAATGAATTCAAAACTTATGTAGTAGTACCATATATTCTTGCTTTAAAAACCATTTTACAAGCATAGTGGGAGTATCATATACTACTAAATCAATCACATGGACCAATAGTTGTAATAGAACCAAATTGTTTTAATAAGATTAAAAAAAATGCTTATATGTGATGAGACCTAAAGCCTTCAACCAGACCATTATTAAGTTGACAAGCGTGAGAGTGCTTTTAACACTTTTTCGTGGCCTTCCACCGTGGTAGGCTTCGATCGTTTGTCACTCGTACACCAACTTCACCCTATCATGGGGGAGTACAAAGTGTGTGCTTACACTCAGGAGGAGTATGCATACATGATGTTGTGAAGGTAGGCAACGAGAATGATCAACATCATATTATTGTGAGGTTGTTCTCGAACCTCTACCAAAACTTGCATGGTGGGAATGACTTAACTGAGTGTAATGGAGCCAACATCATATCATTGTGAGGCATCATTCTCTAGAGGCGAAATAAGATGGGTACTTGCAAGAGATGCAAATGAGTAAGTGTACTCTCTCTTTATTATTGATGCTAGCCAACATCATATCATTGTGAGGTGGGCTTGGTAATAGTGAGTCTCCTATACCCTACTAAGAGTTTCCTCCAAAACTCTCGAATTCCGATGAGGGATATAGAATTTGCCAAAAATAGTGGGTGGTGCTATTTGATTTAAAGATCAAGATCAAACAAATTAAAATCAATCAATTTATATTCGTTATGTATTTATTTACCGATATATTTGCAAACGCTATCCAAAACTTGACAAAGAACAGCCAAAGGCTTTAGTTTCCAGACTTGGTGCTACAATCCCATAGATTGTCTTAAATGGATTGTATATGTACCTAAGTAGTCTCATCCTCACAATCTTCCTATTGATAATGTATCATTGGAAGAACATGTTAGATAAGTCTATCATAAAAAAGGACAACACTTTTAGTGTCATAATTCTTCCATTACAAATTGTTGTATGAAGAAATGAGAGTTGCCTTGAATAACTCTAGAAAGTTGTAATTATGTTTAGAACATAATGGTTGATTGACCAAAATAGTCCATCAACATGGACTTATGATGATTTTGAATCATTGAGTGTTGAAGTGTTAAACCACTTCAGGAGACAAAAACTAGCCAAGGACTTCACCTTTGAGTCCCTATCCAAATGGTTCACTAAGTTTATTGTAAACTATATAGTGAACAATAACCGCACTCTCTTCAAATCATTGGATGTGCACAACACAATTGAAATAAGTTTCAAGAGAGATAGTGGGAATTTAAGGACCATGACTATCGTAGTCAAGGGAAGTCAAGGGAGAAGTCAAATGAAGAAAGTGAAATAACTCCAAGGGAACAAACTTTCTTTATGAAAGGATGGACATTGGTAGGGGTATTTGCAAGAAATGTCTTCCAAGTGTCAAGAACACACTTTTCAAAGGTGTTGTAAATTGTTCTTGAATAGTTCAAAACAGCTGGTTCTTCTACTCGAATGTTTGATTCCATATTAGTAACTATGTTTTACAATCATTGTAAAAGTGTGGCTGATAAGAAGTAGAAGATTAATGAGTGAAGAGAAAGTACTTCACATTCGGAACATGAATCAAATATAGATCTCTTCGAAAGCAGATAGTACTTACTTCCTCATATGAACTACCAAAGAAATTGGAAAAAAACAAAAATTGTCTTTACATTCCAATTTGAATAAGGAACTTAATTCCGTCACTATAAGAGATGGATGAATGTTTTGTTTGACAAAACATTGTTCTTTATTAATGAATGATTGGATTATTGTAATCTAATTGTTTGTCTCTATAATGGAGATGATGTGGTAGTGTTAAGTGTTTAGAATATAATGATGTGTAAAACCCAAAAGGTTGCAAGATGGTGACTAATCCCACTAAGTTGTGACACCTCTAAAACATAAATTACAAGTTGGTCATAAATGGATGCTTTGGATCGTTAGATCCGGATCCAATGCCTTCCTGTTAAAGCTGTATAGAGGCGAAATGTTTGAATCTTTATTCTTTCAGAAAGAATAAAGAATCACAAAGTTGTTGAGGTTAATTCACTTAGATGTTAGTGGCACTTGTCCACAACATAATACTACTCATGTTGTATGACATTCACCGAAGATCGCTCTCGGTTGGACTATCGTTTATTTTGAATACTTTGCAAAAGGTTTCGAAGAATTCAAGAATGTAAGTTGATGAGTAAGACGTCTAAAGTATTTATCTCCTTAGATTTGATCCAAGGAAAAATAACACTTTAGAAGAGTTTCCTTGAAAGATATCAAGGAAAGTGACATTATAAGATAATGGATTTCTCCATTGGGAGAAGAACAAGCTCGAATAAGACTTAGTTCATTGGATGTTATCAATTACCCATATATAGGATATATACTTCTAAGACAATATGATTGTCAATTAGAAGATCTTCCAAAATTTTCATGACTCCATAGGATGTAGTTGGAAAGAAAGGCAAGTCTTAAGCGTGTTAAGATTTGGGGATGTGTGCTAATTAGCAATATTTGTTTGAGAACAATCTTGTGGGATATCCCTAAATTAACCTGTGGATATCACTTCTATAAACCAACTAACAAATGTTATTTGTTGGGTAGTTCATTGTAATCCTACAATAGGATTTGCTTAAGATAAAGCAAATGAACAAGAGATAGAACTCAAAGAACGGGTTCTTTGATTGATAAGATGATAATCAACAAATATAACAACCTAATTCCTACACTACTAGCTCCAAGGTAGTCAAGAAGGATTTATAAACCGTCTCAGT
Source organism: Pyrus communis (assembly GCF_041283825.1). Lineage (NCBI taxonomy): Eukaryota > Viridiplantae > Streptophyta > Magnoliopsida > Rosales > Rosaceae > Pyrus > Pyrus communis. The sequence continues at coordinate 12,322,856 of NC_142577.1, forward strand.
AGAATGGTTTGAACTTTACGACTATGTCATGGAGTTACACCTCTTAATTTGAAACAAATAAGAATGAAAATCCTTATGACTACATTGAGTGTATATATAACATATACTCAAGGAAATGGTATAATACCATTTGACCCGAAATAGTGAAACCTTCATAGCTAATTGGTAGGTTAAGGTGACTACAGTCAACGAGATTGGTTGACTTGGAAGAAACCATCTTTCATGTGGTCTTGGTTTCTATTAATTGGAAGATTGCTAGCTACAACTAAACAGTGATTCAATGTTTGGACATAATATGGGTTTCCGAAACCATTATCAAGATAGTCTTGATAATATATGTCTAAGACTAGGAATCACAAGAATTGTAAGTTGTAGAGATCCATCCATCATGAATCTTAGCAAGCTAGTGGGAGCTATAAGCGTCTTATGAGAGAGATCAAATCATTTGATTCCTCATAAGATGTAAATGAATCTTTTGTTTACTAGGTTTACAAAAGATTAGTGGGAGTTAATCATATTCCTAAATTTGAACATATATGTGATATATTAATTTTAGGAATTCTTTTTCGTTAAAGTTATGACTTTAATATATAATTGGATTATAGCAATCCCTAATGATAGACAAAAGATGCTAGGAGGTTTATCATATGATGATAAACTTCAATCAGAATGACAATTCTAGTGAGACTAGGAAGTTGTTCTTCTCAAAGGGAACGTACCCTTTGACTCCCAAAGAAATAATGCGTAAATAGAATCCTTTATGCACACGCAGAAAGGTGATTTATGTATTTCATATTGTATGAAAAACATTGATATGAATTGTACCAAGATCGGTACAAAACGATATCAGTGCAAGCTGAGGATCAGAACCATGGCAACTATCAAATGAGTCCTTAAGTATTTAAGAAATACTAAAGGATAGATTCCTCAAGAATGAGGAAGAATTAGAGTAACACAAAGGAAGCGTGAATGTATTAGATTATGAATTTAATATCGTATCCAACATTGGATGTCTCTTCGTTTTGAATGAAGAGTTAATTGGATATCTCTTTATTATGACTAAAGAGATATGTGGGTGGAAATGTTAAAAGTAATTACTTTAGTGTGTTTCATCATGCAAAATATATCGCCATATAGAAGCTTACAACATTGTTGTTTGGATGGGAAAGTTCATTTATGAACTCTCCATTTTGGTTCCAACCAGAAAGTGTCTCTAGTGTGCCAACACTACGACACTAATGGGGTGATAGCTCAAGCCAAGGAATCAAGGTCTCATCAAGATCCAAACTCAAATGAGAGGCTAAACCACATGATTGAGAATCATGTATAATGGTGACGTCGTTATTCTCAAGGTTGCTTATGTGGATAACATATAGATATCGATTGTCTAGGCATACTACTCAGCCATTTTTGAAATGAATTCAGAAGAGCTATCATCACTAATGACCAAGCTGATTGGCCCTAGTGCAAGTGCGAGATTGTTGGAAATGTGCCCTAAAGCCAATCATATGATGATACTTTAGGAACATTTCACATGTTAAACTAATCTAGTTTAATATAAGGGGGAAAGATTATTGTGTAAAGCCGTCTCATATAAATGTTATATGCTTAAATGATAAGTCCAAGGAATATGTAATTGGGAGAATGTGGCTCTAAAGAAGTTAGATTCATAAGACCATTCTCTTTCGTATACATATCCTAAATGTTCCTGATCATAGGATTGCCAATTGGGCAATGACAGTTTGTTAAGATCAATACATGCTATGTCCTCTCTCAGGGAGAGTGACTGGTCTCGAGTCATTGGTGTGATTGACACCAAGACAAGTACGTTGGTGTTCAATAGAGAATGAGTCCACTGAACGCGATCAACAAGGAGTTCTCATACTCATGTCACATGAGAACTCATGGTTGGGATAATGCAAAGTAGTTATTTGACCTGAGGCATCATGGTTGTCTTGTGGTTAGAAGTCAAAGTCACTCTGTCAGAGAGTGTCCACGGCATGATTGGGGTTAAGCCACTTAGCCATGAAGGCAAGTGAATGCGCAACAAGTGATCTCTAACCTTCGAACCGTTTGAGGGAGAATACTCTATCATATGATTAAGAATCTCTGACTTGAGTATGAACGAGATTTAGCAAGTCGTTCCAAATCACATTCAAGGTAATCATATATATAAATGCTTCGCATTGGATAGTAAACATGAATAAACTATCAAACCAAACAATATGGTCAAGATTATTGTATTAGAGAAAGACCGTATTGCATTGGAATCTTAAACTGAATAGGTTCTCCACCTCTTCTGATTAGCTTGGGTAGCCATGACATATTGCTAGGTGTCACTCATGGTTTGTGGAAGCCCTAAAGGTGTATAATCACTAAAGGGAGAATTGAAAGTAAGTTTCAATTCATAATCGATTTGAAGAGTTCTAATCACCCACTGCCTCGCTAAAAGGAACCTAATGGATCGCACACCGTGTAAGGTAATGATTGAAGGATATGATGAGGATGAGTAAGGACAATTAAATAGTTTAATTGTATATGGCAAGGATTAATTAAAAGTTAATTAATTAAGAACGAAAGGTTCATTTTGGGTTTCGGGACACAAAAGGGTTTTGGTCCACAAGGCACCTAAGGTTTAAGTTATGTGACAACTAAAACAAAATGGGCAATTAACCCACTAAAAATAGGGAGGCTGGCCATGCTTAGAGCGAGAGTGGGTTTTGGACTTATTACAAGTTTGCCGTTCCAATGAAGGTAGGTATAAATGTGACTTTATAGCCTTTTCTTCATTAGGGTTTCCTTGAGGAAATTGGAGAGAACAAAAGCTTTCCTTTTTCTCTCTAGGAGGCCGCCCACCATGTGGGAATTTACTAGCATCTAATTCTTCCATGGTCACTCATCTTCTTCCTTAACTATCCTTGGTGTCGAAACTTAGAGGTCTCCAACTTTAGGGACTGTTGGAGAACCTAATTCTTCCATCCATATCCAAGAAGACATAAAGCCAAGAAGCATCCAAATCCATGGAGCCAAGGAGCAAGGTGACAAAGGAAAGAAGGCCCTCACATGGGTGATTAACCTTTGCTAAGCAAAGCGGTGCTTCAAAGGTAAAAAGTTTCTCAACTAACTTTGTTTTGAGTTGAGTCTTGGTTCACCATAACTACTAGGCTTTGAATTTCATGGGTTAAGTTTTGTTTTTAAGTGCATACAAGCATGATTCCGCCTTTTAATTGTTAATAACATGCATAGATGTTGCTTAAATGAACTAGTTTTCACAAATATTTCCTTCACTCGCAACCTCCTTGAGATGACACCCTTCAGCATCCATGAAGACAAGCTCCTCGTCCATGGCGAAACAAGCAGATCGTAGCTTCGAATTGACACACTCAAGGTCTTCGACCACCGAAGAAACACGAATGACTTCCTTCTCTGCAGCTTCTAACTTCGCCTGAGTCGCACTAAGCTTAGCTTTCAAATGGGCAACCTCTTGATGAGCGTTCTCCAGCTGCATACAAATGATGGCAGGACATCAGACCCCATCAAAACGGCGAGTTCATATTAGAGTTTCTTGATCTTTTCAACAGCCGAGTGAAGTTAAGCCACCAACACCACTTCGGCCTCCTTAGCACACTTGATAGCATCTTGATCAACGAGCATAGACCCAGCTGCTAGGATCAAAGTCTTATGCACTATGGCAATTAGGGAGGACCTCTTCGAGTAGGTAGGACGCTTCACAAAAGAGTCTGAAGAAATGACAAGTTTCCTAATACTGTCAACAAACTTGGCACATGTATCGACGTCTTCAAGCAGGTCAGCCTTCAGCAGTGCATAAACCTTGGGAAACTCTTCAGCCTCAAACTTGGTGGATCTCCCACAACTGCGTATGCGACCAAATTTCCCCTTCTCAGCAGATGAGTCAGTCACAGCTGAAGGAGAAATAGACGCAGATGCCACTTTAGTAATAGAATCCACCTTCCCGCCCTTCATAGAAGCGAGCCTCTTAAAAGTTGACCCAAACTTAGCTCTCGACAGACGCTTTGATACAAACCCAGACATTGGGGGCACCACCAAACCCTTCCGTTGGGCAAGCTTCTTAGCAATGGATATGGTCACCTTTAGAGAAATACGTTTTACAGGTTCAGGCTCAATGAACTTTTTCATCCCCTTTGGAGAAGTCAAGTTAATGATAAGCTTCTGATTAACTAACGAGCCCCCCGCGAGTAGCAGAAGAAGTCTTTGGCCTCTTCTCGACCGAAGGCTCACAAACAAGTGAGAAAGATCTCTTATTTCTACCCTTGTTGGCAGCAGGGTCTACAACAACGATTGGAGGAGCAAGTGCCTCATCCTTTATCCATTTTATCTTTTCCTTCAAATGTAGCCCGCCTTTCTCCCGACGAGAAGAACTAAGCAGCCAGCACCAGTCATGGTACTCAGTAGGAATGCCCAAGTCAATGTGCACTTTCTTCATATCCGTCGAAGTTCTTAAAGTTGAACCAAATTCCGAATCTACACAAAGTAAGAAGGATAATCAGTAAACTGAATTCATGGAGCAACTCAACAAAAATTTAAGCAGGCTAGGAATGAAACAGTTCAATTACCATTAATAAAGACAGTCGGAACACGCAGCTCAGGAGAAGAGTCAAACTTCCACTCTCTGCTAACCTCCAAGGTATCTCTCGCTGTAACATCCCACATCGCCCAGGGGAGTTGATCTTGTAAGCCTTATATGTATATTCCCATCTCGGCTTCGGGTTTCATTGGAACTCCGAAGTTAAGCGAGTTCGCACGAGAGCAATCTTATGATAGGTGATCCATTGGGAAGTTGTCGTGTGAGTCCCAGAAACAAAACCGTGAGGGTTTGGTAAGGGCCCAAAGCGGACATATTATGCTACGGTGGAGTAGAGCTCGGGATGTGGTGGGGGCCTGGGCCGGGATGTGACAATTTGGTATCAAAGCCAATCCCTAGCCGGATGTGTGCCGACGAGGACGTCGGGCCCCTAAGGGGGGTGGATTATAACATCCCACATTGCCCAAGGGAGTGGATCTTGTAAGCCTTATATGTACATTCCCATCTCTACCTAACACGAGGCCTTTTGGGAGCTTACTGGATTCGGGTTCCATTGGAACTTCGAAGTTAAGAGAGTTCACGCGAGAGCAATCCTATGATGGGTGACCCATTGGGAAGTTGTCGTTTGAGTTCCCAGAAACAAAACCATGAGGGTGTGGTAGGGGCCCAAAGCGGACAATATCGTGCTACGGTGAAGTCGAGCCCGGGATATGGTGGGGGCTCGGGCCAGGATGCGACACTTACCCACTCATGATCACCTTTGTAGGCTGCATCAAGCAGTCTATGACAAGATCTTAATTTTCCCACGCCTTCCTTGCAGCCAATTTCGAAGAAGTACCAAAACTCATTTGTGGTCAAGTCAAGATCGAAGAACCTGCTTAAGTTTGAGAACCCCATTATCGCATGAACTGCATTCGGGAGCACTTAGCTGGCACGCATTTCATGGAGCAGATTATCTCCTGGAAAAGACGCAGTGATGGGTGCATATTTTCATATATTTTTATCATATATTTCATTTGGATTTTGGATATATGAAGGGGTTAAATGCACTAATTTATATTGTTTTAATTTATAGGCATTCAATATGGGAGTTACGTGAAAAAGAAGTGAAAAAACAGTAAGGAAGGCCTAGAGGAAGAGCTACTTTGGAGTTTTTCTTTGCTAGGGCCAAGATGTAGCTTAATCATGAATACTAATTGCATTGTGGCATTTTTATTATCACGCTTTCATCTTTATTGAGTATCTTTTGCTATTCGTAATGTGCTTGATTTTTATTTAGATGCTTGATCACCATCTAGGTTTAAATTAGGTTGATTTGATGCAAGTTAGAGTAGATGCCATACTTAACTTGGGTTTAGCTTCTTGCCATTGATACCATAAACACCTATTTGTAGATGCCATACAATTGGGGTTGTGTGATTTTCCAACAATTTGCATAGAGCTTAATGGGTTCTTACTTGTTTAAATTCATCTAGATGCCATAGACGGTTAACATGTAAGGATACTTTTGATGTAACCAAATGCCATGGCCATCAAATAATTTAGGAAAAATCGATCATCAATATCAATGAATTCGGATGCCCTAGGTTTTCTTTTCTTATATTTATAATTTTATTTTCATGTATTTTATTTTAAAGTCATATTTCATTTTTAGTTTAATTCAAATCTTTTATCTTTTCCATTAAAGCTTCCCAATAATAATTTGTTCCAATTTAGTTAGTAAGACTCTTAGAATCAATTCGATCTCTGTGGAACGACATCCGTGCTTATATGCTATACAATCATTCGATTTGTATACTTGTGAGCACTAAAATTTAAGACTTAATGAGTTTCATTTTTGTTATGTAATTTACATTTACGTTGCATGAGAAAAGTAAATCCCAATAAGAAGTAATACAGATGGAATTTGATAGCCTTCTTCCTAGCAGTGGCACCCTCGCCGCATGGTTCATGGCTGCTATCATCGTTCACCCGCTTGACACGAACCCCTGATAGAATTGCATGCTTGTACGCTTTAAGAAAATCTCAAAACAGCTCGTCAGAATTGATCTTGACATGAGCAGCCTTAAAGTAGCCCGCCTTGTCGGAAAAACCACCTTGACGGTACAAAAGAGGAAGATGTCACTTTTACGGTTGGAGGAAGACATCTCATAATCTCTGCAAAATGTACGAAGAAAAATATTTAGAAGGCAGTTCGCAAAAAATAAAAACTAAAATATAATAAAAAGGATCGCGAGCCCAACGTCCCTACATCAGGCCCCACGGCCCTCACACTCTCCCTTAGCACGGGCCCAAGCTGCAGGGGCCCAGCAGCAAGCTAGAGCCCATGGCCAAAACCCGGCTCGCCCTCTCTCTCACGTCCAACACTCCATGGCATAGCCCAAAGGCCACAGGACCACAAAGGGCCTAAGGCCACACGGCCCAACACGTCAGCAAGAGATCCAGCTCGTGTCGGTCTCTCTCTCTTCATCACCTCCCACTAGCACAAGCCCGTGCCAAGCAACTTTGAAGGTCCAGCCCAAGTCGACCTCCCCGGGCCTCTCTTCTCTGCCTGAGCTGAGCCAAGCCCTTGACCCATGCTAGCCGACTCCTTTGCTGCACCACCAGCAGCCCCATGGTATCCTTGCCACTTATTTCACACCTTCTCAGCCCCCGTCAAGCCAATTTTTCAAGTCCCAAGACTCCCAAAAAATTCAAGAAGAAGAAAATTCAAAATTTTCTTACTGTGGTGTGGCATGGAGAAGAAGAACAACAACGAGAGACAACTCTTTGCAAGGGCAAGAGAAGAAGAAAGCTAGGGGAAGGGGAAGAAAATTTTCCTTTGGCTTCTCTTCCTTCTTGGAATGAAATTTGTTCTCCAAGTTTATTTAATCCCCTACTTAAGGCATAATTATATAGGTATTTAGGGCAATTGGTTTCCTTTTCTTAGAAGAAATTTATCTCCAAATCAAGAAAGAAGATCAAGTTCAAATTGGGAAACAACTTTACAAGCCCAAGCAGCTTGGGATTACTACATCTACTACCTTTTTCCTACATGCAGGCCAGTAGGTGTGGGGGCATTTGTGGAGCCTACAATAATCCCAAAAATTCTAGAGGTGACACATGGATTTTTTCTCAAGAAAGACAAGATTGCCCTTATTAAATGGGCAGGATTCTCAGATGCTCCCACGCGCAGCTCACACCCTTAAAGGTCCAGTAGCTGAATACAACTGCCCACAATTCACCTGCCATTGGCAAGGAAGAGTCAAAGCATTAAAGATAAGGAGTAATTACCCAAATCCTATCTTTAATACATTCCCAATTGAAGATTGACTCCAATCAAGTAAGTAATCCCAATTTAAATCAATTAGGGATAATTACTCCATTATCTCAAGATATTATTTCCTATTTAATATCTTCAGAATATTTCTCCATAAACCTTGGCCAATAGGATGCCGCCACGTGTAGAGTAAAACTCTAACACTATGGCTGGCTCTATCCCTATAAATACTCCATATTCTACCAAATTTTAGAAGTTTTTGCTACCTAAAAAAGCCCATGTTCAAGAATTAATACTTTATTCCTCAAAAGGTTCGACTAATAAACATTAGTCTTATTACAAGGAAAGCAAAAAATAAATAAAAATCAAAAGAAATAAAATAAAAAATACACTAAAGACGCTACTTTAAAACTAAGTCCTTGAAGCCAAGTCGTCGAGTTTCAAGCAAGCCCTCTAAGGTCTTCAAAGTATTGGCATCGGTCAGAGACAACGTTAGTAGCTCTGCAGTCATAACCTTCTCACCCTCCAAGTGGGTGATCTCATCTCGACGCTGAGAAAGGAAAGCCTCATGCTCAAAAAGAGAATGCTAAAGTCGGGACACCTCGGCTTCTAATTGCTCTTGTTCCTTCTTCAACGCCTCTATTCACAAGTTCATAGAAGCTAGGGAGTCTCTCATAAGTTGATAATGATCAGTGGCAGCTTGCTGAAGCGATCAAGCTTGAGTAAGAGACAAGTTGCTGGTCTCGAACCTCTGGAATTTTCTTATTTGAAGAAATGACATGCAAAGAGGAGTACTCAGTCCAAGTAGCCATAAGCTTGTCAATTCAGGCCCTCAAAAGCGAGGAATCAACTCCAAGACTGTCATCTCTGAGCAATGGAAGGTCTTCCAAGAAGCACTTCAAGATTCTCTTATGGATATGGTTTCTGATGTCAACAGCTGCTTGAAGGTTGATACGGCGGGTAATCTGCTTAATACCACCTGGGTTGGCTGGCTCATCGAACTCGAGATAGGCTTTTGTGTATGTAGACCTATGTTAAGCCCTCCTGGAACAATAGATGCGCCAAGAACAACCTTTGTCATAGGTGGATCGCCAATTTCATCTTTTCTAGGTAGGTCGCTTCCAAACAACATCTTAGAGAAGGTAGGAACCGTCATGCCCGCCAAATCCACCTAACCAACAAGCACAGTCTAGGCAAAGGTATGTGTCAAAAAATAAAGACAAAAGATGAAAAATAAAATGATGACAAGAAAGAGTAACAAGAAAAAGTACCTCATCCTCATGAATCAGTTCCAAAGATGAAGGGATGCGACCAAAGACCAAGTCACCAAGTGGGAATAAGTCGCGGTCGTCATGATGCGAAGGTATTGAAGCTTTCTTTTGGTGTCTAAAATTAACTTTGCTTTCATCTTGAACGTCCTCAAGTGGTAGCTTGTCGTGTATTATGTCGCCTCTTCAAAGCAAGTTGATCCTCATGTTAATCGACTACACCTCATTCTTCTTCAGAATCATCAGGGCGTTGAGTGGAGCATGAAGACAAATGCGGAAGTTAAGGAAGTAAGGGCGTTGATCCAACTTTCAAAGGAGCCGCACTGGCACTGTCAAGAGGTACTGACCTCATAGGAGCAGGGGGACGGTCCTCTCTTAACATATCATCTTCCGAACAAGAAGATTGTATTGCTCACCACCCTCGCTAAGTCAAAGCGATGTACCCTTGACCCCCAACTAACATAGGCACGAGTAACCGGGTTATTTTTTAACTCGTATTTTGTGGGCATAGTTATCGAAGAGTTGGTACCAGCCTAGGTGCAAGATTCCTAATACAGGTACACAGACTGCAATGATCCTATCCGAATATCACCTTTTATCTTACCACGAACATGCTAAACAAAGCCAAACTGCCTACGAAACTAGCGAGGGCTATAAGGTTGAATGAAGTGCCGATTCTCTTGTCTCAAATTAACAAACCCAAAACGGAGGCTCATAAGGTAAGCTAACTCCAAAAGGCAAAGTTACAAGTTGTTAGTGACTTTTCGGCGCCCCGAACCTACTCTAGCTAGACGATCCATTCGAAAGCTTTCACAGTCTCTCAACAAAACACGCGCTTGTGAATCATCATGGCTCTTCGCAAAAAGCACTCCAGAATACTTAGTCAGTTGAGGCGCAGACTTGTCGAAAGTTTGCAATGAAAAGTAGGAGCCAATATATTCGCCCAACTAACCATGCCTATATTGGAAGGGGAGGACAGCTGCACAATCTTCGAGAATTGCTGAATTCGAAATCTCATTCAAGCAGTCATAGATATTGGCCAACAGCGGGATAGTATGACTAAAGAGCTCACCCGCAGCAATTTTACTAGCAACTTTGAACACCCCTGGGCAAATAAACTTGACGTCTTCTTTGGGAAAAATGAACATGCATAGCCAGCAAGCAAGAAAGGCAGCCAAAAACGATTCCTCTACATGTTCAAAAGCTATACCTAACTCATCAAATACCTTTTGCTCCGCAAAAGTATGTCATCTAGCTGACCCAATAACATCGGTTGGATCAGAGTCACATTTTGGCTCTGTGGTTTTGTTCCTTCCATTCTTTTAAAGATGTTTCTTATACTTTATCAAACTCATATACCAAAATTGTATCCACGAAGTGACCTTGACCCTAGATTTACCTTTGACTTCTTGAGAAAGCTTATGAAATGCAAATAACAAATATCGACAACTAGCAGGCAAGCATTGGCTATGTCAATGAGAAAACTATTCAACACAAGGAACAACTTCGTCATAGAATTTCCTAGGAATCTGCATGCGACTAATCCTGTGCAGATCCCAGAGTGAAACATATAGCTCCCCTTGTGAGGTCTGAAGAGTGTTGGTCGCTACACACCAATGTTCTAGGATGGCACAAACGACAAGAGGATGACGAACACGATGCTGTAAAGCCCCACACTCGTAAGACCGTCTTTTGACCAGCTCAGAAGGTTTTCAAGCCCCTCCCAATAGAGCTCTAAAAATACGAACTCTCCAGCAGTCGGAGGGTTGCCGCTCCAAGTCACGGTCCCGTTTGGTGCGTGGGACGGGACGGAACAGGGTGGGACAAGGCGTTCCGTCCCATGTTTGGTGCGCTTAAAACGGGTGGAACGAGTTGTTCCATGGGACGAGTTTTGGGTAAATTTTCGTTCCACCTCACCCCCCTGGAACGACTCGTTCCACATCCGTGAAACACAAAATTATAACATCTCCGTCTTCTTCTTCTTCCTCCTTGTTTCCATCCGAGGGCATCTTTGCTCCCACTCCGTTCCGTTCCGTTTTGTCCCGTCCCGTCCCATCCCATTCCGTTCCGTCCCGTCCCGTCCCGTCCCGTCTGCATACCAAACGATACGATCACCAAGGAGTTCAAAAGAGGTGGATGTGTTGTCATGAGCATGATGCGAAGAGTTTAAAATCAAAATGTTGGACTCACATTCCCTATCATTAGATCTCAACTGCCCGAAGTCCAGTACCTCCTAATTCACTTCATCAGTCTACGACTCAATATGCATATAGTTATCTTTTGTCAACGGATAAGCGCCTGAGGACCAGTCAATGGTGCATGAAATGGCAGCATGGTTCCTTTGTCTTGAGATTCCCCGTCTTTTGTAAGGATGGTGATGATATTATTCTTGAAGCACTTAAGGAACACCATAACTGCATAAATAATAAATAAAATAAAAAGGAAATATAAATAATAACGACAAAGGTACGGCATACAAAATCTGCCTCGCAGAGGTCAATAAATAAAGACAGTTAAAGGCCCTCCTCGCACCTTTTTCTTTTCAAAACAGTAAGCAATAGCGTTGCAAGCAGCAAGCACAGCGGCAGCCCAGGAACACAGCGGCAGGCAGCAAGCACAGCAGCAAGCAGCGCCATAGCACGCAGGCAGCAGTGACGGCAATGTGAAAAAGCAGTGATGACAATGGGAAAAAAAACAGTGATCGAAATGACAAAGCAGTGATGGCAATGGAAAAAATAGCAATGGCAATAGAAAAAAAAAATAGCAATAGTAATAAAAAAACAGCGGTAGCAGTGAAAAGTAGCGACGACAATGAAAAAACAGCGACGGCAAGGCAACAACGATCTTTGTCGCAACAAGGAAGGCATAGCAACACAAAATCGTAGCAGCAACAAACTCTAAAAGCTGTCCAAACTCAACGCAGATGCAGAAAAGGCACCTAAGGAAAAAAATGAAATTTAGAATACAAAAAAAAAAAAAAAAAAAAAAAAAAAAAGGGCCCTCACCTTTGAATCTCTCAAAAAGCAAGAGGAAGAGCTGGAGTTGTGTGGCTTAGGTTTATGCATTCTAGCCAATTTATAGGCACACAACTACTTGGATTCCAAGCAATCATCAAAACCTCCCAATATGAGGAAATAAAATCCCACCTTAACTACGATTCCCCTTCAATTCTTCCAAAAATCAAACTAGGAAGTGCAATCTTTAAGCCAAAATCAGGAAAGGAATCGCCAAGATTTATCAGGAAAGAAAAAAAAATTTGAAGAAAAAGAGAAAAAATCGAAAAAAAAAAAAAAAACAAAAAAAAAAAAGGTCAAATTTTTAACAAAAAAATTGGAAACATGCAAAAAGAACGCAGTTGGAATTCTTGTAAAAGGCATCCGAGCTCCAGTTTTAATGGGCTATACCTTTCTGGAAAGGGAATGACGCCACGATATAAGACTTATTTCGCCGATCCGAGGTCATTTAGGCCTCCAAAACTGCGTCTTAAAGTTTTGGGAAAATTTCAAACTTTTCGTTTATTATCTAAATTACTTCTATTACACTCCTCTGGGCTCCCCTACATCCTTGAAGAAGTTTGGGGTCATTACATGTTAGAAATCATCATATCCTCGAAGAAGAAAGCTAAGGCAATTAAGGCTTCGTGATACTAAAAGGGCAAGGTAAAACTGGGCATTTTTTTTTTTACCAAGAAACGTAGGAGGCTCTAAATTACAGGTCCAAAGGAGGAGGAATGTGGGTCTCCAACTAAATCTCAAGGGACCCTCGTATACCACCCCGATTCTTGCCATACTAACGGTGGTACCTAAAGTAACTTGAAAACAATCACCAAGCTCAACCTGATGATGGTATCAATCCACAAGAACCATTAGGCAAGTCTCGAAGAGTAGTCTCATTTCATTCAAGTCTAAGCCTCGACAACCCTTGAAGAAATTTTCAAAGCCCAATTCAAGATCAAGCCTCCACGGACCTTGACCCAATTCAAGATCAAGCCCCCACGGTCCTTGACCCAATTCAAGATCAAGCCCTGACAGCATTTGAACCAATGTCTACGTAGCATGACTTCAAAATACACCTCCTACACGTGACAAGTATGTATACGCTGTGCCTTGAAATGGGGGCATTTGTAGACATGCAAATTTTGGTGAAAATAAATGATCACCACACACATAATAAATTTTGGCATGTGAGGGCTTACATGGCATGCAAGGTGCTTACGTGGCATATGACTCATCAAGGCCAGACACATCATCAAGGATACATGTCAACAATTGGCGGAAATTAATATTTGATTTTAACTTAGATTAACCAAATTAATTAATTTAAAGTAAAAAAAACAGAAATACCAAATTGGGCAAGATTGATTATTTGATTTTATTTAAATTAAATAGTTAATTTATTGATTGATTGATGGAAATAAATTAAGAACCAAGCCACAAATCAAGTCCAAATCCATTCGTAGACAAGGCTCAGAAAGTCTATAAATAGAAGGCCCCAAGGCAAAGGAAAGGGATCCAGGAATCATTCAAGCACCCAGACGCTAAGCTCTCTGTGTTCTCACCAAACCTTCGAAGAATCATCAAGCACTACGACCCATGTCGATCATTCAAATTGCCAAAAGCCCAAACCTCGCGGCAACTGTTCATCCTAGATTATGTCATCGCGATCCTTGAATTAACAACTTACACATCTACACATTCTTTTAGAGATCGAATCAGAGGAAACTTGTAAACAAAGATTGTAACCCTACAAATTCATTAATACAACACAATTATTTTGTACACGTGTTCTTGTTTCATTTGCTATAGGACTTTCATGTTTACACACTGATTTGAACAAAACCAAGAAAATTCCATTTTTCCATTTTTGCATTCATCAACCACTCCCTAGTGCAGACTGACAAAACTGCCCCAAAATCGCGCCCGTTGGATTTGGATCGAAGCGGGCAAAAGAGTCATTTTGACCCTTTCCGTGCAACCCAGCCCAACATCGACCTCGGACCCAAATGCACCAGCCCAACCCGTCTGTTTTTGGTGAAGAACGGCCCAAATGCAGAGACCCAATGGAAAAACTGTGAATAATGCAAAATCAGCTCCCTGATGTACAATTGAATCCCCAACTTTGGACTACAGTTATGTTATCAGGCAGTAGTTAACACCACACATAAAATGGGTGCAGAAGATCTGATCTCCAAGTTTAGCGTAGATTCAGTAGGAGAAAAGGTCTTCGCTAAAATACGTGGTGCATTGTCATTATCTTTGCAACTCCTCAATATTGCTCATTCCCCACAACCCACGAATGAATTGCATAATTCTCTGTTTGCGTCTGGGTTAAGAGAAAAGTAATGACAGGTGAAATGTCTACATCTTATTTTACACCATCAATTGTATCTATTTCTTGAGCCCAAATGTCAAATAAACCTGTACTTATTGTCATATTTTTCTTCTTAAAGTAAACTGCCGATTTCTTCACTAAACTTTCTCGTAGGTTTCGATTTATCCTCTGAACTTTTCTATTTGAAAGTTCAGGACTTAAACTAATTTTGTTAGCCACTTTCTCCCCTACCATCAGTTTTACATATACTCCACCCAAATTAAATTCTCTATTTTTTGTAATGAAGGATATATACTTGCCTGCATGCCTTATAAAGTTACAAATGAAATAGAATCTTCCAACTCGTCTTTGTTTACGCCAAAACAGTGTTTTCTTTTCTTTTCTTTCTTGTTTTTGCTGAAAATGTCAAACTTGTTCATAGCAAAGTTAATTTACGTGTTACTTGTGCTTATGTGACAGATAATTGATTGTAACTTGTCACAAAAATGATATTTCGAATTTTGAAGATGACTCGAAAGTAGCATAGGGAAAAGGATATTTGCACTTTTATTTTAATATGCCATGTTGCATTCTAGCGTGCATAATTTCCAATTTTCCGACGTTGGCATATGATAAAACTTGGCCACCAAGTTTTGAGCATCATCCAATATCCTCATAAGCTCATAATTTGACCACGAGGCCTGCTTTTTGCTCGCGACTTTCATTTTCAAGAAAGGAATTTTGCTGCCTTTACGATTTGGTCAAGGGGTAAGAAAAAACCTATATTTAATGAAATATTAGCTTGTCAACCCTTACAGTAGGTTCTGAATCAACCGATTCAATTAAGTAAATGTATTAAAATCCATTTTTCTTCTAATAAAGTACTAATTACTTGCAGCTCTCTTTTCTTCTTGTCAAATGCTACTTGCAAAACTAATGAAATTTGTTATTTCGTAATGAGTTTTAGTTTTAAAGTTCGCTTTTCCTTTAGTTATAGATTTTGCTTTCTAATATCAATATATTGTTATAAATTAATCTAGTATTTTCTTGAAATATTATGTTAAGAACTATCCCGTTTATCTTGTTTACACAGAACTCTGTTCATCTCAACCACAACACTGCCAATGAAGGCTGTAAACTTGATAATATTCTTGGTCCATGTAAATGAGACCAGATATATAAGCAAATAAATTTCTAATACAATTGTTTACTAGAACCTTTGTCTTGGATTAATTGTTTATAATTCCCATGCAGGTCGTTACAAACAGTGGTTTGTGGTCCCAATCTTGGATTGTTTACGAGGTCAAATATCCACCGTCTTAATGGATTTGGTATGTTAGTTCAGGTTAGAATTTCGTACATGCATAATTAAGATATATTTAAATATATTACCAACTAATTACTTAACCTGCAAAACCATGTGCCCATGTGGGTATAAACCGAGATACATGAATGAGGTTGCAATAGTTAAATATTCTAAGCAAAACCTGAACGGCAAATTGATCAAAATTTTAAGTCAAAGGCAATATTTTCGTAATATAGTAATCATGCACATTCCGTGCTTTATAAAGATATTAGTATAGATACTGATGACCTTAATTTATCATAGATGATGACTTGGTAAGCGTCACATGGTAATTATGTAATCACGTACGTATGGTTAATATAATGGAGGCAACCACTCAATTGTGTACAGCCTTCAATTACCATCACTTTCTTGATTTGGGAAGGCGGCGGTGGTGTTTTTGGGGGGGTGGTGGTGGGGTGGGGTTGTTTGGTGGAATTTTTTTCTTTTTTTCTTTCTTTATACAACTGTGTTGGTATTTGTAATATTGAACTCAGGAACTTAAAAGAAAAAATTAGATCTGGTTCCTAGTTACTAATATTTATTAGTTGAGACATTATAAAAATTAGTAATTGATTTAAGGTTTTAATACTCACACCCTTATTAAAGTTTTAATTAATTTTCAATTCAAAATAAATAGAAAAATTAGATTAAGATTTTACCAATTAACTTTTTTATGAAAAGACTTTTATTTTTTTTTTATCTTAAATGTATCCATTCATATAATTTCTTTTTATAAATTTTTTAGTGTTAAATATTTTCATTCTTACATATATCAATTTGTTATATGTAGAATGTATCATTTTTCTAATACAAAATGTACCCCTTTTTTTTATATGAAATCTATTCAATTTTTTTGTAATTCATTTTTTAAACTTATATGGATACATTCTATTTAATTGATTTGAGAATATATGCATGTCAAGCTTGATATCTACTATTATTATTTTCTGGTTTCGGAAAATGTACCTATGTTTCAGTCCAATAAATATGCATAATTTATCCTTTAATATTTTTAATCCCACAAATTATGGGTTTTATTTAAAATCTCATTAATATAAACACGTACTGTCGCATCCCCGCCCGGGGGGGACCACTTCCCGGGCCCGCTTCACCATCGTAGCACGATATTGTCCGCTTTCGGCTTACCATTCCCTCATGGTTTTGTTTTTGGGAACTCACGAGCAACTTCCCAGTGGGTCACCCATCATGGGATTGCTCTAGCCCCCTTCTCACTTAACTTCGGAGTTCCTACGGAACTCGAAACCAGTGAGCTCCCAAAAGGCATCGAGCTAGGTAGGGATGAGAATATACATATAAGGATCACTCCCCTGGGCAATGTGGGATGTCACAATCCACCCCCCTTAGGGGCCCGACGTCCTCGTCGGCACACCACGACCAGGGTTAGGCTCTGATACCAAATTGTCACATCCCGGCCCGAAGGGACCACTTCTCAGGCCCGCTCCACCACTGTAGCATGATATTGTCCGCTTTGGGCTTACCATTCCCTCACGGTTTTGTTTTTGGGAACTAATGAGCAACTTCCCAGTGGGTCAACCATCATGGGATTGCTCTAGCCCCCTTCTCGCTTAACTTCGGAGTTCCTACGGAACCTAAAGCCAGTGAGCTCCCAAAAGGCCTCGAGCTAGGTAGGGATGGGAATATACATATAAGGATCACTCCCCTGGGCGATGTGGGATGTCACACGTACAATTTATAGTTTAAAAAATATAATAACCTACATAAAGATACATTATTATATTATTGACAGGGACTTCGATTAAAAACTAAAAACTAACAAGGTTTCGGTCAAAGAACATTGATAACTAGGGACTGCATCCAAATTAAGTCTCCCTACCTAAAGCCTACCACTTAGAAGTAGACAAAAGGATAATACTTACACTTCACTCGTGGAGAGATGAGCTCATTCCCCTCTTGCAAATAACGTACATATATTGGCTGTACAAAATTCAAAATTAGAATGGTTCAATTTCTTAATCGTCGTTCGATGATACAAAAATGAATTTCAATCGAAGACCATTTAGTCATTCAAATGTATAAAACAATTTGACAGTGTAAGTACTAAGTAACATATTCATACTAAACCATCCATTTATTTGATACGTTTGGATATGAATTCAACAATAACCAAATCAAATATTTTTTTAGAAGTGATCTTCAAATAAAGATTAATAAATTGAGCGGCTTGAATCCTTAATTTTATTCGGTCAAGATACGTCATTCACAAATGAGGGATATGTGCATCCTCACATGAGGAGATGCAAGTGTTGCGTACATGAAAAAAACTAAAATAAACAAGAATATGCATGGTGAGAAAAAATAATCTGCAAAATTCACTTTCATTTTGGAGAAATTTTTTGAAATATCATATGAATTTATACATTTATTTCAATTTGTAAAATAAACTAGCGATTTGTCAATACCAATTTTTCGAAATTATTAATTTGTCGTCTCACTCTAACTCCGTTAAGTTTTCCATTCAAAATAAGTCATGACTTATATTTAGTGTTATTTCGAACATTTCAACTTCCAACTCCCCTTTTAATAAGTTGCTCTCGACAAGAATATTCTAGGGTTTATCAACAAAAGCAAGGGGGTTGATTGGTATAAGATGTTGGAGAGTTGACCTTTGTAATTAGCTTAGTTACCTGTTAGGGTCCTTATAATCATGATGTAATTAGGTTAGATATTATTTGGTGTTTCTTTCCTTGTAAATCAATCTTGTACAATATATATTTCCCTCCTTGGTGAGAAGAATAATATAAAAAAATTAAACCCCAAAATAAGCCCTAATTAGCATGGTATCAGAGCAGAGATCCTAGGATTTCTGCTCTGCCCTTTCCCTCAAGCAAACTTGGTCCTCCCATGGAGAACCTACCACCACTCCACGATGGAAACAATTTCATCCTAACCGATCCTGCCCCTATACTAAACACTACAACCCTAACTGGCCTTACCATGAATCCTCATGTTTCGAGTTCTTTCGACATGCCTCCAGAGTCCTCAGGTAATTGTGGTTATGCTTTTAATATGAATAATTGTGATTCCCAGTCCGATTAGATTATTGACTCTGGTGTCATAGACCTTATGACCTATGACCCCACTGATTTAGCTTGTGATACTGTTCCACTTCGACGAAATATTACTAATGCTAATGGTGTCACCTCACCGGTAACTGGCTCTGGCACTGTACACCTCATGCCTACCCTCTCTTTGCTGCATACACTACTTGTACCTTCACTAAAGCATAAATTGATGTCTCCTGGCCAAGCTACTGAGCAATTGAACTGTTGTGTAGTATTGTATCCGAAGTTTTGTCTTATTCAGGATATTCTCACGAAGGAAATAATTGGTCATGGTACTAAGAGGGGGGATCTCTATTTTGTGGACAATGTCAGTACATGACAGATCAATCTCGCGCCAAGGAGCCGTTGATCACAAACAGCATCAGATATGGTTATGGCATCGCCATTTGGGTCATCCGTCTTTCAGTTATTTACAGCATATGTTTCCGGATTTATTTGTTGGTTTTTCAATTTCAGACTTTATATGTGACGCTTGCGTACTTGCCAAGAGTCACCGTGTTTCTTATATGCTGAATTCTAATAAAAGTGCTATTCCTTTTGGTCTTGTTCATTCGGATGTTTGGGGACCATCTCCGATTACTACTTCATCTGGTATTAGGTGGTTTGTAACATTCATAGATGATTGCACACGGATGACATGGTTATACCTTCTTAAGCATAAAAGTGATGTGTTTTTGGTGTTCAAGACATTCCACACCATGGTTCAGACACATTTTTCTACTAAAATCCAGATTTTGCGTTCTAATAATGGTGGTGAATATGTTAATAATGATTTTACACATTATTTAACTAATCACGGAATACTCCATAAGACTACTTGTCTTCATACTCCTCAACAAAATGGGGTGGCTGAGCGCAAAAATCGCCATCTATTAGAAACAGCTCGATCGTTATTGATTATGGCGGATGTTCCCCGCTCCTCTTGCGATGTTGCTCTTCAAACTGCCACTTACCTTATCAACCGATTGAATTTGCTTACACCTTTGCAAGTTCTTGCTACATTCGTGCCTCTACCATCCGTTTTGGTGCTTCCACTGTGAGTTTTTGGATGTGTTTCCTTTGTTCATCTATATAAAAATCAACAGACAAAACTTGACCCATAAGCTTTCCGTTATGTTTTCATGGGGTATGGACTACATCAGAAAGGTACCCTTGCTACCACCATCCTCTTTCACGTCAGATGTATACTACCATAGATGTTACTTTTTTTTAGTCTAAGATGTATTACTCTTCGGCTTCTTCCAACCCTTCTCTTTAGGGGGAGACACTGCATGACGAGCAGGTTTGGACCATGGCTGCTACCACTGATCATTCGCTGCCACTATTAGCTGAGCCAGTAGTCGAGCCCGCAGTGGCTACGGTGTCAGCCCAGCCAACAGAAGCAACATCACTGCCTACAGAACCAACGGAAGGCACGACAATGCCGTCCTCACCCACAGCAACAGTGTTGCCACTTGTTGATCTTGAGACTTCTACTGATACTACTCTCCTTTCGTCTTAAAATATAGTACCGCCAGATGACCATACTCTAGAGAATATTTATGAGGTAAGATCTACTATCCCTATTGATGTATCCGATATTTCGAATTATCAGTTACCTTTCAGGTACAACCGGGGAAAGCCACCCAATCGATATTCACCGGAAACAACAAAAGGCTCTAAATATCCCATTGCTAACTATGTGTCATCACATAAATTTTCAAAACCCGGCAAAGCTTTTGTACAACAAATATCCAATGATAGCACACCAAATTCATTGAAGGAGGCACTATCTAATGATCGATGGACCAAGGTAATGGAGAAAGAAATGGATGCACTTCAGAAAAATCAAACATGGGATTTAGTTCTGCTACCTCAAGGGAAGAAGAGACTAAGATGTCGATGGGTGTACACCATCAAGTAAGAAGTTGATGTGTCGATTAAACGATACAAAGCACGATTGGTGCCCAAGGGATACACTCAGACGTATGGTGTCGATTATACAGAAACATTTGATCTGGTAGCAAAGATTAATACGGTAAGAGTGTTACTTTCGTTGGTGGCTAACTTGGATTGGCCATTACAGCAGTTTGATGTGAAAAATGCTTTCTTACTTGGTAATCTTAAAGAAGAAGTGTATATGGATATTCCACCTGGTTATGCATCGATTTCACAACCCGGAATGGTGTGTAATTTGAATAAGGCATTGTATGGATTGAATTAATCACCTTGGGCATGGTTTGGTAGGTTCCGGACGGCTATGAGGAAGTATGGGTTCAAGCAGAGAAATTCCAATCATACACTTTTCTTGAAACGTCGAATAGGTAAATGGACGGCACTTATTATTTATGTCGGTAATATGATTGTTACAAGTGATGATAAAGAGGAAATCTCAAGCCTGAAAGATTACTTAGCAACTGAGTTCGAGATGAAAGATTTTGGTGGATTGAAATATTTTTTGGGTATAGAAGTAGCTCGATCTAAACAGGGTATATTTCTATCTCAAAGAAAATATGTTCTTGACTTGTTAGCCGAAACCAGAGTGCTTGATTGTAAACCGGTTGACGCCCCTATAGTCCAAAGTGACCCTCTTGCCACACACCCTGATCAAGTTCCTACTAACCGAGACCATTATCAAAGGTTAATTGGGAGATTAATTTATTTATCTCATACCAGGCCTGATATTGCATATACAGTAAGTGTTGTTACTCAATTTATGCATTCCCCGAGTGATACACATATAGGTGCGGTTGAACGCATTCTACGATACCTAAAGTCCGCCCCAGGTAGAGGCATCATGTTTTCTAGGAATGATCATTGCCGGATATAAGGTTATACCGATGCAGATTGGGCAGGGAATATTACTGATCGACGGTCCACATCGGGTTACTTTACATTTGAGGGGGGAAATTTAGTGACTTGGTGGAGTAAGAAACAGAAAGTGGTTGCTTTATCAAGCGCAGAGGCGGAATACAGAGGTTTGGCAAAAGGAGTATGTGAATTATTATGGCTTCGGAGGTTACTCGAAGAACTCAGGTGTCCTTCAATGTCGGCTTCGACTTTGTTTTGTGATAATAAAGCAACGATTGATATCTCACACAACCTAATCCAACATGATCGCATGAAACATGTGGAAGTTGATAGACATTTCATTAAGGAGAAGTTAGATGGAAATACTATTCAATTCTCGTTCGTAAAGTTAGAGGATCAATTAGCGAACATCTTAACTAAAGCTGTTGCCAGTCAAACGTTCTACAACTCTCTCGTCAAGTTGGGCATGAATGACATTTATGCACCAACTTGAGGGGTAGTGTTGGAGAGTTGACCTTTGTAATTACCTTAGTTACTTGATTGGGTCCTTGTAATCAGGATGTAATTAGGATAGATATTTCCTTGTAAATCAATCTTGTACAATATATACTTCCCTATCAGAAAATTAAACCCCAAAATAAGCCCTAATTAGCATAAGAAGATCTGAGGGTTTGCCGTTCAAAAAAGAGGAACGACTTACACTCGCTTCTTTGTGTTTCAAATTGAAGATGACTGAAAAATATAGTCATTGGGGACCCTCCAATCTATGGTAAAGTTGGACGATGTTTTTTATGTAGAAATTTATGAAAGAACCATGAACATAAGTCATGTGCAAAGCGTGTGATTTATTTTGTAGGGACAACTTAATTGAATTAGGGTGAAATGACAAATTAATGATTGGAAAAATTAATATGACAAATCACATAAAATTTTAGTTATATGAATAAAAGTGTACAAGTTCATATGACATTTCAAAAATTATCCTTCAATTCAGTGAAAGTACACAACACAATTAATATAAATCTAAACACTAAGCTAGCAGAAAAGACAATAGTATCCAATGAATTATCATTTCTTGACCAATACTTTTGATTCTCTGATAGATTAGTTCTTCCAACCTTCAACTAATTAACACGTTCTTTCATTTCTATACGCATCATTCACCAATTGCCAAGCAACTTCGTACATACATATTCATTCCGCACACATATATATATTTACCAATTGCAACTTAATTATTAACACATATTTCTTTTACATCACATTCATCAACTTAAAACATTGGTCTTCGTTCTCCAATTTAACATGAAGATGGACAAGTGGTCTTTATTAAGCCGCCTTAGGAAGGCCGTGAAGAAGGTAAGCTTACTACTGAACCTCAACGTGAGTCGCTGGCGAATCGCTTCGGTGATCGGCCGTACTATTTCTGGCAACCACCGGTTGATGAGCTTCAATGACTGCCCGGGGCTGAGAGCGGCTTGTACCGATGAGAACAGCTCCGAGGAGGACTCGGGGTCTTCTAGGGGACATCTTCAGAGGAACATAAGCTATCCATCGGATCAAGATGATATTGACCAAAGAGCAGAGATGTTCATAGCGAATTTCCGCCGCCAACTTCAGGTGGAGAGGCAAATTTCGTTGAAGCTTCGGTATTGCCGAGAAAATAGTT
The DNA here is from genome assembly GCF_041283825.1 of Pyrus communis. Taxonomy (NCBI): domain Eukaryota; kingdom Viridiplantae; phylum Streptophyta; class Magnoliopsida; order Rosales; family Rosaceae; genus Pyrus; species Pyrus communis. The sequence goes on from NC_142577.1 coordinate 12,346,168, forward strand.
TTGACTTGAAGTCTCCTTGATCACTCTGATTGGTGTTAATGGTGGAGCTAGGCAGTGAATTTTTTCCATGAAGGTCTCCATTGAAATTTTATGATCCTGATAGGTGTATGTTTTATTTTTTTTTATTTTTTCATTTTTATTTCCTCTTTTTTATTTATGTAAACTTATGTCACCTTATTTTCATTCTTTGTAATATTTATTCTTTGAACTTAGGAGAAATTTTCTAAGGCATTGTTTGGGGATGATATTTGGGATTGTTTTGTAAATTGTCCTTATCTTTTAGCTGGATACATAGATATTGTGGCTGATATCAAGTTTGTCATTATAGTTTTTGTTCATATTTGGGAGAAAATTTTAAATTTGGATCTAAGGTAGATTATTAATGTAATTACAACCTTATTATTTTCACAAATTGGAGCTCAGATGAATTTATCTTGCAGAAACAGTTTTGCTTAATTAATCGGAAACCATTACTAGACATGTCGATACTAATTGAACTGAAAAATACAAAATCCAAGAAACTGAAAAAACCACGGACAATTGGGGGAATCAACGCAACCTATGTGTTCAAAGGAAAAGACAGGACAACGAGTGAATTATTAAATATAGGTTGCTATCACAACAATACGTTGCACCAAGTCTTGAATCGCGCTTAATGAGATTGATTGGGATTGGCATTGGGATTGGATACGGCTGCTGCAGAAGTGGAGGCAGTACCGTTGTCAAAGCGACTGCCTTGTGTGAGCCTGAGATTACTGCTCACATGATCCGCGACACGCTTAAAGGAATCATGCATTTGCTTGAGTCCTTGCAAGTCAAGATCCTTTATAGAAGCTTGCCACCAGACTTTCTGTTCGCCGCTTCCCCTTTGTTCTTCCAATTGTCGGAGCGCCTTGCGGCACTCTTTCACTACGTCAAGGTGCTCTACCAACTCATTATAGTTCTAGATGGCCTGGAGTATTTTTTTCCTGCCGGTAGGCCTCGAGAATAGGCTCCTGCTGGTTATGTAAAAACTGGTTCAATACATAATCAATAGAGGGATTACCGAAGGAATGAGGTTTTCCCATTGGCGAAAACACTAGAATGCCTACTTGTGCACCGCATAACGCCCCTAACTCAGTAGCCTTTTTGTATATTCCTGATCGGCGTTTCGAAAAGACAACTAGACGATCATCTTCCTTTTCTATCGTCTTCATCTCAGTCTTTTGCCTGCCTCTATTCGTCTTGGCTTCCATAGTTTCCCAAGGTTTTCAACTGATGGACAAAACTTATGGAAGAGCAAAACAAAAGCTACGTACAAGTAACTGGGCCTTTTCCTTGGCTTTCTTTACCTTGATTGGAGATTTTTTCTAGAGAAAGAAATTGAATCCGAAGCTAATACATTGTATTAGTTGACTATATTCGGTAATATATTTTGTCAATGTAAGTTGTCATTTCCATTTCACACGGAAAACCAAATCCAAGTAGAAAAATTTGGCACTATGCATTTGCAGTGCATGCATAGTGTGGCGTGGTGCTGTGTGATGTGGGTTTGCATTGCGGTAAACTTCAAAACAAATGACCACGGTCGAGAAAAGAATCTCTCACCCCTGAGTTCTATGGCCCAATGGCAAGGCTGTTTAAATTACTGTGAAGCTCTCGATCTTGGTTGTTGGGTTTTGCGTCAGAGATAATATTGGTAAAGACGTAAGTTTGCCTAAGTAAACACAAGCTATCGGACAGAGATCTAGACTCCTCCAATTAAAGATCCATCCCTCATGGATTCTGTCCTGCCGATTGTGGAGCTAAAAATAATTAAGAAAATTATGGAGCCAACACGTGCACTTTTTGGTAAAAAGGAAAAAAATTACCCTCGAGACACACCAAGATTCTTACGCACATGCAATAGACAATAAGGCTCAATCAAGGAAGAGTCAAAGGTGATCAAAATGGTATTTATTCAAAACCCTCTCATCATTACTCATCAAATCCTCACTCAAAAGGTAACTCCTAATTTTCCTATTCAATTTGGGATTAATTGCCAAGTTAATTACAAGATATTATTTCACATAATATCTAACAATTACACTCACAATTTGACCATATGTGGCCTGGCCCTATTCTCCAAATAGGGCCTGTCACTCCCTTATAAATAGCCATGTTTTCCCACTAAAATACTAGGTCATTCTCTACCCACAAATTCCTAAACACATTCTTTTCAAAATTCTAACTTTTGGCATTGGAGATTCTTCTGCCAAACCCCACCACCCCCCCCCCCCCAAAAAAAAAAATCATCATGGGCGCGTGAGGCTTTTGGCTTTAATCTTAGGTGTTTGCATTTTCGTCAAAGGAAAATATGGCAGAAATTTGCATCCACAAATTGGTGCTTTCATTGAGAGTTTGATTCACACGCTCGAAGAAGACTCTCGCATTCAAAGTTTCTCATTTCTCATTCGTTCGTAAATTTTTCATACTTTCTTATTCCTAGAATTTTTTTAATTCTTTGAATAGAGGTAAGGGAAAAATACAATGACGGGAAATTCGGAAACCACAATCAACGGAACTTCCAACATTTAAAGATCTGGATCAAATGATGGAAAACGACGTAGCCCCACCACAACGATCCACGAGGCTTAACACAATGGCAAGAAGAGCAACTTTGCCACTATGAAGCACTACCTATGGCAGCCATGGGGACCACTGTGGTAGTGAGGAGTGGGCCAGCTCCATGGCAGCTGGACCATTAAGCCACGGCCCAAGAGGCGCAAGCCGTGGAGGGAGCCCAGCTTGCTGCCACTTTAGTAGCCCAAGCTCGCGTCATTTTGCGTTGCTAACCCCAGGCCCATACAACACAGCAGTTGAAGCAAGCTACGCTGAAAAGAGATGAGGCCCAGCGCACGCGCTCTTCTGCGGCTCATCCTACGCTAGAGGTCTGGCCCGCTCCCATAACTTGACCCGTTTTCGCAGTTTAGCCCATTCCTATGGCACAACCTATTCCCGTGGCACACCAAGCAATCCTAAACAATCCAAGATCAGTTCCACTATCCTGGCTTCAGATTTATGGACCGACGATTGAATCCAGTGTATTTTTACCCCATTTTTTCTGTAGATTTGACATATCCCAACTCAAATCTTGCGCTCAGAGTCCATTACACTTCCACTACTGAAGGAGACGTATATCGTCCAAGCTCTTCCACCCCAAATGGCGAAGAACACTTGCCTTAACCAGTTATAGAGTTGACAAACGCCTTTACGCAGCAGACTACCTTGGTGAATCAGCTTTTGCAGCATACCGAGACGCAGCATGCCCCAAACAAGTTGTCTTGAAGTAGGACAAGGGTAGATGACGAACTTCTCCAGCAGCATCCCTGCAAGCAGCCACTCGACCAGTCACGAACCAAGTGTTCTAACAATGTACATTCTCGACTGGGTCCCCAAGATAGTGTATACTCTCGTCTTAGCGCGTGGAGGAGCATGCACTCTCAGTTAGGCCCACAGGCAAACATACATTCATGGTTGTGGCCACATTCTGATAATCAACATGAGTAACCTTCCAGGCGAAGAGTTTATTCGTGGCTAGGCCCATAAGAAGCATCCTCCACCTTGTATCGGAGTAGGCAACATGACGGACGGAGAGAAGCAGTCACTCAATCCGACACAAATTCAATCGACAGCTTACTAGTAATTCGCTTGCCTGCTAAGAACGTACCACATGCACCACAACCATGACAAAGATGACCTGAGCACATGGAAGAGAAGCCTAGCTCAACAGGTCACGAACGAGGGCAGCCGGAAACTCTACTGCCCCACTAGAGGAAAATTTAAGAAGTTGTTGAGAGGCTCATGACCGAAGAATTACGCGATTTCTAGCGCAACGAAGCTACTGGCGAGGCGCTCCAACGAGACATAACCAACATAAGCGGATCAACTTTTGTTGACAAGATCAAGCAGACGAGACTATCCCACATAGATTGTTAGATACAAAGATTACTTATGTTCTGACAAACATAGCTGTTTAGCCTAATGGCACGCTGAGGATAGATAAGTACGAGAAAGACACACCAGCCTAACTACCAAGAACCGGGGGCAGGTCTTGTTCTCAACACTACAGACGATTCAATACTTAAGCATCACATCACCAGCATTTAAGTATCATGAACTAGTGGGCCAATTCCTCCTGCTGCACACAACTTGGCCTAAGCCAGCCCTAGCTCCGTGCTCACAACTGTGCCTACATGCTCTACGACTCCTGGTTGCCTTTGATCTGTCACCATGGCTCCTAACTGTGTCGATCTTACACCATGGCTCCCAATTGTGCCCATCTTGCCATGTGGCTCGCACCGGCTAAGCCTATGGCATGCCAAACTTCAAAGCATCCAACGACGGAGCCGAAGACAAGGTTTTATTAACAGCCCCGGCTAGCGAAAGACTTACAGGTGAATAAGCTTGCAATCCATTCAGATTCTCAACTGGTCACTAACCAAGCCTCAAAAGGGCACAGGCCAAAACATCTAATGATGATGATATACTTGAAGAAAGTATGGGAGCTGCTTACCACGCTTCCCATGTACACCTTTAAGTGGGTTCCACAAGTAGTTCAAAGTCTCAAGCAAAACGCTGAACAAGATCTCATAGGCTGAGGATTGTTTCAGTTGAATAATAGTCCAATTTTCCTCAACTACACTCACAACAACGACTTCCATGCTCTCCGAAGTGAGAGGTTAAACTAATTTCCCGACACTTATCTTGGTTTACTTTCCAGTGTGAGAGGATAATTAATTGCTCTCTAGTGCAATAGGGTAAACCAATTCCCCGACATCCTTCTAGGTAAGCTTTCCAGTGCAAGAGGGTAAACCAATTTCCCGACACCCATATAGGTATGCTTTCCAATATGAGAAAGTAAACTAATTCCTTGACACCCACCTGGGTCTTCTCTTCGGTAGGAGAGGATAAACTAATTGCTCTCCAGTGCAAGAAGGTAAACTAATTCCTTAACATCTATCTGGATCTGCTTTCCAAATACGAGAGGATAAACTAATTGCACTAATTGCTCTCCAATTCGAAAGGGTAAACTAATTCCCCAACACCCATCTGGGTCCGCTCTCTAATGTGAGAGGATAAACTAATTGCTTCAGTGCGAGAAGGCCACACATCTCAAAAGATCGAATACTCGAAGACCATCTAAGCAGCAAATGGTCAAGAGGCAGCAACCACTTTGCACTCAACAGTTTGCTCATCTAACACTTGATCTTCAGTAGCTCTCATCTTGGCTGCTATGTCCTTGATTGCTCCATCTACGGCAGCTGAGAAATCAAACTCAAGTAGTTTCCTCATTCTTGGGAAGTAGCCAAGACGTGGCAGCCCAAATCATGGCCCATGCCATGCCACTACCTCGGCCCATGCTAAGCCAGCCCTTGGCTTCAGTCAAGCCGAGCAACACAAGTTATGGCCCCTGCTACACCACCTCCCACTACAAAACGAAGTGTCATTAGCAAGGGTTAAATGTCGTTGAAAAAGGCATTTTGCCGTCACGAATACTTATTTCCAATGAGGAAAAGCCCTCGCTGGGCGTCGCAAATTATCCCATTGGAAATACTTTTTTTCCAACTAGCCGTCGAAAATACTTTATTATCGACGCACAAGACTTGTCATTAGTACTTAGTTTTTCGTCGAAAATGAATTTTCAAAATGACAAACTTATTTTATTTTTGACATGGAAATGTGGTCATAAATAATTATATGGTTGACGAAATTACTTTCCAAAAGACAACATGTTTTTTGCAATGATGTTCCAACAAAATAATTATGTTGGAAATTTTTTTTTTTCCAACAAAATAATTTTTATTTGTGAGAGTGAACAATCATCACAAATACGATGAAAAAATAAAATAAAATAATAGACATTTCCAAAGGAAATTGAGGCAATAAATATATGTTTTTTTTGGTAAAAATTCCACTGAGCATTGTTTAAAGATTATTTTGTATTATCATTAATAAAAACAAAAGTATATAAGATCAATGTGGTAAAGCCAATACATTCATTACAAACCTAAGGTATGTGTTTGAACATATTAACACTAGTTCTCAAACTCCGAAAATACAAACTTGAATTCTTACGAAGACTTGCATATAAAAGCATCTTCCCTTTTGTACATACAATGTATGCTCCTTCATCAATCCTCATAACTCACTACACTAAAACCACATAACCACCTTTAATTATGATACAAATATCACAACAATTCGAAGAATATATGTGTGTATCTGTGAAAACAAATGTCAAATTAAAGTTGAAAGGTTGCATGTCAGGCCTATCCTTCTCTCATGTCCTTGTCTATGGAACGCATCAATTTTAGATCACAATTTCATGGCAGCCATTTTTCCTCCCAGTGAAAGTAGTACAGAAAAACTCCCCAACAGAGCTAAGCCAATCAGGTCTGCTGAAATAAATCCTTCAAGGCAAATGCACAAGTAACTGCCTAAATAAAAAAGTTATAAAATTTAAAGGAGACAGTAGTAGAGAGACTATAAACAATGAGTAATTCTATCACAATGAGAACACTTGTAATAAACAAATGCAAGGGCATGTTAAAAATATGCATACTAGAAATGAAAAAAAGTTTTGAGGTGCCTCAAACTCTTTGTCATTTATTATTCTACGAGTAAAACCTGAAAACCAGTAAAGAGAAGGAGAACTTTAAAAATAACATAAATGAAATAAAGATTAACAACATCACCGAATAATCATGAAACTATTAGCAGTCTACCGCCGTACACATTGTAGATATTTGAATATAAGTCACAAAGGCTTGGATTCTCTGCTCACTCATCCTTATCCTTCACCCTTTCCTTAGGCACCTTCACTATGAAAAAATCAAAACACCAGCAAACCGAAAGTGAGAACCAATGGCAGAAATGTTCTAATTATAGTCTAAGCCACGGAGAGTTCGCCGTCACCACTTTTAACACAAAATCTTATCGAAGATGTATGTAAAAAAAGAAAACACCGTTTTCAGCTACAAACCTAAAATTGCAAACACATAAACGGCTTCCTGCAGAAGTTTAGCTGAAACTAAGAGGCTGGGCAAACATAAACAAAAAATTCCAATCTTTCAACCGAATAATCAAAATAAAAGAGGTATACCTGGTTGGTTTTTCTCCTCCCACGCTGATTTCCTCCCCAATTATGCAGCATCGCGTACTCCTTATTTCCCTATAACGTAACCACCAAATTTCATGCCAATTTCCTAAAAATCGGATTTTTCCGCCATAATTGAACCATTCGATGAGAACCCTCTCAATTTTGCGCTTGAGGTGATGAAATTCAATTGAATTCTTAAAAAAAATTGCTAATCACCCAAATTATAAGTCAAATCTAAAAGAGAAATTGATGAAGCTAATGCTGTCCACTAATAATCCCAAGCTGTCCACTAATAATCCCACTAGCTGCTGTACAACCTGGACAACAGAAGGAATACTCCCAGCCAGACAATCACATGGCTTCTGACGCCTTTATTGTTGTTTAGTTTCTGCCACCTTTATTGTTGTTTATTGCATGCGTGTATATGCAAACTGTATATAAACCATGCTGCCATTGCAGCATCGGCAAGCAAAAGATAAGTCATCAAAGACAATATTCTTTATGGTATCAGAGCCATTTGTCTAACGACAAAACCTCCTGCATCTGTTTCCTCCTTCCTCTAACCCAACAAGCTTGCGACTGTAATTTTTTTTCTTTCTTCTTGTTTTTTTTTTTCTGCCTTCTCTTCTTCTCAAATTTTCTTCCGCTTCCATGGCTACTTCTTCTTCGCTTCTTACCAGCTCCCTTCCTAATATTTCCTATCTGGTTTCCATCAAACTTGATCGAACCAATTACATGTTGTGGCTTGCCCAGTTTAATCCCTTACTTAAAAGTAATGATCTTGTTGCTTATGTTGATGGTACAAAAACATGTCCAACCAAGTTTCTTGAGAATACTACTACTCTCAATCCTGAGTACGTAACTTGGCAGCGACAGGACCAACAATTGTTGAGTTGGATTAACTCAACTTTGACACCCAATGTGCTTTCCATCGTCGCAACCTGTGACACATCCCGAGCTGCTTGGGATACTCTGAAAACACGTTTTGCTTCTCAATCTCGCACCCGTGTTCTTCAACTTAAGCACCAGATGCAGTCCACTAAAAGAGGTAACATGTCCATCACAGACTATGTTGATAAATTAACTAACTTTGCTGATCAATTGGCTCTTGCGGGAAAACCTGTTGATGACGATGATCTTATGGAGCTGATTTTGAATGGTGTTGGTCCTGCTTTCGAAAGTATAGTTACTTCGGTTCAAGCAAGAGAAAATCCTATGAGTCTTGACGATATGGTTGCTTTGCTCTTGAGCGCTGAAAGCCGTATGGACGACTATAGCACTACTTTCAGTCCTGATCACACCACTACAGCTCTCTTTGCCCCTTCTGGCTCCACTCCCAATCCTGGTCGTGGAACCACACTTCACCGAGGAAATGGTCGTACATCTTCATTCCGTCGTGGTGGTTTTCAAGGTCGTGGCTTTTTTCAAGGTCGCGGTGCTGGTAATCCTTTTGTTGGCCGTCGTGGTGGTTCAAACAGTGGTTTGTTTCATGGAAGATCCGGTCGTGGCTCGTTTCAGAATCGAGGACTTCTTCCTACACCAAATGCTGGTCTTCGTCGCTCTTCCTATCTTCCCAACCATGCTGGGGATGCTCCCTCTTCCTCTAATATTTGTAACTATTGTGGTGATCATCGTCATTCTATCGCAAATTGTTTCAAGTCTCCTTTTTCTGAAGGCCGCTATCCACAATCTCATGCTATGATGGCTGCCTCTCCTGTGGTTAATGCATGGTCCCCTACATGGTATACCGATAGTGGCGCATCGTCACACATCACCAATGATTTAGCTAATTTGAGCCTCTCCACAGAATATATTGGCCAAGACCAAGTCGCGGTTGGTAATGGTGCAGGTTTGTCTATAAAGCATATTGGTTCCGGTTTCGTGTCTCAATTTCCTTTAAATTCTGTGTTGCATTGTCCTTCTACTTCTGCTAATCTACTGAGCGTTCATCGCTTTTGTTGTGATAATCATTGCTACTTCATTTTCACTCCTACTAATTTCTTTGTGAAGGATCTATCCACGAGGAAGACGCTTTTCCACGGCAAGAGTGAGAATGGATTGTATCCGTTTCGTGTGGGTTTGTCGAAGTTTCCTTTCAAGAACGTGGCATTATTTGGACAACGAACCTCTTCATTTATGTGGCATCAGCGTTTCGGTCATCCATCTCCTGCAATTTTTTAAAAAAATTATGTCCTCTATTCCTATTAAGGATTCTAAGTTCCCTAGTTTTTGCTCTACTTGCCCATTGGGCAAAAGCACTAAATTACCATTTGCTTTGTCTCCATCAGTTTCAATTTGTCCTCTTCAATTGATTCATTGTGATGTTTGGACTTCACCAATTGTCTCTGTTAAGGGTTCCAAGTATTTTATAATATTTCTTGATGATTACTCTCGTTATACTTGGATATTTCCTATGAGATTTAAACATGAAGCTTTTTCTTATTTTCAAAAATTTCAATTGCTTGTTGAAAATTTTCTATCTATCCATACTGTTTATAAGATAAAATCTTTCCAAACTGATGGCGGGGGTGAATTTATGAGTAAGGAATTTCAACAATTTTTAATTAATAATGGTATTGAGCACCGGTTAACATGCCCTCATACTCCTGAACAAAATGGTGCTGCTGAACGGAAACAACGCCATATTGTTGACATGGGTCTTACTTTACTTGCCACTGCTAAAATGCCTTCTTCTTTTTGGGTGGATGCTTTCAACACCTCAGTTTATTTAATTAACCGTCTTCCAGCACGCCAATTGAATTATGTTTCGCCTTATGAAAAATTGTATAGTCGCAAGCCCTCTTATTTATGTCTTCGTGTTTTCGGTTGTGCTTGCTTTCCCTATTTACGCCCTTATAATAAAAATAAATTGGAATTTCGTTCAAAAAAATGTGTTTTCATTGGTTACTCACTTCATCATCAGGGCTATCGCTGTTATGATATGTCAAATGGACGAGTTTATTTGTCACGTCATGTGGTTTTTGATGAGGAAACTTTTCCATTCGACAACCCTACACAATTCTCCTCAGTTTTGCCGTCAGAAGCTTACTCTCCCGTGGTTATCACTCCTTCTCCCTTACCACCTCTCCCTCAGGTACCTTCATCATCTCATATTTCTATTCCTCATACTCTAACATCCTCTTCTAGTGCAGCACCTCTCTTCCCCTTGCAACCTTCCTCAAGTTCGCCATTGTCTACACCTTCACTTTCCTCGCCACCTCATTCTCAACCTACTCCTAATAGCTCTGACAGTTTGATTTCCATTAATGAGGCTCCTCCACCTTCCTCCGCTTCTGCTCCCCATCCCATGCTCACTCGGTCTAAATCTGGCATTCGAAAACCAAACCCCAAATATGCTTTATTAACATCATTACAAGCTCCTGATTCTGAACCAACCTCGTTTCGCGAGGCAAATCAGTTATCTCATTGGCATGATGCAATGACATTGGAGTTTAAGGCCTTGAAAGCTGCTGGTACATGGGAGTTGGTACCTTCTTCAACTGCTACTCATGTTCTTCCTTGCAAGTGGGTCTATCGCACAAAGCGGAAATCTGACGGTACAGTGGAGCGATATAAAGCTCGTCTTGTTGCCAATGGATTTCATCAAACGATGGGTGTTGATTACACGGAGACGTTTAGTCCGGTGGTTAAGCATGTCACCATTCGTCTGGTTCTTGCCCTTGCAGTTCTTATAATTGGCCTATACGCCAACTTGATGTCCAAAATGCGTTTTTGTACGGGAATCTCTCTGAAGAAGTTTTCATGAAACAACCACGTGGTTTTGAAGACCCCGAGTATCCTCATCATGTTTGTCGTTTACGCAAGTCCTTATATGGCTTGAAACAAGCCCCAAGAGCATGGTTTCATCGCTTTTCTGAATATCTTCTTGATTTGGGTTTTATGGCATCACAAGCAGATCATTCTCTCTTCATTTTTAATAATCATGGAGTATATTTGATTCTTCTAATCTATGTTGACGACATCCTTATCACAGGCAATCAATGCTCTCATGTTGACTCCCTTATCCATGCACTTGGTCAGAGTTTTTCTATGAAAGATTTGGGACCCCTCCATTTTTTCTTTGGTCTTGAAGCAACTCGTGGAGCTGATGGGTTACATCTAAAGCAGACAAAATATGTTCTCGATTTGTTGCAGCGTGTAGATATGTTGGACGCCAAGCCTTGTGCTACTCCAGCTCAATCTAGCTCCCCACTTCATTCTCTTGATGGTGTTCCCTTGCCTAATCCTACCAGCTACCGCAGTGTGGTCGGCGCTCTGCAATACTTAACCATCACCAGACCTGACATCACGTATGCAGTAAATCAGGTATGTCAGCATATGCACCAGCCCACCTCAGTTCATTGGATTGCAGTAAAACGCATCCTTCGTTACTTAAAAGGCACACCTGAGGACGGGCTTCAGTTTAGTCGCGGTGGTACTGATTTGGTCGGATTTTCAGACTCGGACTATGCCGGGGATCCAGACACTAGACGCTCCACTGGTGGTTTTTGCATATATTTTGGTCCAAATTTAATATCTTGGAGCTCCAAAAAGCAACGCACAGTTGCTCGTTCAAGTACCAAATCCGAATATCGGCAGTTGGCCATCACGGCAACTGAACTTGTTTGGATCCAACAACTGCTGCAGGAGCTTTGCATCCGTATTTTGACTCCTTTAATTTGGTGTGATAACATAAGCTCCATTGCATTGGCATCTAATCCCGTGTTCCATGCTCGAACAAAACATGTTGCTATGGATTATCATTTTGTGCGTGAGCTTGTAGTGTCAAAGTCATTAAATGTCTATCATATGTTTACTATTTTTCAGATTGCAGACATATTCACCAAGGGCTTATCTGCTGATCGTTTCCATTTCTTAAAGTCCAAGCTCGTTCGTCGTCCGCTCATGAGCTTGCGGGGGGATGATGAAGCTAATGCTGTCCACTAATAATCCCATGCTGTCCACTAATAATCCCACTAGCTGCTGTATAACCTGGACAACAGAAGGAATACTCCCAGCCAGACAATCACATGGCTTCTGACGCCTTTATTGTTGTTTAGTTTCTGCCACCTTTATTGTTGTTTATTGCATGCGTGTATATGCAAACTGTATATAAACCATGCTGCCATTGCAGCATCGGCAAGCAAAAGATAAGTCATCAAAGACAATATTCTTTAGAAATTGCATCTGCAGGCATGAGAAAGAAGAGATTTTTAACTTTTCGTCCTGATGCAGAGCGATCCAGACGTGGACTTCATCCATGGATTGCCAGAACACAAAAGCCCCCAAAGTCATAGAGAAGTAGGTAGCCACGTCCTTCGCCATCCTCTTAGCCTTCTCGCTTTCTACTTCCAAGTCTCAAATCCAGGCGAGACCTGAAAATATATATGTCAGACCTCATAAGATATAAACTGAAAAACAACATGCGTGAGGATTTCATGGTTTCTATCATCATCACGTATGGCTACTAGAGGATGGAGGATAGAGGCTAGGGTTTTGTTTCGGAAGAGGAAATACAAAGAAGGTGCGAGAAAGAGATAATCGAGCTCTCTTTGAAAATAAAGAGTTAAGTTTTTTGGGCGCCATGCCAAAATTTTGTAAATAGAGAGCTAAAAATAAAGGCGCTATGCCACAATTTGGCAGCTCTCCAAAACACACGGTAAGGATTTAATCTCTTGTAAGTGAGATTAAATCCTATGGTTATTATTGTTGTAAAGTTTTTTAATTAATGTCGAAATGTGAAAAATATAAGAAAAATATAAAAACACTCATGATGACAATCTCTACAACTTTTGAAAAGAGGTCAACTCCAAAATTTGCCACTATCATCCCATAAACTGTAGATTAAATTTTAGCCGTTGATTGCTGTTTACATCTATGCTCCATTCTTCTCATAGAATTTCGTTTTTCAAATTTTCTTTTTAGAGAACATAATCTTCTAGTGAATTCAGAAACATGAATGGTTCAGATCGTTGATATCACGTTCAACTTTTTATGGTTATTGATATTATTGCTTTGAGTTTATAAAGTCTCTAGAAACTACATAACATCGACTCATATTTCGTTAACCGAAAACATCGGAACGTGATATGAACGATCTGAACCGTTCATTTGTTTGCATCACTAAAAGATCATGTTTTAAAAAAAAACAAAATCTGATGAGAAGAATAACGCGTAAAAGACAATCGACGGTTAAATATAAATCTAGAGTTTATGAATTCTGGTGTCAGATTTCGGATTTGAACCCTTCACGAAAGTTGTAAAGCTTGTTATTACGAGTGACTGTATGTTTTTTTTTTTCACATTTTTCTCACTTCCACATTAATTATTATGAGCGTTTGCATTATTCTTTTTTTTCACATTTTTCACACTTGTAAATTAATTATTATGAATTTTTTCATGTCCTTTGGTATCTTAAAATTTCTTTGAAATTTTTTAAATCTCACGTGTGTGATTTTAAGAGAATAAAATATTTATGAGTATGAGAGTAAAAACCTTTGCTAGATTAACTCTAAAATTGTCAACCTAACAATCTGTTTGGGCCCAAAATGACAATTTGGGCCGAGACTCTTGGTCCAGTGGTCTTTTGGGGGTATCATGGGCTGGCTAGGCGCCAAGAGTTGCCTAGTCAATTTCGGTCGAGTCCTTTAGCGAGAAGAATTATTTTTGGATAAAGGCGAAGGTTGAATCCTGATACCACAAGGGGTCTTAAAGCTGAAGGCGCTGAGAGTTGGGGAATGAATCCAGTTCATTATAGAGTTTAGTTCAGAAATTCATTAGAACTAGGACTAGCCAAGTCATAATCAGATTGGGATAAGAAGTTCTAGTCTGAGTACATCTTTGGTCCAGCCATGAGTAGGTTCGCTGCTATAAGTAGAGAAGGAAGTGCATCATTCAAGCGCTCTCTAATTCAACACACAAAATTGCCTTGCGCGAACTCTCGCTCTACGCGAAACCTCTCAACAACCTTGAGATTTTTATTTTCTTTTTCCACCAACACATCTTTAGTTTGGATAAACAACACTGTGAAGGCAACCGGTGATATCTTCAATTTGGATAAACAGCACTGTTACTGTAGAATCAGCTGATCGCGGAGCACCTTCACTTTGGATAAATAACACTGAGTCGAGGCCGATTGGTTATCTATCCAAGTCTTGATCGAGAAGGATTTTCAAATCCTTATTGGCAGAGGTCATCGCATTAGCCTTCTCGGCGAAGTGAGGTGTTTTATGATTGGATATTCACAAGTAAGTTTTAGAGTTCGGCATTCTGACGGCTAAACCACATTTACCATTAAGATATACATCTCTTTTGAGTACTTGTGTTCGTATAGTTTGGTGCCAGTTTGGTGTGCTTATACTCTTACAAATATAATCACCATGACCAGACCGGGCACCGACGATCCGTGAACTTCACAAGACGAACAGGCTTATCTTCAAGCTCTAGAACCCAAAGGCCGAGACGTGTTCCTTCCTCGGCCACAGTCGCAATATCAAGAAGTCAGCAGCACGTTCAACACAACATCAACACATTTTACTCCCCGGCCAAGGTCGGCCGACGAGTTGGCACACCCCGCACACAACGGAAGGACGTAGTTAGCTTATTGATTACTCGGCCTGCGTGCCATGTAGGCTTGGTTGTTTTTAGGGTCAACACAATCTTTTTGTTGTATGCAAGTTGATTTGAACAACATCCCAGGTAAAATTTATCCCACTTCTTATAATAGAATAAAAAAAAAAAAGTTTAAATATATAATCATTTTTTACGGCATGTAGTTCCTCTTGCAAATACACAATCAATTCTGACAATAACTAAGAACCCTCAAAAATAAAGAAAATACTACTGATGATCACTTGTTTCCCTCAGAAATAAACAATTACTTCTGACAATTTAAACACGCCCATTACCGACGAATACAAGTTTCATTGTAAATAAATGTGGAGCCAAAAATTCCCTCCAAAAAACAGCTATTTCCTAGGGCGATGGAACCCTTTTCCAAGGGCATTTTGAGTGTAGAAAATAATACGCCTCTTGTCGAACTATTTTTGATGAGGCATAATTTTTGGTCAAAAATAATGATTTTTTCAAGCGTATTCGTAGGTCCTCAGAAAAAGGTTGGCCGCAAATGATCATTTTTTTGGTAGTGGATCCTCGGCCCATGCCAAGCTAACTCCTAGCCCTTGCCAGCTGATGTGCTACATCACCCCGACGGCTAACCCATGGCACCACCACCCAAGAAGAAGACAGAGAAAATTAAGTTTTTTTTGCATTGGTGCAGCGTGGAGAAGACAAAGAAATCAACGGAAGACGGTTCTTTGCACAGGCAAGCAAAGAAGTGTGCTATGGGAGGGGAACAAATATCTTCTAGCTTTCGGTCTTTCTTGTAGGGATAAATAATTGCCCTTCGAAGTTGATTTAATCCCCTACTTAAGCTAGACTTAAATAGGCTTTGGAGACGATTTATTTCCCTTTCCTAGAAGAATCTAATTCCAAGTCCAAGTGGGAATCTGCATCAAAGTTGGAGATCTCTTCACCTGCTACCCTTTCCTTACGAATAGGCCAGCAGGTGTGGGGGCATTTGTGGAGCCAAAAATAGTCAAGAAAATTATGGAGGCGACACGTGCACTTTTGGGTGAAAAGGATAAAATTACCCTCGAGACACATTGCGATTCCCAAGCGCATGCAACAGAAAATAGCGGCTCAATCAAGGAATAGTCAAAGGTGATCAAAACGGTATTTATTCAAAACCCTCTCATCACTCCTCATCAAATCCTCACTCAAAAGGTAACTCTCAATTTGGGATTAATTGCCAAGTTAATTGCAAGATATTATTTCACATAATATCTTGCAATTGCACTCACAATTTGACCATATGTGGCTAGCCCCTATTCTCCAAAGATGGCTAGTCACTCCCCTATAAATAGCCATGTTTTCCCACTAAAATGCTAGGCCATTCTCTACCCACAAATTCCTAAACACATTCTTTTCAGAATTCTAACCTTTGGCATCAGAGATTCGCCCCCCCCCCCCCAACAAAAAAAAAATCATCATGGGCACGTGAGGCTTTTGGCCTTAATTATAGGTGTTATTATTTTGCAGGTGCATTTTTGTCAAAGGAGAAAATGGCGGAAATTTACATCCACACCGACACTTTTTATGAAAGTGGGAATCTCAATGGAAATCCTATTCGAGCTAGGATTTGGACTTTATAAAAGTCAATTTTTAATCTGCCCGGCAAGCCTCTTTATTTCTTATCCCATCCAAATTTGTCTCAAAGGCCTTGAAAATTTGGGGAGACAAAACACTGATATTATGCAAGTTTGAGATAATAGAGAATGTGATTGACTGCAACCTGATAGCTTGTTGTAGGATTATGAATCAACTAACAGCCATGCCTTAGTTATTGCAAATGCAATGTCGTGCTTGATGCCATGTCAACATTTTAGATAGACGTCATCCACTTCTAACCACACTGACATTATCTCACAACTTACGTGTTTCCACAATACGACATGTGTAGGAGTTTTATCACAAAAGACTTGTGCAACAAGAAGTAGTGAAATCACATTATTAGGGCTCCCCGTGGTTTAGTAAAAAGGAGGGGGGATTTTATCTGGGTCATCCCAATTTACCCCTCAAACTAGCACAATAATTTCAATTTACACTCTAAATTTGTTTTGCTTTTGCTAATTTCCCCCTCAACTAGTATGGATTTGCCAATGTACTTCCTAACGTTAGATTTGAACCAATTTCATCGAACTTTCTATTAGTTGGCGTCATTAAAGATGCATTTGACTCATTTTTTGGGCATGAACTCTTCACCAAACTATTCTCCCTAGCTTTTATCTCTCTTTTTTTATTATTTTATTATTTTTTTTAATTTTTTATTGAAACTGGGAATTCTATTACCAGGGCAAAGGTGCAAAAAACGTATAAGGAAAGCTTACATCAAGGCAAACATGAAGCTAAGCAAGCAATAAACCAAGCAGTGCATGGAGGTACAACTAGGAAGATGCTATAACAATGCTAAGCGTTGCCCCCTACATTGTCAATACAAAAGCTTAATGAGGACAAGGTAAACCATCATTGTTAACAACATACACCAACACATCTCCAGATTTCTTGCCGACGCCAACGTATCCATCGCCATATTGGCTAATCTTGGGATCCAAGACCAGTAACAATCTTGAATGACTCCCCCAAGCGTTTGACTTTTGCCAAAGTAGGAAAGTCTTCCCAACTGCCATTTTCCAACGAATCCAATAAGTAAGAAATGGATTCAAGAGAGTCAGATTCAATGATTATCAACCTACAACCCAAGGAGGTAGCCATCTGGTACTCACGAATTAAGGCCATGGCTTCAGCCGCTGCCTAAAACAGGCCCCTCGCATCTTGCATCACAATCCCCATAAAGCCAGAGTTGGTTGATGCAGGCTAGCTAGCATTGATGTTAATTTTTTAGAAGGAAGAAATTGGAGGAAACCAACTGACCATTTGATCACCCTCACCCAAGACCAGTGTTAATGGATCCTGTGGTATTTTAGATATTTTTAAAAACGCACCCGCCGAATTGGATATGGCTGAAAAAACTTGTGTTGAGTTAATAACTTTTTGGTTCAACAAGGAGTTACATCTTAGTTTCCAAATATGCCAGCAAGTGAAAGTCCATTCGATAACAGCCACCTTCTTTCCTCAATGGACCTAAAGTTAGAGTTGGTGATGGAATGCAAGCCGAAGCGCCAATGTCGAGATACCATTCCTATCAATCTTGTTGTCTAACATTCTACCAAACCAAATTGTCTCCACCTAAGGACTTGAAAGGAAGAGATGTTCCACAAATTTGTCTTGATTATGGCAGATTGGGCAAGTCAAGGAGGGGGAGGATTTCCTCTTAAACAAATCAACCATCGGCATCATCACTCTATGCAATGTTTTCCACATGAAGTTACGAATCTTTTGGCAGGGTTTAGCTTCTAAATAACCTTGTGCACCTGCTTCAGGACTGATCGAGGAGTGGAATGATGCTGACCCATAAGAGAAAGACCTTGAATGCACCCAGTGATACCCCCACATCATCAAGTACCCTCCATTTTTGTTAGCTAGCCAAATTAGATGATCACTTATTAAAGGATCCCCAAGATGTGTTTCTAAGAGCGCATTTTTCTCTTCTGCAAATAAAAATGGTCGAAGGAAATTAATATCCCAATTTCAAGTAGGTTAGCAGATAAGAGAGTTCACCCGAGTGTTCATGGTCACCATTACCTCATTGCTTGGCGTGGGATATCCCGTAGGGACAGATGAGAAACATCTTACCCACCCATACACGAGCATCTCGCCCGCCCATAATCTGTCAATGTATCCCTTGTATCAGCAAATCTCTTCCCACAAGTAAACTTGTCCAAGCCCATGAAGCTCGACTCCCATGTTGAGCATCAAAGAATGAACAGTGCAGGAAGTACCTAGCCTTGAGGACCCTAGCCCAGAGTGAATTCGAGTCATGAATTAGCCTCCAACACTGCTTGGCAAGAAGTGCACTGTTAAAAGCTTGAAAGTTCCTGAAATTTATGCCCAAATTTTGCTTTGGTAAGCCTAAGGTGTCTTTCGCCACCCAATGTATCTTTCACTCCCCACTAATTTGCCTTCACCAAAAATCGGATATCAGTGCATCCATCTTGTTACACATCACCGTTGAGAATTTAAAAATATTCATCCCGTACGTGGGAATCGTTTGGGCAACAATTTTAATCATGACCTCTTTGCCTGCTTTTGACAATGTGCTTTGTCTCCATCCTTGGATTTTCCCCATTAGTTTACCTTTTTGATTGGCCCCAAATGGGAGGGATGCCAAGATATGTACTTGGATCAGTGACCACGGGCATACCAAGTACATCACCCTGCACCTCAAAAACATTCGTTGAGATATTAGCACCAAAGAACACACTTGATTTATGCAAATTAACTTCGTGTCTTGAGCCAAAGTAATATACCTTAAGTAATTGGACTAAGTTACCATAGTTCATCCTATCTGCCTTCAGTACAATCAGTGTGTCATCAGCGAAGAAAATGTGGGAAATGACTTGACCATGCGTACTTATCTTCATACCCTCTCCTAGCTTCTTCTTAACAACCACTTGAATCATCCAAGACAAGACTCACTAACGAGGAAAAATAGGTACACTGATAATGGGTCCCCTTGACGAAGGTCCTTAGATGGAGCTAACTTATTTCTAGGCTGTCCATTCAGGATGATAGCAAAGTTTACCAAGTTAACACAACCTATAATAAGCTTCAACCACATAAGATTATACCCAGTTTTTCCATAACCGCATCAAGGAAGTCTTATTCAACCCTATCATAAGCTTTATGCATATCTAATTTGATTCCAAGTTCAAACTTACATTTTGTCCTTCTAAGCTTTAGGAAATGGAAGAGCTCATGTGCAATCCCAATATTATCTTGAATTTGTCTACCCACTACAAATGCATTTTGCATGGGAGAAATGAGATCCGATAGTAAGGGTTTAAGCCTATTCGCAAGAACCTTTGATAGTACTTTGTAAGAGTAGTTACATAGACTTATTGGATAGAATTGCAAAACAGATTCTGGGTTTTGCACCCTTGAAATCAGCACTATATGTGTTGAGTTAAGCTGACTAGGGCTACCCGTCACTTCACTAGGTCCCGAACCAGGTCATTGACTACCCCCACAATGTTTTCCCAAAAAGAAAGGTATAAAACACCTTGAAAACTGTTCGGCCTCAGAGCCTTGAGCCCTCCCATTTGTAGTGCCGCTGCTTTAATCTCCTCCATCGATATCGATGGTGTCAAAGACTCATTCATCATCTATGTAACTGTTGGGTTAATACACTCTAGGACTTGCCCCAATCCATTCTCCCTAATGATGTGAAGAGGTTAATGAAATTATCATCAACCAACTTTTGTACCCTACTTGGGTTATCCTCCCAAGATTCATCCTTCTCTTTGATTTTCAACACCTTATTCCTCTTGCGCCATTGCAAAGTAGATTGGTGGAAGAACATAGTGTTGGCATAACCTTCCCGAAGCCATTTAATGTGAGACCTTTGTTGCCAGAAGCATTCCTCTTGTTTCCATAATCTATCAACCTTTCTAGTCATCTCCTTGATTTCATCGATGTTTGCTCCCTAATTTTTTTGCAATTCCCCAAGTTGGCTGAGTAGCTTGTCAATTTGCCTTCCCCTCATTTTAAATTTCTTTTAGCTCCAATTGATAAGTTAAGATCGACAGTCATTGATTTTCTTCTGCCACTTAACCATGACATCCCCATCGCACTGCTTCTCTCGACACTTTCTCACCAAGTCTTTGCATTCTTCATCCTTAGACCAAAACGCTTTGAAACGGAAAAGTTTACTTCCATTTCTTGTATCTTGTTCAGTTTGAATAATGACTGTGCAGTGATCTGATCCCATTACCGTCCCATGGGTGGCAACAATATTCTGCCAAATGTCCTACCAGAGCCTATTGATAAGCCCCTTATTAATTCTTTCTTGCACCAGATCTCCATTTATGGTATCTCTCCACGTAAAAGATAGACCATCAAAACCCAAGTCCATCAACTCTGTAGAGTTCACGAAGCCCGCTAAATATCTAGGCCAATTATGCAGAACCTCAACCCCTCTTGATTTCTTAGAATCCAAAATAAACTAATTGAAGTCGCCTCCATATAGCCAAGGGATACTTGAGGGGGTGGAATGGGTGTTCAACACCTTTTCCCCATGGTAAGAAGTCTCGTATGCCCTGGTAACTTGTACCCACAATTGCTCACCTACCTCGCGCATCTGCACCTCAATAATATTTTTTGAGGAAAACGTGACGTCAACTTCCACCAAATCATCCCACCAGAGACAGCCCACCAGCCTTCCCAATTGAAGTTACATTAAACCATCTCGAGAATCCCATATGTCTCCTAACATAATCAATTTTATGATCCTTCATCTTAGTTTCAGATAGAAAGATCATAGAGGGTCTATACTTTCTAATTAGCTCATGTAAAGCCCGAACTACCGTGTTCGACCCAAAACCACAGCAGTTCCAGAAGAGGATCGTGGTGAACGTACGGCTGTTGAAGGCTAACTGCCACCACATTGGGAAGATTTTCCCATTCTTTTTGCCAAGATCACTTTCTTTTCTAGTTTAGATACCTCCTCCATGTATTCCCACATATCTTGATGTTCAATTGGGACTTCCTGCAGTTCTTTCTACATATATAGCTTTTTCCATCATCAAACATCTTTCCTTGATACTCATTTTTCGAAGCCTCTTTGCCGCTTTTCTTTTTCTTTCCTCCCTGCTTTCGATCTTCTTGACCTTTTTTTGTGGAGTTTGAGCCAATTCCTGATCTTGAAGGTTCACTCCCTGTTTCATGTGGCTGGCATCAACCTCCTTGTAGGTAGAGTCCTTCATTTCCCTTTTCTGAGCATCAACCCTAGAAGTTATTAAGGAATCCAATTTATGTGATTGCTCCAATGACAAGCTTACACTCATATAAGATGGTGAATGCAAGTTATTTATCGAAATAACTGGATCTACCCCACTTGGTTGGGTATAAGCTTCTTCTTGGATCTCTTGAATCATGACCGTCGGCTTGCTCCCATGCATTTATTGTAAAGCCATGATGAAAGGCTGTGGAGAGCATAAAGGTCCGTAGCCCATAAAAACATGGTAGGCCATATGGGGAGACCTTCCAGTCATTATCCACTGAGGTTAATGATTCTCCACCCCTTCCCTAGTCATGTCTAGCATGTGCCATATTTTCCTCCTTCTGTTAGTTTGCAGGGCCTTTTCCATAAAACCAAGACCCATTGGGCTACTACCACTTTCCCCATTCTTGCCCTGCTTCGTAGCTCACACTTCACTGAAGGCTTGACTTTATGCCATTTCGCATTGCACCTGCAGGTATTTTTTTTTCCCTCACACCAATTGTGAGAGATCTATAGGAATCCACCACATCCTGAATTGGAGCCGTTTTGGTCCACTCTCCAGAGCTAGCCACTCATCCCTTAGTTGGTTCGAATGAACAATTATTATGCGCATGACCAATCCTCTCGCATTGGTAACAGAAATCTTGCAACCTTTTGTAACGAAACTCCACCTATGTATCTTTGTTTCTCTCCCTTTGTAACCAGTAGTCAGTGGTTAAAGGGTTCATGGAATCAACATTGACCTTTGCCCAAAGAAACCCTCAGGCTTTGGCAGGATCTTCGAGCTCTAGAAATTCACTAATATCCTCATAGAGACATCAAACATTTACCTCCGAGATAAGGTAGAGAGGCACCCCCTAATCTGAACCCAAAATGGGACCATCTCCATATTTACTTCATCCAAGGCAAGTTTCGGAGGCCATCATTTGATAGAGAAATTTTGTTTCATCACTGCCCATGGTATATGGCTTGGAATTTTTGCTACTGCACTTTTGTCTTAGGTTGTTATGATAAAAGTGTTCTCCCTGACTCACTTGACTTCTACATCCCCTAATTCTTTCTAAGAGGACCGTATAATATTCCTGACCCCCCCCCACTTGTTCAGATTCCAGTTTACCAAGGCCATACCCACCATTTTCACCCCATGTTCCATTGGCAACAAATCCATTGATTTTTCCAGGTGGACCACCAGTTCATTTACTTCTTGATTCACCATTTCACTTGGTTTGATGTGTAGCTTGGACCATTTGCACAAAGGTGTATGAGAGGTAAACTGTAGAAGCCCTACCCAGATGTGAAATTGGATGAATGACTTCATTTTTCCTCCCAGCTCCTTTTTGTTGTTCCTAATGTAAGTACGAAAAAACCACAAAAATAATTGTGGGTTGTAAATACCTTTTCCTGGAGTAAATTGATTTCCTGGTGCCTTTAATAGTTGACCCGTAGGTAGTTGTGTCCATTACTTCCAGATCTGGAGATAGACATAACTTTCATCCTACCTATGTCTTAGGATGGTTGCAAAATTAATTTGCACTCCTACCTATATATTGCCAGGTAAAAAACAATCCAGATCTGATAATCTTATCTGGTGGGTATGGTTTAAAAGAATGGAGTTAAATGCAAGGATAGGGTTCAAGCAGAGGGAGTTAAATGCAGGGGATATGGAGAGTAATTAGACCTACCATCATAGAGCCAAGTCAAATCAAATCAAATCCGAAGAGTTCACCTGGTGATTAGGAATCAATAAAAAAGAGTAGGATAGGTTGCAAGCAAGGGGAAATGAAATCAGGGGATAGGATGAGTAATGAGGTCTAACTGGACCTACACGGGCTCTCACGAAAGAGAGGAAGACACTCACAACGGAGGACTCCCACGGAGGAGAGAAGGGGAACAATTTTGAAACTAATGTAATGTGAACACCCCTAATATTTATCTTGTTAGCTCTTCACAATAATACTGTAACGACCCGTTCCCAATTTTATCATTTTTTTTTATAATTTTAATAAGTGAATTTACAAAAATGCCCTGTGTCATGTCATGTAAAACTCATTTTCTTGGCGTATCCTTGTAGTACTCATCGCTACAGACATGTGGGCACAAGCAGAATGTAATTTGGAGTTATAACGAAGATTCTACGAATCTTTAAACGTCGAGGGCATTTTGGTATTTTGCCTTTTGAAACACAGGTGACATTTTGTTTGACCATTGGATGAGTGCCACGTGGGGCCACCCCCACTTTTCGGGAACACTCTTTTTTTCTTTTTCTTCTTCTTCCGCAGCTCTTCTCTCTAACTCTCTAACTCCTTCTCGGCTCTCCCTTTCTCCCGTGAAACAAACCACCATCATCACCAAAAATTTCAGCTTGTTGAACATCAAAACCACCATTATCTGCATGTCTTTACCACCGTAAACCCAGTTTTGAGTTTCGTTTCATTAAAAACGAATCCTAACCTCGAGTTCAAAGAACAAGGTTTTGGGCTGAGATTTCTAGGCGTGATTCAGACAATTCTGAGCCATATTTTGAAATCAAAACAGGTATAAATCGATTCCTCATGTTGTGTAGATGAATTTTCATGTTTGGTTTGTGTGATTTGGTGGAGAAATGAGAAAGTTATAACGATTTAAAATTTGCCCAATTTCAGGTGACCTCTGCCACTTTCGAGGCGTTATACGGCCAAATAACGATGATATATCCATCATGTGAGGTACTAATCTCTTTATCTCGTCGAGAACAATGATATCTGCCTTTGAATCACTTGATTTCGTTGAGTATTGACAAACTTATGGACGTTGAAAGGTTGCCTAGAAATTCTGGCGAATTTCCCTGTTTTCCCTCAGACAGCCATCTTTCAGGCCATTTTCTGGCCATCTCTGGTGACCATTTGGACTCCAAAATCTTCTTCTACACTTCTCTAGCTTCGTTTTGGTATATTATGGGTCGATTTTGGTTGAAAAACAAGTGAGATATGGAGTTCCAAAGATTGCCCAGAAAATCTGCAAAATCTGTAGAATTTGGCGAAATTTCGTTAAGGTCCGCCACTTGAACATTATAGCAATCGACGATCCAACCGTTGGATCGTTACTAAACTTAAATATGTTATAGTACGTAATATTTGAGGATATAGAAACTTATAGATCGGGAATCCTATGTACGGATCTTTCCGAATTGGAATTGTAAGTTTATAAAATAAAACGTTAACCGCCATTTGAATTTGCAATTGGCAAAGATCCAGCCGTTGGATCGTAATAAAACTTTAGTATGTTGTTCTAGAAGCATAATGTGGATCTTTGGAAGTTACGGATCAGAAATTTGAATTGCAGATCTTCGGGATCGAGTTGTGCAGGATTGTGGACCCTACTGTCAATCTTTGACCGACAGTTGACTAGGATGTGTTTTATGTAAATTAGATGTTCTATCAGTAAGGATTTTGAGACGTGGTTTGATATTTGTTCTAGGCAATGATCATTCAAGACATTTCAATATTCATGCTAAAGAGTGTAGCGCGGATCTCAGGTGAGTGGGCTTTTGGTTTTCTATATATATACACACATGTATATATGCTTTACATTTTTCTAGAACTATGTTAAATGGATTTACGTTTTAAAAAGCCATGTCAATTACATTAAATGTTAGTATATGCATTAGTATACATACGAATAATATTTGTTGATGTTGCGGAAGCCCATGTAAGTTTCAGGTGAGTATATCGCGATGATAGTGATTACGGTGAGTATGGTTTAGATGCATTTCGTGCTCATTATCCTGCACCCCAGTGTTAGTGCTTTGCTAGTGGCCAAGGCCAAGCCTTCACATGATTGTTCACCTGCCACAACGCATGCACAACTTTGATCTAAGTCAGATGCTAGCTTGTCGTACAGACCACATTAGGTGGTTCCAACTCGTAGATGACCTGCGATTCGTCGCACAGCCTTCACGTCATCGTAGCACTTGAGCGTACTTATTTACACCCAGCCTATCATACAGACCACATTAGGTGGTTCCGACTCGTATGCAAGAATTAGTAGATGAGCTATAGGCTCAGCCATACAGGTCACGTTAGGTGACTCCAGCTGATATATCAGTCACATTGATTTATTTCACTTGGCTTACTTATTTTATTGCTAAGATACTTGACATGGCATATACTTGGTTTTCAATACTCTCGAGCATGATTTCTATATAGGTATGTATTACTATTTTCTGGGAAATTATACGGGTTTTACGATGATGAGTTATTATTTTTTTGGAAAGAGAAATGGTTTAAAAAAAGCTTTGTTTTTTTGCCCACTCACATTTTCTGTTTTTCGCCACTTCAGGTTTTAGCTGCTGCAAGTTCGTATCGATGAGGATTCTTGGCGAGTCTCAGTATAAGTGGCTACGTCTGAGGGTTTAATCCTTACCTACTTTTCTATACTTTACTTATGCTCTGACGTCACATGTGAATGGGTTCATTCCCCGCTCACCAGTGCATTCTGGTATTTAGGCACTCTTAGGTTTAAATTTATTCACACTTTCCACACCACTACACTTTATGGCTTCGTCACCTTTCTAGTGTCAGCCAGCACAACTCGATTTGGAGCCTTAGTGGACATTCTGGGTCGGGGTGTGTCAGTTTGGTATCAGAGCATAAGTTGGGCAGTATTGCATCTATCACACGCGTGATGAAAGTATTTTAGGTTCTTGAACCTAAATATCGAATCTTGCCACCTTGTCGAATATGAAAAGTGTGTTAATTTTTCCTAAGTTTTGGGCAGTTTTGCCGACTTGTTGACATTTTTGAAGATTATTTTGGTAAATGCTTTTAGACTTAAAGCAAAGAACTTCCTTGCCAAGGAAAGATGTAGATTTGAGGCTAGTTGATGGCCCTAAAGTAGGGTTAATGTATCGATAATGGTGTATCACCAAGGATCTATAAATCAATTCCATCACTATTCTTTAGCCATCATTATTAAACCTTTTAAGATTGGAAATTAGAAATAGTTTTGGTTCCTTGGCAATGTCCGTTAGAATACCACCTATTAGAATACCTACGAGGTCTACTCTCGTCAAAACTCCACAAATGTCTTCAGTGACAATGTGGTGCTACAAGGGTAGCATTCGATGGAAGAACATCTTGGGACAATCACTTTTGGTCCCTGATAACACTAATCTTCCCAAAAGCATTAGTGATCATTCTGGATCTTCTGTATGAAAATCGACTTTCGTTTATGTCCGTCCTAAAGTAAATTGTTAGAAAATTCTTTCTCTGGCATTAGGATATTCTAGCAAATGCTAGTTTCTGAGTTTCTTTTGGTGTTGTACTCGTCATTTCGATGAGTATAAACATAGGTGTATGAGTTGTTCCACCTACGGTTAGTAGAAATCCCCGAAGTAGAAATTATTTTTTTCCTAGAATTAATGAACCACCTCACAAGACCAATTCCTTACCAATCGTACAAAACCAACTATCCGAGTAAGCTCTAGCCTGTAATCAGCCTATAGTGGCGTGATCGGTAGACTGATTAACAGTGACTACTTGAGCCAAAGTAACTAAATCGTGGAAACTTAGGAGCAGACCTTGTTTTAAAATAGTAAACTCACGGTTATGTTTACCATATTACTTATTTAGGCAATCAAAACTTCTTCAACTAGCCACCTCTCGTTCACTTCCACAAGCGGACAGTGGGATCGAAATATGAAATGACATCTCATTGAGTGTTGAGAAAACGGTAAAGACCTTTCAGTTCGTGTTGTAGAGTTAGTTAGTAGTTTAGTACGTTTCAAGGATGTATACCTTTGGTGTCTTTTCTCAAAATTCTACTTGGGATGCCACCATATGCGAGAAGTAGAATGCACCAGTGATTCACCTTGTTAACACCACATTTATTCTCCCTATTTCTTATTGAACCACTTCTATATCAATTTTCCTTGTGACTTTCTGAACGAGTCCTACCTTACTGAGAAAACTTAGTCACTATGGCTTACCGATTAGGGAATTACCAAATCAAACACTTTACCTTGAGAACTTCAAACCTATTCACAAAGGCAAAAGATTGAACCCTAGATTTGCACCTAGACTTTAGCAACTTGATCGAGTGTTCGAACTGATGGTTTAGTCGACCAACCTTTGTAACCTGAGTTGCCTCCATGGTCTAACAAATTCATAGTAGTCTTATCGGTGATCTTCTTATCTACCTTGACAGTGAAACCAGATTATTTAAGCTCTGTTAGTCAGCTTTATACCAGATTCCTGGACTGTAAACTTTGATTAAATTATACTCTTCTTGGGAGACGTGATCTCAGTGGATGACATTCTTTTCATTTACCAAAAAGGTTGTAGCGGAAGAAAGTTGAAATTCTCACTCACCAATTAGTTTCGAGATATGTTTGGTCTTGTCGATTTTATTAACAATTAGTTAGCGATTTTTGGCTATAGTGTTTTTCCTCACTCACCACCGAGGAAAGTTAGTTTAGTTGTAATGTTAAGTTCTGACAACTGAATTGTTGTCTCACCTCACCATTGCTTTACACTCTTCGATGACATTGATCATTTTGGAAATCCATGATAATGTATCCCTTGGATATGGCTGTGCAGAGGCAGCATGACGGATTATCACTTATATTTCCAATGTGTAGCACTATTTGGAATGAGCCATCTTATCCATGACTTAGATTCAACACTTATCATCTTTGCTTAAAAATCGAATGACATTTCTCTGTGAAGAACGTGTCCAAAATCGAAAAGAATCAAATTTCTAACTGCGATGGTGGAAGAATCTGGAAAACGTCTGCTCTTACACTATTGTACATTATTCTGTCTGTGCAAACTTAGTAACTGTTTACCATCGCAAAAGATATAATTACCCTTGAACATTTTCAGCCATTCCCATCCCATTTCAGCTGAAGTTCATAAGCATTGAATTGACATTATTTCTGAATTATTGAGAATTGTTCGAATGATTATAATCATTTCTTGTATTCAACCGCAGATGGGGAATCATCACTATAAGCTCCTTATATGAGCTATTTTGTGCATGTAGAGAATATGAAAACCAATAATCATGATGCTGAACCAATGCTACGCTCATGTGGTGTTTCAATTAGTGGTAGCTTTACTCAAGTGGAAAGTCGTATTCTTCCAGTCCCAAAGCTTAAAGTTGGTATTGGTGATGATTTCTTTCCTTAAAATGGGCGCAAGGATTTTAACAATAAGACACTTGTGAATCCAAGTAAGATGAAAGTGGGATGTTGTTAACTTTTCCGCATGATGTGATCTAAAAGTCCCCGTCCATGATATAATCAAATGTGGAGATAGAAAAGGAATTAAAAATCGAGGCTCCACTTGATGTGTTTGAAGGGTATTCTTAGTCTAGGCGCTGTGAACACGAAAAATTCCTGAAAACAAGAAACAAGAATACTTGTACAAAATAATATTTTGTGTTTAATAATTTTGGGGTTACGATCTCTTTGTAATTTGGTCCTCTGATTCAATCTCCGTAAGATGTAGATTTGTTGATCCAAGGGTCGTCGAGGCTTGATCTTGGATGAACAGTTGTAAGTTTCTTCAAGGGCCTTCGTGGCTTTGATCTTGAAGGTTGATGAAAGTTTCTTCAAGGGTCTTCGGGGCTTGATCTTGAATGTTGATGGATGAGCGGATCTTCAAGGGCTTTTGGGCTTGATCTTGAAGAACGGTTGGTTTTCTTCAAGGGCCGTCGAGGCTTGATCTTGAATGAACAGTTGGTTTTCTTCAAGGGCTTTTGGGCTTAATCTTGAAGAACGATTGGATGTGTGGATTTGTTGAGGTTGTTGATCCAAAGGGTCGTTGGGGCTTGATCTTAGGATGAACGGATGATGAACGATGAACACTTTCTTCAAGGGCTGTCGAGGCTTGATCTTGAGTTGGTGGAAGTTCTTCAAGGGGGCTTTTGGGCTTGATCTTGAATAATGGTTGTGTGGACTTCTTCAAGGGCTTTTGGGCTTGATCTTGAAGATTGATGGATTTGACGAAGAACGAAGAGTGCTTTCTTGATCATTCGGGATTTTCTTGAGAGCTTTAGAACTTTAAGGCTTCAAGGTTTTGGTGTGTATATTTGTTGATGTTGTTGATCCAAAGGGCCGTTGGGGCTTGATCTTAGGATGAACGGATGATGAATGATGAACACTTTCTTCAAGGGCCTTCGTGGCTTTGATCTTGAAGGTTGATGGAAGTTTCTTCAAGGGCTTTTGGGCTTGATCTTGAAGAACGATTGGTTTTTTTCAAGGGCCGTCGAGGCTTGATCTTGAATGAACAGTTGGTTTTCTTCATGGGCTTTCGGGCTTGATCTTGAAGAATAGATGTGCGGATTTGTTTGTTGATCTAAGGGGCCGTTGGGGCTTGATCTAAGGATGAACAGTTGATGAATGGATCTTCAAGGGGCGTTGGGCTTGATCTTGAAGAATGGGTGTATGGGTTTGTTGAGGTTGTTGATCCAAAGGGCCGTTGGGGCTTAATCTTAGGATGAACGGATGATGAATGATGAACACTTTCTTCAAGGGCCGTCGGGGCTTGATCTTCAAGGGGGATTTGACGAAGAATGAAGAATGCTTTCTCCATTCTTCGGGATTCTTGGGAATTTGGGGGTTGGATGCTTGAGAGCTTTAGAGTTTTAAAGCTTCAAGGATTTTGGATGTGTGGGGAGTATTCTCTTCCATTTTGGGAGTAGAGAAATGTATTTGTGAATTGGTGTCCTCTTCCTCTTGATGGAGAAGCCTATTTGTAGGCTTTGAGAGTGAATCACCACCATTCATTTTTTTGGTGAAGTGAGTGGATGATGTAGGTAAAGTGAATGGAGGTTGTAGGTGAAATGAGTGGAGGTTGTAGGTAAAGTAAATGGATGTTGTAGGTGAAGTAAGTGGATGATGTAGGTGAAATGAGTGGAGGTTGTAGGTAAAGTAAATGGATGATGTAGGTGGAATGAGTGGAGGTTGTAGGTGAAATGAGTGTGTGATGTAGGTGAAATAAATGTTGTAATTTTAATACATTGGTTAACCTTTATTTCACTGAAATTTCGATGTCTACAAATGCCCCCACTTCAAGGCGCGTCGTAGACATGTGCTTGTCACGTGTAGAAGATGCGTTTTGAAGTCCCTTAATGTAGATGTTAACCCAAGGGCCGTCGAGGCTTGATCTTGAATTGGGTTGGAAATTTCTTCAAGGGCCATCGAGGCTTGATCTTGAGTTTGACTGGAAGATTTTCTGGTTTCCTCCAATTGTTGATTTTCCACAGGCTTAATCTTGAACTGGGCTGGATGATTCTTTTGGTCTCCTCCGAAGGTCTGAACTTACTCCTTTTATTTGGAGTTGAATTTGATTCGAGGGTGGAGAACACTTGATTTTGAATTGGGCTTGTGATTTCTTCAAGGGCCATCGAGGCTTGATCTTGAGTTCGACTGGAAGATTTTTTGGTTTCCTCCAATCGTTGATTTTCCACAGGCTTAATCTTGAACTGGGCTGGAGGATTCTTTTGGTCTCCCCCGAAGGTCTGAACTTACTCTTTTTATCTGGAGTTGAATTTGATTCAAGGGTGGTGAACACTTGATTTTGAATCGGACTTGTGATTTCTTCAAGGGCCATCGAGGCTTGATCTTGAGTGAAAATAGGACCATGAGCAGTTTCAGGATTCAGACACATGGCAGGCAAGCACGAGGTGGAGGTGATGACCTGTTTCTTTGTTCAATCTTTCCAATTCATATTGAAGAGGGTTAGAGGATGACTCAGCATATGCAGTTGTTGCGTTTGCTGACGATCCACAAGATTGATGTTTTATTGTCACTCGTCTTAGCTGTTCTCCAAGCAGATGTGGTCCCTTCTCTGGAAGTGTATCAACCGTTGAAGATGACTACTCGAGAGCAACGCTAGGTAAGTAACTAGGGAATAGATTCCAGGTAGTCGGTTCCAGATCGGAAGACTGACTCCAAGTGCCGGCTAATTGCTCTCTTTCTCTTTGCCCTTTTTTTTTTTTTTTTTTTTTTTTTTTTTTTGGTGATTTTGATGATGATTTTGCCGTACACAGTTTATGCTCTTGCGGGCCAGGAGCGTTTGGTTGTCACCTTTTAGGCTTGTGCGAACGAGGAGCTTTTTGAATTTGTCAAACGATCTTGGAAAGGCATTCCTTGCAATGTTCATAGCAACGAGTCTTGACTGAGTGATTGAAGAAGTCTTTGGGGAAGAAATCGCGCATCGTGATGGCAACGGACGATCTTTGTGTCATAATTTCATCATCCTCAACACTTTCATCTAGCTTTGAAGGTTGACGGTAGCTGCTTTGCCCCCTTTCCGATTGGTGAACTTGTGGAGGAGACGTATGTTTCTTGTGCATTTTCTTTGGAGTGACATAAGTCCATCCTTCAACTTCCATAGTCCGTGTAAGCTTTGCAATTGCTTCGCTCATTTGAGCCAGTTGTTCTTCAACAGAGGTGACGCCGATGGTCATGACTTGTGCAACCAATAGACACGACTTTCCTTCAGACATCCATAGTGCTGATGAAGAACCCTATTGGCCATTTTGGGGTGTCGTCTTGTGCGCCTCAATAGCATGCTTTGGTGCCCCCAGCAAGGTCAGGTTGATGACCGACTTGCGCCTTTGATGCTGCTCTTGCTTGCTTAGCGGTATCAACTTTGCAGCAGCATGTTGAGGAGTGGTTGTGGCACCAATGGATGCTCCATTTGTGGCGGAAGTGCTCATGCTTCTTCCCTTGGTGGTTGCAAGAACGGCTTGTCCCTTGCTTGATGCCATTGATTTTGGAGGTGTGCTTTGGTTTTCTTGAACGGAGAAAAAGATGAGAGGTAGAGATTGTCCCACCGGGCGTGCCAAATTTGTGAACACGAAAAATTCCTGAAAACAAGAGACAAGAATACGTGTACAAAATAATATTTTTTGTTTAATGATTTTGGGGTTACGATCTCTTTGTAATTTGGTCCTCTGATTCAATCTTCGTAAGATGTAGATTTGTTGATCCAAGGGTCGTCGAGGCTTGATCTTGGATGAACAGTTGTAAGTTTCTTCAAGGGCCTTCGTGGCTTTGATCTTGAAGGTTGATGGAAGTTTCTTCAAGGGCCTTCGGGGCTTGATCTTGAATGTTGATGGATGAGCGGATCTTCAAGGGCTTT
The DNA here is from genome assembly GCF_041283825.1 of Pyrus communis. Lineage (NCBI taxonomy): Eukaryota > Viridiplantae > Streptophyta > Magnoliopsida > Rosales > Rosaceae > Pyrus > Pyrus communis. Next base: position 12,378,875 of record NC_142577.1, read on the forward strand.
TGGGCTTGATCTTGAAGAACGGTTGGTTTTCTTCAAGGGCCGTCGAGGCTTGATCTTGAATGAACAGTTGGTTTTCTTCAAGGGCTTTTGGGCTTAATCTTGAAGAACGATTGGATGTGTGGATTTGTTGAGGTTGTTGATCCAAAGGGCCGTTGGGGCTTGATCTTAGGATGAACGGATGATGAACGATGAACACTTTCTTCAAGGGCCGTCGAGGCTTGATCTTGAGTTGGTGGAAGTTCTTCAAGGGGGCTTTTGGGCTTGATCTTGAATAATGGTTGTGTGGACTTCTTCAAGGGCTTTTGGGCTTGATCTTGAAGATTGATGGATTTGACGAAGAACGAAGAGTGCTTTCTTGATCCTTCGGGATTTTCTTGAGAGCTTTAGAACTTTAAGGCTTCAAGGTTTTGGTGTGTATATTTGTAGATGTTGTTGATCCAAAGGGCCGTTGGGGCTTGATCTTAGGATGAACGGATGATGAATGATGAACACTTTCTTCAAGGGCCTTCGTGGCTTTGATCTTGAAGGTTGATGGAAGTTTCTTCAAGGGCTTTTGGGCTTGATCTTGAATGTTGATGGATGAGTGGATCTTCAAGGGCTTTTGGGCTTGATCTTGAAGAACGGTTGGTTTTCTTCAAGGGCCATCGAGGCTTGATCTTGAATGAACAGTTGGTTTTCTTCAAGGGCTTTTGGGCTTGATCTTGAAGAATAGATGTGTGGATTTGTTTGTTGATCCAAGGGGCCGTCGGGGCTTGATCTAAGGATGAACAGTTGATGAATGGATCTTCAAGGGGCGTTGGGCTTGATCTTGAAGAATGGGTGTATGGGTTTGTTGAGGTTGTTGATCCAAAGGGCCGTTGGGGCTTGATCTTAGGATGAACGGATGATGAATGATGAACACTTTCTTCAAGGGCCGTCGAGGCTTGATCTTGAGTTGGTGGAAGTTCTTCAAGGGCCGTCGGGGCTTGATCTTGAAGAAGGATTTGACGAAGAATGAAGAGTGCTTTCTCCATTCTTCGGGATTCTTGGGAATTTGGGGGTTGGATGCTTGAGAGCTTTAGAGTTTCAAAGCTTCAAGGATTTTGGATGTGTGGGGAGTATTCTCTTCCATTTTGGGAGTAGAGAAATGTATTTGTGAATTGGTGTCCTCTTCCTCTTGATGGAGAAGCCTATTTATAGGCTTTGAGAGTGAATCACCACCATTCATTTTTTTGGTGAAGTGAGTGGATGATGTAGGTGAAGTGAATGGAGGTTGTAGGTGAAATGAGTGGAGGTTGTAGGTAAAGTAAATTGATGTTGTAGGTGAAGTAAGTGGATGATGTAGGTGAAATGAGTGGAGGTTGTAGGTGAAATGAGTGGAGGTTGTAGGTAAAGTAAATTGATGTTGTAGGTGAAGTAAGTGGATGATGTAGGTGAAATGAGTGGAGGTTGTAGGTAAAGTAAATGGATGATGTAGGTGAAATGAGTGGAGGTTGTAGGTGAAATGAGTGTGTGATGTAGGTGAAATAAATGTTGTAATTTTAATACATTGGTTAACCTTTATTTCACTGAAATTTCGATGTCTACAGGCGCGCCCCGCCTTTGGTTAGGGTAGAAAGGATGTGTGAGGATATACAGTTCAAACTTCCCGGACAGCCACAGTTTCTTCTCCGTTTGCTTCCAAAGGGTGATGGCATTATGAGAGAGTTGCTCCTAGACTTCTATACAAGTTCAGGCAAACCTAAACCTGACCAGATTATCATCTTGACGTATTTATATATCATCGTGCTACGCATTTTACTTCCAATTCTTTGGAAATATTTTTGGAGGTTATGAGTAGTAGATTTTGTTCAATATCACATTTCCACCTTTAGATTAACGATTAGCCTGAACGAGCTACTCGGACCTTAGTGGACGTGTTGCGTTTTGTTCGTCCCACCATTAGTTTGGTTGCAACATAACACTATCTTTATTTTAGTTGCTTGTAACTACGGTTACAATTTTGGTTTAGCTATGGTAGCATTGGGGCCGACATATAGAGATTTTATCCCCGGTACGTGATTGGTAGACACTTACTCTTGTTAAAGTTAGGTGTAACTATGGTTACACCCTTGGTTATGAGTATGGCATTGTTTGAGATATGGTATAAATAATTATTTGCAGTATGTGATTTACAGAAGAGTATTGCAAACATGTGTTTGAATGATCGAGATTATGACGTAGAAATATTATGATATTGAAGATGTTGCCTCAGAAGGTAGTATGTGAGCACAGTCGAGGCTTTGTTCAGGCAATGTGTGTGTATTTCCCAATAAGGGGCAAAATGGTAATATTGCACCCTCAGAAATCTCTTACTTGCTTGTCGCGACGACAGTGAGGTATTGGTATTGCAGGCTGTAGACTGTAATATCAATGACTTGTTGTTGGGTTCGTTAAGCAAGTGGGCAACTAGGTCCATTTACGAGAGCATAAGTGGAATCTTTCTATGTTCGGTCTTTGATTTCAGCACAATTACTTTAACTTTACGTTATTATTTATATATGGTTATTTGACGTGATGTGTTTTTTACATATCTATTTTTGACTTGATGTTTTCGTAAAAGATTTTATATTGAAGTATTGTACTGAAGGAGAATGAAAGTATGAGCATGGAGGCATGAAAGAGGAATAATTGCAATCCGATCGCGACGGAATGACATGCTCTTTTATGCAGCCGCTTTAACTTGATACCTCATTCACGTATTTATTTTTCTACTATCTTTTCACTACTTTGGTCTAGCAAATGGTTTTAAATTTTGGGGATGAAATTTTTTTTTAAGGTGGGTAGATTGTGATGACCTGTTCCCAATTTTACAGTTTTTTTATAATTTCAATAAGTGAATTTACAAAAAGCCCTTCGAGGCAAATACATTGACTTTTGTTGACTACTGTGTCGTGTCATGTAAAACTCATTTTCTTGGAGTATCCTCGCAGTACTCGTCGTTATGGACACGTGGGCACAAGCGGAATGTAATTTGAAGTTATAATGAAGATTCTACGAACCTTTAAACGTCGAGGGCATTTTGGTATTTTGTCTTTTGAAACACAAGTGGTATTTTGTTTGACCATTGGATGAGTGCCACGTGGGGCCACCCCTACTTTTCTGGAATGCTCTCTCTCTCTTTCTTTTTCTTCTTCTTCCGTAGCTTTTCTCTCTAACTCTCTAACTCCTTCTTGGCTATATCATTCTCCCGTGAAACAAACCACCATCATCATCAATAATTTCGGCTTGTTGAACATCAAAACCACCATTATCTGCATGTCTTCACCACCATAAACCCAGTTTTGAGTTTTGTTTCATTGAAAACAAATCCTAACCTCCAGTTCGAAGAACAAGGTTTTGGGCTGAGATTTCTAGGCGTGATTCAGATAATTCCCAGCCATCTTTTGAACTCAAAACAGGTATAAATCGATTCCTCATGTTATGTAGACGAATTGTCATGTTTGGATCATGTGATTTGGTGGAGAAATGAGAAAGTTATAATGATTTAAAGCTTGCCCAGTTTTTGGTGACCTCCACCACTTTGAGGCGTTTTACAGCCAAATATCAGCGAGATAGCCATCATGTGAGGTACCAATCTCTTCATCTTGTCGAGAAATATGATTTCTATCTTGAATCACTTAATTTCGTTGAGTACTGACAAAGTTATGGATGTTGAAGAGTTGCCCAGAAATTCTGGCGAATTTCCCTATTTTCCCGCGGACAGCCATCTTTCAGGCCATTTTCTGGCCATCTCCGGCTACCATTTGGACTCCAAGCATATATAATCGTGTTCTACACTTGTCTAGCTTAGTTTTTGTATATTATGGGTCGATTTTGGTTGACAAACAAGTGAGATATGGAGTTCCAAAGATTGCCCAGAAAATCTGCAAAATCTGTTGATTCTGGTGAAATTTCGTTAAGGTCCGCCACTTGAACATTATAGCAATCAATGATCTGACCGTTGGATCGTCACTAAACTTTAATAATTTATAGTATGTAATATTTGAGGACCATAGAAACTTACGGATGTGGAATCCAAAGTACGGATCTTCCCGAATTAGAATTGTAAGTTTATAAAATAAAACATTAACTGCCATTTGAATTTGCAATTGGCGGAGATCTAGCCGTTGGATCGTAATAAAACTTTAGTATGTTGTTCTAGAAGCATAATGTGGATCTTTGGAAGTTACAGATCAGGAATTTGAGATGTGAATCTTCAGGATCGAGTTACGTAGGATTGTGGACCCTACCGTCGATCTTTGACCGACGGTTGACTTTTGGTCAATGGGTCTTAAATCATTCTAGAGCGTCCTTGGAGATGTGTTTTATGTAAATTATGTGTTCTAGAAAGCAATTTCCAATCAGCCAATCATCACTCAACAGCAAATTCCAACGGCAAATTCAACATAGGAGCATGAATAAAAAGCATATGAATGCTCTCTATCACTAAACGAACAGATTCCCAGACCCCATTAGCAACAACAAACATCAGGCAGTCCAATTTATTAACATGCACACAACATCACTCAAGCGATCATCAGTCCAAGCACTCGTTTCCAATACAAGAGTGTAGGCTTCAACCAACAAATGCAGACTCGGCCCAACACAGTAGGCCCGCGTGGGCCTCATGTCAAAACCAACCATCATTTTTGACGAACTTGATCCGAATTTATGGTTCTCGGGTCTGGGCTTCGTCAAACAAGTGATGGGTTCGTGGATGTCGAGCAGCAGCGGTGGTGGATGTAGAAGACAATGATTGCATGTAGTTGGAGAAGATGGTGGCGCGATGGTTCAAGCAAGCAAGGTTTGAGATGAGATGATGCAGATGGGATGATTCGGTTTGGCAAACAAGGCAGCGGCAGTTCGAAACCATGGGATCATACAGCAGTAAACAATGGATTAGGGCTCCGATAGCTTAGTGCAACAACGAGTTTGATTTTTGTGTTCTTTTTTTTTTTTTCAACGGCAAAACCCTAATCTAGGTACAAAGACAAAACAAACTACAACCAAACTGATATCCGGCGACTAAAAAACAAATTGATACCACCAAGAACAGATTAACCCCAAATGATCGAATCTGCTCTGATACCAAATTGAATACCAGAATACACAACAAACAAACAAACTAACTGAATATAAAACTTTATTAAATGGAATTGCTAAGAAGGCTACATGAATCGAAGATACTACATCTTGACTGACTTATTGAAATTAACTAATACAAGCACTACTATTTATAGTGAAAACTAAAGCAAAACCCTAATCCTTAACGGGCACAAGAAAACCATAACCAATAATAAAATAATAACTAATTTTCCAACATATGTTTGGTTAACACTAAATTGATTGGAGATATAAATAATAATAAAATACATAGATAATTGATTAGGAGATAAAAATAAAAATTACCAGTGATATGTGGTGCATCTTTCTGCCAGACAGGGACATGATTCAATCTCTAGGTCATGTAATTTGGGGCAGATACATCAGATTCTTACATTCATGAAGTTTCAACTGTCTAAGAGATGTAAGGTTGCCTAACCACTCTAGATGAGCCTCCACACCATCGAAACCATAAATGGACAAACATGTTAGATAAGTAGGGTGTTGAATTTACTGAGGCAGCGACTTAAGCTTAGGCCACCCGTACAATTCAAGTCCTTCAAGTATGGATGGGACCTGAAAATTCGGGAAGAATCGAGCTCCTCGCAGTTCGCACCAATTACATCTGTTCCAAACGAGATAAAAACTGTAGCCCCTTGGGAAAATATTATAATTTTCCACAATGAAATAAATATAAAGAGGAAAGAGAATGCAAGTCGGACGAATTTTGATTTGCCAGAGATATCGAATATTAATAAAAGATGTGCAGTACATGTTGAAAGTTAATGACCAAAATGACAACTGATTCCTCTTCTTTTTGCTGCAGCTGCAGAAATAGAATGCTTACATGGAACCTGCAGTTGTAGAATATGAACATCTGGAAATCACTTTAGGTAAACTATGGTATCATGAAAGCATAACACAAGTTTTTTCATTTGAGCCTGTAGTTCTTTCTCGATGCCTAGACATCTCCATTTCCATTCATCATGCTAGTTGGCACAGTACAAAACCCATAGTGGAAGTTGTGCATGCCATTGCTGTCTCAAATGCTTTCCAGACTGAATCTCCGTGAATCCTTCGATCCAAAATAGTGTTTAAAGATAAAGTTTGTTTATTTTGGTGTTTTGATTGGTTTGTTTGGATTAGTTTCTTTGGTTAAACTTGACAGAGAATGGGGATGACCTTTTGGAGTGTGTTTTATGGCTTCAAAGGTTGTACAAAATGTAGCAGCACTGATTTCATTAAGTAGAGGAAATCTTGTAGGGTATGGTGCATTGCCATGACCTATACTTATTTAAGAGAGTGATTGACAAGAGGCTTACCCCAGATTGAATCCTAGCCCTTCATTTAGGTTTTAAGTGATCTAATCTGGAGTGTACACTTGTCACTCACACACTCACACATACATACTAGCCGTTGGAACTAAAACCCTTAATTTCTTCTTTCTTCTTCGATGCACATAGTAGCCATGCTCGGGAGCTCCTTGCTGCCTTCAATCCTTCGACTCCAGGAGCTGTTTAGCTTCCAACACTCCCTTCTAAACTGCTTCGGGGAGTCATTCCGAGCAATCCCCTCAGCTAATTGAATCTCTCCTTTGGTAATGCTTTTGTGAAAATGTCTGAGATCTGATGTTTTGTGCTGCAATAGATTAGCTTGATTGTGTTGTCCTGCAATGCCTCTCTAATGAACTGTTATCTTCTTTTGATATGCTTTGTTCTCTAATGAAATACTGGGTTTTTGGTCATGGCAATTCTAGAGGTGTTGTCACACAGAAGTGGTATGGTATCAACCTATAATTCCCCAAAGTCTTTAAGTATGAACCTTAGTCAAATAGCTTGAGTTGTAGCTTCTGATGCACTCACATACTCTGCCTCGGTTGTGGACAGTGCAACACTTTGTTGCTTCACAGAGGTCCACGAGAAAACCCCTGAACCAAAAGTGAAAGGATAGCCTGATGTGCTTCTGCTATCATCTTCATTACCACCCTAGTCACTATCACAAAATCCAATTAGGATAGTTGACTTCCCCATTTCATACTTGATGCCATAATCAAGTGTTCCTTGCACATATCTTACAACTTTCTTTAGTATCCCTATGTGTATCTTGCTAAGATTCTGCATAAACCTAGAAAGTAGGCTTGTTGAGAACATTAGATCCGACCTTATTGCAGTTGGGTACAATAGACTGCCAACAATACTTTTGTAGAGACTAGCATCTGTAGGTTCACTTCCATCATCCTTCTTAAGTTTCTCATTTGCAATTAGGGGTGTAGAGGCCGGTTTGCATCCCTTCAATCCAAACTTTTCAAGCAAAGTTTCAGCATACTTCCCTTGATGAATGAAGATGCTACTTGCTTCTTGAATTACCCCAATGCCAATAAAATGATGCAAGAGGCCTAGGTCAGTAATTTCATACCTTTTTATCTTCTCCTCTTTGAACTTTTCAATCATTGCAGCATCATTTCTAGTGTAGACAACATCATCCACATAGATTGATATAATGAGTGTCTTGTCGTTGCTTTCTATCTTGGTGTAGAGTGTAGCTTCACTAGGACTTTGCTGAAATCCTTTCTCAGTGAAATAGGAATCAATCTCACTATACCAAGCTCTTGGAGCTTGTTTTAGGCCATAGAGAGCCTTCCTTAGTTTGTACACCTTCTCTAGAAACTCTTGACTTGTGAACCTTTGAGGTTGTTCCACAAACACCTCCTCCTCTAGCATTCCATTTAGAAATGCAAATTTGACATCCAATTGATGCAACTTCCAACCCTTCTTGGTTGCTAGGGCTATCAAAGTCCTTATGGTGTCTAACCTTGCTATTGGAGCAAAGGTTTCATTAAAGTCTACACCAGGCTTCTGTGAGTAGCCTTTAGCTACCAATCTGGCCTTGTTCTTCTGCACAGAACCATCTAGGTTGAGCTTTACTTTGTACATCCATTTCACACCAATTACTGGCTTGTCACTTGGGCAATTTACAAGTTCCCAAGTGTTATTCTTCTTAATCATTTCAAGTTCCTCCTTCATTGTTTTTTTCCAAGCTTTGTCTTCCTTAGCTTCTTCATATGCTTCTGGTTCCACTACATAGTAGTTACATGTAGCATATATCTCATCCAAACATCTCAACCTCACTGGAGTAGAACTTGGAGTTGTTATCTATGATTGACTCGATTGTGGACTCATGCTTGCTTATTGTGGAGTCCCTTGTATGTCACCATTCTTTGTGACTTCTTCTTGAATTGAGGTCTCTATAGGCTCCCTTGTTTGCCTTTTGTTGAGGTGAAGTTGTAGAGAGACACTGTCCTTCTCTTCTACCCTTGTTTCCCAGTTCCATGTTGAGTCTTCATCAAAGATAACATCCCTTGATAGGATTATCTTTTGAGTTGACAGATTGTAAACTTTGTACCCTTTCTCACTAGTTCCATAACCCACAAAACACCTTTGTTACTTGATTTCTCCAACTTCTCCAACTTCTTCCTTAGTTGTTGAGGAATGTGGGTGTTGTACACTGAGCCAAACATTCTCAGATGCTTCACAAAAGGCTTCTTTCCACTAAACACTTCAAATGGTGTCGTCTTACCAGTGCTTTAGTGAGGCACCTATTCAATAGGTACATTGAGGTGTTCACAGCTTCACCCCAAAATGTATAAGGCATGTTCTTCTCATGCATCATAGACTTAGCCATTTCAACTATAGTTCTATTCTTCCTTTCTGCAATCTCATTTTGTTGTGGTGAATACGCCACAGTGAGTTGCTTCTCCAACTCCACATCTTTATAGAATGCATTGAACTCATGTGAGGTGTACTCACCTCCCCTATCACTTCTCAGTGTTTTGATTTGATATCCACTTTGTAGTTTCACCATTGCCTTGAACTTCTTGAATATTGTGAATACCTCAAACTTGAACCTCATGAAATACACATAACACATCTGTGAGTAGTCATCAATGAAGGTTAGGAAATACCTATTTCAACTGATTGTTGTTGTTTCCATTGGTCCACACACATCCATGTGAATCAATTCGAGTGGCTTTGTTACCCTCTAAGCCCTTCCAGCTTCAAATGGATCTCTGTGATGCTTGCCAAACACACACCCTTCACAAGTTTCATTGCATTGATCCATCTTTGGTATATCTTGTACCATTTCATTGTTTTGCAGATTTTGTAAGCTTGTCATGTTTAAATGACCAAGTTTCTTGTGCCATAGCTTCATAGAACCTATCACACTTGCTTTCCTTCTACTTCCTTTAGGTCCTTCAGCATAAGTAGGAAGCTTCTGTTTTTCACTTCCACTCTAATCACTAGGTTTGATAGGGACCTATCATCATAGATCTCGACCACAGTTCCCCCAAAGAGTAGGAAAATAGCAATGCTCCATCATCTGACCCATACTAAGTAGATTCTCATCCAATTCAGGCACTAACATCACCTCCCTTATGCATTTTCTTCCTTTCTTGGTGTTAATGACCAGAGTTCTTCTTCCAGTGGCTTTGACAATGTTTCCATCTCCCATTTTCACTTTTCTAGTGAAGTTTGTGTCAATATCAATGAGTAATGACTCATGTGCAGTCATGTGATTGCTGCAACCACTATCAATGTACCACACTTCATAGTTTTTCTCCACTTTTGCATTGAAAGCACAGAACACAATTGCTTCTTGTTCCACTTGATTTGCACAGTTCACTTGCTGTACATTCTTTTATCTGCAATCTTTCATAATGTGCCCAAACCTGTTGCATTTATGGCACCTAGGCTTGTCCTTGAACCAACACTCTCCAAGATGGAATTTGTCACAGTGCTTGCATTGCTGGTTGTTTCTTGGACCTTCATTTGAGTAGTTGCTTTGGTTAGGTCTAGGGTTTTGATACCTCTTTCCTTCCCATTTCTTGTTCTTACCCTTCCACTGTGGTTTTTTTTTGCTTGCACTAGCTTGACTACTAGATCCAACATTGAGTGATTGGAAAGCTTTCTCAAGTGCAAAATCAGCATGCCTCTCAAGCCTTTGGTCAAAAGCTCTTGAAGATGCCATCACATCTTGCACACTAAGAGTTTCAGTGTCTTTGGTTTCTTCAATATTGAATCATAGGGTTTAGTCAAGCTAATCAATAGTTTCTGGACAATTCTTTCATTAGGCAGTTCCTCACCATATGTTTTCATCTTGTTTACAACATTAAATAGCCTAGTAAAGTAGTCTTTTAAAAGCTCATTCTCATTCATTCTTGTATACTCGAAATCTCTTTTAAGGGATTGAAGTTTTACCTTTCTAACTTTGCTGTCTCTTCTGTACTCTTGTTGTAAAACTTCCCAAGCTCCTTTGCACGTTCTTCATTTGCTATCCTCAGGAAAATGGTGTCTGAGACAGCACCTTGGATGATTCCAAGTGCTCTAGCATCCTCCATCCGATGCTACTTCAATGTTTTGAGTTATGTTTTAGTGAGGTCCTCGTCTAGAGCATCGACCTCCATCTCAGGTAGTTCATACCCATATTGAACCATATCCCATAGATCATAGGACTTGAAAATGGTTGTCATTCTTATTCTCCAAAAGTCATAGTTCTCCCCATCAAAGACTAGAGCTTTTAGCTTACTACTACTGTTGGATCCCTTCATTTGCAAGGTTGTTTGTTGGTTGTTGTTGTTAAGGATAGTACGTAGGCGCTCCCGAAGATCTCAACTTGCATAGATTACGCCCAGAAAGTTGTAAGATCATAAACTAAGCTCTAAGGCCATGATAAAGTTTGTTTGTTTTGGTGTTTTGATTGGTTTGTTTGTGTTGACGTTTTGATGTATATTTTATGAATAAAATTGTTACAAGATGCAGCATATATGGAAGAAGAAACAAGAAGAAGAGAGGAGGGAAGATGGCAGCTAATGCCAACATCATGATGACCTGCAATCCCTCTAAACTTAATCTATTATCCAGCTTTGGCTTTTACAGCAAGAAGAGTCGAAAGCAATGGATGAAAACAGTAGGTGAGAGGGAGGACCGAAGATAACAGCTAGGCAATGACACAAGCTCAGCTGTTTCTCCATCACCACTAGACACCACTTGTTATTCTTCTAATATTTAACCCTACTTTTAATAATGACATCCAATACTCCCCCTCAAGCTGGATCCAGTAGGTTGATGGATCCAAGCTTGGAGACGAGTCTTTGAAACTGATGAGAAGCCAGAGGTTTGGTGAATATATCAGCCAGCTGATCGAAGCTTTTTACATAATGTGTCTGAATCACCTGCGACTGTACTTGTTCACGGACATAGTGACAGTCGACTTCAATATGCTTCGTCCTCTCGTGAAAGACGGGGTTTGATGCTATGTGCATGGCAGCCTGGTTGTCACAAAATAAGGTCATTGGTTGAGCTGTGAACACACCTAAGTCATATAAAAGTCCTTTTAGCCATATCAGCTCACACGCGGTTGAGGCCATTGCACGATATTCAGCTTTGGCACTTGATCTTGCGATGACAGTTTGTTTCTTGCTCTTCCACGTGACCAGGTTTCCACCAACAAAGGTACAATAACCAGTGGTGGACTTGCGATCGATTGCGTTTCCTGCCCAATCAGCATCACAGTACCCCATGATTTGAGTGTTGTCATTCTTTGCCATGAGGATGCCACGACCAACAGACCCTTTTAAGTAACGTAAGATTCTTTTGACAAGGTTCAGATGCTCGATGGTGGGAGAGTGCATGAACTGACTGGCAATAATTACTGAATGTGAGATGTCTGGTCTGGTGATCGTTAGGTAGATCAGCTTGCCGACAAGCCTCTGATATAAGCTGATATCTGAGAGTGGCGTGCCTCCTAAGTCAAGCTTGAGCTTGCTATCAAGAGGGGTAAGTGCACGCTTGGCATCACTCATATTGGCATCTTTAAGTAGGTCCATGACGTACTTTCGTTGATTAAGAAATAGTCCCTTGTAAAAAGATGCCATTTCGATTCCAAGAAAATACTTCAACACCCCAGGATCTTTAACCGCAAATTGTTGTTGAAGTGACTGTTTGAGTGTGGTGATTTCAGCAGCATTATCACCTGTAATTATTAAGTCATCCACATATATCAACACAACTAATTTGCTTGCAGCTCTTGTGCGAACAAATAATGATGAATCTGCATTACTCCTTTTGAAACCAATGCTATGAAGAACGGTACTTAGTTTTGCATACCAAGCACGTGGTGATTGCTTCAGTCCATAAATTGACTTATGTAACTTACACACCAAATTAGGCTCTTGGCTTTGAGGGTGTCCTGGTGGCAATCTCATATAGACTTCTTCTTCAAGATCACCATGTAGAAAGGCGTTCTTCACGTCCATTTGATACATAGACCAACCTTTATTGACGGCAACAGACAATAGAACCCTTACTGAGTTCATTTTTGCAACAGGAGCAAATGTTTCCTTGTAATCCACCTCAAATGTTTGAGTGAATCCTCGAGCCACCAGCCTGGCTTTATGCCTCTCAATCGAACCATCAGAATTAAACTTGATCTTATAGATCCACTTACAGCCCACTGCCTTTTTTCCTTGTGGAAGTTTGGTGATGCTCCAGGTTTTGTTCACGGATCCAGCTTGAGGGGGAGTATTGGATGTCATTATTAAAAGTAGGGTTAAATATTAGAAGAATAACAAGTGGTGTCTAGTGCTTTGAGTTCATCTCTCATTGCTTCTTTCCACACAACTTGATTATTAGCCTCATAAAAGTTTTGAGGCTCACTGTGACTTGAAATGTTGTTAAGAAAGGCAGCATGAGATGGAGTTACCTTTTGATACGAGACGCAATTTGAAATTGGATGCCTCGGTTTATATGTGACAAATTCTTGAAACCTTGTGGGAGGTTGTCTATCACGCCGAGGATTGCGTCGAGGTACTGGGAGGTTTGTCTCATCCTCATTCAAATTGTCATCCACACCTTGAGGATTTTCTATGTTGTCGTTGTCATCATCATGCACCGAGTCATCATCATGCATAGAATTATCAGGATGAGTACCTTCATTATTGACTTCAATGGGAGGTGTAGAAGTACAGATTCTTGGTAGAGGAATTAGGTCTAAGATGCACTCCCCCTGACTTGTGGCTTCATGTGATTTGCTGAAAAAATGGTTAGCTTCATGGAATCGTACATCTTTAGATACAATTATTTTTCTTAGTTGAGGATCATAGCACTTATATCCTTTTTGTGTTGATGAATAACCAAGAAAAATACATTTGAGAGCTCTAGGGTCCAACTTATCTCGATGGTGTGACTGTATATGAACAAAACAGACACAGCCAAAGACTCTAAGATGTGAAAGGTCGATTTTTCTTCCTTTCATGACTTCAAGTGGAGATTTAAACCCCAAGACTCGGCTAGGAAGTCTATTGATGATGTACACAGCCGCCATGACTCCTTGTGACCAAAATCTCTTTGGTACGTTCATTTGTAACATTAATGCTCTCGTTTTTTCCAAAATGTCACGATTTTTCCTTTCAGCTACACCATTTTGTTGAGGTGTGCCGACACAACTTGTTTGATGCATGATACCATGCTTGCTCAAATATAATGACATGATATGGGACATATATTCGGTGCCATTGTCAAATCTTAAGGTTTGAATTTGAGAGGAAAAATGGTTCTTAACAAGATTGTGAAAATCCTTAAAAACTTCAATCACTTCACTCTTAGACTTTAAAAGGTACAACCATGTGGCTCTAGAGAAATCATCGACAAAAGTTACATAATACTTATAACCATCAAAAGATTCAAACGTTGGTCCCCATACATCTGAGTGAACTAGTTCGAAAACTTTACTAGTCCTAGATAAGGATGAGGTAAAAGACAATCTGGTGGCTTTAGACAAATGACATGTTTCACACGAAATTAAATCATACCCTAAGTTTGGAAACAAGGAAGACAAAACAGGTTGGGAAGGATGAGCTAAACGTTGATGCCACAATTGACTATCTTGGGATGGATTGGACTTGGCTTGAAATCCTCTAGGACTGCTTTTTGATATGTAATAGAGGCCATCTAGGTAAAACCCTTCGCCAATCGTCTTCTTGGTGAGGCAATCCTGAAAAATGACATTGTGAGGAGAGAAAATAGCCAAACAATTTAAGGTATTGGTGATTTTTCCCACACATAGAAGTTGAAATGGAAAAGAAGGAACAAATAAGGCTACTGACTCAATTTTGTCCGATATTAAGTTGATATTTCCCTTCCCTAAAACCTTAGAACTCTCACCATTGGCAGTTGAGACTTGAGACGGTTTTGAAAATTTTTTAAACTTGTGAAACTTAGAAACATGGTTGGTCATATGATATGTGGCACCCGAATCAACAATCCACAAATCATGCATCATATTTACATTAAGAGCAGTTTTAAAAGCAGTCATGATACCTTGCATGTCATCTTGGGCCATGTGTTGTGTTTCTGTCAGAAATCCAGCAAACTTGCCTAGCAAAGCTATTGAATTTCCATCTTCAAAGCTGACCGTTTGGTCACTCTTAATCCTTTCTTTCTTACTTTGAAGATACACTGCAAACTCATTTATGAGTGCAGCTGGATTTGCAGTGAAGCTCTTGAGTGCATCAGACCTATGAGAGGTTGAGGTAGTTGCATTGTTGGCTCTATGTGGTGCACGGTTCAGTCTTTGTGAGCCCTTGTTATCCTTCATGAACTCTGGCTTTAATTCTGGATGTAAAATCCAGCATGTCTCCTTAACGTGACTAGTATAGTTGCAGTGTTGGCACTTTAAGTGTGGATTCTTCACTTTGTATTTTCTTTCGTTGGCTAGATAAGCCCTTGCTTCAGTTACACTGGTCTTTGTGCCAGTGTTCATGACTTTCCTTCGTACTTCTTCACGTTGGATTGTTGCACATACGCTGGTGAAGGAAGGTAGTTCGGGGTTCATGAGTATGTGGCTTCGTAGGTCTTCGTATCCTGAATTGAGACTTGACAAGAGTTGGAATATCTTATCTTCTTCTGCCCTTTTCAGTAGTAAAGACGCCTCAGTTGTGTGAGGCCGATACATTTCCAGCTCATTCCACATGCTCTTCATGCTGCCTAGAAGTTGAACAAAGGGTTTTCCTTCTTGTTGTATGTTGGAAATGTTCTTCTTCAATTGAAACACACGTGCAGCATTGTTCTGGCTGCCATACATCTCCTTGACTGTCTCCCATAGTTTGAATGATGATTCAGAATAATTGAATATTTCAGCTAGTTTACGTTCCATGGAATTTAGGAGCCATGACATAACTAGCTGATCCTTGCAAAGCCAGATTTCATAAGTTGGTGAAGAAACATCAGGAACTTCGATGCTTCCATTTATGAACCCTAGCTTGGACCTTCCACCTAGGGCAAGAATCACTGCTCTCGACCAAGGTAAGTAATTAAACTCATTTAACAAGACCGAGCTTAATCTTTGATTTGGATTGACATCCACCTCAGACACAGTTGAGGAGGAAGGTATCTGGGAATTTTCATCTCCAAACGAATAAAAATTCTCTTCCGCCATGTCGGAGATGGAATACGATTAGCTGGAAGAAATGCAGAAGCAGGTTATTTTTCCTGCTCTGATACCATGTTGACGTTTTGATGTATATTTTATGAATAAAACTGTTACAAGATGCAGCATATATGGAAGAAGAAACAAGAAGAAGAGAGGAGGGAAGATGGCAGCTAATGCCAACATCATGATGACCTGCAATCCCTCTAAACTTAATCTATTATCCAACTTTGGCTTTTACAGCAAGAAGAGTCGAAAGCAATGGATGAAAACAGTAGGTGAGAGGGAGGACCGAAGATAACAGCTAGGCAATGACACAAGCTGAGCTGTTTCTCCATCACCACTAGACACCACTTGTTATTCTTCTAATATTTAACCCTACTTTTAATAATGACATCCAATAGTTTGGATTAGTTTCTTTGGTTGAACTTGACAGAGAATGGAGAGGACCTTTTGGAGTGTGTTTTACGGCTTCAACAACTGTACAAAATGCAAAAGCACTGATTTCATTAAGTAGAGGTTATCTTGTAGGGTATGGTGCATTGCCGTGACCCATACTTGTTTAAGAGAGTGATTGAGAAGAGGCTTAACAACCATTTCAGCCTTAATACCCCATATTGAATCCTAGCCCTTCATTTGGGTTTTAAGTGATCTAATCTAGAGTGTGCACTTGTTACTCACACAGTCACACATACATTTAAACTAAAAAACTAGCCGTTGGAACTAAAACCCTTCATTTCTTCTTTCTTCTTCAATGTAAACAGTAACCATGCTTGGGAGCTCCTTGCTACCTTCAATCCCTCGACTCCAGGAGCTGTTTAGCTTCCAACATTTAAATCCCGATTCTGGAACTCTGGATTCACCCACTCCACTATGTGGACTAGATCGTCACTTTCTATGACTGCAAGTTGGCCAGTAAAACTCTAAACATCAATTATTTTCATTTAACCTTTGATAATTATAGTACCTGCAGACCAAAAAAACAAAGTAATCATAAATCACTCACTGCTCGTTGATTTATTTTTTTAACAAGATCAAAATTCTAAGAACATGGAATCTGAACGTACTCGGGATCAAGGTACCCCGCTATGCCCATAAACGATGCAACCACGAGTCTCATTGTCACTGGGAAAAACCATGAACAGCGCGAAATCTGCTAGCTTTGCATTCAAGTTTTCGCTTAAGAGAATATTGGCAGCCTTTACATCTCTATGCACAATACGTGGGTTGCATCCTTTATATATGCAAGTAACGTCGCCCGTGAGCCAAAATAGTTGTGCATGCCATTGCTGTCTTTAAGGCTTTTCAGACCGAATTCACATCGAAATCTCCTAAAATCCTTCGATACAAAATAGTTGCTAAATCCCCTTGCTGGAACTCAGGATTCACCCACTCCACTATGTGGACAAGATCATCACTTTCTATGATTGCAGGTTGGCCAGTAAACTATAAACATCATTTTTTTTTTCATTCAACCCTTGATAATTATAGTACCTGCATACCAAAAAAAAAAAAAAGTAATCATAAACCACTTACTGTTCATACAATTGTATTCATACCATGATTAAAAAAAATAAAAAAATAAAAAAAATCTAATAGAGCAAGGAAACTTGAACATACTCTGGATCAAGAGAACCCGATGTGCCCATGACCGATGTCACCACACGAGTCCCATTATCATTGGAGAA
Organism: Pyrus communis; assembly: GCF_041283825.1. Taxonomy (NCBI): domain Eukaryota; kingdom Viridiplantae; phylum Streptophyta; class Magnoliopsida; order Rosales; family Rosaceae; genus Pyrus; species Pyrus communis. Next base: position 12,396,148 of record NC_142577.1, read on the forward strand.
AAACCATGGACAGACCAAAATCTGCTATTTTCACATCCGAGTTTCCGTTGCGGTGCGCTTGCTCTCTCCTCTCTTAATGCAATTCTCTTCTTAAGTGAGCTGAAATACAAGTCCAATTTATCTGTGATTAACGTATTCTAGATAACTCGACATGGTTTTATTCAAGGATGAAAGATTGAAGAAGGAAGTGACATATTGAATAAACAGATACCTTCCACAAAATTGGTCTAACAGAGAGATCGTTGACCTAAAACTGCAGAAAACGAGAGTGAGTGAACAATATTGAACAAAAGATACATGGATAATTGATTGGAGATAAAATTAAGGGCTCCAAAAATAAAAAATTACCTGTGATATGTGGAATGTGAGAAATCTTTCGCCATTCTAGGCTGGAGATACGCTCGCATCTTATTGCCAGAGGGGAACATGATTCGATCTTTAGGTCATGTAATTTGGTTAGGCGTTGCATAGCTTTGACCGTAAGCAGATACCTCAGATTCTTACATTCACAAATTTTCAACACAGTAAGAGATGTAAGGTTACCCAAAAACTCCGGAAGAGCCTCCACACCAGCGAAACGACAAATGGACGAACATGTTAGAGAAGTGGAGTGTTAAATTTGATGAGGTAGAGACTTGAGCTTACGCCACGCGTACAATTCTAATTCTTCAAGTTTCGATGGAACCTGAAAATACGGGAAAGAATTGAGCTCCTCGTAGAAGGCACCGATTGACAACTGTTCCAAACGAGATAGAGACTGCAGCCCCGTGGAAAAATATTGTAAATTCCTACAATGAGACAAACACAAAGAGGAAAGAGATGTGCAGGATGCAAGCCCACATGGTATCCATGTTAATCGATGACATCCGGCAACATACAATTGAAGGAGGGATGTGAGGTGGTCTCAACTGGGAATAGCCTTTAGATTAGGGCAATACCGTATATCCATATCCTCAAGAGAGACAGGGGTTTGTAGCCCATGACCCGACAAAGTCCTCAAATTTTGACAGTGCGCGATATGCAGTTTGCGAAGACTAGTACAAGAAAGAAGCCCACTCAGTGTACTTGTGAATCCATTGCATTCTTCAATTCTTAATTCACGGAGGGATGTGCAACCGTTTAAAGACAAGTCATCCTTCTCCTCCTCCTCCTCCTGGAGAGTAGCGCTAGTCCTCCTCCTCTTCCTTAATTCAAGAGACGTACATCTTCTAATAAACATATAGCGGAGTGAGGGCAGACTATGAATTGAAGTGCATCTTAGCTTTGGGCAATCAACTATGGTCAACTCCTGAAGAGATTGGGATGCTGAAATTTGGAAGGATTCTAGATTGGGGCAACCACTAACTCTGAACGTCTTCAGATTGGGGAATGTGACGTTGTCTAAACTGGGAAGAACCTCTATATTACAGCATTCCTGGATACTCAGATATTCGAGAGTGAGAGTGGTTTCGATTGGCATGGCGTTATCAACATTCCATATATCCAACTCCCTGAGAGATGGAAAATGAGTGGGAGCACTTCTCAATTGAGCATAATTCTGAACATCCAACATTTCAAGGCGGGGAAACATTATTAAGGCTACTTTCTCACCTGTTGACATCACTTTCACAACAACCGCTTCCTTCCATTCACCTAAAGATGGGCAATAAATAAATGATAAGCTTTTCAATGCTGGAAACAAAGTCACCTTCATTGCCACCTCATCATTATTAACGTACTTATAACCATTAAACTCATCCACAACACATTCTAGTTTCTCCATACCCTCAAATAAAACACTTCTAAGATTCAGCAAGTGTCCAAGTGGCAGGACTGCTTCACATTTTCTGCAAATTTTTTACTTAATCTCTGTTAAATTGATGGGCAACGAATCGCTCATCATCCATGATGAAAATTTTGTACCCAGGATGTTCTAAATCGTCAAGCTTTCTAACTTGTGGGGCGGTTGGAGGCCTTCAAGAATATCCTGCTCAAAAACATTGCTCCATCTTAATATCAATTCTTGTATGTTTCCTTTCCCCACTAAATTTGATTTCTTTGCTTCGTTCTTGTCTCTCACAAATTCCAATGATCCAATAACTAGTTTCCTTTTCAATTCATTTAACCCTCCCAGCTCATCAATTCTATGACGCCCTTCTATATCCAAATTAAAGGAAGTTAGCGTTTGCGGATGAGTCAATCTTGTCATCCCAAGTGGAACTTTCTCATACTCATTTGATCAAATTTTCCATTTCCATAGGAAACGTTCTAAGTCTGTATGTGTTTGACATTCTTAACATTTGAAGATTATAGAGCTTGCCAATAGATTTGGGGAGTTCTCTTATTTTTGTCCTGGAAATGCTGAGATACCTCAAGTATTTCAACTTTCCAAATGGAGCTGGGCAACTCCTCTATTTCAGCCTTGAATAAATTGGTGCATCTTGCATTTGGAATTGCCATCCTTATCTTCTCCAACATCTTGAAATAAAGAGTTTTTCAATAGAATGTTAAAATATTCATTACCTATATCCTCCATACTCATGTTGGGAGAAGAATGGAGAAATCCTTGAGCCATCTAGAGTTGGCCCAAGTCATCTTTTTCAATTTCAAAACCTTTTTTCAACGTTGAACAATATGAAAAACATTGCTTTAGTGATGGCAATGTTAAATTATCAAAACTCAACTTCAAGATTGACATGATTTTATCCTCTTCTTCTGGTACTTCCCATATTTTACTTTTTTAGAATTGACGACCATTCATGTCTACTATTTTTAGAACGCATCACACTTCAACTTTCCTAACGGGGTCAACTTCAAAATCCGACACCATAATCCATAAACCTTAGATTTAAATTTAACCATCAATTGTCCTTTACGCTTTATTCTACTCACTGAAAGTCATTTTTTTAGATTTTCATTATTTATTGATTTAAAATATATTTTCTTTAACAGGTAATGGGTCGGGTCATATTACCTAATTAAGGGGTCAATTTCGGGTCTAGTCATATTACTCGCTTACTTTAATGGGTGTTACACGACACGACCTGTTAAGACATTGGGTATTTCACGAAAACGACACAAACACAAAAAAAAAAAAGACACGAATGCCAAGTTTAATATTCATATATTCCAATTCCATAGCCTCTAAGGTTTCCCACAAACTGACGAAGATCCATTATTATTGATTTCGTCTACTACTTCACTACACCATCAACATAAATCTTTTTGAGAGAAAATTATATTGGTCTTCCCCATGTTTTTTTCTACTTTTTCACAGCAAAATGGCAATTTCGCCTTCGCTACCCATTCCTATTTGATTTCTCCGCTGTTTCATTCTCTGCCTTTCATTTTGCTTCTTTTTTTTGCTGCCCCACGTGTACACGTCTTGGTGATTGCAGAAAGTAAAACGGTTGAAAGGCGAGGAAAGCAATGAAAAAAGCCCATTTGCTTCCATTCGCTGACCTCAAAAGGGGCATCCCCTTCATTCACCGGTCTCGAGTTCTCTCAATGGTGTCTTCTCTACCCTACCTTCCCCGATTTGCTCCACCACGGCAAGAGCTTTTGTGCTTTCTTCCACACCGTAGAACCCACTCTATTTAGATTGTCCTGCAATTTTGTGATAATCTTCCATGGTAAGTGACTTTTATTTGTCTTTTATTGGTCAACCTTTTCTTTATTATCGGAGAACTTATTAGAATGCATAGAACTTTGATCATTGTTATCACTCCAAGTAACCATTATCGCCTTTTTGTGCTTTTGACTAAGGAGTTTGGTGTTAGCACAATCAGCAGCACGGTGCCCACTTCCCCTACATGCAAAGCAGTGACCAGGTATCTTTAACACACCTTTGTCGCTTTTTCTAGTAACCCTTTGTGCTTCACTTCAGTAGATTGTTTTTTGCGATTGTTTGATGACTCACCAAACCATTTAGAATCATTTCCTTTGTTTTTGAGAATTCTTTTGAATTGTTTGACGAATAGGGCAAGATCATTTTTTGAGGCATGTCTACACATATCACCAACAACCTCACAGTTCTCAACAATTTGAAGAGCCAGTTCTTTTATCTTCTTGGAGTCACTTTCATCCATGTCAAGCTCCATCTCATAAGTAATGAGCTTCCGAACCAATTTTCCAAGCTTGATCTCATTTAGGTTCTGAAACTCTTGAATGGCAACCTTCTTTGCTTGAAATCTTTTGGGCAATCATCCCAAAATCTTTTGAACAACAGTTGTTTCATCAATAGGCTTCCCTAACCCCAAGGCTTCATTTGTTAAAATTTCAACTTTCTCAAAAAAGGCTGAGAAAGGCTTAGCCTGGAGCATTATCAAATCTTCATATTTCGAAAGGGTCATTTGAAGCTTTAAATCTCTCACTTGTTTATCACCCTCATGAAGAAGTCGGAATCTGTCCCAAGCTTGCTTGGCAGTTGTTCAATATTGAACATGTGTAAAATGATTAGACGAAATGGCAAAAACAATTGCATTTTTTGCTTTCTTATTAGCCATTGCCGAAGCAATTTCTCCTTGAGTCCATTCACTGTTTGGCTTAATCACGGACTCTCCATTAAAGAATACAGGTGTATTGCATGAGCCACCGACACGATCATGATCCATGGTGAGATTCCACCCAATACCAGTTAATCCATGAGATCACTCTATGGATATCTAGAGAAAGGCTTTAATACCAATTGAAATTGTCACCAGGCGGAATATCCTATATATCAAAACTATAATCTGCTGGACTACTAAACAAGCCTGCTAGTCAACTAAGATAGATTTGTTAGTCAATAAATCAAAGATTCGATTACCAATTTCAATTACCAAAAATTATCCTAGTCAGCAAGGCAGCAATTCGTTGCAAGTTATTAATGTGTCAAGTGGGCAAGATTGCGAGAAAATACCATTTAAATGTTCAACAGATAAATGTATCATGTATGTGTATGTGAGATGTGTGACACAATAAAAATAACTTGAACACAAGATATTTTTGGCCGGAAAAACCCACCTTTGGGCTAAAAAAAAAACCGGAAACTCTCCAATAAGTCCAATCCACTAATGTAAACAAAGGTTCATACAAAGACCACACATGCTCAATTCCTATATCTTTTTCTACAAAGCAACTTTACCTTTGTACATCCTTGCCTTACACGAAACAGACTCCTTTGGTTTTCACGAAGTGGCAGCTCTTCCTGAGCTCATCACCTTGTGGCCCTGAGATCAACATGACCAATGATATGATATGATTTTATGATATGCACATGAAATCTTGATTCAAATGACTAGTCAGATTCTCCAGTCAAACAGTTGAAGGAATAATCTAACTTGAATCCAAAAGCTTGGTCTAAAACTGAATTTAAAGCTTAAAACCAAACCAAGACATAAATGCGAAACCTTAAAACAATGCAACCTTAATATACAATGATTGAGTGTTTAAGGCATGAGGAAGGTTTGGCAATTAGGGGTTCATAAATGGAGAAAATGCAAGCTTATAGCCTTTAAGGCAACTCTCTCTCTCTCTCTCTCTCTCTCTCTCTCTCTCTAAAAACTAAGTATTAAAACCCCAAGCACCAAAATAAAACCCTAGGGAACAAATATACCAAAGGAAATCAGATTTTCCATCAGCCAATGTGTCCCAAGGACACTTGTCAGCTACAAAAGAAATCTAGATAGATCAATGGCTAGAAACTGACTACCCTCATAATTGTTCTAGTCAGCCTATATGGACTATCTTAATATGTGTGCCTAGATAGCTGGAAGTCAGCACGCAAAACTGACTAGACAATTAAACTAGACATAATGCCACAAAATAGAGATAAAAGATGCACATGCGTGAACAAACCTTTGACGTGAGGTGAGCCACTTCCTTGAACGTTTAATCCCAGTAGTGGCATCCCATTCTCAGATAATGTAGTCTAACACTAAATTGAGCATGTGGTACACGAATACAACATTTGACAAGGAAAGCTAAATACTTAAGACTTGACTTTACACCAGTAATAACCCAACTTCTGATGCGTGCATAGATGCTCTAGCTTCTACCAAGAGTAAATAAGTCACGGAAGGGGATAACTTTAGTGTTCTGCTGAGATGGGGGCATGTACTTCCATGGTTCAAACTTATTTGCCCCAGTGGCAAATTTTTTGTGCTTTCCTTGCTTCCTATTTCATATATGTATGCACTTTTCTTGGAATGATGTTTATCCTTCTAGTTAAGTGACGCTTGAATGCTAAGAACTTTCCATCCTTTACTTACATTGTAGAATCTAATTTAATCCAACAATCTTTCCGAGATAAACTAACTTTGGAGTAATGAGTGACAGAGCAGAGAGTAAGCATGTGGGTGCGAGACAGAGATCAAAGCTTTTTTGGCGATGTTGGTTGGGAAAAACATCACCTTTCCAACTTAGTGTTCATGAAGATTTCCATCACAATATCTGGAATACTACCTTACTCCAGTACCAGGTACTAAGTATTAAACCCATGGCAAATTTTATGCTCTACACTTGCCTTAATGTATTGATCGGTTAAGGACGGGAACATGTTGTCTTGTGTCTGGAACGGCTTCCCGTCTTTGTCTCATTTATCCATTTTCCCTATTTCAAGGGTTTTGACTTTTTCCAATGCGACACTAAAGGGGGATTTCTCTTTTAGTTCGAGTTGGTTGTCTTTCCCTAGTGAATCTTAAACGAAAGTTCTTTGGGGACTTGGTCGGCTACATGCGGGTCGAAAAAACACCTTTAGAATCCTTTTGTTAGACTCTAGGCGTCGAACCTAAGCATTTTTTATCAGACTACCCTGACTGGCTTGGTCAAAGAATTTTCTCGTATCAAAGCTCCATTTGAATAAAATTACACTTGGGATTGCCTAGTCTGGATGCCCTTTTTAAACCTGCTAAACATGTGGTGCTACAGAACATAATTGACTTAGTATGTTAGACTGGGATAGAAGTAGTTGTACTCAGGGTCGGAGTTCAGAGACGTCCTCAAATGATTTTCGGGTCACTTTTTTTGCTATTCTCTCAAATGATGTAAAGCCCGAGTCTGAATGTTGTAACCCACAGGAGAACAGTTAACAGTTCTTGTTGGTTTGTAGGAAAGCGGTGAACATATCCTTGTTGGCCTGCAGGAAAATGATGAACAGTTCTTTCTTTCGATTGTTCAACTTTAATCTAATCCTAGCTTTGCTTTTTGATTTTTTTGGGTCCAGGTTTATGTAGACGGGGTCCTCATTGGCCTTAGATTGCATAGTGTTGTCATCTTGAGGGTCAATGTCTAGGTCAAATTCTTTATAGCTCGTTTGTTAACCCCCAGCTTGTGATTGCTATGTCAATTCCTCCATGGAAACACTGAAACTTTTGCTCTTGTGGATCATGTTCATGTTCTCCATTGTATAGCATCATGTTGTTGCTTGATCTCCCTTGATTTCTTTGACTCTTTTAGCTACTAGGTAGCAGAGTAGTGGATGTTGGGATGAAGGGACTGCTTTCATCTCGTGGAGCCAGTTCCGGCCATGTATGGCATTGTGAGGAGTAAGGCAATTGATAACGAGGAAGGTCACCAGATAATTATATGGTTCCAACTGAACCGCCAGCCCTACTATTCCGAGAGATCAAACATGAGTTCCGTTGAAGGTGTAGAGGGTGGTCTTATACTTGTTGATTTTGTCTAGGATCCCCAACTTTTTGGCAGCGTCCTTGAAAAGGATGTTGACCCCATATCAATTGCCCACCAAGACGCAACTAACCATTAAATTGGAGATTTGAACTTTGGTGACCAATGTGTCATTGTGAGGGGAGTGACATGTTCCAAATCCATATAACTATCATTCTAACCCTCTAATGAAAAATGAACGGAAATAAAAAAAATAAAAAAATAAAAAAAAAAAAGAAAAAAGAAGAAGCAATAATGTAATTTCAAACTAAATTTTTCTTTTTCTTTACTACCCCACCCACATGTAATTCTAACATATCACTAAATTTGTTGATGTTGTGTTGAGTGCATTGCTGACTTCTTGATCTTGCCATTGCGGCCAAGGAAGGAACAAGTCTCGACCTTCGGGTTCTCGAGCCTGAAGACAAGGCTGCTAGTTCTACGAAGTTCACGAATCGTCGGCGCTGGATTCGGCCACAATGATTATATTTGTAAGAGTATAGGCACGTCGAATCGACACCAGACTATATGGACACAAGTACTCAAAGGATATGTATGTCTTGATGATAAATATGGTTTGGCCGTCAGAATACCGAACCCTGAAACTCACTTGTGAGTATCCAATCATAAAATCACTCGGCGTTCAATGCGTCGAATGTAGTAACCTGTAACACCTTACTTCGCCAGGAAGGCTAATAATATGACCTCTACCAATAAGGATTTGGAAACCCTTCTCGACCGAGACTTGGATAGGTAACTAGTCGGCCTCGATGCAGTGCTATTTATCCAAACTGAAGGTGCTCCTCGGTCGGCTGATTCTACGGCAACAGTACTATTTATCCAAACTGAAGATGTTTGCCCGTTGCCTTCACAGTGCTGTTTATCCAAACTGAAGATGTGTTGGCGGAAAAAGAAAATAAAAAATCTGAATATATTTGAGAGGTTTGCACCGGGCAATTGTGTGTTGAATTGGAAGTGGCATTCTCAGCGTTCAAAGCCTTGTATTTATAGAATTCGTAGTGCTCCGTTGCCGAAATAGATTTTCCCAGTTCCACTCTAACTCTTCTACATCCGGATATTGTGATAAAAACCCTTTGATAATATCACTTCACCTTAGTCAAAGTGTCAATGCCGTGCTCCAATTTGTATTATTACCTTAACATATTAATTGGAAAGATAATTAATTGGAAAGACAATTCACTTCCCAAAACAATCACCTTACTTTTCTCAAGAATCCGTATCCCCCACATGTTGCAAATGCCTATCCAATTTGCAATTCCAATTCATCCCATCTTCAAGTTACCCATGCATACATGAAGACCACGTATCCTAATTATGATCAAATTGTATTGCCACCTTATCACCACCACGTGTAAAATCTTTTCCCATTGTTCCACGTGGCTTTGTACGCAAGTCCATTCAACCATAGACCCCATGTAGCCAACTAGATACTAAGCTGACATCCATCATCTAACCTTATTAGGTTTCCTATTCACCATTATCTTCGGCTTGCAGATCCATGTTAGGCCACGTGAAGTGTCTAAGAATCTGTATAATTTATTTTGTATAACAAAATTAAGATAATTTATTAAAAGATAATTATTATGATGAAGAACCATAATATTATCTCTTAACAATAGAAAATTATCCTAACTTTCTTATCCGACGATTAAGAACCATGCTTACTCAATGGCCACGATCGCTTGGACCGATGGTGTAAAATCGGGTCCAAACATTGCCTCCCAATTTCCTTGAACTTCGGCTCATATTTCCTTGAACTTCGGCTCGTAAGTCGAATGGTTAAGGAAATTAAATCTCTGTGCCCAGCAAAATCTAGTGGTATCGCCGAAGAAGACAAAAATTTCTTGGCAAAAGCAAAGCACACCATGCTATTAAGAACCCATAGTTAAACTCGTACAAGATGCCAATTTGCATCTCGATCAACTCATCGACCTCGGCCCGATCTCAATTGTCATATTGGCTTGGCATGATAATCAAACTTCGGCCGAGCTCGGCCTGCCTATATATATATATATATATATATATATATATATATATATATACACTCCACCTCATGGCCGACTCTTTTATTTATATATATATATATATATATATATCACTAATCTTTTGAAAACCAACCTCTGAACAGTCAACTCCATCCAAAGCATGAAGCATCCAAATCAATATTTCAAAGGTACAGACTCCAAAGCTACTATCAAATCCACGGTCTTTGTTCGGCCAATCTTTCTTGTGGAAAAACTAAACTCCCATGGCCGAAATGTTGGTAAGGAAGAATGGTCGAGGATGGGTAGGTGTAGAGCATGCTGCAAATATTCTTTTTAATTGTCGGGGATACCCAATTTTATTAGTCGTTCGTGTTGTGGGTTTTGATCGAAATAGTTTACCAATGACTTTAATTTTAAAACCGAGCACGTCATAATTTTGCCGAGCACACCATCTTGTTGCCCATATATATATATATATATATATATATATATATATATATATATATATAAAGCTAGCCTCAATCTGCCAATCTTTTATTCGGCCAATCTTATTTTTTTTTTCTTTGTACGAGGGTTCAATGCTTGTGCTCATTGCCCGAAACACACCCCCCCCCCCCCAAAATTTTTCTTAAGTATTGGCCAAGAGGCTGAATGGTTAAGAAAATAATTTAGCAAATGGAAATAAAAGTGGCCGAACCATAAACAGGAGGAGGGCAACGATGCTTTATTCCAAGCCGAGATCTTTTAATATCAAAATTCTCAAATTGATTTCGCTCTAGGCCGGATAAAGAATTTTCTCCAAATATTTTTGACTTGGTGAAATATTTTTCATTTTTGACCGCCAAATGTGTAGAACAATTATTATGCCCCCCAGGCATAATTACTTCACCAATTTCGGCTTTCAACTCGAACAACTTAGCCGAACGGGATTTCTCGATATCGGCTTTATCACCAACAATCATATCGATTGGCGTAGTTTCGACATCTAAAACCATGTCTCCAATTACCATATCAATTGATGTGGTTTTATGGTCTGAAGTCGTGTATTGGTTTTGTTCATCATTGGAACACTCCTCTGACGAATCATTTTCTTAGTCAATTTTTGGCTCAAAAACTTGAACATTTTCTTCTAGGCCTTCCACACTTTCAGTCTCGACCAAAAAAATAGGTGGCCTAGGTTTTTCTTCTTGGCCGACCATATTTTCAGTCTCAACCGAAAAAATAGGTGGCCTTTGTTCTTCGGCCAAATTAACAATTTTCTTAGGCCTATATCTAATTACGGTTGGAGCGGAAAATTGGCCCCCAGTCTTTTCAACCAACCATTCCTCAAATGGAATTGATTTGTAGTCGAAAACATAAGGAAAATGTTCTCCATCTAGCCAGGCATTAAATCGAGCCCTATCTTCATTTACCCATTACTCTTGCAGGGTAACAGGAGCTTTTATTCTCAACATGTAAGCGAATGACTTTTGCATCTCTCTATGGCCATGAAGAACTTTTCCCACTTCCAAAGATCTTTTACTTTCCTCATTGTGTTTTTTCAATTGCTCTAGGAGCTCGTACAATCAGCTACGTGGAACAAGATCAGAATCTTGATATATCATATGAACTTCGTAGTTTTAGCAATGGGTCCCACTGGGCGTGCCAAAATGTTGACCCTAAAAATTACAAAGCCTACATGGCGCGCAGGTCGAGTAACTAATGAGCTAACTACGTCTTTCGGTTGATGCGGGGTGTGCCAACTCATCGGTCGAGCTCGGCCGAGGAGTAAAATTTGTTGATGTTGCATTGAGCACGTTGCTGAATTCTTGATCTTGCAATTGCAGTCGAGGAAGGAACAAGTCTTGGCTTTCGAGTTCTCGAGCCTAAAGACAAAGCTGCTAGTTCTGCGAAATTCAAGAATCATCGGCGCCGGATTCGGTCACAGTGATTATATTTGTAAGAGTATAAGCACGTTGAATCGACACCAGACTATATGGACACAAGTGCTCAAAGGAGATGTATGTCTTGATGATAAATATGGTTCCGCTGTCAGAATGCCGAACTATAAAACTCACTTGTGAGTATCCAATCATAAAATCACTCGACGTTCAATGCGTCGAATGTAGTAAGTTGTAACACCTTACTTCGTCGGGAAGGCTAATAAGATGATCTTAGCCAATAAGGATTCGGAAACCCTTCTCGACCGAGACTTAGATAGGTAACCAGTTGGCCTCGACGCAGTGCTGTTTATCCAAACTGAAGGTGCTCCTCGGTCGGCTGATTCTACGATAACAATGCTATTTATCCAAACTGAAGATGTTCGCCCATTGCCTTCACAGTGCTATTTATCCAAACTGAAGATGTCTTGGAGGAAAAAGAAAATAAAAAATCTGAAGATGTTTAAGAGGTTTGCGCAGGGCCATTGTGTGTTAAATTGGAGGTGGCCTTCTCAGCGTTCAAAGCCTTGTATTTATAGAATTCGTAGTGCACCGTTGCCGAAATAGATTTTCCCAGTTCCACTCTAACTCTTCTACATCCGGATATTGTGATAGAAACCCTTTGATAATATCACTTCGCCTTAGTCAAAGTGTCAGTGTCGTGCTCCAATTTGTATTATTATCTTAACATATTAATTGGAAAGACAATTCACTTCCCAAAACAATCACCTTACTTTTCGTAAGAATCCGTATCCCCCACATGTTGCAAATGCCTATCCAATTTGCAATTCCAATTCATCCCATCTGCAAGTTACCCATGCATACATGAAGACCACGTATCCCAATTCTGATCAAATTGTATTGCAACCTTATCACCACCACATGTAAAATCTTTTCCCATTGTTCCACGTGGCTTTGTACGCAAGTCCATTCAACCATAGACCCCATGCAACATGTGGGGGATACGGATTCTTACGAAAGTCTATTCGCCATTATCTTCAGCTTGCAGATCCATGTTAGGCCACATGGTGTCCAAGAATCTGTATAATTTATTTTGTATAAGAAAATTAATATAATTTATTAAAAGATAATTATTATGATTAAGAACCATGCTTACTCAACGGCCTCGATCGTTTGAGCCGATGGTGTAAAATCAGGTCCAAACACATACACAAAGTGTTGAAATTGTTTTTGTATTTTTTTTTTTTCCTTTAACTAGTTTTCTAATTTTTTTAGTTATATTTTCCTTGAAATCAATTCTTCATTTTTCACGGGGAAACGACTTTGAGCCATCAAACAACCTCAAGTCAAGAAGAACAGGAGTAGACATTGTACACAACTCGATTTGGAGCTCCTACTCTGGCTAGTCCTATTTACCTCACTTCGGAGGGAGAGCACTTATTCGACGTAGACTAATAAGCCTCACTTTTTGATTTCATAAACAATTACGAAGATTTGAAATAACTTCATCCAACTTGTCGTCAAGTGACGTCATGAGAATGGCAAGTAACTCAATTTTTAGGAAAACTTTTCTTTCTAACTAAAAGGAGCATTGAGATCACTATGCATCTCTTTGGGACTATTGTGAAGAGCTAAAGAAATAAAAGCTAGGGATAATAGTTTTGGTGAAGTGTTCATGCCCTAAAAATGAGTCAAATGCGTCGCTAATTAATGATGCCAAAGTTCGAATCCTCGCTCCAATAGGATTTTAATCGAGAGCCCCACTCTCAGAGAAAGTGTCGGCAGGACAGAATCCATGAGGGATAGAACATTAGTTGGAAGAGTCAAGATCTCTGTCCGATAAGCTTGTGTTTAGTTAGGCAAACTTACGTCTTTACCAATATTATCTCTGACGCCAAACCCAAAAACCAAGATCGAGAGCTTCACAGTAATTTGGACAGCCTTGTCTTCAGGCCATAGAACTCAAGGGTGAGAGGTTCCTTCCTCGGCTGCAGTCGTTTGTTTTGAAGTTTACTGCAACGCAAACCTACATCACACTATACGATATGCATGCACTTCAAATGCGAAGTGCCAAACATAAATGGTTTGTTCTTCTTAGATTTGGTAGTCCGTGTAAAATGAAAATGACAACTTAAATAGACAAAATATATTACCTAATTTAGTCAACTAATACAATGTATTAGCTACGGATTCAATTTCTTTCTCTACAAAAAATCTCCAACCAAGGTACAGAAAGCCAAGGAAATGGCCCAGTTACTTGCATGTAGCTTTCGTTTTGCTCTTCCTCGACTTTTGTCCATCAGTTGAAAACCTTGGGAGACTATGGAAGCCAAGAAGACCAGAGGCACGCAAAAGACTGAGATAAAGGGGATAGAAAAGGAAGATGATTGTCTAGTTGTCTTTTCAAAACGCCGATCAGGAATATAGAAAGGCTACTGAGTTAGGGACGTTATGCGGTGCACAAGTAGCAATTCTAGTGTTTTCGCCAACTGGAAACCTCATTCCTTCGGTAATCCCTCTATTGATTATGTATTGAACCGGTTTTTACATAACCAGCGGAAACCTATTCTGGAGGCTTACCGGCGGGAAAAAATCCTCCAGGCCATCGAGAACTATAATGAGTTGGTGGAGCACCTTGAGGTAGTGAAAGAGTGCTGCAAGGCACTCCGACAATCGGAAGGACAAAGGGGAAGGGGCGAACAGAAAGTCTGGTGGAAAGCTCCTATAAAGGATCTTGACTTGCAAGGACTCAAGCAAAAGCATGATTCTTTTAAGCGTGTCGCGGATCATGTGTGCAGTAATCTCAGGTTCACATAGGGGCACGGTAGTCGCTTTGACAGCGGCACTGCCACCACTTCTGCAGCAGCCGTATCCACTCCCAATCCCAATCAATCCCATTAAGCGCGATTTAAGACTTGGTGCAACAGTGTTTGTAGTGATAGCAGCCAATATTAATAAGGGAGCTTTAATGAAAAGGGTTTGAGTGAACAAATATTAAACCAAAAACCATCGTAAAATGTTATTTAGCCAAAAGGGCTCAAAGTTTAATAAAAAATCATCCAAAATTATTGTCTACCTTTTTCGTGGCCTTATCCTCATCTTCTTCATCATCGTCCTCATCCTCTCTTATCTGCACCACGAACAATTTATAGTGTTAGTATCTTATTCCAATCAGATCCAATAAGGACCTACAGTCCTGGTGATGTACGTACATATCAAACGTCTGTAAATAGGAAGAAAAAAAAAAGAACCAAAACATAAAATTGTTTCTGGAGAACCCAAAACATAACACTATTTCTGGAAAAAAAAAAAATCAGATACAGTGTTTGTTTTTTCTATGCACAAACAAACACTGTATCTGGAATCTAAGTCACTGTTATGTTTTAACCTTTGATTGTTTCTTTTCTTTCACACATCAGTTGATTATATTTAAGAAACAGGATGCTTATTTTGCTTTGAATCCAAATACAATGAATTTCACTATTTATTTTCTAGCTTACATTTAAGAAACAGTGTGTCTATTTCATTTGAATCCAAAAACAGTGACTTAGATTCCAGAAATAGTTTATTTTTACAGTCCAGAAACAGTGACCCGTCATTATTATTGAATAACATGCATATCTCAAATTTATTTTCTGGAGAAACAAACGATGAACTCCACTAACGAAGAAAAATTGAAAAACAGTACCTTGAATATTTTATGAATAATAACGACGATCACATTTCAACGAAATAATACAAAATATAAATTAAATAACATGAGGATCTATTTTTTTTTTCAAAGAATTCCCCCAATTATACTATGTACTTAATTGATCTTTCCTAGTGGGGCTTATGTTTAGCAAAGAGTCAGTGGTTTTTTCAGTTTCTTGGATGTTGAATTTTTCAGTTAAATTAGTATCGACCTGTCCAGTAATGGTTTCAGATTAATTAATCAAAACACTTTCTGCAAGATAAATTCATCTGAGCTCCAATTTGTGAAAATAATTAAGGTTGTAATTACATTGATAATCTACCTTATATCCAAATTTACAAATTTCTCCAAAATATGAACAAAAACTATAATGACAAAGCATATATATAGCTAAAAGATAAAGACAATTTACAAAACAATCCCGAATGTCATCCACTAAACAATGCCTTGGAAAATTTCTCCTACTTTCAAAGAATAAATATTACAAAGAATCAAAATATAGTAACATAAGTTTACATAATTAAAAGTATAAAAAAAATAAAATAAAACAAACCCCTATGATGATCATAAAATTTCAATGGAGACCTTCTTGAAAAAAAAAAAAAAAAAAAAAATTCATTGCCTAGCTTCACCATCAACACCAATCAAAGTGATCAAGGAGACTTCAATTGTATTGTATTGTATTTTTTTTTTTTTTTTTTTTTTTACATTCACGCTCCTACAACAATTATTATTAATTTTATTAATTTTACACTTAAATAAAAAAAATACTATTCATGAAATTTGGAGGGTTTTAAAAATCTAAACGACCATCTAACCACAGTCACGAGCATTTATATATGATTTCATGACACACCCTGACCTAAATCAAGGCATGCTGGCCGTCATGTGATGGTGACGTAGCCATGTGCGCAGTGCGGAAGTGACAGTGATATGAAGATGTGATAAATCAAAAACCAATTAGCTAATGCACACAAGACAAGTAATAAGTGTGGGAAGAAATGTTAGAGTGTAGATACACATAGTCAGAGCGTAGGTGCCAAGGTGCAGTCTAGCAAGCTAAATACTAATTATACAAGGTATGAAAGAAAACCCTACATTGATGGATGTCTGCCAGAACCGTCATAGAGTCCTCGTGAGCCACTAATACGCACTTCTATCTAGAACCTGGAGGGGCGGAAAACAAAAAACGTGAGTGGGCAAAAACAAAGCTTTTCAAAACCATTTCTCTTTCCAAAAGTAATAACCCATCACCGTAAAACCCGTATAGTTTCCCCAAAAATAAAAATACATACGTATATAAAAATCACGCTCGAGAGTAGTGACAATCAAATATATGCCATATCAAGTATCCCAGTATGGAAATAAGTAGCCAGGTGAAATAAATCAATGTAAAATGATATGTCAGTCGGAGTCACCTAACGTGACCTGTACAGCTGAACCTATAGTTCATCAGATATGCCTGCACACGAGTCGGAACCACCTATTGTGGTCTGTACGACAGGGCTGGATGCAAATAAGTACGCTCAAGTGCTACAATCACGTGACGGCTGTGTAAATAATTGTAGGTCACCTACGAGTTGGAACCACCTAATGTGGTCTGTAAGACAGGGCTGTGCACCAAACTTGGATCCAAAGTAAGCGTGCGCTGCGGGAGGTGAACATCACGTGAAGGACTGTACCCTGGCCACGTGCGGGAGCACTAGGACTGAGGTGCAGGATAATGAGCTCTAAATGCATCTACGTATAACCACAAACAATGCATCCATTATCATCAATATATACTCACCTAAAACTTAACTAGGTGTTCGCAGCATCAAGCAACAATATGCATATCTATACTAATGCATACTCTAAAGCATAATGCAATTGACATGGCATTTAAAACGTAATTTCATTTAAAACAAATTTCTGGGAAAACGCAAAGCATATATATGTATATATAGAAAACCAAAAGCCCACTCACTGGTATGTAGCTGGATCGTAACCCCCGAGTCTTGCCTGACAGCGCTCGTCCTCCGAAAACATCTCACCTATATGTGAAATCACTATTTTAACAT
Organism: Pyrus communis; assembly: GCF_041283825.1. NCBI lineage: Eukaryota > Viridiplantae > Streptophyta > Magnoliopsida > Rosales > Rosaceae > Pyrus > Pyrus communis. Next base: position 12,413,414 of record NC_142577.1, read on the forward strand.
TAATTTTAAGTACATAACCAAAATCGTGTAATAACTTCTCATATATTACTCAATTGGGAAATCGTGTAATAACTTCTCATATATTACTCAATTGGGGTGTTTGAATATACCATCGTGGCCTACTCAACACCACAAGCATCCCAATATTTTTAGAATAATTTTCTGACGTCCCACGCACCCTCACCCACCGGCCAAGGCACGTGCCTGGGACACGGACGGAATTTTAAACGCCGTTAGGGAATATTCCGCTAAATAATAGAATATTCCGTTAACTTTACCTGACGCCGTTAGTGTATTCAGTCAAAGTTGACAGAATATTCCCCTTCCTTCTCCGGTGGTTCGCCAAATTCCGGCGCTGATCGCCGCTGCGTCGTCGGAAACCAGAAAAATTTCAAATTTAAATATCTCACTCAAATCTCAACCAAACTTCACAAACTTTACATGGATTTGAAGCCCTGAACAAGTATAACATTTCTTACTACTTTAAAGTCCTAAAACCGACAGGAAATAGTTAGAAAATCCTTCGATATTCCGGTCAAAACTGCAACTCAAGGAACTGACCTATCCCGACGTCCAAAACCTTCCAAAACTTCTCTATGATCTATGTGAAGTTGTTTTAAGACTCCCTTGAGTCCTGAAACTCCGTGAAACGTCCACGATCACGATGGAGTAGCAAAGCACCTTATCGGAGCTCACGAGTTCGCGGATTTCCGAGGTTCTTTCACAAAACTAAGGGTATGATTAGGTTCCTAACCTTGCAAGGAACTCAAAAGTGACCTCAACTAGTTTGATCTGTGCAAGATGAAGATGGTTGGGTGTGTGTGTATACGGACTGTACAGACGAAGGAAAGATCGAGAGAAAGGATGAGGGTATGTACGTGTGTGTGAGTGTGTGCGTGTGGTCCGAATTGGGCATAGATAAAAGGGATCTTAAGCCCTAATTGGGCTGGATGTTTAGGGCTAACAATTGACCCCAAAACAAACCTAAAATTCTAATTGGACCCAAGAAAGTAGGAGGTGTGGTGATTGGTCCATTTCCTTAGCCCAATTACACAATCGTTTATTCGTAACATTTTCGTTACGAACCCAACTCGGCCCTAAATCACGTCAACACTCTCGTGACATTGAGTATGATTTAATTATGTCAACGGGAAAATAATTTAAAACCATATACGTACATTCACGTCACTACAACTCGAGGGTATAATCGTCATTTTCACACATTTGAGGATAAAATATTTAATTCGGGATGGGTCGTCGCATTTCACATTTTTCACACTTGTTAATGATTATGAATTTTATTTATTTTGAACTTCCTTCAAAATACTATTCATGACAGCATGTATGTTTTTATTTCTAATGTACTTTATAATTTTTTAATCTCACTCTTTGCCTATAGTATACTTATAAAAATAAATAAATAAATAAATAAAACTTAAATTTTTTAATTTGTATAGGATAATAATACAATAATATATATTAAATATACAATATATACAGATACACTATAGCTATTGTATTTTATAGTAAGTTTTTTTAGTAGTTTGAAAAATTAAAATCATCAAAATAACTTTTTTCTTAATGCTTCAAAACGGGTTACCCGCGTGTCACCTTCGTGTAAACCTGTTTAGGTCCTGTCATTAACGGGTTCTTATCGAGTGACCCGATAACAACCCATTTAGTTATCGTATTGACTCAAAATCCATTATTTTCGTATCGTGTAAACGGATCGTGTAAAAAATTGTCAGATCTAATAATATGAAGGATGGATGATTTTCTTAATATTTTATGTTTCCTCTGATTAATTTAGCAATTCAATTTGAACTCTCAACTTCCTAGTTGATTTGTTCCTAGTCTGACCAGGAATTTGGTTGACGAAACTTTAAAACGGGCCCGGCCTAGTCACTTTAAATTTGAATCCGACTCGGCCGTGCCCCGTAGTTACCATTAAAGTTGGTTATAAATAAATCGCTATATTGAAAGAAAAGTTATATATAAATTATCACTTAGTAATACGGTTTAGTGGTATTCCTCTTCATTTATAAGAGATCTTAAGTTCGAGTCGCACCAAAGGTAAATTTGAATCATATTATTACTAATCTATTTTGAGATTAAGCTCACTCTAATACCCTTAGTGTAGATAATACCATTTATTAAAAATAAAAAAATGGCTGAAGGCATAAATGTATTTGTATCATTCACAAAAACACCAACACTCTGCAAACAAAACCATAAAATAAAGACGATCCCCATACCATACATCTGAAATCTCAACAAGAAGTATGATTCTCAAGTGCTTCGCGCCACTGCAATGCTTCCATGTTCCCCACCATCCAACCGTTCGTTTAGTTCATCCCAACGTCACCTCTCCAACCCCATCCTCGTTAATCACAACTAGAAGGGGAGCATTATCCACTACTTTAATCTCCACCACATTATTCACGCTGACACCTCCTTCAAAGTCCGCCACCAGAACCGAATTCTCAGAGCTTCCAAACTCCGGCGGGGTCAAGGCTCTGGACCTTCGCCTTGGTGATGGTCAAGTACCCGCCGATGGCGACCAGGTTATTTTTCTCTCCCTTATCCATAATATGTGCATGTGTGAATATGTGTGTATATTATACTTATAAGGTTATAACACTGAGATAAGGGGATGTTGCGTATGTGGCTGTATGGCAATGACAACCTGCACATTTTGTCTTTAAATATTTCTTATTTGGGCTATAATCGTAGCAATATTTCCCTATACCACAAATTTAGTTTTAGTCAATGTAGTCTAATAATAGTTGCTCTTGTCCTCGAATTATGTTCTGTACTGCACTTGTGGTTCTTTTCACAAGTTTTGGATTGGATACTAGGATATCTAAATGTTTACAATTTGATTGTGAAGGTTTCTGTTCATTACTATGGAAGATTGGCAGCAAAACAAGGATGGCGATTTGATTCGACATATGATCATAAAGATGAAAATGGTGAACCGATTCCTTTTGTGTTCGTGATTGGGTCCGGCAAAGTAAGTCCTCGTCATGTCAATATGATATCCTTGTGTTAGTATTACTACCACCTTTGGATTATATTTATCTGTAAGATTAATCTCACTGTGATCTTGACAATTAATAGAGTTGTTTCAGTGCTGCAGCTTATATTCATTCATGTAATTTGATATTTCATATAAGATGAAAATAAGTAGGTCTCTTGAATTTGGGAAATCCTGTAAATCAGGAAGCCCGAAGGGAAGTTTCGTTGACATATTCTATTTTGTTAGTAGTTGTTATCGGTTTACATCTATTGGACCTTGTACTGTGCTTCAGTTTCTACTATAGACTTGTGCAGATAAATCTGTTGATCTTTGAAAAGCATGTTCAGGTCATTTCAGGGATTGAAACAGCAGTTAAATCTATGAAAGTGGGTGGTGTTCGTCGGGTTGTTATACCGCCATCCCAAGGGTATCTGAGCACGTCACAAGAACCTATACCACCTAATGTAATTCCTCTGCATCTTCAAGATTATTTCCTTTAGTCTGTTCTCTTGGTAAATTTATTCTTAAACAGGTGTATATACATCTTAGTCAAACAAAATAGAGACTACTTACGCAACTCAGAAGACCTTATGCTTGTTTGTTTTGATAGTCTGCTATCTCTGTGTGTGTGTGATATACTTGACGCATCATATATATACGTGTTACTTTGAATGAGTAGATGGATAGATAAACAACGACTTGCCTACTTTGTCCTGCGATTAAAATCCAACGATTCCAACCTAATTCCGCCCTTGTTACTCAACTCTGAGGGTTTGTTTTTTTTGTCTTTCCTCAGTTTTTTGACAGACAGAGACTGTTTACAACCATTTTTAATCCAACTCGTCTTGCTAATGGAGAAGGATCAACGTTGGGGACTCTCGTGTTCGATATTGAGTTAGTCAGCCTGAGGCATCAGTGAGATCACCTTTTATCCCGAGCAGTACTAACAGAATTTTACGGTTTAATTCTCATGTATTGCATAATTTGATATATAAGTACATATAGTCCTTGCTTCTCAAAGGAAACAAAAAAGGACACAAAGAAATATCCTTCCTAATAAAGGACTCTACTATTTACACAATATTTACATTCCTATTTCCCTAAAGATTACTCATGACAATACTCCCTCTCAAGTTGGAGCATAGATGTCACACATGCCCAACTTGATAAGTGAATTACCAAAAACCCTACTACACACTGCATGAGTGAGAATATCTGCAAGTTGTTCTTCCGAGTTCACAAACGGTAATGACACAATCTTCTTCTCCAAAATTTCCTTAATGAAGTGTTGATAAACCTCCACATGCTTCGTTCTGTCATGTCGGATTCTCTGCAATCTCTCTTGTCGACCTATTGTCACAGTACAGATTCGTTGCCTCTTTTGGTTTGAAACCAAGACCCCAAAGCAACTTATGCAACCAAAGGACTTCACACACTCCATGCGCCATGCCTCTAAACTCGGCCTCCGCAGAAGACCTAGACACCACCTTTTGTTTCTTTCTCCTCCAAGTAACTAAATTTCCTCCAATGAACGTATAAAGTATCCAGATGTAGAACGCCTATCAATCACATCACCTGCCCAATCAGCATCAGTAAACCCCTCAATTCTTAGATGACCATGATTCTTATACAAAATTCCCTTCCCTGGAGCAGACTTTAAATATGCTAAAATCCGCGTAACCGCAGCCATATGATCCACACTCAGTGAGTGCATAAATTGACTCACCACACTTACTACATAGGCTATATATCTAGACGAGTGTGAGCTAAATAAATTAGTTTCCCTACCAATCTCTAATATCTGCCTTTATCCATTGGTTCCTAATTCGGATAAATTCCCAAGTGATGTTTCTCCACAATAGGACTATTCACAGGCTTACACCCAAGCATACATGTTTCCTTTAACAAATCTAGAACATATTTTCATTTTCATTGAGACAAGAAAATACCTTTGGACGAACGAGCAACCTCGACTCCAACAAAATATTTTAAATCACCTAAATTCTTCATCTCAAACTCGGCAACAAGGTTTTTTTCCAGTTTGACAATCTCATCTGAATCATCATCTGTTATTATCATATCATTCACATAAATAATTAAGGCTGTTACTTTACCGTTTCTCCATTTCACAAATAGCGTATGATCAGAATAACTTTGATAATACCCATTCTTTCTCATGGCCTAAGTGAATCTTCCAAATCATGCACGAGGTGACTGCTTAAGTCCATAAAGCAACTTTCGCAATCGGCACCCTCCATTTTGCCCCCAACATTATACCCCGAAGGAAAATCCATATACACTTCTTCCTCCAGATGTCCATGAAGAAAAGCATTTTTTACATCAAACTGTTTTAATGGCCAATCCAGATTTGAAGCTAATGAGATAAGAACTTGTATCGTATTCATCTTAGCCACCAGAGAAAAAGTTTCCTAATAATCAACACCATACATTTGAGTATATCCTTTTGTTACCAACCTTACTTTGTACCTGTCCAATGATCCGTCAGCCTTGTATTTAACTGTATAAACCCATCAGCACCTAACTGGTTTTTTTCCCTTTGGCAGTTCCACTACTTCCCATGTATTATTTTTCTTTAGTGCCATCATCTCTTCATCCATTGCTTCAGTCCATTTTTTATTCTTCAAAGCATCTTCCGCACGAGTTGGTATTTGAATTGCCTCCACATTGTTTACCCAAGCTTGACGTTCGGGTGAAAGATTTTTACATGACACATAATTGGCCATTGGATACTTCACTTTTCCTTCTGGAGAAAACCTATTAGGAGGTACACCACGATTCTTGGTGGCAACTTATATGTACTTATAGCATTATTAGTTACATGAGCATCAATAGTACTTAACTCATAGATATTCAGAGAAGACGTATTAGACGACGACATTATTGAGCTAGAAAGAGAGAGGAAAACAGGTTTGGCAAGAGTCTCGGTAGTACCAGTACTAGGCTCGATAGCAACCTGTCGTGGAGATGTTTCCTCTTTGGCAGAAGTTAGCTAAATGCTAGCACATTCTTCATTGGCAGACAGCTGCTGAACATTTGCAGCAGTCTCTGTAGATGGCTACTGAACACCTGTAGCGATCTCGGCAGGAATGAACCAAGACTCTGTTGCACCAGTTTACATGGGTTTGTCACAGTTTACTCCCCTTGAAGCGATTATCACGTTATCCTGGACATCCAACTGTTAAAGGAAAAGAAATTACACGATCTGATTGAGAGTGATTGTAGCTTTTGAAATTGTCAACTCGTGGGATAGAGTGATTATAGGATGCAAATGTAATTAGCTTTATTATAGGATCTTTACTTAGAATAGCACATAAGTTCTGTATAAAATCTTATCTTGTGTACCAATATTCATATCAATGCAATATACAAATTCTCAATTTAAGTTGGCATCAGAGCACCGATCTTGGTGACTCTATCATGTTTTCGCCACCATAACCACCGTAGTCCTCCCACAACCACCACAAATCTCTCACAAACACCATTGCCAACACCATGAGAGAACCAACCAAAAACATGAAACCAATTGAGAATCCCATGGAATTCTCAGACCCATACACCATACACCACTCAAATCATACTGGGTTCATTGATGGAACCATTAAAGCTCCATCACTCTTGGACACAAAATATGCAGCTTGAAAAAGATGTAATGACATGGTAACACTGTGGATTGTGAACTCAATCCACTCAAACATTGCTGATAGCATCATGTACACTGAAACTACTACTACAGTTTGGAACGATCTCAAGGACAGATTTTCACATAGCAGTGGCTCGAGGATCTACCAAATTCGACAAGAAATTGTCGAAAATCATCAAGGGTAACTCTCGGTTTCTACCTATTACACCAAGACGAAAGCCTTGTGGGACAAGTTAGCGTCCTACCATGATCTACTTACTTGCACTTATACAGGCTTGAGAAGACTCACTGAATGGGAAGAAAAAGAAAGAGTTATGCAGTTTCTGATGGGATTGAATGACTCTTACTCAACTACACGAGGCTCGATTTTGATGATGAGTCAATTCCTTGACACACACCGAGTTCATGGCCTCATTCTCCAACATGAATGGCATATAGATGTGGCCAGTCGCCAAGATATGGGGACAAACTCTCACGCAATGCAGGTCCAGCGAACCCCAGCACCGCCATCAACCAACAAGAAGCCCTCTAACACATCTTCACGTAAGTCACTTAAATGTACCTACTGCGACAGAGATGGACACTTAATGGACCATTGCTACTACATTATTGGGTTTTCAGAAGGACACAAATGGCATGGCAAGAACGTGAAGCCCAAGAATAAGATATCAATAGTCAACAATGCTGAGGTTATCAACTCTGATGCAACCACCAAGCCTAATGCTTCTGACGGTCATATGTTCACTACCAAGGAGTATAATCAGATCATTGCCATGCTCTGCAATGGTAATGGACAACCACTTGCAAATGTAACAAGTATTTTCTTGCCTAAATGCAATATAGCACAAACAGATCCACACTCGACTTTATATTGGATTATTGATAGCAGAGCAACCGACTATGTATCACATTCACCACCAACACACAACATCGTTGATGCTCAGCATGACTCCGTTGGTTTACCAGATAAAAGGCAAGTGGAAATCAAAAACATTGGCTTTATAAAATTGTCACATGATCTATCTCTTGATAAAGTTCTTTATGTACCAAAGTTTCGCATCAATTTGTTGTTTGTTAGTGAATTAACAAGAGCTTTGCACTGTATAGTGACATTCTATCCGGATTTTTGTGTTGTGAAGGACATGGATACGAGGAGGGTGATTGGCGTAGGCAAGTATTTTGATGGGCTCTACTATCTTACACCAAGACAAAACCCTCACCTCACCAACCACATCCATCATACCACTAGCCTATGGCATCGGCGCCTTGGGCACCCATCATCTGCACCTTTACTTTCATTAGCCAAGAATAATGTTGAAATAATGTTTGATTCCAAACACATTTGTAAAGTTTGCCCTTTAGCAAAGCAAACTCGTTTACCCTTTCATCATAGTGAAATTAAAACTTCCGCACCTTTTAACTTAATTCATTGTGATATTTGGGGACCTCACAGAAATCAAACACACTCTAGGGCACAATATTTTCTAACTATTGTGGATGATTTCACTCGTCTTACTTGGGTTCATCTTATGAATTTCAAATCCGACACACAAACAATTTTGAAATCCTTTTTCTCTTGGGTCAAAACACAATTTCAACATGACATTAAAGCTCTTCGTGTGGATAATGGTAGTGAATTTCTTTCCATGCGTTCTTACCTAGACTCATGTGGCACCTTTTTCCAACATTCTTATCCTTACACACCACAACAAAACGGGGTGGTTAAACGTAAAGATAGGCACCTTTTAAACGTTAGCCGTGCTTTTAGGTTTCAGGCCAACTTACCTTTAAAATTTTGGGGGGAAAAGTATCCAAATTGCTTGTTACCTCATTAATCATCTACCTACACCTTTTCTCTCTCTCATAAATCTCCATACAAACTTTTGCATAACACACCACCAACTTATACGCACTTACGTGTTTTTGGATGCCTTAGTTATGCCACCAACCTCACACCCACCAATAAGTTTGATATTCGTGCTTGTCGTTGTGTTTTCCTTGGTTATCCTCTTGGCCAAGATCACAAATACTGGCATTCTCCCCTTGTGATTTGAAGGTGATGATACCAAAGTATAAAAATATTCTGATTTAGAAAAGGTAACATCCATTGTCACATACATGTGTTGAGTTTCAAGGTGGTAGCATTTATAACCTTTTTGTTGGGATGCAAATCCAATGAAGATACATTGAATAGCACATGGATCCAATTTACTACGATGAATCTTGTGAATATGAACATACGCTACACATCCAAACACACCAGGAGTTAGGGTATTGGTGACGAGAACATGTTCTGTCAATACTTGAAGAGGTGTACAAAAGTCCACAACCTAAGATGGCATATGGTTAATCACATACACATCATAGGTAACGACTTCAAGCCAAAAATGTTTATGCACGAATGCACCAATAACCAAGGCACAAGCAGTTTCCAAGATATGACGATTCTTTCTCTCAGCAACCCTATTTTGTTGCAGAGTATGCGGACATGTAGTTTGATGAATAATTCCACGATCTTATAGAAACCAGAGTAACTTAGAATTTATGTACTCTTCACCATTGTCAGAATGCAAAACTTTAATATCAGAGGAATACTGAATTTTAATCATCTGTTGAAGCAGAAGAAACACATCATAAACCTCATTTTTATTTTTCAACACATACAACCACGTCATACGAGTGCAATCATCCACGAAAGTAACAAACAACCTAATTCCTGAAGTAGTACTAATAGGGGAAGTCCCCCACACATCTGAGTGTACTAGCACAAATGGAGAAGATCTTCTATTCAACTTGGATGGAATGAAGTAGGATGACTTTGGGCTAAAATACATACTTTACATTTCAATTATAAGTCTTCAATACCACTGAACAAATCAGGTAATATATGTTTCAAATAACCAAATGATACATGCCCCAAACGACGATGTAATAACAATACCTTCTGTAGATTACTATTACGTGGCGCATGAACCAAATTAGCTCTTCCAGGAACCACGTCATCCACATAATATAGCCTTTCTCTTAGTGCCACGCCCAATGATCTCCTTTGTCTGAATATCCTGGAGCAAGCAAAATGAAGGATACATAAATATAACACAATCCAATTGTTCAATGACTTGAGGTACAAACAATAAGTGATGGGATAATGACGGAACCAATAAACAATTATGTAAGGGAAGAGAGGGTGTAAGAGACACTATTCCCATTCCAATAATAACAGCAGTAGTACCATTGGCAATTGCCACACACTTTCTATGAGGATCTTTCATAAACTGAAACAAAGTTTTATCATACGTCATATGATCCGTTGCATCGAAATCTAAAATCTAACCTGTATTCTCCATAACTCACGAGACATTAATACAGGACAATCACAACACCACACTAATTACAGAACCACACACTGCAAGGAACACAAGCATCAGCAACGTGTCACGCTGCTATTCAAGTTGTTGGATTGACACAAAAACAATGGACTGTAGACTTTTTGCACGGACTGCAACAGTAAGTATGCACGGCACAAACCAGCAGCAAAAAAAGACCTCACGCAATAAATAACAATCCAAGCAGTGATGAAAAGCTAACACGTAAGAAAATATCCCAATTTGTTTGGGAATTCTCAAAGCAATACAATTGTTTTGCTTGACATTTGAGCACTCACTTTTTGCCCAATAATATACAATGCACTAGGCAGCAACTGAAATTACCTAAAAAGAATCCATTGCACAACAGTAACAACACGGTATAGGTTGCACAACAGCCACTACTCAACATATGACATAGATAAAATTCACCCACAGCAACATGGTATAGACTTCACAGCAGCCACTACTCAATACATGGGCATAGAGAAAAATTCACCCATAGCTATAAGTTGACCGTAACCATTTGATACCAAATAGAATTTAACGGCTTAATTCTCATGTATTGCATAATTTGATATATAAGTACATACAGTCCTTGTTCTCCAAGGGAACAAAAAAAGACAAAGAAATATCCTTCCTAATAAAGGACTATAATATTTACACTATATTTACATTCCTATTTCCCTAAAGATTACTCACGCCAATAGTATTGTGCCTCCCATGCCAAAATATAGCTGTAGAAGAGTTCTTATTCATCTCGAGGAACTGTCACTTCAACAGTCTTATGCATCTCGCAGGAACTACCGCTTCTACTGTCAATGTGAATGTGTCGTACAAATGTATACTTCATCTGTAATACAAGGACCAAATGATTGCAGACGCCAAAATTTGATACGTGAGAAAACTTTTGTTATGATATTGTTATTGTTAATTGTAAATGCGTACAATTCTTTTACTTCTGTATTCCTTCTCTGTTTACGGTTTTCTGACATGTTGGGTGATTCGAGTGCATGATATGAGATTAACCTAAAGGTTCATAAGTTCTGCAATTTATGCCCTTCTCAATCCCGCAGCGGAGAAGAACATTAGTGAAGGCTTATGTGAAGTGGCGGAGTTATGATTTAACTTAACAAGGGTGTGTGATAAAAAAAAAGTTCTCAATTTTGATTAGTAGCTATCCGCATGATTGTTCATGTTTTTTACATTGGTCCATTCACGAAATTCTCATTTTACTTGCGGATCTATCTTGGTCATCGTGCACTGTTAATGCAACCCTTAAATACTTGCAAGGAAAAAACCAATTGAACATTACTTTCTATTTCTCTAGATATCTTTTCGGATCAAGAGTGATAATAGTAAGTAAAATTATGAGATTATTGGGTTCAAATACAGACATTGCTCCCGCCTTGAGTCGACTCCCGGTTTGCTATCCCCTTCCGTGTGTCTCTTTTGTGTCTCCTTACTAATATTTTGACACATATCCTCTAACTTAACTTGTCTCTAACTCTGTTAAGCTTTTATTTAACGTTTAAAAGTAAAAAATAATCCAAAATAATCTGACTATTGGGTTAACAAGGTTTGGAAATCCAAAATAGAATTCTTACCGTGGCTGTTGGGTTACCAACATGAGCAAACTTCTTCCCAATTTTTCTCCATCGTTGTACTGCTTCATCAATTCTTTCTAAGCAAGCTTTGGATGATCTTGGATTCTATCCAGTTGAAACTTGAAAACAAGGTGCGGAAAACCCCAAATCAGGCCGTCGTCCGGTGACATGGCAACCAATGGATAGGGTCGAATGCAAGAATTGAATGAAGTTTAATGAAGATGGAAATGATTTGTAGCAGTGGGACTACTGGTTATTGGGTGAAGAGTTAGGTAAGCGAACGGAGGGCTTTATTAATTATCGATTGTGTTTATGTTGTTGTTGTTATTGTCATGCAGAAAATTTTAGTTTGAGGTGACTGAGAGTATACAAACCAAAACTATCATGCTCTATATGCCCTTTAAATGCAAGAAGTGATTTGTGACTAGAAGAAAGCTCTTGTAGGGGTTCGTTTGAGTCATCCGCAGCCTAGGCTGGTACCTGTTACATGAGATACTAAGGTGGCTTTTCTTTTGACATCATCTCCCTATTCATGGAATATTGGGTTTCTTTAACCTTTTCTATCAGTGGATGAGATGAACATGATTTTAGAGACACAGGTTGGGGATGCTAGGCAACCTGACCATCTTGTTTGGCCATCCACTAAAAATGGGGTGTATATGGTACAGTTAGGGTACCACTAGGCTCGATCTTCACGGCATTCCTCGGTCAATCTCCGAGCTTCCTCTTTTTCCACTATTTCTAAGCAGGTTTGGCAAACTGTTTGGAGGTTGAGAACTCCACCTAAAATTCGTCATTTTGTGTGGTGTATTGCTCATCGTGCATTGGCTACGTTGGAGAATCTTTTTTGCTTCTTCACCTATTTGTCCGATATGTCATGATCATGCGGAATCTCTGGAACACCTTTCTTTGTTGTGCCCTTGGGTGGAGCCTCTTTGGTTTGGTGGCATTCTTAATTACAGAATTGATAGAAATGCAATTTCTTCCTAGTTAAATTGGTTTCTTTCCATTGCTTCTAGGAGGTTCCGGTCAAAGGAGGAGTGATGTTTGATTCTTTCTTACGTCGCTTTTACTTGTTGGCATATTTGGAAGGCTCGATGTAGTTTTTTGTTCAATCAATCTCCTTTTAATCCTACTCAAGTTCTTATGGCCATTCACACTGTAAGTGGAATGTTTTTTTACGCCAATGGTGTTCATGCTCCTGCTGTCACGGTTTTCCCGCCGCAGGTAGGTATGGAGGTTCGATGATCCCTTTCTCCATCCCCCTTCCTTAAAGTGAATGTTGATGCTAACTGGTCTCCTTCTTCTTCGACTAGTTATGTTGGGGTGGTGATCAGGGAGGCGAGGGGTCAGTTTGTTGCTATTGTCAGGGATACTCTCAAGGCTCCAAGTGTTGCACTGCTAAAGCCTTAGCTATGAATTGGGGTTGTGAGTTGGCTGCAGCTTTAGGACTTAGGTGCATTATTGTGGAATCTGATTCTAAGGATACCATTTCATCTTTATCGTCTTCGCTGATTATTGGTAGATGGGAGGCCTTCCTTACCTTAACGGTTGTTAAGCAGTTAGGGGAGTCATTTCAGGACTGTCGCTAGTCTTGGGTTCCAAGGTCAGCCAATATGGTGGCGAATAAGTTGGCGTCGCATTACTGTACAGAGATGTGCCTTTTCATTTGGGTCAATCAACTCCCATCTTCGTTGGTTCATGTACTTGATAAATATGGCTTGCCTTGTCCTCTTGATTTCGTTATCAAGTGTTGGGGTGACATTAAAACTGGGTTCTACTATCTGTCTCCTCATCCCCTTCCCTGCTTGGGTTTGTTATTTTGTTTCTTGTTGGCCTCGTTGTAGGCTTTCCTCGTTCCTTTCTGGCATCTTTGCCCTTCTAATCTATTCCAGTTTTCAAAAAAAAAAAAAAAAAGAAGCGGGGAGAGTGGCATTGTGCAAGTTTGAGTGAATTTCAGTTTATTTACAAAATTGCCACTGGGCTGATTTTAGCCCAAAATTTGCTTTATTTACAAGATTGCCACTGGACTTAAAGAACAGTTTTTCAATGTTTGGGCTGGATCTGGACCTTGAGTCGGGGAGAGAGAGGGAAGGGGGACAGAAGGGTTGGCGGGTTGGAGGGAGAGGTTTGCCGGGATTTAGGGGAGAGGGGAGAGGGGAGAGGGGAGAGGGGAGAGGATTTTCGGCAGGGAGGTATGGGTTTGGGGAGAAAGAGTAAGGGAGAAGTATGGGGTAGGCTGATTTGCAGGGATTTCTTTTCACCCCTTCATTCACCACGACCCCACCTTTTCTCTCTCTTTCTCTCTCCCCCTTCGACAAAGAGTAAGGGAACAGCTTCCGATCACTTCCCTCTCTCCCTTCGAAACAATCAGTAAGTCCCTCTCTCTCTCTCTCTCTCCCTCTCTCAGTTCAATCAATTCAATTACACGATCTGTATACTGATAAATTCTGAGCTGATATACATACTCTTAAATTCTTGATTTAATATCAAATTTGCTTTTGAAAAACGATTTCTTCTTTTGTTTGGCGATGAATTCTAATAAATTTTCTGTATTTTGGGTAGGTTTGTAATCCCATTTAGCAGAGTCATGTCGCTTCCAAACGAAGAAATAAGTCCTCTTCTTCTGATGCTCAGGTATTTCCCCGTTTACATTCAAAGCAACACCCTTTCGTTTCTTTTTGCATTTGGGTTTTTGCGGTTTCTGTTTTTTTTTTTTTTTTTTTCCCTTTGTTTTGTATTTCTAATTTATCGTTTGCTGCTGGATAATGGTGATTGTATGTTTTAGTTTGGATGTTTTTCTGATTTTGGGTTGGTCAGTTTTTTTGGGCTGCCTGAGAAAATGTGATCCCATGTTTTGATTGAGTGAAATAATTAAGAGATAAAAAAGAATGGAGAATTAGTGTCAAGAGTAGTGATGGAAAAAATGAGGTAAAAAAGATAGATGTGGAAGAAAGGGGGGACTGGAAATCGAGGAAAGTGGAGAAAAAAAATGGGGGTTAAGTGAGCAGCCAAAAGAGAAAAAATAAGGAAAAAAGGCTTAATGTGGGGAGTAGGCAAAAGAGAAAGGCAAGAGAAGGGAGACAGAACAGGAACAAGGTGTGGTTTTGTTGTTGGTTTTATCCAAACTTTTTATTTGGAATTTGAGTTGAAGCTTTTGTCTTATTACTTTAGTCTAATTTAGCGTTGGTTTATCTAGGTTTGTAGCTAATTTAATGTTAATGGTGATCTAGGCGTTTTAATTTGTTGTGTACTTATATGGGTTTCGTTTTTTAATTGTTATTTTACAGTTGCTAGGGATGACTTTTGGCTTTTATATTGGTTTGGGTATTTTTTTTTTATTTCATTTGAAGATTTAGTGTCATTATACACCTTTGCACCACTGTTTGTTCTGTTTTTCTCGGTTTCTGTATATAGTTTTGGTAGAATTGGACTGTTCTTTTTAACTTAATTAAAGTGTTTGAGACTTAATTGAATGAAAGTTTAGTTTGGTTTGATCACGATGAGGTGTTTGATGTTGGGTGTATGATCCTTAGGTCCAATGGAAAACAATTCCCATCTTCCAGTGATAAGCTTTTAGGATTTTACAAAATTTGGTTCATAAAGATCATTCACTGTATAGAAGCATTATGATTTCTGGGGTTTGATATTTCATTTAGTTTTGTTATGTTTGGAATATAAGTTTTTCAAATGGTTTGGTTCTTCCTGGGCCGTGCTATGCAAGAAGGTTATTGAAAGAATTTTTACTAAGGGTTCATCGAAGAGCTCTGTGTGTTTACCGTAAGGTATGGTGTTCATCGATCTCAACTTTTAATTTGTTTCTCAATTTTTTATAGTTTTGGATTTGTAAAAACCCTCGATTGAATCGGATATTGGCATGGTCCCTTACAGGAGCCCACAAACCAAGCAAGTGGTGACAGTCATAAGCCTCAAACATGGCGGATGCGTACTGGAGTTATAATGACGGCTAGCAACCGCCATTGTCGGCGTTGAATATAGCTGTCAGAAAGCGTCCTTGCTTCGGTTACTGTATGTTCCTTGAATATCCCTTTTTTTCCTCTTTCATTTTTGCTTTTGTTTGGGGTGGGACCTGGCTTTTTATCCGCATTGCTGAAATTTTGCATTTTTTTTTTCTGGATTTCAACTAAGAAATGGATAGATTTGGGAGTTTCTGATGACTTTGATCCTCATCACCTGCCAATACCAGTGCCAGAGATGGATCTACGGCCACCACCGCCAACCTCACCTCTGGGAATATCTTAGATTGAAAACTGGAACTTTGTATGAGGTTTCATGACTATAGGAAGTGTGCTTGCTCACTCTCTGAGTGTTTCGTCAAGGGGTGAACATGGTATGCTTGATTATTTTTACTTTATTGTCTTATTGTAATTATTACTGAGATTTGTGGCTTTATCATTCATACATTCATTGCTTTTTGTTGATGAATGTAATCTGATTTTATAGGTCAAAGTTTTTCAATAAGAAAATTAAGCTGCTATGAATGAGTTTATCCAACTTTAATTATTTTGGTCTGTGTTTCCTTTGTTTTTTGAAATTAGATATTTTTCCTTAAAATTGACTAAATTACTCATACTTTTATGCATGCATCAGCTATGGCTCAATGGTTTAAAAATTTAAAAACCAGAAAGATGGTTATTCTAGCTTTCTAACCAGGTTTGTATCTATTTTTATTTTTATTTTTTGCAATGCTCCTCTGCACTACAAGGTCTCTCTCTCTCTCTCTCTCTCTCAAAAGATTCAATTTTTGTTTCTGGGTCTTTGTTTTCTCATTGTTTCACTGGTGAGTTTTTGTTTTTTGTTTTTTTTGGTTACATTGGTGGGTTTTTGTTTTTTTTTTCTAATTGTTACATTGACCGGTTTTTGTTAATTTATGTGTCCATTTGCAAGAATGTGTAATTTTGTTAATGAGGTGGAGTTGCAATAAGAATTACATTGTATTTGGTTGCAGGGTGTTTGTTTCCACCGCGTTATCAAAGGCTTTATGATACAAGGTGGAGACATTTCGGCTGGAAATGGCAGTGGGGGAGAGTCAATTTACGGGTTGAAGTTTGAAGATGAAAACTTTGACATAAAGCATGAGAGAAAAGGAATGTTGTCTATGGCTAATAAAGGCCCTGACACCAATGGCCCTTAGAAAGTATCACAAGGCTTTGCAGTACGTGGATATATGCTGGGAGCTGGAAGAAATAGATGAAGGTAAACCAGTTGCTTTGCACTATAGAGTGTCCCTTGCTTTCTTTGATCAACTTATGACATTATCTTTGTGATTAAACAGAGACGAGCTCCTCTTTGTGGAAGACAAAAGTCCAAGATATTTACTAATAGCTCAGTAAGAATTTTCATTTATCAAATTTGAAGGCACTGGATGTTAAATGAATTCTCTAGGAAACCCTCTTAAAATGAAAACAAAATTACTGTCTGGATAAGTAAACCAATTTCAGTTAAGCAGTGTAAATGACAAGTTGTTGAACTATGGTTATTGCAGAAAGTGACATTTATGAGTGGCAATGATTGACATCGAAATTGTATGATTGTATACTTAAATTAAGCGTGTTAGACAAAATGAAAATTAATGTTGGTTCTGAGTTGCTATGAAGAATCCTTGAAATGAGTGAAACCAAAAAGACAACTATGAATATAGTAATCAGGACTCGCATTAATACTTCTCTGAAGGCTAACTTGATTATGAGTATTCTGTATTCTTTTGTGGTACATTGATTTTAATGTCATCAACTAAAAGAAAATACATTTCCCTTTTTCCACTTGATTGATAGGTGAGTTTTCTGTTCAGGCTTGCAGGTTGAAATTAGGAGACCTAGAAGGAGCATTGTTGGACACAGACTTTGCATTGCGTGATTGGAAAGATAATGTGAAGGCTTTGTTTCGCCAATGCCAGGTAATAATCTTTAATTGGCAAGAATCCATAAAGCCTTCTGGTTGCTGTTTATTACATTTTTTAATTAAAGTTGTTGTGTCTTTTTTTCTATTTTTTTTTTGCACGGGATAGAAATGGACTCAAATGTGGGTAAGAACCGTGAATCTCTAATCCTCTTCCTCTGATATAAACAGGCATCCTGCACCTTTCTGCAGTTTTTCACCAAATAAACAGATTATAAGAAACTTTTTTTCCAATTTTTTCTTGCTTTTAATGATCATGAGGTTTGTAGATTGAAGGTATAAGAGTATTGCTCTTTTGTAACATATAAAATTACTAAGTCATGTTACATTTTCCCTTCTGATTTTTTTTTTCATCAATTTGCTTCTGATTCATGTTTTAACACGTGTGGAATAATTTCCAAATTAACGACTGGTTCTTGCAGCCGCGTGAAGAGACTGACTATTCAAGCTTCGCAAGTTAATTCAAGGACCTTAGTCACTATATAAGGTTTCCATTTCTAATGCTTCCTCCTTTCCCCTTATTAAGAAAATTTTACTAATTGCAATTGTTAAATTTTATTAAGGTGAGAAAGGGATCATCGATCTGAAATGGGCTTTTTATGTAAGCAATTTATCCACTCATTCACCTCAAATTCTTTTTCTTCATAGATTGTTCTGGTACCTGCTCTCTCAATTTTTTTTTTTTTTTCCATAGGCACAACTCTTTAATTCTTCTGCTTCTTCATCGTACTTTGAACTCCATTCCGTTTTCAGCTTTGAATTCTGGATGACAAGCTATACACAAGAAGGTAAGCTATTTTAGTTTTTTTGTCCATATTTGGAATATCCCCACTTTTGGAATTTTAGGGATTTGATTCATTTTCGTGTTGCATGTTTAATGTTGGTCTGGGTGACGATCATTTGAGGATGTACGAACTTGAATGGTTGTCAGTATACTTGAATGTGGCTAAATTTGGGTAAGAACCGTGAAACTCCAATCCTAATTTTGTCCTCTTTTGAATTTAAGAGCGAAAATTGGTGTATTTATACCCTTTTTGTTGTGAATCATGCAAATTAAGTGTCTTTAGAGGTATTATGGGTATTTTCTTGGAATTAGGGTTTAGGGTTGATGAATTTTGTGTTATGAAACTTGATTGTGCAGTCTTTTCAGTCATTGCTGTAATTTTTTGTTTTTTTTTTCATATCTCAAATAAAAATTGTATTTGCTTATTTTGTTTTTCAAGTTCAAATGAAAACATAAGTTTTGTCGGTGTTAGTCCAACTGGGTTGTTAATTGACACAGTGGCCTATTACAGAATGGCCACAAAGGTAATGATGTGACTCAATGACAAGCTATTAGTTGATAGGCCAATCGGGAAGTGTATTTGCTTAAAAGGATATTAATCATACACAGAAATATAGATTGTATGTTTTATACTGTATTGTATCTACGTTACAGTATTATACACTGCAAGTCTATTTGTATAAAAGTCATTCAATTGGTGATTCAAGTAGTATATTGCTTATTTTATTTTGTTTGTATGTATGTTTGAACAGATAAATCTTTAGTATATATGTTTTCTCCAGCGAATTTTTTCATGATTCTGCATCTGTACAGAAAATAGTTGAGTCTTAGTTTGTCTGCTTCATGAGATCTTTCCACATAGTAATCTTTTGCACTCATTAATTTTTTTTTTTTTTTTGTTTGAGTTCATACGATGTGTTTTTAGGATCCTGAGGATTTAAATAAAATAAAATATTTGACTTCAAGTTTTCTTTATGGATATGGTTTGATCTTCACAGCTGATGTCATGAGCAGGCACACACAGAGAAGGAAGAGGTAGAAAAAAAACTATTCAGATCTTTTCTTTACTGTTGAGTTAGGTTAGAGAACAGGCTTTTGTGGTTTTTAGAGTTGATATTCTTTCTTTTATGCCAGACCAACTGACTTATTTGCTCTCTCTCTCTCTTTATCTCTCTTTCTCTCTCTCTCTCTCTCTCAGTTCAAACCAGCTGTCGCCTTTTCACGTTTTTCTCACCGATTGCTCAAGACTTTCAACTTTCAAACATCTCAGATCACACACATGGAATAATGATGGATTTTTTTTGAGGTGATTTCATTGTTTCCTCTTTTGAAATTTGTCTCTGTTAGATTATTGTTTTTCAATTTAAATTTTACTCTTTTCCAACTTAGGGTGCTTCACTGAAGAAATGATAGAGATTTTTCTTGAAGTCATTTCGTTTTTTGTTTTCGTTTGGAGGATTGTTGTGATTCAGTTGGTACCATGTGTCAGTTGGCTGTTTTCTTTTTAGTGTTTTTCAATTTGTTCCTTTTATTCTGTCTGCACTTTTTTAATCTGTGGTTATGCATCAATTTCTCTGCTTCTTCTTTGTAAATCTTGCAGGTCAGGACGACACACCTATCGGGGCAATGTCGAGATGTTTAGGCTTGGGTGGAGACGTGGACTTATGGAAGAGGTGAAGTTGCTTAGCTCTCTGTCATTAGCTTTATCTGTTCTATGCATCTCTACAATCTTACAATGCTCTTTTATTAAATTGCAATATGTTGGGACCGGTTACTGGAATACAAGATTTGGAACAAAGGTGGTTGACAATGCCAGAGTCGAAACCAAGTGTGAAATTCACATTGAAAATGACAGGTGAGAATGCTAATCATATTCTACAAAAAATGTTGGGTTTCCTGATGAGTTCTCCGGCCGAATTTAGGAGCCTAATTTAGTGATTTGGAGTTAATTTTGTAAATTTATTGAATGAAGTCATTTGTATTTAGCTTATCTTGCGTTTGGTTTGGTTTTAGGAGAGGGTGGCGCATGATCTGTAGGTTCAATCAACCTCGCTGTTTTCGTTAGAATCACTATTAAGGGTCAGTTTTTCTAACAATTTTTTTTATCTTTTTGCTTCATGTTGTGCATTTCGGTCTTTCCATTGCAACACTCTACGTTTCCTACGTAATGAATTTTTTAATAAAGATGTAGTTAAAGCAATTACATGCTCTATCAAGTATGTTTTATATGTGGTTGTGGTAGTTGCAAGGAAATGAAATATTTGTGCTGATAATTGGTAGTTTAAATATATAGAAATAGAGAATAATTATAAATGGAGCAGCTAGGATATTTAACATTGTTTTCTTTTCCATGTAATTTTTCTCATGTTTAAATTCTGCTTTTGTTTATGCATTTGATTCAAAGTGCTATTTTTATTAGTGTTAATTTTGGGTTGCATATCCACAAACTAACCCAGTTAATTTTGCTAAGTGTTGATCTATAAGGAGAATTCTCATTGCATCAACTTGAATAAACATTCTTCTACTTAGTTGCTTAGTTGCTGAAACAAGAACGAAACACTTTTTATGTTTTTTTGTTTAACTGCTAAAACAGGTGGTTGGCTTGCAGGACATATTTTGCCATCTTAACTTCAAGGGCAATATATGTGTAAAATGCCCGTTGCTTATCTTTCTCAGGAAAACAGAGCATTTTTTGCAGCCACCTCTTTTGTAATTGGCTAGGTTGAATGTATATAAAAAGCCAAGCTATCTTACCAACACCGTTCACTCATCTATCCTTTTTGTTCGTTCATGATTATGTTGAATTTTTTTTCAGGTTAAATGTGTCTTATTCATTTAGTTAAGGCTGGTGCATTCAAGTCCCGCATCAACGCCCGAACATATTACTAGTTTCACTCTAAAAACAGAGTAAAATTCATCCTTTTCAATCAAACTATTTTATGTTATCAGCAAATCACAAGAATTGATAGCCACTACTGCTTTCCAAAGATCAAACCGAATGAAATTGATCTTTAATAAAAAGTATTAATTGAAACTTTAGTCTCAAAACAGAGTAAATTCCTTGAGCATTCTTCTCATAGCATCTTGCACTTTCATATCATTATCATGAGTCTTCGTGGTGCTTGTCATTTGAGAGCTCATCAAAGCCTAATCCTTCTTTGGTGCTTTTCATATGCTTTTGTTCCATTGGCTTCACGAGATTCAAAACAGAGTAAGAAAATTATAAATGATTCAAAAAATATACAGACAAATATATATATATATATGTGTGTATATATATATATGTGTGTGTATATATATATATATATGTATATATCCAATACCTGATTACCTGATTGGATGCTCAACTTCTCAAGGATAAACTATAGAGAAAAAGCAGTACAATGAGAAAACGAACTCCTATAAGAGCTTTCTTCTGGAAAAAGCAGTACAACGATGGAGAATTATATTTTGGATTTGCAGACCTCGTTAACACAACAATCAGATTATTTTGGATTTCTTTTTTAATTTTAAATGTTAACTAAAAACTTAACAGAGTTAGAGACTAGATTAAGTTAGAGGACGTGTGTCAAAATATTAGCAAAGAGATATAAAGGAGACACACAGAAGGGGACAATAGACCTGGAGCCCCTTAACTCTCTGCTAGTACTTCTTGCTATATAGCAGGTTGAGCGACAAACACCGTCCATCAAAATGTGTCATGTTTTATAAGAGTTTAATTTGATTTATAATTAAAATTCTACAACACAAAACAATATTTGCTCTGGTCCATTGACCAAATGTGGATCTATGTTGGTCCTAGCACTGTTGATGCAACCCTTAATTACTTGCAAGAAAAAAACCAATTGAACATTACTTTCTATTTTTCTGATTATCTTTTCGGATCAAGAGTGATAATAGTAAGTAAAAAATTGCGATTGTTGGGTTCAAATGCAGACATTGCTCCCACCTTGATACTGCTAGTACTTATGTGCTAAGTGGCAGGTCAAGCGACTAACACCGTCTATCAAAACATGTCACGATTTATAAGATAAGTTGATTTATAATTAAACAACTTAATCTGTCACGTGGTAAAGAAGTCCCTACCAAAAAAAAAAAAAAAAATCCACAAATGTGATGGCATAATATTAGTTAATAGTACCAATAATAAAAATTGCTTGATTTATACCAATATTGAATGCACATGACACTCGTTTTTCCTTCAATTCTAGTACAATATAATACTCCATTTCGTTCTTGGATCACTACAAAGCACTTTTGAGGGTAAGCAAAATTGGGAATCATAATTTTGGAGTTCCTTTGACATTTTTTGGGTTGCTTGAAATTCAAGCATATATGGCGAGAGCATTGAAGCCGATCGATACCGTGTACATGCAAGAATACCTAATTACGAAAAGTTGACCAAAATCACTTTTCCTCATGTGCAAGTGCAATTTCAACCTAAAGATTCATGGAAAGCGACTGATACTAATTTTAGGCTGAACTCCACCTCCTGCTCAGTGCCAAAAGACCATATTTATTACTAAATTTCCTTGATGCCAGCCTTCTATTGGGGAACTACAAAGCCAACCAAGAAAGACCAAAGCACCATAAGTGGTGGGTTGCCTTGACAGGTATGATATTTTTCTTAAACTCATTGGTTTCGAGTTTAAATCCTCTCATTTTCATAGTATAGATAAATTTATTTATTTATTTTTCTTTTTTGAACAAACGATATTATCCATACTAAAGGAGAGGGGGATAGGCTAAAACTCACAATGGGTCAGTTCGTAATGTGGTTCAAATTTGCCTTTAGCGAAAATCAAACTAAGACTTCTCACTTACAAGTGAAGAGAAATAGACAAATTTAGTTTAGATTACTTTATCAATTTGTCATATAAGAAAAAAACCAAAAAAACCCTCCACTACCAAGATGAAACACACCATGTTGCTTCTATGTGAAGGACCAAAATCGTAAACTAGTTATTATAACGCTTTTGCCTTTTATCACGATTCACGTTCCTTGCAGCCAGTAAAGTCAAAGTTTTAGTCTCATTTGCACGAAAAATGACAAGTCATGCGTTTCATCTAAGAAAACTTTGAATTTATTAGTATAACTTTCCATTGAGAACCTCTCCATACATGCATTACAACCCTCCATCACAGGCGTCAACAGCGTCTCTCTGCCCTCCGCAAGGACAATGAAGACCTCAAGGCCGGACCGGCGTCGTTTCATCATTTATTCCTTCTTCTTCATTTGTTTCCTCTGTGCCCTGGCTTCCATCAACGAGTTTCGATTTGATAGTCTTTTGAAATTCGGTTGCCGTGCTCTTTCCAACATCAACGCTCCCAATAGTACTTCAACAGCAAATGTTCTGCTCGCCCAGAACTCTTCCTCGGACGATGAGATTCGTATACTTTTCGGCATTCTAACACTTCCTGACCAATACCAGCGCCGCCACTTCCTGCGTATGATCTACGGCACGCAAACTCCGGTAGGGGCAACAGTGGACGTGAAGTTTGTGTTCTGCAACCTCACGAAGGAAGACCAGAAAGTACTTGTGGCATTAGAAATATTGCGTTACGATGACATTATCATTCTCAATTGCAAAGAGAATATGAACAAGGGTAAGACTTACACCTATTTTTCGAGCTTGCCAGAGATGTTCAACGACACGAAGGGGCCAAATCGGCCTTACCATTATGTAATGAAAACAGACGATGATGCGTATTTTAGGCTGCAAAGCTTGGTGGACTCGTTGAAGCCATTACCAAGACAAGACTTGTACTATGGTTATGTTATTCCATGCCCAAGTATGGATCCATTTGTGCATTACATGTCTGGAATGGGGTATTTGATTTCTTGGGACATAGTGGAGTGGATTAGAGAGTCCGACATCCCCAAGAACCATTTGGAAGGGCCGGAGGACAAAATTTTCGGGGATTGGATTAGAGAAGGGCATCGCGCGAAAAACAGGTACAATGCTAAGTGGTCTATGTACAATTTTCCGGAGCCGCCCACAAGATGCACACATGAGCTTTGGCCAGACACGATCGCAGTTCATTTGTTGAAGAATCAAGAAAAATGGATTACGACGTTGAAGTATTTCAACGTCACTGATAATCTCAAGCCTTCGAAATTGTACCATATACCTTAACTAGGTAATATACATATACCTGAACAGTTTTCATTTTAATTATTTTCCAATTATTTGCTGAATTCAGATGATCCAATCTGATTCTGATCATTCATTCTTGCTGTAATCTTGTGTTTTTCTTATCCTGATGTGCTCTGTACTACTTAATTGATTTGAAATTCAAATGGGTGATTGACCTCCTACGAAATTGAATACATGCCAACTGCCTTCAAAATTATTCAGTTGCTACATTTTCCCAGCTTCTCCTTTAGAGGAGTGAATAAAATGGGAAGCTATTGTAATTTTTTTAATTGCTAATAATTTAGTTATCTTAAAGGGTTTATATCACAAATGGTCCCTGAAATCGACCTCTATCATCAAGATAGTTCCTAAAATTGAAAATCGATCAATGTAATCTCTAAAAATAGGTGTCACAAATCAATGTAGTCATTCTGTCACAATTCTGTCAAATTTTTGTTATGTGTTGATGTGGTACATAAATAGAGCCCACAAGATGTAAGAGTTTTTATCACAAATGGTCCTTAAAATTAACCCACACGATCAAAATGGTTCCTAAGATTGAAAATCCTTAAAATTAATGTGCTCATTCTGTCATAAACTATCAAAAATTTTGTTTTGTTTTGATGTGGGCCTTAATTAATTAAAAAAGTTGTCAAAACAACTTTTTGCAAAGTGAGATTATTTCAAGGCAAAGCTTGCCATTCTTCATGTCACCAAGATCACAAGGGGAGCGCCCAACAAGCTCTCCAAGATTAAGGTTGTGAGGTTGTTGATTGCCCAAATGTTGACGGTGGAGTCACAAAAGTCGTCACCAAAGGTGATCTCAATCCTAGTCCAATTTGATGAAGTGTCGAAGTGTGTAAAGATGGGTTGGGATTAGAGGTAATTGCATGACCAAGTTTCTGGGTTGACAATTTTTTAATTAATTATTAAATTATTAGACCTATTGCTAATTTATTTGTTATTTAGTTTGACTTGTGGGTCCATTTATGTGCACATCAGTAACAAATTTTTTATAGAATTACAACAGAATGACCATATTGATTTGAGACATTTATTTTAGAACTACATTGATCGATTTTCAATTTCATGGACCATCTTGATGGTGTAGGTCAATTTCAAGGACCACCATTTCTATGCCACATCAACAAATAACATAAATTTTGACAGAATTGTAACAAAAGAACCACATTGATTTGCGACACCTATTTTCAGGAACTACATTGATCGATTTTCAATTTTAGAGACCATCTTGATAGTATGAGTCAATTTCAAGGACCATTTGTTATATAAATCCTTACTTTAATCGTTAATAAGACAATGTTTAGTAGAGCATTAAATTAGGATTAAATAGTTGGAATCAGGTAGAATGAGAAGGCTTGGAATCAATCTAGATGTAATGTTCAATCAGAGAACTCACTTTGTAATTTGTTCTAGAATGTCATGAATCAGTTTAAGAATTGTGTTCTAGTTTAATACATCTTGTCTGGTGCTCAAAGTTGTTCAAATCTATCCAGCTAGTAGCTTAGTTGAATAAGAGTATTTACCTTCAGAGTTTGCTCTCCTAATAATAATTGTTAATGTGTACGAGGGAGATGCCGAATTTTGTTTGAACTTGCTTTTCCAATGTATCAACTCAATACATCCATCTAACTCGGTCTTGTCTGATAAAGTTGGCGGACTGTTTTTAAGGGGCCTCACGCGAACAATGTGTAATTTTGTTTATTAAACTAAACCTTTAGGTCGGTTTGTTTCGTTTCTTCCTATAACTCGTTTCGGTTGGTAGCCTTGTATTTTTCTGTTCAATAATATTTCGGTATATGTATTCAAATTATCCCTTCGCTTGGCAGTTGTATATTTTTGTTCAATACTAACATGTGTGTGTGTATAGACACACACACACACACACACACACACACACACACACATATATATATATATATATATATATGTATATGTTCAAATAATCCTTTCGGTTGGCAGTCTTGTATTTTTCTGTTCATTAATAACTTGGTATATATATTCAAATTATCCTTTCGCTTGGAAGTCTTGTATTTTTCTGTTCAATAACAACTTGGTGTGTGTGTGTGTGTGTGTGTATATATATATATATATATATATATATGTGTGTGTGTGTGTGTGTATTCAAATTATCCTTTCGCTTGGCATTCTTGTATTTTTCTGTTCAATAATAACTTGGTGTGTGTATATATATGGGATAGGATCAAGGGACAAATATTTTGACAAATATTTTTACACTTTTTTTTAAACCTTTAGATTACAAAACATCCAAGGGTTCATATTCATTCATTAAATGACATGGATGCTTAAGTGGATTTTAACTAATATTAAACATAAAAATAAAATTCAAAACACATAAAATATGGAAGGTAATTAAAAACAAAATTAAAAAGGAAGAAACCCTAATTTTAAGCATGCAAACAAGAAAGGAGGTAGAACTCCATTGATTTGAAGTATTGTAACCTCCATCTCCCTCTTTGCTGATAAGGTCTGCAACCTTCATAGGATTGATATGAAATTTGATGTCTTCTACAACGAATCAAGCTATTAGTCTCTTGAATCTTCATTACATAAGCAAAATGTACAAAATCCTAAACCGTATATTATTGTTCATATATGTAGGGTGATTAAATTAGGTTTTGCAAAATCTTTATAGTTTTGTCGGTTTAGGTCATTGATGATTTTTCTACTTTTGTTAGCTTTCCGAATCAAACAAACAACTTGATTTCATTCGTCTGCGCTTTTATTCTTTTTTTTTTATATATAGCAATTTCATTTCCGCTGAGTATTAATCCAATCCCTGGTATCACCTTTTTCTTAATCATTCCTTTTTTGTTATTTATTAGGGTTCATTTTTTTATAAAATGAAAGAGGAGATTTCATCCAATCCAAGTCATTTAATGTTTAAAACTCTCCACATCACTCTTAATCTAGACCGTTAAATGTTATAAAATCTAAAGGCTACAATGAAGTGTACAAATGTTTGTCAAAATATTAGTCCCTTGATCCTATCCCTATATATATATATATACACACACACACACTTATATGCCCACATGCAAATTGTGTGTGAAATTTTTTACTTTTAGTTTTAAAATTGAAGAGAAAGAAAGAGAGTGAGAGAGGATTTTTTATTTTATTTTTTTTAATTTTTTATTTATTTTTAAATTAGTGGTGATTAAATCACATGTAGGTGAGGCTTAAAAAAGACAAGCAAAATTTTGTTTTGTGAAATTATGTTACTTTCATTAACCTTTTTTATTGTGATAGAAGACAAAAATTAAGAGGAAGAATAATGTACTTTTCTTTCAAAACAAAAGATGTATTCGATTTGGACACTTATTAACGTACTAAAATTTCAATTACACCCACCAGATTTTATTGTTCTCTCAATATTCTTGTAATGAATACCTTCAGCTCATTGATGAACCCTAAAATGTATATAAAAAAAGCATGAAAAAAAAGAGAAAGAGCTCCAGAACTAGTCTATATACAGAAGGATTGACTAAGTACAGCAGTAACACGCAAAGCATACGACCACAGAACATCTCGCTAATTGCAAGATTTTGTTTTTTTTTTTTTTTTATCAAATAGTGTCCAAATCTTCGCATGTATGATGCATCCAACAGCTACCATTACATCTTGGATTAACCAAAACATGGAATTATTTTATCTATCAAGCGCCGATTAACAGGTCATGAACCCATTAAATAACAGTTGGTTTTGAGTAGTAGCACTATTGAGGCTCAAAAATGTCATATGAAAGCCCAACCATGTCTCGAGGTTCAATTGTCACGCGAGCCTCAAGTCAAGCCCAAATACATGCAAAGATGTAGGATCAAGAAAGGAATATATTCACAACCATGACACACTACGATAATTGAGTCGGATATTTAATGAAGAGAGAGGCTTATTTTACCCCCATTGTAGTCCACATAGGCAAGCATTGAGAGTGAATAGACTTGGCTTACTCTCTTTCCTAGCAAACTAACCAATCCAATTAGAAAGGAACCAAATCATTGCTCTAAGGTCACGTGAAAGCCCAGCAAAACAAACATTTAATGAAGAGAGAGGCTGACTTTCCATTCCCAGCTCACGCAGAAGTCCAACGCATGAAAGCCATGAGGCACACTACCAGAAATAGCACCTATGGAAAGCTGACCCAAGAAGGCAGCGCCTTAGGTAGAAGGCATGATGTAGGCTTCACAGGGTGGCAACAGCTAGCCATCTTGCATCGAAATGGGGGTAGCAGAAGAACTAGGGAGAAAGGGGAAAATCAAGCCACAATTAGAGATTCCTTGAGAATGAATCATTCAACTACTAATAGGTCAAGAGCTTTAGGGGAGGGATCCATGATAACACATAGTGCCACAAAGCCTAGAAAGCATCACTCTGTAACCTTAGTATCTTTTCCATAACTCCCTTTGAGCATTCCAACCATCAGAAAATTTGTTACCACCCTAGGAAACCCAGATTATCCAACCGAGAACACCATACAACCATGCGAACTCTCTCTTTTCCATGCTAAATGGATGAACTTCTAGCTTCCACACCATGATTCTCTTCATCAAGTTATTATTTGCCCAATCATGCTATCTTCGAGTCATTGATCTAACTGGGATATTTCTTAAGACGTGCTAATTCTTTCGAGGTGCTTGGTACGAAACTGAACTAAGGAAGATAAGAGGACATTCTCAAAGCCCAAGTCCACCTTGTCCTAAAAGTCCCGCAACAACCCCAAAAACTGTTCGAATCTGCCAACACAGAACGCCATTTTCCCAACAATATAGCAATATAGGATCAGTGGTGAAACTTGGAATTGTCAAGAGAATGGCGGAATTTAAAAGGGTAAAAAGTCCCCCAAAAATGTAGACAACCATTCAAGGTCTAAGTCCAAAGTCTGGAAGAAAATTAACTAATATTTCATCCAACTCATGACCTTACTTTAATATGAACTATCCAGAATAGTCGAAAGATCTTTTGGACTAGCTAATGTATAAAAATCTTGACAAATTTTCTTTAGTAATTTGTTGAATTTGATGATAAAAGATGAAAAGTGATTCTGAGTTTGTAGTACTTTACAGAATAATTTTTAAAGCTCGTAAGAATTTATAATGAATTTTAAGAAATAATGGTGTATAATACATGGCTTAAAAAACATTTGCAAAGTGGCAAATTGATTGGAGAATAATTAAAAAAAAAAAACAAATCCTATATATAGTCTTTGACTAGCAAGCTAGGTGGCGCAAATTGATTGGACAATAATTAAAAAGAAAACAAATTGTGTGAAATTTAGAGGCCATGTAGGGTGGGATCGTAGGAATATGGGAGAGAGAAACTCTCTCTTCTTTTTCCTCTCTCTTCTACATTGGAACCAAAAACTGCAGAATTGCAGCTCTCCATTCCTTCTTTATCTGGTTTGAAAAAAAAAAAAAAAAAAAAAATTTGATTTCCAATCGTAAAATAATCAGAGTGAAATAATAACAACGATAACAGCTATTTTGTCGAACACCTTCCGTGCAAGTTCAGAGGGGCGAATTCCTCGCTCTTCATGGGATTTCTCACAAAAGGAGTTACGATCGCACCTCCTTCCGCCTCTGTGGCTTTGCCATGACATGTGGCCACACTTATTTTCCTTCATCCCACTCCTCCTTGTACTAAACGTCATCCTCGTCATGATGTTGTAGATTACCCCAAATTCTTCAATTTTGTAGTCAACGATACACAGAGCAATAGAACTACAAGGATTCTGGACAATTTTTAGATTGTGAAGAAAGTTGGAGCTTCACCGTAAAATTAATTGGCAATATAGGGAGTAACCTAACTACTTATAAGTACATGCAAGGTCCCTTCTTTCTCTGATATGGGATTGACACTCTAAACACGCCCCCTTACTTATGAGGGATTTTCATGCTTATCACGTAAACAACACAAATCAAATATGTAATATAGTTAATAGCGGAAATAAGCAAATCACAAATACAATTAACCACTAACCTTGTAAAACCATTGCAACCAAAAAACTAGAGCTCTTCTACATTTAACACTACTGTATACAATTAACAAGCAATGGGGCTTGTTCTCTCTGTTTTGCGTAATCAGTGTGAATGCAGGGACCTCTATTATATATCCATGGTGGCGGTGTTTGATTAGGTTACTTCCCATCATGTAATCCTAATCAAATTGTATAAACAAATATCCTTATCACCACAAACCAAAGTTATCATATCAGAATAGTTAAACCTATTCATACCAAGATTACTTCCAGCTTTATATTCGATCAAATACATTCCCTGATAACTTTACAAGTCTAATCTATCTCAATCTCTTAAGACTTCAATCCCTTAAGCACGTGATTAACTGAGTGTGCAGCTCTAATTAGATTACATTCTCCCACTAGAGCCAACACTTGTTTTCACACATGCCACCATATAAGAAATCATACTTCAATGGCCATGAGAATAGGAACAACAAAATCCCAGTAACAAGTTTCTGTCATATGCCAGCATTCACGAAGAACTAAAAGGAGTCATGTCTTTAAAACATAAACACTATCCCCTGAATCACTATCATGAAACCATCATACACATGAAACTCTAATAAGACATGAAAAATTAATACAACATGCATGCTTGAATGTTTCCGTAATGCACTTTGTATTATATTCCACCTTTAATAAAACTAGTAAACTAGTCTTCTTCATTGTCTCACATTGAGACCTTTAAGTTGCCTTCTGTAATAACAATTAAATACAAATTGTTTTCCAAATAACACATTAAAAAATGTATTGTATCATAACTATAAACTGCAAACATGGGAAACTTCTGCAACCAATAGTTTATTACACTTTATTAGCTAAGATAAACTGTAAACTTTAATGCATGTATCAAATAACTAAGGTTGAAAACAACAACATAATGTAATCAAACCATAGGCTGCCACTAGTCCACGATATCAAGGCTTTCTAGAACCCCCCATCTTCTGTATG
The DNA here is from genome assembly GCF_041283825.1 of Pyrus communis. Lineage (NCBI taxonomy): Eukaryota > Viridiplantae > Streptophyta > Magnoliopsida > Rosales > Rosaceae > Pyrus > Pyrus communis. The sequence continues at coordinate 12,444,915 of NC_142577.1, forward strand.
TGCTTCTTAAAGACCACCACTAGAAATGGCTTGGTTAATGGATCATCAATCATGGAAGATGTTTCCATGTAATCTATTTTAACCAAGCCCTCTACCACCTTCTAACGAGTAACAAGGAACTTAATATCCAAATTTCTGGTAGCATTGGACCTTTTGTTATTCTTGGTAAAAAATATGGCTGCATTGTTGTCACAATAAAGTTGTATTGGCCTTGAGATCGAGTCAACTATTCTGAGACCTGTGATAAAATTCTTCAACCAGACTCCTTGATTAATTGCTTCATAACATGACAAGTACTCAGCCACCCAGAAGTTGACTTCAAATCATCGGGACAACCTGCAAAATCTGCATCACTATATCCTTCTAGAACCAGTTGATCATCAATTCTTTTGAAGACTAACATGTGTGATTTAGTCCTCTGAAGGTATCTCAATACTATCTTACCTGCATTCCAATGTGCCTCACCAGCGTTGGACTGAAACCTCCCCAAAACACTAATTGTAAAAGCAAGATCAGGTCTTGTACAACCTTGTGCATACATTAGGCTCCCAACTAGTGATGCATATGGCTTGTCTTGCATGGCCTCTTTCTCTAAGTTATTTGTAGGACACTGTTCTTTACCCAATTTGTCTCCCTTGGATATCGGCATTTCTGTAGTTCCACACATTGACATATTGAATCTCTTCAACACTTTTTCTATATATCCCTTCTGCGACAACCCTAGTAACCCTTTCTTCCTCTCCCTTTAATCTCGATACCCAAAACATATGCAGCCTCACCCAAATACTTCATTTCAAAATGGTTTTGCATGAAAGACTTGGTGTCATCTAAGAGACTCATACTGTTCGTGGCCAATAAAATGTCATCTACGTAGAGCACCAAAATAATAAAGTCGCTCCACTAATTTTCAAGTAAATGCATGCATCAAAGGAATTCTCAACAAAACCATGCTCCCTTATAACTCAATGGAATTTTAAGTACCACTGCCTCGACGCTTGCTTTAATCCATAAATGGATTTTTTCAATTTATAAACCAAGTGTTCTTTCCCTTCCTCCATAAAACCCTCTGGCTGAGCCATGTATATGTCTTCTTCTAAATCACCATTCAAGAAGGCTATTTTTACATCCATTTAATGTAAAAGCAAGTCAAAATGCACCACCATTGCCATAATAACTCTGAATGCATACTTCATTGATACCAGACTGAACGTGTCTTTATAATCAACCCCTTCTCTTTGAGTAAATCCCTTTGCAACTAGACTCGCTTTATGCCTTTTGATGCTTCCTTTCGAATCTCTTTTTGTCTTAAGCACCCACTTACAACCTATCGGTTTGATGCCCTTAAATGGTTCTACTAATTCCCAAATATTGTTGCTTTCCATGGAACTCAATTAATTTTTCATTGCCTCAATCCACTTGTTGGAGTTGCCACTTGTCATGGCTTCCTTGAATGAAATAGGGTCTTCGAATTCTGACAAGTGTGATTCACTTTCAGCAAAATAAACAAAATCTTTTAGAGTGTTAGACTTTCTTACCCTAGTTAGATTTTCTCAATGGAACAATAGGTTGTTGCATTAATATTTGTGCTTGTTGTATGATTGGTTGTGCATGCTGCATGATTGGTTGTGCTTCATTAGTGACATCTGCATGCACTTCAATCTCATTTTGAACCTCCCCATTTTCACCTTCTTTATAATTATTGTGTAGCTGATCTTCATGGTTGTCATCAACATCAATATTAGTCATTTGCCCAGGAATATCAACCATGGTAGTCACTTTATTATAATCTTCAATCTCTGCCCCATTCTCGATAACCGCATCTTCACCTTCCTCGAACACGAACTTGTTTGGTTTGCAAGAAAAGTCATCATTACCTTGAGTGTGTTCCAAGAAGATTGCCCTTGCTGTCTCAACGATTTTCATGCTGTAATTAGGGCAATAAAATCTATAGCCCTTGGATCTGTCTGCATAACCCACGAAGTAACAGCTGATGGTCTTGGAATCTAATTTCTTACCATTAGGATTGTAGACCTTTGCCTCTACGTGGCACCCCAGACATGAATGTGTTTCAAACTAGGATTTCTCCTAGCCCATAACTCGAAAGGAGACCCTTCCACAGCTTTGCTAGGAACCCTATTAAGAATGTAACTCGCTGTCTTCAGGGACTCTCCCCACAAAAAATCTGGGAGTTTTACCTTGCTTATCATGCTTCGAACCATGTGAAGAAGTGTTCTATTTCTTCTTTCTGCCACCCCATTTTGCTCGGGAGTTCCTGGAGTGGTATATTGAACAACAATACCATGATTTTGCAAGAAAGAAGCAAAAGGACCTGGATGTCTACCTGTTTGATCATACTTTCCATAGTACTCACCTCCCCTATCAGACCTTACAACCTTAAATTTTCTTTCCAATTGGTTTTCAACTTCCTTTTTGTAAATTTCAAAAACTTCTAGGGCTTTAGATTTTTCAGAAATTAAATAAACATAACAAAATCTTAAAAATCATCAATGAAGGTGATAAAATATTTATTTCCTTCAATAGTTTGTGTGGGAAAAGGACCACAAATGTCCGTATGAATGAGTTCCAAAAGTTGTTTGCTTCGTGTGGAACCTTCCTTCCTAAACTTAGTTAATTTTCCTTTGATGCACTCCACACAAAAATCAAAATCATTAAAATTTTATGGAGGCAAGATTTCATCTTTCACTAAGAGTTTCATCCTTGGTTTTGAAATATGATAAAGCCTTTTATGCCGTAAGTTTAACGACTGAAGTGACTTTGTTTCTTTGCTCTCCGTATTAAAGATAACTTGATTATTCTTAAGTGAAAACTAAAACATGCCATCAACCAAAAATCCGGTACCAATATGGGAAGAATTATAAAAAAAATATTGAAGCCAATCTTATTCATAGTAAAATAAAACCATAACAAAACTAATCTTGAAACTGAAACAAGTTTCCCTCTCATTGAAGGTACATAAACGACATTTTCCAAATCTAATTGAAAACCAAAATCCAAATTAAGCCTAACTGTGCCTAGAGCCTTGACTTCAACCCTTCTCCCATTGCCAACGGATACCTTGACATCATCTTTATTTGAAATTCTCTTTGTTATGAAGTCCTGCAATGAGTTCATAACATGAACAAAAGAGCCAAAGTCAAGCCACCAAGCACTACTAGGTATATCAATCAAATTACTTTCAAAACAAGCAAAAACCTTTTTAACTTTTTTAGCTTCTTGTTTAGCAAGCCATGCTTTATATTTAGGACAACTCCTCTTCATATGGCCGGCCTTTTTACAAAAGTAACATTTGACAACTCCTCTTCATCCTTTTGGAGAGAAGGATGCTCAACCAAATGAAAGCCCAAATTTAAAACAGCAACTGAATGAGAATCTGACGTTATAAAATCTAATTTAAAAAGTCTCTCACACATTTACATAAAACATGTGAAGGACAATCACTTTAGAGTTTCAAAATATAAAATACTAAAATTTCCATAAAAGTATTGGGAAACAAAGTTGGCATCTCACCTTCCACAATAGGTCGACAAATCCTTTGATTACGCTTTAGCTTCTTGTTTACCTAAAAACACAAATTCAATGTTCAGAATATCATAATTTCATGAAATGGTTCACCTTTGAATCAAGAAGAACTCCTTTGTTTTATGTATGGTACTGATAACCAACTCATAATATTGGATCTCAATTTATTTCAAACTTTTATGCATTTTTTACTATTCTAGGATCCATTTAGGCAATCTCTTAAACCATTAGTTTGTTCCCTTTGACTAAAGTAAAAAACAGCACATCCGCTTGCTGCTTAGTGACTTGATAAGTCAGTCACAAAGATAACATGTAGAATGCAAATATGGATCAGGAAAAACCAACAGCTATAGAATTGATTATATAGAAGAAGAATACATACTTATTGTGAGGTTATCCCAGCTATCCACTATGACCTAGTATATAGCAAGTAAAAACTACAGCAGCAAAGATCTCAAATATATAAATCTTACATAAACTTTGTTTTTGTACAGTGTCTGCTCCCTTCAATGACGGCTTGTTTCTTATCCAGAAAAATAAAATGAGCAGGTTAATGATACTCACATGTGCAAAATGATAATCCTATGGTCTAAAGTTAACTGAGTTTTTTAGTGTAAAATCCCTAATTTCCAAGTTTCTAAAAAACGCTAGACGCTAGTCGAGCGGCGGGCTAACGCCTAACACCTAGGCGGCTAAGCAGATTTAGGTAAATTTGTTATATATCTTGTAAATAAGTGCATATTGACACTTACAAAAAATTGTACTTGTATGAAATCCATAGATAAGATAATCAAGGTTCTAAAAAAACGCTAGGAGCTAGTCAGGCAACAGACTGGGGTCTAGTACCCAGGCGGATTTAATTAAACTTTACTATATATTATATAAATAAACATCAAATAATACTTATATTATTTTTTGCAAGGAAATAACACAATATTTATATCATGTGCGAGTTTAATTTAACGTGAATATGGTGGAGTCTTAAAATAGAAAATAGAATAAAGAAGGAAAATAAAAGTTACAAAGGATAAATAAACAATCTTTAAAAATGATAAATGGATAAATAAACGACAAAAAGAAAGTTGAGGTCATGAAGGAAAAAATAAGGGAAAATGGGTAATCAAATGACAAAAGAAAGATGGGTTAAGAAAGATTAGAAAAAGAATAAAATGGTGGGGTCTAGATTCTGTACAGTTAGTTTAGAAAACCAATGTATACTAACGAAAAGTAGCAAAATTAATCGACATCTTTTGCAAACGACCCCGTTTAGGTAAAGGGAAACTTCAAGAAGGCGGCTTCGTCTTCTTCAGTGAGTTGTTGCCGATCTGCAACTCTTCTTTTTTTTTTTTTTTTTTTTTTTTTTTTGCAGATTTCGGTTTCCACATAAATCCGTCTAGTCCCGCACAACTCCGCCTAGCCCCGTCTAGCACCGCTTAATCCCGCCTAACTCCGTCCAGCTGCCGCCTAATTAGCTATCCGTTTTTTGGTCCGATTATAGGCAAATCACATTAGTTGACAGACAACTAGCGCCTAGGTGCCGCCTAGGCCACTTTTTAAAACACTGCTAATTTCATTGCATTTCTATTGATCACAGTTCGTGACTTGTTAAACTTAATATATCCTTAGACATTTTGGGAACTTGACAGCTTAAATTTTCTTTAGTCACAGATGTGCTCATAAAAGCAAATTACAGTGACCCAATATACACTAAAAACTTGGAAAATAGACTCAATTAGTCAACGAACAGGTGCCTCACCTTTCATGTTAAAGACCAAAGAGAGAAAACCAAGCCGAACTCTTCAAAATTCGTTGGCACACATGCATCATCAGCTCAATTGAATGTATAATGCATACTTAGATACAACCATTCAAACAATTGTTATAGATTGACATAAGCCTCCAAACTTAAAAAAAACTGAAACCTTAAAAAAGTAAAACCTTTTTTCCTTCATATTTGTACTATTTCGATTATTTTATCTCTCTATCACTTGATTCATTATTTCTAAAGGAAGTTCTAATCACTACCAAAACAGCTTAATAACAGTTGATTATCTCTAAAAAAAAAAAAAAAAAGAGGGAAAACATGAAATACTAACTGTACTCAAAATCCCAATTGCGTAACACATGGTTCTAATCTAATCCCTGATTCTAAAATTTAGAATTCGACACAAAAATGAAAATGGAAATGATTAGCATGGAAATGAGAGAGGGAGAAGTGTGAGGGAATCTACACATGAGGGCTTTGGATCCGAGTCCGGAGCTGGAAGTGGCAGAGGTTGCGAAATTAATAGTATGGAGGAGGCGGGAAGGATTTTCCTCTGTGCTGCCTCATGGCCTTCCCCGTCGCTGGACTTGCTCTGGTTCCTTGCAAAAACAATGAAAATTAAATGAGAAACTCGTCGGAAACTCGGAAAACCTCGTCGAAAAAACTGGACAGCAACTTACCTCGGATTCACCTTTAACCCGTAACAAATCTTTTCACATTATTCTCTATTGCCACTCGTACTTCACTCAGTACTAATCGATATAGCTGAAAGTCTGAATCATGAAGAATGAGAAGTTGAAGTATATCAAGTGATAAAATTGTCAACAATGAAGAATGGGACATTGACCATGGAGACACTGCAAGAAGCAACAGTGAGCAAATTAAATAAATACCAGCATCGACCTTTAGAAAAAAGTAAGACCAGCAACTATAAATGAAGAAGGTGCAATCAACAAAAAAAAGCGTATTATAGGAACATGGATCTCATAACTGAAAGACACTTTCTCACCAAACAATGGAAAATAATTGGAGGTGCAATTCAATAAAAAAAAAAAAAAAAGAAGCTAGCACTTGCTTATTGCCTTCCAAAGAAGCTAATGAGTCTATCTGGTTGAAGAAGTTTTTAGCATTGCCAGTAAAAACAACAAAAATCACATCAAATTTCAAATTAATCAACTCAATAGCATGCGTACCTTAACCGCTAAATGACGAAACATTGGTTCCTCAAATGGATCGTAAAGATCACAAACACAAATCATGAATTAGAGTTCAAATACGCATCTCCCAATTTGAAACCCTAACGTAATTCCCCAATTGTCAAAATTATTCAAAAAACAAAGAAAATTTCCAAAACATTAAACCCAAAAACCCACTACTGTAAAAACCCCAAAATCCCGAGATTTATAGCCAAAAAAGAAAGAAAATTTCCAAAAAATAAACCCTAAAAACCAAAAACCCACAAATATGCCCTCTTGAGGAACCATCCGAGATTCAAATCAGAGAAATCACACAGAAGGGATTGAAGATTGTCACATACCGACTTGGAAGATGCAACCCTTGGGGTTCTAGCTGCTAGGGTTGAGATGTCAATGTTATGATCTGGAATTACTTCGGTCACAATTACTAAGAAGGGACCAAAATGTAATAAGTGAGATAAGTTTGGGGGGTCATTTTCCTATTTGTAGTTGTAAAGGGAGTTGTTTACAGGTTTTCTGCTGTACTGGGTTACTATATAACCATTTGTGTTTCTTTGAGTAAGGCATATATACAATTTACAAAACCAATTCTGTTCAGGGTTCTCTTCGACTTCTCCCGCCCTTTCTAATCTTGCAAGCAGGTTTAGGTTTGAGCCTTGCTAGGGTTTGGTGCTAACATTGGTATCAGCCTCTGATCCTGGTTCCCTTCCGCGCATGCCCCGTGCTGCTACCACCACTCGTATCTCTGTGATGGACGGCCGAGTTGCTGAGCTCGAGAATTCCATGGCGTCGCTCAAAGCTTCTGTCGATGCTTCCATGGGTTCTCTTCCTTCCTTAATTGACAATGCGGTCGCTGCTACTCTCGACACTAAATTGCAACTCTATTTCGAGCAATTTCGTCGTGAGCTGCACTTTCGACCGGGCAGTAGTGGTCCTCCTGTGCCTATGGCTCCTGATTGTTCTGATCCTCGTGCCTCTGCACCTGATCTACGACCTCCGAGTCTGAATCGTTTTGGAGGTGATCATCCACCGCGGCCTCCATGGACCCAGCGCATTGAGTTTCCTCACTTTGTCGATGGAGATGATCCGATTGCTTGGATCTACAAAGCCGAGCAATTCTTTTCTTACTACAACATTCCATCGGATTCTCGCATGCTTACTGCTTCCTTCCATTTCGAGGGAGAAGTGTTGCAGTGGTTTAAGTGGCGCGATTGTTTGCGTACTACACCAACCTGGGAAGAGTTCACTCATGCTTTGTGCCTAGAATTTGGACCACTCGAATTTGAGGACACAGCGGAGACACTTTTTAAGCTGCGCCATACAGGTACTTTGAAGGATTACATATCTGAATTTAGGCGTTTGGCTACTCGTACTTCTGATATTAGTCCTGTGTTGCTTAAGAGTTGTTTCCTGGGTGGTTTAAAAAAAGAGCTGAGGTTCGATGTTAAATTGCTTAAACCTGCTACTGTCCATGATGCAATTGCCATTGCAGTCCAACTAGATGCGAAATTTACTGAGTTTAAGAGTAGTCAGGTTAAACCTTCTCCTGTGTTGAAACATCAGTTGGTCTCTGCCCCTACTCCTCCTCCAGTGCCTTCACGCCCTGGTAATCTGCCAGTTAAGCGATTATCCCTTGAGGAAGTTCAACGAAAGCGGGAGCGCGGCGAGTGTTGGTTTTGTTCTGATAAGTGGACACGGGGGCATAAATGTGGATTAAAGCAACTGCTTATGTTAGATCTGTTGGATGGGGTTGATGAGTGTCTTACTGAGGAGATGCCGGCGAATTCAGAGTTGTATCACATGGCACTTAGTGAATGCGCTTTTTATGGTACCACTGCGAGCCAAACACTACAAACCATGAAGGTCGAGGGTCTGTTGCAAGGCCATTCTGTCAAGATTCTTTTGGATTCCGGGAGTACTCACAATTTTGTGGATTCCAAGCTTTTGAAACAATGGGGATTTCCAGCTCAATCTACAAGGCCTTTCGAAGTTATGATTGCAGATGGGGGAAAGGTGCAAGGGTCAGGGTGTTGTAGGGATATGCCTCTGTCGTTGGGGGGTTACCAGTGTGCAGTGGACCTTTATGCTTTGCCATTGGGTGGATGTGATGCAGTGTTAGGAGTACAATGGCTTTCTTCTGTGAGTCCAGTTCTGTGGGATTTCCAACTTTTAACCATGGAATTTTCGAAGGGGGCTCGGAAGTTTAAGTTGTTTCATAGTCCTCCACCAGTTCCATTCATCCAGGAACTTCCATTGCATAACGTTGATAAGGAACTTAACAGTTCTAATCTGGGTTTATGTCTTTATTCTCTGGACACTACTCAGTTGGGAATTAGTACTCTCAACCATTCACAGCTGCAGGAATTACAAGCATTGTTGGACGAATTTGAGGCTATTTTTGAGCTACCTACTAAACTGCCACCATCCAGATCACTGGATCACTCTATTCCTTTAGCCCCGGGTGCTAAACCACCCAACTTGAGACCTTATCACTATGGACCTCTTCAAAAAACCGAAATTGAGAAGGCTGTGCAGGAGCTTTTGGATGCAGGATTTATCAGGGCTAGCCATAGTCCATTTTCTTTCCCTGTACTTTTAGTCAAGAAGAAGGAGGGCACATGGAGAATGTGCATTGACTATAGGGAATTGAATGCACTTACAATTAAAGATAAGTATCCAATTCCCCTTACTGATGACTTGTTGGATGAATTGCATGGTTCCAAGTATTTTTCTAAGCTAGACTTGCGATCTGGATATCATCAAATTCTGATGAAACCTGAGGATGTGGGCAAGACAGCATTTAGAACCCACGAGGGTCACTATGAGTTCTTGGTGATGCCTTTTGGGCTCACTAATGCCCCTGCCACATTTCAGAATTTGATGAATGATCTGTTTAAACCATTCCTCAGGAAGTTTGTGCTTGTCTTCTTTGATGATATACTCATTTATAGCACCTCTTGGCAGCACCACTTGGTTCATTTGAAGGCAGTACTAACTGTGCTTCACAAAAATCAGCTCTTCCTCAAAAAATCTAAGTGCTCTTTTGGTCAAAGTAGTGTTGAGTATCTGGGCCATATAGTGTCTCAGGATGGGGTGGCTGCAAATCCCTCAAAGCTCAAAGCCATTCAGCAGTGGCCTCAACCCAGAAATGTCAAGGAGTTAAGGGGATTTTTAGGGCTTACTGGCTATTATCGCAAATTTATTCCCGGTTATGGGAAGGTCTGTCAACCTTTGTACAATCTGACCAAAAAAGAGGGATTTTCTTGGAATGAGTCAGCTAGTGAAGCTTTTAGACAACTCAAGAGCATTATGTCTTCACCACAGGTCTTAGCACTTCCTGATTTCTCTCAAACATTTGTAGTCGAGTGTGATGCTTCTGGAAATGGTATAGGTGCTGTCTTGCAACAAAATCATAGGCCTATCGCATTTTTCAGTCAAGCATTGGGGCCTAGGAACCAGGCATTATCGACTTATGAGAGGGAGCTTATTGCCATAGTTCATGCCATACGCAAATGGCAGAATTATCTGCAAGGGAGACACTTTGTTATCAAAACTGACCATAGCAGTTTGAAGTATTTCTTGGGGCAGCGAACTAACACTCAATTCCAACAAAAATGGGTGGCTAAGCTTCTCGGGTTTGATTATGAAATTCAGTATCGAAGTGGGAAGGAAAATACTGTGGTAGATTCTTTATCTCGCATTCCAAACCATCAGGAAATTGTTGCAGGGGACAATATGGAATTAGCTGCCATATCTTATCCGGATTTTGGATGGATGGATGACTTGAGAAGGTATAATGAGAGTGATTCTTGGATCCTGGACAAAATTAAGGAGGTGGCTGAGTACAAACTTAAAGGCACCAGCAATCCTGCTTTAGCTAAATATTCTGTTGATAATGGATTTTTATGCTACAAGAAGAGGGTAGTAATTAGTCCAACTTCTCAGTGGAAAATCAAACTCATGGAGGAGCATCATTGTACACCAGCAGCAGGTCATCAAGGGGTAGCTAAAACTTATCAACGAATTAAGAAGGGGTTTTATTGGCAAGGGATGAAAGGGGATATAAGGAAGTTTATTGCTGAATGTGCCATATGTCAACAAAACAAGTTTGAAACCATTGCACCCCCTGGATTGCTTCAACCCTTACCTCTGCCACAAAGGGTGTGGTCTGATATTAGCATGGATTTTATAGTTGGATTGCCTAACTGCAAGGGAAAATCAGTCATCATGGTGATTGTGGACAGACTTTCAAAGTACAGCCACTTTATTGCACTGGCTCATCCTTACAATGCTTCTATAGTTGCTCAACTATTCATAGAACATGTTTTCCGATTACATGGTATGCCTAACTCCATTGTGAGTGATAGAGATCCAGTGTTTGTCAGTGCTTTTTGGAAAGAACTCTTTAGACTCCAAGGTTCCAAACTTTGCATGAGTTCTGGATATCATCCGCAATCTGATGGGCAGACAGAGGTAATGAATCGATGTTTGGAGACCTACTTAAGGTGCTTTGTGGAGGGCCAGCCGAGGAAATGGGTTCAATGGTTACCATGGGCAGAATGGTATTTTAATACTGCGTACCATACTTCTTCCAAGTATACTCCATTTGAAGTGGTGTATGGGTTTTCCCCACCTTACATCATCCCACATGAGGTTGGTTCGACCAAAGTCGCTTCTGTGGAACAATGCATGATCGAAAGAGATGGGTTGCTGGCAGTGTTAAAGACTAATTTGCAGCTAGCTCAAAATCGCATGAAAGTGCAAGCAGATAAGAAAATGACTGAGAGACACTTTAATGTTGGAGATATGGTGTATTTGAAGTTGGTGCCCTATCAACTGCACTCATTGGTGAATCATAGCTATCATAAATTACAACCACGGTTCTATGGTCCTTATGCAGTTATTGAGAAGATTGGTGTTGTGGCATACAAGTTGGAACTTCCTGAGGGGTCCAAAATCCATCCTGTGTTTCATGTGAGCTGTCTCAAAAAACAGGTTGGAAATAATGCGATTCCCCAGATTGAACTTCCTCTGGTGGCTGAGGATGGATTGGTTCAGGACCTACCTGCAACTATTTTGTCGAGAAGGATGTATAAAAAGGGAAGTGTGGCTGGAGTTCAACTCCTAGTGCAATGGCAGGGTAAGGAAGCTGCAGATGCCACCTGGGAAGACTTTGATGAGTTCCAGAAACGATTTCCAGATTTTGTAGTTTAACCTTGAGGACAAGGTTGTTCTGAAGGGGAAAGCATTGTTATGATCTGGAATTACTTCGGTCACAATTACTAAGAAGGGACCAAAATGTAATAAGTGAGATAAGTTTAGGGGGTCATTTTCCTATTTGTAGTTGTAAAGGGAGTTGTTTACAGGTTTTCTGCTGTACTGGGTTACTATATAACCATTTGTGTTTCTTTGAGTAAGGCATATATACAATTTACAAAACCGATTCTGTTCAGGGTTCTCTTCGACTTCTCCCGCCCTTTCTAATCTTGCAAGCAGGTTTAGGTTTGAGCCTTGCTAGGGTTTGGTGCTAACAGTCAAACCTTCAACTAAGAAAATGACATTGGACAACGTAGGATACATACTGCTCCTGCGAAAAAGTAATAAGACTGAGATTAAGAATTCAAAGTGCAAACAAACATATACCAATAAAACTAACTTAAATTGTGACGGTATAATGGAATTAATCTGTGAAAGTGCACCAAACAAGGGGTGAGTCTTAGAACATCAATTTTCACATTGTCCCCTACATTTCATCAAAGATAAACATACAAATTTCCAAACAAAGCAAAGAAATTGAAATTTTGTCATCAAAACTAACTAACGAATCATAAGGAGACATCTTTGCTTGGTGTGTGGCAATGCTCTAACCCACTCTAGAATCGAATAGAGGTTGATAACGGACAGAAAGAAATACAAAGTAGGAAATATAATCAATATCATAAGTCAAAAGACTCAAAGCTTGCTGCAAAGGGTGAGGGGTCAACCATGTGACTTTTTGCCCCTTAACCTCGGCCTGCATGGACAAACAACGGAAGAATTCATACCCAAATAACACAATAACATAAAATGCACAGTTGAAGATTTGATAAGCAGTGTACAGTACATAACCAAACCTGATAATATATGCCTTTAACAGATACAAAAGACTTAACGCAATTTATGAGTCCGAGATATGTAAGCTTGCCATTCGTGACTCAATCTGGTACGAAAGCAACACCAATATTAAGGGAAGATTCCACAAAACGATTAACTCCTAGAAGTAACTAAGCATCATTTCATACTTGACAACTCCTTTTATTTAGAAAAATACAAATATCTACCTTCGACAGTTATGAATGCCTATCTCTATCTCTCTCACTCTTCCTTCCTCCCTCCCCCCTGCCTTTCCACTATTATCAACACGCGGCAGAAATAGACAGTGGCAGCCTCGTAAATAAAGTGAAATTCACTTCAAATCACTGTTAATGTGTACAGTGCAATTTCCCCTCCTCCTTTAGACTAAAGTAATTGCGTTATGCGAGTTTCAGGAAGCACACGAATTGTTGTAAAAGGATTCTTGGGAAGGGGCCACGACCATTAGAGCTAAGGTTGATACCAAGGGAAAAAAAAAAGTACTGCAACTGAGATACAGCCATTCCATGCGTAATATTTGATAATTTGACAACCAAGTATTTTTATTTGGTCTAGTGATTTTTCTCTTTCCAATGTATGAAGAGGTCCCCAGACTAAAGTGATACTTCGGAATAATTTATCACCTTCACCACTCGATCATGCACTAAGTTACGTCATCCACCTTGCATGGGAGTGAGTTCAAACGCTGTGAGTGGTTAATCTAACATCTAATCTACAAAATCTATCGCTTGATGCAAGTAAAACAAAACACACACATACACACCCCGCCCCCCGCCTTCCTAAAAGTCTCAGGACAGTGCATGGTTATGATCTAGTTGATGAAAGCGAGCTTTCCAGGGACTGATTCAGTTGATGGAAACGAGATTTCCCGGGACTGACCCAGCTCTTATGTGACTGACGTTTAGAAGTGAATCAGTGATGACAAACAACAAATAGATCACAATAAAAGCATCTCCTACAATCGCAAGCCACAAATTATGGCTTTCACGAAAAATACAAATACACCAATAAGCCGAAAGTACAGAACCCACAAGTACAACAGCAAGAACAATCTGCTGGCAGCTCAAAAGGAGTACATATAGAAAAGTTTGGTTTAAACTATGGACTCAGATGGCTTATAAATTGTTAGACAACCAAATTCAGCTGTTGCAGCAGGCAGAGGATTGCATTAACCGGAAACCCAGAAGTTGGTTGGATTCTACAGATTCAGATGCACTTCTACTCCATATATATGTATATATAGTATACTCAAAGGATGTCTGCACGAGCTCTCTCTTGCAATTAATTCTGCAAACCAACGTAAATTCCCAGTTGAAACAAAAAGGGATATTTAAACATCATGTTATCTTTACCCGTCCAGAAACCATGTTACACACTCTGCATTTTGCTAGATATCTCTTTTGGTTTTGCATCGTCCTTTTCCTGCAATCAAGTAAAAGCATCAAGTTGTTGGTTACAGATAACAGCAACAAAGGTCATTTGTAATCAAGTAAGCTAAATGGTACCGCTGTACTCAAGCTGGCAAAAACATACCCAAAAATGAAAAACATATGCACAAAATCCTTGGAGATAAGGAAACCAACTTAAGAGTTAGACATGCTTATTTCCAAACAAGTTGGGGGTTCAAGGGGTTATATGGTTGTTAGACCAGGCACCCTTACATTGACAACCTGCCCCAGTAAGTTTTCTCGGGGTTATACCGAGGATAGGGATTTCAATCAAGGACAAGTATCTGTTATGGTTTCCATGTCACTTCAGCGGTAGGCAACGGCAAACACGGGTTTCCATGTCACCTCAGGATTTATATCAGAATAAGTTGGGAAACAATGCCAAAGATGATGCAGAAATAATAATAATGTAACACAAGTTCATAAGAACAATCTTAAGGATCAGCTGCTATAAGGCTGAATGTCTTACTCACACAAGTTTAGCACTCATTGGTCATAATTTGAATACTTGTATTACATCTCAGACATGTTCTGACATCATAAAACAAAATGGGGACGTGGAGGTTGTTCTTGTAAAATATTTTACAATTGAGTATTAATTTTCCCTTATGACATCGAAAGTATGAGGAACTGATACTACATTATAATGGATCTTTGATATTCTATATCATAAATTTGAATCATTTTAATAGAACAGGCTAGCCTTAAGTTGGATTCTCTTGGAACAACAAGTGAGTATATCCTAATTTTATGTCCTTTCTTTCATCGTTCTACCAATATTCCTTCACCCTTGTAGCATTATGTGGATCAAATTACAGTGACTATTGCGGAAGTTTGATCACCATATTTCAAAAGGAATTGTAAGTTGCAGTAAGTCGACATGCATACTCTCCCACTTGTAAATTTCTAACAAAAAATTAAAGGACGTTCTGAAAAAACAAAATAACAACCTTTTTCTAACCAGAGGACTTAAAACCCTTGATTTTCATGGCACTGGTCTTGGGCACTGTTCTAAGAATCCCAGCCTAGTGCCGTTTAGGCCCTGCCTAGGCAACTGGCCACCACCCGATTATTTCCTAGGCGTTTGAAAATTAAGAAAGGACGCCTAGACCTGCCTAGCGCCCGCCCATTACACCTAGACGCCTCCTAGGTCGTAAATCTCACTTAGATAGAAAATAGATAACTTTCATTTTGCATTCTATTTTTTCAATAAATTGTAAGAAACTTGTTGAATACTTGAAAGATCACTCATTATATGCCTGTTCCCATGTTTTCAATATGTCCTAATACTTGATAATCTACATGTCATTCAATTTTGCAATTTATGTATCCCAATCCAATTATGTATTTATTTTCAGTATAAGTAGACATTTAATTATATGTCATATAATAAATTTAATTAAAATATTTATTTAAAAAAAAAAAAAAAAACCACCCAGGCCCCCACCTAGGCACTAGGCTCTGCCCGCCGCCCAACTAGCGCCTAACGTCTTTTAGA
This sequence comes from Pyrus communis, assembly GCF_041283825.1. Lineage (NCBI taxonomy): Eukaryota > Viridiplantae > Streptophyta > Magnoliopsida > Rosales > Rosaceae > Pyrus > Pyrus communis. The sequence goes on from NC_142577.1 coordinate 12,460,494, forward strand.
ACCATTGTCCTAGGAAGGCATTTATAAATGCAAAACCGGAACATTAACGAAGAACTTAAACAATAGATTCAATACAAGACAACATATACATAAGTATTGGTTGTATGAGAATGCGTAATGAAACAAAGGACAAGAAAAATAATCCAATGATTGAACTCAGTTGCTTATATCAGCATCAATCAACATCTGCACACTTCAATCTATTAAATGCTCAATCCAACAACAAATCAATCTAAGCCACTAACCAGTACAACATAAAAACACAACGAAAAGTAAACAAGTATTACGAATGCAAGCAAACGAATGGTTACCAGTCCCTTGCTCTGGTAATAATCATCTAGCGCCCACTGATATTTTGACTGATTTAATCCAAACCAGCGTGCCAAACGGTCGTCCAAACTTGAATGAGCTGCAACATAACCAAAGAGCCACCCTTAGCTGTAGTTCACTAGGGAAGAACATACCAGTAAAAGTATTCACCAAAACTCTGCCTAAAAGACTTCACAAGATGCAGGATTGGCGAAACTACAAAACAAAATTCAGCTTGCTGAACATTTGTTTTAAGTTTCTGCAAACCAGACACTGTATAATCTCCTATCTAGTTTCTCAGAAACCTAGCAGGGGCTGTAAAATCACCAATGGTCCCTGCGTACTTTCGGCAAGTAAAAAGAAAACAATAAGAACATCAATCCAATGGAAATTTCATCTTCCTAACAAATAAAATTATTTACAAAATTACTTACTCAACAATTCACAATAATGTCTGGTTGGCTTTCTTTCATTAATTTCATGCCAAAATCCCAAATTATCCTTCCTTTTCCTCCACTCCCCCACCCACAACCACAGAACAACCAAAAACCACACAAAAACATAGTAAAACAAAGACACGCATTACCCTTCTGCACTTTGGTGACCGCATTCTTAAAAATCCCCAACACCGAGCCATCGGACGAGGAATCCGAAGATACGGCAATGGGCTTCACCAATTGCTGAGGCGGCGGCTGGACCGGGGGCGGGGCCACCTTCCTGGGGGACTCAAAGACCGGCGCGGCCACCTTCCGGGGAGATTCAAAAACCGGTTCGGGCGGTTTAGGGGTGGAGGGCGGCGTCATAAAGACAGTGTAGGGCCCAATCTTGCCGATCATTGGAGGGGGAGTGGAGTCCCTGTTGATGGCCATCTGGCTTGTGTTTGGTTTGGAGGAAGATGGGAGAGAAAGTCAGGGAAAGTCAGGGAAAGTGAGGGATCTTCGTGAGTTTCGAGTGAGAAGGGGAGTGGAGTTGCTTTAAGTTAGAGAGACCGAGTGAAAGTAGTGAGCTGGTGGATAGGAGGGAGGAGGAGTAGTGTCGACTGCACGCAACCCCAAGTGGTCATATCTTTTATCTTTTGTGAGTATATTTTTAGAAAAGCTAATAAAAAATGATTTGAAGATTTTGAATTTTAATAATACAGATAAAATAAAAGATAAAGTGAATAATACTAGAATTGACTTTTTAGTGTAAAAATATGATTTTTCGTTAAAATAAACAGTACCGAGAATTTTTTCATTAAAGTTTGCTATATTTTTATGTGTTAGTATTTTGAAATAATTGTAATTTTCCTAGTTGGCAGATGTGGGATGGACTAGTGGGAGTGTACCTATTTGTACCCGTATAACTCGGAGTTTGCTTCCACTTGACAGGCAGCCTTTAGCGTTTGGCAGTGACGTACATGAGTACATCTCCATCTGCTCATACGACTTTGGTTCCTCCAAATAGCCCAAGCCCATCAAAATTCCCTTGTCATCGTCACGGCCATTGTCTAGCTTTGGAGCGTGCTTGTTTGTGGCGCTGCACTTCTTGGGTTTTAGGAGCAACCTCTGCTCTTTCTTTCTCCCTTTTGAGATTGAGTTCCAAGTTCTGGGTTGTGAAATTTAAATTACGCTAAGTTTCTATGCTGTTTTTTATTTCGTCAACTTCGATTCAATCATGCTAGGTTGTTATAGCTGGGGTTATTTTCGTAGAAATTGAGATTTTATATAAATATTGGTGAAACTTGTATTGGATTGTGATAAATAAAGTTATGTCTGTGTAACTTTGAAGCAACGAGTTATTGATTTGGATTTCGATGGGGGATAACAGATAAGTAAACGAAAATATAGAAGAAACTGATGATGTACACAAGATGAAATTGGTGCAAGGAGGGCTGAATTTGTGATGCCAAATGTAGACATTCGATCAGTTGAAACTCAAAGCGAATATGGAGTTTGATTCGTTGTTTAACAATAGTTATGCAAATCGCAGTTGGATCCGGGAATATAGTAGTAAAAATGGCAATGGTGGTGAGGGCTTGGTAAGGAAGGAATTTGTTAGTTGCAAACCACGTTCAAGAAGGTGGATGCTTATCCAAACCCAATTGAAAAGGTAAGAGGCCAGACACAAGGATTGACTGCAAGGCAAAAGTTGTGTTGTCGAAGCCAAATGATCATGATTAGTTTGTTGTAACAGTTTTCAAAGAGCGACATAACCACTATATGGCAAGCGCCTCACACTTATTTAAATCTCATCTTCGAGTTTATAAAGCAAAAAAGGGGATGATTGAACAATGTGTATAAGGCAAAGAAGGTGATGATTGCAAAATGTGCGGAGATCAATATTTCCATAAGTAAACAAGTGGATTTATCGGAGGTACAAAGTGGACAAAGTGGAGGAATCAAAGATATTGGTTGCATCCCTAAGGATATGTTTCATGCCGAGAAGGACTTGCAAGTACTAATTGCCCACTGTCTCGCTAATAAGAACTTAATGGATCTACACCATGTGAGGTTGAGATTGAAGAAACAACGGGGTTGAGTAAGGACGAATAGATAGTTTAATTGTTTTTGGCTAGGATTAACTAATATGTTAATTAATCATATGAATAAGTTCGTTTTAAATCTCATCTTAGTTTCAGGCCTCAAGGCCCATTGGGCTTTGAATAGTCAAGCCTAATGACTTGAGTTGTATGACAACTTAAATCACAAAAGGGCAAAAGGCTCACTAACACCTAATGGCCGGTCATAGAGGATAATTACAATTCATGCCACTCAAACGTGAGTGGCTATAAAAGAAAATTTGTATGCCAAATTTCATTGGGGTTACATGACGGAATTGGAGAGAACAAAAATGCTCTCCTTCCACCTCTAGGAAGCCGGTCACTTGGGCGAATTTTAACTAGCATCGAAACCCTCCCAAATCACTCATCTCTTTTTCATTCACCTCATGGATGTGGAAACATAGAGGTTTCCTTTCTTGGGAACTTGGAGAATCCATTCTTCCATCCTCCACCAAGAAATCCATGGAGCAAAGAAATTATGAATAAATGCCCTCTCTCATGGGTGATTAGCATTTGCTTATGCATAGAGGATTCAACAAATGTATAATAAATCTCAACTCCTTTCTTTAATATTTGAGTTGAGTCTTGGGTCACAACTACTAGGCTTTGAATTTAATGGGTAAAGTTTAAATTTGAGTACATTCAAGCATGGTTCCGCCTTTAATTACTAATTGCATGTGTAGATGTTACTCAAATGAACTTAGTAAAATCAAATTTTTGCTTCAGAAGGAGATGAACAATTTTGAAGTAATATGTCAAAAGAAGAGTTCAGCAACATTGAAAACATGACGGAAGCTTAGAACAGATGACTACAAATAACTAAAAGATAGAAAAGTAGCACAATAATATAACAATGTAAAATCTCCTACAATAGCATAATGCATGACAACGTACAATAATTCAAGTATCAATAAAAAATATAAGCATCATTGTAGTCTTTTATATGAAAAATATCCTAAAATGAAATATAAAATAAAAAAATTAATTCTTTTAAGAAATCCTCCCTGGGGTTTATTTGTACACAAAGCTCAAATTTCCTTATTTACATCATAAAGAATGAAAGTATTAACATATACATACATACATACATATATATACATACATATATATACATACATACATATATATATATATATATATATATTATAATGACCCAAGTGAACAACCACATAACCAACAATATTTACAACACTCCCCATGTCCACCAGTCAAGGGTTGTTGCATCATAAAAACAGAATAGGAAAACCTAGTGGGATAAAACCAAAGCAAAGGAAAATTACTACAAGCTCTTTGTGAATAATTGATAAGGTGTTGGACACACTTATAGCTGGCCCTACTAAAACCTGTTGGATTATAGGAACCCACATTGGTCGTATGAAAAATAGTATACAATTGATATATAAGAGATTTCACCCCTAATATCACTGAGGCATTTTGTGATAAAATTCTTCACCTAGTAATAGGTTGTTAAGTAAGGACAATATCAATGATGTTGGTGGTGGACCATCTTAACCTAAAATGTTTAACATGATATCAAAGCAAATTATTCTCTCGACACATCATGGGCCCAAGTTAGTAGCACGAATCATGCTTCCTCAAGTTCAAATTTTAAAAGTTGCACTAACTCCACCTTAAGGGTATTAATTAAACAATTGGGCCTTTGAAAAAGTTGGCATTGGCTCCAGTGACTGAATACTAACCGAGAAAATTGGGTCTTCGAAAATATTAGCATGGACTCCAAAGACTGAATACCGACCAACTAACCAGACTCTCGAAAAGATTGGTGTTAGCTCTAGTATAATGACTTGAACAGTTCTCAATGTGGGAATTGGTTTCTCTTGTGACCCAATGGGGGCCACTCGTAAAGGGGCATGTTAGAGCATAAGATCTCACATTGGTTGTATGACAAAATAACATACAACTAATATATGAGAGATTCCAAAATATCACCGAGACATTTTGTAATAAAACTCAACACCTAGTAATACGTGGTTGAGTTAGAACAATATCGCTGGTGGTGAACCATGTTGGGTCTGAAAAATTTATCTAAACCTTGCATGAAAACGGAGTAGGATAACATTTTGATCGATAGGAAAAAGGATGTGCATACAAACGATATCAAGTCACAACAGCAGTCAACTTTATATAACAAATGTATCTGGCTGAGGGTAACGAGGAAAATGTAAGATAACACGGAATCAAAGAGAAACTAAAGAGCAAAGATTCAGGGCAGCAAACCAAAGAAGCCGCATTCCTTCGAGACTGGAAATTCTTGAAACTCAGTCAGAAAACTTGGTCTGCACCCAAATATGACCGCCATGTTCTGCAGAGTTAAAGGCTGGCTTCTACACAAATCTGCCACACAATCCTTACTTGTATATCTTCTAAGCTGGATGCCATGTCTTACTCAAATGAAGGATAGCTGAACAAGGATTCATGACATATGCAGGAGAGGACTAGCAATACGTTACTATAAACATGCATCATTTTTCACGTTTGGTTCAAATTACAGAACGTAAAACAACACATAAGCATAATAAGACTAGGCCTACATATATAAACCTACCTATCCACTATGTACTACTAACCTGACCAAGGCAGAATAATTCACTCTCCGTACTGAAGGGTAGTCACACAAACCTCACAAAAAACAAACATGGTTCAAGTCACTCATGAAATTATTGAAAGTTCATCTCGAGCCAGGACAATTCCATATAAGAAATGTGCACTACCACTAACACCCAAAACAAGCCCCGACTAAAGTAACTTTTGTCAAGAGCTATTAGCGACTGAAGCAGCAACCTCTGCCTGGCCAATTCCTCAGAAGGAACCGCAATCTTGCACTTGAAGGCTAATGTGTGGTTACAGCGTGCTCCCATATACTCTTAATCAGATTACAGAGTTTGCCAGTGAAAGCTCATGGAGTTCACTTAACATCCACTCTTCACCAGTTTGACCACCAAGGACAATTGCCCTTGTCCCTCCAACAACACAAGTACTATGTCCCCAGGCGAATCTTGGGGGTCGCCCAGGTACATTCAATATCCTCCATGTAGGTTTTTCATCCGTTGGATCTAAGAGATAAAGTTGCGACGCTGAGTGAAGACCAGCAACAGACCCTCCAAAGATCAGTATTCTCCCACCTGGAAGGCTCACAGCTACATGATCCAGTCTAGGAGGAGGAGCCATGCCCCCTGGATTTCCAGAACCGGGCATTCCACTCCCTGTAACACACCTCCAACACGGTTCATCCTCACTCAGATCCATTGTGAACACATCGCTGGAACGAAAACGAAGTGGACCACTTTTGGCCAGGCCCCCAAACATCAAAATTTTTCTACCACCATATACAGACAGGGTGTGGCCCAATCTTGAGGGGGGCTTCCATGCTACTGGTATCTCTCTCCACACAGGTTTCTCCATTGAGAGATCAAGCAAAAAAGTATCACTAAGGAGTACTCCAGAATCTGCACAGCCACCTGACACTATCAACTTGGTGCCATCAAGAGTGCAGGAACTGTGCCATGATCTAGGAAGCGGAGGAGCCAACCCAGATATTTCACGCCAAGTTGGAGGCTTTGCATCCAAATCCAGTACGAACACATCATTTAGCAAGCCCTGCCTTCCACAGCCTCCAAATACCACCAAATGGGACCCATTCACACAAGATAGTGTATGGCCCCAACGACCAGGTGGAGGAGAGCTGACTTGTACATGCTGCCACTCTGGGTTACTGGCATTTAGATCCAATATGAAGGTGTCATTCATCGGTTGCATATTAACCCCTTCACCACCAAAAAGGACAACACGATTTCCAACTGCACAAGCACTAAAGTTACAGCGTGAGGGTTCAACAGAACCTCCAACAGTCACCTTTCTCCATGTTGCTGCTTCAAGAGTAGTCAGCTCCCGTGCCAACCTACCCCAACCTAGCCTCTTCGCACCAGGCACGGCCTCTAAAACCCGAGTTGTTTCACTACCCCATGCATTTTGGCAGACCATTCTCCAAAGGTCTTCATTCTTCGAAAGCTCATACAGCCGCCTACAGACTGAACCAATAGATGCAATGTCTCTAGGTGCCAATTTCGATAGAATCTTGAGAGCAAGTACCTCATCACTCAATTGCAGCATTCCACAAACCCCACGACACATATTCCGCTCCCCCAGGAAGGCAGCAGGACGGAAAGCAGAAAGACAAGAACGAAACCGATCAGAAAATTTTGCTGACTCCTTGATTGAAGTGCCGGGCACAGGACCTAGATCAATGTCTGCCTCCGTGAAGAACTGAATCCCGATAACGTGAGTTATCACATCATCATCCCCATATATTGGTGTCAGCCGCAATCTATTCATCATTGGAGATCCATCTTTCCTAAAGTTTAATAACTCGCCTTGGAATTCAATACCCTCCTCCAGACATCTTTTAATTTCTGCAACTACTGCAGAGTCTACTAGTGGATGCCTTCTTTTTGCAAATGGCCCTCTATATTGCAAAAACCGGCTGCAAAAAAAAAAAACAAAGCACCTACATCAGAACAAAGCAGAGGAAGGAAGAGAAAAGAAAGATGCACTATTTCTTTAGCTAACATCCAACTCCAACAAAAGAGAGCCCTCAAACTAAAGGAAACACAAAGACTATTTGGTTTGTCTCCAAATATAAAAATAAAAATAAAAAATTACACTCTAGTATATAGCAACAAAATCATATTTTTATTTATGCTTTGCCTTCAATAAGGTCAGGTTTAAACACAATAGAACCAAATGTCAAAGATGTAGCAAAGTTTATACTGACCTCCCCAAAAATTAGGATATCTTACAGCAGTAAACTTTGTAATAACTCGCATGTTGCAGCTTTGCTATTGTAATTTTGACTCAATTACTGTCATTGTTAACTTAACTCAATTTTGCAATACTATAAAGTGAAAGCAACAATTTTATCAGATCTATAAATAATAATAAAAGTTTAAAACTGTCAAAAGTACCAAAAATTATGAAACTTCAATCTTTTGTTTCCCCTCAAGGTGAATCGGCTACTCATATAATGAAATCAATCTTTTCTCCCATGGTTTGAACTTTGGAGTACACACTCCATGTGATTCGTAAGGCCCCTGATGGATCAAATACTAGGAATCACAAGGGCAAATAAATTATTATTGTCATGACATATGGCCATTAGATATTACTATCCTAAGCTCAGGGCAAGGCAATAGGTAAGGTCATTTATACAGTGACCATAATTTCAATGATTCAACTCAGGTTCAATTGAATGCTAGTTGCATCCAGTACAAGAGAGCCATTGATTCAACTCAAGTCATTGATACAGTGCCCATAATATCAAAATATTCAACTCAGATTCTATCGAGTGTTCTAGTAGTTGGTTTTTTTATTTCGGTTGTTCTTTCACATATCCAAGTGTGGTTCTCTTCTGACAAGAGTGAAGAATGTGTTGCATTCACTGTAGATGGCCAACCCTATAAAATAGCCAGTAGATGAACAATTACACGTGTCTAGTACTAATACTTAAAAAGACCAAGAAAAGAAAAATAAACAACCATTTAACAATAAAACTTGAAGCACTATCCTCAATGCAATGTTACATGTAACCAAACAATAACCCTAGCACATAATTTTTCCTTCTTTTTATACACACACACACACACACACACACACATGTACATAAATACATATAGTCCTCATCTTAAGAGGGATCTATTTCGATAAGAACCAAAAGGGGTTGCATTGGCAGGGTCACCCAGCAATGTGGCCCAAGGGTCCAAATTGACTAATTTTTAGATTTCTTTATAACTTTCCCATTTAAATTTTGATTTTGTTGATTTTCCACATAGATACTTCCTAAATGGAAATCCAAATTAAACACTTTGCATCATTGGACAACAGTGTAAAGTGGGACCCAAAATTACAATCCCTTTTACATCAGGTTTTTATATTCGTAAGCAATCGAATACACACCAACTCGTTCTTGATTACAATCCTGATAGCTTAGTTATACCTAAATGTGATGATCAAACATTCTTAGACTGGATTAGATCATTTTTAGAGCTTGTTCAATATCTTCATAACCCAGTTAAGCCACAAACACCAAGAAGCTCCCAAACAGAAACATACGCAAATTTCAGAATGCCCAGCTCCTTAGTAGTCAACACTTATATTTTATGACTTAAATGAGCCAATACAATGGTGCAATAAGAAAAAACATTTTTCTTATGCTTGACAGCTGAGCTTCGATGACTAACACCTTATGATATGCATAAGATTGCACTATTCCAAGTTATATAAATAAAATGAATACAACAACAACAACAAAACCTTTTCCTACCAACACAATCTCTATGCTCAAACAGGTTTATCAAATGACAATTTAGTGGTGAATATTTAAGCTTTATCCTACTTCAAAGTGGCCAATTATGGTGCCTGTAATATCATAAGAGACTTATGCTCTTTCTTCTTTATCTGCTTGTAATCATGGAAAATCTAAACACTTTTGAGCGACATTAGGCACTTCACTACTCAACTAGTTAGGACAATGAAAGAAAAATAGATGGACCATATCAGATACCATCTAGCATATGAATCTTCAAAAGTTAACTTGATGCTTGCAATTTGATGTTTTCATTGTATGACATTTACTCATGATGCTGAGACAAAACCATAAAAAAATAAAAAAAATAAAAAAAGCATGAACCCCTTGCATAAAAATATTTCAACTAACAGGTAAAGCACCAAAAAACATACCTACAATATAATCTTTCATATTATGACTAACGGAAAGAAAATAAAAGCATTTAATTCAACAGTATTATAGATTTTAGCTAAACAAACCTACTATACAACTCGTGTCAATGAACTTACTAATAGATTTCAAGCACTATAGTAGCAACAATCAAATTCCCCAAGCTTACACCCTAGATTAGAGGCAGAGAAGACTTTGTATTAAAATACACATATTCAGAAAATAAAATAAATTTTGAAGATACAGAGGACAATTAGAGTTTTCATTTGGGAGAGCCAGACTTTTGGCCTCCTTGAGCACTCTAGAGATGTAGTTGGTGTGGTTCATCAACTACAGTAGAGTTCTGTATCGAGTGTGGCTTGTTTTATTCCTTTTATGTATTGTTTTCTAATTGGGGTACCTTGAAGGGCTATTTGTCCATCCCATTTACAATTATTTTCTAATTTATATGAATTTCTCGTTTCTTATGAAAAAAAATTAAATTAAAAACTTCAATAAAATAGAGCAACAAGGCAACACCCAAACACACAACAGAAACCTGTCGCATCAAATTTTGTTATAATTATATCCTGATATTATCATTTGCTTTGACATCTACACCATGAGAAATTTGTATTGGTCCTACAGGAAGTAACACTAAACACAACACGCCGCCACCAGTCTCATGACTGGGTTTATGACCACAAGGAATCAACAAAACAATTACTTCCAGCTCCAATTTGCTTAATTTTCATCCAATTTCCGAGCACAAACAAAACCCTCGAGAACTCACAAACCCAATGAGCTGCCCAATACCAACCACAATCACCACAGAAAAAATCTATTCAATCCAAAATACCCATCACGCAGCTTCTTTAATAACGCAAAATACAATCCCCACGGTTTTCTCAACAAAAATTAAGTATTTCTGAGAACCCCAAATCAATCCCCCACCAAAAGCACCCAAAACAAAGACGCACCAATAAAACCCCCATTCAAAACCCTAATATCAAAATCCCAAGATAGAAAACTGACCAATTGCGCCCAAGAACCTCCTCGGCACGGTACCCCGAGGCCATTTCAAACACAGTGTTGACGTAGATGATGGGGTGGTCAGGGTCAAGAGCGTCCGTCACAACGAAGCCACACGGCGCCGTTTGGAGCAAATTCTCGACGGGGAACGGAAGCGGACCCGGGGCAGAAACGTCGTCGTCGTCAGGGAAAATCAAGCTCCCATCCTCGTCCTCCTCCTCCTCGGAGCTCAGATCGGAATTGCTATCCCACTCCATAGATATTGCTTTCAATCGGCCAGAAGAATTTGAATCGTCGTCTTCCTCCTTCAACCCATGGAAAGTTCGATTGGAATTGTTGTTGGCAGAGATGGAAGGGGAACGGAGGAGGTGGGAGGTGTGGGTGTGGGCGTGGGTGTGTGTAAAGGTTGAGAAATACGAGTGGTGGCAAGTGTTTGTGGAATTTAGCTTAAAGCCTAACGGATGGTCGGCTGGACTTTTAACTGCCTTGATCGTAAAAATGGAAACTCTCTGGACCGGCTGGAGTTTGTTGGGAGCCGGGTCGGGTTTCACCTGTGCGCGCAAAATAGATAAAGTAATATCACAAAGTTAAGAAACGAAAAAGTGAGATAACCTAAATAATGGAATGCACATTAATTTGAGAATAAGAAGTTCGGAAAGTCAATGTAGTTCGAAAACAAAGCAGGACGAATCTCTAACGGAAGGGAGTCATGCTGTACCATAGTTTGAGAAGACAAGCCCATGTTAACAAAATTGTCCGTAACATTTCCTTAGCGATATATGTGAGAGATGTAGAAAGTTATCTTCTAAATGCAGTCCAAACAAATAAACTATAGCATACAATAAGGCCAACAAGGATCAAAATCAGTAATCGGGAGAATAAAAATAATATTAGAAGAATTACTTTCCAGCCAAAGACAATTTTGAAATTGACCCCGGATTCCTAGGGCTTTCAGTGTAGATGCCTTTCCGAGTATTAAATCCTTATCACTCTTGATTATTCCAATTGTTACCAGCTTGTGGTCTGATTAATAGGCACATTATAGCAACTCCATTTTACCATCTTTTAAGTGAAAAATAACCATATGTACCTAGTATCTAATGACGGCTTCAGCCACGTTAACCTTTTCTTGACCTGCGTTGAAAATTTTCGATCAAATAGTTCCCTCCGAACGCTTTATTTGATCATGTAACTGTGTAACTCTTTCAGAATTGTACAACGCTTATCAGCTATGTACTGATAAGTACAATCCGATAAGGGGTATGCTATATACCTTCCCCATATGTCTTCGCCCTTTTGCCTTTTCCACTCATTTTTTGACATGTGGACTCCACTTACACATTCATCTGAAAATAAATGTTTAAAAAGGTGAGCAGGTAGGGCACGAAGAAGAGAGTAAATGAAAAAAGTAGCTAGTATTCTTATAAACCAAATTATGAACGGTTTCAAATTCGGAAATAGTATTTACAAACGCTTGTTGTCACAATGAAAGCACCATTCCTTACATTAAGAACTTCAAACTTCGTCGGTGACTAATCTAACAAAATTCATTAAAAAAAATAAAAATAAAAAAAAACAACGACAACAAAGCAACAAAGGTTTGAAACAGGACAGCCAAATAGGTGATTTTACATTCTTTTACAATTACATTAGCCTTGGAAACCCTATATATGACGGTGTTAAGCCAAAAAGAAACCAACGGCGAACAATCAATAATTCATGAATACAAATTGCCCCGAATGCGAGAAGCAAGTCTTTGCACATATTGATCATCAAAAGAAGTATCAATTTCCTTAATCTTCGACAGAAAGTCCATGGCTTCTTTATATTTTCTCGCTTTACAATAGCCATCCACCGCAATCTTGTAGCTTAGCTCATTTGGCCTGCAATTGTTCTGCGTCATATAGCTAATCACTTCATCCATTTCTGATAACATTCCCTGCCCTGCATAGCCTGTGATGAAAGTATTGTATGTGAAAATACATGGTCGAATCCCTCTAGTTGTCATCTCCGAGAGAATTCTTATGGCCTCCTGCATGTACCCTTGCCTGCAAAACCCTTTGATGACTGTGTTATAAGAGACGAGGTCTGGTTTCCCACCAGATTTTTGTAGGGTCATGAGGATTTCTTCTGCTTTCCAACACTCTCCCTTTCTGGCGTACATGTCCATCAAGCTATTGTAAGTTACGAGATCTGGCTGAAGGCAGTTTTCATGAATCATGTACAGCATGTCATTGGCCCGGTCATACATGTTGTTTCTAGCAAACATTGAAAGCATAGAGTTGAATACAACCAAGTCAGGTTTGTATCCGTTGTTTTGCAATTGATGGAATGCCCTCTCCATGCCGTCCAGTGCTCTGCACCTGAAATTCGCAAGAATAAGAGTTCTCAAAAGAATCCAACTGGGGAAAATATGATAGCCATAAATTTCTCTCTCAATTCTCTCGATCCCCTTGGCATTCCCTCCTTTGGCATGACAGTTGATCATCAATGAATATGATGTTTCATTAGGCTTGAAGCCCTTATTTCTCATGTCTAGCATAACAGCTTCTGCTGCTTTCCAGTCCCCTATCCGAGCCAGAGCATTTAGAAGTGCATTGTAAGTTATAACGCATGGAGTAAATCCTGCTTTGATCATCTCATCGTACATCTGTGCAGCGTCTATTTCTGATCCACACCGTCCATATGCACTGATTAAGGTATTGAATGTGTCTCTGTCTGGCTCAAAACCACAATTCTTCATTTCTCGAAACACCTGGTTCACATACTTGTGCCTACCCTTATCACCACACATGGCAAGCATTGTGTTCCATGTAATACGGTTGGGGGCACATCCACTTGACTTCATTTCACAAAGTAACTTTATCATCTCCTCGGGGAGTGACTTCTTTCCCAGCATTCCGAAAACAGCATTGTATGTGCAAACATTAGGAACACAACCTGTCACCTTCATATGATTGAACAACCTTAGAGCCTCTTCCTCCTTTCCAGCTTTACCGTATGCATTTATCACAGTTGTGTATGTAACAGCATTTGGCATTGTTCCTTTTTGGGTCATCGTTTCTATGACAGATGCACCTTCCTCAAAGAATCCTGCCCTCACATAAGCTGCCACAAGCTCATTGTAAGTAACAGCATCAGGTGGGCAATTATTATCCTCCATTTCTTTTAATATGCTCAAGGCCTCCGTAAATACCCCTGCCTTGCCAAAAACTTGTAACAAAGCATTATAGGTAACAGTTCCAGGTACATAGCCTTGTGACTTTAACCCGACAAAGAACTCATTTGCCTCGTTCAACAAACCCTCACGCCCACAAGCAGATATCACCGTACTACAAGTAAACTCATCAAATTCAAATCCCTTCCTCCTCATCTTATCCAAGAGTCCTAAAATCTTATCCCAAGATCGACCCATCTTCCCATATACATCAAGCATGACATTGTAAGTCACCAAAGTTGGTGAGATACCAATTTCCATCATTTTGTCAAACAAGTCAATTGCACTTTCGTACTTACCACTACGAGAGTGCGCATGAAGGATAGTCGTGTAAGCTCGGACGTCCAACGAGTATTCTTCTATGGGAATTACATTGAACAGCTTCGATGCAAAAGTATGCTGCGACTCTCTCCCAAGAATTCTAACCATTAGTTCAATCATCTGGTTACTTAATTTCAAATTTTCAGAGCTTAAGTTGGACAGAATCCATTCAAACAACAAAATGGCTCTTTCCCAATTGCCAGAAAGATCTAATGCTTTCAACAAACTAATTAAATCAACTTCAAATAACTCAAACTTCACAGAACCAAAGAAATCATCCAAGCCGTGCAAAGGCTGCTCTACAATGGAATTGAACATCAACTTACCCTTTATAGTCAAAAAATCAAGAACCCCATCTCCCGATTCCACCAGCTCTCGATCGTCCTCGAAATTTGGGGCTAAAACTGAGGTGGGTTTCTTCATTTGATGCTGTTTGGAGGTCGAATCCGCCGAAATTTGAAGAGAAAGGAGACTGCCATTGGTTTGGTGAGGTGGGTTTAAAGGCTTGAGGTTGTGGGGAGAGTTGGGAGGCGAGGAGAGGCTCAGAAGGTGCTGCAGGAGAGAGTCTATAGGAAACGGCGGAGCTCTCGACTGAGGAGGCGGTGGCAGCGTCGTTGAGTTGAATTTCACAGGAGGGTTTGGCTGCGTTGGTCTGTTTGCTGGGATGGGATATACAGGTCGAGATGGAAAGAGAGTACCTTCCATTGTTCCAGAGAATTGGGATATCTGGGTTTTGTTACAGTGGAGGAGATGAAGCTACATGGGTGTGGAGTTGAGGACGGGCCAGAGGAGATTGGATTTGGATAGGAGGGATTGATGAGGAGAGCATTTCTGTGATAGTTTTGATGGTTAGACTCCATATAAAATTCATGTAGAATTATAATCACCATTTTTATGTTTATGATAATTATAACTAAAAGTAGAGATAAAAGTACTAATATACGGTATAGTGGTATTCTTCTTTACTTAAAAGTGAGAGGTCTTGGTTTCGAATCTTGTGATGGCAATTTTTATACTAAATTAGGTTGCCCATTATGTAGCTTAACCGAATGCCCCATCCTCCTAATGTAAAAATAAATCACTTTGGAAACACATAAGGCTATGTAGATTGGTTATAATTATCATAAATTTGAAAATGTAACTAAAATTCTATACGACATTCAAATTTTGATTATTTATCCAAATTTCCTCATATAACCTTAACTAACTATATGTAATTTAAATTTTAAAAGGAAACTAATGAAAATGGCTTGAAAACTTTGAGTTTTAATTATAAAGATAAAATAAAGGGTAAAGTAAATTGTACCAATATGGATTTTTTTAGTGTAAAAATATGATTTTTTGTTAAAGTGAACAATACCAGAAGCTTTTTGTTAAAGTTCCCAATTTTAAAAAGGTTTTTAAACCTAGGTTCAAAAATATAGGTTATTTTTTAGACTGGATTCAATTATCTAATTATATTTTATTTTATTTTATCAATTTTGTCTTTTTAGATTAAAAAGTTTAAATACAAATTTTTGTTATAAAGGTAGTTTATAAAAAGAAAAAACAAAGAAATACAATTAATCTGTGTTACACGTAGACTATGCACAAAAACCTAGTGCATAGGTAAATAAAAAATACAAGTCACTTAGTATTACGGTCTAATTATATTCCTCTTCACTTGTAAGTGAGAAATTTTAGGTTCGATTCTCACCAAAGACGAATTTAAACCACATTATTGTTAGCCAATTGTGAGGCTTAGCTCACTCTCCCAACCCTTAATGTAGAAATATTGTTTGTTAAAAAAAAATACAAGCCACTTAGTACTATTATCTAATGGTATTCCTTTTCATTTGCAAATAAGAGGTCTTAGGTTCAATTCTCGCTAAAGGTGAATTTGAAGACACAAAAACATAGAAAACTGATACTAGAGTTAGCTTCGAAATTCAACGTCTTATCGGGCGGTATGTTGTTCCCAAAGATCCTTATACTCAGCTGAGTTTAACTGATCCAATAAGACCCAGTATTTAAAAAAAAAAAAAATATATATATATATATATATGTGTGTGTGTGTGTGTGTGTGTGAGAGAGACCCTGTATTTAAAAATAAAAAAAAATAAAAAATAAAAAGATATATATATCATATTAAATATCTTTTGTTTCATATTTATGTTCTATGAATTGTATACGTATGTATGCATGTATATGTATATTTAACAAACCATAGTAGTCTTGATATCTTTCGTTTCATGCATTAAGGTTAGTACACCTCCTACATGCAAGTGTCGGACCCTGCATCAAGATCAATGTTGTTTGAGGTTGTTCACGATGACATTTGTATAGCAAGTGTCGGACCCTGCTATTAACTGAGTCATCCATATAAACAGATGTCCACTTCTTATGTGCACCACCATATTGACCATCCAATCATTCATTCCAATCTTATTTGCATAGTCATTACATTGGAGCTTGAGGTGAAAAATGATTTTCGACGGATTCTTTCCCTAGGAATCTTAGAGATTTTGTGATCGTAATCGTTTATCGTATATCATGCTGACAGTTTTCGTTAGGTACTATTTATATTTAATTTTAAATTTTGGAATGATTTTTTACTGCACGATATACGATGAACAGTCACGATCACGGGAGGCGCTTGAGGTTTCTTCACGTGTACCATTCATCCTCTGTAAGTGACACCTATTTATCCACTTGGCAGCCAACACTACTACCCTAACAAGTGTCAATTTATCATACCTTATTATCCAATAATATTGGACACCTCCTGCTGTATTGCCGACTCTATATATATATATATATATATATATATATATAGAGAGAGAGAGAGAGAGAGAGAGAGAGAGAGAGAGAGAGAGAGAGAGATTAGAAAAGGAAAGAGAAAGGGAAAGCTAGGGTTTGAGGGGTGCGGAGATGTTAGTTGGGTTGTCTTCTTAAAACTCGGATTATCAAGATGAGTGGTTAATGTAATGTGTTTTAAAATATTTTTATTTTATGATAAATGAAAAGCACGAGCTATCTATCGTGGGTTTTGATCTATTTACAAATATCTATATATTTCAAGTCAAGCATATTGTATTTTGTGAAGTACCTTCAAAGTTATTATGTATCTGGTCAGTGGAGCATGAGAATTTTAGTGTTGCATTAATCCGAGGAATAAATGTAAATTGCATACGGGAACATTAGGGCAGGAAGGCCATTAGGGGTCACATAGCGAATTACAATTTATGAAGGATATAATGAACACATAAAGGAATGATGTGATATGGGATTATGTGGCTAAAACTTTATATTATTCTTGTACTTTCTAGCGTGTGTAAAACAATATCGCTTGACTGGCATATTTCATATTCTACTCATTGAGCGATAGTGGTTGTTGCTCACCACTCACCTTTTATTTTATAGAT
The DNA here is from genome assembly GCF_041283825.1 of Pyrus communis. Lineage (NCBI taxonomy): Eukaryota > Viridiplantae > Streptophyta > Magnoliopsida > Rosales > Rosaceae > Pyrus > Pyrus communis. Next base: position 12,478,049 of record NC_142577.1, read on the forward strand.
GAGTTATTTGGCAAGATAGGTTGTAGATGAGTTGTGGTTGTGTTAGAAGATGGATTAAAGTTTATAATTTATTTTGTAAACCTGTAAGGATTTTGGAGCTATTTTTATAAGAGATGTTTTGTATTTCATTTTATTTTTACATTTATTTGCGCGCCGGGCGCAGGGTTAATTTTTCCCCCGACCTTGGGTCCAGGGCATGACAGATCCGTGTAGAACTGAGTATGGTGCGCGTTAGTGGAAAGAGATAGAAGAATGGCGGAGAGCGCCAGTTGGTTGAAGGTTACGTTCATTCACTCGAGCACTAACTCAACTGCGATCGAATTAAAACTCGAGAATGAAGAAGCCGAAATCCTCCTTTCCAAAAAAAAGAGTTTTCAATTGTCCTAAGCAACCAGTGGTCACCTCAAATCCTTGTAATAGTTGGAGATATTCTTTGTCAAGAATTTTCCATACAAGTAGGCAAATACAATTAACTTGTGATATAGGTTAATTTTAAAATTAAAAATAAAATTTATAAATGAGGTTTGGAACAAAGAACAAGAAATAACAAAGAAAAAGAAATAATTAAAGAGATAATTAGAAAGAAATTAATTTTTATAGTAAATCTTATCAATAAATAAAAAATTAGTGATGATAAAATAAGCCTAAAACAAGTACAAAATAAAATTAGAGGAATGGTAGCTAGTTTTTCCATTTGCCTTCCCTCACTTGCTTTTCCCACTCAATAGATGTTATGTGGGCTAATCTTATACCTAAATATATATTAGTTGTGTTTAAAACTTCTTACTTCTCTTTTCACTATTAAATCTCCTATGTCAACTAAATCATTAAATTATCCACCAAAATTTGACAAATCTAATTATATTCAAGGAAAACTTGATATAAGCCCGATTTTTTTAAACCAAAATTAGAAATAGTCCATTTTATTAAAATAAGTCGAATCCCATATGTTTAGGATTATTTCTGACACACCCTGACCCAGAATGTCCACTTGGACTCTGAATCGAGCTGTGCTGGCCGACACCTGGAAGGTGACGAAGCCATAAAGTGTAGTGATGTGGAAAATGTGAATAAATTTAAACCTAAAAGTGTCTAAATATAAGAGTGTGCTGTTAAGCGGGAATGAACCCATTTCATACGTGATGACAGAGCATAAGTGAAGTATAGTAAGGTAGGATAAGGATTATACCATCATGGGTAGCCACCTATACTGAGATTTACAAAGAATCCTCGTTGATACGAAAACTCAGCTATTAAAACCTGAAGGAGCGAAAAATAAGGATGAGTGGGCTTGAAAATAAAGTTTTATGAAAAAACCTTTTTGAAAACATTGTAACCCCTCGCCCTAAAACAAGTATAGTTTCCAAAATATACTTACTACGTATAGTATAAAAATACTTATTGTAGCTTGCAAAATCTCAAGAATTCATTACGGCACAATATCTCGTAACTAAGGGTAGGACATCCAAAATCACAAAATCTCAACAGTAATATAAGTAAAATCAGGTGCTTCTTAATCTATGCTAGCACACAAGTCGGAGTCGCCTAATGTGACATGTACGACTAAACTGATGCTCATCAATATATGCTAGCACACGAGTCGGAGTCGCCTTATATAACATGTATGACAGGACTGGGTGTAATCATAATATATGCTCTAGTGCTACAATCACGTGAAGACTCGCGCTATTTGCGGTCATCTGTGAGTCAGAGTTGTCTAATGCAACCTGTACGACAGGACTGACACCTACTTGGATCCAAGGCAAGCGTACGGTGTGGAGGTGAACATACACATGAAAGACTGGCCCTGGCCCTGTGCGAGCACTAACACCAAGGTGCAGTAATGATGAGTAAACTACATAAATATACATGTCACAATGATTCAATATTTCTAATCAACATACTAACATTCATAGCTGTAGATATAATTATGGCATCAAAGATTATAACCATACATGTGCATCCCGTAGGATGTAGCATATTTCATAAATTCTGTCATTTCACTAATTCTTATAAACTTTAGTCTAATCCAGGCGTACGTAAGAAATTCTTTTTCAAATGCATAAATGGAAACTATCAATCATACACACACACACACACACACACACACACACACACTATAAAAAGGAAAAAACCCACTCACCTGAAGTCTGCGCTACAACTCCTTAGCATGAATATCGAGGCATCACGAACAATCGTCGCCTAGAACAAATATCCAATCACGTGTCAGAATTCTTATCGATAGAACACATAACTTATATAAAACACATCTCCAATAACGTTCTAGAATGATTTGAAACCCATTGACCAAAAGTTAACCGTTGGTCGAAGGTTGACAGTAGGATCCACAACCCAACGTAACTCGATTCGGAAGATCTACACCTCATATTCCAATCCGTAACTTCCTAAGAGTTTCAATAAGCTTCTAGAATAACATCCTAAAGTTTCGGAATGATCCAACAGTCAGATCTCCGCCAATTGCTAAAATTAAGTGGCGGCCGACGTTTAGATTTACAAATTTAGAAAACCCATCCAGAAAGATCCGTACGCCAGATTCCTGATCCATTAGTTCCTAATATCCTTAAACTATTAAGTATTAAAACTTGGTGATGATCCAATGGTCGGATCGTCGAATCATATAATAACCAAGTGGCGGCCCTTAACGGAAATATAACCAAACAACGGAATTTTGTCAATCGGATCTCTAATATGAAATCGGGGCACCCATTTTAGCCTAGGAAGGTCAATGGGTGTCTCTGGCCACACGCCACCGCATATGGCGGCCGGTCGCCCGACTCACCAGAAAATTCAACTATTTCCCTCAAATTTTACTAGAATGAAGATCTCAATTAGTAGAGCAAGTTTTATACATGTGGCCAAGTCCAAATTGGCCGGGAAAAGCTCCAATTCGTCTCAAACCTCCAAAACAACTCTGCCGCCCCCAAACTTGTTTGGACTTTGTTCCTGAGCTCATGAGGATGCTATAGGTGGTGGTGATCGAGGGAAATTGTTTCAGAATTGGTGGATTGCCGACAAACTTCCTTTGCACCCACCGGTGTGGTTTCATGAAATCAGAGCTAATTTTCATCAAATTTGGGGTGTAAAGGGAAGAGGGAATATTGTGGAATGTTTTCCAGGTGGTTAGATGATGTGGTTCGTCAGAAAATGGACGGAAAACCCATCGGAATTGGTAGCAATGGCGCAGGTCGGTTCGGGGTGTACGGGTCAAAGGGGAAAATATCTGGGTTTGGTGCTTCTCACCTCCCTCCTTTCTCTCCTTTCTTCCCTCTCTGGTTGGTCACTCCTCTTTCTCTTCTTTTCCGATTGGTTGGTCTCTCCTTTACCTTTCCCACGATTGGCAACACCCTTCTCTTTTCTTCTTTCCTTCGTCCATCATTCCCCTTTCCTTCATTTCCCTCAACCAAAAAAAATAAAATAATAATAATAATAATAATAAAAACTATGAGAGATATATAAAATAATAAATAGAAATTTTTACAAAAGTACTTTCCAGATTTGCAGTTCTGTAAAATTTTAACTGTAGCTCCGAATTCGATTCCGCTTGCGCCTACGCGTTCGTATCGTTGAGTACTTCAAGGATACGCTAAAAAGAATATTTCTAGCGTTGCACTATATGTTGGTCAAACAAAAGTCAATACCCTCGCCTCTAGGGCATTTTCATAACTTCATTTAAAATTTATAAAATCGTAAAAATAGGGACGGGTTGTCACAATTTTATTATCAATAAATATTTATTTATTGATAATATTTACTATAAAAATTAATTGTATTTATCTTCTTCTTTTTTTGTTGTTATTTCTTGTTATTCTTCTTTTTGCTTTAAAGATAATCAAAGTATATCACAGTGTTAATTGTATATATCTATCTATACGAATGATTCTTTTTTATAATCAACATATATCACTGATTAATGTGTCATACTTGTAGGTATATTATGTTTTGGTACCCTTTAGTTAGGTTTAATATCTCTCTTATATGTATAATGTGTGTTTAATTATTTATCTACATATATCATAGGTTTTTTTTTTTTTTTCCATATTCTACCTATAACACAGATGAATTGAATTACATTTTTTTTCTTTTTTATAATCTACCTTGGCACAAAAGTTAATGAATTTAAATATTTGTCTAAAAAGACAAAATTGGTATAAAAATATATAATTAAATAATTGAACTTACACAAAAAAACAACCTATATTCTTGGACCTGGATCTAAAAGCCTTTTATTTTAATTATTAGTATTATTTTTGTACAAGTTTCATTTTTGGACTCTACTTTTTATTTTTTGTTTATTTTAATTTTTTTGAAGTAGAGCTATTGGGAGTATTAACATTACTTTAGTCTAAAGTAAGGGATGAAATTGCGCTATACGAATGAACAATGTTTTGGGGTGGATTTCAGTTTATTTACGGCCATGCCATTTCTTTAAAGAATGGGCTTTGTGGGTTCGGCTCCGTCTGGGGTTTTGTTGTTGTCTCGTAGGCGCTGGTTTGGTTTGGGGGTGGGGATGGGGTAAGTTGGCTGCACTGGCAGAAACCAGGGGTCACCTGCAGGGCTGCCAGAGAGAAGAGGAGAAAGGGAAGAGTACGGTGCTTTGGAATGGAAAGGTTGGGATTTTCGATCGGGTTTAGTGGGTGGGGAAGAGGTCACGTTGTTGGACCGACAAAAATGAGAGATTGCGTGTATACATGCCAGAGATATAATGAGAGAGCGAAGGGTAGGATGATTGAAGCAATGGGTGGGGTGGTTATGGTTTTGTCTGCAAGGGCTACACACAGAGAGGGGGCGAAGCAGGGAGGGAAGACGAAGGGTTGGTTTTGGAATTTTAGTTCCAGCTGGCGGTCCCTTCTACAATAATTTATGTGCCTTTCTCCTCATTTGGCGGTTTCGTTTGATTGAAAGAGATAAGTACCCGTTTTGAACTATTTTTGTCCCTATTTAACTACTCATCTTTTGATCGTAACTGGATAGGATGTTTTTTTTTATTGTTTATTCACTGTTCGATTCTGGTTCAGTTGCTAAACTTTTGATTGGAAGTATAAGAAATGCTTTTAAATTATTAAATTAGGAGAGTTGGAAGATATTTTGTTCTGATTTTTATTTGTTACTCTGTTTCCTTGCTCTTAATTTCTCTTTTTCTCCCTACTGTGCTGCTCTTTGATTTTTACAATCTCTATGCAGAAATCACACTGTACATGTTTTGCCCGATTTTGTTCATGGTCATATTGTTTGTTATTGTAGTAGTGATCCTGCATTTTTTTTACTGAAAATATGATTTTAGCCCTGAAACTCAAGTTTTTTTAACATAAAATCCGACATAGTCTTTTTACTTGAATAAAACCCAATGACTAGGCACCACATAAGCAAATTCATTAATTATGTTTGACTTTACACATTTTACATTTTTCAGATGCCTAAAATACCCCTAATTACAATTTTAATGTATACATTTAATTCTATGCATATTTGAAGGGAAGGATTAATGAAAAAAATGTATTAATGTTTAAATTCATTGCATATTAATATATTATAACAAAATTTTATGTTAATGCTTCTGGAAAAAAATAAAATAAATAAATAAATAAACATTAATGTTATACTTTCCTTCAAATTTTGTAATTATTTTCCAAATTTGCATAAAATTAGACAATTTTAATTTAATCTTATCATTTTCTTAATTACCAAATGGAAATTGAAAGGGAACTATGGAGTAATTTACATAAAAACATAGGTAAATTATTTGGACATATGTGTTAGTAATAAAATATTCCCAGTATGCAAAATAATTTAACTACAAAATAAAAAATTGTTATTTGATTTAATATTAATTTATCTACATTTGATATAATAAAATATAATTGTGCATATATATTACTAAAATGTGCCCAATATATGTAATAATGCATGTAAAATTATTTACGTACAAAATAAAGGTATGTAAGTTGATTAAAAAATAATATATCTACTACTTTTTGTTTATGAATTTTAATTTACCTATTGTGTTTTTTTTTTTTTTTTGTTCTTTTTCTACAAACATAATGCACCTTTTTTTTTTCGAAACATAATGTACCTACAATATAATTTACCTATTGTTTAATTCTTATAAGTAAATAATGTACTTATAATTTACCTATTATTTAATTCTTATAAAAAAATTAATTTACTTATACTTACATATAAATATAGATAAATTATTTTTGACACGCATATATAATAACAAATCAAAATGGCTAGTGTATGTAATAATCTGTGTAAAATAATTTACCTACAAAATAAAAGAATATTAATTGATTCTTGTTTTTTTATCAATCAATATTATTTGATGCAAAATAATTGATTATATAAAGGATCCTTTTTTTCATATGAAAAATGTGCCTATAATTGTTTATGAATATGGGTAAATTAATATATATATATATATATTAATAATATTAATGAAACAAAAAAGGTAAAATTTCCATATGGGGTTAATTGCTAATCATAATTAGGGTGAGTAATAATATTTATTAATATAATTAGGGTTTTGTGGCATAAGTTGTAAATATGTTGTAATAATTGGTTATGTACTTATCTAGGTGGTAGTCTATTTCAAATTTGGGTTTTATTTGAATGTTTAATATTAGTTGGGTTTTTGTTTGAAAAATAAGAGTTTCAAGGGTCTTTCTCTAAAGAACCCTTTTTTTTATTTATCTGTGTCTATGTTTTGGAGGTTTTATTTGGGATAGTCCATTGTTTATTGCTTCTCATGTCTGCTGGTTTGATTACGATTTTTTTTTTTTTTTTTTTTTTTTTTTGCCATTTTGTGATTGGGATCTTGACACGTCCATAGTGGAGTCGAGGTATGCTAGACGTCACGTGAGGATGACGTAGTCAAGTGCGCAACAGAAGTGATATTAATAAGAAAAAATTTGAATAATAAAAACCAAAACTATACCTATTTAACTAGAGATAATATATAAGTGTGTGAAAGTGCTCAAGTATATAATGCACACATATCAGAGCATAGGTAAAACGGAAGTGTAGTCGAACTAACTAGGTACTAATTATACAAACAAGGAGAGGATCCCTACATTATTTAGTAGTGCGTCAGAACCGCTAAGTAATCATCGTGAGCCACCAAAGATGAACAACTATCTAGAACCTGGAGGGGCGCAAAACAGAAGGGTGAGTGGGCAAAAACAAAGCGTGTGAAAACATATTTAGCTTTATGAACATAATAATCCCTCTCCATAAAACCTGTATAGTTTCTAGAAAATACTACTACGTAGGTACGAAAAAGCAATACACAAGGCCAGTGAAAACTGAAGTATGCCATGTCATAATATTTCAGCACTAAAAATGTAAGCCACGTGTGAAACCAATATGAAGTAGTATGCCAGTCGGAGTCACCTAACGTGACCTATACAACTGGATTTATAGCTCATCAACATATGTCTGCATACGAGTCGGAGTCACCTAATGTGACATGTACGATAGGCTGGGTGTAAATAAGTACGCTCAAGTGCTACGATCACGTGAAAGTTGTGCGATAGATCGCAGGTCACCTATGAGTCGGAACCACCTATTGTGGTCTGTACGACAGGTTAGCACCAAAACTTGGATCCAAGGTGAGCGTGCGGTGTAGGAGGTGAACAATCACTTGAAAGCTGTGCCCTGGCCTCGGGGGGGGAGCACTAACACTGGGGTGCAGCATAATAAGCTCTAAATGCATAGCAATATGCAATGCAACAAGACCAATCACATGCTAACTCACCTGAAGCTTACCTGAGCCTCCGCAACATCAAATAGTATAATTCACAATTCATACTAATGCAACAATATAGTAATAAGAGGTATAGACATGGCATACAAGGCATGAATTCATTTAAAAGCGTTTTCTGGAAATCGTAAAGCATATATATATATAGAAAACAAATGCCCACTCACTGATAAGTAGCAGGATCGTAACCCCCTTGCTTCGCTTGTCCATGCTTGTCCTCAGGGTACATCTCACCTATATGCGATACAACTATTTTAGTATTAATTCGATAGCACATAAACAAAGCCTAGGATTAATTCCTCATACGTTACTCAAATGGGGTGTTAGAATATACCAATGTGATTTACTTGACAACACGAACACCCCTATATTTTTAGAAAAAATTTTGGACCTCTGACGCACCCCCACGCGCGGCCAGTGCGAGACGGAATCTAGGAATATTCCGTCCAAACTGACGGAATATTTCGCTAATTTAATTGATGGAGTTACCTGACGCCGTCAGAATATTCCGTCAACTTTGACGAAATATTCACTTTTTTCTTCGCTCACCCTTGCCGTCCACCGTCGTCCGTTGTCTGGTTCGCCGGTTTCTGGAAAAATATAGCCAGATTTTTGGAAAATTTTCAGATCTTCATAACCTTGTCATTTCTTAACCAAAATCTGTGAAATTTATATGGATTTAAAGCCCTTGAGGAGTAGAACAAGTTCGTACCTCTTAAAAGTCCAAAATCAAACTAAAATCGGCCTAAAAATCCCTTGAAAGTTTCGGCCAAAACTAAAACTTCTCAAACTTACTTGTTCTGATGTCAACTTCACTCCAAACTTACTCTAGGGTCTCCATGGAGTTGCGTAGATGTTTTCTTGAGCCTTAAAGTCTCGTAACGCGGCCACGATCACGATGACCCAAGAACCACCGAGTTGGCGTTACCGAGTCCATGGGTTAAAACTCGTCAAAACCCCAAACAATTGGTATGGCTAGGTTCATACCAAGATTTTCCATAAATCCTCGTCGATACGAAAGCTCAGCCACTAAAACCTGGAGGGGCGAAAAACAAGGGTGAGTGTGCCTAAAAATAAAGTTTTGTAAAAACCTTTTCGAAAACATAATAACCCCTCGCCGTAAAACAAGTATAGTTTCCAAATATACATACTACGTATAATATAAAAATACTTACCATAACCAATTGTATTTCAAGAATGCCATATGTCACAACTTTTGTAATTAAATACCTTACGTCTGTAATCACATATTCTCGCAGAAGTAAATATATCGTATCGAGTGCTCATCAACACATGTTGATACATGAGTTTATGCAGAGGTATTCTGATATGAACAAGATTGGGTGTAACAATGATATACATTATTGTACTACAATCACGTGAAGACTGGAGCTATGCGCAGCACATACGAGTCCTAATTGCCTATAGCAATCTAGGATAGGACTGGCACCTACAATGGATCCAAAGTGAGTGTACGGTGCGATGTGCACATACACATGAAAGACTGGCCCTAGCCCGGGCGAGTACTAACACCGGTGCAACAAACGATGAGCAGTTAACACAAATATAATCATGCCACAGTGATTCGATTAATTCTAGTCGACACAACATTATTCATAGCCGTAAGTTTAGCTAAGGCATCCCATACGATTTATAATGATTTCCTAATTCTCGTCGTTACGTCATTTTCTATAAATGTTAATTTAATTACGGTAGTTATATAGAAAATTCATTATTATATGTATATATGGAAACTAAATAAATATATGCATATATCAAAGAAAAGACCCACTCACAGATCATGTTGTCGAGTCGAACCTGCCTCGTAGCATCGAGAGTCCTTGTGATGCATTTTGCCTACAAATGAAACCATTTATGTAAATACGTAACGTACGAATTTATAAACGCGTTTTCATACAAAGTAAGGCTAATAAAGAAACTATTTTAAAACAGTAGAATTTCGAAAAACGGATGACGGATTCGGGTTCGGCACGTCAAGAAACTTAAAGAGGGACCCTGAGTTCCTCCTAGCACCGCCACGTGTTGCCACAAGGTGGCTGCACTGGCAGCCATAACCTGCATGCGCCGACACCACGCGCGCCTCACATGCCGCGAGTACAAACGTACTCACCGTCTTTTCGAAGCATAGGTATGGCCCGATTTCTGGGCCAACTTCCAAAGCTAATATCTAGCTCAAATCACCACCAAAATCGATGATACAAAAACCCATTTGAAGCTAGAAATGTAGGGAATTAGTCTATACATACTAAAAGTCTAAACGTGATCGGTGTTGATAGGAAATTTGGTCTGAAAGTGACCAAATGGCCACAGGTCCTTGTTTTCTAGAAATATGGGAAATTTTTCTGAGGTTACTTCATGCATTAAATCGTCATCAAATCACCATTTTAAGATTAACAACACTATAAACACTTCGAAACAAGAAGGATTTATGGTTCTCGAGGTTCACCATGGTAGGGGAAGGGAATGAACAGTGATAGAACCACTGTACAACGCAGGTTCCATGGCTGGTTTGAGTTAGCAGCTTGAAGTCCTAGTTCTTTGTCTGGAAGGATGATGAAATCCATTGATGTGGCTAGTTGGAGCAATCGTGGTGGTGGTCTCGGCCTCCTGGCCGTTCATAGTTGCAGAGAGAGAGAGAAAAGAGGATTAGGGAAATGAAGGGGGTGAGGTTGCCGAGGGAGTTCGATCCCCTTGAATCTGAGTTTTGGGAAGGATGACAGGTAGTGGCAACTAGGTGGCGGTTCAGTAAAGCTCGCTGGAGGTGTGGTGGTGGTGGCGGGTCTCTGTATTTATAGAGGGAGAAAAAGAATGAAGAGAGAGTTAAATGGGAGATAGTGAAGAGTGTTTGACCAAAAAAATGAGAGAGAGATCCGGGAGTTAGGGAGGAAAGGACACGGGGACAAGGGTGATTAGAGACCCGCGTGGGTGGGTCCCATCATGCAAAAAATCTACACAGAAAAATTAATAAAATAACGAAGGATGTTTATCTAGAATAATGAATTTTCCAAAATGCCCCTGAACTTCGTAAGTCCATAAAATCTTTGTTGTAGCTCCAAATTCAATTCCACTTGCGCTCGAGGATATGCTAAAAGAATGTTTCATACATCTCATGACACATTGGTCAACTAAGGTCAACATCCTCGCCTATAAGGGCATTTTCGTAAATTCACTCTTCTAAAATTAATAAAATTGTGAAACTAGGGATAGGTCGTCACACTCAAATATAAGAAGTAAAAATTTTTCTCAGTTAGCTTAATTATTTTTAGGCTAATTCAATGAGAAATAGAACATATATGAGTGAAAATGCAGTTGAGGACATTGTTGGATTTGAATAAAGGTAAGTGAACGTGGTTGCATCACCTAAAGCTAAGCTTAACCTTGAGCAAAGGTCCCCTCCCCTATCTAAAAACTAGACACAATTGTATATTACTATCCAATATTTACCATATAGAACTAACAAAATTTACTATATAATTAAACTGATTAACTGTTTATCTACTCTTAAGTGGTACCTGAACTGCGAATATTTGATCCTAATGGTTGTTGCTTGCGCTAAGCAAGCAGAACACCCTCATGTGTGGCTAAAGTTACTGCTTTAAGAATAGGATTACTCCAAGTTAGGTGTGCTGGGTTCCAAAAACTTCCTTATGGATTTTTTGGTCCTTATCGGCTGCTTCAATGGGAAGTTTGCTTAATTTTTTTTTATCAAATGTTGTTAGACATTCTACATTTTTTATTTGTCAGTTGCTTTCTTTTTTATGTTTTCAATTTTCTAAATTATTGTTCAAAGGTCAGTTGCTTTGGTTGGTTGGTGTTTCCATTAGGTTTTTCTGGGAGTAAACTCTCTCATCCTCCCCGAAGTACTTTAATGAGTGTTGTTGATAAGTACACTCGCTCAACGAACAAGAAATATTTCAGGAAAAATTGCAACTTACATGTTTAAGAAAATGAGTAGCCTTTTAACAATACATGAACGCAACTTATATTTTCAGAAAAAATCAGAAATATTTACATTCAACCTGTAGGTATTATTAACCCATAAAAAATTAATCTATGTATTTTCTTTGTCAACTACCTGTCACATCCCTGCCCGGGGCGGAACACTTCCCGGGCCCGCTTCACTACCGTAGCACGATATTGTCCGCTTTGGGCTTACCATTCCCTCACGGTTTTGTTTTTGGGAACTCACGAGCAACTTCCCAGTGGGTCACCCATCATGGGATTGCTCTAGCCCCCTTCTCGCTTAACTTCGGAGTTCCCATGGAACCCGAAGCTAGTGAGCTTCCAAAAGGCCTCGTGCTAGGTAGGGATGAGAATATACATATAAGGATCACTCCCCTGGGCGATGTGAAACCCTAAACCATAAGGATCACTCCCCTGGGCGATGTGGGATTGTGATATCCCACATCGCCCAGGGGAGTGATCCTTTTATGTATATTCTCATCCCTACCTAGCATGAGGCCTTTTGGGAGCTCACTAGCTTCGGGTTCCACGGGAACTCCGAAGTTAAGCGAGAAGGGGGCTAGAGCAATCCTATGATGGGTGACCCACTGGGAAGTTGCTCGTGAGTTCCCAAAAACAAAACTGTGAGGGAATGGTAAGCCCAAAGCGGACAATATCGTGCTACGGTAGTGGAGCGGGCCCGGGAAGTGTTCCGCCCCGGGCCGGGATGTGACAATTCGATATCAGAGTGGCGCAGTGGAAGGAATGGTAAGCCCAAAGCAGACAATATCGTGCTATGGTGGTGGAGCGGGCCCGGGAAGTGATCCGCCCTGGGCTGGGATGTGACAATTGGTATCAGAGCCTAACCCTGGCCGTGTGTGTGCCGACGAGGATGTCGGGCCCCTAAGGGGGGTGGATTGTGACATCCCACATCGCCCAGGAAAGTGATCCTTATATGTATATTCTCATCCCTACCTAGCATGAGGCCTTTTGGGAGCTCACTGGCTTCGGGTTCCATGGGAACTTCGAAGTTAAGCGAGAAGGGGGCTAGAGCAATCTCATGATGGGTGACCCACTGGGAAGTTACTCGTGAGTTCCCAAAAACAAAACCGTGAGGAAATGGTAAGCCCAAAGCGGACAATATCGTGCTATGGTAGTGGAGCGGGCCCGGGAAGTGTTCCGTCCCGGGCTGAGATGTGACACTACCACTTCCAAATTTGATCTAAAAAACTATCAAAATGGTTTTTGGTTACATTTTCTTTATTAATTATCTGACTTTCTCAAACTTTTATGTATATTTTTTTTATTAATTTAAGTTTTTAAGATTTTTGACAGTGTTGTTTTCAACCTACAAGCTAAAAAGGATTTTTTTTAAAAAAAGCATAAATATTTACACTATATTTAATTTGTGATTCAAGGTAAATAAAATGGTGAAAGAAATTGATCGAAAAGAACAACAACTTCTAAAAGGAGTTTTGGTAAAAAATTTAAGAAAACTGGTTAAGACTCGAAAAGATGAACAACTTTGAGGGACATCACTGGCATATTCAGAAACTGCTTCAAGACCTCATGCATCGAGAACACTAAAAATAGAAGAAACAAGGATGGGTTTATGTGTTTATGGTCAAGGTGCAAATAGAAACAAGTTGGTGGTCCACACTATGTATTCGCCTGAAAATCATAGTAATTCGCCAAATGAAAAAGTTATGTTGAATGAAAAAGTTTTGCAACACTTTTTGGGGTTGTTCGATTGGATCTACAACAAGATATCAAGCAAGGTTGTCCCTCATGCTACCATAGTTGAATTGAATAAGAAATCTACAATCCTTCCTGTTGATAAAACAAGCCAAGAAATCCCAATGCAGTGGTTCGATTTAATTGAGTTAGATAAGCTTCATAAGAGAATTGATAGGGATGCCAAGCTTACGTGTAACAAATTTAGTTTTAAGTGCCACTGCAAAATCTGAGATGATTATTTTAAGTTTTTTGTTGACTTTAGTGTATACTCATTCCAGCTGTTAAACATCGCTTGTAGATGTATTTGGTTGCTTGACGGCTAGACAACCGAGTGAAGAAGTGACTATCCAGAGCACAAGAATTGCGAAAAGAAATCTTAACCTCCAAAATATCAAGTAAATTGTTATTACATTAAATTCTGATTGCAATTTTCACCTCACCGTATTTATGAAATATAGAAAACTGTTGCCTTTTTTATTAATCACAGAGGAGAAACAATAAGGATCACCTTATGGCGATAAACTGCAACAAGTTTTTAGGATAGTGGAATGCAATCACTTTTGCCATCCGTCTTCGTTGCTTTGGTTGCCCTCAAAGTAAAACAATACCAAAGTTATACCCTGACATACTTTATTAGCTGCTTTAAATTTCAGTTTGTTGATTGTTATGTTTTATCTATAGGAAAGCCTGCTCTCGGAAGCACGGTATCAATTGTTTGTTTTTTTCAATGCGGACGTTGCACAGCTCTCCGAATACAAACAAAAGTAAATCAACACCCTTCTTCAATATTGGTCGTGTTTATATTTTTTCCATCAATCTTTCTTGCCCTAAACATGCACAAAATAGGTTTGAGCATCTAAAATCACTTGTTCAAATCCTACCCACCTCAGCTGAGATGTATATGGGACGTACTATCAATGCTGATTCTGAGTTAAAAAAGATTGATGGGTTGCTTTTGCTTGATCTTGCGTTGCACAAGGTTAGTCTGTTATCATCAACTTGTTAACAAAAATCCCCTCTTTTTTTAAGTTGAATTTTCGTGATGCATCTTACTTAATTGTCTAACGGTTTGTTTCTCTGTTTGTTTATACTTCATGTTTACGAGATGATGCTTAAATGTCTTTAATGATTTGAAAACCCTATGATTTCATAACATAATGCAACTTTCGCATGCCAAGCAACTATTGGATTCGATTTAACTAGGGGTTGGTGGTATAAGTCGTGCCCAACTTGCCATAAAGCTGTCAACAAAATATCTAGGTATTTTGAGTGCCATGAACATGATTTCATAAATAAAAAAATTACCTAAACCATGGTAATGTTCTTTTACATCTAACGGTTATACTAAGTTGCTAAATTCTTTTTGAATTTCTTATGATTATGAAATTCATGACTAATAATGTTTTTATATTTGTCATATTTTATGCAACAAGATTGAATGTATGATGAAACTGTCATTTCATATGTATTTGGACTTTATAGGAAGATCAACGTGCATGTGTGATGAAACTGTCATTTCTATGTTTACGAATTGTTAATTTTGCTATACCAAAGAATGTTTTTGGATATATCTTTATACTTCTGCTCATGAAACTGAAACTGCACTTATAACAATGTTGCTTTTCATATATATGGCTTTGAAGTCAATGCATGTTTTGGTCCCTGGCTTGGGGATCACATATCTTTTTGAAGTGCTTAGGATTTGAAAGAAAACATGAGAAAATTTGGATGGAAAATGAGCAATTAGGAATGACTTTATTTAATAGGGACAAAAGGTTCCTTACGAATTCTCTAATCCTCCATAATTAATGACAATATTATGAAGAAAGCTCAAAAATATCTCAAAAAAGGTCACAAATTCACCCGCTCTTCCGATAATTTCATGGCTTAAAAGGCCCTGAAAGAGGCTTGAAATAGAAGAAATCATATCCTGCATATTGTGGTGTTTGATTTGAGGTTTCTTTTCGATTTACAGATGAAGGTGAATTTCATATGTATTTGTGATGTTTGTTTTAAAAAGAATTTCGCAAACAACAATCGCAGTGAGGAGTTTTGCCATGGCAGAAGGCTCTTTGAATTTTGATATGAGTTTGTTTGTTTTTGGTTAATTATATATAATTTTTGCATTGCAATACTTTAGCACTTTTTGGCTCTGGTATCTGGATGTATGGTCTAGGTACTTATTGTAGTTGTATTTCATTTTCTAAATTGCTGGCATGATTGATATTGATAGTGATGGTTGCCTAACACAATAATATCCTATTCTCTTGCATAGGTTCAAAATCGATCTTATTGTCAAAGATATCACGAATCAGCACAACTTTTTGATGATTGGAAAGCACATCGAAAAGCTACTTTGTGTTTCTTGCCACAATTTGGTGATAGATGACGAGTATGTCGATCTTTTCGTGGTGCCGCCAAATCTAAAAGGTTTGGTTGGTGAAACAAAAAAATTTCAACTATATTTTGAAAACTTTGGGAAGACAGACTTCATTGTTCATGGACTGCTTGAAGACCAAGCGTTCTCAAACCCAACAATTGCCTCAATCAAACCACAAACACATGCTGCCACCATCGAAAAACAAATTATGAGTGAAGCAACCCTTGCCTCATTGACGCCTTTGCAATGACTAGATTAGCAACCCCAATTAGCTACCTCCAGCAAGACTTCAAAGAGAGTGTTATTCACTCGTCATCCAGACAAATTTGACAGGTCAAGTTTTCCTCTCAATTAATGTTCTCATGTGTAAATCTTAATAAATATACTCGCCTCTCTTGGGTTTAATGAATATGTTTTGCTGCTCATGAAAAACTGTTGACCAATCTTTTTACATCCCTTTTTCGCACTCTATTTCTTGTTTATCACGTTTCTCTTTAACCTTATAAATTGTACCTCGATTCGCAGCAAAAAGCTTGGCGGCCAACAAGCAAAGATAACCAATTCTCCAAAATTGCTGGAGAATTCACCAATTTGGTTGTCCCCAAATTTGAACACATGAACAAAACACCGATAACCACACTCAAAAATAGATTTTAGACCAAAAAAAAAAAAAAAAAAAATGAAAGATAGGTAAATTACAATTAATTTTTCGCCCACACACCTAAATAGCATCCATGATGACTACATTTATTAAACTATGATTTATGTTTTGTATTGTATTGCAGAAGATGTCTGCTCTCAAAAGAAGTAAGCTACCAAAGTCTTCATGATCAATCGGTGCAAGAATTTCTCCATGTTTTTTTCATTGAAAATTTGTACTTAAATTCTTAGTTGCTGGAATAAGAACACAACTTTTTATATTTTTTTGTTAATTGCTAAAACAAATACCCAGCGTGTAGGACATATATTTTGTCATCTTAACTGCACGAATAAAATATAAGTGAACTGCATGTTGCTTCTGTTTCTTATGGAAAGAGTATTTTTTGCGACCACATCTTTTGTAATCAGAAACGTTTAATTTCATCTTGTTAATTGTACGTCTTTTCATGTCAACTGAATTGAATGTATATAAAAGCCAATCTGCTTACCTTACCAACCCCATTCACTCATTCATAATTGGAGTAGAATTCTCTCTCCTCCTATTCTCATTTTCTTCCCTCCCTTCATCTCACACATTGCTTTTTGTCTTACCGTCTCTTTAAAAAAAAAAAAAATCAATATAAGATGTTGATGTGGCTAATCCATAACCATTCAAGTAAATGAGGAAGGGAGGGGAGAGAATCCTTTTCCTTCATAATTGTGTTGAATTTATTTAGGTCAAATGTGTCTTATTCATGTAGTTAAGGCTAATACATTCAATTCACGCAGCAAAGTGAGGACATATTTTCTAGTGTTATTGTAAAAAAGAAAAGGAGGAATGAATGGTCATGATTTACAAAGTTCAAGATTTTGAAAAAGAAAGTAGATATGGTGGTAGAGTTTGATGGAAGAATAAAAAATGTTTCTTGTTAAGTTGCGAGTTTGAATACAATGTTTTCTGTTAAATATATGTTGTGAAGTTTAGATTTATTGTTTGGTTTCCCTTGTCAAATGTTGTAAATTGTATCATGTTGTAAATTGTATCATACATGCTCTAGTTAGTTTTAGGGTTAAAATGCTACTTTTGGGATCATGCTGCTGGAAATATTATTTCAAAAGCTTAACTTCTCTCATCAATGGCTTGTTCATACATATTCATTTCATGCCATTATTTCCAGTTTATTCTGTCTATTGGTTCTGTCTAGTCAAAACTTCTCGCTGCTTACACGCGAGCTGGGCACACACTTTAAGACAACTCATATGGGCTTTCTGGTAGTTTTTTCCCCAAGAATGTTTTTCAACCCTAGATTGATTTAGCACATGACATGTGGCTTTTATGGTCCCCTTTCTATCTGAACATCAAGCCTTCTTTAAAAGCTAAATCTAGGGTTTATTTGTGCTTTCGGGTTAGGATTGGAAATTTTTTGAAAGCTTCATTTTTCATCTCCATCTCAGGTCTCCTAGGAGCATTAAGCATATTTTATGGGTAGTTTTCTTCATTGAATATTTCTAAAGCTATCTTTGAAATTGCTTGCTTAAATTCGTTTTATATGCTCATTTTTTTTGCTAGGAGTTTTACATTTTCAAAAAATAATTGTTTTAGCTTTGAGTTCCTCATTAGAAACCCTTGCCACAAAATCACACTCATGCATTAAACACCTAAATAGTTGCATATTGGGGTAGCATTGTCATTGGAACTCAAAAAGTAATTGCATTTTTTTAAATATGGAAAATTGGAGTGCAAAATGACTTTTGAAGTACCAATAACAACAGCAACACTAGGTACTATTTTGAAAGCATATTTATTGGGACCAAATTTTTGCACTACTGTGTTGGGAGGAACAGTTGTTGAAAATGTGCGACAAAGTGCAAACAATCATGAAGGCTTGGCATCAATGTGGTATCGCCTAAAGATTATTTGACGATCAAGTATATAACGAAGTATAGAACTCAAGCAATGTGTTACTGAGCAAAATTCATGGTCCCACAATATTGAACGAATAATGGATCATTCAATATATATTTGTAAAAATTGTTTGGCACTCCTGAATTTTCAGTGATCATATGATTGTTATTGTGTTAGGTTGACATTGAATTAGGCTTAGGGTCAACAACTTCATTTGCCTCGGTAACACAATCATTGGGAAGAGTGCTCGGTATGACATGTATGTGTTCTTCGGGTTTCGGTTAGGCAACAACTGGACAATTACAACACAATCAAATCATGCTTTAAATATTACAACAAAAAATATATTGTGAGGCAAACCGTAAGTGATAATTAATTTCATTGCGTACTTTGTGTCTGGATGTGGACAATTTTTCTTGCCAACGCTGCGTCTTTAATATTGACTTCACTTCTCTTTAGTACTTGTTTTCGACGCCCCTTTTCTTTTAATTTGAAGGGATCTTGAAGCACTTCGATTTAAGAACTCATGTCTCTCTCTTTAGTTTCTTTTCTTTTCCAACCACGGTTACCACCAACCAAAGAGTTGAGTTTCGTATCCAAGGATTTCAAAGTTCGGGACAGAAGTTCATTATTTTCCTTTAACATCACCATCTTGTCAATCAACTCTGAAGTTTTTCTTGCCAACGCTGCGTCTTTAATATTGACTTCACTTCTCTTTAGTACTTGTTTTCGACGCCCCTTTTCTTTTAATTTGAAGGGATCTTGAAGCACTTCGATTTAAGAACTCATGTCTCTCTCTTTAGTTTCTTTTCTTTTCCAACCACGGTTACCACCAACCAAAGAGTTGAGTTTCGTATCCAAGGATTTCAAAGTTCGGGACAGAAGTTCATTATTTTCCTTTAACATCACCATCTTGTCAATCAACTCTGAAGTTTTTCTTGAAAATTGAGCTTTTTTTTACATGGTAGAGTTGTCGTTGTCTTTGCTCACTTCTTTCCTTTTCGTGTCCAACACAATGCCGGATTTGGCGATTTGAGGTCTCCTTTTAAGAATGTAATGTTTTAGCAGTAACCCTATTTGTTTCATTCTCAAAAAGGCCAATATCTGCCAACAAGAGACTCCTTGAAACTCCATCTCTTTGCAGTTGTATTTAGCATAACCCGACATCGTATCAACCACTAACCTCTTCATCTTTGTCACCCCTATAGCTCTCTCATGCACTTTGTATAGTGCCTCATTCCCAGCACCCGACTTTTCCCTCGATAAACAAGTCAAACTCTTCAATTCCTCCACTTGAACTTTTCGAACATAAACCGTGTAAACAATTTGGTCATTTGAGCTTAATTGGGGTGGGAAGCTGCAATGAAAGGGCACGACTTTCATCACAATGTTCACCAAATCACGTATTTCTGACGTTGCCATCCAAGTACTTAATTAAACTGAATAATGAATTCAATCAAAGAGTGTTTTCTATGCATATATTGCTATAAACAAAAAAAAGGAACGAGAACTCTCCGCACGTATTCCTATGCACATACTGCTTGACATTCTGATGGAGAAAACATGCTTACAAAATGCAAGAACTCAATTTGCATGCAACTCATAAATGTCCTCAAGCCACTCTTTACCAACCAACTTATGTTTGTAACATCCCACATCGCCTAGGGGAGTGGATCATGTAAGCCTTATATATATATTCCCATCTTTACCTAGCACGAGACCTTTTGGGAGCTCACTGGCTTCGGAGTTCATCGGAACTCTGAAGTTAAGCGAGTTCGAAGAGAGTATTCCCAGGATGGGTGACCGACTGGGAAGTTCTCGTGTGAGTTCATAGAAACAAAATTGTGGGGGCGTGGTCGGGGCCCAAAGCGGACAATATCGTGCTACGGTGGAGTCGAGCCCGGGATGTGGTGAGGGTACGGGTCAGGATGTGACAATTTGGTATCAGAGCCAACCCCTGACCTGATGTGTGCTTATGAGGACGTCGGGCCCCTAAGGGGGGTGGATTGTAACATCCCACATCGCCCAAGGGAGTGGATCTTGTAAGCTTTATATGTATATTCTCATCTCTACCTAGCACGAGGCCTTTTGGGAGGTCACTGGTTTCAGAGTTCCGATGAACTCCGAAGTTAAGCGAGTTCGAGCGAGAGCATTCCCAGGATGGGTGACCTATTGGGAAGTTCTCGTGTGAGTTCTCAGAAACAAAACAGTGAGGGCATAGTCGAGGCCTAAGCGGACAATATCGTGCTACGATGGAGTCGAGCCTGGGATGTGGTAGGGGCCTAGGCTGGGATCTGACAATGTTCTTCTACCAACCCCTTCCAACTTGCCTCAAATTCTTCTTTGCTTTCGATATCCCATATGCACTTATGCAAATCCTTGAAAACATCTTCAACCCAACCATTGTCATTGAACTTGTTAATAATATGTCATATGTAGGACCGATGAAAGGTGGTTGGTAGTTTACTGCCAACAGCCTTTGCTATGGCTGCATTTTGATCCGTAATTACGACTTTCGGTAACTTACCCGGCAAAGCTTTAAGCATTTTTTCAAACAACCACTCAAAGCTCTTGGTTTCTTTATTTTTCAAGAATGCACAACCCAAAACCGTGGTTTGACCATGGTTATTAACTCCTAATAAAGGAGCAAACATCATCTCATATGCATTGGTGTTGAAAGTGGTGACAAACACAATTACATCACTAAGATGGATGTAAGCACGTAGGGACTTAGGCAACTGCCCAAAAGAAATTGACAAGTGTTCTGCCTTCGTCAATCTCCATCTTGAAATAGAATGAATCGTTTTTCTATTTCTCATCCTCAAAATGCTCTTTCAACATTTCCGCATCTTGAAATAGATGATCTCGTAACTATTGTTCAATGCTATACATATCCGTGGGGGTGCAACCAATATTTTCAATTCCTCCAGTTTGCATATGCAATAAATCCACTTGTTTACTTATGAAAATATTGGCTTGTAGATATTGTTCTCATTGCCTTCTTTGTCCCGAAACCCGACGTTGTGATCTAAATAAGTGTGACGCACTTGACATTAGGTGGTTGTGTCCTTCATTGAAAACTGTTACAGAAATATTTTCACAACCAATTCCCTTATTCAGCGCAATTTTCATCTTGCAGTTAGTTCTAGCATCTCCCCTTCTACCTTTCTTATTAGGTTTGGGATTAGCATCTACCATCTTCTTGCCTTGTTTGCAACAAACAAATTCTTTCCTTAACCAACATTCATCATCACTGGACTGTTTACTACTATGCTCCAAACCGCTGCAAGTGCATAATTGTTGTAAAAGTATAGCCTTCATCCAACGACTCAAACTTCATTTTCAATTTTGATTTCAATCATCGTCCACCATTGGAAAAATTAATTCAACTATCCTTGCACCATATTCATCCCCTACACCAGAATGATCCCCTGCATTTACATCCTCTTTTTCCATCACAATTTCGTCTATTTCTAACTCATCCCCTATCGAATTACACTTCTATGTCTACTTGCTACAAATCTACACAATTTAACACAACCCATCACAAGTTTTGCATCTATATATCTAAAATCCAATTTCAAGATTTCAACCAAGTCTAGTGGTAACCACCCACCATTATGGGTTCAAATCCTAAAATTATAAATACCAAATTGGAATGGAAATGGATTATAACAGAGGTTCTGGATTACTTGAAAGACTGACCATCACAATCTCGGTTCCTTCAGAGCTTTTGGATGAACCACCATTGTCCACAACCCAGACACAACTTCAATCCATACCAATTCGAGCGCTCACACCCCTCACTAGCTCCCTCTCTATGCCTCTCTTTCCTTGCAAAGGCAACCTGAATCTCTCTCTCTCTCTCTCAGCAACAAAAACACACCTAATAAACTAAAAAATAAAATAAATTAAATGTACAAGATTACTGGATCACAGCTGCAAAACACCTTCACTCTAGTTGAAATCGATTCCTTACCCCAACTCCCTCTCCCAGCTATTCCTCTCTCTTCGACAAAAAACACACCCAGTGAACAAAAAAGAAATTAAAGGTATAAGATTTACGGGGTCCCAATCAATCTACTTGAAATCGAACCCTCCTCCTCTTGACTAGCTCCCTTTCTCTGCCTCTCTTTCTCGGCAATGACAACCTTAACCTTTCTCTTGGTGACAAAAACACACCCAATGAACAAAAAAATAAAATAAATAAATAAAGGTATAAGATTACCAGGTCACAGTCACAACGCACCTTCAATCCAGCTGAAATCGATTCCTCACCCGAACTTCCTCCCTCCACCTCTCTTTCCCTCTTAAAAAAAATAAATAAATACGTAGATGGAAAATATATGGGGTAAGGTAGAAAGGACAGATTTTTTGGTCCAGATACTTTTGTTAGGTAATGAGCACGTAAGGTCTGTTTCTAAGGTCCACCCATACTGAAATTGGTATCATGTTCAAGAACAACGAAGACAACAGATTTTTCATTTTCCCGAGCTCTGATACTATGTAAAAATAGAGGGGGAAAATATATGGAAAGTAGGTAGAAAGAACACGGAGACTGGTTCGTTTTGTTGGTCCAGATATTTTTGTAAGGTAACGATACAAAGGGTCCCGAGCATGTCACCGACTCTTTTGCCACATCGTCAATTAGAAGGGCATTGTACACGTGTGAACAGTTGACTCGCAAGTCGCATCCTTTCAATTTTATAGGTATCAGTTAACGTCATTAATTAATATTTGATTAGACTCTCTCTCTCTCTCTCTCTCCCCTCTCCAGTGCTTGTTTTGTTGAGTTTTTGTTTTGCATTTTCACCCTGGTCTCTCAGTTGATAGTTGAACTGAAGCAAATGGATTATGCGCTTGTTGGGTCCTTCCCCAAAGCATCTTTAGGTATTGCGATTTCAATTTACAGAAAATAATTAGAATTAGTTCTCTGCTTTCTCTGGTTCTTGAGTTGATGGCTCTGATTATTAATTTATTTTCTTATTTTCTTATTTTCTTTGTAATTAGTAATGGTTTCAGATCTTCAAATGCTGGGTTATTTGTTAATTCATTTAATTTTGTGCTGTTGGAGGTATTTACCATCTGGGAAAATCATCTTGTTGAAAGGTTCTTTCTTTTTTAGTGTATGGAGTCAGCAGACTGAAATAATTTATATTACTCATCTGTGTCTTTTTTTTTTATTTGAACAAACGATATGATCTATACTAAGGCCCTCAGTATGTGGTTGTGTGTTTCTCCCACATACCATCTATGGCACAAAAATTGAAAACGAAATGGTTATGAAACGGGCCCTTACTGTTTGGTTGTGAGTTTCTGCTAATTGAACTGCTTAGTGTGTTTTCTGATGCATTATCCAAATTCATAGGTAGTAGCGATTGGAGAAGGGACAATCCCAACAAGAACTGCTTTTCAGGTATTGCTGGTCCCACATAACATCTAATCTCCCTTTAAATTTTCAGCGATGAAAATTTCGTATTGTGATTCCATACGTGCGTATGCTCGCCAGCATGGTTCATGTGATTGAAATGTGGTCTTAGTTTAAATACTTGTAGTACTGTTTGAAGACATCTTGGTCATCAATGTTTGTCGGTAACCGTGCAGCATTGCTGTGTTGAGATCTGTAATATTCCATTGAGAGAGCTTTCTTCACTGTCATATTCACTTATAGATGCCCATTTCGATTGAAGTGTGGGTTGCTTACGCTTTAAATCTTAGTCGGGGTTACATATGGCTGGAAGTTTTGAAAGGCAAAGTGGTGATGGAGGTTTTTATTAGCTTTGAGAAACGAATTCAAATTACATTGAAGTGTAAGGGCTCCTAAACATTCAGATTCCAAGATAAATCCATAACTCGTTAGTTTAGGATTCTGATTGGTGAACACAAAGTGGGCCAACTGATTCATGTTTTCCTATATGAAAGAAAATTTTACCTCACAGTCAGAATTCTGTGTATTATTGATATGGTGCATCACTTAGCAATGTATTGTGCAATCTACTCTTCTTATACTTAGCTTATCCAAATGTAAGAAACGGTAAGACAGTAAGCTTCAAACTCTCATTTGATATGAAAAGTGATGTATGATTTGCCTTTCTCACTCCTCCATGTTGACAACTTTTTGTCACCCCGATCTTTGTGCTTATAGGTTCATATGTAGCAGTCAGGGTTTCAAGGTGCAAAGCATGGGTCGTCCTAGAAAGATACTGTGGTGCTGGATCTCAGCAACATCTTTTGAAGCGTCATACCATAGGCACTAAGGAAAAGTCTACATTCTACAGGAGGCATGATAAAAAGTTCTTGGTGAATGCTACTGCTGGCCACCCTCTTGAATCCGAACCTGATACTTATAATCCGAAAAGCATATGGAACTCTATCAAAAATGGTGTTGATGCTTTTTACAGGTTTTCAAGGCCGCACACAGTTATAGGCACAGTTAAGTTTTTAACACAATCATCATCACCAATCTTGACATTGTCCCATTTAGCTTGTTGACATAGAACTCCCACTAATATATGCTTGTGATTTGTAGTGAGTGGAAATCACTTAGGATCGTTACTGTTATATTTTTGTCCTTTACTTTGATGTTTAAAATTGATTTAGAGAGCTCACCAAAGTTTTTCTCTAAGCAGGCATTGAGCATACTGTCAGTTTCTCTCCTTGCAGTCGAGAATCTGTCTGATTTCTCTCCATTGTTTTTCACGGGGGTGCTGGAGGTGATGCCTCTGAAAACTCTTGATAACCTTGAAAGATTACATGGGTACAGTCGTCATTGCTATTCTCACACAATTTGTCTTTTGTTTTTCAGGCTGTAGTTGCTGCTCTGTTTATGAATATTTATATTGTTGGTTTGAATCAGTTGTCTGACATCGATATAGACAAGGTAGGTTTGTCAATTTTCTGCTAGCATTGAATGATTGGGAATAAGAATTCCATTACGCTGATTCAACTGGTAGAATTCCAGGATAGGCTCTTTTATTTACATGGAAGATTTGTGAATTGTCTAATTGTATAGTTGTATTGCATGTTATGTTGCAGGTTAACAAGCCTTATCTTCCATTGGCATCGGGGGAATATTCAATTGGAACTGGCATCATGATTGTGACATCTTTCCTAATTATGGTATCAAAAGCAGTGTGGAATACATATATACCTAACTTTCGCATTTATTTTACGCCTTTTGATAATTCCTTGCCTTTTGCTTTTCATTCCTTTTCGATTATAGAAGAGAGATGTGAGAAACATAAGGAGGTGAGAAAGAAAAGATTGAGAATATAAAAAAATCAAACTGTCTCTACATCTGAATGCTACCAAATTACTAGTACAGGAATACCTTAGTTTACGTGGAAAATCAGAACTAAGAAGAGCTGCTATTCTCAATCTTACTGTACACTTCTATTACAACCATCTGTACGGAATTAAAATTTACTATGAATTCATTTCCACCATGTACATTCTTCATGTACTAGATATGTTGTTTCTTTTATTTGATACCTATTTTTTTGTTCAATTTTCTTCTTGTGCTGCCAACTATCATCACGTCTTCACGACTTGAAACTTTGGTACTAATAAACCTGGCCTTGTTATTTCAATTGAAGGGGTAAAATTTAAAGGTAAATAAAACTAAGCGAAATGGGATTAGAAGTTCAATATTTACTTGGTGTCTGGATTTCTCATCAAGTGTAATCATATCTCAAACATTTTATGTGCTTTTGTTATAATTTAAATTGAGGAAGATACATGTCTCATTTCAACACATTCTGATTGTAACCGTTATTTTCTACAGAGCTTTTGGCTAGGATGGGTTGTTGGTTCATGGCCATTGTTTTGGGCCCTTTTCATCAGCTTTGTACTTGGAACTGCTTATTCAATCAATGTGAGTTGGCTTGCTCGTGTATAATCATCTCATTGACGTTCCTTAAATAGCTGTTTTGGGAAAGCAAATGTCACTCATGACAGCCAAACTGAGGAAAGTTTAAGAGTATTATCAGTTCATAGAATACTGAAGGCTGAACTTAAGTATTTAAAATTTTTCCATGTAAATCTAGCAATTATACTAATCTGTAAGCCAGAACTGTCAAGTGAGTGGATGCAGGTGGTCGTTTAGAGGACGAGTGCTCCCTCTCTCCCAAACAAAAAAAAAAACCGACAGAGAAAAATGAATTTTTAACATATCCATGATCATCGTTACGCATTGCATGTTCCTTGCACAAGAAGCATGTGCATAGTCCTTCGTCGGGATGTATTTATCTGGAACTATATGCATTATACACATGATGAGTGTGCAGATGTGATTAGAAGAAAGTAGGGTATGTTGGACGAGTAAATTGGGTGAATGACCAGACTATTGTTAATTGTGAAATATATTAATTACAATTGTTTAAGTACTAAGGGTTTGAGATTTCTGATAAGATAGTTGGCAAATAGGGTTTCCTTGACAATGGTATGGATGATTTTCCTAGTGACATGTTGACCAAACGTTCATCCTATTCATTTTCATATAAAATGCACTTACCACCACATTGTAATACTGCGTGGGTTTGAAGCAAACCTGGCGCAACAACATGGATCTTGGTTATTCTGTTGTTGAGAATTTCCTTTCAGAGCTTATAGATGCTTATTTAATATATGAATATATTAAATACAATTGTCTCTAATATGGTTTTTGAATCTTTTATACACTCAGTTACCACCATTGAGATGGAAGAAATCTGCTGTAGTTGCTGCAATGTGCATCCTAGCTGTTCGGGCGGTGATAGTCCAAGTTGCTTTTTTCCTGCACATGCAGGTTTGTTAGTTTCTAAGAAGAAATCAATTTATAGCTTCCAATTGTTTCATTCTCTCAGAAAATACTTGAGTTATGCAATATGTTTTCCACATTGATGGGTATTTTGCCATCATAAATTGATTCTTTAACATCACCGAAAGATTTCACTGTCTCGTGTCTGATGGAGCAATAGTTGTCAGTGTCCAATTCAGTGCCTGTAGCACAAACATGTCTGCATGTTCACACACATCAGACGGCTGTGAGGGCAATTGTTATGAACGGGAAATACTCAGATAAACTACTTAGTATTGTAATTGATTGATCATCTTTGTCATGTAGTCGGGGGCGCTCTCAGTGGTTGGGTTCTAATTTATCTAACGATTCCCAGGTGCATGTGTACAAAAGACCAGCTGCCTTCTCTAGGCCCCTAATCTTTGCAACTGCATTTATGAGCTTCTTCTCAGTTGTTATAGCATTATTTAAGGTAAAACCTTTTCTTTTTGTTCATTTCAATTAGAACTGTAATAGATCTACTTTAAAACTTTGTTTTGTCGATATGCGTTTGCTATTATTTTAATTCATGAAGTTCGTATAATAATAAAGGATGATGATCAATTATATTCATACCGTGAAATCATGTAGGACATACCTGATATTGAGGGAGATAAAATATTCGGCATCCGATCTTTTACAGTACGCATGGGGCAAAAGCGGGTAACCTTTTATCACACGCATATATACATATATTCATAGATATGTAATCTACGTCAGACTTTTAAGTTGATTAGCAAACATATATTGTTTGATTCTAATTATCTTTGGGCAGGTCTTTTGGATTTGTATTTCGCTACTTGAAATGGCTTATGGTGTTGCCGTTTTAGTGGGAGCATCATCTGGCTTCATGTTGAGCAAATGCATCACGGTAATGTTCTAGTTTCTAAATCTAAACAGTAGCAATTGTTACCCAATCTTCACTACTTCCGTGTTATTGAATGGTTCAGTTTCTCCTTTCTCTATAATTTTTGAATTATACATGTCTAATTCTAAAGGAAATACAAAAGTAGTGATAAGCTTGCTAACAGAAATAGTTGGTTATGTTGTGAAGTTTAGGTGTCCCTCTTTAAGGATTCTTAAAATTCTACTGATCGCTCGTTAACTCGAATCTCTGATTCTTACCCGTTGGCTTCCTTCACAAATGCAAACATTGTAAGAGTTGAACTGTTAAATGAGGCCACTTCAGTTTGTAGTGTACATAGGGGCAGTATGGCTTGTGAATTCATTCTTCATGTGTTCGGTTTTACATGAGAACGAGCGTTGGTCTTAAATTCTGAAGAGAAGTTAATAATCTTTTGGGGAACCTTGAGTAGGTTTTGATAATCCCTTCTTACAATTGAATTTTTGTTCAGATACTAGCATCCGAACAATGTGCCAAGAAGGGAGATTGATTTCTTCTATATTTGCATTGGTTTAGGTTTTGGGACATGCAATTTTGGCTTCGGTACTGTGGAACAGGGCCAAATCTGTCGATCTCAACAGCAAAGCTGCAATCACAAGCTTTTACATGTTTATATGGAAGGTAAATGCTTACCACCACTATTGAATGCAATTGCGGTAGAAAAAAGTATATCAGAAACCAAAAGTTGAACCATCCAAAAAAAACGCATGTATTGTTGAGAATGTATCTCGCATTTATGGGAGGAAGAGCCTTGCATGTCACCATCCAAAATTCTTTAGAATACGCAGCTTTTGAATGCATCGAACAGTTTGCATTCCAATAGCAAAAGAATGTATCACATGATTTGGAAGACAATTTGCTCATCAGTTTTTCTGTCAACATCTTACATATGTTCCACACGCTAATTCAAGTCCGCAGATTGCTGTTCATAATATCGTCATTGGTTGCTTTATCTTTCTCGTGGGCTAACATTTGTTCAGGCATGACAAATGCCTATATTCCTGGAGATGAGAAATTCCTCAAAAAATCATTTAGTAAAACCATTGGTTTGTATGGTCTTGAAATTGGACTCCGTCTGGAGGCTCCCAAACTAAGACCGATTTCCGGCTTTACTTGTTTCTAAATACCGTTGCTACTGTAGTTGTCGATTTTATGGATTGTACGTAATTTGTAGGTGATTTCTTTCATTTTGTCTAAATTCCAATATGGTATTACTTGTAATTCATTTGTTTGTTCTTCTTGCAGCTGTTCTATGCAGAGTACCTACTTATACCGCTTGTTAGATGACGATTGCAACTTTTTTCGGAGTAAAGGTTGCCTTCATAAACTTAAAAGGGGTGAAAATCAACTGCCATTGTAGGTGGAATTTGAGAATACAATTAGGAAACTTATGAGTGCATCCAGTGACTGCATTCGTTTATCTGCATTTGGTACTCTGTTATTTCCTTGGTACATTATTTCACCCTCCTGGACTGGATTCCTAGAATTTTTTTAGGAACAAGAGAGAACATTGATCTAGCATGTTGCATACACAAGATAATGCACTCGACTCGTCTGGAACCTTTTTTGCATATCGATTGAAATGTCGGAATGATTTGCTTTACATGCATCAACACACTTTTGATCTGTCCTGCGATTGTACGCGACACACGTTTCATACTTGTTGAGTAATAGCAATGAGATTCCCTAATATCATGCTAAGAATAGCTAGGATTTCCAGAAGAGGATGTCATTCTTTTGTTGAGAAATAAAAAGGAATATAAAAAATTTGAGTGGCTGAAGCTGAGGCAGCTACTTTCGAAGACACATTTCGTTGCACCGATTCACAAATGTTGTCCATGGGTCTCATAGTCATAACCATCATAGTAATAGCTACATACACGAATGGAAATCAGCAGCATGTCGGACAGTACACCATTATTTCATTTGTGATTCATGTAAAATACTTGGGGTGTGGGTAGGTTTAGACACTCCAGGCTGCAGACAATCATATGAATGTGTTTGTGTGAACCCTTCGATTAAAACCTTTTGTGAGTTATGTTAATGCTCAAAATTTGCAAGTTGACAAATTAAAACACTAAACCTTTGGTGGGCTTGGGATATGGACTAAAATGAAATGGACTCAAAAATTCAAGTTGTTCACCCCTCAAAAGTAGGTTGCATTTACTGTGTTGCTTGGATCATATTTGATTTAAGACTAAAAATAGTGCTCTACTAAATGCATGAATTCTCTATCCTTTTAGTCCTCTGATCACCTTACCAGAGGTTCCCACCCCATTATATAGGACCTCACTGAACCCAGAGGCCTTGTGCTTACCCCCTTTCACTTACCTGGCATTTAATACGCAACTTATGTAGACTAGTATGTTGACACCTTTTTACCCATTAGTTGGACATTATTTAGTGAACTTACATATGCCTAGTCGATATTGCACGCCTTTTTAGAGTTTTGCATGCTAAGTGTCCCGTTCTACTTTGGTTATCCAACCTTGATTCTCTGAGCGTTGTTTCGACCACCTTTAAGTCCCATCGTAGGCCTTTGCTCCTGACTATGAATCACCACATGACCAGATTGACGTCTGAGTAGACTTGCTCCTAAACACTTGTACTACAACATTGTTGGTTTTCCCACGTGCCTTTGGTGGTCAGAAAACACTTTATATTACCTAGTTGTAGGTTGTCGACTCTAGTGCTTGGGAGCAACTTTTCCTAAACCCTAAATGCCTAGCATTAATAAGTCTTGTAACTCCTTTGTCAAGGGTCCCTTCTTGGGCATGGAATTGCAATGCCCGGTCGGCACTCCAAATAGTGCTCGGTTGGAAAAGGACAAGGACTGTCTGCCTTCCCACTTCCGGTGCCCTCTTGTTTATGTGGTCATGGTTAAGCCACATCAACATTTTATATTACTATTCATTTTTGTCTTATTATCTCTATAAAAAATAATATAAAATGTTGATGTGGCTTAATTGTGACCACACAAAACATGAGGGCATAGGAGGGCACCGGAAGTGGAAGGGCAGACAATCCTTGTTCGGTTGGAAAAAGTGTTTTGGATGTTCTTGTCCCACCGTTCCATCAGGCACTTGAT
Source organism: Pyrus communis (assembly GCF_041283825.1). Lineage (NCBI taxonomy): Eukaryota > Viridiplantae > Streptophyta > Magnoliopsida > Rosales > Rosaceae > Pyrus > Pyrus communis. Next base: position 12,509,261 of record NC_142577.1, read on the forward strand.
TTTATCTCATCTGTGCCTTTGGCAGTGTAGAGGCGGGAGACGTTTAAGTGCTTGATAAACGTGCCAACGACAAACTGGCGGAGTAGACAGGCGTGGTCACATGCACCGTGATGTTACTTCATGTCCCTTTAGCTCTCAAAGCAAAGTAAATGGGATGCCACGTTCCACAATCTTGCGACTTAGACGCCCCATTATCAACGATTGAAATCACATGCTCAAGGCTATGTAAACCTCCCTCGTCACAACTCATTCCCCTGATCTCACTTTCTCTACTAAAACTCTACCAATTTTCCTTCGCGATTCTTCCAGTTTCCTAAAACCGCCTTTTTGCAATTTTACATCCTCACCGTCTTCTCTTTGGGTAAATTTCTCTATCTTTACTCCTAATATTTTCATGGATTACTGAAAGCATGTCTTTGTACTTGCTTATTCTCGTAGTGGAGTTCAAATCCTCGGTCACCGCTAAGGTAGACTTCCCTTAGTAAACATGATATGGTAGACTTCCCTAACATAGGTAGAAGCAGGTTGCCTAGAATACATCACTTGACTAAGCACTCGCTCACCCGAGCTCAGGGCCGGCCTTGAGGGTAGTCAAGGTAGGCGGTCGCCTAGGGCCCCCAAGTTGGGGGGGCCCCAAATTTTTTTATACATCCTATATATAAAATATAAATAAGGAAAACGTAAGAAATGTCACAATTATTTCGTTGGTGCAGTGGAAACAGTTCCACTCCGTTTTCATTGGGGTGGGTAGTTCGAAACACTTTGTAGGCATTAGGTTTTGCTTTTTTCAAATCTATGAAATTAAAGATAAATTGCTCTTTAAAAATTTTAAAATTACAAGAATCAAAAGGAGTTAAAATAATTCAACAAATATTAATTTTGAATGAATTTTAAAATTCTTGGTCACCGCTAGGGTAGACTTCCCTTAGTAAACATGATAGGGTAGACTTCCCTGACATAGGTAGAGAGCAGGTTGCCTAAGCATTTGCTCACCCAAGCGCATGCACCTTAATTTGTAGAGATTCTCCCCTTTAAGTTTTTGAGATCACAACGCTACTTGAATATACGCTTTAGGCTTGAAAAGTAACAACCAAGAAGTCTATGAATACGAACAGACAGTCGTCAGCGACACAACCAGTTCTACCGACTCTCTTTCAACACATTCTGTCATGGAATCAACTTCATACTTCTCTTTCTCATGTGTTGCAAATAATTTCACTCTTCTCTTGTAGGATTTATCTTATGGGATAAATAAATATCAAAGGATATTCCATCCAGGATATTAACCTCCTAATTATCTATGTGATAATTAGATGAAAATCAAGAGATATTCATATTAGAATATACTTGGGATTTTCATGGGCTTTTCAATCTTTTTACACTCTTTCCAACCACTATATAAGGAGGCTTTAGGGAAGAGAGAAGGATATAAGAAACACAAGCTTTTCCATAGTTCAAATATTCTAGTTAGGTTTTAGAGCTATCACTTTTGACTCTAGGTCTTGGGAGGCGAAAACCATGGGGCAACTCGACATACTGTAGCCAACCCGACGACCTGCGAGGTTCTAGACATGCACGGAGGGTCAGAGCAGTTGTTCATGTTTGTAGGAGCATGTTGAGATTCAAGTTTCCGCATAAAAGGTACACATGTCCTTTCAAATTTATTTATAATCTTCCAATAGTGGTATTAGAGCCACTCACACACTCCTCACATGAAAGCATGAGATAGATATATATAAGCCATGAATGCTTGTCTTTAAAATTTTCGTTTTTTCCATGCTTATTTTTCCTGGGTTTTAACGCTTGGGTTATGTTCTTTACATTCATATGGGACTATGTTTATATGAATACGCCATGAATGCTTGTCTTTAAAATTTTCGTTTTTGCCATACTTATTTTTCCTGGGTTTTAACGCTTGGGTTATGTTCTTTACATTCATATGAGACTATGTTTAAAAATTGGTAAAGAAAATCCAAGTGGTTAGAGAGATAATTGAAACCCTAGTTTCTTAATAGCATGAAAAATGAATTTTTTCAAGGTTTTTGCAACCCTTTTTTCGTGTGGTTAGAGTTGTTTTTGGAATTCACCAAAGAAGACTTAATTGTAGATGATAATCTGATCTTCCTAACGACATAAAATGCGCATAAAATGGATTTATATTCGCTAAGTTATGGCCTCTGTAAACAGGCATTGCGAGAGTGAAAAATCTGGAAATTCCAGATTTTTTGGAAGAAGAGGACGAACAGTGGTTCATCTCTTCCACTCTCGGCCTAAGCAAGTACGAGTACAACGCTAGGTTTTCGTGGATGTTAGCTACATCGTTGGATTCATCTCAGGGAGTTCAATCCAACGGAGGTCAAAAGAATGGCATCGGACCACCAGAAGGCGGCGCGTGTGTGTCACGCGCCACCCACGGTGAGTGAGTTCGCGCAATATTAAATTAATTATTAAAAAAATAAAAATTAATTAATTAATTTTGCTGCTTTTGGCGGCGCGTGGGCTGTGTTTTTGGGACACAGTTGGCGAGTGAATCATTGTGGTTCATTGACCTACGTAAGTGTATATTTAGGTTTGGTATTAGAGATGTTTTTAATTTACTAAAATTAAGGAAACGTTCTTAATTAACCCTTAAAAAAATATTCAACACATGCCAAGATTTTAGGAAAATCAAAAAGAGATAATATCGATCAAATTTGCTCATGTTGATTGAGAATTTTAAATTAGAAAGGAATATTCTTGAGGAGAATATTTAAAAAAAAAAAAAAAAAAAGATAACCTAATTAATAAAAAATAATGAAATTAGATTGGGGTTCACTGATGGTCACCTCTTATTTAATGTGGTGTCTAGGAAAAATCTTTAAGGAAACACTTTGGGTGTCAAAGAGGTTCGGTTTTTAAAAGCTTCGCGCTACCACCCCTCCCGGATTTGAAAATAATTAGAAAATATGATCTTGACTCTTAGAATTGAATGGTAATTACGAGCGACTTAGCGGATTTTTTAATTTCAACCTAGGAGAAAAAGTGAAATATTTTCTAATGAGTTTTTGAAATAAATAAATGTAAGAACTGTAATTAATAATGTCAAAATTATTTCACGCTTGTAGAAAGAAATAGCTGCCAATAATGTTGTTGCTGATTTGACCAAAGGATAAAAGCTAGTTGGAACCAATTATGATATTTGGCATAGGAAGATCCAATATTTTCTCAATGAACAAGAGCTCTTGGAGCGTTTTGAGGCTTCGGTGGATGAGCCTGATCTTGAGAGAGATGGAACCACTGCGGCTTAGCATACAGCTAGTGTAAGGTCTTATGAATCTTGGTTCAAGAAAGATTGAAGTGCGCACTTTACTATGTTAAGCAACATGCATGATGATCTTATTGGTGAGTATGAAGGGTACTCGACCGTTAAGAAGATGTGGGACCAGCTGAAATTTGCTTTTAGTGGAACCTTAACTACTAGGCTGATAAGTCTAGTGTTGAAGTTTAAGGATGGATCCTAAGCACTCTACATCTGAACATCTTAGGAAGATGTCTAGTATGATACAAGATTCGAAAGCTGCTAGGAGTATCCTCATCGATGAACAGCAAGTCCAAGCTGTGATTAGGCCCCTCCTAGACTCGTGGGATGCCCTTAAACAAATCATGACGCACAATGATCAAATTAAGAAATTTCATGACATCTCGCGTCATGTTGAACTGGAAAGTGAGCTCAAAGTGGCGACCCAGAGTATTGCCCTTTTGACTCAAGGTGGATCCAAAAAGGGCAACTAGTTCAAAGGAAAAGGTAAGACCAAGTCTGAGAAAAAGGATGCAAAGCTGGCTCCTAATTCTAATAAGATCAAGGCCTACAGAGGTAAACGTGGCAACAAAGACGAATCCAAGTCAACGTGTTTTAACTGTAAAAAGAAGGGACATTTAGCTCGTAATTGCACTGAGTCGAATAGAAAGGTAATCCCTAACCCTAAATCTGTCATTGTTTGTGTATGTTTGCATATACATGTTGCTCACATGTCCGATAATTGGATTGTAGACACAGGAGCAACCAAGCATGTGACGCGAGATAAAAGGGGGTTCGAAAAGTATCAACGTTTTCCAGCAAAGTCATACTGGGTATACGTGGGTGAAGGAAGTCGTACAAAAGCTTTGGGAGTTGGTTCGTATCGACTTTAACTAAGCACTGTGTGTTAACTATTTCTACATGATGTCTTGCACGCCCTTGGAATGCAATTTAATTTGCTTTCAGTTACTATACTTTTATATGAAGGATATTGTTTTGACTTAAGCCAGTCTAGATTTGTGATCTATTTGGATCAAGTTGAAATTGGAAATGGTTCAATAAAGAACGATTTTGTTTGCTTGGATTTGATTAATTCTTGTTCTTCTACTTCTTTAGTAACTGTTATTAAACATGTTAATTCTGAAACACGGCATGCTAGACTAGGGCATATAGGGCAAGATAGAATGACAAGGTTAGTTAGAGAATGCATGTTGCGGTCACTCACTAATGTCAATCTGCCTGTATATGAGTCTTATTTAGCTGACAAAACAGTTAGAAAGCCTTTTGGAAAGGCTGTTCGAGCTACTTAATTGTTAGAGTTAATCCACTCTGACATTTATGGACCAATAAGTGTGAAGGCCCGTCATGGCGCCTCTTATTTTCTGACTTGATTGATGATTACACGCAATATGGTTATGTGTACTTGATCGCTCATCGCTATAAAGCTTTAGATTGTTTCAAATGCTTCGTAACTGAGGTTGAGAATAAAAAAGGCGCACTGATTGTGGACGTGAGTATTTGTCTGACTAATTAAAGGTTTTTTGTGAAAGTAAGGGGATACGCAAGCAACTTTCTGTTCCTTACACGCCACAACTAAATGGTGTTGCTGAAAGGAGAAACAGAACTTTATTAGACATGGTCAGGTCTATGATGGCGCATGTAAATGTCCCCATATCTTTTTGGGGTGATGCATTATTTGTTGGAAATGTGCCCTAAAGCCAATCATATGATGATACTTTATGGACATTTCACATGTTAAACTAATCTAGTTTAATATAAAGGGCAAATATTATTGTTTAAAGCCGTCTCATATAAATGTTATATGCTTAAACGATAAGTCCAAGGAATATGTAATTGGGAGAATGTGATCTAAAGAAGTTAGATACATGAGATCATTCTCTTTTGTATACATATCCTAAACGTTCCTGATCATAGGATTGCCGATTGGGCATTGACAGTCCGTTAAGATCAGTACATGCTATGTCTTCTCTTAGGGAGAGTGATTGGTCTTGAGTCATTGGTGTGACTGACACCAAGACAAGCATGTAGGTTCTTAATAGAGAATGAGTCCACTGAATGCGATCAACAAGGAGTTCTCATACTTATGTCACATGGGAACTCATAGTTGGGATAATACAAAGTAGTCTTTTGACCCGAGGCATCATAGTTGTCTTGTGGTTAGGTCCTTGATCTTTGACTATGTCAAAGTCACTCCATCAGAGAGTGTCCACGACATAGTTAGGGTTAAGCCACTTAGCCATGGAGGCAAGTGAATGCGCAACAAGGGATCTCTAACCTTCAAACCGCTTGAGGGAGAATACTCTATGATATGATTAAGAATCTCTAGCCGGAGTATGAATGAGATTTAGGAAGTCGTTCCAAATCACATTCAAGGTAATCATATAAGTAAATGAATCATATTGGATAGTAGACATGAATAAACTATTAAACCAAACAATGTGTCAAGAGTATTGTATTAGAGAAATATCGTATTGCATTATAATCCTAAACTGAATAGGTTCTCCACCTCTTCTGATTAGCTTGGGTAGCGATGATATATTGCTAGGTGTCACTCATGGTTTGTGGAAGCTCTAAAGGTGTATAATCACTAAAGGGAGAATTGAAAGTATGTTTCAATTCACAATTGATTTGAAGAGTTCTAATCGCTCACTACCTAGCTAAAAGGAACCTAATGGATCGTATACCGTGTAAGGTAGAGATTGAAGAAACAACTGAGATGAGAAAGGATAATTAAATGGTTTAATTATTTATGGCTATGATTAATTAATATGTTAATTAATCAAACGAATAAGTTCGTTATAGACCTCGGTTTCGTTTTGGGCCGCAAGGCCCAATGGGATTTGAATGTCAAGCCCATTAACTTAAGTTGTATGACAACAGGAAAACACAAAGAGCTTGAAAGCCCAATGAATCCTTAAGGCTGGCCGCATTATAGGATGAAGGGTTTTGGTTCTTTTGTCACTTAATTGAAGGGACTATATAAAGAACTTTATAAAATTTCATCATTATGGTTTCTTTTGGAGAAAAGATGAGAACACAAAGCTCTCTTTTCTCTCTATGAGGCCGGCCACCCTAGAGGAAATTAGCTAGCAATCTTACTTCCTCTAGTTCACTCATCTCTTTATCAATGCTCTCCTTGGTGTAGAGACTTAGAGGTTCTCTATTTTGGGAACTTGGAGAATCCATTCTACCATCCTCATCCAAGAAATCCATGGAGCTAAGAAGTAAGGAATGAAGGCCCTATCTCTTGGGTGATTAGCCTTTGCTTATGCAAAGAGGAATCAACAAAGGTATAATATTTCTCAACTCACTTTGTTCTTGAGTTGAGTCATGGTTCACCACACTCATTAGGCCTTGAATTTCATGGGTAAAGTTTTGTTTTTGAGTGAATACAAGCATGATTCAGACTTTTAATTATTAATTGCATGCATAGATGTTGCTCAAATGAACTAGTTTTCACAAATATTTCCTTCCTTATTGACTGCGACGTATATACTTAACCGTGTGCCTTTAAAGACGGTTCCCTTAACTCCATACAAACTTTGGAATGATGTAAAACCCAATATGGGTAATTTGGGTCCTTGGGGTTGTGCTGGATTTATTCATAATCAATCACATAAGTTTGGAAAGTTGGGTCCTAGAGCAAATAACAATATCTTTTAAGATATTGTGAAAACTCGAAAGGTTATGTGCTGTATGGTGAACATCCAGATTGAGGGAGAACCGACATTGATTCACGTGATGTGGAATTCATAGAGAGTGACTTCCCAAAAGTTGGTGATACTGTCAAAAACCTTGATCTCCATGAGTTGGAGAAAGATGAAGAACACGTAACATTTCATGCGATGGAGGGAAATTAATTTCCAATCCAATGGTCACTAAATATGATGTAGGACGACTAAAGTATTCATAAACACTTAAAAGAATACGCCCAATGATGGGACTGTAGACTCTGAAATTCAAGGTCACACAGTTCGAATAAGCAAGAGAGGCCACATTCTCAAACGTTATTTTGAGGTTGATGGGGACGCCTACATTTGCATACCTTCAGAGGAAGATGAACCTTCTTTTTACAAAAAAGCGTTGTCTTCAACGGACAAAGAAAAGTGGATAACTGCAATGGAGGAAGAGATGAGCTCTATGGACAAAAATACTATTTGGGAGTTAGTTGACCTTCCGCCTGGACGTAAAACCATTTGAAACAAGTGGGTTTTAAAAATCAAATGCAAGGTCGATGGTTCAATTGACAAATATAAGGCACGCCTTGTGGCAAAAGGATACACTCAGCAATTGGGTGTAGACTATGAAGAGACATTCTCCCTTGTGGTGAGGTTTGCCTCTATTTGCCTCATTTTAGCTATTGTTGCTCAACCATATTTGAAATTTTACCAAATGGATGTTAAGACAACATTTCTTAATAGAGAACTAGACGAGGAGTTACACATGGATCAACCCCTAGGCTTTGAGGCCAAGGGACAAGAGCGCAAAGTTTGCCGCCTAAAATGTTCCATATATGGCCTCAAGCAAGCGTCTAGACAGTGGAATATTAGATTCCATAATTCAATCACTTCATTTGGTTTTGAGATGATTAAGGAAGACCACTGTGTGTATCTTAAGAAATCTGGGAAAAGTATTCTCATACTTTCTTTATATGTTGACGACATCCTAATATGACAAAACCTCCATATAAACCACGAAAGCGTGGTTATCATCCCATTTTGAGATGACAAATATGGGTGAAGCACATTATGTGCTCGGAGTTAAGATCACGAGAGATCGCTCAAGGAAACTTCTAATTTTGTCTCAAGAGACTTAGATTAAGAAGGTACTTGAACGATTTAAGATGGAGAACTCCAAACCCACAGATACTCATATTGAAAGAGGCGCGATATTGTCCTTAGAACAATGTCAGTGTCCAAAGACTAAGAAAGAGAAAGAACAAATGGCAAATGCCCTCTATGCCTCTGCAGTAGGAAGTCTAATGTACGCAATACTTTGCACGCGTCTGGACATTTGCCATACCGTGGGCCAGTAAGCCACTATCAAAGTAATCCTGGACAAGCTCATTGGCAAGTCGTCAAGAGGATTATGACATACCTGCAAGGAACAAAAGATTTAGCCCTATGTTACCAAGGAGGGGATATGAAGTTGAGAGGATATAATGATGCAGATTGGGCAAGCGATAGAGATGAACACAAGTCCACCTCAGATTATGCTTTTGTCCTTGGAGGTGGAATTGTTTCTTGGTGTAGCAAGAAGCAAACTTGTATTGCTCTGTCCACAATGGAATCAGAATATGTTGCCCTTGGATCAGCTGTTCAAGAAGATGTACTTGTCTACTATGATAGTACTTCGCCTTAGCATACACTAAAGATCCTAAGTATCAAGGCAAATCTAAGCACATAGATACACGATATCATTTCTTTAGGAACAAGGTTACCAAGGGTGAAGTAGTGTTGAAACATATCTCAACCAGCAGTATGAAAATTGATCCCATGACTAAACCCATAATTAGAAACTCGTTTCTGACTCATGTAAAATGAATATGGGTTTATGTAGGGTTTGATGTGTTTTTCTTTGTATTTGACATTATTATTGAATAAAAAGGTATTGAAGTTTTTCATTTCATATTTATTTTTGAAATGATTGTTTACACATCTTTAAGAGTGTCACCAAGCTAGAATCTGTTTTTCACACGAACGATTCACCCTGGCGCTGAGATAGTGAGTAGGATGAGACATTTGTTTTCTCAACGCGTTGGGCTACGAGATCGGACACGTGTATGTTGAACGTACCAATATGCACAAGGTAAATGTCACCTTAGAAATGTCTAAGATGAGACTTAACAGAAGTCGAACATGAGTTTTGTTTCATGTTGAAGCTTGTAAAGCTAGATATGAGTATCTAGGTGGGCGCCGAGAAGGCGATTAGGCTAGAAAACTCAGGTTAGGCGCTTGTGTAGCGACTAGACTAAGATCCGTATGGTGTATGTCCAATGGACATGTGACACACTCATTGAAATGAGGATACACCATAGCATACAAATCATACTGTATGTGCTATAACTGACTCATTGTGGGAGTGATGAATTGATCCCTGTTTCAATCACTGTGTGAACCACAAGGAATCTATACGATTCCACCCTTATGCCTTTTGAACTAAAGTCTACATTAGAAAGATGAGATTTAATGATCTTTACTTTAGCACGTTTATCTAAGACGGTCAAGTTAGCTACTATCCCAAGATGCGTGTCTAGTTAAATCAAATTAGACTAACATGAGAGCTTAAAGAAGATAGTTTGAAGATAACACCATGTCATGTGATTCATTAGCTGCGCGACGTCTTTTGATATTTGTTATCAAACATAAGACATGGATACATGATACTTGTGAGACATGACATTATTTTTAACAAGGGATAAAGAATGTCAAGTCTGGTGTGTGACAAACAGTCTGGGGCATAAAACGATGAACTTTCGAGTGATGCATTGTTGTTTGTTTAGTGATAGCTTAATGGCAGTGCTCCTTGTTATGTACGTTCTTTCTCGCAAGGTTGTGCGTCCCATTTCCTGTATGAGGAGATAGACTATAATGGATGTGAACTAAGTGTGTTGATTGAGACTATGCCACACCCTATGTGGGTGAGTGAGAGATGTAGGATTTATCTTATGGGATAAATAAATATCAAGGGATATTCCACCCACATGAGGATATTAACCTCCTAATTATCGATGTGATAATTAGATGAAAATCAAGAGATATTCATATTAGAATATACTTGGGATTTTCATCGGCTTTTCAGTCTTTGTATACTCTTCCCAACCACTATATAAGGAGGCTTTAGGGAAGAGAGAAAGATATAAGAAACACAAACTTTTCCACAATTCAAATATTCTAGTTAGGTCTTTAGAGCTATCACTTTCGGCTCTAGATCTTGAGAGGCGAAAACTAAGGGGCAACTCAACATATTGTAGCCAACCTGATGACCTGCGAGGTTCTAGATGTGCACAGAGGGTCAGAACAGTTGTTCGTGTTTGTAGGAGCGTGTTGAGATTCAAGCTTCCGCATAAAAGGTACACACGTCCTTTCGAATTTATTTATAGTCTTCCAACACCTTTATAGAATTTATCTCCTTAAGCATTTTCGCATCCTCCAGTCGACATTTATTTAGATTGTTTATCTGATAATCAAAAAGTAAAATTTCTTACTATTCAAATAAAATATCTTAAGAAACATAAAGTATTCCTAGCGTCAATGACGTTAAAAATGCCTACCCTCCTTGAAGCATCAATAGTCTCGTTTTGAGCCATTGTATGCGTTCCTTTGACATGTCTGAGTTCACTTCTCATCTTTTCTAACTCCATGTTGATGGTTGCTTGCGATGTGCGTGAAAATTAATCAATTCAATCACTACTGTAGTCTGTAAAACATACAACTCTCACATTACTGAAATCAATGAGAACTACCTACCTACCATGTAATTTGTAAACCAGATCTCTAATCACCTATATGAAATTCGTAGTCTTTTTCTGCATATTTCCTTAAGTAGCACCATTTAACCAACTCAAAAGAAATCGTGAAGCAACCTGGCTCTCACATTAATAATCAGTAACCACATCTGAGGTGGACGCTTGATCAGAAGTTCATGACCCTAGTATCTGTAACAACGCTTCCGCTGGTACAGACCTGGTTCAGTACATGAAATACTATCCGTCCCTTCCCTGAGATTGTGAGATTGAGATCTACAATGGATAATGTCTTTTGTATTTGTCTTTGTACTAAGAAGGGTCTGGTTGATTTTCGTTTAAAGCTTGAAACCGCTGCATTGTTAGGGAAGGAGAACGGAAGTGAGTGTATGAACCAATTGAGCCACGATCTGTGCCTAAAAAGCAGAAGCTTGAGTTAAATATTTTCTTCTTACATAGTACCATCGACACACTACATCATATGAAAATGTCACTCAACCTTAGTCATGTGCAGCACATGTCTGTGAACTAGACGTAACTTGAAGAACTGCTGATTAAATGTGTCGTCATGAGATGTGCGTGCTGATGACGGTTTTCCATTTGGAACAACATACACGGTGCAAAATCTTAGGGTACATTATACATATACTAAAACCCAACACAAAAACAGTGTTCATTAACAGTGAATTGGCGAAAATGCCCTCCAGTTTCTTTAATAGCAGCCCTTTTTTCCATTTTGCGCAGTGAATTTACTGGTTTACCCATCATGTACGCGTGTTGGTCACCTAAGATAGAAATGAGGCTGGCTGTATGCGTGGAGTAATTTTTCAGTGTGCCGGGAACACCATGCCACGTGGTGTTCCCTCACACATAAAAATTCAAATTTTGAATATACTTCAATTTTTTATTTCAATAAATAAATAAATTTGAATTTTTATGTGTGAGGGAACACCACGTGGCATGGTGTTCCCGGCACACCTAAAAATTTCTCGTATGCGTGCTCGTCATCTAGGAAGGGAGGGAGTATGGATGTACACGTGTTGCTCCTCTGGGAACGGAAGGAAGCTGGAAAAGTTGGGGCAACCGGGGGTATCTCTCTCCTTCCACTCTCTTCGATTGGCTTCCAGAACAGGTTTTTCTCGAGCTGTCTTTCAAGCCCGGAACTCCTGGTCACCACAAGAAGGTTCGTCTCTCTCTGTCTCACACCTTTTTTTCTTCAAGGAAAGCATTAAGCAAACCCTTTTTTTGTGTGTCCATTTGGAGAATTGATGTTCTGGAGATGGACATGGCGAAAGGAAGTAGAGGCTGCAACAGCCCATCATCACAAGTCTCGGCAGAAATCCTCAATGAAACTGGCTCTCATGATCATGAGGAAGCTGAGGATCAGATGATGGACCTGTGAAGAGGGCCTTGGACTGTTGAGGAAGACCTAGCTCTCATGAATTACATTGCTAACCACGGCGAAGGCCGCTGGAACTCCCTCGCTCGCTGTGCCGGTAAATCATAAATTTATAATAAGATGAGTTTAACGTAAATTATTCTATCGTTTATCAACAATATAGAAATTGGCTTAATAGTTGGGTATTTCTTTTTACAGCTTTTTGTTTAGTTCATTGAGATGGGTTTTAAATTGCGTGAGAAAGAGTGAAAGAAACTCCATAATTTGCACCCAAAAAAATCATTTCTCTTCCTTATTGGGTCCTATGAAAATGATAGATATAGTGTGAAAAGCTTCACTTTTTCTTGAAAAAGAAAAAAAATTTGTGCGTGAAAATTTATAAAGATTTGGGAGTGAGAAAATGCTAGATATGTTGATGATGATGTGAACTACATCTTCCATGAAGATTTTGATAATTCTTTAGCTAGCATTAAGAAATATTTCTGAGTTAATTGATGATATTGTATAAAAGTATGGTTTCTTCTATTCTCTTTTGATTTGAGATATGAATTTACTTGGAAATGTTTATATGCAGCTTGAATATGTCATTTGACAAAGTATGGTTTGTTCCTATATTCTGTAATTATTTTCATTTTATTCTGGATTTGTTCAAGTTTCAGTTTGCACCGTTGGAAGATGTTTATCTAATTGGTTTTGTACCAATATACAACACTCAAACACTCTCTTTCACCCCTTCTCTCATGACGATTTCCAGAGAACCAGGCCCCAGAGAAGGTGAGAATCCAGCCTTCCCAAACTGAAGGTAATACTGAATTTTGATAGAGTTGGGTGTTTTGCTTCCATTGAACAAATTTTATAGACACTGAATTTAAAAATCGAATATACAAATAAAATAGTAGGTCAAATTCATTATTAGTTCTCTTAACTTCTGTTGAATAGATTTATACTATTGTAGGTTTAATGAATATTATTTTTAGTTGTTAATGAATTGATGATTGATTCTGTTATGCATTATTTTATCACCAAATACTTTGAATATTCATTAGCAAAAAATATAGGATTAACTATATAATTCAAAGAATTTTGATGTTGGATTGAATTTAGGGAGGTTTAACAAAACACTCCCCGTACTGATCACTTTTAACGAAAAATCACATTTATACATATTTCTGGTACTATTCACTATACCTTTAAAAAGGGCTTTTCATTAAAAGGGAAGTTTTTTTGGACTTTTCGTTAGTTTTCTTTGAATTTATTGAGTTATAAATATGGTGAACCCATTATTTAATACTTGCTCAATAATCTAATGTTTTCCTCCGACTTATTTTCTGAATTCTGATATATACTCTGATTTTATTAAATTTTTCATGATTTTATAGAGTTTTTCGTTTAAATTTGTGGGTTTTAGTTGTGGGTTTTGGAAAATTCTTCATTAAATGTTCATATGTTTTCCAATGTTCTCTTATCAACTCTTAGTGTTGAATTAGTCATCTATGAATGATGGATTAATCAAAGTTGGGCATGAGTTCATATGTTTTTCAATGTTTTTATAAAAACAACGCAATTTTCACTTAGTTTTGAGTAGAATAATAGTGTTTTAAGTAGAATAGTGGGAGATTCATTTGTGATCATTTGAAAATAAATTCTGAATAATACACTACTATTCTGCTTAAAGCGCCCCAATACATGCATAATTTGCATGAATATGTAAAGGTTACTTGAGAAACTAACAGCATACAAAATTTAAATGATTCTATTTGTTTCTATCCTTTTCTGGATTTGTCTGCTATTGGCTATTATGATTTTGTCTGGCTAATGGACTCTCTGAAAATGTGTTTTGGCTTTTTTAATTCAAAAACTTAAACTGATTTTGTTTGCCGACGATTTGTTATGAGGTATTGCTATAACATGGAGAAATTGACACCAATTCTATTATTATGTGTACATCAGTTTGTAATATCTAATCTTAAATTTTTTTTTTTTTTTTTGGTTGTCAGAACGAAGAAGAAGGCATTCAAATTACTTTTGCTCCAATCCATTTCATCAATTTATGAAGCTTTCATGTTGAAGCTCCTGGGAAGCATATGCATTATATTGCCAACCTTGAAAAGCTTTGGAAAATAATGTCAGTTGTTGCTTCTCCAACTGTTTTTCCTAATTTAAGTGTTTTAAGCTTGATTTCGATTTTTTGGGGAGTTAGTAGTTTTGGTTTTGACGTTGTTTTGTTTGTGATAGATCTCAGTATATTGCAAATATTTTGCAAGTTGATGTGCTAAAGATTTTGCATTAACTTATATTTTCATTTGCCCGTGTTCTAATCCAAAATGTTTAAAAGTGTTTGAATATTGCAAACTACTATGGGTTTCGTTACAATAAAAGAAGTAATATAAATTATTACTATGACACAATAACATTGAGAGAGGTCTTTTTTAATCTCTCTATCAATGACTAACAGCAAAATTTGATTGTGTGAAATTACATTTTTGCTCTATATTTCTTATTCATGTTCTATTTTAATTAGAGGGTTAAATTGGTAATTTCATATAATTTTGGTTGACAATGAGTGTTTTATTAGTTAGTAGAGATAATTAGTAGAGATTAGGGTGTTGGTATTGGCCAGGATGGGTGGTCTACCTTGGGGGTTACAACGAATGCGGAACTTCGGTGATTCTTTAGAGTGCGTGTATAATTTTGGAACAAAATGCGAGAGTTCAAGATTTTTAGTGTTGTAAAACCTTTTTGTATTATACGGTTTTAAAATTTTAAGGCTTCAGTGGGCATCCATTAATGCGGTGTTTTTATAATCCATCTGACATTCCCGCGGCCAAGCGCGGGCAACAGCTCTGGTGCTAATACTAAAGGAAGGCCCCCGTGTGATGCTGCAGGTTTTAGAATCATATAAAACACGTAAAAAGTTACACGCGCGTGCGCGCAAAATAGGTTATACCATTTATATACGTTGAAATCTTATTTACAATAAGGAACAAAATAAAAAATAATTGTGTTGTCTACTTACAACCCTATTTACACATTAAACATGCTTATCATGATCCCCACGGAGCTACGTTTTATCATCAAACTCTTGATTTGCCAATGAAAAGTGGAAGCCCATTCTGTTGGAGAATTCGTGAATTTTATTAGCATGGTGAACTTTCAAGGTTCTCATACTTTTACTCTGGTGATATAGTAACTTGAGATGATTTCATTACGCTGCTACACTAGTTGGAGATAAGGGTCCTAGTTAACACAATCACACTCCCAATGTACAGCTGTTGTGAGCGGTTCTTCGCAATCCAAAGCAATTAAAACATTAAAATAGCAACAATCCTTAAAATTCTTTCAAATGTACATGTATGCAATTACAGATAGGTATCCAGCATATTGAAGCTCAATCCTTTAGTAAAGTTAGTGTAAACAATAAATTGAAAAGCAATCTTTTTATGCGCAATGCAGCCATCTCAGCTATTCCCTTCCCAAATCTTTTTCCTTTCCACGACTTTTCAATTTTGCTAGTAGTTCAGTAGAGTGGATGATGAAAAACGACTGAGAAAATAAAAAACCGAGTTACCACATTCACCCAAATGCACATAAAATAAAATAAAAATTACTAAACTCGGTGGGCTGCGACTTTGTATTTTTAAAAGGATTTAGATCTTCTCCGGATCCTCTCATTGGGAATCCTGAAGATCAATGCATAGTAACCGTTTATCAAAGATTGTGCAGCCACAATTGAATGTTTTTTATATTTTTAAATGAAAAGCAGTACAGTTTTGCATGAAAAATATAAAACAAAAAGAAAAAATTGTGGGCGCACGATCTTTGATGAATGGTTACTATGCATTGATCCTTGGGATCCCCAATGAGGGGTTCGGAGAGAGGATCTAAATCCTTTTTCCAAGGAACCAAATGCACACATATTGACATTGGGCTGCCCAGGTAAGTTAATTGTCGATGCAATTTTCCGCCGTTTTCAGTCTTGATTAAAATGCATTTGCAAAATATTCAACAGTTTTGATCAAAGACTAAAAATCTCACGCTCCCACAATGAGTTGGGGGTTTTGGCCAATAGATGTCTGATGCCTAAATTAGTCTCTTTGAGGAGAGGGAGTGTTTAGGGTTTTTATGTGTAGAGAAATACGCACCATTTTTGTGTGGAGAAATGAGGTATTTATAGAGGAGGTGGCTGGCCATTTTAGGGTTAATCTAGTGAGAATTTTCCAAGATATTGTGTTAATAATATCTTGGAAATAAAGGTACTTTTCCTTACTTAAATATAATTGGAATTACTTACTTGATAGAGTTTGTCTTCAATTGGGAGTGTATTAGTAATTTTTCAATGTCCTATGATGGTGAGCTGTGCGTGGGATGCCTGCCTGTTTAATAAGGTCAGTCTTGTTTTTTTAAATTGAAAGTCCACGTGTCACCTTCAAAAACTTTGAGATTATTTTGGCTCCACATTGATGTTAATATTGTGGTGAATCAGATACCTCTATGCAGTATTGCGGTGAATCAGATACCTCTATGCAATACTTGTAGTAACTGTTGATATGGAATTAGAATTGGGGTGCACAGGTAAGTTGCACTCATTTGATTCTATGTCATGATGGGAGGGTTGGAATGGCTTTGATACCTTAAAGAAGATAATTTAGAATACATATTGAGATTGATTAGGGACGTATTCATAAATTAACAGGTTTTTTTTTTTTTTTTTCCAAACAATATGAGGCTTAAATAGTCATATCATATTAGATTGAATAAATTGTAGTAATAGTCTTTCAACTTTAATCAAATTGGAACAATAGTCTCTCAACTAAAAATCCAGTACCATTGGTCCATTCTCATTAAAACGTGTAGCTATGGTTCTTTTCGTAAATTCCGTTAGAATTCTATCAAAATAAGTTATGTTGGAATGACTATTGCTAAAATTGGATTAAAATTGAGAGATCATTTCTCAAATTGGGTTGAAGCTGGGAGACTATTTCTTTAGTTGAATCAAAGTTGAGGACCATTAATACAATTTTTCTTATTTGCCCCTTAATTTAATCTTACATGCATGACATGCGATTCCTTTTGACATAAGTTTTAATGGAGTTGGAAAAAATGACCATAACTGCACGTTTTGATGAGTTGAGAGGCCAATGATAATAGACTTTTAGTTAATGAACCATTGCTCTAATTAAGTTAAAATTAATAGACCATTGCTGCAATTTTTTCTATTTAAATTATATGAACCATTGAATAATAAATTAGGATGCGGTGTGCATTCAATAATCGTGGGGCGCATAAAACAACCCAAAACAAATCCAACTTCATAAAAATAAAAAAGCGAATGTCATATATAAAGTGAAATCCCCAATCCGAATTGCGTTCTAACCAAGCTAAAGTAAATATGATACTGTAAAATATGAACTTATTCCGACGCTGCCCGCCCTATATAACCGAAACGGATTGTAATCTTTTACTACCCCAGTTGGCAAACCCTAGCTCCACTGGCACAAGAAACCCCAGAAAACCCCCTCTCTCACTTTCCACCCTCGTTCCGAATCGCTGCAATGGCGGGCACGTCCGACGAAACGCCGAAATCACTCGCAGATTCGACTCTGGAATCGGAAGGAGCTATGAGCAAAAAGTACGTCCCGAATAACCCCTGTTTGGTTCCTGAGAAAGGAAAGTTTGCCTTCGAAGTCCGGCCATACTACTTTTTTTTTTGTTTTGCTTTTAATCCGTATGGTTTTTTGTTTTAGCTGCTTAAGGTGTTAGTTTTTGTTTTTTTGGTATTGATCGTGTTGAATTTCGTGTGGGCGTGCTTACAGTGCACGGAAGAAGGAGTTGAAGAACAAGCAGCGGGAAGAGGAGAGGCGCCGAAAAGAGGAGGAGAAGGTAAAGCTGGTACCTTTTGTCTGACAATGCTGTTACTTCTTTTTTTTTTTTTTAGTTATAGTGGCGGCAGTTCCGTCCCGAATGTCGATAGGTAATGGGCGTGAACATCATAATCGGTTTTCTTATCCTGATTTTGGCTGAGTGGTGTATCTAATTTTATGCAAGTAGTGTTCCCGTAGTGTTTTCGTGGTCATTCAGTATATTTTGGTTATTAATTTGTTGTATAAGGTCAATGTTTGAACCCTGGAGATGAGTTGATACCGCAATGCACCATACTGGTTTTTTCTGTTTTCACAAATTTACATTATGCGATACTTAAGAATCTGATTTTTGTTGCATATGTAAGTATTGGTTTACCATTAACTCTATATTTGGTGTTTTGTTTTGATCCATAAAAGTGTGAATTGATACTATTTAGTCACTTGAAATCTGGATACACTTGAGTGATAATTTGTAATTGCTTATTGCTCAGGAAAGTGCTCACCGTATTTGATTATGAAATCTTATATGAAATAAATTTGCAATTATCTCGCAGGCTGCTGCCTTGGCAAGCTCGCAAGTTAAGAAAGATGTAGCAACTGAAGATGACGAAATGGATCCAACGGTGCTCACTAATTTGTGTTGTCTTATAGTTTTTCCATCTAAATGGTTCAAAGCTTACTTAGTTATGACCTGAGCATCATGACTTTTTTTTGGCAGCAATACTATGAAAATAGACTGAAGTATCTTGCTACCCAGAAGGCAGATAAAAATCCATATCCTCATAAATTCTTTTGTTCAATCACCGTACATGAATATGTAGAGAAGTATGGAAGCTTAAACGATGGGGAGCATCTTGAGGATATCACTGTTTCATTGGCTGGTATTCAAATTTACAGTTTTAAATTTATCTAGGGTATCATCTGTCACGCATTTTATCTTTGCTGATTTGAAAATTTTACTCCTATGCAAGGGCGAATCATGAGTAAAAGATCTTCCAGCTCTAAGCTCTTCTTTTATGACTTGCATGGTGGCGGACCTGATGGTGAGAAGGTCCAAGTCATGGCTGATTTAAGGTATAAAATTGTTCTCGCCCCCACTTGTTTGAATATTTATAACAGTTGGTTCTCCTCCTTTTGTTGAAGTGTGTGGTTTAATTTCCTACTGAGAAATGTGCTCTCTTAGTTGGAGGCCAGTGGTTTTGTTTGATTCTCTTTGTCAGAACTCTGAAGGACTAAAAATTACAAGCTATGTGATCTATCTAATAACTAATCGATTCATTAGCAAAAGGATGAATGTTCTTTTCAAGACATTTTTTTATGAGATTAAACTTAATGAAAAATAAGGAGTTCCAATGCAGAAGGATGAATGTTCTTTTTAAAGACAGTTTTGTATTTGTATTATGTCTAGTTAAACACTTTTAGGTACAACAACTACATTGAATATCTACCCTCTTCATATTTTTTTTCTCGATTTTTTCCCCAGTATCTACTTTTGCAATCCTGTAAGAAATGAAAGAAATGGTAAAGTTGTTTCAGCTTTGTCTCATATTACTATATGAAAATTTGACCTGGCTACAAATACTTATTTTTGTGTTGCACATAAAAGCCACTGATTCAGTCCATCCTTTCTTGTCTTCCATCTAATTCCCCAATTCTATGCAAGTGAAATTCTGTGATCACATAATATAGAGAAATTAGTCTTGCAAAATTAGAAAGCTGATTATTGTATTTAAGTATTGCAAGACAGCCATTACCATGGAAAATTCTGGATTTATCCCTGTCTAGGTAGATGCAAGCTTTTTGCTTCTCATTAAATGTGGTTGAGTTAATCTTTTCAGTACATTATTACATCCCTTCTTGGGTTTATTTCTTTTACTTTTCATTATCAAAATTACTTAAAGGACTTCATTTTTCATGCAGAAAATCAGAGTTGGATGAATCTGAATTTTCTAAGTTTCATTCTAGTGTTAAGCGTGGTGATATTGTCGGTGTGACTGGGTTTCCAGGTTTGTAGTAGCCGTTCACTTACCTTTTGCATGTTAGTCGTGATTTTTCCTTTGGAATGAGATCATTTTTTATTTTTTTAATATAAAATCCAATTTATAATGAAACTATGAGAAGCCTTTTCTTTTCAACCTGGGTAAAGGGTAGCTGTAGACTTATGTGATTGAATCCCTGAACTGCTGATGTGAGTTAAACAAGTTGGCCAGGGCAGTGTGCCCTTGAGCCGAGTTCAAATCCCATCTCCATAGATTATAATAGTTTGGAATATATATATATATATTTTTTTTTGCCAAAAGATAAAAAATCGCTGAATTGGTGTTCACTGTGTCCAAGCATTGGAAATGTTTAGTTGCTTTACTTTTTCAAGTATATTATTGATCAATTTGGCTAGTCATTCCATGTTTGTATGTGTGTTGAGAACTTTTGTATGGTTAAAAAAAGACAAGGGCGAAGATTCTAAATCTACGATGAAATGAAAAAGATTTACAAGGTTGCTGTGATCCTGAAAGATATACTGAATAGTTGCCTAGTCTTTGGATTTTTTTCATCTTAAATTGCTGATTTTCTTCAATCTCATACTTATAGGCAGAGTTACAAGATTTGTGCTTGCGTTCATTGTGGATTTGATTTTGGTCTCACTGGTTGTGGATCTAATGATAGTTTCGTCCAAGTTCACTCTCATAATGTGCTATTAAGTTTGGCTTTCCTGCCTTCCTGTCTAGTTGACTGAAGCTTTAGTTATAGGCCCCTAAACCATAACACATCCTGAGCTTTCTGCTGGTATCTTTGAACATTTGTATTTTTTTTTTTTTTTTTTTTTTTTTTTGAACTTTACTGGTTTCTCTCTAAATTCAACGGGGCCTTGTAATATAACGTGTCCTTAGGCATCTAATGATGAAGGCACTGCTGGATTTTGTGTTGTTTGGGACTATGAACTGTTAGTTTTTCTGAATTATACAGTTTTCTGATTTGTTTCTCTTTTCATCTCACAGGAAAGACTAAGAGGGGGGAGCTGACCATTTTCCCAAGATCATTTATAGTCTTATCACATTGTCTTCATATGATGCCAAGACAGAAAGCTGGTCCTGCTTCTGATAATGCTAATGTCAAGGTGATCACTGAGCAATGATTGTATTTTGACTTTGTTTACGCTACCTGAGCTCTTTTCATGACACCACAACATACAATTCTGCAGAAAACGGATCGATGGGTCCCAGGAAGTCCCAGGAATCCTGAAGCATACATTTTAAAAGACCAGGTATTAATTGATGATGAAACTTTTACACTTATTTTTGCTAACTTTGAGAACACTATGATTAAATTTTTGGGGTCGGAATTACTAATGATTTATGTCTATCTAGAATATTCATGCTTGTATTTGCAATATTGATTTCCATTTATTGATGTGATGTCAACTGGTACCCTCATTTCTATGTTAGGTTTTAGTTTGTGGGGGTGATGTTTTAATGACTTACTGTCCTGTCTACTCTATTGTTTTGTTCCACCCTTTTGTTCTTTGTTTCTGTTTGTTTGTTTGTCAAATTGTGATTTGTTTTTACTTGTTCTTTTTACATTTTGTAAATAATAGTCGTACTATGTTATTCCCATTATAATTTATATTGTTCATTTTTTGTTGTTTTCAGTGTTTACTGTCTTTCTTGGTAGGAAACTCGCTATCGTCAACGTTATCTGGATCTAATATTGACTAATGAGGTTCGGCAAATATTCAAGATCAGATATAAAGTCATTCAATATATTAGAAGGTTCCTGGACAATCTGGACTTCTTGGAAGTTAGTCTTTCATCACGTTAACCTTTGTATTCACTGCATTTTCATGTTAGTTTGTTGGTAGTGTCTTACATTTTGGTGTCCTTATATCTGTCGTTTGCTTCTGCATCTCCCATCCTCAGGTCGAAACTCCTATGATGAATATGATTCCTGGTGGAGCGGCTGCCCGTCCTTTTATGACTTTTCACAATGAACTTGACATGAAGCTTTTCATGCGTGTTGCACCGGAACTCTATCTCAAGCAGCTTGTTGTTGGTGGCCTGGATCGTGTTTATGAGATTGGAAAACAATTTAGAAATGAGGGCATTGATTTGACTCATAATCCTGAATTCACTACCTGTGAATTCTACATGGCTTATGCAGACTACAATGATTTGATGACGCTGACTGAGGAAATGTTGAGTGGTATGGCTCAAATGATGCATGTCTTGAACAATGATTCCTTGTCCCTTTCCCTGTTGAGACTACTTGGATTTGTTTGCTAATATATTAAGTCTAAAATAGGTATGGTCAAGGAGCTAACTGGTGGGTATAAAATCAAGTATCATTCAAATGGGCTCGACAAGGATCCAATTGAGATTGACTTTACTCCTCCTTTCAGGTCTGTAAACTATATTTTGGTCATGCATGTTACAGCTTAAACACATGTTAAAAAAAACTTATCTGGTGGTTTTAATTGTTACTGCTGCAGAAGGATCGACATGGTTGAGGAATTAAATAAGATTGCAGGTCTCAACATAAGTCCAGAGAATCTCTCCAGTGCAGAAGCTAACCAATATCTTAAGGATGCGTGCAAGAAGTTTGATGTCAAATGTTCCCCTCCTGAAACAACAACTCGTTTGTTGGACAAGGTAACTCATTTTTTTCTTCCTCCTATATATTGTTTAAAATCACGTACCTCTGGTTTTGTGTGCTGGTGGAATGACATTGTAATCAATGCAATGTTATGCTTTTCTCAAATATCTAGTCTTGATGACAATTTTCAGTTATCATTTATGATATGACAATTTTTGTTCATAAAAGAATTCCCATGACTATCTTATTGCGTCATTGCATCTGTCCTGCTCTGGAGTTTGTTTGAATTTGTCAGTTATTGCCGGTGAATTATCAGATGTCTTGTAGATGTCTATATTTTCTTTCCATTGTCAGTTAAGAAAAATCCTTGTCACTTGATTGGAATCTTAATGAGTGATGGTTATGGAAAATGACTCGTGCATCATTTTGTTTCATTTTCTATTTATGCAGCTTGTTGGGCACTTTTTGGAAGAGACGTGTGTAAATCCCACTTTCATCATTAACCATCCTGAGATAATGAGTCCTTTGGCTAAGTGGCATCGATCGAAACCTGGCTTGACTGAACGTTTTGAATTGTTTGTCAACAAGCATGAAGTATGCCAACCAACTTGAAGATTTGAATGATTTCTTTATTGGCTACCTTTTTCTTTGTCATTAAGATTGTGAATGATTTTCATTTGCTTTCCAGCTTGCCAATGCATACACAGAGTTGAATGATCCCGTGGTACAACGCGAAAGATTTGCTGATCAACTCAAGGTATCACTTAATTGTTTAGTTATGGTATCTTATAGAAAATTGTATAATTTCTTTTGTGATGATACATGTTTTTGAGTTTCAGGACCGACAATCAGGTGATGATGAAGCAATGGCTTTGGATGAATCATTCTGTAGAGCTCTTGAATACGGGTTACCTCCAACTGGTGGTTGGGGTTTGGGCATTGATCGGCTCTGTATGTGGTTAACCGATTCACAAAATATCAAGGTCTCTCTCTCTCTCTCTCTCTCTCCAATCTTGTGTATGTTACGTATGAATTTTTTCTCACCATATATTGTTTGTGGTTGGACAGGAAGTTCTACTCTTCCCGGCTATGAAACCACAGGATGAGACTTCTGCCAAATGTACCAACTCTTCCTTTGGAGTAACTTTCCCGGAAAAAATTTAGAAAACCTTGTGGACCTGAACTCTGCTTCTGTTTATGCTATGCTGAAGAATGTTATGTTTAATTTGTTTACTTAGACATGGAGCGCTAACCATTGTTCTTTTGACATTGTTCAGCCACTTTGGGTGCTTGAGATTATCGGGACTCAGCCATCGATTTTATGTAGCTTCATCGGACTTCAAGCGGTGGTCTTATTGATGGCGAGATGTAACTTTTGGTTTGATTTTCACTGTTATATCTAAAGTATTTTACGTAGATATATAATTGTCTGAACTATTAATACACTTACATGAGTGAATGCGACTAATATTTATGAATTGCCAAACTTTGTTATCCCTAACTCCCGTTGTGTGTGTGTGTTTGTTTGAATGGATCGCTTTCGTCTGAAAAGAAAAAGTTGCTCTCTCGTCACGTCATGTACGATAGTCTCATCTCATCCCTCACATTTTCCCCGTATGTGTTTTCTCTTACCTTCTGTTTGTTGGTTCGTTTGATATCCTAATTGCATAGCCAAAATCTGTTGAGCATAATGAAGTTGTAGTGAAAATCTTTGAACTAGATTTAGAACTATTTTTTTTCCTTTTCTTTTTGGCAAAAACGCGATATAATATATAAACAAATGTGTATTTATATTTAAGGAAATACATAATTGTATTGTGATGTATAAATTGCCAAATAGAATGATAGAGATTAAAACATGGGGAAACAAGCATGTGGTAATGCTTGCCCAATTTATTTAAAAAATAAAATAAAAAATTAAAGTTTATATTCTCTTTTTAGGTGAGAATTGCAATCTAGGCGGGTTAGGCAGATTTATATGCCATTTCTTAATTTTCAAATGCTTAAGGATTATTCGGGACCTTGGCCAGTCGCCTAGTGTCTAGGTGGGCGTAGGGAGAGCTAAGTAGGGATTTTTAGAACGGTGCTTGAATGGGAGCTTGACATTTAAATATTGTGGTTGACTTATTACTTAATTTTGCGTTAGATTTCTCACTTTTTAATACAATAAAATATAGTTGCGTATATACTATAAAAGGAAAAATGATAAACACAATTTTTTTAATGTACAACTCTATTTAAATTTTAATTGTTTAGTTAATTCGATTGTCATAGATAAAGAGAAGCCAGGCAAAACAAAGAGTTGCAGCCACGTCCGTGGCCAAAAGGGTTGCTGATGAATATGGTTGTCGATTAGGGGAGGAAGTTGGGTACTGTATTGGGTTTGATGATTATACTGGATCGGATACTGTGATCAAGTACATGACCGATCTGATGCTTTTAAGGGAAATTTTGAGTGACAAAAACCTGTCTCAGTAGTCCATGATCATGCTTGATGAAGCTCATGAAAGGATGAAAGTAGTTGGTGGCGAAGCTCCGGAACTGATTATTCTACCAGCTTATGGTGCCCAGCCGAGAGCAGAGCAATCGAAGATTTTCAAGCCTGCTTTGCTCCTTCAGGGAAGAGAAAAGTGGTTGCAACCAATATTGCTTGAAGCCTCTTTGACCATGATGGGATATTCAAAATAATTTTAACCCGGCGCTTGGGATTGATTTGCTGGTCGTAACTCCACCATCGCGAGCATCAGCCAAGCAAAGAGCTGGGAGCGCTGGGCTGACAGGGGTAGGGGAATGTTTCTGCCTTTACACCGAGAGCGCTTTTCACATTGAGATGTCTCCTACCGCAGTTCCAGGAATCCTAAGAACAAATTTTGTGCATACTACATTTACGATGAAAGCAATGGGGATCAATGATCTTAAACCTTTTGAGTTTATGGATCCACTGTCACCCCAAGCACTCCAGTCTGCCACGAAACAGCTGCAAAGTCTAGGAGCTTTGGATGAAGAGGAGTTACTGACCAAATTGGGTAGTAGAATAGCACTGTTGCCTCTGGATCCACCTTTGTCGAAAATGCTGCTTGCCAGTACGAACCTCGGATGCAATGATCAAATTGTGACCATCATTGCCATGCTTCACGCAGGAAATATCTTCTACAGGCCTAGAGAAAAACAGAGCCAAGCAGATCAAAAGAAGGCCAAGTTTTCGCAGCCCGAAGGAGACCATCTAACTTTATTCACTGTTTGTGACTTACGAGACTCAGAAAGCCAAGAATTGTTCTAAACCCTGGTGTTCTGTGAACTTTTTACAGTTTCGGTCAATAATTGGATAAACTGACTTTATGGAACGGGATCGAGAGTCTCTAAATCTAACGAGAAATTATCTATAAAAAGAACTTGACTCCCAAAAAAGCACTTGTGGGCCAAAGGGTTGTGGGTATTAGGGATAATAGGTGAGACCAGATGAATTTGCACTTGCAAATTAGTCGTCCTCAAAAGTTAGTCGTTGGACATTGGTACTATATGTGATGATGGTCGAAGATGGCATGGGATTGGAATTAGACAACATACCACTCGCTTAGTCTTCGCATGCATGTTTGAGTCTCATCGCTGGTCCTCTTATCTTTATTTAATGTATCTATAGCCTTTAATACGATCTCTTATATATTTATATGTACTACCTTCTTAAGTGCATTCCGCTCCACTGATCGCAGCGCTGGATAAGTAGTGTCATCGTATTGATTGGTTTAATACGTGGGTACTATCTTGTATTGAGCCAGTGATACATGCTATATATGAAAATGCTAAATATAAGTGTGTACAAGGTTATAAAAGACATTAGATGCTAGTCAGGCGGTGGGTTCGGGTTTAGCGTCTAGCAGGGGCCTACATGGATTTAAGTAAATTTATTATATATCATATAAATAATGTCTATTTATACTTAAAAAAAAACATAATTGTATTGTGATACATAAATTGCAAAACAAAATGACAAATAGATTATAAAGTATTAAAAAATATTGAAAAAATGGAGAACAAACATATATGAGTATTCATCCAAGTACTCAACAAGTTTCTTACATTTGAATTTATTAAAAACAGATGCAAAATAAAAGTTATCGATTTTTAGTTTAAGTGAGAGTGACGACCTAGGTGGGTTAGGCGAATGCCTAAACAGGTATAGACTTTCTTAATTTTCAAACGTTTAGGAATTAATCAAACACCTGAATTAATGGAAGCAAAAACTGGGTGACGTTAGATGAAGTCACGGAGATTTTAGAATAGTGTGTGCGTAATAGAGTGGAAGACACATTCAAAAGAACAAAAGTTGGAAAACTAGAAGATTGATTTTATTTTTTAAAATTGTTGTATTTGATTCCTGTACTAGGAAAGGTGATGATATTAGGGGTTGTTATATTCGTTAAATCCTACTGACCCACATTAATTTTATTTTTCCTTGACGAATTATGCCCCTTTTTTTATGGATAATTCTTCGTTTATTTGAAAATGTACTACCGTAAGATATATATCGAACTTTGTTATCTATTTTTTTAACAACAATATGGAGATGGGGTCATAAAATCAGTAATAATTCAATAGTGGATCATTTATGTGAGTCGAATCTATCGCTCCTCTTATTTTGCCTATAAAAGCTCAGAACTTATCCCTCTTCTTTACGCTTTCAAAATTTCCCCAAGAACTTTGTCAATTTTATCCCAACGTTCTCACGTTCCTCGAAACCCAGAAAATCCCTCCTTCATTCGTTTCCCAAAAATCATCCTTCCTAATTCAAAATGGCCTCGTCAAACTATTGCCAACAAATGTCTGATGAACTCCAGAAAGTGAAAGAGATCATGGACCGCCAGACGATCAAACTCTTCCGATTTCCAAATGAAGAGGAGGCAACCCATCAAGTTCTCGGTCCACTCTTCAAGGACAATATTCCAGATTCCATTATGGCTCTGATGAAGACCAACCTTCACATATAAATGTTATATGCTTAAATGATAAGTCCCAGGAATATGTAACTAGGAGAATGTGATCTAAAGAAGTTAGATTCATGAAACCATTCTCTTTCGTATACATATGCTAAACGTTCTTGATCATAGGATTGCCAATTGGGCATTCACAGTCCATTAAGATTAGTACGTGCTATGTCTTCTCTTAGAGAGAGTGACTGGTCTTGAGTCATTGCTGTGATTGACACCAACACAAACATGTAGGTGCTTGATAGAGAATGAATCCACTTAACGCGATGAACAAGGAGTTCTCATACTCATGTCACATGAAAACTCATGGTTGGGATAATGCAAAGTAGTCCTTTGACTTGAGGCATCATAGTTGTCTTAGGTACTTGATCTTTGACTATGTCAAAGTCACTCCATCAAAGGGTGTCCATGACATAATTGGGGTTAAGCCACTTAGCCATGGAGACAAGTGAATGCACAATAAGGGATCTTTAACCTTCAAACAGTTAGAGGGAGAATACTCGATGGTGTGATTAAGAATCTCTAGCCAGAGTATAAATGAGATTTAGAAATTCGTTCCAAATCACATTCAAGGTAATCATATAAATAAGAGAATCACATTGGATAGTAGATATGAATAAACTATCAAATCAAAGAATGTGGTCATGAGTATTGTATTAGAAAAAGACCATATCGCATTGCAATCCTAAACTGAATAGGTTCTCCACCTCTTCTGATTAGCTTGGGTAGCCATGACATACTGCTAGGTGTCACTCATGGTTTGTGGAAGCACTAAAGGTGTATAATCACTAAAGGGAGAATTGAAAGTAAGTTTCAATTCACAATCGATTTGAAGAGTTATAATCGCCCACTGCCTCGCTAAAAGCAACCTAATGGATCGTACACCGTGTAAGGTAGAGATTAAATAAACAATGAAGATAAGTAAGGATAATTAAATGGTTTAATTATTTATGGCTAGGATTAATTAATATGTTTATTAATCAAACGAATAAGTTCATTTTACACCTCGGGTTAGTTTTGGGCCTCAAGGCCCAATGCGCTTCGAATGTCAAGTCCAATAACTCAAGTTGTGTGACAACTTGAAACCACAAAGGGCATGAAAGCCCAATGAACCCACATGGCTGGCCATGGAAAGAGTGAGGGAGAATTGGTTTTATTTTCAATTATGCCACTCAATGTAAGTGGCTATAAAAGGAAATTGTAACCTATTCCCTCATAAGGGGTTTTCTAGAGAGAAAAGAGAAAAACACAAAGAGCTCTCTCTTCTCTTAGGAGGCCGGCCACCCTAGGAAGAATGGACTAGAATCCGTTTCTTCCTAGGTCACTCATCTCTTCCTCAATGCTCTCCTTGGTATGGAAACTTAGAGGTTCCCTTTCTTGGGAACATGGAGAATCCATTCCTTCATCCATATCCAAGAAGTCATGTGATGCGAGAATTTATGTGCACACAAATTAAACCCTCTTTTTGTCAATTGTAGTAAGTATGTAAGTAGGGATCGTTCTGGACCAGGGATTAGGAGGGATTGTTAATCACTTGGATTTGACTCAAAAACGTAAAAACAAGTTTAAAACACTATACTAGACTCAAAGAATGCTAAACTCAAAATAAGATAGATTAAGACTAAGACTAAACAAAATATGGGGGGGGGGGGGATTGAGGTTTGGACGAATTTAAACTAAAATGGATAGATTGTAAAGAAAACAAATTGTAAATACGAATTTGATGGAATTGAATGGATGGGAAGCTAGCTAAGGGGTTCATCTCCACACATGTTATACTTGCACACAAAATGATTTCTAATTGCTTTTCAATAAACCATGAATTCTCAACACCCCGGGTTAATTAGGTCCGCTTAAATTAACCGTCAAGTTTTCCTTAAGTTAATGAATTGGATGATTGCATACGACAACCCAAAGCATTCCCCACAAGTTCCCTACATGAATTGCATAATAGAGATACAAGCAAGAATCATTAAGTTCTTTGAAAACCATAAGTGTTGACGAGGCATTCGTTACTGTGAATTGCATGAAACTTATGCCAAGAATTTACTTAACGCGATTGTTTATAAGCAACCTCCACTACTTGTGAATATAAGTTCATAACTATTAGGTGAAACTCACTTATATTCTAGCGTCATACTCATGCATGAAAATTAAGCGTGCACTCTCAATAAACATACATAAATAGGTTATCAATCAAATAGTTTAAACAAATTGAATCCACAACTTATGAAACGCAATTGGAAGTAATCAAATCATATTGCAAGCATAAACATGTATTTCGAATCCCCGCCTAGCCAAGGGGGGGTTTAGTTCCTCATACGTACAAGATAAAGAGAATTGAAATTAAACATTGGAATCGAGGAAAAGAAACACCTAAAAATCCCAACAACTCAAACTTGAATTGTATGAACGTTTAGGCACTCTTCTCCTCCTCTTTGTTGTGGCACAAGGTCTAAGGATAGGTTTGGAGGGATGGGGAGTGGTTGGATAGTGTTTTGGAGGGATGGGGAATGGTGGAAATGAAGAGAAGAATGCTGGAATTAAAGAGAACCCACGGCAAGCTTGTTGTCTTTGTTGTTGTGTCTTGTGGTAATGGGAATGCATGGGTTTTTATAGAAGGAATGGAGGTGTATATGGCTGTTTGTTTAAGAATGCATGTGGCTCTTATGATTGAGAGTGCATGTGGCTGAAATAATGATGGAAAAACAGCTAGGAAAGTTGGTGGAAAGCTGGAAATGAATGGGGGTTGCACGGCAAAGCTTGTTCTAAGTGATGGGTGCATGTGTTGGCTGAATTAATGAAGGGAATGCATGTGAAAAACAGCTAGGTTGGTTGATGATGAATGCATGTGAGTTAAAGAGTGAATGGTGGCTGCAATAATGAAATGGAATGCTGGAAAGTGGAGTGAAATGCACGGCAATGAAGTGTTGTTGGTGCTGGAATTGTTATGCACGGTTTGAAGTGATTGTTGTTTGTGTGAAGTGTGTGTGAATGCATGTGAGTGGCAGCTAGGGTGAATGATGATGAATGCATGTGAGTTAAAGAGGGAGAATGTGGTGTAATGATGAAGTGGAATGGCTGGAAATGCAAGGGGGAGTGCAGCTAGGATGTTGTTTGTGTGAAGTGTGTGTGAATGGTGGTTTTGCATGGCTTTGATGGATTGTTTGATTGGGCTAGAGGTTTTGCATGGCTCAAAGGATTGTTTGATTGGGCTAGGCCCTTTGTTTTATGTCCTAAAGAGCATACAAGGCTTCAATTTCGTCCATCCTCTTTGCTCCATGATTAAACTATCCAATCCATGCCCAAAAATGCTCCAAATAGCCTCAAAATGCACTTTCTTGCTCCTTTTGCCATGAGGACCTAAAAACAAACGAAAATAGCTTAAACTACTAAAACAACTATGAATTAACAACATAGATGCACGAAAACAAGCTAAGTAAGTTGCCTAAATATACTCCTATCAAATTCCCCCACACTTAGCTTTTGCTAGTCCTCGAGCAAAACAAAACCACAAAAGAACACGAAACTAGACAAAAATGAACAAAACACAACCTACACCTTCCAACATTTGCCTTAGGGATTTCCAGTGCACATGACATGTTAAAAATCATCATTCCCACAGATTTTAGTCATCTTCACACTTAAGTACATTCTTAATCATCGTCACCACATACTAGTTCACAATTAAGCATTTAAAACCATGTTTTGAATGTAGTAACATGCCTTAGAGAATTTGCTCAATTCCTTACAAGATATGCACTCAATTTTCACTCAGATTTTCTAACTACACACCCTAATCTAGTTACATGTGAGAAGATTGATGTAAACATGAAAACGAACACTCACATATATGTATCTCAAAGGAAGCAATTTCTGGAGTTAATAAGCATGCTTAGGTATGATCTCATGAATGGAATGCTACTACTTAGATGCGAGAACCAGTGACACCATATGCTCATACCAAGTTCAAACTCCATAAATTGAAACACATAACACTCAAGATTGAAGTCACGGGTTGTAATGGGGCTTGGGGCGTGTGGATAACAAAGAAGGGATATGGAAAACAAAGGTTCTTAAAGAAATAGTGAGCAGAGCACTTGAATCAACTTAGAATTCACTTTTGAATGAAAACTCAACTTTTGAACAAAAAGGGAGAATTTAGACAATTTAGGGCCAGAATTGGTGTTTTGGACCCTTTCTTCATTATCACTCATTCTTTCATTTTTTTTTTCAAGCTCTTTTTCCTTTCTTTCTTTATTTTCTTTTCTGTTTTTCTTTTCTTTTGAATCTCAAAACATACATAAACACTTAAGAACAAACATTCTCTCCCCCACACTCATTTTCTTTCATAATGTAACTCAAAAGGAATTCATTTAAGTCATGCTCACTATCTTTTAAGAATAAGGGTGTGGACTGTCCTAAACTAGGCTAGGTGAGGATAGTGTGGGTTAACAAAGAATGTAAGCTTAACAAGGCTCAATGGGGTTATCTTAAACATATAATGAAGTAGGATACACGGCAATTTGGCTTTGGTGGTGGTCACTACACAACTTCTTCTTGAATATGTGTTATGCAAATCAATAACATGCTTTGAATGAAATGGGCATGAGTTCTAGCATTTGGAACTATATGATGAAACGCCTTCTAAGTAGTAACCAAGCAAAGAATGATGAGATCATGCAACGACTTTAGAAAACAAGAAATCACAGATTATACTCTCCAAAGAACGTTATAGGCTCAAGTGTCACAAGGTTGTAGCGTTTGTTTGAGTTCCTTCCTTCAAGCATGTTACAAAAACTAATTTTTCTTTTATGATTGCATGTGAAGTCATACATTATAACCATAACCAAGCATATACCAAGAGTAAATCAAACTTTTCTCCATGTTTATAACTCTTTTTAACAGTCATGCAATTACAAACCAAATCCTGAGGCAAGTGTTGGAAGGTACCCTAAGACACAAACACACAAAAACGACTCTTTTTGGTATTTTTCAAAATTTTTTTTTTTTCGAATTTTTCTAGGGTTTTCTGTTATATAACACTAAAACACACTAAAAACACTTTAAAACAGTGAGAAACAACATGTGAAGTGATAGGTGATAAAATCCAACGAATTTGCATCAACATACTTAGTTACCCCCCCACACTTCAATCAAACATTGTCCACAATGTTTTAAGCCTAAATTCATACCAAACAAAAGTAAACACATAAACAGCAACTAATATACTAAACATGGCAGAATATATCTAACAAAGAGAAGA
This sequence comes from Pyrus communis, assembly GCF_041283825.1. NCBI lineage: Eukaryota > Viridiplantae > Streptophyta > Magnoliopsida > Rosales > Rosaceae > Pyrus > Pyrus communis. Next base: position 12,542,122 of record NC_142577.1, read on the forward strand.
GTTTAGGGATGCAAATTTGGTTATGGAGTGTAAATTCCATCTTCTCCTTGGTGATTGCATTGAGGCTTGATCGTGAGTTTTTCCACAGGCTAATCTTGAACTGGGCTGGAGGATGCTGACACATGGCAGGCAAGCACGAGGTGGAGGTGATGACCTGTTTCTTTGTTCAATCTTTCCAATTCGTATTGAAGAGGGTTAGACGATAACTCAGCATATGCAGTTGTTGCGTTTGCTGACTATCCACAAGATTGATGTTTCCTCGTCACTCGTCTTAGCTGTTCTCCAAGCAGATGTGGTCCCTTCTCTGGAAGTGTATCAACCTTTGAAGATGACTACTCGAGAGCAACGCTAGGTAAGCAACCAGGGAATAGATTCCAAGTAGTCGGTTCCAGATCGGAAGACTGACTCTAAGTGCCGGCTGATTGCTCACTTTACTTTGCCATGCGAGTAATAACAAGGACAAAGGAAAGGACAGGGAAAGATCATGATATGAGATACCTTTGCTTTCGCCCTTGATGATATGAGATACTTTTGCTTTTGCAGAAGTAGCGAATGAATCAGCACATATATTTGTTGCGCTTGTCTCCACATGCTTCGATCCCTTGTTTCCTCTTGCCTCATCTGTACTCCAGGCATCTGGTATCTTCTTTGGGGGATACATCAATGGTTGAATATGTGTTCTCAAGAGAAGAAGAAAACTGAGCATGTTTGAGAGGTTTGGTTGCAGCTACATTCTCGGCCGAGAAGAAGAGTCATGCGTTTTTGGGTGTATTTCTTGCCATGAATGTTGATGTATATAGGAATTGTAATGGCGAGTAGTAGTGCGGATGTGGCAATGACCTCCACGCGTCTTCAACTTTGTCAGAGATCTTTTAACAAAGTTGCACGCGTTATCTGAAAAAGCCGGGATTTCGGCTTTGTCACCCACGCTTGTCGGCAAAAGTGTGCAGCTGCATTCTTGGCCTCCACGCGTCTTCAACTTTGTCAGATGTATTTTGACAAAGTTGCACGCTTTATCTGAAAAGCCGGGATTTCGTCTGAAGAGCTGGCGAACTTTACGCAGGAAAATCCGGCTTTGAAGAGTGGTGTCTCTTCAATTCTGAATCGGTGATTGTGTCGCCTCTCATTTTATAGAGGTGATCGATCACCTCTAACATGCACACTTTGAAGATTGCCCATTTGTGAAAATCGTCTCCGGCCCGTTGAGATTTTACTCCATCCAACCCTTCTCTTTTTACTTCTTGAAAAATGGCTAACCCATCTAACCCGTCTAACATTTGCTTAGATTTGAGTCTTAGCAGTGATCCGGTTGCGCCGCGCCAGGGTCAGGTATGGTGCCCGTCTTTCTTATCTTCTAATGGCCCTCTGACAGGTGAAGACTCCGTGATGACGGATGCAACAACAGCTACGATAGTAGCTCGTAACTTCCTCACTCCTAAAGATAGTCAGCTGCTTTCAGGACGATCCGATGAGTTGGCCGTTCAAGAGTCCCTAGCTCTCAGTGTTCAGTGCGCGGGCTCTGTGTCCAACATGGGCCAACGCCTACTTGCTCGCTCCCGTCAGGTTGAATCATTGATGGCAGAGGTGGAAAATCTCAAGCAAGAGATCAAACAGCTTAAGCACGAGAATAGAAGTTTGCACGTGCTTGCAAATAATTACTCGACAGGCATGAAGAGGAAGCTTGATGAGATGCAAGAATCTCAAGGTCGAATTCAAAGTGACCGTCAAAGGCTTGCGTCTTTCTTCCAGAGGCACCTTTTTCCTGCGTCATTTAGCGTTCCACCAAGGATTGGGGCCTTGAATGATCTATCTTCGGTGCTTCCCGCTCCTATGCCTCTCGTTCCGATGCCTCTCGCTCCGATGCCTCCTGCTCCTAGAGTGTTGCCACGTAGTGGGGCTTCACATACACAACCTTTGTGAAGGCTCCATCTTTCTCTTTCTTTGTTAGATACAAATTTTTTTTTTTTTTTTTTTTTTTTTTTTGTACTCACTTGTAATCTCTCGGAAATCAATGAACAAGCTTTGTTTTATTCACTTTATTGGGTTGCCTCCCAAGTAGCGTTTTCTTTTACGTCTTCCAGCCGGACGGTACCTCCGTTTAAGCTTGACTAGGTTCCACGGCATGGAGGGGTACCTCCTCCACGACATGCTCCTCAAACGTCTCGTAATAGGGCTTCAATCGATGCCCATTCACTTTGAATTCTTGCTGCGTCCTTGAACTTTTGATTTGCACTGCACCATGAGGGAAAACATTAGTGACAATAAAAGGACCAACCCACTTAGAACGTAACTTACCCGGGAATAATCGAAGACGAGAATTGAATAACAACACTTTCTGCCCGATTGAGAAGGTTTTGCCTCTAATCATCTTGTCATGGACGGCCTTGGTCTTCTCCTTGTAAATCCGGGCATTCTCATACGCTTCATGCCTAATCTCTTCAAGCTCGCTCAATTGTAGCTTCCTATGGTTTCCAGCCGCGTCCACATCCATATTGAAGGTCTTGACCGCCCAATGTGCCTTGTGCTCAAGCTCTACGGGTAGATGGCACGGCTTGCCATAGACTAGCCGAAATGGGGACATACCAATGGGCGTTTTGTAAGCCGTTCGATAGGCCCACAGTGCATCCTCCAAGCGCAAGCTCCAATCTTTTCTATTCGGCCCAACGGTCATTTCCAGGATTTGCTTGATTTCTCGATTTGAAACTTCGGCTTGGCCACTGGTTTGGGGGTGATAAGGTGTGGAAACCTTATGCATCACGTTGTACTTCTTGAGCAACGCCACAATGGTGCGGTTGCAAAAATGAGTCCCACCATCGCTTATGAGCACTCGAGGCATTCCAAATCTAGAGAAAATGTTAGATTTTACAAAGTCTGCAACAACTCTAGAATCGTTAGTTCGGGTGGCTTTAGCTTCCACCCACTTTGACACATAATCAATGGCAAGTAAGATGTACGTAAAACCAAAAGACATAGGGAACGGACCCATAAAATCAATACCCCAAACATCAAAGATTTCAACAACAAGGATTGGGGTTTGCGGCATTTGGTCTCTTTGGCCTATACTTCTGGTCTTTTGACATCTATCACATGTTAAGCAAAAAGCCCTAGCATCTCTAAACAATGTAGGCCAATAAAAACCACTTTCAAGAACCTTAAACGCTGTGTGTTGTGTGCCAAAGTGTCCACCATATGCATATGTATGGCAAAAACTCAAAATGGAATTAAATTCAGATTCATGAACACAACGACGCACAATCTGATCCGGGCATATTTTCCCCAAATAAGGGTCATCCCAAACATAAAAACGTGCATCCTTTTTTAATTTATCACGTTGAGCCTTGCTTAAGGTGTTAGGAACTTGCTTAGACACCAAAAAATTAACTAAATCAGCATACCAAGGGTTACTTACCTCAACAGACAGAAGTTGTTCATCCAGAAACGTTTCTAAAATGGGAAGGTCTTCTTCTTCACGCACCATTCGACTTAGGTGGTCAGCCACCACATTTTCACATCCCTTCTTGTCCCTAATTTCAATGTCGAATTCTTGAAGTAAGAGCATCCAACGAATGAGCCGCGGTTTAGCCTCATTTTTAGTGAATAAGTACCTAAGAGCTGCATGGTCAGAAAATACAATCACTTTACTGCCAAGTAAATATGAACGAAACTTATCTAAAGCAAACACAACGGCAAGAAGTTCTTTTTCCGTGGTAGAATAGTTTAGTTGAGCATCATTCAAGGTCCTAGAAGCATAGTAGATGGCGTGGGATTGCTTATTCTTCCTTTGACCCAAAACAGCTCCTATTGCATAATCGGATGCATCACACATGAGCTCGAAAGGCAACGTCTAATCAGGTGGAAGGATGATAGGTGCCGTGGTAAGCTTGTTCTTGAGAAGCTTGAATGCCTTCTCACACTCCTCGTTGAACTCAAACGTCACTTCTTTTTGTAGGAGACGGCATAAGGGTTGTGCAATCTTGGAGAAATCCTTGATAAATCGCCTATAGAATCCTGCATGGCCAAGGAAAGAACGAACCTCTCTAACAGAAGTAGGAGAGGGTAAGTAACGTACGAGATCTATTTTAGACTAATCAACTTCAATTCCTTTTTCAGAGATGATATGACCCAAAACTATGCCTTGTTTAACCATAAAATGACATTTTTCCCAATTTAAAACAAGGTTAGTTTCCACGCATCTTTTCAAGATAAAGTAAGATTATGCAAGCAATCATCAAATGAGTCCCCAAAGACACTAAAATCATCCATAAATACTTCAATTATCTTTTCAACATAATCTGAGAATATACTTACCATGCATCGTTGAAAAGTGGCTGGTGCATTGCATAAACCAAATGGCATACGACGATATGCAAAACTACCAAATGGACAAGTAAAGGTGGTCTTTTCTTGATCATCTGGCGCTATGACAATTTGATTATATCCCGAATAACCATCAAGAAAGCAATAAAAAGAATGACCGGCTAACCTTTCAAGCATTTGATCAATGAATGGCAAAAGGAAGTGATCTTTCCTTGTTGCGGTATTTAGCTTCCTGTAATCAATACAGACACGCCAACCTGTTTGGATACGGGTTGGCACAAGCTCATTCTCGGCATTCTTCACCACTGTCACTCCGGACTTCTTTGGAACACATTGCATCGGTGATACCCAACGGCTATCAGAGATCGGATAAATCACTCCACAATCAAGAAGTTTGATAATCTCCTTTTTCACAACTTCCATCATTGGAGGGTTGAGATGGCGCTGAGCCTCTCGAGTTGGTTTAGCCCCTTCCTCTAGAAGTATGCGATGCATGCACGTAGTCGGCCTAATTCCCCTAATATCGGCCAAAGTCCACCCAATGGCCGTCTTGTGCTCTTTCAACACTCGGATCAACTTCTCCTCCTCTATGGCCGTGAGTGATGAGGAGACAATGACGGGCAATGTCTCGTTGTCTCCCAGAAAGACGTACTTTAAATGATCGGGCAATGGTTTAAGCTCAAGTACGGGTGCCTGAATCACTGAGGGTAACAACTTATTAGTGGAAACTGAAATTGAAATTGGGTTAGAAGGCTTACCATGGTGTTGAGGTAGTGACTCAAGGGCAGCCACTATCTCGGCCTCCTCCACACTTCTAGGCACGGCAAAACCAGATTTTTGCCCAATTCCTTGTGCAATTGTTGTTTCAAGTGTATCCCTTTCCAAAGAATCGAGAAAATCCTGCGCCAAATCATCAATTATATCAATAGAAAAGCAAGAATGATCGTCCTTAGGAAATTTAATACTTTCAGAAAGATTGAAATCAATTACTTCCCCATCAAATTCCATCGTTAAAGTTCCTTTAAACACATCTATCTTGGTGCGGGCTGTTTTCATGAAGGACCTCCCTAATAGAATCGGCAATGGCGTGGAATGGGGTGAATCCTCCATGTCAAGCACGTAGAAATCCGCTGGAAAAATCAAGTTACCAACCTGCACCAAAAACATCTTCCAAAACACCCTTTGGATATGCATTAGAATGATCGGCTAATTGAATTATCACACCATCATTTTTAAGCTCACCTAAGTTCATAGATGCATAAATAGAGTATGGCATAACATTAATCGAAGCCCCTAAGTCTAACATGCATTGTTCAAACTTAGTATTACCAATAACGCACGGAATTGTAAAACTACCCGGATCTTTGCATTTAGGGGGTAATTTCCTTTGTAACACAGCAGAGACATTTTCACTTACTTGAACCACCTCTTTGTTCGAAATCCTTCTCCTTGTTGTACAAAGTTCTTTTAAAAACTTAGCATACCTCGGGACTTGCTTAATCGCATCAAGGAGCGGGATATTGACTTGAACTTTCCGAAAGGTCTCTAGAATGTCCTTCTCGGCTTCTTCCTTCTTTGATTGCCTAAACCTGCCAGGAAAGGGCACATTTAGTGGAATAGAACTAGAAAAAGTCGAATTGGGACTTACCTTGGTGGTTTGGGACGGTTTAGGAGGACTAGATGAATTCGGCAAGGTTTGGTCAGCCTTGGCCGTGGGCTTTGCTCCCTGTGCTTCTTCTTGCAGCAACTTGTCCTCCTCGTCTTGACTTGATTTGGATGTATTTGAGTCCATTCCAACCTGTTTACCACTTCTCAACATGATGGCCTTAGCGGTTTCAAATCCTCCCTTTGGGTTCATAACGGTTGAACTAGGCAATCTGCCTTGTTCTCTAATTTGCCCCATAAATTCGGCAATTTGACCCATTTGCTTCTCCAAATTGTCCACCCTCCTTTCTTGGATTTGCCTCTCTTTGTTTTGAGTTTGGACTTCCTGCGTCAAAGTCGTAAGTAATTGAAAAATCTTATCATTATTACTTGAATTACCTACATTGCTTTGGGCAGGTTGTGCTTGGGCTTGTGGTGGTGCCAACGGCTTTTGATAGAAACCCGGGGGTTGTCGGTATCCACTTTGTTGGGCAGGTTGTTGTGCATCTCTCCATCTGAAATTTGGGTGGTCTCTCCAACCCGGATTGTATGTATTTGAGTATGGATCATTTCTTTGCTGATTTTGGCCTTGATAACCTATGGCATTAGCGCTTTCCCACGTCTCAGAAGCATGTCCTTGGATAGAACACACCCCGCATACCATTGGTCCTTGAATCTTCATTCCCTCGGCTAACTGAGAAACAATAGAAGTAAGGTTAGCTAATTGGGATTGAATTTCGGGCATAGAACTTACCTCATTCACTTGTGGTCGTGGGGGGTCTCTTTGTCCAACACCTTCGTATTGTTGTGCATTATGTGCTCGGTTGGCAATTAGAACTTTTGCAGCCCCTGGAGTTTTATCCACCAATGCACCTCTCGCCGAGGCATCAAGCATTTGGCGTTCCATGGGAAGGAGTCCTTCGTAGAAGTATTGAATGAGCAGCTCCTCCTTCATTTGATGCTGTGGACAAGAAGCAACAAGTGATTTAAAACGCTCATAGTATGCCGGAAAAGATTCTCCTTGACTTTGTTGGATTCCGCTAATTTTCTTCCTCAAGAGAATGACTCTTGAAGTAGGGATGAACTTCTCCAAGAACGCTCTCTTCATGCTTTCCCAAGAAGTCACTGTCCCGGGTGCCAATTCATAAAGCCAATCCTTAGCCTTTTCCACAAGAGAGAATGGAAAAGCTTTCATCTTCAAAATATTCCCATCAACATTAATGGGTGTCATGCTTGAGCATACAACTTCATACTCCTTCAAATGCTTGTTTGGATCTTCCATGGACAGCCCATGGTACTTAGGAATATGATGCAGCAAGCTTGACTTCAATTCGAACTCATCGGTCTTGCCTAGAGCCGCCCTAGGATATTGAATACATAGGGGTGCGGCATTGTCCAATCCCGAAGCGGAAAGCTCCTTGATTGTTCGGTTGTCCGCTGCCATGTCTACTTCACCCACTGTTGTCTTGGGTTTCTCTTCTTCAGATTCAGAAACGGGCTCGGAGCTTTCACTTGATTCGCTAGGTTCTGGGTTCTTTCTCTTTCGTCTCAATTCTCGCTCGAAATCGGCGTCAAAGTCCGAGATATGTTCACGAATCGGATGAGAACTCCGAGTCATAAACTAGTACCTAAAACAAGAAACAAAACAAGATTAAGAATCTGGAATAAAATAAAAACAAAAGAAAATAAAACAATCTAAGAGATTAGCAAAGTTGCTAATCCCCGGCAACGGCGCCAAAATTTGATGCGAGAATTTATGCGCACACAAATTAAACCCTCTTTTTGTCAATTGTAGTAAGTATGTAAGTAGGGATCGTTCTGGCCCGGGGATTAGGAGGGATTGTTAATCACTTGGATTTGACTCAAAAACGTAAAAACAAGTTTAAAACACTATACTAGACTCAAAGAATGCTAAACTCAAAATAAGATAGATTAAGACTAAGACTAAACAAAATATGGGGGGGGGATTGAGGTTTGGACGAATTTAAACTAAAATGGATAGATTGTAAAGAAAACAAATTGTAAATACGAATTTGATGGAATTGAATGGATGGGAAGCTAGCTAAGGGGTTCATCTCCACACATGTTATACTTGCACACAAAATGATTTCTAATTGCTTTTCAATAAACCATGAATTCTCAACACCCCGGGTTAATTAGGTCCGCTTAAATTAACCGTCAAGTTTTCCTTAAGTTAATGAATTGGATGATTGCATACGACAACCCAAAGCATTCCCCACAAGTTCCCTACATGAATTGCATAATAGAGATACAAGCAAGAATCATTAAGTTCTTTGAAACCCATAAGTGTTGACGAGGCATTCGTTACTATGAATTGCATGAAACTTATGCCAAGAATTTACTTAACGCGATTGTTTATAAGCAACCTCCACTACTTGTGAATATAAGTTCATAACTATTAGGTGAAACTCACTTATATTCTAGCGTCATACTCATGCATGAAAATTAAGCGTGCACTCTCAATAAACATACATAAATAGGTTATCAATCAAATAGTTTAAACAAATTGAATCCACAACTTATGAAACGCAATTGGAAGTAATCAAATCATATTGCAAGTATAAACATGTATTTCGAATCCCCGCCTAGCCAAGGGGGGGTTTAGTTCCTCATACGTACAAGACAAAGAGAATTGAAATTAAACATTGGAATCGAGGAAAAGAAACACCTAAAAATCCCAACAACTCAAACTTGAATTGTATGAACGTTTAGGCACTCTTCTCCTCCTCTTTGTTGTGGCACAAGGTCTAAGGATAGGTTTGGAGGGATGGGGAGTGGTTGGATAGTATTTTGGAGGGATGGGGAGTGGTGGAAATGAAGAGAAGAATGCTGGAATTGAAGAGAACCCACGGCAAGCTTGTTGTCTTTGTTGTTGTGTCTTGTGGTAATGGGAATGCATGGGTTTTTATAGAAGGAATGGAGGTGTATATGGCTGTTTGTTTAAGAATGCATGTGGCTCTTATGATTGAGAGTGCATGTGGCTGAAATAATGATGGAAAAACAGCTAGGAAAGTTGGTGGAAAGCTGGAAATGAATGGGGGTTGCACGGCAAAGCTTGTTCTAAGTGATGGGTGCATGTGTTGGCTGAATTAATGAAGGGAATGCATGTGAAAAATAGCTAGGTTGGTTGATGATGAATGCATGTGAGTTAAAGAGTGAATGGTGGCTGCAATAATGAAATGGAATGCTGGAAAGTGGAGTGAAATGCACGGCAATGAAGTGTTGTTGGTGCTGGAATTGTTATGCACGGTTTGAAGTGATTGTTGTTTGTGTGAAGTGTGTGTGAATGCATGTGAGTGGCAGCTAGGGTGAATGATGATGAATGCATGTGAGTTAAAGAGGGAGAATGTGGTGTAATGATGAAGTGGAATGGCTGGAAATGCAAGGGGGAGTGCGGCTAGGATGTTGTTTGTGTGAAGTGTGTGTGAATGGTGGTTTTGCATGGCTTTGATGGATTGTTTGATTGGGCTAGAGGTTTTGCATGGCTCAAAGGATTGTTTGATTGGGCTAGGCCCTTTGTTTTATGTCCCAAAGAGCATACAAGGCTTCAATTTCGTCCATCCTCTTTGCTCCATGATTAAACTATCCAATCCATGCCCAAAAATGCTCCAATTAGCCTTAAAATGCACTTTCTTGCTCCCTTTGCCATGAGGACCTAAAAACAAACGAAAATAACTTAAACTACTAAAACAACTATGAATTAACAACATAGATGCACGAAAACAAGCTAAGTAAGTCGCCTAAATATGCTCCTATCATCATGGAGCCAAGAAGCAAAGTTCCTCCATCCACATCCATGAAGCCAAGGAGCAAGGAGACTAAGGAAAGAAGGCTCTCACATGGGTGAATATCCGTTGCTAAGCAAAGAGGTGCTTCAAAGGTATAAAAGTATCTCAACTCTTTTTTTTGTAAGATTTGAGTTGAGTCTTGGTTCACCACAACTACTAGGCCTTGAATTTCATGGGTAAAGTTTTGTTTTTAAATGCATAAAAGCATGATTCCGCCTTTACTTGTTAATTGCATGCATAGATGTTGTTTTCACATTTTTTTTTTTCCAGGGAGGTTGCTACACCCTAAGTTGCCTGGCCTTTAGCCCGACTTCCTGGGAAGGATGACGAGCCTGTTCGGTGGGGAGAGCACGAGGCGTTCTTGTTCTACTCGTATAGTAAGTTCATCTTCTAATCCAAGTCGAATAAATGTTTGATCAAGAACATGTCTGTGGCCGAGGCACTGGCAAGCGGTCCAACATTAGCCCTCGACCCTGGTATCCTAGCCAACCTCTTTCACTGCCTTTGCGACATTACAACTAGAGAGATGGACCTCCACTAACATGGTCTTCTTTAGGTCTTCCAGTTGTGGCTCCATACTTCGTACCATTGAGGCCTGACTGCCTATCTTTTAAAGGGAATGAAGCCATGTGCTTTCAGTTTGTGCGCTACTAGTTCTAGACCATTCAGCGGGAGACATCTTCTAGTACTTCTTTGGTCTCAAAGACTTTACTAAAGATGAATTCCTAGTATGTCGCCAAAAGTCTTACCCTAACTCTCTCACTCCGAACCTCCAAATGGGATGACATAGTGGAAGCTGAGATTCGGCCGAACTGGGGATTATTTATGTTAATCTATGACTTGCCATTTGGCTGTGAGTCAAGATGCTCTAGCTTTGAAGTTTACCACCTAAACCTTTTAGCTCGTCAATTGGGTAACCAAGGTTGCCCCGTCCCTTTAGTGTTTTCTCATTCTCAGCTGGGTCGAACGAAGGAAAAGGCAACATTGAAGAATGACTGCGAGGAAGCACAAAATAAACACATAAACTAGCCTCTAAGGTGGATGTCGTCTCTACCTTTGCCAATTGGTGGGAGAACTACATTGACGTCCTCTTCAGTGTCGGTGTATCGGAGATCCTGGGCAAGGTCCTTGGGGAGCGACTAAAGAAAATTGCCACACCAAAGCCAAAAGAAGGTATGCTAGTAGTTATCTGTGTATGTACCCCTAAATTATTATGGTACTTAGTTCGACCTATTATTTCTTTCCAGGTGGTTGGACTTTAAAGAGCTCTAAAGTGACGGCGATAGTAGCTGCCAAGAAAAAGTCCACCCTTTTTTAGAAGAAAGTTGCCAGCTCTTTAGCGGTGGTTCCTGTTTCGGCTTGTTCTCTGGCCAAAGCCACAACAAAACCTTCGACAAGGAAAAAGAGGTATCGCGACCCCTCACCAAAGAAGAAGGTTTCTTTGGGTCAACTAACTCTAGTCCCCAAGCAAGTGAAGAAGTTGGACCAAAAAGGGCAACGCCAAGTACTAACCCTTTAACGAGTCAAGATACTTTGGCGAAGCCTTCCAACGCCAACCACACCACCAAATCTCCTTGGGCTCTAGAAACCCAAACCGAAGCTACCATGGGTCAGGAAGAGTCAATTATAATGGTTCTCGAAATGGCAGTCGAACAACCCATCGTTGTTTCCACCATCGTCGAAAAGGTAACTAGGGTCGTACTGATTAGTGCCCTCCAAAGGTCGATTGTTGGGGCACCACTGCCAAATTAAGAATCTACTGTAGCTCGACTGATTCTCCTTGACGAAGAGGTAATGACTAAATTGCTTTACATATATCTTCATTTCTAACTTTATCCTCACTCGCATCTTAACATGATTTTCACTTGTGATTCTCAGGAAAACGATGTACATTTGGTCATTTTGGTTAGGGGAGGCACTCCTCACCAAAGGAAACACATCTAGATGTTCCTCTTTCATCATAAGATAAGGGCAAAGGGAAAGTTGACGTTGTCCCTCTGCAGATAACGACTACTCCTCATATCACCCATGTCGAAGCTACCCCTATCACCCTCAAAATGCCAAGACTGGCATTTTAGACCAAGTAGTCTCCTCGACTCTGTAAGTTCGACTTTCCTTCTTGATTGTTTACTATTTCTGAGCATGTTAGGCTAAACAAAATCACAAATTGCTAGTGGTGAAGACAGTCATATCATCGGCAGTTCGATGATTTGTAGAGTGTTGTCTATACTTCTTGGCCAACTCAATGGCCTTTGGATATAGAAAACTTTTATAAGCCGTTCGAGCTAAGAAGCCGCCTAAAATACTGAGCTTAGCCATTAAGCTATTTGGATTTGACTTACTCCCCATATGACATGGTAGAAGTCTTTTCTAGGCAGGCTAAAATATTTCCTTTAATCATTCAAAATCTCTTTTATTTACTCTTTACCAATCTTGTTTTTTGCAGCCTTATTTTTCTTGGATGGTTCAAATAGATGCGATGCTTGATAGTGGATCAAGAACTGCCGACTTATCTCAATCGCCCACCGAATCCCGTGCTTTGACAAAGCTACAATAGCTTATAGACTACTTTGCACTGGACTTCCTGAAAACCAGCGACATTGATTCAATCAGCAAATGCCTAAATGATTTAGTGGTCGAGGGTCTAGTTAGCAAAGAGAGCGTCGTCCACCGCTCGACTTTACTTGAGAAGACTCGGTATCACTTTGGTATTTTCGAGAAAGCTCTTCAAGCTTAGAAAGATCTTAAGCAAGCTATGGCCCAGCAGAGAATTGTCTCACCTATCTTTGAAAAGATCAGAAAGAAAAAAATAGGGTGTGGCTGAGATCGATCGCCAGATTGCTGAGCTTCAAGCATGTAAGGTTGAATTTACCTCTGAACTGGAAAAGGACTATAAAGTTCACAAGCCTCGGCTGGTCGAGTATGCAACGCATATGACAAAAATTCAGAAGATGAGGGTCTACAGGAGAACCTGGCAAGCTGAAATCACCACATGAGAGGTGAAGTGACTGGAATTAAAACCATCTCTACAATCCTTCATGCCTACTTTTTTCTTAATCTCAATGTAAACAGTCTCAGTGCCGAAATATGGCTTGGATGAATTTCATCAGAGCTTGTAACTTCCATATTATTAATGAAATTCGGCCATATTTAACTTTTGACTCCATTTCACTCTCTCATTTCCCACATAACTGGGTAGTAATTCTTTAGAAATTCTCCACTGCTCAGTGTTCTATGCACTAATCTTGTGTCATTCCTGAGGTAATATGACCCCTTGCCAAGAACCTTATATGCAGCAAATGGGCCTTTTCAATTCGATGACCATTTCCCTTATTTGGGATCTTTAGTTCCAACTAGTAGAACTATTTGCCATACTAGATCTCCTTCGCTGAATGATTTTTATTTTACCTTTTTATCATATGCCTTCTCATCAATTTTCTTTTGGGCAACAAGTAGATTGCATGTGTTGAGCCTAGCATCTTCTAGATCTTCCAATTATTACATCAATACTTGTATGTATTCATTGCTTATATGACCATTCTGCTCAACAACCCTTAAAGAATTGACACTTATCTCAATAGGAAGAATAACATCATGGAAATAAGTTTGAGCATATAGATAAGTCCCAGTCACTGAACGTCACAAGCCAACAATGCCTCGTTGAAGTTCAAGTGCCATATTCTAGACTTACACCTTATTGCTAGCTTTAGCCTAACCAGTAGCTTACGAATAGTACATAGTGGACTGCTCTAGTAAAATCTTAAGGCTAGATATGTAATTCTTCAACCTTTCAGCTATAAAAATTGTACCATTTTCCGTGACGATCATTTCTGGGACGTGAATCTTGCCAACCAAAAGTCGAGAGAGTTTTTCCAATCACGTCCATAGCCCATCCCTTGAATGGCCAAGGTTTCACAACTGAATGGACTTCTTTGCTCGTGCCTCGTTGTATGGGTCAGTGTAACTGAATTGTAGGTAATCTCATGCGTACTCAATTCAATCTTTGAAGATATTCAGCCAAAAATAACCATGTCATTGAAGCAACTATCTTATCTTTCTGCCATACTGATAAATGTCACAAATTCCTTCATGTGCCTCCCTAATTACTTGAACAGCCTCAGTTGGTGCAAGGCATAATAACAAAAGGTTGTCCTTGCCTTTTCTGTACAGCTCATTTTGTAAATGACATAATTTGTAGCAAGATATTTGGTTTTCCAATCATGTTTGCCCCCATGATTTTCAAGATATTGGATGATCGGTCCTTGCTAGTCCGACGATATTACCTCGACTACATAGATATCTTTTGGGAGCCCTCGTTCTACTAGAGAAGGTAATGACAGGACTCAGGTTATGATCAAATCTCCTTACTTATCAGCTTGTTAAGTAACCAAAGCAGGGAGTAATCACTTCTCGATTGTGGTTACCCGGATCATCTCACCCCCCGTGAGTTGTGCGCCAAGGGTATATAGGCTAGTTCATTGGCATCACTATTTTGGGCTCACGAAATATGTTTGAAAGCAACGCCAGAAAGCGTGTCAGCCATATAGGTAGCGACCATGTGATATGGAGCCAACGTGCATCTTATGTACATAAAAACTCCTTTAATAAATTAATATCAAGCTCTGAATGTCCCAACACCAAGGCTCTGGTTGTTTTAAGATCATGTAGCCACCCAAGAACGATGACTGAAGCCTCATATTCGGTTTAGTTGTTGGTTCATTCGAAATCAAGCTAGAATGCAAACAACCAACGTTTTCACTCTGGGGATTGAATAACAATTCCCACGCTGACCGAAAAGGTAGTGCTAGACCCATCAAAATCACTGGTGTGGTAGAAACTAACACACAAATTAAACCCTATATATTTTGGAATCATAGTATGAGTAAGTAGGCATCGTTTAAGCCGGGGATTAGGAGGGATGCTAATCAACACAAATTAAACTTAAAAACTAAAAACTAAGCTAGACTAACACAAAATAAGAACGGAGCGGGATTTTTGACGAATTTGAAGACACAAAAATAAATAGCAGCAATTAAATTGAGTTATAAAGGGAATATGGGTGAAATGCTAGCTAGAGGATTCTTCTCCACACATGAAACACATGCACATAAATCAATTTCATGTTATTCTTTCTATAAACCATGAATGACAATGCCCCAAATTAATTGTGAATGCACTAATTAATTCTCAAACTTTCCAAAGTTCATTGAATTGGACTCAGCGATGCAACCAAATTATCCTTCTCAAGTTCCCTAACTATGAAAGGCATGATAGAGACACATATCAAAGGTCATTAAGTTCTGTGAAAGTCATAAGCATTGACAAAGCATTCGAAACTATGAAAAACATGATACTCCTGCCAAGAATTTACTTAATCAATCATGACTAGTGACTTTTATTACTTATAAATATAAATTCATAACGATTAGGTGAAATTCCCTTATATTCTAGCATCAAATCCCTGCATGCAAACTAAGTATACATCCTTAATAAACATACAAGAATAAGTTATCTATAAAGCAGATAAGTAAATCGCATTCATGTTTTATGAAACAATAACGGGATGTAATCAATTCATATAAAACATATGATGATGGCTTCCAATTCACCTCTAGCTAAAAAGAAATTTAGTTACACATGTTCATCATAACTGAAAAGCAATCTAAAATAAACATTGAAACTTAAAACAAAGATAGAAAAAACTCTGAAATCTCCAATGATTGAATGACAAGATGCAGCATAATCCTTCTCCTTTGGCTCTTGCAGGTTGCAGCACCAATTTGGAATAGAACATGCGGCACCAAGTTTTCTCCCTCCCAATTGTTGCGGCAGAAATACATATATATAGGGTAGGGTTTGACATAAACCAAGGAGAAAAAGGATTAGGGTGTTTGAATGGATTATGACTCCTAGAATCAGATGGGAAGTATTTAGAATAGGATAAGGACTCCTTTTGCAGCTGGAGATAATATGAGATAATGTTGGATAAAGTAGAACAATGTTTGGAAAAGATAAGATAAGTTTGGATAAGGTTGGATAAGATTATGTCTTTCCTTGTCTTCCAAGCTTCCAAATTTGATTCCTCCAGATTTTAGCACATATTTAGCACATGTTAAACACCAAAAACGTCCAACCCCACTGCTCCACACGCATGCTATTCAATTCAAGTCCAAAACTGCTCCAAATTGCTTCATTTAACCATTTATTGTCATCTTTACCAATTGGACCTACAATAATACGAAAATAACTTAAATTACAATAATAAATAGAAATTAACTAAGTAAATGCAAAGAAATAAGATAACAAAGTCGCATAAATATGCTCTTATTAATCACTACTCTAAAAATTGGCCTAGGCGATCACCTAGACGCTGAATGGTAGGATACCGACCCGATTTGCTCTCAAACGATCACAAAATTGAAAGTATATTAGGCGGATGCCTAGACGAGTTTAGGTGGGACTAGGCAAAGTGATGCGTTACGAATGTGATACACAAATTAAACCCTATTTGTGACAATTGTAGTAATGATGTAAGTAGGGATCGTTCTAACCGGGGATTAACTAGGGGTGCTAAACACTTTAAATTGACTCAAATAAATAAAACTAACCTTTAAAACACTTAACTCATTTAACAAAAACTCAAAACAAGTTCACAAGACTCCAAATACTTAAAAACACAAAATAAGATAGATTGTAATGACTAAGACTTAACAAAATATGGGGGGATTGTGTTTGGACGAAATTAAATTAAAATGCACAGATTGCAATTAAGGGTAGAATGTAAATATGAATGTGAAAAATATGGATGAATGCTAGCTAGAAGGTTCTTCTCCACACATGTTACACTTGCATACAAGATGATTTTCGGTTGGTCTTTCGATGAATTATGAAACTCAACACCCCGGGTTAATTAGGTCCGCTTAAATTAACCGTCAAGTTTTCCTTAAGTTAATGAATTGGATGGGTTAGCGCAACGCAATTCACAACATTCTCCAAAAGTCCTTTACGTGAAAAGCACAATAAAGATACAATCAAAGATCATTAAGCATCATGAAAACTATAAGTGTTGACGAGGCATTCGTTACTATGATGAGCATGAAACTAGTGCCAAGAATTCATTTAACGCGATTGTTTATAAGCAACCTCCACTACTTGTGAATATAAGTTCATAACTATTAGGTGAAACTCACTTATATTCTAGCGTCATATTCATGCATGAAAATTAAGCGTGCACTCTCAATAAACATACATAAATAAGTTATCAATCAAACAGTTAAACAAATTGAATCCACAACTCATGAAATTCTAACCAAAGGTAATCAATTCATATTGCAAGCATAAACATGGTTTCGAATCACCCCCTAGCTAATGGGGGGTTTAGTTCCTCATACGTACAAGACAAAGATAAGTAAATTTAACCATTGAAATCAAGGAGAGAAAACACCTAAAAATTCCAACAACTCAAACTTGAATTGTATGAACGTTTAGGCCCTCTTCTCCTCCTCTTTGTTGCGGCACAAGGTCTAAGGATAGGTTTTTGGGGTGGTATTTGTATGTGGAATGGAGTGGGGAGTGGTTGGATAGTGTTTTGGAGGGATAGGGAGTGCTGGAAATGGAAGGGGAGGCCACGGCAATGGTGAGGATTTTTTGGAATGGATGGTTTTGCACGGCTCAAGGATGTTGTTATGGTGTGAAGTGTGTATGAATGGATGTGTGTGGGAGATTATGGACGAATTTCTGTGGTGAATGGAGGTGTGGAATGGTGTGGATGTGTGATGGGATTGCATGGTTCTATAGGGAGAGAATGGGAGAGAATGTGAGAGAATGTGGCTGAATGATTAAAGAAGGAATGCATGTGGAATGACAGCTAGGTTGGTTGGTGACTGCAATAATGAAGGGGGAAAGCTGGAATGTGGAGATGCACGGCAAAGGGATGGTTTTTGGGGAGAGAATGGGAATGTGTGACAGCTTAAGGGGGGAATATATGCATGATGGTGGCTGCAATATGAAAAGAATGACTACTTAATGCATGTAGGGTGCAGCCAGGTTGGTGGAAAGCTGGAATGGAGTGGGGAATGGTGGGAAGGCCACGGCAAAGGATGGGAAAAAGGGATGGTGGCTGAATTATTTGTTGGTGAGGCATGTGAGTGAATGATTAAAGAGTGAATGGAAGAATACATTTGTATTTGGAGTGCATGATGAATACATGTGGCTGAATTATTTGTTGGTGAGGGGATGCACGGCAATGGTTGTGTTTTTGGAATGGGCTAGGCCTTTTGTTTTATGTCCTAAAGTGCATACAAGGCCTTGCCTTTCGTCCAACACTTTGGCTCCAAGCATAAGCTATCCATCCTTAGCCCAAAAGTGCTCCAAAAGGCTCCAAAAGGCTCCAAAAGGCTCCAAAATGCACTTCTTTGCTCCTTTAGCCCTTAGAACCTGAAAACATACGAAAATAACTTAAAAGACTTAAAGAACTAAGAAATAACAACGTAAATGCACAAGAACAAGCCAACTAAGTTGCCTAAATATGCTCCTATCACAAAGCTAGGCAAGGTTGGGCGGTGGCTAGGTGGGGATAGGTGGAGAACGCCAGAATCTAAAGAAAAAAAATACATAAAAATAAAAAATAAAAAAAACTTGTTGTTGTGGTTGGGTTCTAAGTTCAGCGTTGCGGGAGGAAGAAGATGACTCCCATTTTTTTCCTCTTTCACTAACCCACAGTTTCCTCCTTTTTCCCTCTTGTGGTCCCACTATCTTCTCTATTCATTATTTTATATTCTTTTTTTGAACCTCACATCTTTTCTCTGACTCCTTTTTCTCCTGAACGAATCATCTTCTACTCTTTAATTTTTTTTTATTCTTTTTTTAGGGAATATTTTATGAATCTTCTTTTTTTAGACCACACCATATAATTATATAATTATATATTTAAAAACTCTCACCTTTCACATAAATTGTTCTATTTAAAAGATAACATATTAGTCTATGTTTATATATTTATTATAGTAAATTTAATTTAATTATATAATATATAATAAATTTACTTAAATCCGCCTAGGTGCTAGGCCCTAACTCGCTGCTTGACTAGTGCCTTGCGTCTTTTAGAACCTTGATCAAAATACATGGTCCAGAAATTATCCTACATTTGAAGCATGTTGATTTCATCATCTTCACCCCCAAACCCATATGGAGAAGAATGTTGCACTAAGAAACTGGCCAAAGCCTGCCCCTTGGTGACTTTTTGAGGAACATACTAAAGAGTGAATTCAGACAAGACCATTGTCCACTTGCTGATTCGACTTTTGACTATGGACGGAGTAAGCATGTAACAGATGATGACGGTTTGGGCGGTGACTTGAGTGACCAAGGGCAACATGCAATGTTGCAGTTTGGATTTTGCAAAAAAGAAGGCCAAGCATACTTTCTTGACGACTGTGTAGTTAATTTCGGCTGAATTGAGATTGCGACTAAGGTAAAATATAGCCTTTTTATGATTGTTTTCATTATCTTGGGCCAGTAGGTAGCCAATGGATTCTTTGGTGGCTGAGAGATAAATTTTCAAGGGCATTCCTTGTTGGGTGGCATCAAAACTAGTTGATTAGTCAAGGATGCCTTGATTTGATCGAAAGTTGCCCGATGCTCAGCATATTATTCATATTGGCATTATGTAGTCATCTTTGGGAGTTACCAAATCCAAATTGCGAAAATCAATGCAAATTGAAGGGCACCGTTCCTCTTTAAGACCAACATAATGTTCGTCAGCCACACCATATACCTAGTCGTCCGAATGAAGCAAGCATTCAACAAACAAGCAATCTCATCTTTGATGTCAAGCTATACTTTAGTCAACAATTGTTGTGGTAGTTGGCTAAATAGCTTGTAATCTTTTTTTATTTTAAGCTCATGTTCAACTAGAGACCTATCTAGGCCAGGCGTTTCGTGATAAATCTAAGCAAAACAATCTCTGAACTTCATAAGTAAATTTCAAAGCTCGACCTTTATGGTCTGAGGTAATAAAGCACTAATAAAAAGAATTCAAGGGTCATCAACCATTTCTACATTAAGTTCCTTTAAAGGATCTTGGACCTCTGACCAATTATCTTTCATTTTAGCTGTGGATGCCTTGACCTTCTTGAGGGGAAAAGCTTTGATGTTATCTTCTTCAGTGAGGAACTCAATTAAGTTGATCCTATAGTTGGGCTCTTTGGAAATTGCATACCAATAGGCGAGTACATGTTCCATGATCGATGAAACCATGGGCAACGTCTATCGAGGATGGTTGTACTAATCATTGGATAGGTTGATTAGATCAACTAAACTGAGTCTTGCTGAATCTAGGTGAATCATTTTGGTGCCAACCTCGATGGCTTTCTGAATAGAGATACTTGTCGGTTATCTGACAGCGTTAAAGCCTTGGTGCGTGATGTAGCCCACATGTTCATCGTAATAGCGGGCCTAGATCATGTTGGTTTCAAATGGCTAATTGTCGGACAGATGAACTACGGTTGACTTGCCATCTTAAATGATTAAAACTTAATACAATGAAGACAAGATGCAACTAGTTTAGTGGATTTGATCTCGATTGAACAAGGCATTATACTCAGTCTTTGAATCAACGATAAATGCTTTCATGTGTGACCGACCACCAATCTTGACTTCCAAAGGTAAAACACCCTTGGTCTGGGACTTGTCTCCTACAAAGCTACTCATGGTGATCATTTAAGGGCTTTCATGACCAAGACCGGCATAATGTTAACCGTTGGCACAATCTACGAACACTTTAGAGATAGAGAAACCCTTAATGTGCGCAGTCACATATAGGACCTTCAAATGGTGTAGATTGGTAGCCAAACTCCAAGGAAAGATTTCTAATAAAGCAAATTAAAACCTTTCTTCCATGCTAATCTTTTCAACTCATTGGGCTATCACAAAATCCACTTTAGTAACATCCTCAACCATCATATCTCCTTCTAGGAAGCTCAACTATTGACATGCTAACTGGAATTCAAGAAGGAGAACATGCACCATGTTAATTTCCACATTATATAAGACCGAAGGCCTTATTGCAGCATCTTGTTCTTCTTATGCTGATTCATCTTCGGTACCAAAGCCCACGTCTGTGTCCTAATCAAATTCTTCATTAGTAATAGAGGTGGTTGAATGTTTGTAGCATTAGGTATGGCCAAATCTTTTGGAGGGTTGACCTTAGGTGTGTTACTAACCTTAGGTTCTACACCTGTGTTATTTGCTACAAAGCCGAGGATGGCTTTTTTATCTATTAGGCTCTTAACAAGTTTGGTTGCTGCAGACTAAGCTACCTTGTAAACTTGGTGATGGAAGGCAATCTTGGTGTTTCAAGTGTCTAATTATGAATGTAACCGCTTAATCCTCTTTGTTTCTGCTTCAATTATGCTGAACAGTGAGACGACTGAGAATACTTGGAAACGACCAGGAATATATCACAGGTCATCCAAAGAGAAAGGAAGTTTTATGAGGTCTATGTCGACATACGAGTCAACTTCAAATCCTAAAATTTTGGCTTCGCGAATGTACTGAAACATAGCTTTCATGGCCAGATTTGACTCACTTTGGAAAAAAAAAATTCGACGGTAGGACTAGTTAACACCAAATCAAGACACTCATGGCATTCTTTAGGAGACGATATAAATTATTGGTCGAGTATTTCTTGTTGAATTCCTTCACATACTTTAAGGCCTCACCAGTGAATGGAGGATGCCTATTATGCAGAACCTTGATTAACAAGACATGTGGTGGGAGTGAAGGAATGGCCTGTTTGGCCTTTTTAGCAAAGTGCTCGATTGAAGCCTTCATCTCTCTAAGCTGAAGTAACAGCTTTACCTTATTTATTTTTCTTCAGATTCTTTTATTTTAGTCTCAATTACTGGTACTTTGACTTCTTCTATTAGGTTATCTCAGCATGGATGGTAGATGTTTGTTCCACGAAATCTTCTTGAATTTTCTCTTGGGCTGCAATGTTAGAATTGTACTTCGAGCCTTAGCAGCCTCAATGCGGCATTAAGCATTACATTCATTGCGTTAGCGTTAGTGCTTTTGAGCCTTGGACTCTATAATATACGCATTGGCATATGAATTGTATCCATGCCCACGATTATCCTTAGGATTTGGTGGCTTGAAAGTCCTTGGTGCTAGTGATGAACTTGAATTGCTAGAATTATAAGTAAAATACTCCTCATCCTAAAACAGTCCATCGAAATTAAGTCGTCATTGGACCAGAGGCATTTGATCTGTTGGCCGAGGATCGAGCCTGTCGAATACCCTTATCTGCCTTTATTTTGAAGCTCGGTCAGCTAGTTGGGAGCTAGAGGACTAACTTACCTTTCTAATTTCTTATGACGCCCCGAAGGCTGCAATTTTTCGACCAAGCTATTCAATTTTGTCCTAGTAATGGTGACTTTAGATCTGCACCAGTTGCATAGTACGACTAGTTCCTTAAAGTCACCTGAACATGATTCCTAGTTATGTGCAGCAAGTTGTGTGGGGGCCGAATGATGCATTGGAAGATTGTTATGAGAAAGGTTAATCTTCAACCTTGGTTGAGGACTTTGTTTAAGTACATAGGATACCACCGCATAAAGGTCACTCAATTTCTATTGACCATTCTTCTTCAGCAAGTGGGCATCAACCATATTTACTGTTGCCGTCAAGAAAGAGTCGATGTCAACCAGCATCTGGGTTTTCTTTGGAAACTTAAGCTTACCATTATCGATCCAACTCTGGATGACGTCTCGAAATATCACACAGTTGTTGGTAGCATGTTTGTTGGAATCGTGGTATTTGCAATACACCTTCCTTTTCATATCTTCAGCCTTAGGTATATTATGACCAAGCCAAAGCTTAATTATCTTTATCATAAAAAGTTGGTCAAAATTTGGGTTGGCTTTAGTAATGTCAAAGGTGTAAACCTTTGATGCCTTGACTCTAACTTCATCCAATGTTGTTTAGGTCCTGGTATCCTTCGTATTGGCGTGAGTTAATGTTTTGCAAACGAGGGGCTTATCAATAATGGTTTCAACCACGTCAATTTTGACATACTATGATTCTACGTCACCAGTCAAAAGCGTAACTTATGCTTGGGTTTTTGTCCAAAGTCCCTAGTGATGCAGTTTTCATGGCTATCTCATCACTAAGCAGTGAGTCGTACTATTCCACTTGTTCGGCCAGCTCATACATGTCGCGGAAGTTCATGTCGAGGAACTTTTTCTGAATCTCCATGTTGAGGCCATTCTGAGCTACACAAACATACTTTCCCTTGGGTAGGGGTACTCACCACAAACTTTTAGCCACCTTAAATCTCTAAAGGTACTAAGTAGGTGACTCATCGGGTGCCTGAGCCATTCTAACCAATGAAGAGAATGAGACTTTCATCCTGGCTCGATAAAATTGCTTGTGGAATTTTTTGACTAAGTCATCCCAAGTCTATACTGAGTTCGATGATAGGCTTATATACTATGAAAATACAGTTGCCGTCAAGGAAAATTTGAATTGTCATAACTTGTGATAGTCATGGTTGGCATCCCCACACTAAGCAGTGAATTGAGAAATATGCTCAAGCGAGGAGAGGCTAGACTTGCCTCTAAAAAGGTTAAAGCCAAGGATCTTGAACCCTCAAGGGAGATTAAGGGTGAATGAATCATGGGATCATCAACCCTTTCTTTACCACCGAATCAATCATTCGCTGTCTCATCCATATCAATTCTTACAGACTCCTTTGTCACCAGTTTTGGACGAAACGCCTAAGCCCATAAGAAGATTCTAAATCAATCATAATTGTGGTAGCAGCGACCTTTCCCCACCAAAAGCAATCTTCTTTTTTGATAGAGCTATACTTTGTGGTTGTTTCTCAGCTCTGGACATTGATCTACTTTGCCGAAACTCAATGACTCATGTAGCAAGCAAACGATTTGTTTCTTCCTGGCTTTGCTTCATCCCTTCACTGATTTGCTATGTCCTGTTTAAGAATCTGCGGGCCGATTCACGCTCAATGATAAACTCGAGTGTCTAGAGTGTTCTTCAAGTATGTGCCGAATGAATATAAGGTAATTTATGCTCCAAATTATAGAATAGCTAGACTATTTATCATCTTTGGTTAAAAACATAAAACCACGATCTAATAGTTAAAAAGTCCAAAATATCCTATACTCTAGAACAACATAGAACAAAGTCCCTTGCTTCAAAAATATCATAGCTAATTTTGTCTAAGAAAAAAAAAAGACAAGCAGCAAAAGCCAAAAGGCCAATTTGGTGACTAGAATGTACTTTCCATGTATTTGCAAATCTCATGACCTAATTCCAAGTATCCTACCAAGAAAATTGCCCTAAAAAGAAAATCAAGTGAGAATATTGCCATTTCTTTTTGGGTAATACTAGAGAGATCAAAATTTTAAACCAAATTCGCAGATCAAATAATGTGTCACCAATAGAAAATAAGTACATTAATCAATACTTAAGAAATAATTCAATCATCAAACCACCACGTAATTTGATTTGCAAATTTGATTTTGAATATTTGATCTCTCTAGCATTACCCTTTCTTTTTTCTGCATGTCATACCTCATTATTTTCAAACAAGCCATTTATTCAAGAATCTGAATAATGAGGAATGATCTATAAAAAGAACTTGACTGCCTAAAAGGCAATTGTGGGCCAAAAGAGTTGTGGGCATTAGCAATAATAGGTGAGACACCAGTTGAATTTCCCTTGCAATTTGTCGTCCTCAAAAGTGCATGCGTGGGTGTACGTATAAGTGATGATGGTCGAAGTTGGCATGGGATTGGAATTAAAGATAAGGATAAAATAAAAGGTAAATTGAATAGTACTATGATTGACTATTTTTAAAGTAAAAATATAATTTTTCATTAAATGAATAATACCGAGAGCTTTTCATTAAAGTTCCCTTTAATATATCTATAGCCTTTAATACGAACTCTAATCTTTATATGTACCACCTACTTAAGTGCATTCCGCTCTGCTGATCGCAGGATGAGATAAATAGTATCATCGTGTTGATTGGTTTAATACGTGGGTACTATCTTATTATGGAGCGAGATATACATGCTATATATGAAAAAGCTAAATTTATACGTGTGTAAGGTTCTAAAAGACGCTAGACACTAGTCAGGTGGTGGGTTGGGACCTAGCGCCTAAAAAGAGCCTAGGAGGAGGTGTAGGTGAACTAGGCGGAATTAAATAAATTTATTATATATTGTATAAATACTGTCTATTTATACTTAAAAAACATAATTGTATTGGGATACATAAGTTGCAAAATAAAATTATATATACAAAGTATTAGAAAATATTGAAAAATGGAGAATAAGTATATAGTGAGTGTTTATCCAAGTATTCAATAAGGCTCTTATATTTGATATTTTATTAAAAACAAATGCAAAATGAAAGTTATTAATATTCTGTCTAAGTGAATGTAGCAACTTAAGCGAGTTTAGGCAAGCTAGGTAGGCACCAAAAATCGTGGAGGGGAGGGGCGAAATTTAAACGGATATACGGTCTCAAAAAACATGTAGACAACCAAAACCTTTTAGATAATAGACAATATTAGTTTCATTCATAATTTATCAATACAATAAGTTATTATTGTTGACTACAAAATTTTATGTTATGAAAAAGTCGCATAATTAACTTATTATCAATAAAAGCAAAAACAAGAAGGTACCGTAGCAGCCCTGTTGTCTTGTAGCATACACAAAAAGACCAAAAAAAAAAAAAAAAATCAGATATCCATCCAAAGGAACCGTGGGCAAGATGTCAATATTTTTGGAAGGGGATAACCTAAAGTAATATTCTAGCCCAATCCTTTTTCACTAAGAAAATAGGTGTCTGAAATTTATTGATTAATTTGCAAATTTTCCATCCACTGTTAAGGCAGAAATTTCACGTCCGGCTGCCGGACCATGTAATCCATACGGTTCCTGATACAAACATAACCACCCTAACTATATATATGTGGAGAGGTTCTTCAATGTGCCCGGAATACAGCATGAAACAACATACATTGTCTCAAAATTGAAATTGGACTAGAAATATATCCCAAAATCTTGAAAGTTTCAAAATATATTGTGTTATTCAAGTTTGAACTATTTAGGATGACAAACTAGTAGTCATTACATATGTTCGTATGAATGAAGTTCCAAATTTGAAATAATTCTCTCAAAAGTAAACTCCACTTATGTGTTTTTTAATAAAATCTCTTTTCATGTAACGAGTTGGAACCCTTATAGGCATATATCGATTTACAGTTTGTGGTTTGGAGAGATCTTTTGACTTTTTGAAAGGGCAAAAATTGGATTCCAATTTTGGGGGCACAGCTTCTTGCTGCTGCTATCTGATTGGTTACGAAAGTGGGAATTTTCAAAAAGAATTTAACTAGCCAATGAAACGGTGTTGTCCCACTAATGGGAATTTTATAAAAAAAAATCAACCAGGACCTAAACGCCGTCATTTTGTCCTGGCCTTTCCAAAAAATATTTAAAACCCTCACACACAGCAGAGCTGCGCAACAACAAGGAAACCAGAACTGTAGTGAAACCAGAACTTCTGACGAGACTAAAGGGGAGGAACCACTGCTCCTGGGCTTGTTTTTCAGCAAGGGGAGGGACGGCCGCCCCTTCTTGTCCCTCTTTAGCTTCGTCCTTGGTAGGTACCAAGGTGGGTTAGCCAAACAACTAAGCAAGTCTAGGCACCTCTTCTTAATTTTTAAACGTCTAGGGATTCAACGGAATGGTGGCCAGCCACCTAACACCTAGGTGGTGCTAAGTGAGAATTTTTAGAACTATGTATGTGTTATAGAGTGGAAGAAAAATTCATAAGAACAAAAGTTGGAAAATTCGAAGATTGATTTTACTTTTTTAAATTTTTTTGCCTCTGGAAAAAGCACAAATTAATTCCATTTCAGCTGCATTTACTTTTCATTTCAAGAATAACACATTGGGTACAATCGTTTGTCATGTTTTTCCAACTTGGCAACCAAAAAACTGGACTTCTCCATTTTCACGGTTCACTTTCACTACTCGATCCTTAATCCTTGGTAAATCTGTCATTATCATCACCTTTAGATCCTCATCATTCAGCAAGTTCATCATTATATTTCCTCCAAGTACTAGGAAAGGTGGTGATACTAGGGTTTGTTTTTTGATCAAATCCTACTGACCCACATTAATTTGTAGACCCCATTTTTTCTTGACGAATTATGCCCTTTTTTTATGGATGATTCTTTGTTTATTTGACAATGTACTACCACATGATATATATCCAACTTTGTGATGG
Source organism: Pyrus communis (assembly GCF_041283825.1). Lineage (NCBI taxonomy): Eukaryota > Viridiplantae > Streptophyta > Magnoliopsida > Rosales > Rosaceae > Pyrus > Pyrus communis. The sequence continues at coordinate 12,569,214 of NC_142577.1, forward strand.
GATCATAAAATCAATAATAATTCAGTAGTGGGTTATTTATGTGAGTCGAACCTATTTCTCTTCTTATTTTACCTATAAAAACTCAGAACTTTGTGAAGCCAATATCTCTCAAAATAAAAAGTAAAGATCATAAACAAGAAGTCCCATAAATCTGCCACAATGTTTTTGTGTCAAATTTCCTCCGTAATTTTGTGAAGCCAATTATCTCTCAAAATAAAAAGAAAGGATCGGCGATACAGATGACATTTACATGCCGCATGCTTACGTATTATTTCTTTCTGATAGAGCACACCTACGTTTTTAGGTGAAAACAAACTGGATGAGTTAGTCATGATCGATCAGAAGAGTTTCTTTTTATACAATATATATTGCTCTCATTAATTAATTTCAAACAGATAAGCCTAAACAAAAGGTCAATAAGTAGTTAACAGAACATATACGTTGTCAAGACATTAGACACGGTATCCTATCATGCCAATCAGAGTATCGTCACGCAGCTTGGTTGTCAATTTGGTTCGTAATTTAACTCCCAAATAATGCATACACTTATATAATTAAGACATCAGGCGTGCTGTAGGGACCAAGATTGTCTACCCTTTCGTTTTCCATCCCTTTCTATCTCCTCCTATTTTTCTAGCCATTGATTTCATATTGAGTTAATTTAATGCTCCAGATTTTACCACCTCACACATTTTCACTCTCATTTCTTCCTCTTCGCTTCTGCTGCTGCATTCACAGACCAAGAAACATATTTACTCTCAGCCCACAGTTTTTGTTTTGTTTTGGTTTGATTTGTTCTTTCTCTCTCTTCCCCCTCTCCCCTTTCGCCTTCCCATTATGGATCTCTTCGGCTCTCTCACCACCCCTTCTCCCCTCATCTGCTTCTGTCTCATGGATTTCTTCTTCTCAATCTCCCATTGATTTCTTCATTGCCTTAGCCTCTTGATTCACAATCGCCACAGTTCCCGAGTGTTTATTTCAATTTTTTTTAGTTCTCTCTAATCTGTTCATCCCCAAATCGTGACTTTTAGATGATTAAATTCATAAATTCTTATTTTTTCCAACACTCTGGATTCTGGGTTCTTCTCTGTTTTTGAAAATTTGCATATAATCCAATCTGGGTTTTTTTTTTAATTGATAAAAAAAACCATTTTTTGTAAAATTTTGGTGTTTGAATTTCTAGGTTTCTCTGAAAAATGGTGACTGTGAATCTGGGAATGCTCCATTATGTTGTGGACCATGTGTATGGTGCATTTATGCACTGAACGAAAATCAGCCCTCAATTGTAATTCAATGGCATTCTTGGTGGAGGATGTTGTTGTTGTGCAGCTGAAAATGTTTCTTGGTCTATGAATGCAGCAGCAAACGCGAAGAGAAAGATAGGAGAGTGAAAAATGTGTGAGGTGGCAAAATCTGGAGCATTAAATTAACTTAACATGAAATCAATAACTGGAAAAATAGAAAGGGATGGAAGGGAGAGGGCAGACAATATTGGTCCGTGTTGTAGACCCTTAGATGAAACATACATTATTGTTTTTCAATTCTTCTAAGCTTACAAAAATGTCTGCCTTTTCACTTACGAAGGAGTCGAGCTGGTATACTATATTAGAATATGGATTAGAGGGGCAAACTATAAACCTAGACTCTTATGCATTTCAACTCCTAATATAATATCCAAATTTACAAAAGTAGGTATATATCCCTGTATGCATATATAGTTTACCCTTGAAGGGAAATAATAATAAAAACTTCTTGGTCCTTCAGAGGCCTCTTTCCCCAGTATGCACGCGCACGATACAAGACCTGATGTTCAGCGTGTTCTTTTTGAAATTTGTACTTTTTCTAAATTAGTTACTTAATACGATGTGAGGCAACTTTACAATTTTTTTTTGGTTCAAATTGTTCATTTTTCAGATCTTTATTTATAGATCATTCTTACGAAAATTCGTTCAAATTGGAAAGTGTTTCAAGATCTAATTGTGAAAACAAAAAATAGACAGACACAACATTGTTGAAAATACAATGAAATATTTGCAACAACAATCAAATGATTAAAGGATTTTCGTTTTTTAGGTATGATTTGTGAATCAAGATCCAAAGAAAAATAAACTGTTTGAATCATAAAAAATATTGTGAAGTGGGCCCAAACACATGATTGATATCACATTAAATTACTAACTGGCTAACGTTTGAACACTTATCTGCAACTAGGTTTTAAAACTACTAAATTTCAAATTTAATTAGTACCCCAAGTAATTCAATTATTCAAGTACCACGTCTACCTTACCAAATAATTCAGTTTTTGTGGGGTCTTTTTACAGAGTATCTAACCCTTTTTTTTTTTTTTCTCTCGTGGTAGCGTGTGTGGAAATAATTCCTTTCCTTCAATCATACCATAGTTTGTCGTTGATCATATAGTATTATATAAAAGATATTGTTATTACTTGTACGTCCGTCAAACACCGCACACATTGACTTCTATGCCAAGGGATCATCTTCGGATCCATTCCTCCTAATCCACCAAGTTTAGGGATTCGAGCCTTTGAAATTTAATTCAACAGCTAAAGTTATTATAACTTTTAAAGTAAGTCTCTGTTGCCATTGGATCAATTTTCAATGGTCCAAATCCCCAGATTTGATAGATTAGGAGGAAGGGATCCGGAAAGGACCCTTTCCGACTACTAAAAATCACAAGTGAGTATTGTTTTTTTTTTTTTTTTTTGTCCTCTCTCTTCTTAATTTCTCCAGTTACAAGCCAAAAGAACATTACTAAAACTATGCATTCAATTCATAATAGCTTAAACAAATGAAAACAAAACTACACAGCATAATGTATCATGCACAATGAGATTGACTAGCTATTCACATTAGTTTGTAGTTTATAATTTATAGTTTATAGTTTGTGTCTATGTATGATGGCGACAGATAATACCTAAAAACGATGCACTGAATCTTGTATATCAATAGTCATTGAAATTATTACGATATATGATTTCTCATATGTTTACTAGTACATACAGAATAAAAAAGTATGTGAATCTTGAATTATAATTTGTAATTTCATACCCGAAAACTCAAGAATTAAACTGATTGTGGGTATTTGGTATTTGCCATATATTCTTAGATGCCATGTCAGCATTATTTTAGACATGTGTTTATTGAAAGTTTGTTAGTAAGTTGGTGAATTACTTAATAGCTACACATTGTTGGAAGAGTGTGTAAGTCTCTTGACTCCTCTCATGTTTCATGTTGTAACTAATCATTTGTTCACTGCAATAGAACATTTTACAGAGAAATACAAAAACTTTCTCCTTCTCTAATTAAGATTCAAGATCTTGTGCTCTTCTATTTTCTTCTTACTATTATGAGTTGGTCACGACTTCTCCAGTTCACGACTTTCTGCATTCCAAGTAAACAGCATGCCTTTAATGAGCAATGCTTGATGGAAAAAAATTGTTGGATCACATTGTTGAACTAAAACACATCATGTGGTAAGAAAATTCAATACTTATTACATCAATTATTATAACCAATTGAGAATTGACATATATGACCTACACATAATGCACTACGGTAACTTGGTAATAACACCCATTTGTTAGATTGCAGATTACCTTAACTCACGTGTGCGGAAGCGTAATGGATGATGTAAGAATATATAATCATATTAAAGTGCATGGTTAATAGAAAGTTGGATTCCATTTAATCAAATTAAATTAATCCAAGTGATTAGAGTTAATTGACGGATTTGTGTTCGTGGATAATAAAATAAGAACACCAGCTCTAAGTTTAAAGCTAGGTTTAGAATTCCGACCTTTAGATTTCATATGTGAATACATTTGACATTGTTGAGGCTCCCAAATGTTAGCCCTCTATCAATATCCCTAACTGTGAATCTTCGATTGCTGAAGCAGGAAGAAGTAGTTTGCTAGAAAGCTTTCCTTTAGGTACTTCAACTATGATGGTATTTTGTCACCCCCTGACCCGCAAATAAGAACTATACACGAGGTAAGGAGTGAGCCATATCTTAACTATAGAAATGAATTCTATAACCAAGACATGGTGAAATTTTTTTTTTTAAATAATAATGATTTGTAACAATTACACAATACATCGTATAACAAGATTTTACATAATAAATGCTTGAGTTTACTATATAAAATTTATTGAATATACAGCAGAATAAAAATTTACAAGATCACTAGTTCATGGATTAGTTCTCAAAATGATATAAGCATCTACAAAACAATAATTAAAATGTAATAATTCAAGCAAATACATAAAATATATGCAAATGAGATAGATTAAATGTACTCACTTCCTTCTAATCAAGTTAACATATACCTAAGGCATCCAAGCATGTAGGTCCCATAGCATACTTATACTACTACAAAATTGGCTTAATGTGTCAGATAGTGATGGCAGTTTTATACTATTACTATCAGACAAAATATTTTCAACAACATGTTTAAAAAGTGTTGGATAACAAAGTATTACTGTTAGATATAGCTAACAAGAATAATGAAGCAAGCCTTTAACTCTATCAGATTTATTTTTTAAATAATTTTAACCAATTCTAGTGGATATATTCGACATAAGTTAGTAATGTGTCAGATTATATTATATTATCAACAACATGTTTAAAAAGTGTTGGATAACAAAGTATTACTGTCAGATATAGCTAACAAGAATAATGAAGCAGGCCTTTAACTCTATCGGATTTATTTTTTAAATAATTTTAACCAATTCTAGTGGATATATCCGACATAAGTTAGTAATGTGTCAGATTATATTATATTATTTTAAATTTTTATACTAATTCTAGAGCTTATGTCCACCACAAATATTTTCAAATTTTTTTATACTAACTAACTCTAGCTGTTACAACCCCTTCCTGAAATTATGTTTTTTATTTATTTTAATTGAAGGAATTGACAAAAATGCCCTTAAAGGCAAGGACTTTGACTTTCGTTGATCATCGTCTAGAGAAACGTATAACTTATTCTTTTAATGTAATTGGGTAGTACTCGACGATACGAACACATGGGCACAAGTGGATTTGAGTTTGGAGCAAAAACGGGGATATTATGGAATTTGAAATGTAGGGGTATTTTGGTAAGTTCACAAATGGAGATATTTCTCCCCTTTGGACACCACATGACTGACACGTGGCACCCTATTTCTGGTGTGCATTTCTTTCCCCTTCCATGATCTCTCCCTCGAGAGCTCTCTCGTCTCTCCTCTCTCATCTCTATCAACTCTCCCTTTCTACCCGTTTAACCCAAAACACCATCACCGGCTTTCTTCTTAGCCTAGTGGTTAATTGCACTGGCAATGGTCTTTCAATTTCCATTCACATTCTATTGAATTTACATTAAGAATAGAGAAAATAATATTTAATAAACAACTGATTAAATTGCATTATTGATAGCATATTGTGAGGCTAAGCCCACCCCACCCCCTTAGTGTAGAAAACATCGTTTGTTCGAAAATAAATAGATAAATAAATAAATAAATAAACGATCATTTGACAACTAATTGAATCACATTATTATGCGCGTGTGAAAGACATTTTTTTTTTTTTATAATTGGTACTACGTGCCTCTTAAGTGTTTAAAAATAGAAAAAATAATACAACTTATTGAATCACATAATTGTGCACTTGTGAAAGACTTTTTTTATCATTGGCGGTACACGGCTCTGAAGATGTTTTGAACATGTTTAAAAATAGAAAGAATAATATTTAATAAACAACTGATTGAATCACATTATTGCTAACCCAATGTGAGGTTAAGCCCACCCCCTCCTCTTTAGTGTAGATAATATTGTTTGATTGAAAAAAAATATATAAATAAATAAATAAACAATTATTTGACAACTAATTGAATCACATTATTATGCGTGTGCGAAACACTTTTTTTATAACTAGCACTACGTGCCTCTTAAGATGTTTTGAACGTGTTTAAAAATAAAGAAGATAATATTTAATAAACAACTGATTGAATCATATTATTGCTAGTCCATTATGAGGCTAAGCCCACCCCTCCCCCTTAGTGTAGATAATATCGTTTGTTTGAAAAAAAAAAAATCATTTGACAATTAATTGAATCATATTATTATGCGCGTGTAAAAGACCTTTTTTTTATTTTTTATTTTTTTAATAACCGGCACTACAGATATCTTAAGATGTTTTGAACGTTTTAAAAATAGAGAAAATAATATTTAATAAACAACTTATTGAATCACAATATTGCAAGCCTATTGTGAGGCTAAGCCCACCCCTCCTTAGTGTATATAATATAGTTTTTTTGGAAAATAAAATTTCATTTGATAACTAATTGAATCACATTATTATGCGTGTGTGAAAGACCTTTTTTATAATCGGTACTATGCAGCTCTTAAAATGTTTTGATCATGTTTAAAAATAGAGAAAATAATATTTAATAAACAACTTATTAAACCACATTATTGTTAGTCTATTGTGAGATATTAATTATAAAAAGAAATAGTAATAATTAAAAAAATGGTACCAAAAAAAAATTATACCAAAAGAATTAATTATTAAAAAAACACTGTTTAAATGATGAAAATACCTCTACATTATTTGGTGCATTATTTTGATTTGCTTTTCAACCTTTTTGTTTGAAGGGCATTTCCATCCACATTTTTTTTGTGAAGCTTGTGATTCCAAAAAACACTGTTCACAGCAGTGTTTTGTTTGTGGTTGGACAGGAAGTTCTACTCTTTCCGCCTATGAACCCACATGATGAGACTTCTGCTAAGGGCACTAACTCTTCCTTTGGAGTAACTTTCCTGGAACAAATTTCAAAAACCTTGTGGACCTGAATTCTGCTTCTGTTTTATGCTATGTTGAAGAATGTTATGTTTCCTTTGTATACTTACATATGGAGCTCTAACCATTGTTCTTTTGGCATTGTTCAGCCACTTTAGGCGCGTGAGATTATCAGGACTCAGCAATCGTTTTTTGTAGCATTCATCGGACTTCAAGCGGTGGTCTTATTGGTGGCCAGATGTAACTTCTTGATTTGATTTTTTACTGTTATATCTAAGTATTTTAGGTAGATCTATAATTGTCTAACTATTAATACACTTGTATTAGTGAACACGATTAGTATTTATCCAAATTGCCACACTGTTATCCTAACTGCGTTGTGTTAGTTTCTTTTGAATGGACTTCTTACGTCCGAAAAGAAAAAGTTGCTCTCTTGTCTAGTCATGTACAATAGTCTCTGTCATCTCATCCATCACATTTTCCCCGTATGTTTTTTCTCTTACGTTCTGTTTGTTGGTTCATTTGTTGTCCTAACTGCATAGCCAAATTCTGTTAAGGATAATGAAATTGTGTGAAAATCTTTGAACTAGAATTAGAACTATTTTTTTGCTTTTCTGTTTGGCAAGAACACGATATAATGTATAAACAAATGTTTATTTATATTTAAAAAATATGTATAATTGTATTGTGATATATAAATTTCAAAATAGAACGACATATCGTTATAAAGTATTACAACATATTGAAAACATGGGAGAGCAAGCAATTTAGTAAGTGTTCATCCAATCTATTGAAAAAATAAAATGTAAAATTGAAGTTCTATATTTTCTGCTTAAGTAAGAGTTATAACCTAAGCGGGCTAGGCAGGCATCTGGGCAGTTCTATGCGCTATTTCTTAATTTTTAAACGCTTAGGAATTAATTAGGATTTTAGCTAATTGACTAGCATCTAGACGGGGCTTAGACAGAGTTAAGTAGGGATTTTAAGAACAATGCTTGAATGGGAGTTTAATATTTAATTTAGCCTTAGATGTCTCACACTTTACTTAAGCATTCATGCTTAGCCGTGGTGATAATCTTGCCTTAGCTTTAGGACTAGAATTCATTGATTGTTGTGGTTTATAAAAATTAGTCCATTTTACTGGTGATTATCATTTCTCTCCATAATGTTTTGGCGACAAGAAGTGGACGGTCACTTTTTGTCGAGATCCAATAACAATTTTCTTTCAAAATAAATATTTTGGCATGAATTTTCACTCCCACAAGTGTTACAATATGCATGAGAAGCTGAGAGCCTAAAGAAATAAGAGAGGGAGAAATGCCCTTATATAGACAAATGGAAATGGGTAAATTGGGCCGGGCCTGAGCTTCCATGTTAGGCTTGGGCTCAGATTAATATTTTTGCATTCCATGTGTGCTGTGATGTTTATTTAGCTGGTTATTTGGTGGACATGGTGGACATGTTTATTTCCTCTCATGCTAAATTGAATCCATCCTAAAACACAATTCCACCATTTTTGGCCTACCAAGGCTCCATCAGCCATGGCAGTAGCCATGTCGATTATGAATCCAAGCTCAGATCCTCGGCGATAGGGTCAACGAGGCTTTAAAGGAATTTTTTTTTATTTTTTATTTTTTATTATTATTATTTTTTTTTTAATGGTAGGGGCATGTGCCACACGCGTTTAATTTGGAGAGTGGAACGACTAAATCTAGCGCAAAGGTTCCACCACAACGGTCGGCTAGGCTTCCAACAAATACTTCAACGGTAACTTGGCACGTGGCATAATTAGCCTTTCATTTCAAATTCTTACTTTAATCCTACGGTTCTTATTATTATTTGTAGGTAGTCAATGAGCAAACATGATGTGTGTGTGAATAATTTCATTTTATTTTTTTGTTTTTTTTTTATCAAGGAGTGTGATTAGTTTTTAAAATTTTTAAAAGAGTATGAAAAAATGATGGTGGAACAATTTCTCTTAATAAGTGCATATTTTATCTTAATATTACATAATTACTGTTTTGTCTTCCTTATGTAAATATTGTGTATCAAAAGTGAGGATAAAATAAGAAAAATAGGGATATGATTGCCATTTTATCAAAAGATACAAAATTACTATTTTACCCTCCTTATGTAAGTATTGTGTATAAAAAATGAGGGCAAAATAAGAAAAATGGGCAAAAGATACAAAATTACTATTTTGCCCTAATTATGTAAATATTGTGTATCAAAAGTGAAGGCAAAATAGGAAAAAAAAGTGGCAAAAAAGTTGACAATGAGGAGGGGAGAGAGAGATAAAGATAGAGAGAAAGAGAGAGAGAGAACGTGGGGTGAGTGTTTTGTTTTTTTTTTATTTAATATTAGAGGTATTTTAACATCACCTGTAAGTGAGGCTTCAATAAAAAACAGTAAAATTTAAACCTGTAAAATCACATTTTTACCCATCATTTTTTTTGTGTGATAGAAGACTAAATAACTTTTTACCCTCTTTTAGTTGACAAAGAGGATTTCATTAATTAATAGAGATAATATAGATATAGATAATAAATAAGTTTTTAAAAAGTAAAAAATTAAGATAAAAAAGGTCCAACGGCTATTTTGAATTTTTTTTTTTTTTTTTTTTGGTAAATACTAAATCATGTTGACTCTCAATAATCTTATCCGCTTAATAATTATTAAAATATACAATAAAAATAAAATAAATCATTGTTAATAGTAACCGCCATGGCATTTTACTATTTAAGTGAATAGTAACTGCCATAAGTCTAGTCCTAGATCAAAATCCACCAAAATGGGTGGAAACGTTCTAAAGGAAGGTAACTTTCACACACCATTGTTTAGCTTTTCACACCCCATCTTTATTATCAACCGTTAGATTGAGTAAAATTAAACCTAAACAACAAACAAGATTAAGCAAGAGTGTGTGAACGTCTAAAAAATGTGTGTGCTTATCATTTCTCTTTACCTAATGGAGTGCTCCATTCCTTAGCTTGTTTTGCTTTTGTTAATTCGGGTTTTCATTAGTTGGATTGAGGTTGAGTCGATTTGGTTGATTCCTTCTCTTCATTAAGTTCACATCAAAAGTGTTGAGTGCACAATAAGTTTATTGGATGGAGCATGCATTGCATTTTACCTCCAAATTCTTACACCAACGGAGGGTTTAAGAATAGGATATGGTTATTATATAGAAAGGACATGAATCGTGAGGTATCAAAAGTGCATGATCCTTCACTCTTAAATACTTGTTAAAATATAATTGTAGATCGTCTTGCTAGATTGTTCAAAGATAGTATAAGTCATGGTCCTCTCTAAATTTGTCGGCCATGCATTTGTATATGTCTGAATGACTGGTTACTTCATCAAGTATTTGGTACGAAAATTTCTCTTCACTTGTAAGTTAGAGGTCTTAAGTTCAAATCTCGTGAATGACAAATTCGGTACCAAATTAGGTTTCCCATTATGTAACTTAGCCGAACTCCCCCTCCTCTTAGACGTACTCCAACCTTTGGAGTAAAACTCAAATTTTAGGTTCTAAACTTACCCCAACTTGCTCCAACCCTTGAGGCAAATATGAGTTAAAACTGAAAACTCATTTATGGGGCATTTTTATCCCAAAATTCCCCATGGGTTAGTGGGGCTGGCTTTAACACACCCCAACCCAGAATGTCCACCTCGACTCCGAATCGAGCTGTATTGGTCGACACCCAGAGGGTGACGAAGCCACAAAGTGTAGTGAAGTGGAAAATGTGAGTAAATTTAAACCTTAAAGTGCCTAAATACAAGAGTGCATTGGTGAGCAAGAATGAACTCATTTCACATGTGATGTCAGAGTATAAGTAAAGTACAGTAGGGTAGGTTGAGAATTATACCATCGAAAGTAATCTCCGATATCAACGTTTGCCAAAAATCCTTGTTGACACGAACATTGTCTCTACAACCTAAAGGGGTAAAAAACAAGGGTAAGTGGGCCTAAAAATAAAGCTTTGTAAAAACCTTTTCGAAAACATAATAACCCCTCGCCATAAAACAAGTATAGTTTCCAAAATATACATACTACGTATGGTAAGTACTTACCATAGCCTACAATATCTCAAGAATTCAATACGGCATAATATTTCGTAAGTAAACACATGACATCCGTAATCAACATAATCTCGCATAAGCAAACATATGATATCAAGTGCTCATCGACACATGCTGACACACGAGTTCATGCAGAGGTATTCTGACATGAACAGGACTGGGTGTAATAATGATATACGCTCTAGTAGTACAATCACGTGAAGACTGGCGCTATGCGCAGCACATACAAGTCCTAATTGCCTATAGCAATCTAGGACATGACTAGCACCTACAATGGATCCAAAGTGAGGGTATGGTGCGATGTGCACATATACGTGAAAGATTGGCCCTGGCTCGGGCGAGTACTAACACCGGTGCAGCAAACGATGAGCAAATAACATAAATGTAGTCATGCCATAATGATTCGCTAATTCTAGTCAACATAATGATTTCCTAATTCTCTTCCTAACTCTAGTCAACATAATGTATTCATAGCCGTAAATTTGGTTAAGGCATCCCGTAAGATTCATAATGATTTCCTAATTCTCTTCGTTACGTCATTTCCTATAAATATTAATTTAACTACGACCTTCATATAGAAATTTCATTATTAGATGTATATATGTATATATATCAAAGAAAGGACCCACTCACAAATCATATCGTTGAGTTGAACCCGTTAGTCGTCGGAGAAAACATTGAGCAGTGGTGGTTCTCACTGAATGGGAAAAACCCCTCAAGCCAGGGTGTCCTAAATAAAACGGCAAGAGGGAAATGGTGGTCTACTACAGCAGAATGGTGGTGATTGTGTGGTTTTCCAGTCACGAGAATGGTGAAGGTGGTCACGAGAAAGCCTGGGGGGTCTTTCCCCCGCTTTCGAATTTCGTGGAGTTCGTTCAGGCAATGAGATGTCGGTGGTGGTTCAGCTGTAGTTTGCCGGAAAGGTGGCAAGGTGGTGGTTATGGTACTCGGCTCCACCGTTTTTACAAAGAGAAGAGAGAGATAAGAGATGAGAGATGAAAAGGAGAGAGCTGAAAGGGTTCGAGGGAAATAGATGATGTGGCAGCCAAAGAGTGGTGAAGTGAGGTGAGGGAGATTTGAATAAAAATAAGAGAGAGTGAGGTCCAGAGATAGGGAATACGGGGGAATGGGTTGTGGGTCCACTGGCTCACAAAACAATGTCACCAAAGAACAAAACAAACAAATATTCTTGCGATGTGAAATTATCAAAATACCCTTCACATTCGTAGTTTCTTAAAAATTTTACCCGTAGCTCCGATTTCTATTCCGCTTGCGCCCACACGTTTGTAGTGACAAGCATTATGAGGATACGCTAAAAGAATGTTTCATACGTCTCGCAATACGCTGGTCAACGAAAGTCAACACCCTCGCCTTTAGGGGCATTTTCAGCAATTCACTTATTTAAAATTAATAAAATTGTAAAATTAGGGATGGGTTGTCACAGGCTTACCATATATGTATATATTTTATATTTTTATATTTATAAATTGATTAAATCCAATGGTTAATGTGACATCCCACATCGCCCAGGGGAGTGATCCTTATATGTATATTCTCATCCCTACCTAGCACGAGGCCTTTTGGGAGCTCACTGGCTTCGGGTTTCGTAGGAACTCCGAAGTTAAGCGAGAAGGAGGCTAGAGCAATCCCAGGATGGGTGACCCACTGGGAAGTTGCTCGTGAGTTCCCAAAAACAAAACCGTGAGGGAATGGAAAGCCCAAAGCGGACAATATCGTGCTACGGTGGTGGAGTCGGGCCCGGGGAAGTGTTCCGCTCCGGGTCGGGATGTGACAATTTGGTATCAGAGCCTAACCCTGGCCGCGTGTGTGCCGACGAGGACGTCGGGCCCCTAAGGGGGGTGGATTGTGACATCCCACATCGCCCAGGGGAGTGATCCTTATATGTATATTCTCATCCCTACCTAGCACGAGGCCTTTTGGGAGCTCACTAGCTTCGGGTTTCGTAGGAACTCCGAAGTTAAGCGAGAAGGAGGCTAGAGCAATCCCAGGATGGGTGACCCACTGGGAAGTTGCTCGTGAGTTCCCAAAAACAAAACCGTGAGAGAATGGTAAGCCCAAAGCGGACAATATCGTGCTACGGTGGTGGAGTCGGGCCCGGGGAAGTGTTCCGCCCCGGGTCGGGATGTGACAGTTAAGATCTAATTTGATCAAATCCAACAGTAAAAAAAAAATATCTAGCGGTCCAAATTCAAATCCAATTACTAAAGTAATTAAAAAAATATTTTATGTGTTTCATATTTTTTTGTAGTGTTCCACGAGTTTCATGGTGTTGGTTTAGTGTTCTTTCAATATTTATCGAAATCTAAATTTTTTTAGGTTAAAATATTCATAAAATTAAATTAAAATAGTCTACATAATTTTTTTTTTAGTTACTTTAAGAAAAAAAATTATCCTAAATTTAATTTTTTAATAATATCATGCTAAAAATTTAATCCTTAAGGGTTGGAGCAAAAAAACTGTTTCTGAGTTAAAACCTAAATTTTCTAAGTTAAAAACTTTAGATTTTAACCCATGAATTAAAGATAATCTTAATGTAAAATATATCGTTCTACAAAAAAAAAAAAAAAAAACACGCACACACACACACACCAATGTCAGATGATTTCTTTTGCCGACTTCTTGATAATTTTCCCTGTCGCTACCTTGCCCATTGCCCATCACCGCCTTTGCGTCCGTCTCTGCCTCGGATCCAAATTGGATGTCTTCAAATTGAAGACTTATGTTACCTTATAAAGGACATGAGCCCATTTAATCATGATTTTTTTTCTCATTTTGATGGGTATCAAATTGCAAACTATTTCGAGGTTTTAGGTTCGTCCCTCGTCATATACGCATTTGAATCATATTATTACTAATTCATTGTGAGATTTAGTCTACCCCTCTCCTCTAGTATAAATAATATCGTTTTTTTTTTTAAATTACAAATTATGTCGTCACAAATTAAAGCACCCCTTAACTTAGATGATGGAGACACCTATGGTGAATCCAATTATCCTAGTTGGTTAGTTGTTCATCTGCCACAGAAAGTAAGAAACAAACTTGAAACCGTAGTTTGAAAGAACAAAAACTAATTATTTGACCTTTTAATTAAAGTTAATACTACTTTCTCTTGCATCTGAAGTCTAAAGTTCAATTTTCTCTCTCCAATATGCTCATTTGGAAAATAAAAAGAATAAAAAAAATTAAAGTGGGAAGAAAGTGCAAAATCTTGTATAGCCATTTTATATGGTGCTCCGAAATAGTCTGTTAACCATCTTTGGTTAAAAATTCAAAAATCAAGATCTAACAGTTAAAAAGTCTGAAATATCCTGTACTCTAGTACAACATAGAACAAATTCCCTAACTTTCAAAATATGCGTAGCTAATTGAGTCTAAGAAAATGGACAGGCAGCAAAAGCCTAAATGCCAAAGCCAATTTGGTGAGTGGAATGTACTTTCCACACGTTGTATTTACAAATATCACGACCTAATTCCAAGTATCCTACCCAGACAGTTGCCCTAAAAGACGCCTTTATACTGCGCACTGAAAGATCAACTGAGAATATTGCTTTCTTTTTTCCGCTTGTCACACCTCATTATTTTCAGACAAATCATTTATTCAAGAACTTGAATAATGAGGAATGATCGATAAAAAGAACTTGACTACCAAAAAAGCACTTGTGGGCCAAAAGCACTTGCAATTTCTCCTCAAAAGTTCGTCATTAGACGTGGGTGGGCGTAAGTATATGTGACGATGATCCAAGTTGGCATAGGGTTGGAATTAGACAACATACCATTTGCTAAGTCTTCGCATGCATGTTTGATTCTGATTTGCTTGTCCTCTCATCTTTATATTATGTATCTATAGCCTTTAATACGGACTCTCATATATTTATATATACCGCCTCCTCAAGTGCATTCCACTCCACTGATCACAAGTCAGGGTAAACAGTATCGTCGTATTGATTGGTTTCGTGACTATACATTGACTATGTAGAGCATCTTTACATTGTGGATAAAAAAAAAAAAAGACAAAAAAAAAAAAAAAAACTAAAGTCTGAACATAAGTAACCAATTTGTGGTCACAAAACGTTTAATACGAGAGCACTATCTTATCATGAAGCGAGAGATACATGCTATGTATGAAACTGCTAAATAAATGTGTGTTATACAGTGCAAGAAGCATTCAAAAGAACCAAAGTTCGAAAACTCGAAGATTGATCTTGATTTTATGTGCTTCTGGGAAAAGCACAAATAACAGATGGGTACAATCGTTTGTCATGTTTTCCATCTTGGAAAGCAAAAAAGTGGACTTCCCGAGTAAATCTGTCGTCATTGTCACCACCTTTAGATCCTGATCATTCAGCAAGTTCATCATTATATTTCCTTCAAGTACTAGGAAAGGTGATGATACTAGGGTTTGTTTCTTGGCGAATCCTGATGACCCACATTAATTTGTAGACCTCATTTTCATTGACAAATTATCCTCCCTTTTTTATTGATGATTCTCTGTCTCTTTGACAATTTGCTACCACAAGATATTGTTTGGGCATAAAATGACAATTTGGGCCGAGACTCTTGGTCTAGCGGTTTTTCGGGGGTATCATGGGCCGGCTGGGCATCAAGAGTTGCCTAGTCAGTTTCGGCCGAGTTCTTTTGCTAGAAGGATTGTTTTGGATAAAGGCGAAGGGTGAATCCTGATACCACAAGGGGTCTAGAAGGCGCTGAGAGTCAAGGAATGAATCTGGTTCATTATAGAGTTTAGTTCAAAAACCCATTGGAACTAGGACTAGCCAAATCATAATCAAATTGGGATAAGAAGTTCTAGTATGAGTACGTCTCTGGTTCGGCTAGGAGTAGGTTCACTGCTATAAATAGAGGAGGAAGTGCGTCATTCAAAGGCCTCCAGTTCAACACACAAACTGCCCTGTGCAAACTCTCGCTCTACGCGAAACCTCTCAACAACCTTGATATTTTTATTTTCTTTTTCCGCCAACACATCTTTAGTTTGGATAAACAGCACTATGAAGGCAACCGGCGAACATCTTCAATTTGGATAAACAGCACTATTGTCATAGAATCAACCGATCGCAGAGCACCTTCAGTTTGGATAAATAGCACTGCGTCAAGGTCGACTGATTACCTATCCAAGTCTCGGCCGACAAGGATTTTCGAGTCTTTGTTGGTAAAGGTCATCTCATTAGCCTTCTCAGCGAAGTAAGGTGTTACAAGTTATTGGGCTCGGCACATTGAACGTCGAGTTGTTTATGATTGGATATTCACAAGTAAGTTTTAGAGTTCAGCATTCTGATGGCCAAACCACATATACATCTCTTTTGAGTACTTGTGTCCGTATAGTTTAGTGCCAGTTCGGCGTGCTTATACTCTTACGAATATAATCACTGTGATCAAATCCGGCCCCAACGATCCGTGAACTTTGCAAGACTAGCAGCCTTGTCTTCAAGCTCTAGAACCCAAAGGTTGAGACGTGTTCCTTCCTCAGCTGCAGTCGCAAAATCAAGAAGTAAGCAGCGCGCTCAACGCAATATCAACACATCTATCTCCTCGGCCGAGCTCGGCCAATGAGTTGGCAAGCCCCACACACAACCGAAGGACGTAGTTAGCTTATTAATTTTTCAGCTTGTGCGCCACATAGGCTTGGTAATTTTTAGTGTCAACAGATATATATCAAACTTTGTTGTATCTTCTTTTACCAATGATATCGAGACTGGGTTTAGACTAAGTCACATAAAATTAGTAATAACAGTTTAGTAGTCGGTCATTTATGTGAGTCAAATCTAATACATCTTAGTTATAAGTGAAAAATGAATATCTATCACATGACGGTAGCATTAGTCTTAACTTTATTTTGTTATTTAATCTCTAATAATGTAAAGGAAATGAAATTGCATAATGTAAGTTAGCTTTGATTTTCCGTGATCATGTCATTGCTTTGAGGCTGGCAGTACGTGTAAGGTTTCAGTTTAGTACAAAGAAGACTAATTACATAATTAGGAAATGTCGGCAGTTTGATAATTTTTGTTCTTTTATCTTTAGGGCAACTTGTTAGTTTTGGTACCTTTTCAATTTTATTTTCGTTTTGTTGTAAAAACAACTAGTTAACGACTTGGCTACTACAACTTGTACCCATTCATGTACCTGCAGACCAGCAAAATAAAAGTATCATGCGTCCAAGGGACAAAACAAAAGACTAGTAATATCCACACTGTTTATCTTTTACCTATCGATCCAAAGACCCATTTTGTGATTAATTAGTTCGGTTTGAGTACCATTTCGTTTTTCAATTTTTAGATTTTTTTTCTTTTTTAGAAAAAACTGAAAAATAAAAATTGTTATTAGACAAAATATCAGTTTTAAATTTTTAAATGAAATTGTTATTAGCACACCCAAAATCTTATTTTGCACATCTCATAAGGCTATTTGTCTTTCTAATTATAGAAAGATTGGAGTGCAGAATGAGAATTTTGGAGTACTAATAACAATTCTCTTTTCAAAATACAAAAATAGTTATCAAATGACCTATTAACTTTCGAGGCACTGCGTTGTTCTTATTATTCCCAACGCGTAACTCAAGGTGGCAAATCAATCCATTGGATTGTTAATGGGTACCCGAAGCAATCGAGGCATCCATGTATTGAAGGCGTAGCAGACAAGTGTAGCCTCATGCACTGTGATGTCTCTTCATGTCTCTTCAACCTTAGAATCGAAGCAAATGAGCTGCCACATGTCACAATCTGGTCACCCAGGCATCCAATCACCAACGGTTGAGATAAATCGCTCGTGGCCATATAAACCTCTCTATTACAAGAGGTCCCTTAGCAGACAAGTGTAGCCTCGTGCACTATGACGTCTCTTCACGTGTCTTCACGTCTCTTCAACCTCAGAATCGAAGCAAATGAGCTACCACATGTCACGATCTGGTCACCCAGGCATCCAATCACCAACGGCTAAGATTAAGTGCTTGTGGCCATATAAACATCTCTGTTACAAGAGGTTCCTACCCTTTTATATAGGCTCTCTATAAAACTAGAAAGTTTTGGGCTCACTTAGTCTTACTTTTCTAGCATTTAATATGCCACTTACATCGACTAGTGTGCATATAACTTTTTAACTATAAATCAATATTTTGCGGTGAAGTGACGTCTGAATTGCACGTCTTTCTAGGTTGCTATGTGCCGAGCAACCTACTCGGCCTTGACTAGTCAACAAAGTGACTCCGAGTAGTAGCTCGGCCACCTTTACATCCCATCCTAGATTTCTGTTTTTGATTAGTGATCGACACATGGCTTGATTAATACTTGAGTAGGTCTACTCCCAAAGCCTTGTGCCATAAAGTTGTCAGTTTTCCCATGTGTCCTTGGCGATTAGAAAGTACTTTATATTGCTTAGTCGGACCAAGTTGATGAGCAGTTGGCAATAGTGCTCAGACATTGCCCCCTTTTAATTCATCCGGGCCTTGAACATCTTATTCTTCTTTGGGATTTAGCTTTTATTGGGCCCTTCATGTTCTCTCCTGACCTGTACTATTTTGAGGACCGAAAAGGACCCTGCTCTAACACAAGGGAATGCCATTATATAATTACCGTGTTGCATGGTTGTAATCCGTGATGTATATTTCCGAATAGTGTCATAACAAATCATCCTCTCATCGCATAAGATCTAGTCTAGTAATTGTTTCGGTATATCTCACATGTTGGCATGTTATATTAGTTTGTCAAACCTGTTCTGGTATTTTAATACAAGAAGTTGAGAGAGAGACCTTTGCTAACGGAAGGGTCACATGAGAATGTCTATCATTGGCTATGACTAATTTGTCACTAAATTTATGGTATATAGCCCCTTGCTAATCAAAGGGTCACATGAAATATGTCTGTCATTGTCTATGGCTAATCACAAATTAAGTGCCCTAATTATTTAGGGATGTGCCTGGTTTATAGAAACACACCTAGTGTGCTGTTTGATTTTTGATTAGCACCGACCTCCCCACGTTAACCGGCTATGCACATTATTACTAGCGGCTGGCGAACTGTGTTTAACATAGCCAACGTGTACGGTTCTCAAATATCTCCATCAGTGAATAATGTTTATCTTTCGATTAAAAAAATGGAGATATTTGACTCAACAAAATTGTGGAAGAGTTTGTACACAAAAATAGTTCGTCTTTCTAATTATAATTAGAACAATTCATATGTAATTAACTATGTAAATATTATATTTGCAAAATATAGATATACGTGATAGTATCTTCAATGGAGTTGCAAATGTGACTCTTCAAATACAAATTTGTAAACCTAAGTGGCAATTTGAGGACTGAATTTTGTTAATTTACCACTACAACAGACTCTACAAATCTATAATATTTTATTATTTTCTAACATTCAATAATAAGAAACAAGTTGACACAGATATTTTTTTAAGAACAAGTTAACAATGACATTTTTTAATAATTGGATAAAATGTTCGTGGAGTGGGAAAGTCTCATAATCTCGAGAGTTGGCAAAAGTTTTAAATTTGTGGAGTGAGTTTATAAACTCTGTCGGAGCAAAAGTAAAAAAAAATCCTACGTATCACTCCAAATTTAGCTAAAAGTAATGTTTTGGAGTCAGCTGGAGTCATCAAATTGTATAAAACCAAATGATCAAAGTTGGTTAAATTATTGCTAACTGTCTATCTATTTACAACTGTTAATTTACAAAATGATCATAATTTCAATTGAATTTTTGTAAAGATAATCATAACAGGATCATAAAATATGAAGTCTAGTGAATCAGTCACGATGTTCTTTTGTCAAATTTCCATCATAATTTTGTGAAACAAAGTACTCAAAATAAAAAGTAAGGATCGGAGATCCTGCTAAATACAAAATAGATGGCATTTGCATGCCGCATGCGTACGTATTTTTTTTTTATTTCTGATGGAGCATAGCTGCGTTTTTGGGTCAAAAATAAAAAATAAAAAAAAACTGGATGAGTTGGTCATGATCGATCAGAAGAGTTTCTTTTTATATAATATATATAGCTCTCAATAATTAATTTCACAAGAGATAAGGCTAAACAAAAGGTCAATATATAGAAAGAGTAGTTTAACAAAACATAAACGTTGTCAATACATGCTATCCTATCATGCCAATGAGAGTATCGTCACACAGCTTGGTTTTCAAATTTGATTCGTAATTTGACTCCCAAATAATGCATATATATATATATATGCATACACATTAGGCGTGCTGTAGACCTTTAAATGAAACATCGTTGTTGTCTTTCAATTCTTCTAAGCTTACTTATGAAGGAGTCGAACTAGTATCACTATATTAGAATATGGATTAGCTAGAGGGGCAGACCATAAGCCTAGACTCTTATGCATTTCAACTCCTGATATAATATCCAAATTTACAAAAGTAGATATTTCTTGTATGCATGTATAGTTGACCCTTGGAAGGGAAAAAAATAATAAAAACTCCTTGGTCCCTTAGAGGTCTCTTTCCCCAGTATGCACGCGCACAGATACAAAACCTGATGTTCAGATACTAAAGCAAGTTTTTTTTTATCTCCTCATAAGAATTCATACCCGCCAAAATGGAATGAATTAATACAGAGTGTTCTCTTTGAAATCTGTACTTTTTCTCAATTAGTTACTTACTAAGATGTTAATCACATGTTTTGGCCAACTTTTACAATATTTTTCTCATGGTCCAAATTGTTCATTTTTTTAGATCTTCATTAATAAATCATTCTTACGAAAATTCGTCCAAATTGAAATGTGTTTCAAAGTCTAATTGTGATAAAGAAAGAAAATGACAGACAAAACGTTGTTGAAAATACAATAAAATGTTCGCGAGAACAATCAAATGACTAAATTATTTTCGATTCAGACAAATTTTTGTAAGTATGATTTGTGAATGAAGATCCAAAGAATACTAAACCGTTTGAATCATAAAACAAAACTACTGAAATTCAAATTTAATTAGTACCCAAGTAATTCAATTATTAAAGTACCACGTCTACCTTACCAAATAATTCATTTTTTAGGGAGTCTTTTTACAGAGTAGCTAACCTTTTTTTTCTTCTCGTGGTAGCGTGTGTGGAAATAATTCCTTTCCTTCAATCATAGCATAGTTTGCCGTTGATCATACAGTAGTATTATATAAGAGAGATAGAGAGCCACGCGGTCAAAATATCCTATTACACATCGTTATCATGTCTGTCAAATATGGCCAATTTTTTTTTAGTACATCAATATGTTTACACTAAGGGTTGGAAGAGTTCGATTAAGTCACATAATGGGCAGCCTAATATGGTATCGAATTCGCCATCCATGAGATTCGAATCTAAAGCCTCTCACTACTTAGTGAACATGACCAAATTAACAATGAGAGATTTCTCTCATTTATTCAAGACATCGCATGCATTGACTTCTACAAATCAGAAGTGAGTATTGTTATTTTGTTTGGTTTTTTTTTTTTTTCCTCTCTCTCTTCTTATTTTCTATTAGTTACAAGCGAAAAATAATGTTACTAAAACTATGTATTCAATTCATAATATTTTAAACAAAAGAAAACAAAACTACATAGCATAGTGTATCATGCACGACGAGATTGACTAGCTATTCACAATATATAGTTTGTAGTTTATAGTTTATATTTTGTTTCTATGTATGATGGAGATGGATAAAACCTAAAAATGATGCACTGAATCTTGTATATAAATAGTCATTGAAATTAATATGATTATGATTTCTCCTGTGTTAACTAACACATACAAAATAAAAAAGTACGTGAATTCTAAATTATAATTTGTAGTGTCATACATGAAAACTCAAGAATTAAATTAATTATGGGTATTTGGTATTTGAAGAGTATATAAGATTCAAGATCTTGTGTCTTCTATTTTCTTCTTACTATTATGAGTTGTCCCCTACGACTTCTCCCGTTGACAACTTTACACATTCCAAGTAAGCAATATGCCCTTAATGAGCAATGCTTGATGGAAAAAATTGTTACATCATATTGTTGAACTAAACCACATCATGATAACCAATTGAGAATTGACAAAGGGCCTACAGATGATGCATTATGGTAACTTGTTAAAAACGCCCATTTGTTAGATTGCAGATTACTTTAACTCACGTGTGCAGAAATGTAATGGATGACGTAAGAATATATAATCATATTAATGTGCATGGTTAATAGAAAATTGTTTTCGTGGATAATAAAATAAGAACACAGGCTATAAATTTAAAGGTAGGTTTAGAATTCCGACCATGAACAATCAAATAAAATAAATAAAATAGAAATTATATCACATTATCTCTTCACCAATTTTCTCTTAAAATCATTTTCTTATGTGTGACTCTGTAGGTTTCACCTAAAACTGCCAGTAGATGCATGATTAATCAAATTAATATTTGGGTAAATTACATTTTCATACTTCAGGTTTGGAGTCTATTTCAATTTCTTACAACATCTTCAAAACATTTCACTTTGATACCTTAAGTACTATTTTATTTCAAAATAATACCTCTGTTACATTTTCCATCTATTGATCCGTTAAATGCTGACATGGCTGTCAAATGTCTTCCACGTGGCAAAAAATAATAATTTTTTAATTTTTTTTTTAAAACATGAATTAAAAATAAAAAATAAAAAAACTTGAAAATGCAGAAACCCACCCCACCCCCGCAACCCCTCTTCTCCCTCCCAAGCATCCCAACCACCTCCCTCTCCTCCACTCTCTTCACCTCCCCTTCCATCCAAAACCCCATCCCATCCCATCCCACCCAAAACCTGAATTTTCTCACCTAAAAAAAAAAAAAAAAATTGAAATACACAGCGACCCACAGTCTGCAAGAAGAAGAAGAAGAGGGAGGAAGAAAGCAAAAAAAAATTGAAACTATCCCTCCCCCCCACCCAATTGACCCACATCTGCAACAAGAATAAGAAGAAGAAGAGGAAAAAGGAGGAGGAAAGGAAAAAAAAAACAAAAATTTGAAACTATCCCGCACGTCTGTCCCCCTCCCCCCCGCGCGAAGATGATTTGTGGGATTTTTTTTTCCTCCTCCTTCTTCTTCTTCTTCTTCTTCTTGCAGGTTTAGGGATGTTAGGATCCTTGGGAGGGAGAAGAGGGGTTGCGGGGTGGGGTGGGTTTCTGCGTTTTCAAGTTTTTTTTTTTTTTTTTTTTAATTTTTTTAATTCATGTCTTTGAAAAAAAAAATTAAAAAATTATTTTTTTTGCCACATGGAAGACATTTGCCAGCCACGTGGTATATATGTGGTAGCCACATCAGTATTTAACAGATCAATGGATGAAAAATGTAACGGAGGTATTATTTTGAAATAAAATAGTACTTAAGGTATGAAAGTGAAATGTTTTGAAGATGTTGTAAGGAATTGAAATAAACCCCAAACCTGAAGTATGAAAATGTAATTTACCCTTAATATTTTTTTACATAATTTCAACTACATTTTAATTCATTATCATGGTAACCACAAATTGAATAGTGACATCTAGTAATGAATATCAGTTGCCTAGATTAGTCAGAATATGTTTGAATTCATTAACACATAATTTGAACCTTAGTTATAGTTACACTCAGTTCAGTTCCTATGTCTTCCATATTTCAATCATGTGAAACTTCCTGTTGAGATCTATACATAAACATGATCATCCTGGTGTATCTCTTGTCTATTGTTTTGGCCAAAGACTTTTTAAGACAAATCATCATGGGGGACTATCTACCTTCAAGATTACCTAAAGAGTGACCGATCACTTATCCTGCATTCATGTATCCTCATAGTAATGTACATTATTCCATACCTCACACTATATGGCTCCCCTGAGTTTGAGAGCTTCGTGGTGAAGCTAAAGATTATATCCATTAATATGAGATAAGTAGTGATGGCTCAAATCAAATAACTAGTTCATTCATAAGTAGGTAATCTTGTATTCATACACTTTAAGGGTTGGTCAATGTTCAGTGAACTTGATCATATAAATGTTCTAGCGCCTTTATGTCTATTCCTTGCCATCACATGCCCAATTTGAGACTTACTACTGAATATGATATAACTTGTAATGCCCCATTTCGAGATTAAGTTTATACCCTGTATTTGGACGTTATTTGTACTCCAACTATAATAGCTAATCTATAATCGTTAAAATGTGAAGAAAAATGCAAACAAGAAAGCTAATAATTCTCATGGGCAAATAAGCAAACACAGAAACTCTATTCAAGCATTTTTTACATCATAATACAACTTCAAAAGTACTCAATAGTTCAAATGAGTAGTCCTTTATTCAAACAAAAACAAAAAAGAGAAAAAGAAATTCATTTTCAACTACAGACTTTAATAACCTTCAGACCTGAAATAACTGTCATTTGTTTTCAGTTGGGGAAACCAAATTAGGGTTTTTATCTCCGACAAACTTTTTATTTTATTTTAATTTTACCAAAAATGAATTCCTTTGAAAAATTATTTCAGATTTGAAGTTGTATTTATATCAGAAACCAAATTTTGTTTTGGTACAAATCCGAAAAATTTTAGTTTTGCAGATTTCTTTTAGTGAAAAGGGTGAATGGTACCCATGATTAGTAACTTAGCCAAAATTTTTAAAAAAAATTCCTTTTATAAGTTTATATTCTAGTTCTTGTTTTAATTTTTTGTTGGAACCAAATTCGCGCACCACCATGTGTGGAGGAGATGCACAAAGTCGACTACTTGCAAAGGAGCAAACGATCGTAAAATTACATAGCCATCAGTGGGGTACCAGCCAAAGCTCTTCGATAGTCAAGTTAGTAAGCAATATATGAGACTTAAGCAGTAAGCAAAAGAATAGAGTATGCTATGATTGCGTTACCAAATGAACCATATATTTATACTTGTTGAGAGAGAGTCCTTTTAAGATATAAAGTTTGTATTAAACTGGAGAATCTCAAAGAATATCTAGGAGTAGATATTGCATCCTCTTAAAAGTGTAATTACTTGCAGCACATTGCAATCATTAAATTATAGGAATATTCAAGAATATTGGAAACTTATTTAATCCCCCATTAGATCAGGTTTATGTGTCTTGTCGAACAAGAATGGTCAATTTCATTGTTTGGACTTTGTGCCTACCTTTTTGAAACACGAGATGATGATGGCAACACTGGTCTATTTGTGCATCTCATTCTAATAACAGTTGTTGAGTTTATGCCTAGACTTTTGAGGTATTCATATTTCAATCTATCTTACTGCGGCCTTGGAAAATCATAGCCCCATAATTGGCCCTAACAATGTATCTGAAATGGTTGTTTCACTTGAGGGAGGATAGTTTTCCAAGAATAAGAGGTTTGCACCACTTTTTGCCTTTCATTTCCTTAGTCTTTGGTGCCTTCTTAGTAAGATCCTACTCGATAATCCTAACTTTTAACATCTCATCACAGATCTTAGATGCCTTTGTCAAATCAAAGGTATAACTTTGGAACTTTGGTAGTCTATTTGAAACAAACATGCATGGTTCCATGGCTGCATTTTGATCCCTTATTGGTTTCACTAATCCTTTAACTACCACAAGATTAAGTGGTGGAACCATCTATGCTGCAAAGATCTCAAGGTCTTCAAATACGTCTTCTATTCATTCAGCTTGCTCCATGTATTCAAACTTCAAATGATGGACTGGTTTGTTGATTTTGAAGTAAGAAACCTTGGAAGAGTGTTGATGTTGTTGCTCTTCACATAGCAACTTCTCATATTTAGTGGCTACAACCACAATTTCTTTTAGATCACAAAATCTTACATCGTAAATTTCTTTCTTAGAAAGATCTTCAATTCTCTTTGTGTAATGACCATTGCCTGCCTATTATCCAGAGGGAATTTGCACTTTATTTCAATCTTGTTGAACCCCATCATGAAATCTTCAATTGACTCATACTCAAACTTCTTCACTTTAAGGAGAACGTTGGTACTGACTTTAGGTTCTATTATGTAAAAATAATCATGCCAAAACTCTTTTATCTTCAAAAGCCTGGTTGGAATAGTTCTGGATGTTCTCCAAAGATGACACAGATGCATCCTTTCCACTTAAAGTAGGGAAAATTGGCCATTTGAATTTCATCGGGAAGGGATCTATTCATCAATGTAGGCTGGATAAGGTTTCTGATATACATGTCTTGTATTTAGTGGTTCATTAGGCCTTAGAGTCCATTTCAGTAGCCTTATTGGCCTTACTACCTCATTCCTCAGTCCTTTTTTCTTACCATCATCTGGTGGTAGTATCAGATTGGGTTTTATAGAGAACTGTGAGGTGGAGTGTTTTTTCCTCATAACTTTGTTCATGATCATCATGCCTTCATGAGTTAGGATCAAAGCCTTCTCTCCTAGTCATGAATGACTTTTGGGGACTAGCTTTACCCAACTAACTCTTACATTGAAGGTAGGTCTCACTTTGGATGCAAAAACCTTCAAAAAACATTTCAGGCTCTTGCTTCCTTCTAATGCATTTCTTTCTTTTCCCGCTGGCTGCTAGAAGTAGCTTGGCCGTCAACACTATTAGGAAATATTCTCTTTCCAACACCAAAAAACTGTTGGTCTTCATCACCTTCTCCTTTAAAGAGATATTCTTCGTGTCCGATTAGGAGTAACAAAACTCTTTGTTGCCCCTCATCCATCTTTCCTTTAATAGATGATATGTAGGTAAGATGAAAGGCATAATAGTTTCTCCTTTTCCCAGATAAAGGATAGGTCTCTTAGATGAGCCTATGAAACTACTTAACTCGTTTGATATGAATGAGAGCCCTTGGTTTACCTTGGTTCGATGGTTTTTGGTGGACAAGCACATATTTGTGATATTAGTTATATTGTCAAGAGCAATCTTCTCCTCTGATTTCAAAACATTATCCATTGTTGATTGCACTTCTTCAGTCATATCACCCTTGTTAGACTATGTAGATGATTTAGTATCTCGAGAACTCATTGGTGTCTCAATGAGTTTGGACCCTTTATCCTTCCCTACCACCTTCTTTGGCGAGTTTAGATATGAAAGAGTAACCCTAAATATTTCCTCAGAATCTCTCAGTCTTTCTTCTTTGTGTCTTGGCATAAAACAACAACAAATAGATCCCATCGGGCATGCCAAATTATGTTCATATGAAAACAAACATAGTTGGCTCGTAGAGTAGTTTTGTTTTCCAGTTGATATAGTCTACACTTTGGCCTATTTATTGATTATCAGGCATGCCACTGTTGAAATCTGCCAACATAATATGTATTTATTTAGAATAGATTATATATATGTTGAATACTTTCACCATAAGTAATAAAACTTCTTTCTAAAGGATTGTGCCAATGTTTAGCTCAAGTTTGGTTCTTTTAAATACCCCACATGTTAAGAACTTTAATTGTTTGTCGATATAGGACCAAAACTACTAAGATGAGGTTAATAGTAAAGATGCTTCCTTGTAAACGGTTACCACCAAAGAGACTAATTGTCTTAAGGCTGGTAAATCGATACTACGCAAAAGTTGTAGCAAAGAAAATTCTAATTGGTCTTTGAGTCTAATAGAGAGTTTCCTAAAGTTCTAAGGTCTTGGTTTCAATTGATCTTTTGGTAAGGCAAAAGGAATGAAACAATTAAGGTAGTCAGGTTTTGGCTAAAAAGCTTATAGTCTGTCTTGTTGAATGATTTAAGTGTGTTTTTCTTTGAGTCATTTACTTGTATTTATAAACTTTGCATTTCTTCTTCAGTACAACTTATGTCTTCATTTGAATCTGACCTAAGATTACTCTCCGAAAAGTAATACACCAATAAAAAAGTAATCCAGAATATCTAGGCAGTGACTATTGATTAGTATAACGAAGTGAAGGAATAATTTGTGAAAACAAGTTCATTTGAGCAACATCTATTCATGCAATTAACAATTAAAGGCGGAATCATACTTGTATGCACTCAAAAACAAAACTTTACCCATGAAATTCAAGGCCTAGTAGTTGTGGTGAACCAAGACTCAACTCAAATCTTAAAGAAAAGAGTTGAGAAAATTTTATACCTTTGAAGCACCTATTTGCTTAGCAAAGGATATTCACCCATGTGAGGGCCTTCTTTCCTTAGCCTTCTTGCTCCTTGGCTCTATGGATGTGGATGGAGGAACTTTGCTTCTTGGCTCCATGACTTCTTGGATATGGATGAAGAAATGAATTCTCCAAGTTCCCAGAAAGGGAACTTCTAAGTTTCCACACCAAGGAGAGCATTGAGGAAGAGATGAGTAACCAAGGAAGAGATGGATGCTGGGCCATTCTTCCTAGGATGACCGGCCTCCTAAGAGAAGAGAGAGCTTTTTGTGTTTTCTCTTTTCTCTCTAGAAAACCCTTATGAGAAAATGGGTTATAATTTCCTTTTATAGCCACTTACATTGAGTGGCATAATTGAAATTAAAATCAATTCTCCCTCACACTCTCTATGGTCGGCCATGTGGGTTCATTGGGTTTTCATACGTTTTGTGTTTTCAAGTTGTCATACAACTTGAGTTATTGGACTTGATATTCGAAACCCATTGGGCCTTGGGGCCCAAAACTAACCCGAGGTCTAAAACGAACTTATTCGTTGGATTAATTAACATATTAATTAATCCTAGTCATAAATAATTAAACCATTTAATTATCCTTACTCATCTCCGTTGTTTCTTCAATCTCTACCTTACACTGTGTACAATCCATTAGGTTCCTTTTAGCGAGGCAGTGGGCGACTAGAACTCTTCAAATCGATTGTGAATTGAAACTTACTTTTCAATTCTCCCTTTAGTGATTATACACCTTTAGGGCTTCCACAAACCATGAGTGACACATAGCAATAAGTCATGGCTACCCAAACTAATTAGAAAAGGTGGAGAACCTATTCAGTTTGGGAGTACAATGCAATACGATCTTTCTCTAATACAATAATTTTGACCACATTGTTTGATTTGA
The DNA here is from genome assembly GCF_041283825.1 of Pyrus communis. Classification (NCBI taxonomy): domain Eukaryota; kingdom Viridiplantae; phylum Streptophyta; class Magnoliopsida; order Rosales; family Rosaceae; genus Pyrus; species Pyrus communis. Next base: position 12,598,049 of record NC_142577.1, read on the forward strand.
TAGTTTATTCATGTCTACTATCCAATGTGATTCTCTTACTTATATGATTACCTTGAATGTGATTTGGAACGAAATCCTAAATCTCATTCATACTCTGGCCAGAGATTCTTAATCATAGAGTATTCTCCCTCAAACGGTTTAAGAGATCATTTGTTGTGCATTCACTTGCCTCCATGGCTAAGTGGCTTAACCCCAACTATGCCGTGGACACCCTTTGACAGAGTGACTTTGACATAGTCAAAGATCAATGATCTAACCATAAGATAACTATGATGCTTCAGATCAAAGGATTACTTTGCATTATCCCAACCATGAGTTTTCATGTGACATGAGTATGAGAACTCCTTGTTGATCGCATTCAGTGGACTCATTCTCTATTGAGCACCTACATGCTTGTCTTAGTGTCAATCACACCAATGACTTGAGACCAGTTACTCTTTTAGAGAAAACATAGCAGGTACTGATCTCAACGGATTGTCAATGCCCAAATGGCAATCCTATGATCAGGAATGTTTAGGATATGTATATGAAAAAGAATGGTCTCATGAATCTAACTTATTTAGATCACATTCTCCCAATTACATGTTCCTTGGACTTATCATTTAAGCATATAACATTTATATGAGATGGCTTGAAACAATAATCTTTGCTCTTTAAATTAAACGAGATTAGTTTAACATGAGAAATGTCTGTAAAGTTTCATTATATGATTGGTTTTAGGGCACATTTCAAAACCAAGATGGTGGTTTTTCCTAAATCCAAGATTACCTTCCTTGTAAAAACATCAAAGTACTTCGCAAATGTTCCTAGCCAACGAGAGAGAAAACTTGAACTTGGCACCTTGGACAAGTCAAAAAGTAATATGGGGCTTGACTGTTCAGTTAGAGTAATGTAAAGACCCAAATCTTCATATTTTTACTTTAAAAATCTTACCAGGCCAAACCAAGGGCCAATATTATTTTTTAGAGTAAACATTAATGATTGCTCTTTCTTTTTCAAATTTCACTTGCATAATTTCCAAACAATGAAATTTGTAATTAACAAGATTCTAATGTATGCAAATTTTAATTTCATCATTTTTGGCAATTTCTAACAATTTGCAAATGTCTTTATCCAAAAATTTTTGATTTTTTCATAGTTGTTTACTCAAATTATTCTAAACTTATTCTGATATATTTTGTAATCAATTTTTCTTATTTACTGGTAAGACGTATGAAAATTCTTATGAATCGGGAGCTAAAATGCATGACAAAAGAGGAAGAACCGATTGGCATGTTGACATGCTCATCTGCGAGTATGATCTTAACATGATTGAATTCGAGTCCTACAGAGCGAGTGTACCATCAAGTACCAAGTAAAATAGGTTTGAGAAAGAACTCTATATTAAATAATCAGTGGTGCATTGTATCTGTTCTCAAGCTGTAGTTGATTGATGTAGTTGCTTGTAGTTTTCTTTTATGATTGAGATTTAGTTGGTGTCTACATTTTGTTCATTGTCTTATATTAAATATATATTTAAATACTAAAAAGGATAAACATACTATTATAGCACAAAATTAATTGAATTTATACATATGCATACCCAATATTAAGAAAGAATAATAAATTGCATGTATGAAAAAGCTAGAGAATATTCAAAAACTCATAAAATATATAAATTTCCAAATTATGTTCCGATGTTTCTGAATTACTCTAATTGCGAACATCCCATTCCGAATTTGAAATTTGTGATCCGACCTAATCTGGTTCCAAAATTTTAGACAAAAATTAGAAAGGTTATTTCTGATCTGATCCTTCTATTAAAACACCCCTAGTTCTTCCTATATCATTTTCACCATGGATTAAACGTTAATATTATCATCTACCCTTCATTAATTCCATCCATATATATATTTATGTTACTTTGTTAATGTTGATTCTAAAATCGTTCGATACTTGGTCATGAGAAGGTTGAAATGCTTCTGCGAGTCTTCCCGGCCTCCGAAAAAGGTGGAAAATCATGACTTGCCACCAGTTGTCACTCTTTTTCAAAAATAAAATAAAATCAATCGATACTAGTCGTTTAATGTCAGCAAAAAGATAGACACGACCTTTAGTGTACTACTAACACAAAAAAAGTCTTTTTATGTAAGAAATTTATTGTTAAAATGTTTAAGAGTAATTAATCACCTCTACATTGTGTGTTTGTTGTACCGGATTATCTTAGACTGGACTAGTTTCAAGGATTAAGTTGGACTAGCTTAGATTAGACTAAATCATACTAACTTAGTGAATCGTTTGGTCCAGTATCAGATTAAAAAACAGAGTAATTAATAAATTATTATAATATTATAATATTTAATATATATCTAATAATATTTTATTATGAATTCATCCTTTTTCTTTTTTTATTCCTTCTTAAAATTCTGAACACTCTTCTACCTCTCTCTAGAGGGTACTATCTTCCTCTTTGGTTCTATCGCCATTATTTCCCTTCCTCCCATCTTTTTTCCTGCAAAATGCTTCAAAGTTCAAATCCATTTTTTCTACACAGCACTTCAAAACCATTTGTTCTGCAAAATCATCCCCAAAGCTACTCTCTCGTCCCTCTCCATCTCTCCATCTCTTTTTGTTCCCAAAGCTACTCTCTCCCCTTCTCTACCCATTTTTCTCCGGAATTTTTTGGGGAAAAGAAAAAATTGTCTGGGAAGTTTCGAGAATAAGGAAGAATTCTTCTATTGAGATTGTTATTGTTATTGTCTTGCTTTTTTTTTTTTTTTTTTTTCCAAATTTTGGTGGCTGGCTTTTGAGATTTAGGTTGTGGGTGGGGTTGGGTTTCAGATCAAGGTATGGGTGGGCAAACAAAGTTGCCCATAAGCATGCTTGTAGACTTGCAATGCAGACATCGTACACAGTTTTGGAAACATGACTAGCAATCCCATGGTTTTTTAGGGGATTCGCTAAGACTGGCTAATCACATGGTTAGTCGAGACGAGTGAATGTTAGTGCCATTAAAGTAAGTCCCAGTAGGTAACAAACAAGATTAGACCTATAGTCCAGTCTAGTCCAGTGAGAGTTCACGAGGCAAACAAACTCCCCATTAAGGTCCTAGATTCGATATCCTCCCCCCAAAAGTAAATCGCTTCTATAAAAAACAGAGTGCTCTTATATAAATATCAAAAGGTTGAAAAATCAAGATTTAGGAAAAGTGGAATATGCCAATTGTCGGAAAAATGAGAAATTCGTTCCTGCATCCGTTTTATGAGTATAATCTCTCTGTTACGATAGATCATAGTTGTTAATTGACTAAACAGAAATAAGGCCTAAGACTAGATATCGGAGAGTTGTTCTTGAAACTCTTTGGGAGAGAGTTTATAGGAAGAGAGAATTAAAAAGACAGCAGCTATTTAGTATTACGGTCTCATGATATTCCTCTTCACTGATATTTGAGTGAGAGGTTTTAAATTTGAATCTTATAAATAGCAAGTCCATAACCAATTTATTCCTATCAAGATTAGGTTTTCCCCACATAAAAGTGCTTCTATTAGTGACACCATTACACCAATGGTGCATTAGGGTATAAATTATTGCTTATTTTTCTGGCCTCCCTTACAACATAACTAATGTTGGTAATATATTTGCTTCCTTACCTCCTTGTATAATGGGTGTGTGTGTGTTACCCCTCGTCATGCAGCACACTCATGAGTGAAAATATTACTAATTACCCTTTGAATTCCTTATAGATGTAGCTGGATTTATAATATTTAAATTCCATGATTGTGGTGTGACTTCATCAGATATTAATATAATTTTTTTTGTCATAAGTCTAGTTGATGTCATTCAAATGACTCTTCATGCCTAAAATATATAGATTTTGTTCTAATTAGTAAAATGTAGGTGTGAAGAGATTTTTAAATATGCTGAAAATACAATCTAGTACATTAAATATCGTAATATAAGTGGTTGAATAAAAAAAAATTCTTAAGTATGAGGTGCATGCTCAATTCTCACGCAATGTTGCGGAAGAACCTGAGAGTGGGAAGTGTGTATGCATTGGTTTAGGTCTCCAACTTGTAGCCAACTGGCTTCACATGTTGAGAAGTAGGAGCTATAGGTCCAAACACTTGCGTTTCGTAAGCGAATCGAGTTCGACTTGGATTGCTTGTTTCAAGTTTGACCAATCAGTTCTACGTCGACATTCATCAACGGAACGTGGTTCAATGTCATCGCTCAACATGATCTTAGTAGCTACTGCAAATGCTAATGCATCGTCGACAATCATCTCATTTCTACGCCACACATCGTCTAAGCTAGCGTAATAGACCGAAATATCATGATTCTCGGGCGTAGGATTCGTCTCTTTAAGGACGCTTCCATAATCTAGAATTTCCCCATGAGTTGGATAGAATGAGTAAGCAATAGTCGGATTCATGTTAGGCTCTTTGGGACCTTGTGCCGTGGATTTCCTCTTCCAAGGATGTGAATCCTTTGAACCAAGGGGTCTGCCACACTTTTGTGTAGGGGCAAATGATTGGCTAGCCGCTATTGTACGTGGATCACCAAGATTGGTGTCTTGGATCTCCTGGAGGGAAGTTCGTCCTACATTCGGTACATCCATCTTTGTAGGTGTATTCGTAGCTGGAATATGTGATCTTATCATGCATGCTAGATTGGTGAAAGCATCTGGCATACTTTGAGCTATGTTCTGGAGATCTAATATGCATTGCACTTCAGTTTTAGACTGAGCAGTGCGGGGATCTAAATGAGACAAAGTGGGGGTCATCCATGATAATTTGCATCGTTGTTCAGAACGTTGACGTTCTTATCTCTCGCTAATGAAAGGAAGACTGTCTTATAGAAGTGACAATCTGCAAAATGAGCGGTAAATAGATCGTCTGTCAAAGGTTCTAAGTAACGAATAATTGAAGGAGAATCATATCCGACATAGATTCTCATCCTTCGCTGACGCCATATTTTTGTATGTAAGGGCGACGAGATTGACATATATACCGCACGACCAAAAACGCGCAGATGCGATATGTCGGGTTCGTATCCGGTAACCAATTAAAGGGCACTAGATGGTTGTGCCGCAATAGGACTCAGGTGGACCAACTTTGCTGCAATATTGCATGGCCCCAAGTAGCAATCGGGAACTTGGTATGTATGACCGACGATCGAGCAATTATTTGTAAGCGCTTAATGAAAGTGTCTGCCAGGCCATTTTAGGTGTGAACATGGGGTACGAGATGTTCAACTTCAACCTCGACCGACATGCAATAGTCATCAAAAGTTTTAGATGTGAATTCTCCAGCATTATCCAATTGAATAGATTTGATCGGATAATCAAGGTGGTGAGCCCTATGCTTGATAACCTGAGCCAACAGTTTAGAGAATGCAGCGTTCCTTGTGGACAACAAGCACACATGTGGCCAATGTGCGGAAACGTCAACCAAAACCATATAGTATCTAAATGGTCCGCATGGAAGGTGAATTGGTCCACAAATGTCCCCCTGAATTCGTTGTAGAAAAATGGGAGGACTTGAACGAATCTTGTCATAAGAAGGCTTAGTAATAAGCTTTCCCATGGAACATGTTTGACATGAGATTCCTTGGATCGAACTTAAACTTCGGGTTAGTGAATGCCTGTGTGATGATTTGAGGATTCGATGCATCGTTATTCATCTAGGATGTCCCAAACGATCATGCCAAAGTGTAATTACGTGCGTAGTCCTCGTAGTAGGGCAGGCCACATAATGGCATTCTATGGGGCGTATGGTCGTAGTATACAGACCACTCGAGATACACTCCATCTTCTCTAGAATACGCTTCTGATCATATTCGTAAGAAGTTATACACAGAAATTCAACTCCATTTTCTACTTGGGTTTCAGTGTGGTAATTGTTATCTCTAATGTCCTTGAAACTTAACAACGTTCTTCCGGAACGTGGAGAATAGAATGTTTCAGCAATGGTCCAGATTATACCATTAGATAACATTATACGTGCCTTACCATATCCTTCTATCAGGTTGGATAGGCCTGAGAGCCTGAGAGGGTTGTCAAAGGTGCATTCTTAGGTATGAAGTTAGTGAAATAGATGTGTTCACACAAAACGGTGTGCATGGTTGCACTATCTGCCAAATAACTAACTTCCCCACTAGTCATACCTTGAATGAAAAATTAATTTGAATCGGTCACATGCATAAAAGTTCCTAAAACGAATATCAATTCAAAATAATTTCATTTATTCAGGGATGGTAATTAATTAAAACTTAATATCCAAAAACAAATCACCAACAAATAATCCAAACATAAAGGAAAATTGTTCAAAATCAACCAAAAAACAAAGGGGGTTAGGCCACGAATTCGGCCCCATTGTGCAATTTGAACTAACTAAAATCATTTATGTCTAAGATTCTAATCTTGTAGAGGGGTGGTATCCTCTTGAAAGTCAGAAACCTCCATCTTTGTAGTGTCCGGTTCGTCCACGTGCACGAAGTTTGATTCAAACTTCTTACGACGAGAATGATATTCAGCTGCAACCTTCTAGGGAGCTCGGCAAACACAGGACCAATGTTCCTTTGAACCATAGCGATAGCACATATCCGCATCCATGGTTTCAGGTGCTTTGCCCTTATTCTTGAAGTTCGGGGCCTTGAGAGCGAGGTTTGAGTGCTTCTGGGCTTTGTTTCCTTCCTTGGATGGGCCTTGACTCTATTGACCTTCGCAGGGTGGGTTTTGGCCACCCCTACCATGCCTTTTTTGCCATTTTGGGCGTTGGCTTGTGCTATAATGTGCTTCAAGCACATCAGTCACCCCAGTATGTCGAGCTTGATGATTCTTCATCAACAGATAGTTCTATTTTTAAATGATAAGTAAAACAGAGATCAAATCTGAGAACTTAGTGAACTTCTGAGCTCTATATTGTTGCTGGAGGATAATATTGGAAGAAGAGAAGGTTGAAATATGAGTAGAACATACAGGTTCTAATAGACATGTATTGGTTTAATTTAACATGGAAAAACTTCGGGTTTTCATGGGTGATATTTTTAAAGAAAACTTCAGGTTTTCAAATAAGGCATGTTCATAAGAAACTTTAGGTTTCAAAATAATTATGAACTTCAGGTTCATATGCTTCTACAGGCAAACACAAATATATACACAAAAGGATGCAACAAAATTATGCAAACAGAACTTCGAGTCTATAGTTATAACTGAATTAAGTATTTGGACTTCGGGCCAAAATTTAAAGTGTGGGTGAAAAAAAATATAAAACCCAAATTGTCTAAAAGTATTAAACAACGAAACTCGAGGCCTAAAAATATAGGCCAAAGCCCACGAGGGGTTGAGCAAATTTGGTCCATGTGACCCAGGCCCAAAAATTGGGCAGGGGTTTCTTGAGTGCAGGCTTCAGACCCATAGGGAGGAGAAGGACAAAATGGGCCGCATTAGGCGAGCCCCCAAAAAAAAATCCACACGTCCCAGTGTAGGCGGGACCACGAATTTTTTTTTTTTTCACGGGCTGATCAGGCCCTAATGTTGATAGTGGACTGCAGGCCTAATATTATAGACCGACTACATAAAAGGAGCCGGGCCCAAACGGGGGCTCGATCATGTGTGATGCGATACAGAGGAACACAGATGCGGAAGCAAAGATGGATCTGGTGCGGCACATAACGCCAGGACACCATGGCCCTTTAGGCCGATGTTGGGTCGAGCCAAGGATTGGGCCGCATCATGTGAGCCCTGTTCTTAAATTTTTTTTTTTTTTTTTTTTGTTTTTGCAAGCCACGAAGGTCAGCCCAAAGATTTGGGGCTTAGGGTTCCAACCTAAAAAAAAAACACCCCAGCCGGAGCTAGGTGCAGTTACCAGGAACGAAGGCTAGTGCCGCCACTACAGACGGCTGTATTCTGGGAAAAATTTCTCGGGCAAGGTCAGAGGTTCAACGGCGAGCAAGTTCTGGGGGATGGAGGGAGTATCTCGACATCGGGGGAAAAAAAACCTAACAAATTCAAACTTGAATTCACCCAAATTTGATGAAATTTCTTCGGGAATTTCAATGCTATCTTATCAAAATTATAATACCATGTTAGGTTTGGTCAGAAAATGCATGGCAAAGTTATGGTCTCGCTGCAGGCAATGTGCATTTTCTGGGTTTGGACGCCATGGGTGTTGGGTTTCAAAAGAGCTTTGATGCTCCGTGATTGCTCGGGGTCATAGGTTCAAAGAACCCAGGCGGCAATTTTTTTATTTTTTTTATTTTTTTCAATTATGAAATTCAATTATATGCATATTCAAATCAATAATATTTTAATGCATGTACATATATTTGGTACAATTCATGGCAAATGTCAAATTCACATAATTTAACAATTATGAATATAATGCATACACAATTTATGTAGACTCTAAAATTTGAAAAAAACGTAAAGTTGGGTCATGCATTATGGTGAATGTTCATGCTATCAGCGCTGCAAAAATATCAAGATAAAAACCGTTGTTTTGAAAGAACCTGATTGCATGATGATATGGATGAAGTGGTTTGATGTATTAAAATTCTTCTACGTTAGATTCCTAAGTGGAGCGGTAGGAGCGTGCTAATAACGTGTTGTAGCCTATTTTATCTGACAAATATGAGGGGGTCAGCAACAAGGAGAAGAGAGAGTGGGAGAGATGTGTTCGTAGAATTGTACAGGAATGTGTGTTATCCCTTCTACATAGTGCCTTTATTTATAGAAGTAAAAGAAGAGAAGAAATTCCTTCATCCCCAAGGAATACAAGTTGTAACAGGAAAGGATAACTAGAATCAAAATCTAATCTATGATTTACACAATCATACTTAAACTAGGAAAGTTCACAACAATATTTTATATTTTAAAATTTTAAACGATATACGACAAACTCGACATCAGGTGTACAAGGTGTGGATCCCAAAGCATCATTTCATAGTAGATCCAACAAACTCGACACAACTCACCTCCAGAACTCTTGTAAAGAACCACTAGAGCAACCTTGTCATGAACAAACTAGCGTATAGCGAGGTTACTAAGTGCGCCTAAAGTAAGAGTACCAAACTCGTCTAAGAGCAAGTCCACCCCTAAAAGTGCACTGGCACCTAGCCCATTTAGTCCATTTAAATGAATAGTAATTGACCACAATGAACAGTAATTGGCCAAATGCATTTCCACCCCTAAAAAATGTGTTGGCACAAAGTTTAGTCAATTCGTATAAAAATATTATTAATTTTTGGGTAAATTAAATTTTACCCCCCCAGGTTTGGGGTCGATTTCAATTCCTTACAACATCTTTAATGTGATGACCCGTCCCTATTTTTCACTGTAATTTCTTTTCCATTGGTGTGAGTTAACGATATTACCCCTTTTTGGACAAAAATGGGATCTAACGTAGACGTGGCTTTCGGCTTTCAGTTTCTTCTTCATGGTTTTATACTTAAATAGTACTCGTCGATATGAACGCGTGAGCGCTTATTAGACTCGAATCAGACCTATAACGAAAAAGTTAAGCTCCGTTAAAGTACATTGACCATGAGTATTCTTGTACACGCACGTACGGATTTACAATGTCTAAAACATTTAAAGCAATCTGATTTTATACATTAAGGGTTGTACATTCAATCCCACCAAAAAAGGATATGTGTTCCTTCTCCCTCACACAATCAACCAATCATTTTTCTCAAATCACCTTCCTCCATTCCTTTTCTCGGTTTCTCTCCTCACTGCCCAATTAGATTCTTCCCTCCTTTACATAACCAATTAGTGAGCTTCACACTCACACTATCAGATACTCAGAACTCTCTCTCTTCCTTCTCTCTCCGAAGGCACTCTCTCATTTTCTCACTCTACAACTCTCTCAAACAAACACTAAACTTCACCAACGTGACCTGAAACCTACACCATTGTGTTCATCTCTACACCACAAACATAACCATACCACTAAATCACGCACTGACTCAGTTTTGGACGTCGAACTCAGTAGGTCTAAACTCAGTGAGTTTGAGTTCAATGTTTTCAAGCCGATTCGAGGAGTTTTGAACGTCGGGGAAACTTTCTTACAACTCCCCGAGGTCTTTAGTGAAGAGGTGCTGAAGAAACAAACTCTAAATACAAGGTCTCAAGAAGTCCCAGTTTTAGCCATACATTTCGAGGCATTTTCAGGCCACCTTTGTCACCTTTTGGACTCCAAAAATGTATAACGTGATTCTACTCTTCATAAGCTTCATTTCCATATAAATTTTGTGAAAAATGGTTGAGCAATGAAGAAGATATGAAGGTTTGAAATTTTTCCAATTTCCGGCGAGTTCAGGCGACTGCGACCGGCAAGGATAACCGAAGAAGACGACTATACATAGTTATAGTTTCCATAAATGCGTATTTACTTCATTTTTACACTTATATTGCCAAGTATCGATATTGTGATATTAAATGTGATAAATGTTGCTATATGGTTCGGATATTACTGTCATAACATTCATACATATGTGTACATGCTCATCTTGCTGCACCGGTGTTAGTACTCGCCCCAGGGCCAAGGCTAGTCCTTCGCGTGTATGTTCACATCTGCACCATTCACTCGCCTTGGATCTAAGTTAGGAGCCAATCCTGTCGTTCAGATTGTATTAGGCAATTGCGACTCGTATGTGATTGTGATTCTACACCAGCCTTCATGTGATCATAGTACTAGAGCGTATTGATTACACCCAGTCCTGTTCGTGTCAGAAATTATCTGTATGAACTCGTGTGTCAGCTTAGATGGATAAGCACTTAGTTATACTTGATTATCACATGATTATATTACTGCGGGATTTGATATATCATGACTTGACATATTTTTGGTTATATTGTTGTTATACTGTTGTTTACATACTTACGTAGTATGTTTTAAGGAAACTATACTTGTTTTACAACAAGGGGTTACTATGTTCGAAAATAAAGGTTTTCTTACAAACGTTTTTTTGCTGACCCACTCAACTTTGTTTTTCGCCCCTCCAGGTTTAGTAGCTGTGCTTACATGTAAACAAGGATTCTGGCAAATCAGGAGATGGTTAACTTTAGTGGTATAACCCTTATCATATTTACTATACTGTTTTATGGTCTGACATCACGTGTGAAAAATGTTCGATCTCGCTCACCCGTGCACTCTTTTGATTAGGCACTTTTAGGTTTAAAAATTTTCCACATCTTTTTTTTTCCTACTACACTACACTTTATGGCTTCATCACCCTTCATGTGTCGACTAGCACAACTCGATTTTGAGTCCAAGTGAACATTTCGGGTCGGGATGTGTCAGTTTGGTATCAGAGCATAAGTTTAGGCAGTATTGCATTCATCACACGAGTGATGTAAGCATTCTTGGTTCTTGAACCTAATTTCTGAATTTATCCACCTCGTTGAACACAAAAAACGTTCTAACCTTTCACTAAGTTTTGGGTACGTTAGACGACTTATTGTCATTTTAGAAAATCATTTTGGAAATCACCACTAGACTTTAAACGACGAACCTCCCTACTAAGGAATTTCCATTTTGGGGAACGAGTTGCTAGCCCCGCAACCAGGCTAATACATCAAGAGTTGAGTTTCACCAAGGATTTACTGATCAATCCTATCTTTTTTTTCCCACCTTTTTTACCAACCTTTCATGACAGGAAACCAGAAATGGTTTTGTTTCTTCGGTAAAACCTACTGGTATACTATCTCTTACAATTCCTACGAAGTTTACTTTGTCAAGATTCTAGAAATGTCTTGAACGACAACGTGGTGCTAAAGTGGTAGCATTTAACGGAAGGTCATTTGAGGGACAATCATTTTTAGTCCCCTATGGCACTAATATCTTCAAACGTACTATTAACCATTCTGGATCTTCAAGAGGAAGATCGACTTCTGTTTAAGTTCGTTTCCAAAGTAGATTGTTAGCAAATTCTTTTTCCAGCCTTAGGACGTTCCAGCCAACCCTAGTTTCCCAAGTTTCTTTTGGTGATGTACCTGCCATTTCGACGGGTATAGGCCCAGGTGTACGAGTTGTTATACCGACGATTAGTAGAAATCCCTGAAGTTGTAAGTGTATTTCCTAGAATTAATGAAACCACCTCATCGGACCAGTTCCTTACCAATCGTCCAAAATCAACTATCCGAGCGGGCTCTAACTTGTAATCAGCCTATGGTGACGTTACTAATTGACAATACTATTTGATATCTTGGAACTGTCAACCAGTATGATTTTTGACACCAGAAACATGCTAGTATCTGGGAGTCCCTTATGCCAGAACACTGGTTACAATTTCAAGGTAACGAACAATATGAAAATATTATAAATGCATTAATTAGGGGCGTGACTGATAGACTGATTAGTAGTGACTACTTGAGATGAAGAAACTAAATCTGAGAAACTAAGGAATGAGCCTTTTAGGAGGACAGTAAACTCACGGTTATATTAACCATATTATCCATTTATGTAATCAAAACTTCTTCGACTAGCCATTTCTTGATCACTTCCATAGATACACAATAGAATCAAAATATGAGATAATATCTCACTGTTAGAGTGATTTGAGTGTCGAGAAAACTGTGAAGACCTTTTAGTTTGTGTTGTAGAGTTGGTTAGTAGTATTGTACGTTTCGAGGACGTATACCATTGGCGTCATTTCTCAAAATTTTACCTGGGATATCACCAAATTGTAAAGTGAAGTACATCATTGACCCATTTCCTAGTATTATACCAATTTTCCTTGCTTCATATTGAACGTTTCCGACGCCATTGAGAAACATAGTTACAAAGTTTACCAATCAGGAATTTACCCAACCAAGGACTAAACACTTTATATAGGGATCATACCTAGATTTTAGCAACTCAATCGGGTGACGATTAAAAACAGTTTAAACCCTGTTTCGAGTTAATGGTCGAGCCAACCAACCTTTGTAACTCGAGTTTTCTTCCATAGCCTGACAAATTCATAGTGGTCTTATCAACAACTTTCTCATCTACCTCGACAATGAGACCAAATTCTCTAAATATCAATAGTTAGCTTTACACCAAATTCCTCAAATATTACCTTTGTTTAAATTGATACTTTTCTTGGGATATGTGATCTCTGTAAACAATAATCATTTCTTTTTCCAAAAAGGTTTTAGTGGAAGAAGGTTGAAATTCTCGCAAAGTGTTGTGAAATTCGAGATATCCTTGGTCTTGTTGATTTTATCGACAATTTGTTAGCAATTTTTTTACTATAGTGTTCTTCCTCACTTTTTAACCAAGGAAAGTTAATTTAGTTTGGGATGTAGGATAAGAATAAAATTTCTGACAGCTTAAGTGTTGTCTTTTCCCAAGCATGATTCTTACTTTTTTAGATAACATCGAGAATTTCGAAATCCACGATGACGTTTTCTTTGGATGTTTTGGCTGTGTAGATGCAGCATGATAGGGTAACGCTTATGTTTCCGAATGGTTGGAACGGTATGAAATGAACCATCTTATCCATGACCTAAAGTCAACAATCATCATCTTTATTCGAAAGCTGGATGACATTTCTCTGTGGAGAAGCGTGTTTGAAATGTTCATCAACCTCACAAACTTCTCGAGTACACTTTCGATGGCAAAGAGCTAAAATCTGACAGCGATGATGGAAGAACTAGACCAACGTCTACGAGTGCACTATCATGTTTTTACCCTAGTTGTACAAAGTTATTTACTGCTACAGCAACAAAACACACATCTACCCTTAAACGTCTTTAGCTTGTCTTGTTCCATTCTAATTGGGATTCATGAGTATCGATTTGACATTACTTACAAATGATCAAGAATCATTCAAGTGGTTATAATCACTTCCTATGTCTAGGAAAATATTGTTATACTCTCCTAGTACGAGTTTCTTGTACATGTGGAGATTTTGGTGATGTACTGTGGTTATCAATTGACTTGACAAGTCAATTCGCTTTCCGTTGGTCCAAAAGGACAACATTTTCACCTCTTGGTGCTGAAAGGCATTCCAGTCATCCGTGGGTACATGTCTACCCTACTACACTTCATATTGCCTTGAAAAGGATGCACTGTCTAAAAGAATCGTTGACATTGGGAGTGTAGTCATGACCATTAATTTCTCAATCACCTAGGAAATACCCAATTGAATGAATCTTACCGTGGTGACTGAATATCTCGAAAACTACTGTTGTAGTTTGACGTTATGCATTCGATCCAGTTTTCTCATACCCTAGATTTGATGGACTTACTTTGATCCTCAAATTCTCGAGTATTCTTCCAGCCTTCTCGACGTAGTTACTTTCTTACTAACTTTAAGAGAACTTCATTATGAATTTGCTTGCTAAGGCGTTGCAGACTACATTGGACCGGCTACATGGCAGGTGTGCCACTATTGTATCTCATCGTGATGTGAGTTTTACTACCAAGTATTAGGGAAGCCTTGTTGAAGACCACGTGTAGTAAGTTTTGTCACCGGCTACATTTCACCCTCAGACTAACGACTAGGTTGAACGAACTACTTGGACCTTCATGGTGTGTTACGTTTATCTGCTCTATAATTGTAGCATTATCGTATTAGACACTTATTCCTATTAGAACTGCTTGTAACTATGGTTACTATTTTTTGTCTTAGTTGTGACACGATTAGGTTGTTGCTTGGAGATTCTTTGCTTAGCACTTGTTTGATAGAGGAGTTTTGCGAACAAGTGTTCAATTGTGAGAGTTCACAATATAGAGTTGTTTTATTGCTATTGTTGCCTAAAGGGGGATAGTACGTGAGCACGGTAGAAGCTTGACCTGACATTGTTTATGTAATTCCCAATGAGGGCATGATGGTAATATTGCACCCTCAAGAATTTTTTACTTGCTTATCATGACAACGGTGAGTTGTCGATATCACGGGCTGCAGATCGTAATATCAAGGACTTATTCGTTGGATTCGTTAAGCAAATAAATAGGTAGGTCCTTTTACGTTAGTATGTATTTTTGTATTTGTTGTATCTACCTATTAAATTACTTGGGCCGACCCAAGGTTACTACGTACTTACTTTTGGAGTACGCAACACGCGAGTTGTGTAGTAGAAAAATCCTATGTTCAGTTTTACAATCAATACAACTACTTTATCCTTATATTGTTATATTTATGTATTTTCGAAGAAACGTTTGTACATACAAATATTTTCGACATTTTGTTTTTGCGAAAACTATTATATTATAGTATTGTACTGAAGAAGAAGGAAAGTATGAGTTGGAGGCATCAAAAAGGAATTAATGCACTCCGATCGCGTCGGAGCGGCATTTTCCTCTTTTGTGCAACCGCTCTGACTTGATTTCGTCGTTACGTACACATATTTTATTCTTCCTATCTTTGAGTTTTATGCAACAAATGATTTTAAATTTCGAGGATGAAATTTTCTTAAGGGGGTAGGTTGTGACGGCTTGTCCCTATTTTTCATAGTAATTTCTTTTCCGTTGGTGTGAGTTGACGATTTTACCCCTTTTTGGACAAAAGTGGGATCTGACATGGACGTGGTTTTCGGTTTTTAGTTTCTTCTTCTTTGTTCCGTACTTAAATAGTACTCGTCGATATGAACACGTGAGCACATGTTAGACTCGAATCAGACCTGTAACGAAAAAGTTAAGCTTCGTTAAATTACGTTGACCACGGGTATTCTTGTACACGCGCGTATAGATTTACAATGTCTAAAACATTTAAAGCAATTTGATTTTATACATTAAGGGTTGTACAAACTCTGATAGTCATTCAATCCCACAAAAAAGGGAATCGTGTTCCCTCTCCCTTCCACAATCAGCCAATCACTTTTCTTAAATCACCCTACTCTATTCCTTTTCTCGATTTCTCTCATCACCACCCAATTAGTTTCTTCCCTCCTTTACATAACCAATCAGTGAGCTTCACACTCACACCAGTCACCAATCAGAAACTCAGAACTCTCTTTCTCTTCCTTCTATTTTCGAATGCACTCTCTCACTCTGCAACTTTCTCAAACAAACACTAAGCTTCACCAACATGAACTGAAACCTACACCGTTGTGTTCATCTCGACTCCACAAACACAACCATACCACTGGATCACGCACTGATCAAGTTTTAGACGTCGAACTCTGTAGGTCCGAACTCAGTGAGTTTGAGTTCAACGTTTTCAGGCCGAGTCGAGGAATTTTGAAGGTTGGGGAAACTTTCTTACAACTCCCTGAGGTCTTTAGTGAAAGGTTGGTGAAGAAACAAACTCGAAATACAAGGTTTTGAGAAGTCCCAGTTTTAGTCGTACTTTTCGAGGCATTTTCAGGCCACCTCCATCCACTTTTTGGACTCCAAAAAGGTAAAACGCAATTCTACTCTTCATAAGCTTCACTTTCATATAAATTTTGTGAAAAATGGTTGAGAAATGAAGAAGATGAAGGTTTGAAAATTTTCCAGTTTCCGAGGAGTTCAGATGACGGCGACTGGCGAGGACAATCGGAGAAGACAACGAAATGTTCTGTCAACTCTAATGGAATATTCTAACGGCGTCAGGTAATGCAGTTAACTTCTGTTAAGGTTTTAACAGAATATTCCACGGAATATTCTTAATGCCATTAGTCACACGGAGGGTGATGGTGCGTCCGGTGTCCAGCACATGAGGGCGAGTCAGGTGTCCAAAAATTATTCTAAAAATTTGTGTAGGTCCGTGACATCGAGTAGATCGATTTCATGTATTTAAACCCTAGGTTTGAGCAAACTATGGGGGTTTTATTTAAGTTTCCGTATATGTGTTTTAATTAATTTAAATATAGTTATTTCACAACAGGGGAAACATATCCCAAGGACTTAAGGGGTCAGGCAAGGCTTGGGGAGTACGATCTAACGACATACTTATGAGTGGGCAGTTTGTTTTTATAGCTATACATAGTTATAGTTTCCACAAATGCGTATTTACTTCATTTTTACAGTTATATTGCCAAGTATTGTTATTGTGATATTAAATGTGATAAATGATGCTATATGGTTGGGATATTACTGTCATGACATTCATAAATACTTGTACATGCTCATCTTATTGCACTGGTGTTGCTACTCGCCCCAGGGCCAGGGCTAGTCCTTCACGTGTATGTTCATATCTGCACCGTTCGCTCGCGTTGGATCCAAGCTAGGTGCCAATCCTGTCCTTCAGATTGCAATAGGTAATTGCGACTAGTATCTAACTGTGCTTTTGCACCAGCCTTCACATAATCATTGATTACACCCAGTCCTGTTTGTGTCAGAAATTATCTGCACGAACTCATGTGTCAGCTTAGATGGATGAACACTTAGTTATACTTGATTATCACATGATTATATTAGTGCAACATTTGATATTTCATGACTTGGCATATTTCTAGTTATATTGTTGTTGTATTGTTGTTTACATAGTTATGTAGTATGTTTTAAGGAAACCATACTTGTTTTATAGTGAGGGGTTAGTATGTTCGAAAATAAAGTTTTCTTACAAACGTTGTTTTGCTAACCCACTCAACTTTGTTTTTCGCCCCTCTAGGTTTAGTAGTTGTGCTTACGTGTAAACGAGGATTCTGGCAAATCTCAGGAGATGGTTATCTTCAGTGGTATAACCCTCATCCTATTTACTATATTTTCTTATGCTCTGACATCACGTGTGAAAAGGGTTGAATCTCGCTCACCCATGCATTTTTTTGATTAGGCACTTTTAGGTTTAAAATTTATTCACATCTTTTATTTTTCCACTACACTACACTTTATGGCTTCTTCACCCTCCAGTTGTTGGCCAGCACAACTCGATTCGGAGTCCAAGTGGACATTTCGGGTCGGGGTGTGTCATTTAAAGCATTTCAATTTCATACAGTTACTTATCATTTCATTTCAATTTCATACATCCATTAGAAAATATGTTAAGTAAATTGTTAAGTGATGACGTGGCAAATATGTGATCCACATTTGTGCCACATGGCTAAACACTTAATAAAAAATTAAAAATATTAAATTAATTAATTAATTAAAAAAAAAAAAACCAGAAACTCCATTGTCTTCCTCACCCCTCCTACCCACCCAAGCAGCCCATCCCTAAATCAGATACACTCCCTCTCTCACTCTAATCCCCTGCTCCAAAAATCCAATCTCCCCTGCAACCTCCCCACCCCACCCCACCTTACCCCACCCAAAACCCCAGAAAACCCAGATTGGTGTTGATCCTCTCCGAACTCATGTATGCGTTGGTCCCGACGGAAAAATTGCAAGGGTCCATGGTCTGAGCCAGAATCCAAGGTACTAGATGGTGATGCATTTGTCGTCCTGGGCGCCGCGATTGAAGACGAGGCCCTCCGGGGTGTGGTGGGTGGAGAAAGGAAGGTGGGTCCACTTGTCGGGCTCGGAAGGGATGGAGTCGAGGTGGGAGTTGAGGAGCAGGGAAGGGAGAGAGGGGTGGGACCCGGACCAGCTGAGGAGTAGAGGGTTGGACATGGTAGCAGTGAAGAGCATTGAAGGTGGAGGGGTATGGGCTAGGTGAAGGTGAGGGGGGTCAGGAGGGGAGGGAGAAGATGGTTTTTTTCTGGGTATGTATGGTTTTTTTTTTTAATAGGTAAATATTATTATATTTTAAATGCATAAAAAAAAAAAAAAATTGCCACGTGGCACAAATATGGCAACCACGTCAGTACAAATGTGGATCCCATATTTGCCACGTCATCACTTAACGATTTACTTAACAGATTTTCTAACGGATGTTTGAAATTGAAATAAAATGATAAGTAAATGTATGAAATTGAAATGTTTTAAAGATGTTGTAAGGAATTGAAATCGACCCCAAACCTGAGGGGGTAAAATGTAATTTACCCTTAATTTTTTATAAAATAATAAAAAATAAAAAATAAAAAATAAAAACTTAGTTTTAATTCCAGGTCAATTTTATTTTTATTTTTTCTGTATTTTTAAACAATTTTTAATAATTTTTTATTAAGTTAATTAATCTGGACTGTTGGATTTGAAAAAGATTGAAATCCAACAGCCCAGATTTGGACACGTGGCCAATTGTAATAATTTTGACCATTTGTTTTTTGTTTTTTGGGCCAAAAATCGTGGACCGTTGATCTAGGAATCGGACGGCTCAAAACATGCCACGTCACTAGCCGTTGGGTTTGAGTTTCAAATTTTTTTCTTTATCATTAGAAATCCAATGGTTCAGAAAATTAGCCGTTGGAAATCTAACGGCCGAATAAACGCCACATGGGTTATCCCCGCTCCCCTTTATTGCGTCTGAGTTGGCGGGCCCCATCGTCTTTTTTAGGCTTTGTCCCAGCCTATCCCATTGGGGTGGACTTGCTATAAAGTGAGTTTATGGAATAATCACAAATCACAGCAATAGGTTAATGTTGGAATCAGTTTGGCCAAACGAAAATCAAACAGACGACCGCCAGAGGGACCAAAACAGATTAGATCCCAGCACAAACAGGAGCCGACAAAGAGATAGAGAGAAAGAGAAGAAGGTTATCTAAGAGGGAGAAGAATTAGGGGAGGCTTTTGTGAGAGGGGGAGGAACTAGGGTTTCAATATGATGTGTGACGTGCTAGGTTGGGAGTGGTCAAGTTATTACACCTAGTGAGCTTGAATATTTGTCTTATATATACAACTTAATCACATCTTTCCCAGTTGCTTCGGCGGTGTTGTGCTTAATGGTGTTAATGGTTTGACTCCTAATGGTGCATGTCTTTGAAACATTTTCTAAATTAATACGGTCGGTTTGGGTGGTTTTAACTCGATTAATGTTTTCAAAATTTAGTGTTTGAATTTATATCTTGAATTGTCTGTTTATTAGATTACTTTTAAATGTGGTTAATTTTTAGTAGAGTTGATCATTACTAGGTGGCTTAGAAATTGTTAGTTTGAATCATCCTATGACATTGCAAAATAAGAAGAGTCAAAAATATAGAACAAGAATGTTCAAATTAGAAGATTATTAGAATTTTTGGTATACTTTTAGGTCTTCAAAAATGTTTTCTAATAAAGAATATTATCTACACTAATAGGTGAGGAAGGGAGAGGGGGACGGGATGGGGGTGGGGGGAGTGGGCTAAACTTCATAATGAGTTAGCAATAATATGGTTTAAATTCGTCTTTTCAGAATCGAACCTAAAAAAATATCATTAGAACATACTACTAAGTAGCAGTTTTTTAATATTTTAGATAGCATATATTTATAGGTTTCAACATTTAGCGCCCATCAGCTTTAGGCATGTAGTTTCTTCAACTTTTACTCTTACCTAGCACACAAAACTCATAATATACGAATCCAAATCATGTCAATTGCACCTTTCAAGTTTAATAAATTTATTGTTCTAAGGTGGCCATAATTTCGTTTTTAATTAGTTACCAAAAACAAGATCCTCCCACTGATGCCTTGCTTTTCGACTCTCATCGCCAGACTAAACCGGCAGTGTTGTCCATATATGACCCAAAACTTGGTTCTACAATGCACTGGTTAAGCCGATCGTGGATTCCATCACATAGTACAACTTAAATAAAACTACTCAGGATTTTCAAGCCTCAGTTATTTGTGGAGTCTGAAGTGGAAAAGTCATCAATCTATATGGAAGACAAGGAATCAAGACAAACAAACACTAGGATAATGAAGGAATTTCTCCGAAACAAAAGAGATGACAAACGTGTGGCTGTGAAAGCTCGCCAGACGGGCCAACCGTAATTAGGGCCTGCAGTAGCTTTGCTCCCCCTGTTTCTTAAAAATTCTTTTTTTTTTTGGAAGGAAAAAGTATATTGAAACGCACACCACAGCAAGGCCGAAGCCACAGTACAACAAAAGCTCAACGAGAGCAAGACAGAGAGGCAACCATAGCCCCGAGCAAGGGAGGAGGAACAACATATCTGACCCAGCCAAGAGGCATGGCCACCCCCTCCCAAGCCAAACAAAACTTAATGGGGACAAGGTAACCCATCCTTATTCAAAACATGAACCAACGAAGATGGGGGAATATTTACCCAAATTACATCGCACATCTCCGGATTACTTCTCGACGCCAACGCATGCGCCGCCAAATTGGCCGATCTCGGAGTCCAAGACCAGCGACAGTCCTGAAAGTTTCCCCCAATCCGCAAGGCCTTTGAAATATCGGGGAAAGCCTCCCAGCTGCCCCGTGAATTATCCTGAGTCAAGCAGTGGATATTCTCCCTTGAATCGGACTCCACAATAATGCAATCCAGCTCAAGCTCAACAGCCAATTCACAACCCAACAGGATCGCCGCTGCCTCAGCAGCAGCCACACTAGTCGCCCCAACCCGACCCCGTTTAGCTGCCACAAACTTCCCCTCGTGATCCCTGATAACCACTCCAGCATACCCACCTTTTGATCGAGCCTCCCAGCTCGCATCCACATTCACCTTCAAAAATGGACTGCACGGAGGACCCCAGCATGCAGGAGGACGCGGGTGGGAGCATGCACGCTGAGGGCGACACACAGAAGCCCCAGTAGCCTCCAAAAACCCCTGCACCGAAGTCAAGGTAGCCATGATAACTCGATTAGGATCAAGACTCAAGTGATCAAAGATATAGCTACATCGAGATTTCCATATATGCCAGCAAGTGACCGCCAAATACATCAGAATTCTTGCAATCTCATCCTTTGAACCCAGGTTAGACCCGAAGAAAGATAACACCCAAGCAGGGAGAGTCGAAATACTTGCCCTATTCACCCGGTAACTCAACGGGCCACCAAACCAAATTGGCTCAACCCATGGGCAAAGAAGGAGCATATGTTCCACAGATTCGTCCTGACCCAAACAAATTGGACAACACGGAGATGGAGAGCAGCGGCGTTTGAACAAATTCTCCATCGTCGCCAACGCCCAATTCAAAGCCCGCCACATAAAGTTCCGGATCTTCGGCGGAGTCTTCAACTGCCACAAACTCCTCCAAACCTTATTTGGGATTACAGAGGAAGAGGAGGAAGCTCTGCCAATTAAGGGTCCCGAGCTTGCATGCATCCAATGGTATCCAGATCTCACAGAGTACACCCCGTTTCTGGTAGCCGGCCAGATTAACCTATCCTCCTGAAGCCGATCTCCAATGGGGGTATCCAGAATGGCCTCGCAGTCCACCAGTGATAAGAAAGGCTTGATGTCCTCAATATTCCAAGTACCCGACACCTCATTAATCATTGTACACACCCGCAAATTCCGAGTCACCCTCACATCTCCTAAGGCCGTGGGTTTCCCAGCAGATATAGTCGGCAACCACCTATCCTGCCATAATCTGATACTTTTACCATTCATTATCTGCCAGTGGGCACCACTCAGAAGAATTTCACGCCCAACCAGAAGGCTGGACCAGCCCCAAGAAGCTCTTCCCCCCAAGGTAGCATCCAGAAATGAACAGTGAGGGAAGTAACGGGCCTTAAGAAGCTTTGCCCAAAGCGAGTTTGGTTCATGAATTAACCGCCAACACTGCTTAGCAAGCAACGCATCGTTAAACTCTTGAAAGTTCCGAAACCCCATACCTCCTTCCATCTTCGGGAACCCCAACAAACCCCTAGACAGCCAGTGTATGCTCTTGTCCCCCCCTCTTTCCCCACCAAAATTCGGCAATTATTGCGTCAAAATCCGAACACAGAGTCTTAGGAAACTTAAAAAGATGCATGGAATAGGCAGGGATTGCTTGAATTACAGCTTTAATCATCACTTCTTTTCCTGCTTGTGATAGGGTGCATTGCTTCCAGCCCTGAACTTTCTCCAAAATTCGTTCCTTCACGAAAGCAAGCCCCTGCTTTTTTGATCTCCCCCAAATAGATGGGAGACCCAGGTACTTTCCCGGGTCCTCCGCCAGAGGCATGCCAACGATGTGCCCAAGTTCCACGGACAAGCTTCTAGGCACATTTGCCCCAAAGAAAATACAAGACTTCTGATAATTCACCTGTTGGCCAGAAGCACGACAATAAGCATCTAAAATTCTTAGCAGACAAACACAGTTTTGTTGATCAGCACGCATAAAAATCAGGGTGTCATCCGCAAAAAATAAGTGAGAAATAGTTGGGCACCCATTGTTCAGCGGGATTCCCGTCAGCCGCCTCCGCTCCACCTCCTGTTGAATAAGTCTAGCCAAAACCTCACCAACAAGAATAAAAAGGTACGGAGACAGAGGGTCTCCCTGCCTGATTCCCCTAGATGGGATGAAAGACTTCCCTGGTTGCCCATTCAGAAGTATAGCTAACTCCACAGTTTTTACACATCCCATTACCAGGTTCCTCCATTGTAAACAGAAGCCCATCTTTTCCATGACTGCCTCAAGGAAATCCTATTCCACCCTATCGTAGGCCTTATGCATATCAAGCTTAACTCCCATTTCAAACTTGCTTCTAGCCTTTCGGAGTTTCAGAAAGTGGAACATCTCGTGAGCAATCCCAATATTATCTTGGATTTGTCTCCCCCCCACAAAAGCGCCTTGCGTAGTAGAGATAATCTCCGAAAGGAGAGGCTTGAGTCGGTTGGCTAGAATTTTAGAAACAATCTTGTAGGAATAGTTGCACAGACTGATAGGCCTGAAGTGTCCGACCGAGTCCGGATTTGTAATCTTCGGCACCAACACAATGTGTGTTGAGTTAAGACGCTGAGGGTTCGAAACCCCCTGCATAAAATCCTGCACAATTCCATTTACATCATCCATAAGGTAGTTCCAGAAGGAATGGTAGAAAACCCCCTGGAACCCATCAGGACCCGGAGCTTTCAGACCACCCATTTGTAAAGCGGCCGTTTGGACTTCCTCCAAAGTAACCGATTTAATTAAGCCAGCATTCATCTCATCACTTACCTTATGATGTAGACAGTCCAACATACTTCCCCACTCTCTGGGGCCTGATGTGGAGAAAAGCTCTTTAAATTGTTCTTCAATATGCTTCTGAACTTCGCACTGCTTGTCAATCCAAACTCCATTCCCATCTTTAATTTTTACTACCTTGTTTCTCCTTCTCCGTTGGAGCGTAGATTGATGGAAAAAAGCCGTATTTGCATCACCCTCCTTAAGCCACTTCACACGCGACCGCTGTTGCCAAAATTGCTCCTCAATCTCCCCCAATCTGTCAATTCGTCCCGACACCATCTTAATTTCCTCCCAATTTTGGCGCCAGTTATGTTGAAGAACTCCCAGCCTGTTGAGAAGACAAGTTAGTTCCCTCCCTCTCGAGTGAAAAGCTTGCTGACTCCACCTGGTTAACCTTACTCGGCACTCATTCAACTTTCTCTGCCATCTCATTATTCGGTCCCCCTGGCCTTCTTGCCTCCAACAGCACTCCACGATTTCTTTGCACCTTTCTTCTTTAGCCCAAAAAGCTTCAAAGCGGAAGAGCTTCTTCGTTTTCTGAGCCCAAGGATGTGTTCGAATAATTAGAGGGCAGTGGTCCGACCCAATCACAGTTTCATGAATAACCATTGTATCTGGCCAAGAGTCTTGCCACTGTCTGTTAGCCAAACCCCTGTCCAGCCGCTCCTCAACCAGATGCCCATTTCTCATTCCTCTCCACGTAAAACAGGGCCCATTATAGTCTAGGTCCATAAGATCCGTGACTTTTAAGAATTCCTCCAGGTACCTAGGTCTGTTGTAGTTTGAACTTGCTCCTCTAGATTTCTCGTGATCCCAGATGATCTCATTGAAATCTCCTCCGCACAGCCACGGAGAATTAGTTGGTTTAAACCATTCTCTCATCCATCGCCAAAACTCCACTTTTTCACTCCTGTACGCAGTACCGTATACCCAAGTAACCCGAGCCTGACGATTCAAATCCACATAATTGACAGTAGCATCAATAATATGTTTGGAGGTAAATCCAATCGTTACATCTACAGACTCATTCCACCACATACTGAGGCCCCCAGCTCTCCCAATGGGAGAAACATGAAACGCCTCACGATACCCCATTCGCCGTCTAACTCCATCTACTCTAATATCTCTCATTTTTGTTTCCGCAAGAAAAATCAAATCAGGCCTATGCTTTCTAATGAGCCCATGAAGGGCCCGAACTACCGTGTCCGACCCTAGACCACGGCAGTTCCACACAAGGTGTATCATGGCTCCCTTGCGGCCGTTGAGGGCCAGCCGCCACCACCCATTGTCCTTGTGAGCTCCCCTTGTGTTGTCGGCTCATTTAGCATCCTCCCTGCCTGTTCTTCAATAATAACCCCCTTCTCATTTGACGAACATGCCTCAAGTTTCGATTGCCTGGATAGAAATACTTCCCCCCTTTCGCCTTCAGTACTTTCTTCCCCAAGCTTATTTCTTTTGATAGGAGGTTGATTTATTCCCAGACTGCACCTTTTTGTTCCGCTGCTCCACCCTCCATCCGATCTCCATTGCTGCCCATTAATGTCACTCCTCATCAAGGCCACTTCCGAGCTCAGTGTATGCCTGGAGGGTGATGCCTTTGTCCCTGGATCACAAGAGATTCCCAAATCCAACCCCCCTTTAATAATTTTTAAACCCTGTCCATCTATTCCCCTGATTCAATTTTGACTAGCCTCTCCCATCTCCTGAGGCTCATGGGTTCGGGCTCCCTGAGTAAAAGACTGTGGGTTAGGTATATTAAAAATGGTGGTGGGTTGCGGGCCCAAACACCCAATCCCCCTAAACATTTGTTGGGCCAGCTGGGCCAAGTTTCCATCTATGACCCACTTTTGGGAGCACCCATCCTGCCTCTCCTTTCTTTTCTCTATCCTATGCCACGTTTTCTGACTATTTCTTGGCCTGTGTGCTTCTGCCTGGCTCCTTGTCCCCCTCACTGGTTCATCCACTTCCCGACGCGCCGTATCCTCCGTGGTCATCACGCGCGGCCGCATATTTTTCTGATCCCCTCCTCTGATAGTTCCCGCGGGTCTTCTTTCTCCCAACTTAACCGCCAGCGGCTTCTGCATTACCCTTTCCTCTCTTATTGGAGCTGTTTTCGTCCAGTCACCATAGCCTGCTGCAGAGCTCTGCCCTATCTCAAAAGAACACTCATTGTTTGCATGTCCTATCCTCCCACATTTGTAGCAGAAATCCTGAAGTCTTTCGTATCGAAATTCAATCCACGAATCCATGTTATCCTCCCGCGGTATCCAGCATCCTTTAGCTAAAGGGCTTTTTGTGTTAATCATCACCCTCACCCTGAGAAAGCCCCGAGCCCTGGCAGGATCCTCAATCTCCATCAACTCCCCAATCTCTTTGGCTAGTCGTCTTACATTAGTGTCTGTACACAAATATAGAGGCACCCCCCGGATTTGGACCCAAAAAGGAACCAGCTCCATGGGAATCTCCTCAATCGCAAGCTCAGATGGCCATCGTTTAATTGAAAAATTCTGCTTCATGACCGCCCATGGCACCTAACTCAGGATCCGCTCAGCCGAGCTCTCATCCTGCACTGTAATTATAAAGGTATTTCCATAAGCCCATTTGACATCAACCTCCCCCAAGTCCTTCCACGCAGCACGCAGGATATTTCTCACTCCCCATTTATTTAGCGCTTTGTTGGTTAGAGCAGTCCCCACCAGCTTTGTTCCTCGTTCCATAGTCGTTAGCTCCATTGATTTCTCCAAGTGGACCACCAGCTCTTCCACCTCTTGATTCGCCATAGTCCAGCTGCTTTCTCTATCTCCTCTTTCCTGACAATCAGCTCTGCTTCCGTACGCTCTTGTATCCTCAGATATCCCCCTGGACCACCACTTGCTTTTTCTTCCTTCTGGTATGTTACTTATTTGTCTTTTTTCTGTCTGAGCAGCGAGAAGAACGACCACCCATAGGATTGTGATTTTTGGGCCTCCTTGCCTTTTCATTAGAGTGTTGCTCCTTCGCCTAATCTCAGATCTGGCAGTAGAAGGACTGCCTTTAATGCCATTAACTCTGTTTGGTGACCCCCTGTAATAAATAACCCCAACCCCCACCATCAGAGTTGGTTGCAGATCCACCTCATCCATCCTCCACTCCCCAAATACCCAGATCTGAGCGCCAACCCCCAGAATAAGAAACCCCCAACCCCTTCTTGTTAGATCCAGTACCCCCCGTAGAACTTACCAAAACGGAGACAAAGAAAATCCAGTACACTCCCACACAGGGAGAAAGACACTCACCACGGAGGGCTCTCACAGCGGAGAGAATTTTTTTGAAGATTTTTCTTAAAAATTCTTACGTACTTCAATTTCATGCTTTATGTACAATTTCGTTCTTTGTGCCTCCTTATTCTGAATTCTGGTTTCGCTACTGTCGCCAAATGAAGGATATCCGACTGGATCCCTCGCTACCAGTGTTACTCTGTTTTCTTCTTCCTCTAGAGAGCTAGGGTGGGGAAGTCAAGTTTATGTGAACCTTAATTTAATGTAAGAATTAAGAAGGCATGCCTCTTTAGTGATTTGCCAAAAAAATAAGGACGTTTTCTGTTACCTTGTCCAAGGTTCTAAAAGATGCTTGGAGCTAGACTGGTGACGAGACCTAGCACTTAGGTGGCTAGACGAGATCTTATCAGGGCCTAAGCAGATTTGAGTAAATTTATTATATATTGTATAAACAAGTTCATATTTATACTAAAAAAAACACATAGTTGTATTGGGATACATAAATTTAAAAAATAAAATGACATATAAATTATAAATTATTAGTACATATTTAAAACATGGAGAAAAAACATATAATGAGTTTCATCCAAATATTCAACAAGCCTCTTATATTTTATTTTAAAAAAATGCAAAATGATAGTTATCGGTTTCCTATCTAAATGAGAGTCGCAATCTAAACGGGAGCCTAGGCGAGTTAGATGGACACCTAAGTGGGTCTAGAAACACTTTTTTGATTTTCAAATGCTTAAAAATTAATGCGAGCAGCAGCTAGCCGTCTAGCATCTAAATGTCACCAGACAATAATTTTTAAAACAGTGACCTTGTCCACATAAAATGTCCGCTCAACTAGAAAAACAACCCAAACTCCCATCCAAAGATCAAAAGAAATTGCAAGAAAAGAAATTCCAACGGTGGGGATTTGTTAGCCGAAATGGCAGTGGTTCCTTTTTTTTTTTTTTTTTAATAATCGAGATTATTTATACTAAAAGAAATTGAGTAATCTTAGGCTCATAAAATGTTAATAATAATTTAGTTCAAATTTTTTTTAACAAAAATAAAAGTTAAAATCTTATATTTCCAAGTGAAAAAAATAATAATGGATCTCACGATCTACCGTTCAACATTGTCAGAACCATGGCATCATTAAGATTGTTGTTTTTTGTTTAAGATATTGTTATTATAAGGATCTGTGTTTTCGTTTAAGCTGCCAAAGGCGCGACGACTTAGGATTATTGGGGGTCCCAACAAATTGAAGTCAAATTTATCTCATTTTGTGACAATAAAAAAACCAAAATAATACTCTTATTTTATAAGCTTCTAAAACTTAATAAAAACTATAGTTACTTATTTTGTGGGGTGTAGTGTCACATTCCGGCCCGGGTTCCCATCACATCCTGAGTTCGACTTCACCGTAGCATAATATTGTCTGCTTTAGGCCCCCACCAGGCCTTCACGGTTTTATTTCTGAGAACTTACACGAGAACTTCCCAGTGGGTCATCCATCTTGGGATTGCTCTCACACGAACTCGCTTAACTTCGGAGTTCCGATGGAATCCAAAGCTAGTGAGTCCTCAAAAGGCATCGTATTAGGTAGATATAAGAATATACATATAAGGCTTACAGGATCTTCACCCCTGGGTGATGTGGGATCTTACAATCCACCCACCCTTAGGGGCCCGATGTCCTTGTCGGCACACTTCCGCCCAGGAATTGGCTTTGATACCAAATTGTCACATCCCATCCCGAGCCCCCACCATATCCCGAGCTCGACTTCACAATAGCACGATATTGTCCACTTTGGGCCCCCCACCACACCCTCACGATTTTGTTTCTGGGAATTCAGATGAGAACTTCCTAGTGGGTCAACCATCCTAGGATTGCTCTCGCACGAAGTCGCTTAACTTCGGAGTTCCGATGGAATCCGAAGCCAGTGATTCCCCAGAAGGCCTCATGCTAAGTAGAGATGGGAATATACATATAAGGCTTACGAAATCCTCATCCCTGGACGATGTGGGATCTTACATGTAGCATATTTACAAAATTATCCCTATCATGTGCGACTAGTTTTATAGTATTTCACTCATCTTGTTATGAGGGGACCTACTTGTAAGAGGATGGAGGAGGAAGTACATATGCTTCTGTTTTTCTGTTGTTGCCACTCATGTCATATTGTAATGTATTATGCACCTGTGAAAGTTTAGCAATTTCATTTGTATAAATTGGATCATTTCACTAATTTATCTACTCTTTTAATGTTAGGTATGGGGGGGGTTAGATTCATGGATGATTGAAATTGGAATATGCAGAAACACATGTAATAATATATAATAATAAAGATAAAGAATGAACATATAAACTAAAAAATTGAAACTGAACAATGGAAAATAATTATCAAACGATCTCTTATAAAGAATCATAATTTGTATTATATAAACTAAAAATTGACATTGAAAAATGAAAAATAATTATCAAACGATCTCTTATAAAGAATCATAATTTCTATTATATAAACTAAAAATTACACTGAAAAATGAAAGATAATTACCAAACGGTCCCTTATAAGGAACCATAATTTGTATTATGCTTTTTGCTCTACTCGCCGTTAGTCATCGAAACCTCTGTCCTTCATGGTAGTCTCTCTCCCTTTGCAAGAGTATTCCTCTCTTGTGTGATTCCCTCCCTCGCTCTCACCACCCAACCACACACCACCCCCCCCCCCCCCCTCTTCAAATTTGGTTTGGCTTCACTCCTGGTGTCATTTTGAGAGTCGTCGGCATGGTCGCCGTCTATCGCCCTATTTCCTCTTCAAATTTGGTTTGGCTTCGCTCCGGGTGTCATTTTGAGACACTCTAAGATGTGATTTTTGCTTTGATATGCTTGCCATTTTTGGGTTGTGTTGGTTTTGCCTTGCTTTTGCAGATTCACCTTCGTTTTGGTACCTATATGGCGGCTACTCCAAGGTTTCCAGTTGTTTCAACTTTTGACCTATTGCTTTTGCTGTTACTATTACAGTTACTTGTTTATTTTTCATCTGTTGAATTCCTATGTATTGGGTTTGTAGTATTTTGGTGGGCTTAATTTTCTCAAACCTTGTATCTTAAGAGAGATTTTTTAATGTACCCGGAATATGAGTACAAACCTCATATGTTATTATACAAGTGGAGGGACATTTAAAAAATATAAAAATTCTCGGAACTTATATAATGACACATAGCGTACCACCCCTTATTCATGCCATCTAGAAATTTTTTTTGTTCCTTAAGTCCATCCATCACAAATTATACATTTATTTTCTTTAATGAATTAATGTTTTCCCAAAAAAAAAAAAAAAAAAAAAAAAAAAAAAAAAAGGAACCGTAAGAGACTGAAACATATATTAGAACCATATTTCCCACACGTCTCAAATCCCAAGCCTACTCTTTAGAGTATATGATCAACTACTACCCCAAGTGCACCTTTCACCATATACATACACGTCCCAGAGTTGGAAGCAGAGAAACTGCCATTGCGGATTTCCAATTGGTGTTAAATCCTTCACATGTCAGCAAGTACTGGGATGGACCATTTTATTGGGTGTGTGAACCTCGCAAGGGGTGGGTCAGAACTCCAAGGCAATCCCTATCACAAAACAATTAAAGAATCATCATCACCCAGCGCAACAGCAGCAACGGCAACCGACAAGTCACCGGTGATTAGAGAAAACAGTCTAAAATACTAAGATATAAAACTCGGTTACAACGTTATAACTTTCTTTTCACATACCATTATATTATTAGATTATAATTTTCATTTGATTTAACATTATATTATTAGACTCTGATGTTAAGGTGATGGGAAAATTTATTATATGAAAGAGTTATTATTTTGTTTACGTAAAAATTTTAAGTAATATAATTAGTCCACGTATTAGTATATGAGTAGATGACAATATTTCAAAATAAAGACATGTCATAATTGATAACACCAAATTCAACGTGGCACGTGAGCAAAAATTATTTTGAAGTATCATCTTGTATTATTTAACTTTAATTTTTTTATCATTATTATATAGATTACATAGAGGTAATATATTTTAAACTACCTAATGGTATGTTTATGTACTTGAAAACGAGGGAGGTCACAAATTCATGGGAACGAGAAAAATAAATAGGATTTGAATCAACTAATCTCTCCTAGTTAATATGATTCATAATTTTCACGCATTGGAATTAAGAATTTTAAGGTTGAATATACATTTCTTTTATATCATAAGTGTTAGCAAACACATGAGAATCTAAAAATTTGAATGATTACAATACTCACGTTTTAGTAAACATATCGAAGTCAATCATCCTAATGAATCGAATTTTTGTTCTACATAAGTAAACATGTTTGTTAAGAGATGATGATTCAAACTTAGTTTACAAGAGAACGAGATGGTACCCTAACAAGCAAGACTAATTTCGAAGATGCATTTTCATAGTGATTCAATCTTTGAATATTGCATATTTAAAAGACGGTGCACAATGATTATTTTGAAATGTTGATAATAATCTCTTTATTTATTAATTTTCTAGAAGTAGAGAAATTGCATAGCATAAACGATGAATTAAAAGTCATACTATAATACGAGAGCAAGGGTGAGGGTCCACTTGGGGACGGGGTTAAACGGCGGGGATCAAATGTGACTTTACATTACCAACCCCCCAAACATTATTAATTTATTCTGACTCATGAGGGGAGGGGGTGGCCTTCCTCGGAGACGTATAAAAATAGAGGCAGCCACAAGCACTCGTTCCCAAGTCTCCCCCTTTGTTTTCTTGGGATTGAGAAATGCTCTTTTAGTATCCTCCTCCTCCTCCTCCTCCTCCTCCGTTGTTGCTAATTAAGCTTATCGCTCAGGTTCTGGTGTAAACTTGTGAAAAGATGGGGAGTACGGACAAGGCTATCAGCCTGGAGGAGATCAAGAACGAGACTGTTGATCTGGTATATTTTTCTTCCTCATTTTCTCAGGAAAATATGGTTCTTGATTTTGTTTGTGGTAGTTTTTTACTTTTTCATGAGTTGGGATTTTGCTTAATCTTTAGACCAAAGTGAGTTTACTTGTTGCATGTTCATAGTTTTCTAGCTGTGTATGCTTTGGATTGACGCTTAGATCTGAATTTATCATGTTCTTACAAAAATTGATTCATTCATTTCTGCAAATACTCTCCCTTCATTTGTTTTTGGTTATCTGATGGATTTTATATAAACTCTCTCTCTCTCTCTCTCTCTCTCTCTCTCTCTCTCTCTCTCTGTGCTGTGCGGCTCTTACTTAAGAAATTATCTTTTGTGAAACGGATTCGCTGCTACGTACTTCAGAGATTAACTTTTTGTAAAACGGATTCACTGATACGTAACATCTGTGTCCATTAATATAGCTATGTAAAAATGAAACTATATATTGATCTAGAACGTCATAGTGACACTAAATTTATTCCATATAAATCATTTATTTTCTTCTCTTATCACAGAAACGTTCCCTGTCAATACAGTTTGTTCTAACTCTCTCTCTCTCTCTCTCTCTCGCACCGGTGTTTGTTTGCTTTTAGGGATTGGAAGTACTTTTCTGTGGTACTTTGGGCTTTTCCTGTTCGAGGAATTCTCTTCTTTTTTATCTCAAAAATCTCAAACCGTTTCCCCTGTGATAACTCTCACTTCTACCCTCTCTCCTGACACCATTTGATTTATAAAACACCGATTTTTTATTTTATTTATTTGGTCAAACTACCGATCTGTTAGATTATAGTTAGATTAGAAAGACAATGAAGTTCAAATGTTAGGTTAGAAAGACGACGGAGTTCGAATCCCGTTGTGATGCAAGAACGATACACATCTATATCACGTTCAAATGTTAGGTTAGAGAGACGACAGAATTCGAATCCCGTTGTGATGCAAAAACGATACACATCTATATCACAATCATAGATGATCACTTACAAAACCAACACTTCTAGTTAAACTTTTTCTGTACACCAGCGTTTGGGTTTTTCGTATTGGGCGCGTGCAGGTCACGCACCAGTCACGCTCTTGCCTTGTAAAGTTGTGTTGTTCCACTAACAAGAGATTTTTAGAGGTGTTTGGCACATCCCATGTTGTTATATAATTAGAGTATTTTTTATTTTTTTTTGTTTCGTTTCAGATATATTAAAAAATCTCTTCACTTACTAACACAAACATTTTTTTCATTTTTTTAATATAATAAATAAAAATGAAATATATTATAACTGCGCTGGTCAACGCTTTTGTGATTGGCTAGAATCCCTAGGAAGGCAAGAATTTGGATAAATATAAAAAAATTGAGAGGGTTGATTTTTGGGTCATTGTAACCGTTGAAAATCAAAATTCATGGTCGGCAATCACCAAGTTGTAACCAATAAAAGGGATTTGTATTTCATTTGGATTCAAATTATGGGAATTTTAGGAATTTTAATATCGTAGTTATTTATCGTATATCGTGTGGTCAGAAATTATTTTAAATTTTATTATTTAAAATTAAATATAAATAATATTTAATGAAAACTGATCATACGATGTACGATGAACGATCACGATGTGAAGATCTCTAAGATTCCCACAAAAAGGATTCGGAGAGAATTCACATCCCAATAAAAGGCTTGACGTTACTTTTAAAACATAAAAGATTTCCTTTGAGATTTGATTCAAAAATAAAATCCATTCAATTTCGATTTCAAGGTTAAATTTTGAATGCAATGTGATAGATAAGATAATATCTTCTCACCGTTTCTCTCCATGCGAATTTATATTTGGAATTTGGATGTGATAAAGGAGAATGTGCTTTTACGGTTACGTGAACGAAATACTGCTGTTGGATTTTTCTTTTTTTTTTTTTTTGTTTTTTTTTGGGAAAAAAATCATATTATTTACATTAAGAGCCTCACAATGAACTAACAATAATTTGGTTCAAATTCGCTTTTAGCGAAAATTAAACCTAAGACCTCTCACTTACTAGTGAAGAAGAATATTAATGAACCGTAGTACTAAGTAGCCGATTTTCAATACTACTATTGGATTATATGTAATTGGATAAGTTGGTCACTTAATTGGTGTGCCATTCACTTTAAACAGTAATTGTGGTAGATTAAAACCTTTCTCTCGGATAAAATAAAGGACAAAATAAATTAAAGGAGAGTAGCAAAAGTGTGAAGAAAGAGAAAATGCGTACAGGAAAATCATATTTATGTCCAAAATCTATATCTTCAAATATGTTTGCCTTATATCTCTTATTTGTTTTATTTTCCAATTATTATTATTTTTGGTAGCTGGCTTGATTTGAATTGTAGTACGCATTTATTTTTGTGGGATCTACTAATCTAGTACTGTATAGAAATCTCTCACATGTGGACCTCAAGCCCTATGGTTTAAAGAATGTCAAGCAAATGAACTAGCTTATATACTTTGAAATTTAAAAAAAAAAAAAAAATGAACTGGCTATACTTTATATGCATGTTACATGTTCACTGAGATGTGATTCCCCGACAGTTTGCCAACAGTTCATTTGTCAACTTGCAACAGTTATCATTTGGCTGGAATTGTATACTACTTTATATAAATATAAGAAAGCGAAAACTGGAATTGCATCACATTTACTGATCAAATTTCCGAGTTAGTACAAATAATTTGCCGGAACAAAATATTTGTATTTAATTTGACTAAATATTTTAACGAAATCATAGTTTTTATAGGTGGTGTGTGGTATGTATGAATGCTTGAAATTATAGTGAGCATTATAAGTATTTCTTTCCTAACAATGAGTTGGTTTACAGGAGCGGATTCCGGTCGAGGAAGTGTTTGAACAGTTGAAATGTTCCAAAGAAGGTTTGAGCTCGGAGGAAGGAGCCCAAAGGCTAGAGATTTTTGGTCCCAACAAGCTAGAAGAGAAAAAGGTCATTTTCCTAACAATATAACCAGCTTCTCCGCACGGGCGAGTGCAAGAGACATTTTCCTTTTACTACAACGATTACATACATTAAATTTTGTTTTTACTAGCTTTTAGTATAGTTTAGTTCATAATATCTAAATATTTGTTACTGATACAATGAACAGGAAAGCAAATTTCTCAAGTTCCTGGGGTTTATGTGGAATCCTCTGTCATGGGTCATGGAAGCTGCAGCCGTCATGGCAATTGCTCTGGCCAACGGCGAGGGGCAGCCGCCAGATTGGCAAGATTTTGTTGGTATTCTCTGCCTGTTGGTCATCAACTCTACCATCAGTTTTATTGAAGAAAACAATGCTGGAAATGCAGCCGCTGCTCTTATGGCTGGTCTTGCTCCTAAGACTAAGGTAATCCAAATCAAACATTTCAAAAGGGTCCTGGATTTCAGTGGCTTTGTACTCAAGTAACTAACTTTAGTTTTAAGGAGCCTTTTCAACAGTTCAAGAAAACCACACGAATAGTCACTGACATTAGTTGCACTAGACAAGATGCGGTGGCGTCTATTTATGTTGTTTTCTTGTAGCGCAAACATCACCGTTTTTGTTTTGTTAATAGAATCCATTCTCATATGTAGGCTAGTAGGGAATGTGGTAACATAATAAGATTTCTAATATTGGCTGCCTAGTGAATGTGGTAACATAATAAGATTTCTAATATTGGCACTCCTAGCGACATGTGTCATGAATCAATAACAAAATCAATAAATTTCTCACAGTTGTTTATGTTGCACAGAACAATTTAACAGACAGGCGATATGAGTCTCAGACGCTTATCATACAACTATGCACCTCGCTAATTGGAGGCAACAATATAATTCTTATGTATTTGATGGCGATGTATTTGTAGGTGCTTAGAGATGGAAAATGGAGCGAGGAGGATGCTGCGATTTTGGTTCCAGGGGACATCATCAGTATCAAATTGGGAGATATCGTCCCAGCTGATGCTCGTCTTCTCGAGGGTGATCCTTTAAAGATCGATCAATCTGCCCTCACAGGAGAATCACTTCCAGTGACCAAGCATCCAGGTGATGAGGTTTTCTCCGGTTCAACTTGCAAGCAGGGTGAAATTGAAGCTGTTGTTATTGCCACCGGTGTCCATACCTTCTTTGGGAAGGCTGCACATCTTGTGGACAGCACTAACCAAGTCGGACACTTCCAGAAGGTGCTCACTGCCATCGGGAACTTCTGTATCTGTTCCATTGCCATTGGAATGGTGATTGAGATCATAGTCATGTACCCAATTCAGCACCGCAAGTACAGGAGTGGAATTGACAATCTCTTGGTGCTCTTGATTGGAGGCATTCCCATTGCCATGCCCACTGTCTTGTCCGTGACAATGGCTATTGGTTCTCACAGGCTATCTCAGCAGGGTGCCATCACCAAGAGGATGACTGCCATTGAGGAAATGGCGGGTATGGATGTGCTTTGCAGTGATAAGACAGGAACACTAACTCTTAACAAGCTTAGTATCGATAAAAACTTGATTGAGGTGTTTGCAAAGGGTGTGGAGAAAGATCATGTCATTCTTCTAGCTGCAAGGTCATCCAGAACTGAAAACCAGGATGCCATTGATGCTGCTATGGTTGGAATGCTTGCCGACCCAAAGGAGGTATAAATCATTTCCAACTTTTCTTGTATGCTCTATAATTGGTTCTTCATTAATTCTGGGATGGAATTTTCAATGGATATGCTCATCTTAATGAATTCATTTATACGCAGGCCCGAGCTGGTATTAGAGAGGTGCACTTCTTACCATTTAATCCCGTCGACAAGAGAACTGCTTTGACTTACATTGATTCTGATGGAAACTGGCATAGAGCAAGCAAAGGTGCCCCTGAGCAGGTACTTCTGTTTTTCCTATAGTTACCTGGTGCATTACATTATTGAAAGGTAAGCGTTCATACTCACAGACTAATGAATTGATTTCTGTAATTAGATTTTGGACCTCTGCCTCTGCAAAGAAGATTTCAAGAAGAAGGTTTTTAACATTATTGACAAATATGCTGAACGTGGGCTTCGGTCATTGGCTGTTGCTAGACAGGTTTTATACTCAACCTTGACGTTTTTAGTATCTCTTGCACTTTTTTCAGTTTTATAAGAAGTAGAGCACCCTCTTATCATTGTGATTGGTATATGTTTACAGGAGGTGCCTGCGAAAACAAAAGAAAGTTCTGGTGGTCCATGGCAGTTCGTTGGATTGTTGCCTCTTTTCGACCCTCCAAGACATGATAGTGCAGAAACCATCCGCCAGGCTCTTAACCTTGGTGTAAATGTTAAGATGATTACTGGTAAGTCGGTTAATATTCAACCTACTTTAATGGATTCATTCTTATTTTGTGTGTGGTTGTGCTTACTTGCTGTCGCCATTTCTGTGTCTGCAGGCGATCAACTTGCCATTGCCAAGGAAACTGGTCGGAGACTTGGAATGGGAACAAACATGTACCCATCTGCTTCCTTACTTGGTCAACACAAGGATGAAAGCATCGCTGCCCTTCCTATTGAAGAGTTAATTGAGAAGGCTGACGGGTTCGCTGGAGTGTTTCCAGGTGAATACTTTTGAGCAGTGATTGATTAGAGGGTTTCTCTGTTTTCTAATACGGAAAGTGATTTTTTCTTACACATCTTCTTGCTTCTTGTAGAGCACAAATACGAAATTGTGAAGAAGTTGCAGGAAAGAAAGCACATTTGTGGAATGACTGGAGATGGTGTCAATGATGCCCCTGCACTGAAGAAAGCAGATATCGGAATTGCTGTTGCTGATGCTACAGATGCTGCACGAAGTGCTTCCGACATTGTTCTTACAGAACCCGGATTGAGTGTCATCATTAGTGCAGTGTTGACCAGTAGAGCTATTTTCCAGAGAATGAAGAATTACACTGTTAGTTTTCCTGCCTTTCTCATCAAAAAACCACTCTGATCGAACAGTTTATGATGGAAAGTCTAACGTTTTCCTCCTGTTTTGTTTTCTTTGTCTTTTGCAGATCTATGCAGTTTCTATCACCATTCGTATTGTGGTAAGTAAATAGTGGTGGTTTAACAATTTGTGGTTTCTCTCCCTAATCAAGTCTTTATCTAATTTTTTTTATTTATTTTTTGGCATACATTGCAGTTCGGTTTCATGTTCATTGCTCTCATATGGAAGTTCGACTTCTCACCCTTCATGGTTTTGATTATTGCCATATTGAACGATGGTAAGTTTTTAGGAAGCGAACTGTCAAATAGTATATGATATATATTTATGTGACTGCTGACACCATGCACTCGTTAAATTTTGAAGGCACAATTATGACAATCTCAAAGGATAGAGTAAAGCCATCTCCCCTGCCTGATAGCTGGAAATTGAAAGAGATTTTTGCTACTGGGATTGTGCTTGGAGGTTACTTGGCACTGATGACTGTTATCTTCTTCTGGTTAATCAAAGAAACCGACTTCTTCTCTGTAAGATGATCTTTATTATGCTTTTCTCTTTTCTGTCCATCATTTTTTATTCAGAAACTTTCATGAAGTTCAGTTCCCAATATGCATTTTCTGCTCATTATTTTGCAGGACTCATTTGGTGTAAGATCCATAAGGGAGAAACCTGAGGAACTAATGGCTGCCTTGTACCTGCAAGTGAGTATTGTGAGCCAGGCCCTCATTTTTGTGACTCGATCCCGTGGCTTCTCCTTTATGGAACGACCTGGAATGCTTCTAATGAGTGCTTTCATGATCGCGCAACTGGTAAGAGGAATGCCGCTTATATCCTCTCTTAAATAAGCAAGTTTTTATAGAAGTTATAGAAAGCTGAAGATTACCCGTCTTCAGGTTGCAACTTTGCTTGCAGTATATGCCAAATGGGGTTTCGCAAGAATACACGGAGTTGGTTGGGGATGGGCTGGTGTCATCTGGATCTACAGCATTGTATTCTATTTCCCACTAGACTTTATGAAATTCGCCATTCGATATATCTTGAGTGGAAAGGCGTGGCTCAACTTGCTAGAGAACAAGGTAAATCTTTGTTCTTTCGAATAGAAGGTGAAATCGTTTAGTTTGATCGGTGAAGTCAAAGTTTTCTAATGATTTATCCTACTGTAACAGACTGCCTTTACCACCAAGAAAGATTATGGAAAAGAAGAAAGAGAAGCTCAATGGGCTCATGCTCAAAGGACACTTCATGGTCTCCAAGCACCGGAATCTTCTAGTATCTTCAATGACAAGAACAGCTACAGAGAGCTGTCTGAGATTGCTGAGCAGGCCAAGAGACGAGCCGAAGTTGCAAGGTAAGCTACCATTCAGAATTTCAAATGTTACCTACAGGAAACAATTCATTTCCCAATTCCTGTTACATAACATCACTTTCAAAGTTATATGAATGATGGGTAATGTTCTCTTGTTAGAAATCTGGCAAGTTATGTTGCCATATTGTAAATTTCGACCATACTACGAGCTCAGTAGTCCAGATTGACAGCCTAGCAACATGTTGACATAACTTGTCACATATTCTGGCAAGAAAACATTTTCCTATAAATGACAGTATCTTCCTGCGTGCCATCGGTTTATTGAAACCGAATATCTTGTTAATTTGTGGTTGTAGACTTCGGGAGCTTCACACTCTCAAGGGACATGTGGAATCAGTGGTGAAGCTGAAGGGCCTGGACATTGACACAATCCAGCAGCATTATACAGTGTAACAATCCAGAACAAACGCTACCTGGGAAAGAAAGGGCCGGGGTTCAACAATGTAACAAATTAATGAGGAGAGATAGAGGAAGAAAGAAAGACAAATCGAAAGCAGGCCTAATTAGTTATACATTTCTAGATATGTTGGAGAGCATGTCTGTGCTATATATAAAAACTCTCCTTCGTTTTATATTTGCATTCTAATGTATTTCAAGTGCAAGATAAAGGGTTGTATTTGGTTTATTTTTGCTCTTCTAAGGGGCCAAACAATGTCCTGCAGTTTTCTAGTCATAATCTACTTTCTATCTTT
Source organism: Pyrus communis (assembly GCF_041283825.1). Taxonomy (NCBI): domain Eukaryota; kingdom Viridiplantae; phylum Streptophyta; class Magnoliopsida; order Rosales; family Rosaceae; genus Pyrus; species Pyrus communis. The sequence continues at coordinate 12,638,051 of NC_142577.1, forward strand.
CTTTGATAGTGTGCACCATTTTCTATCCACTCTTTTAGCGTTTATCTAATGCAGGATGTGAGATAGCATTAGAACGCTGATGGCACAACCCTCGGATGCTGACCATGTTCGTTCAAGCGCTCTGACATTCTGTACTATTCCTGCATTAGAGAACAATTGCTCACTCTTCTGCTAATACCATAGCAGGCCTGTTGTCTATCACTTTTGAATTGCATGGAAACAATTATAACCACTGTTGTAAAAATCTCCGCCTAACGCCACCTAGGCCCTAGTCACCGTCTAGGTGATAGGCGGCTAATCACCGCCCCGATTAATGCCTAGGCTTTTGAAAATTAAGAAAGGGCACTTAAAAGGCACCAACCTAGGCTGCCTAGGCACCTGCCTAGACCCGCCAAGGCACCCGCTAAGGTTGCAACTCACTTAGACAGAAAATAAATAACTTTCATTTTGAATTTTTTTTTATTTTTAAAAAACTGTAAGAAACTTGTTGAATACTTAAATAAACACACATTATAGGCTTCTTCCAATACTTCATAATATATATATCATTCTATTTTGTAGTTTATGATGAAATTATATATATTTGAAGTATAAACACACTTATTTACGTGAAATATTATAGATTTACTTAAATCCACCTAGTCTCCGCCTAGCCGCCAGGCCCCAACCCTTCTCTCGACTAGCGCCTAACGTCTTTTAGAACCTTGATTATAACAGGAGAGTCTGACTATATGGTAGAGATAACTTAGAACCAAAGATTTACCTTGTTCTCTAGCAAGTTGAGCCAAACCTTTCCCCTACAATGGATGGCGAATTTCATCCATTCTGGTGGAAAATAGAAGACGATGCTATAAATCCAGTTGACACCGGCCCATCCCAACCAATGCTGTGTATTCTTGCAAAACCCCAGTTGGCACAAACATCATCATCTGTCTATACCATGTATAAAAAACTCGTTGTATTTAAAAGAAGATTTATGTGGCATTGTTCTTACCAGCTGCACGATAATGAAAGCACTGACTAAAAGCATTCCAGGGCGTTCCATTAGTTTCTAAGGACTCTCTCTTATGGATCTTACACCAAATTTTTCCTCCAAAACCATGAGCAGAGAATGCATATTGAAAACTGAACATGACAGTTTATATAAAAAAGATGGACAGAATAGCATAACGAAGATCATCTTACAGAAAACAAATCGTTTCTTTGATAACCACCGAGAGTAATCCCGGTAGCAAAAATCTTTGCATAAACATGTTGCTTACAAACTTTAGAGCAACTCAAAGAGGCTATTTAAAACTTTTTGGCTAGATAATTTTAATAAGAAAACCAAGAAAATCTAGTTTCAAGATACTCTTACGGAGGAGGAGAGAGAATTTAACAAAATAAATAAACATGCTACTCATAAGTTGTAGACCTTCTCAAAGATGCTCTTCTTTTGCATCTTGCCAAGGTATTTCAACAAGAAATCCAGTAAAGTATAGCTCCAAGAGACTCTTTAAATGGCTCTTAATTAACAAAATGAATAGTCACTTCACCTCGCTGATGGCAGAAGGAAGACGAGAGACACAATAACAAAAGCTAAACTTTAAAAGAAGCATCAAAATTCTCCAACTTTTTAACCCTCAAGGGTTTGTTAACATAAAGTGTGGTCAGAGATGTTAAGTTCAACTAACAAACTAAAATAGTTTTTCAACACTGTTCGCTAGTGTAGATATGTAAATTTTGTTCCATACAAATGATGTATCACAAAGCTCCATGTGGCGCATGACTCATCACAAATGGACAAGTCATCAATGACATGTGGCACAAATCAAAGCAAATGAAGGATAAAACCTTCCCAAAAATCAGCACAAGGGAGAAACACCCTTTAAATTCGGCAAAAGGGTTTAGATTGGTCCTAAAACCGGAAAGAAAGTTAAGGCATCTTCATAAAACAAGCAAGAATAGAAGATTGCTCACAAAATAGGCAACAAGGCCTCATAATTTCGGCCAAGGGAGTAAAGTGGCTGAAATTAAGACACAAAACATGCCTAAATTCCCCCATGGACAAATTAGGACATAAATCAAAGCCAAATCCACCCAAAGGCAAGCTTTGAGAAGCCTATAAATACAAGGTCCTCCCACAAGCATAAGGGTAAAAAAAAATCTCTACATAGAAGAACCTCTACCAAAACTTGGAAGACTAATATGCTGCCAAAGTTCTCTTCGAAGAACATTCAACCAAAGCCGAAGCACTTCCTTGAAGAATCAATAAGCACTTATGCCGATTCCTTCAAGACTTTGTTGCAAGCTTATAAACATGTAGCAACGTTTGTTTCAAGATCAAGTCGCCAAGACCTTTGAAGCAATGAAATCCCGCATTAAACACTACGTTTGCCGCATCCTTGAGGTGAGATCATCCACGCGTTGTTTTCAAACTGAAAACTTGAAGCAATCGTTCAACTGTTCATCGAAGATTAAGTCATCACGACCCTTGGATCAACAATCAGGCATTTACATCAAATTTGAAGACTGAATCAGAGAAAAAGTTGTAAATAGAGATTGTAACCTACAAATTCAAATCAATACAAATCTACTTTGTACACGTCTTCTCGTTTCATTTGAACCAGAATTTTCATGTTTACAAATTTAGCACGCCCAGTAGGACCTCTCTGCCTCTCATCTCTATCTTTAAATCTAGAAAAAAAAAAGCACAAATGGCATCAAGGAAGGATCAAGCTGTTCCTGCTACCAACGCAAAGAAAAAGGGCATCCTTGTCGCAAGTGGTGGCACTTTGGGTGTCGCAACCCGAAGCAAGACGAGAACTCTCTCTGCCATGCCTTCCACCCTTCTATCAACTCTGCCAAAGGACCAAGAGCACCCCAGGCACGAACCTGTGATCACCCTGGCCTCGCTAATGGAAGCTTTTACCGTTAACACTACCCTCGTCAAGACCTTCCCTACGCCCGTCAAGATCTCTTCCAAGAACAAAGCGAATGAGATAAAAAGAGGTGAGCCTTCTCGCACCCAAGATAGGTAAAAAAACATCTTGAGGGAGCTGGAGCAAAAGACGTATCCTTTTCTGGACTCTGACATGGTTGCAATGCTAAACGATTTGTTGGAGAAAAAGGTGATCGAGTTACCTTAGTGCAAGCGCCCAGAAGAGATGAATCGCGTTAATAATCATAGGTATTGCAGATACCATTGTATCGTGAACCATCTAGTTGGTAAGTGCTTCATCCTCAAGGAGCTCATCATGAAGCTGGCACAACAAGGGCAGATTGAACACGACCTTGAAGACACAGCAACAATGCATACTCCTGCAATTGTGTTTGGTTCATTCGATCCTGTGCCTCTCCAAGTGATACATGATCATTCCCACTCATGCTCAAGCCACACAGCACCTTCTATACAACCATCACTGGGGGCAGGTGACCAAAATGCACTTACTAACGATACAAAGGGGTGGACACTAGTACCCTACAAAAAGACAAGGAAACCAAGACCATAACCCGTAAAACCAAAAGTGGAACAAGCGAGAACGCACCTCCACTGCAACAATATAAAGCCCAAGAAAAACGTAAGAGCTGCTAAGCCGACATACGCTAGGGAGCCTAAGGAGCAAGAGCCATGCATTCTTGTCTCTTTGCACAAGTACTTCCCAAAGAATTTCTTCCAACGGTGCACTACCGCTGCCTGTCACATGGTTGAAATAGAGAGAGAATAGTCATCAAAAGGCAAAGCCATCGCCGTCAAGAAAGAGAAAACTCCCACGCTTGAAGAAAGCCTGGCGTCATACTTTAGCATCGAGGAGGCGTTACAATTGCTCAAAGAGATGCGTAGAGCACTAATATCGATCTTGGCGAGTCCCAACGACCACGAAGTGCAAGAAAGCAATGACAAAGGCTTGGAGCTTCGGCCACATGAGTACACTACATGTTGTGCCACCCATGATGCAATCACCTTCAATGAAGAAGACTTGCTGCTAGGGTCAAAGCCTCACAACCGTCCTCTTATCGTCTCTAGATACGTGAAGGAGCACAAAGTCAACTGCATGCTTGTAGATGGTGGTTCAGCCATAAACATCATGCTAAAGTCAACAATGACTGCAATCGACATCAAGGTGGGTGAACTTACCCAAAGCCGTTTACTAATCCAAGGTTTCAACCAATGAGGGCAAAGAGCGATGGGCATGGTTCGCGTCGAGATAACCATTTGTGAACTCAAGTTGAACACGATATTCCGTGTGATTAACGCGAGAACTTCCTACAGTTTGCTTTTGGGAAGACCTTGGATCCATAAGAATGGAGTGGTGTCGTCCACCCTTCACCAATGCTTAAAATACTACTGAGAAGAAGTGAAGGTGATACAAGGTGACACCAAGCCATTCATTGAAGTCCAATCACATTTCGCGGATGCCAAGTTCTACATGGAAGAAGATACAATGCCAGAAGCTCTTCCAAAAAAGATCAAGTCCACAGGCAAAGCCGCACCCAAAAAGAAGGAGTAGCAAGCCGTGCCTAAAGAGCAAGAAGGGGAAGCCATGTCATCTTCAAGCAAAAACGATGATCCTGCTAAGCCCGCAACAACCAATGGGAATGTGACGCCCTCAAAAGGATCAAACACACCCGTCTTTCTATACATCGCGATGTCGAGAAGAAAGAGTGGGCAATCCTCATTCGAAACAAGCAAAGTCGACATATAGCTGCACAAAGACGACATAAAGCTGCTCAAGGCAAATGCAATTTTACCTCTGACACAGCTAGGCGATGCTAAATCTCAAAACCATCGCAAGGCTTCATACAACCCTTGCCAAAAGGGACGAAAGCAAGCTCTCTTCCAACCAAGAGGACCAAAGAAGGCTTCGACCCAAACGCCTACAAACTCATGTCAAAGGCTGGGAACGATTTCACTTCCTCTTCAAATCTTAAGAAGAATGCAAACACCGTCAACTATAAAGAACGTGACCTTATTGAGACTCAAAAGAGGTTGAAGGAGCATGGTTACGGAGTTGACAATAACAACGCTGGACTTGGCTTCACACCAAATACACCCGTGAAGATTTCAAGAAAAGCAAAAAATGCTAGCACTCAACACATCAGCGTACGCGTTGGACAAAATAAAGAAGAGCCTAAACCCACCCCTCGAACATCAGTCTTCGATGGGTTGAATTGTTCAAAACCCAGAATTTCGACACTTGATCGCATTAAAGGTTAAGAATGAACTTTCCTCTTCAAACAACTTAACACGCCAACACCCCAAAGCTCTATCTTTGAAAGGTTGTCAAAACCTATGAAACAAAGCAACACGGCTAGTTCTCCTCCGCGACGGTCTGCTTTGGAAAGACTTGTAGAGACCAAGAAGACTTATAGGAAGAGGAAAACAGTGCCAAAGGAAGAAAAGCTTAATTCCTTCAAGGATAAAGTGCTAAGTAACCTTATAAGTTGACACAAGAGGACAACTAAAGGTAAAGAAGTGCACCATCTTCCACACTAGCCAATCTTTACTCTAACAAGCCCAAGTAGACGACACTGAAGAGGAGGTCCAAGACGTTTTCCACATCATGATCCAAGATGACAAAGAAGACGAGGTTCCCGAGGAGGATGTTACTGTTGTGCCACCACAACTCAAAAACTGGGAGAGGGGGCAAGCCACGATTGATGATCTCAAGGAGCTCAACCTAGGCATAAGCGAGGAACCAAAGCTTATCTTTGTAAGTGCACTACTAAGTGCAAATGAGATCGAGGAGTACTACTAACTGCTCTTGGAGTACAAAGACGTCTTTGCTTGGAACTATAAGGAAATGCCCGGCCCTGACCCTACCATTATCTTGCATCATCTGGTAGTTAAGCCTGGAATGCAATCGATAAAGCAAACTCAAAGACGCTATCAATTTGAACTCATCCCACAAATTGAGGCCTAGATTGACAAGCTAATCAAAGCATGCTTCATTCGAGAGGTGCAATACCTTAAGTGGATCTCTAACAACGTCATTGTCCTTAAAAAATCTAGACAAATACGTGATTGTGTAGACTTCCAAGACCTCAACAACGCTTGCCCAAATGATGACTTTCCCTTGCCAGTCATTGAAATCATGGTGGACGCAACCACTGGCCACTAAGTGCTATCATTCATGGATGACTCATCTGGGTACAATCAAATATGCATGGCTCCCGAAGATGAGGAACTAACAGCCTTCCGTACCCCAAAAGGTATCTACTGTTACAAGGTAATGCCCTTTGGTTTGAAGAACGCTGGAGCCACATATCAACGCGCTATGCAGAAGATCTTCAACGACATGCTACACAAAAACATAGAATGTTACGTAGATGACATAGTTGTCAAGACCAATAAAAGATTCGATCACTTGAAGGATTTACGAATGGTGTTCGACAAACTACAACACTACAACCTTAAGATGAAGTCGTTAAAATGTGCATTTGGCGTCACCTCTGGGAAATTCCTTGGCTTTATAGTCAAGCATTGTGGCATTGAAGTGGACAAGTCAATTAAGGCCATTCAAAGCATACTCGAGCCAAGGAATCTACATGAGCTGAAAAGTCTACAAGGACAGCTTGCCTTCATAAGACGCTTCATTTCCAACCTCGCCAGATGTTGTCAACCCTTCAGTCGACTCATGAAGAAAGACGCTCCATTCTTATGGGATGACGCCAGCCGCAATGCCTTCGAAAACATAAAAAAGTACCTAGCAAGCCCACCTGTTGTATGAGCTCCCATGCCTGGAAAGCCACTTATCCTATACATTGATACATAAGAAAGTTCCATTTGAGCACTTTTAGTGCAAGAAAATGAAGGCCAAAAGGAAAGAACACTCTATTACCTAAGTAGAACCCTTACTAAGGTTGAGCTTAACTACACCCTAATCAAAAAGATGTGACTTGCCTTAGTCTTTGCTGTCCAAAAGCTCAGACACTACATGCATGCTTACACCATCCACTTGATTACCAAAACTGACCTTTTCAAATATGTCATGTCCAAGCCAGTTTTGACGGGGCGACTAGCAAAATAGGCATTGCTTCTTAATCAATACGAGATCATCTACGTTCCAGCTAAAGCCATCAAGGGACAAGCACTAGCAGACTTCCTTGCCGATCATTCAATCCCAGTCAACTGGAAAATCTCAGATGACTTGCCTGACGAGGAGGTGTTCTACGTCGACATCTTTCCGACATGGACAATGTTCTTTGACGAATCTGCACGAAAAGACGGAGTGGGGGCAGGAGTAATATTCATGCCACCACAAAGACAAATACTACCCTATTCATTCCAGCTAAACAAGTTATGCTCCAACAATGTCGTTGAATACCAAGCACTAATTATCGGACTCTAAATGGCGATCGACATGGAAATCACAACGCTAGAAGTGTATGGGGACTCCAAGCTCATAATCAATCAACTATTGACTGACTATGAAGTGAGGAAAGATGATCTCTTCCCATACTTTCGGCTAGCAACTAAAATATTACGAAAGTTTGAGGCCGTAATGCTAGAACATGTGCCAAGAAAAGAAAATCAAATGGCAAACTCTCTCGCTAACTTAGCCTCAAGTATGGCGTTAGGAGAAGATGAAGATGCAGACATGCCAGTTTGCCAAAGATGGGTAATCCTGCCTGTCATTGAAATGCTACTGGATGATACAAAGAGTGGAGATAGCAGTTGATCGACTACTTGGAGCATGGAAAGCTTACGGACGATCCTAGACACCGTTTTGAAATATGTTGAAGAACACCTTGCTTCCTCTACTACAAAGGAACACTCTACCGACGCTTTTTTGAATGAGCACTTCTAAGATGCCTAGGTAAGGAAGAAATTAATCAAGCCATGGAAGAAGCACACTCAGGCGTATGTGAAGCACATCAATCTAGACCAAAGCTGCACTTCCAGCTTAAAAGGATGGGCTAGTACTGGCCAAGCATGGTGAATGATTGCCTGGAACACGCCAAAAGGTGCCAAGCCTATTAATTCCATGCCAACTTCATACATCAACCGCCTGAGCCATTACACCCTACTGTTGCTTCATGGCCATTTGATGCATGAGAATTGGATGTCGTGGGACCAATTGCACCAAAATTATCTGCCGAAGAGGCCTACATCCTAGCCACAACAAATTACTTCTCCAAGCGACCTGAAGCCGTACCCCTAAGGAAAGTCGAAAAGGAAACTGTCGTCCGTTTCATCAAAGAACATATCATCTATCGATATGCTACATCATCACCAACAACGAAAAATAGTTCTCCAACCGACTCGTGGACAAGCTTTGCAAGAAATACAAGTTCAAGCAGCACAAGTCTTCCATGTATCATGTTCCGGCCAACAGTCTTGCAGAAGCATTCAAGAAAATGCTATGCAACCTCTTAAAAAAAGGTGATCAGCCAAACAAAGAGAGTCTGACATGAAAGAATAAACGAAGCACTTTGGGCATATAGGACAGCACATAGGACTCATACCCATCACTTGAAAATCAGATCCCTTCACTAAGGATGACTATAGAAGAAGGCTTGACTGAAGAGGAAAACATAAAGTTGCAACTTCAAGAGTTGGAAGCACTCGACGAAAGGAGGCTTGGAGCTCAACAACACTTGGAATACTACCAAGCATGGTTATCCAAGGTGTTCAACAAGAAGGTCTGCCCAAGGTCTTTCCAAACTAGAGATCTTGTCTTTAGCATTACGAAGGCCCATCATCACAATTCACAAGACAAAAAGCAAGTTCACATTAAAGTGGGATGGACCTTATGTAATACAAGAGGTCTACACCAACGGTGCCTATTTAATCATGGCGGAATATGGCTTGAAGATCGGCCCCATTAATGGAAGATTCTTGAAGCGATACTACCCTTAAGGCAAACACTCAATGATCCTCACCTGCACGAGCCTAAACTGCAAACGGCACAACACTCTTCACCTACATGAGTCTAAATTGCAGCCGGCACTAAATGACACACAACACCCTGATAGGAGCATATTTATGCGACTTTGTTAGTTTAATTCCTTGCATTTAGTGAGTAAGTTTCTACTTATTATAGTAATTTAATTTATTTTCGTGTGTTTGGAGGTCCAATTGACTAAAGTGACAAGAAAAGGCAATTTGGAGCATTTTAGAGCAGTTTTAGGCTTGGAATGGATAGCACATGCATGGAGCAAGGTGGATGGACAAATTGAAGTTCAAGAAGGGCTAGGAATATGCTAAAGAGTTGAAGAAATTAATTCAAGACTTGGAAGACAAGGAATCAGCTACAAAGAAGGAAACATTATCCAAGTTACCTTATTTTGACTTAGTCAATCATAATGTTTTCTTACTTATGTTTCAGCTGCCAAGAGGATCCCTAATTATATTGGGACACTTAAATATATGTTCTAGAAGGCCTAAATCCTATCCCTAAAGAGGATGCTCCACCTATCCCTTTTCTTGCCATGCAAGACATGCTACTTATATTCATAAGTAATGGAGGTTGCTAGTCACAATCGTGTTAAGTAAATTCCTGGCAGGAGTATCATGTTGTTCATAGTTACGAATGCCTTGTCAATGCTTATGATTTTCACAAAGCTTAATGATCTTTGATTGTATCTCTATTATGCTGTTCATGTAGGGAACTATTAAAGAATAATTTGGTTGCCGATGCGTTGTCCATCCAATTCAATGACTTAAGGAAAATCTAAGGGTTAATTAGTGCTATTCACGGTTAATCTGGGGCATTGAGGTTCATGGTTTATTGGAAAAGCAACTGGAAATCAATTTGTATGCAAGTGTGGTATGTGTGGAGAAGGACCCTCTAGCTAGCCAATCACCCATATTTTCCCCCAATTTCGTGCCAAACTTGTTTAAGTCTTTAATCTACTTATCTTTACTTTAAATTCGTCAAAAACCGAATCCCCTTTACTTTGTTGTGTCAAATTAGTTAGAATCTGTCCAAACTTGTGTTTTTAAGTGTTTTGAGTCAACTTAAAATTAATTTTCATCCAAATCACCCTTTAGTGTCTAGTTTGAGTCTACTTGATTATTTTATGTTGTTTTGAGTCTCTTTAGTTTGTTTCAAGTTCTTTGAGTCTAGTTAAGTGTTTTTAAGCCTAGTTTTGTGTTTTGAGTCAGTTTTAAGTAGATTAGCAATCCCTCCTAATCCCCAGCCTAGAACGATCCCTACTTACATCTTTACTACAATTGTCAATAAGAGGGTTTAATTTGTGTGCTATTATATATCACATCACACTCCTTGTTCGCATGAGCTTAAAAAGCGATACCCAACGCTCCTGGCTCACAAGAGCATAAACTGTGGATGGCAAAACCAAAACAAAAACAAAAACATAAAAAAAAAATAAATAAATAAAAGAAAAAAAAAATCACCTTCATAATCCCCATTAAAATCGCCAACATCCATTTGAACTACATCATGACTTGATCCCTCCACAACCAAAGGTACGTAGGCAACTTGAAACTTCAAAACTTTAAGTATAGTCACATCATCAACAAAACACAAACACTATGAAGAATGAAGAGCAAATTCAAATATGAATACTTTATTTCTTTAAAGAAATTTTTTTTTTTTGGCTACAAAGCCTTATTACAAAAATGAGCAAAGGCAAAGAAGGCTTAAAGCACAAAAATGGAAGACACTACTTGAAAGCTATGTCCCTAAAACTACGGCGACTATCTTCAAGCAAGCCTTCCAAAGTCCTCAAAGTCTTTACGTCGATAGGAGACAAGGTAGGCACTTCCATGGCCGCACCATTCTCTTGCTCTAGGCGTAAAATCTCTTGATGATGGGAAAGTGTAGCTTCCTGCTCTGAGAGAACAACTTGAAGTCACGATGCTTTGGTTTCAAATTGTTCTCGCTCACACACCAACGCTTCTAGCCATGCCTGGACATAAGCTAAAGAAGTCCCTATAACTTGATCACCTTATGTCGTTGAGCTTTAATCTCTGGACTCAATTTCTTCAAGGAAATGGCATGCAAGAAAGAATACTCAGTTGAGGTAGCCATAAGTTCGGCAATCTTGGTTCTTAAGAGCGAGGAATCAACATTAAGATGGTCAATTGCAAAGCAAGCTTCAATAAGTCCTCATCGAGCAAAGCAAGGTCCTCTAACGGGCACTTGAAAATACTCTACTCAATATGGCTCTTAAGATCCATGGGCGTGCGAAGCTAATGCGATGGATAAATTGCTCCGTGCCATTAAGGTTCAGCCCCTTCAAAGAGATCTCAGAGCTAGCCGGCAAAGGTGTTAGACGCATGACGGGTTTTTGCACACCATCACCTGCACACAGCAAGCTTGGGTAACTTGCTAGATTTAGAATGAGTTCTACACCAGGCGGATCCCTAATCTCCTCGGCCATAGGAGGATCGCCTCCAAATAACATCTCCATATAGGAATGAACACCCATGTTCTCCAAGTCAAATTAAGGAGGCTCAAACATCTTCTCTTTCTTGAGATGGAAATTTACATCGCTATCATCCAAAGAATCTTCGCATGGTCGCTTATTCAAAACTTGTTGACATTGCCGCAGAACAAGCTCATCTTCGTGCAAATAAACTTCATCGCCCTCCCCTTCAGAAGCATCGAGATGTTGGGAAGATGAGCATAGACGTTGATGAGCTAAAGTCACAGATCTATCTTGCAAAGGCACTGCACTCGCACAATCAAGAGGTGCCAGTTGCACAGTAACCGTATAATAACCCTCTCTTGGCTTATCATTATGTGAATAAGAAGAATTAGTACCACTTGCTGTCCTCAAGTTGAATGAACGAAGGTATAAGTCATCTACAAGACATCACCGCGTTTGAACAAAGATGTGGTCTATCCTCAAGCCCTTACAACTTCTAAATAGCACTTGCGCCTGCGAATCATTAAGACTCTTTGCGACAAGCATGCTAGAATACCTCGTCATCAAAGGCCCTGGCTTGACTGGAGTTGGTGAAGAAAGCCCTGGCTTGTCTAATATTGATGAAGAAAAATGAGTGCCGAAGTACTCACCCAACCAACCTACACATAGTGGTAGGGAAGTACTGCAACACGATCTTCGGTGCTCGCCAAGTTTGAAACAATGCTCAAGCAGTTGTAAATATTGGCTAAGACTGGAATACTAAGACTAAAGGATTCACCTGTAGCCATTTTGCTAGCAACTTTGAAAACTCCGAGACGGATAAGGTTGACGTCGTCTTTGGGGAAAACAAACTTACAAAGCTAACTAGCTAAGAGAGTGGCTAGGTAAGATTCTTCCAAGTGCTTTGGTGCTATGCCAAGATCCTCAAATGCTCTCAACTCAGCAGGAACACGGCGCGCAGGTGGACCAATAACACCTGACAGGATCTGAGTCTCTCTTCGGCCTGGTTGTCTTGTTGCGGCCACTTTTCTTCGAAGGCCTCTTGTACTTCATGGCATCCCAGTACCAAAATCGAACCCATGAAGAAATCTTTATGCTTGATTTACCTTGAGCCTCCTGGGAAAGCTTGTGATACACCCAACAAAAATAATGGTAAATCGCAGGTAACCTCATCATAAAATTTCCCCTGGATCGGCAAGCCTCCTATCTTGTGGAGGTCCTAAAGTGAAATCAACATCTCCCCTTGAGCTGTGTGAAGGGTGTTGGTTGTTGAACACCATTGCTCGAAGAACACACGAAGGACAAAAGGATGGCGATCGTAGCTAAACAAAGATGCGTACACAACGTGATAAAGGCCCACTTTGGTAAGCACATCTTTGGATTGGCTCAAGACATCTTCAAGCCACTCCTAGTAAAACTCAACATAGGCAACTTCCCCAGTAGTCGACAAGGCACTACTCCAAGTCACAGATCTGCTGCGGATGCCATCACCAAGAAGCTCAAACGAAGTCGATGAATTATCATGAACATGATGCGAAGGATTCAAAACTAGAACCTTCGACGTACATGCCTTATTCTTCGTAGTTGATTGACCAAAGTCCATTACCTTCCAAGACTCTTCAGAAGACCATGACTTGATGTGCATTGAGTTATCTTTTATAGGAAGAACAAGTGCCCTTGGTCCAGTCAACGGCGCACAGAGCTTCAATGTCGTTCCCTTATCTTGCGAATCACCTTCCTTCATGAGAATGCTGATGGTATTGTTCTTGAAACACTTGAAAAATACCATGGCTGCAACAAAACAAACAAGGCAACATAAGCAAGAGTACGGCATGACAAGAAAAGAAAAGAAAAGAAATTTCTTTTTGCTTCGCCAAAACAAAAGACGTGCGAGACTAACCTCGTGAGTGTTAGAGGATGATGTTGATGAAGTCGCAGTAGTGAAAGAAATCAGCCACAAAGCTTGATCGAGCACAACAAAGTGAGCACCGGCAAGGGGCAAGCCAACGTCACCACTGACCAAAAGACACTACACAGCGTTAAAACGCTCTAATCTTTTGCACAACCCCGCACGATAAAAGTGACGCACTGTAACAAGCTCCAAGCAGCAACTGCAAGGCACGGCAGTGGCAGCAGCGACAAGAGGCACGACTACGTCACCATCGAGGAAAGTTGTGACCAAAAGCCATTACACAGCGTAAAAGTGCTGCAGTCCTTACACTACGCCACACGGTAAAAGTGACGCACAACAACAAGCTCCAAGAAGCAACAACAAGAATGTCAAGCATAGGAGCAAAGAAAACCCACGATTCCAAGTAGCTATGAAATGCAGGGCAAGAGGAGTTGTGTTGTGGAAAAAATATACGCCCAATTGTCCTATATAAGGGTCAATTGCTTCCTAATGTTATAAGGGAAATACATACCCAAATAGCAAATGGAAGTTCAAAACAAGAAAGCACATTCCCACCAAAAGAAGGAAGCAAACTCCAAGCAAAAAGATGACAAGTTTTAGCCAATCTGCGCAGGTAGGACGTTTTTGGTGCCAACTTAACTTTCCGGAAGGGTTTTGATGCAAGGCCAATTGGAGAAGGGAGATAAGTGGCTAAGGATCATTGTGTCCAAATTTCATAATTTTCCCTAAAGCCAAACATTCCAAGTTTCAAAGTCATTCCCACCGAAATTGCTTTCCCATCAAGAATTACGCAGCTATAGGAAAATGCAAAGTTGAAGGCTTTCTCGATTTTTCCTAGTTATGAGCGATATATGCCTGAAAAGATAAGGCATAAAGCCACGTTTCCATATTTGTTCAGAATTTTCCAAGAAAAAAATCGACCTCAATTGGGCGTGCAAGTCAGATGACGTGTTTCCCAAAACAAAAAAAAAGGAAAGGAGAAATAACTCTTTGTTGTGGGGAATAAAAAAGGGTAAGAAAAATACTTCCCCCTTGCTGTAGAAAATCAAAACAAGGAAGAAAGGCTCCTTCCTTGCCATGGAAAATCAAAATAAGGAAGAAAAAGACTCCTTCCTTGCCGTGGAAAACAAAAGAGGAAAGAAAAATAACCTCTTTGCCATGGGAAAGAAAAAGGGAAAGGAAAATGCACATCCTACTCACTCAAGGGCAAGCGTTAAAACTTTCCAAAACCTTGAAGGAAATCATCAAAAGCTTTCTAACACTTTGAAGGAAGTCACCTTCGTTACCAAAATTGAAGGGGATTCCTATCGAAGGAAGGAAAACATTTTCCCTACAACCACACGAAAAAATTCAAAATGCGCCAAATGTATTTTGTCAAAGATTATGGGAAATCAAATACACGCAATAAGTATGTGCTGATTCATTCATTTTGAAAATTTGTTTCAAGATCAAACCTCTACGGCCCTTGATGAAAACTTTCATTTCATTCAAGACCAAGCTTCTACGGCCCTTGAAGAAACACATTTCATTTCTTTCAAGATCAAGCCTTTACAGCCCTTGAAGAAATGTTTCATTCAAGGAATATGCCTCAACAACCCTTGAAGAAATGTTTTAGCCCTTGAAGAAATGTTTCGTTCAAGAAATATGCCTCAATGGCCCTTGAAGAAATGTTTCGTCCAAGAAATACACCTTTACGACCCTTGAAGAAGCAAAGTGATTCAAGATCAAGTCTCAACGACCCTTGAGTTAGAACATTCACATTGTAGGACTTCAAAACATGTTTCCTACATGTGACAAGCACATGCTTATAACGCACCTTGAAGTGGGGGCATTTGTAGACATGTAAATTTTATTGCATACAAATTATGTATCACAAAGCTCCACGTGGTGTATGACTGATCACAAATGGACAAGTCATCAATGATATGTGGCACAAATCAAAGCAAAGGAAGTACAAAAACTGCCCAAAAATCGACACAAGGGAGAAACACCCTTTAAATTTGGCAAAAGGGTTTAGATTGGTCCTAAAACCGGAAAGAAAGTTAAGGCATCTTCATAAAACAAGCAAGAATTGAAGATTGCTCACAAAATAGGCAACAAGGCCTCATAATTTCGGCCAAGGGAGTAAAGTGGCTGAAATTAAGACACAAAACATGCTTAAATTCTCCCATGGACAAATTAGGACATAAATCAAAGCCAAATCCACCCAAAGGCAAGCTTTGAGAAGCCTATAAATACAAGGTCCTCCCATAAGCATAAGGGTCAAAAAATTCTCTACACAGAAGAACCTCTACCAAACCTTGGAAGACTAATACGCTATCAAAGCTCTCTTCGAAGAACATTCAACCAAAGTCGAAGCTTCCCCTTGACCAAAGCCGAAGCACTTTCTTGAAGAATCAACAAGCGCTCGTGCCGATTCCTTCAAGACTTTGTTGCAAGCTTATAAACTTGTAGCAACGTTCATTTCAAGATCAAGTCGCCAAGACCCTTGAAGCAACGAAATCCCACATCAAACACTACCTTTGCCGCACCCTTGAGGTGATGATCATCCACGTGTTGTTTTCAAGCTCAAAACTTGAAGCAATCGTTTAACCGTTCGTTCGAGATCAAGTCATCGCGACCCTTGGATCAACAATCACGCATCTACATCAAATTTGAAGACTGAATTAGAGGAAAAGTTGTAAATAGAGATTGTAACCTACAAATTCAAATCAATACAAATTTACTTTGTACACGTGTTCTCGTTTCATTTGAACCAGAATTTTCGTGTTTACAGCTAGGTAAGTTAACAAAAAATTGAAAGGACTCTTGAAGATGCTGACGAGCCAAACATAGAAACACCTAAGCTTTGCTTGCTTCTTAACGAGCCAGCATAACTTTGCTAGTTTCTATTACTCTCCGAGCTTAGACCAGCCAAATGCAAACCAAGCTTAATACAGATTTGGCATTAAGTCAATGTACTGCTTTAAAAGGGTTTGCATTTCAAATATCATTAAATGTTTCAAAGATACAACACCACCACATGACCAAAATCACACTCACCAGAGAAAATCACTGTCCTCTAACCCCAACGTCGTCGCCTTACCTCAACGATTTGTCGGGGGATGAAATGGCAATCGTAAATTCGATCTTCCCACTATATTCATTTGCATATACAATGTAACTCAACCGAGCACTAGGTTATTTTAACCCGATGGTATGATTTTTTCCGTTTTAGTAGGAGTCATCCATTTTAATTCGATGACTAGAAATAAATTCTCAATTTAAAGTTCGTGCATAGCCCATCTCGAAGTCTTAACTTAACAAGCGAGTGGATCTACACCACAGGTGTAATGAACCTCTAACATTATCCCACGTGGCAACCTCAGAGTCATAAAAACAACATTTAAAACGAAAACAGAAGAACTGCACTTCAAACAAGTAAGCATGTCGTCCTCCATATCCTCATCTCAACAGAGCTTTCTAGCCAACGTTCTCACCCCACCACCCCACAAACCCAAAACCAAGATTCTCATTAATAACACTTTCATCTCATGCAAAAGAATTGATGAAACGCCCAGAAAGGATGAGAACAAATTGGCAAAGTTGGCAATGGTGACACTGGCAGCTGGGGTGTTGACATTGGGCTCAGTTCATGATGCATCAGCTGCCAAATCTGGTGGAAGAGTTGGAGGCCAGGCGTTTCGGTCTTCGACTCCTCGGTCTTCATCCCCAAGGATCAATAACAATTCAAGGTAATTAAAAATTGTAAAAGTTTTAATTCGATTATTTCAGTGTTTGGATTGGATTGCTGCGTTTGGTTAAAAAAGTTATTAGTAAGTTCCTGCTACTGATTTTATACTTTCTTAGAGTCATGTATCGGAATTTAAAATTCTAATGGCTTTAAGTTGTGGAGAGATCAATTAGGAAATAATTAAGTGCTACTACAAGAATCCAGGGTTGGAACTTAGAAGGGCCTCCTATTAAACTTTTCAGGTTAAGTTTTTAATGAAATCGGTTCCCTTGTAAAATTTATGGCAACCTATGACATTATGGATAAGAGATGATCACCTTGAGGATTGGGTTGGGACATCATTTTCGGGTTGAAAAAAGAAAAAAACTGTTTGTGTTTTTTATATAAGCGATAATCCAAGCTAAATTAATCAAAACTACCAGAAGTGGCAATGGAACTTGAACGCAAAGAGCGGAGTACGTGTTCTAGCTAACTTGACTAAGTTCATTAGTGCCCCGGATAATACTGATTTAGCTAACCAGCCTTCCATGCTTGAACTATTACCATTTCGTTCTAATATCCTTTTCATACCAAAAGTCACGAACTATTGGCTGTTAGATATTGGGTGGTGCTATCTACACACCCAATTTTACCTTCACGCACCAATGTTAATTTAGATCATTTGGTCTTCTTCAATTCATTTAACCGATGACTGGAAATTGAGATGGGTGTGTGGAAGATAAAAAGAGGTGTGTGGTTGGCACCATCCTAGATATTTTATTGTTATCTGAGTTTTATTATCTTACTTTAGATCACTGAGATCAAATCATTCCTTGTGCCATCAAAAAATATATTGTTCATTAGTGGAACTAGTCATTTTTTGACATGATTTTTGGATTGGTAGCTCCCTTTTGTAATGCGTTTAAGTTTATATCTAAAGATATGTTAACTTATATGTGTGTCTATAATTTGTAGGACCAATATATACATCAATCCTCCAGTAGCACCACCTCTAGTTGGTGGCTATGGATATGGCTATGGAGTACCGTTCTTCGGAGGCTGGGGTTGGTCTCCATTTTCATTTTTCGCCCCAGGTCCTGGTGTTGTCATTGGCATCGGTGGCGGGTTCCAACTTTTTGCTTTCTTTGTGTTTCTTGGTGCTGTTGCTGCTGTTGCAAGGAGATTCACTGGATCAAGAGACGAAGAAGAAGATGATTACTAGCAACAAACATCTTATACAAACCGATGTTTACATGCTTCATACTGTACTGTATACAAGACAGTGTACTATGGAATAGCATTATGTAATATTGACTCGCCACCACTATTAATGTAACATACGCAATTCTTGTGATTTTTTTTAGGAAATTGATAGAAATTGACCAATTCCTTAATCTTAGGACTAAAATAGAATTGTTGGGATATGCATAGTCCATGCACACGGCATGCACAACGATATGACAGAAATAGGGATTTTTTAAAACTTAAAATGACCAAATTATCCTCATATATAAATTGGTTATTGCAAAGACCCAGTTAGTGTTTTTTCTTTCCTTGTTCGAAAACCTCTCTTGCGACCCCTACTCGACGAACGGCAAAGAGAACCCCTAAACCACCCTAGCATCGCTTTTTCGGGTTCCTCTCGCTCTCTCTCTCTCTCTAACTCGATCATCGTCTCCATTTTGGCTTCTAATTACTTGCTTTTTGAATTGGGTTTTTTGGATTTGTAATGATGGCAAGTCGAAGAAAAGAGGGATAGGGAAGAGATCATGTTGAGGACTGACAGCTGTGACGTTAATCATCTCAAATCACTTCTTGTTCCTGACCCACAGATGGACTTTGAATACAATCTTCGACTTGGTGAGTTGGGTCAACATCGGACACAACATGGCTAGCAACTATGACAGCAATTCTTGGCCCATTTTCTGCGAGTTTCGCTGTGCAGGACGTTTGTGAGCGTTTTCTTTGTTCTGCTTTCTTCTTTCCAGGAGCCAATTAGGGTAACCATGGATTTTGAAACATGTTTCTTTCGAGTGACGAGTTCCATTGCAATGGTTGCACAGGAGCTTTTCCTTTTCTGCTTCATCCGAATCCCACAGAGAAAGGGAGACTTACTGACCATGGGCGTAGAACGATTACTGTCAGCATTCTTGCTGCCAAGCATAGTAGTTTATCGCTGTGCTTTACGCCGAACTGTGTTTAAGCACTCTTCGATTACCGGACGCCCATTTTGCTTTGTCCACATTGCCTTGCATCGCAACTCGTAATACTGAGATTCATCAACCTCATCATAAAACACTCGGTTTGAGCCGAATCCGAAAATCCTAGAAATAGAATAGAAGAGAAAAATCTACTTTCATCAAACTGGTCAACACTGCCCTTTATGTTTATGTTCTTCGCTATATCCAACAAAGAAAGCTACACTCCAACGATTTTCTTTTGATAAAACTTGTTTCTTTATGAAGCACCAATTGAGTAACCAGGTTCCGTCTCATCAACCGCCAAAAAAAAATTTAGGGTCTAGCGGAAGAGAGCCTGAAACTTGCTCTGATGCCAAAATAAATTTTAGGGTTTAATTTGTTGTCATACTTGTTTAAATAACAAGAAACTAAAGCAACCCTAATTCTTAACAGGCAAAAAATTATAATCCTTGGTTCACAAGAAAACTAATCCTTGGATCCGAATCTACTAAAATGAAAACATATATTCAAGATTAGCATGAAGATAGGTCCAGAGTTCGATTCACTCTAATGTAATTAAAAAATAATAATGATGTTAAATCAAATGGTCACAGACCTAATTGCCATCAAAGTTTTCGAATTCAAATAATATTATAATCTACACAAATTTTCGAACATCGGTATAGAAAAGAAGCACATTGCTCTAGTAAATTTGATTAAAATGGAGTGTGCTAATTGCCATCATATTGGTTGCGGATTTCACATCTAACACATGAACACCATTGATCCTCACATTTTAAGTTATTCCAGTTCTTAATGCAACAAATCAGGATTGAAGATCCTTGTCTGTTTCCTTCCTCAGTTCTTAATGCAAAACCTCCACAATGTATGTTTCTTCCATGTGATTATGCACACACCTACTTTTGTGGAACATTTTATCTAATTTAAATAACTAATGCAAAACTAAAAAAATGCAAGTTAATATAAATGGCATTCCAAAAAGAAGGGGAAAAAAGAAAATTAAAAAAATCTGTTCAAATGATGATGATCTGGCTTTCAAAACGTTGGTTGTAAAGAAAATACATCAATAATTGGGAAGCCAAAGATAAACAAAAAACAGAAATAATAACAAATAAAATATGAGCATTACAAGAACGTGGGATGAGAAGATATGATAGGAAAATGAAAGAAGGTATTGGATCCAGAGAGTAGATAAGCCTTCGGCCTGAAACTAGAGAGATTCCCTTCGGTCCTTTTTAAAATCCAATCCTCTGATCTTGTTTTTTATTTATTTAAATTCTTTGTTTTTTTAATTGTTGGTTGAGAGGTCATCCCAGAATCTGATTCATTGAATGTGTGAGAGAGAGAGAGAAGAGGAGGGGGAGAAAGGGGGGGGGGGGGGGGGCAAGAGATTCTTCCTTTTCAGAAAATAAGAAAAGGAGCTAAAAGACATTAAGGTTAAAAAATGAAAGCTTATGAATGAAAAGAAGTACCAACAATCACTAAAACAAAAGAGAAGATGGCGAGTGGCCAATGAAAAAAAGTACCAACAATCACCAAAACAAAAATGAAAGTTTATCAGCATCTTTCTTTCCAGGATGACAATGTTATTATTTCTTTCCTTCGCGAATTTCTTATATAAGTTAGATTATGAGTGGCCAAGTACGAAAGTGAAGATGGTCAATTTGATATTAAAGGATAGTCATAACTTAAAATTTGGTGCGGGACATTATTTTTTCTTCTTTCAATTTGAAATTTCCGACTAAATTTTTATTGAGGTTCAAATAAATGTGCAATATTCTTTAGAGTGGTGCTATCCACATGCATTTTTTACTTTCGACACACTATCTATTAAATTCTATCCGTTGATCCTCTTTAAGTCATTCAATCCGACCATAAAAAAAAAAAAATTAACAGATATGTGTCAAAGGTAGAAAAAGGTATGTGGATAACATTGTTTGTATCATACTTGACCAATCCCAAAACTACCAAGCATCAGTCAATGTCATACCTTCAAGGACCCACTGACGTATTCATGCCAAGGCACCCCTGTCTAAGCACAAGAGTTTCCCCCTCAACCAAAAGGCCAATCATAGCCCACAACTGTGTTAACGTCAGAATAAAGCTCCTAGAGTCCCACATCAACCGCAGATGAAAGCCAAATACTCTCCTCAACTATAAAAGAAGACCATTCTCCTACAATTAATCCCTAGTGCAATTACTGTACTTAAACTCATCATTAGAACCCACTAATGATGATTATGCTTGAACCTATGTATTGTGTAAACCCTTCACTATTAATGAGAACTCCTCTATCCCGTGGACATAGCCAAACATAGGGTGAACCTCGTACATCTTGTGTTTGCTTCCCAATCTCTATCTCTTTACATATCATCATCATCACTAGGTGACTGGAGCAACCGTGTGAATGTCACAAACTTGACATTTCACGTTGTTCCAAAATCTCACTAATTTTGTGCATCAACAAAGATCATCCTATCTTTTATTTCACTTATTCACTCGACCTTATAATTATTTAATCATGTGATCGATTGGAATGTTTTGATTTCTTACCAAACAATATTGAGGATCCTCAAACTCTTCTAATTATTATTGTTGTGCAAATGTGGCACCACAAGTTTAATTTTTTTTTTATCATAGTGTTGATCCTAAAAAGTACCAAGCCTACATAGTGCACATGCCGAATAGCTAATGAGCTAACTACATCCTTCGGTTAAATGTGGGCATGCCAACTTGTCGACCAAGCTCGGTCGATGAGTAAGATGAATGCGATGGTGGTGGTAAATGTGTTATCAACTTCTATATCCAAGCGATCACGATCGAGGAAGGAACTAGTTTTTGTCTTTGGGTTCTAGAGCCTAAAGACAAGGCTACTAGTCATTGCGAAATGCAAGATCGTCTACACCAAGCTCGGCTGCTTCAATCATATTTATGAAAATATAAGTGTGCCGAATCTGTATCAAACTGTAAAGACACAAATACTTAAAAAAGAAAAGTATCTTAACTGTGAATGTGGTTTAGTTGTTGGAATGTCGAACTCTAAAATACACTTGAGAATATCTAATCAGAAAAAGTGTTCGGTCGAGGCACCCCTGTTGAAGTACAAGAGTTTCCCTTCAACAGAAGGCCAATCACATCCCACAACATGTGTCAACGTCAGAATAAAGCTCCTAGAGTCCCACATCGATCGGGAACGAAAGCCAAAGACTTTCATTAACTATAAAAGAAGGTCATTCTCCTACAATTAATCCCTAGTGCCATTACTATACTTAAACTTATCATTAGAACCCACTAATGATGATTATTCTTGAACCTATGTATTGTGTAAACCCTTCACTATTAATGAGAACTCATATACCCCGTGGACGTAGCCAAACTTAGGGTGAACCACGTGGATCTTGTGTTTGCTTCCCTATCTCTATCTCTTTACCTATCATCATCATCACTAGGTGACTAGAGCAGCCGTGTGAAGGTCACAAACTTGACACTTTACGTTGTTCCAAAGTCTTACTAATTTTGTGCATCAACAAACATCATCCTATTTTTATTGCACTTATTCAGTCGACCTTATAAGTATTTAATCATGCAATCGATTAGAATTTTTTGATTTCTTACCAAACAACATTGGGGATCCTCAAACTCTTCTAATTATTGTAGCTATGCAAATGTTTGTTAGCATGTCCCTTGCACCACAAGTTTAAATGCTTGTTATCATAGTGTTGATCCTAAAAACTACCAAGCCTACGTAGCGCGCATGCTAAATAGTTAATGATCTAACTATGTCATTCAGTTAAATATGGGCATGCCAACTCATCGACAGAGCTCGATCAATAAGTAAGATGAATGTTGTGGTGGTGGTAAATGCGTTATCGACTTCTACATCTAAGCAATCACAGTCGAGGAATGAACTAGTTTCTGTCTCTAGGTTCTAGAGCCTAAAAACAAGGCTGCTAGTTATTGCGAAGTGCAGGATCGTCTGCACCGGCTCGGCTACTTCAATCATATTTGTGAAAATATAAGTGTGCTGAATCTGTATCAAACTGTAAAGATACATATACTTAAAAGAGAAAAGTGTCTTAACTGTGAATGTGGTTCAGTTGTCGGAATGCGGAACTCTAAAATGCACTTGAGAATATCTAATCATAAAATGGGTTCGGCTTTCAATGTGCCGGACATTGTAAACTTGTAATACCCCAACTCGCCGAGAGGTTAATGAGATGACCCCTTTCAACAAAAACTCAAAGACTCTTTGTTTACAAAGCCTTGGATAGATAGCTAAACAAACCCAAGCAGTGTTGTTACATCAAATTGAAGATACTCCTTGGTTACTTGACTCTATGGCTCTAATGCTGTTAATCCAAATTGAAGATATTGCCGGTTGCCAATGCAGTGTTGTTAATCCAAACTGAAGGTGTGTTGGTGAAGTGAAGGAAGTTAGTGTTTTCTCAAAGGTTTGAGAGGATTTCAAGTAAAGTGAGAATTTGTGCATGGTAGATTTGTGTGTTGAGTTGAAGGTCCTTTGAATGTTACAGAACCTCTTCCATTTATAGGAGTGCTTTTTTGTGCCATCATTTCATGCTGAAGTAGAGTCCCACCTACATTATACCTCTTCGACATTCCTTGATCCAATATTAAACCATCCTGATCTCTGCATAAAGCTCAACCAAATTCCTTATTCCTTATCAGAATTCGAGAGTTTTGGAGGAAACTCTTAGTAGGGTATGAAAGTCTTACTATTACCAATCCCACCGTCGAAGAATATCATATTAGCTAGCCTTAATAATAATGAAAGAGTACCCATAATCATTTACATCTCAGGTAAGTACCCATCATATTTGGCCTCTAGAGAATGATGCCTTAGAAGAATATCATATTGGCACCGTTGAGTTAAGTTATTCCCACCATGCCACTTCATGTAAGGGTTCAAGAATGGCTTCAGAAGAATATCATATTGGCCATACTAGTTGCCTACCGTCACAACATCATGTATGTATATAGAAACCCTCATTAATGTAAGCACTTGCTTTGTATTCCCCATAACTGGGCGAAAACGGTATATGAGTCACAAACGATTGGAGTCTACTACAGTTAAAGGCCATGAAAGAGTGTTCAAAGTATTTTAATGCTTTTCAACTTAATAACGTTTTGTTGTATTCTAAAGCTTTTCAACTTAATAACGTTTTGTTGAGGGTTTTAGGTCTCATCACATAATATACATTTTAATAAAATTAAAACTATTTGGTCCTATAACAACTATTGGTCCATGTGATTGATTTAGTAGCATATGATACTCCCACTATGCTTGCAAAACATTTTTAAAGCAAGAGTATATGGTACTAGTTATATAAGCTTTGCATTCTTTGATGGACTATATAGTTGCCTTAGGGCCTTAGGATGAGTATGAACCTTCGATTTGATCCAACATAAGCCTAGTGTTGGATCTTGGTTGAGGGATGGTGATTGATTTTAGTTACGCATTTAATTATATTAAGGTGTGTTTCCCTATTGGGCATTGGACCCAACTACTTCAAGTTCATCCATATCAAATAAAACATAAGGAGTATTTTTAAAGTAAAGAAGAGCTTATACTCTTTTACAACATTTGATCAAATCAAATTACAAACAAAATCTAATCTACACATTCCCATGGTTCAAAATTTGAGAGATGGCCTATCACATAACTCAATTATCGTAGGCTTAAGTTCATGGGCAGCAGAGCTTAGAGAAGTCGTAGTTAGCAACTCAAGTCTTCTTGAGGGTTGAATGTTTGTGAAAAGTCTACATGTCAACTCCAAAACTTTCTGTATTTTTTATGGCTCCACAATAAGGAGTGTGATTGGAGGTGGAATTTCCAAATTATTCCTAAATTTTGTTTAGGAGCTCATGTAAAGAGCTCATTGGAGATGCTCTTAATGTTCATAGCGGTGATTATTGTAGAGAAGGAAAAGTAGATAAAAATGAATCAAAGAACTACAAATCATCTCAACAGTTTCAAGTAAAATTCAAATGAATTTCGAAGAACACTCATATATGTATCACACATAACATACATATAGCAAGGTACACTATCGTCATGATGTTCCATACTAACAATAAAATGTTATTTGAATTTTTCTCTAAGTAACATTGTCACATTAGCATAAGACTACCAATAACGGTATACTTGTCACATAAAAATTTGTTTAAGCGGGAAGCCAGGAAATGATTAATAATACCAATTGGAGGAGAATCTTATATTCTTGTTTAATTATGTCAAGAAAAGAGGATTGGATTTGCTCTATATAGTGACCAAACAAGGGCCCACTATATTATGCTTGCGTCTCAAATAGGGTGCAACGCGTGCTCATTCCAATCCAAATCAAAACAACTTGAATGATGCCATCGCCATCACTTTTTAATTTTGTCTTATTTGTTGTTTCTGTACTGATTTGCAACTAGATCAGGAGGATTCATGCATGAGAGGAAGTAATATAATGTGTATGTAGGTATGTCATCCCTCTCCCATCCTTCATACTCACCAATACTTTTACGTAATTTCCTAACCAGTAAGGTATGTCAAGTAGAATGATATGCTCATGTACACTTAAAGGTTCTAAAAGACATTAGGCACTAGTTGGGCAGCAGGCTGGGGTCCAGCGCCTAGGCGTCTAATCGGGGGTTTAGGCAGACTAGGAAAATTTAGGTAAATTTATTGTATATCGTATAAATAAGTATTTGTTTGTACTTAAAAAATACATAATTGCATTGAGATACATAAATTGCAAAATAGAATGACTTATAGATTATAAAGTATTAGAACATAAAGAAAATATGGAGAACAAAGATATAATATGTGTTCATCTAAAGTAATCAACAAGTCTCTTACAATTTATTGAAAAATAAAATAAAATGCAAAATGAAAGTTATCTATTTTTTGTCTAAGTGAGAGTCACGACCTAGGCAGGTGCCTAGACATGTCTAGGTAGGTTAGGTGACCGCCTTGCAATCTAGTCGAGTGCCTAAGAAGGTCTTATGCGCCTTTTCTTAATTTTCAAATGCCTAGTCAAGCACCTAAGAAGGTCTTAGGGATATGATTTAATTAGTGAATTTATATGATTTAATCAAGGTTTTGATATGATTTGATTTGGTCTAGGTTTTCTTGTCTTGTAGACAAATGATTGTTTTGATTTATTTCCTAATATTGCTCATTTGTAATCTTATAAACACCTCTTTATGGAGAAGAATAAAATATTGAAGTTGTATTTGAAAATTGTGAGATTGTATGGAATTCTAAATTTATCATAAACCTTCTATTTTCAATTGTTATAGCTAGTGTAGATGACCATAATTGAAGAATGGATGAAATGGTAAGAAATGTAAATGCAATATGGCTGAAATAGTGTGAGCAATTTTGTTCAAGTTTCTACTGCATTGGTGTATGGTTTTTTTCCAGCCCGCATTTGATATTACTAGCCTTCATGCACGCGCGCCCACATTTGATATTACTAGCCTCCATGCAAGCGCTCATGCGCATGCAGAAGACATTTTTTGAATCATGGCTTGCTATGCGCTACTTACACGTTTTAAATGTATTTATATGCGTGAATTGACAAAAGGAAAGTTAAATATTTGAAGTAAATGAATAATCTTAGATCATGCTAGGAAAAAACCTCTCACAAACCAATCAAAGCAGCTGAATTCACATAATAAAATCGGTCTTTCAATTTCCATCTACATTCTATTGAATTTACATTAAGAATAGAGAAAATAATATTTAATAAACAATTGATTGAATCACATTATTGCTAGCCCATTATGAGGCTAAGGCCAGCCCCTCCTCCTTAGTGTAAATAATATCGTTTGTTCAAAAAAAAAAAAAAACACACAATCATTTGACAACTAATTTAATCACATTATTATGCTCATGCGAAATACCTTTTTTTATAACCAACATTACATACCTCTTAAGATGTTTTGAACGTGTTTAAAAATAGAGAAAATAATATTTAATGAACAACTTATTGAATCACATTATTACTAGTATATTGTGAGTTACTAATTAAAAAAAATGTAGAAAAAGAATTAATTATTAAAAAAACACTATTAAAATGACGAAAATACCCCTGCATTATTTGGTGCATTATTTTGGGTTGCTTTTGAAATTTTTTGTTTTGGGACAATTTTTGTCCAAAATTTTTTGGTGAAGCTTGTGACCCCAAAAGGGGTTGTTGGCTTTATATAATACTAGCCTTCATGCACGCGCTTAAGCGTGTGCAGAAGGCATTTTTTGAACTACGATATGTTACATGGGACTTACATGTTTTAAATGTATTTATATGCGTAAATTGACAAAAGGAAAGTCAAATATTTGAAGTAAATGAATAATCTTAGATTATGCTAGAAGAAACCCCTCATAAGCCAATTAAAGCAGCTGAATTCACATTTTAAAATCGGTCTCTATAGAATTTACATTAAAAATAGAGAAAATAATATTTAATAAGCAATTGATTGAATCGCATTATTGCTAGCCCATTGTAAGGTTAAGCCCAACTGTCACATCCCGGACTGGGGCAGATCACTTCCCGGCCCCGCTCCACCACCGTAGCACGATATTGTCTGCTTTGGGCATACCATTCCCTCATGGTTTTGTTTTTGGGAACTCACGAGCAACTTCCCAGTGGGTCAAATTGTCACATCCCGGCCCAGGCAGGACCACTTCCCGGGCCCGACTCCACCATAGCACGATATTATCCGCTTTGGGCCCCCAGCACACCCTCACGATTTTGTTTTTGGGAACTCACACGAGAACTTCCCGATGGGTCACCCATCCTGGGAATGCTTTCACGCGCTACTCGCTTAACTTCAGAGTTCCCATGGAATCCGAAGCCAATGAGCTCTCAAAAGGCCTCGTGCTAGGTAAGGATGAGAATATACATATAAGGATCACTCCCCTAAGTGGGATGTCACAATCCCCCCCCTCAGGGGCCTGACGTTTTCGTCGGCACACACGCGACCAGGGTTAGGCTCTGATACCAAATTGTCACATCTTGGCTCGAGCAGGACCACATCCCGGGCCCGACTCCACCATAGCACGATATTGTCCCCTTTAGGCCCCCAGCACACCTTCACGGTTTTGTTTCTGGGAACTCACACGAGAACTTTCCGATGGGTCACCCATCCTAAGAATGCTCTCACGCGCTACTCGCTTAACTTCGGAGTTCCCACGAAATCTGAAGCCAGTGAGCTCCCAAAAGGCCTCGTGCTAGGTAGGGATGGGAATATACATATAAGGATCACTCCCCTGGGAGATGTGAGATGTCACAATCCACCCCCCCTTAGGGGCCCGACGTCTTCATCAGCACACACGTGGCCAGAGTTAAGCTCTGATACCAAATTGTCACATCCCGGGCCTGACTCCACCATAGCACGATATTGTCCGCTTTGGGCCCTCAGCACACCCTCACGGTTTTGTTTCTGGGAACTCACACGAGAACTTCTCGATGGGTCACCCATTTTGGGAATGCTCTTGCGCGCTACTCGCTTAACTTCGGAGTTCCCATGGAACCCGAAGCCAGCGAGCTCCTAGAATGCCTCGTGCTAGGTAGGGATGGGAATATACATATAAGGATCACTCCCCTGGGCGATGTGGGATGTCACACCACCCCCCTCCCCCTAGTGTAGATAATATCGTTTTGTTAAAAAAAATAAAAGAACAAAAAAAAAAACAATCATTTGACAACTAATTTAATCACATTATTATCCGTGTGCGAATTAACTTTTTATAACTGGCATTACACGCCTCTTAAGATGTTTTGAACGTGTTTAAAAATAGAGAAATTGAATCACATTATTGCTAACTTATTGTGAGGTACTAATTTTTTTTTTTTTACAAAAAAAAAGCCCAAAAAAATTAATTATTAAAAAAACACTGTTAAAATAACGAAAATGCCCTTGCCTTATTTGATACATTATTTTGGAATGTCTTTGCAGTTTTTTTGTCTTGGGGGCATTTTTGTCCAAATATTTTTGTTGAAACTTGGTGACACCATAAACACTATTCACCTTTTGTGTTCTCTTTATATATAGAAGATATATATAAAGATTTATAGACTTCCGCATATAAGAATAGCTATAAAAAGAGACATGTTTGTGTGATCGGAACAACCTAAGAGAGCCAAGCAATATCATTGCATTCTCTCAAAATCATTGTCACTCCTTTTTATCACATTTCTTATTAAGTCTCACTTCAAATCCTCAATAAAGGTTCTCTCTATCTTGTTTTATTTTATAAGAGTAAGTTTCTCGAGCAGATAGGTTATGCATGTATGTATGCCTCCAAGAAACTAACCAAAGGTTTGGGGTTCATTCCACAGCCGTTTCTGACAATTTGAGGGCCCTATGCGAAAATTATAAATGACACCCTCCTTAATACAGTCTTTAAAAAATAATATCGATATTTGTTTGAGAAATGATACCAATAGGATATTGTACAAATGCCAATAAGAAAATCTAATATTAAAAATTAAAACTCATTAATTGGATTCTTTCTTGCAATTAACTTTTTTATAACAACCAATAAATCGACGAAATATGTAGACTGTCACACCTTTATGCGAAGAGGATTTATACATGAAAGTTCATGCCAAAGGAACTAGATTCTCAATATAGACACATTATATTAAATTGACTAGTGAATCTCTGAAGCTACCAAAACAAACAAATGAAATCACAAATATTTGATAGCTTGGAATTCTGGAAATGGCAGTATCCTCTCCAAGAAAAATGGAAAATACAATATCTCCTCTCTCTCTGGTCTTAGATATTTATTTGTTTATTTTAAGTGGCGATGAGATTATTTGTCATGTGGATGGTTCACGTGGCCAACCCAAAACCGCCCATACAATGCATGAAGCCGTCCAAGTTGGATGATTTTAAATTAATAGATTATTTTATGGTTTAAGTATTTCATAAATTATGCAGTTATTTTATTGATTGTGTCGCAAGCTTTGTAGGACTACGGACCAAGCAGAGGATGAAATTCTCAGTCAGCTCATTGTTCTCCATTTCAATTGCCAGCTTACAGTTCAAACAATAGATACAATGGTGGTACATTAAGCATTAAACTAAATAAGCATTTAAAAATACATAAATCTTCTTTAGTGGGGGTTTTACTTTACAACATCCAATAAAGCATGAGATATTCTCCATCAAAGTTTTTATATTTTTAACAAAAGTTTTGTTGTTTACTTTGTAGGTAACACTATGTTATCAAAGTGTATAACAACAATGCATGTGGTCTAATATCCTAATAGATAGCGTATTGAGTTTCTACCCATGCATCCTAGATTCGAAATTCCCTCTTATCATGAAATATTGAAATAATTTCCAACTCTCCCCTTTAATAATAATAAACTTATAAAAAAATGAAAAAAAAGTGTATAACAACAATGTTATATTACATTTTAATTAAATTATCTTCAGTTTGGATTTTAATTGAAAGTTAAATAATATACCATTAAGTCATTCCATGACCAATATAGCCCCATAAAAATGGCATTTCCTGGTTTGTTTGTTTGTTTGTTTGTTTTTTTTTTTTTTTTTTGAGTTTTAACAAAAAGGGTCTGACACTATTTATTCTTAATCAAAATGACATTTTGTGTATCAAAAGTTCATAATGGATCAAGCTCTTTTCTTTATTTACTCTTATGCCATTATTTTATTATTGCAGCGGGGTCCACAATGATGTTGACATTTCTGTCTAGAAATACATTATTTTACATGATAGTATTCAACTTATGCTAATTTGCTGTCAGCTCTTCATGCTTCCATCATGTTGTCGATGTTATGTAGCTCTTCTTTTGTCAAATTATTTCAGTATTGTTCATCACCTTCTACTAGCTTTGCATCTCTTTCTCTATCTTCTTTCACCTTGTAATACATATCTTCTGTTTCTCCTTTGAAATTTTGAGGCTTCCAATATGGTTGATGACGGGCTTTTAACTTGCTGTAAATATGCATTTCTTCTTCTTTTGCTACTAATAACATATCATACCTAAAATCTTCAAACTCATCTAAGGCTAACATTTGGATCCCTCGAAATTTTAAAATATTTTTGTATGAAGGAGTCTACCTGTGTGGAGAGATAGGGGATAGTCTAAAGGACTCTTCATTAATAATGGTTATATGCCTAGCTTTCTCCTTATGCATATGTACATATCAAAACTTATGCAAATTTCTTTCCACTTTTCTAGATAATCTTCTGCTATTTTTATAAGCTTTTCAGTTTTTTAAAAGATTCTAGTTGGGAAATATGATTAATGAATATTTTATCACGATAGCCAAACTCTAATAGTAAGGCTGGGGTAACCTTTACGACATTACGCTTTTTCTGATGCTCATAACTAAAATGTCATGGTCAAAAATCTCTTATGTTAATCCCGGCTATAGCTATACGAACCTCTGGTTTACAAATATAACTCTTTGTACTATCAAAAAGACATGGTGGATACATATTTGTAATAATATTGGTTTTTGATCAAAGATGGATTGATACAAAGCACATTGTAATAGTAATTTTATCTCTTTCAAGGACTGTGATGCTCTGCTCAGGATCTCATTTTGCATATTTGGTGGCATTATTCTTAATTTTGCTTTTGAAAGTTCTTCTAATAGGATATCATCTATTATTAGATCTAAAGGTAAATTCCTAAGAAAATTTTCATGTGTTTTCTTGTTTTTCTTGTTTTTCATTGTGACTCAGATGTTGACGCTGCTCATTATAATGATGCTGCTCCATTTCAATATCTTATTCTAAGAGCTCAATCATAATCTCGTCTATGGGCTCATTAGCCTCTTGTTCTATGAGTTCAATAACCTCTTTTTTTTTATTCTTATGCTAATCAATTTTTAAACCTATTTTCAATTCTCTTTTTAGGGTGTCATTTGCCTTTTGCTGCATTCTAAGAGATTGGAGTTTTTGGTTTGTTTTGGTAAGCTTACTAAGTAATGACTCATGGTCTCTAGAAATGACTTGATGGTTATGTTCAAGAGAATGAATATGATGCTAACTTTGATGGAAATTAAAATTAAAACTATCAAACTCTTGTTCTAAAGCTCTAATTAATTTTTTATGACCTAACCTCATACTTGGGTGTTTGATTTGGATATTCCAAAAATTATCTAAGAGAACATTTTGCCTATCAGAAAGTCCTGGTACTCTTGGCCTATATCTTAGAGTTGGATTTCTAATTCCTTCAACAATATTGCCGTTAAAATTGAAAGTGGGTACTGGTGGTGATGCTGGTCTGCTTATGCTATTTTGGAATCTATTGAATGGTGGAGATCCATGGCGCATCATTATACTATTGAAAGATGCTTTTCTACCTTGGGGTTTTGTGCCATTTGAAGATGATGGTCCATGAAATTCCATTCTTGTTCAACAAATTAATCTTGATAAGATTTCAGCTAATATATTGTCATTACCTTTTATATGTTCAAAAATTGGTTTAAAACCATTTCCTATAATTGAATCAACAAAATTAACCCATCTTCGGGTTGCCTGTTTATTAGCATGTATTTTGCTATAATGAGAAACTATATTTTGACAATCTGTTCTAATCATAAATACTTCATTATGTAAAAATAACGAGAATGGCTCAAGTGAATTAATTATCCCTAAAATTTCTAAATCTGTTAATGGTAATCTTGACTATACATCACTAAATTTTCCTAATGAATATCTACAAACTTGTTCGTCAGACTTTTGTGACACCTTATGCTTTTTCTGGTATAATATACCTGCCAATCCTAGTGATGAAGCATCTTTTTCAACTATTTTGTAACTATCATCTAATGGTAATGTTAATGACTTAAGTTTAGTAATTTCTTCCTTTATATTTTGAACTAACTTAATATTTTCACTATTAAAATACTTTTGTCCAGTTTTGCTAGTTTTATTGTGTAATACTGCTATTTTTCTTCCCAGATCAGGGATAAAATTTCTTGCATAATTTAACAATCCTAAAAATTCTTGTAACTGTTTTGTCTTCTAACTTATTTGTAAATTCAAAAACCTTTTTAGTTATATGATTTTGTAATTGTATTATACCTGACTTTATATATATTCCTAATGGCATAACAAGTCACTCAAAATGTCCTTCTCGACAAGTAAAAGTTGTCCACTTAATTGATTCTTCTGCTAATCGTATTTACCAAAATCCTTATTTACAATCAAATTTACTAAAATATTTAATTTCTTGAATTTTATTTATAAGTTCATCCTTATTTGGTAACTTATAACTATCTTCATATGTATTATCATTTAATCTCTTGTAATTATAAACTATTCTAGCCTTACCTCTCTTTAGTTCTAAATGTTTTCTCACAATAAATGTTGTTGATCTATGTCTAAACTTAGAGGGACTAATTACTTTTAAATTTAACAACTCTTTTATTTGTTGTTCAAACTCTTGTTTATCTATTAAACTACAAGGCATATCAGCTGTCTTTATGGTTAAATCTAGATTAATTATATCTAATTGGTCTCTCATCAAACTATGTTATTCTCACTGGTTTTGCTAATTTTTGTCTATATTTTTATGGTACTAACTCTTCTCTTATTACACTCTTTGTACGTTTTGTATCTATCTTAACTGCTGTTTGTATTTTGTGTTCTTTTGCTAATTCTATTTCACAATTTATGGCAATTAAAGAACTAGTTTTTGGGTTTTCTATACTATAAACAATATTTCCTAATATTTCAGTATTTTCTTGTGATTCTGCTGAATTAATTTCTAATAAATTATTATTATAACATTTTTCGCACAATATTGAATACCTACTATATTATTTATTTGCAACTAATTTGCTACACTTATGATATTTTTCTGGCCAATCTAAATTAATGTATTTATATTCTTCTTCATGTTGTTCTTCTATGAATGCACAAATATACTCTTCTAAATCACTATTTGTGCTACTTGAATCTTCCGAGTTTGAATCTATCATGTTAATACTCTCTATACTATAAATACTCTTATTATCACTTAAACCATCTAAATTATATATTGACTGTATATCCTCATCCTCTTCTAACTTAAACAACTCCGTCAAATGTATTTTATCTCTCGACTGTTTTCCTAATTTTGGACATTTAGGTTTAATATGTCCAACTTCTCCACATGAATAACATTTAAAACTACTCTTATCTTTTGGTGCTTCATATTTCTAATCCAAGGTCTGCCACTTCTTTTCCTAAATTGTTTTGGAATATATTTTCTCTTCTTATATGTTCTTAAAGGTTTTATGCTGAAATTCTTATGTTGTTTGTATGATTTATATGATTTATATTTCCTTTTGTATATTTTCTTATGCTTATTTTTCTTATGACAACCATACTGTAATGGTAAGTCTATATTTTTACAGCTCATGTAAAATTGTTTCCTAATCTGCCTTTTAACTTTTATTTGGTTATACTCCTGTCTAAGTATGTCATATACATGTTGAATTCTAGATCTTAATGCAGTATCATTTTTCTTTGGATTCTTTTGCCATTCATTCCAAATCTTTTCTCCTATTGGTCCTTTTATTTTTGTCATATAAGTATCTAATAAATTAATATCACTAATTCTACATGTTCTTCCTAAATATTTAAAGAAATTTGTTGTATACTCATCTATATATTGTAAATCACAAATTTGTAATTGTTCTAAATTTCTAATTGCCCTTATTTGTTCTTATTCACTTCTGCCATCTAACCTATTATGATCTAAAAATTCTTGTTTAATCAAAGTAACAAAACCATCAATATTAAAATGCATTTTAGCTGCCTAATGCTGTTTTGGATTTTGAACTTTCCATGACTGAAAATAATCAAAAACTAATCCATCTAAAGTATGCTCAAAGTAATCTAACATTAATGCCGCATGTACGCAACCCTTTTCCCATCTCTCATTGTTTTCTCCCAATCTTGTGGATCTACATTATCTAGGTTTAATATATTACCAGCTATATTAATTTGTTCTAACCCTCTCAAATATGGAATCCTATTTCTTCTAGGTGGTTTTATCATATTTTCGTCTATGTAATCTACTCTTGCTTTTATATTATATTGTTCATTTGTTGATCTCAAAAATTATTGATCAGTTCTACTTGAGTGTCCTGGTTTTTTTACTCTTGATGTATTACTTTCTTTTGCTGGATTACATTCTTCTTTCAATTCTAATAAATTATTGTATTCTTTTGATCCTAAAATATGTTCTACTCCTATTTCTAAAATTAATTTTTTTCATCTCTTCATTTGAAATTCTATGTAGTCCTAAATCATATATTTTATATTTTTCTAAGTACTCTTCTTCATCTAAATAATCAATATCTTCTATAAGCTTATCTACAATATGATCAAAATTTTACTCAACTAAATTAATATCTAAATTATCAAAAGTCATATGAATACTCTCATTTTCGATCTCACTCTCATCCTCTTCTATATTTTCTAGTTTCTTGTAATTACTAAACCTAATTTTTGCAGTACTTGTACTAGTTTCATATATTTCTAATTTATCTGGTTGTTTATTTCTTGTTACTTGTAAATTAGGTAATATCCACTGAGTTCCTTCTAAAAAGTTATTATCTACCGGTTTTGCTTCTATCATATTTACATGTTTACTACCAAATGTTTGAACTAAATTTTGAAATTCTGAATTAAACTTATGATTATATTTATCAGACACTTTACCAATATACATTAAGCTAATACACAAATTTTTATACTCTCCTTTCATATTATAATTTTTTGTTCTTATGCTCACTTTAATATATTTACTAAATTCATTTATTGCCATAACATAATTAGGAATGCAACCTATGACTGCTAAATTTGAACTTAAGTTTACTCCAGCTGTTGCTATCGCTGCTTGCTGGTGATTATCCAATCTATCATCATATATGTATACTAAAGCTTTTGTGCCTACTTGTGCTCTGGTTAATCCTGCTATTCCAATTAATATTGTTCCTATGTGAATCTAACTGAAATGTGATTTTCTCAAATGCATAACTGCTTCCTTACTACGTAAATTAAGTGTAACTTCTTTATCAATACAACTAACTTCATATTGACTAATGCTACTTACAATTCTACTTATATTTTCAAATAAACCTAATTGATACAAATTATATTTATTTTTCTGTGTTCTCTCTAAACTTCTTCTAATAAATTCTTGTGTTTCTTCTTCATTTGGGTAAATATCTTCAACATTAACTACTTCTTTTCCTTTTCTCCTAATGAGTTCCATTTTCTATTATCAAAAGGATTTATCTTAGGTTTTCTAATATGATTATTTGTACTTAAAGGTTAAATTTTCTAATTTTTCTAACAAAGATGGTGGAAATGATGAAGATACGTTATGTAAAACTTGATTTATTTCTGCTATTTGTTCTTCAACTTGATCTAATTTTTCAACCAAACTTAAAACTAATTGAATAATTAAATTATTTTACCTAATGAGAATATTACTACTAGCAACTTGTGTTGAAAAATCTATTAAATATACTGGTTCTTTATCTAACTTACTAATTTCTTTCAAAGTTTGGATATATTTTCTGCTAGTTCTAGAATCGGACATTAAACTAATAATCTATCTATTTTATTATGTAACTTATCTACTTGTTCACTCAACTCTTTATGCACTAATTGAATTTTTGAACTTCTAATTTTAACTGCTCAACTATTTTTAGTGATCTAAGTTCTACTTGCTTAGGTTTACTATCTATGAGGTCAACAAGCTATTTTATCTCTCTTTTGCTAGGAAACCTTTGAATATTTTTATTATTATCTTCTAACTAAGATGTAATATAATCTAAATTTTGTCTAATTGTTTTTATGGAATTTTTCTGAAAATGCTCTAACAACTGGTTTAACAAATGATTATGCTTATGATTTTCTAATTTTATATTTTCCACTTGATTAATAATAAGATCTACAATACTACTGGCTTGTGGATTTTCTTCACTATACAAAATATAATTATGCTTTCTCAATGGAAAATAACAAACTAAACTATTTTGGTCTAAGGTTATTTTTCTTTTTTGAGGTTCACTAATTTCTAAATTAAGATAATCTATCATACACTACATTCTACTTTTCTCTAAAGTTACAGCTAATTGGTTTCCTAGAAACTTTTTTTCTTCTCTCAAGGTCTCTAAAACTTGATTTGTTGCTCTTTTTGCTTCTAAAACTTTATGTTGCACTTCTTTGTTATTATATTTACGAATAAATAAAGGATGTTCAAGATAACCAAGATAAAACTTTTGCTTCTTCAAAGTCTTGTTTATTCTTTTGGATATATATGCTAATCTTCTCTTTATGCTAGTTATAGTTGGGTGTCTGGGACAATAAATATCTGGTGGTTGTGGTTGACAAGGGCTACAAGGACAATAATATTTGTTGTTTATACAAAATAAACAAGTGTGATATCAGTTGTATCAATGACTTCCGTCCTCAAGGTACTTTTCTATTATAATTATACTATTAAAATGCTAAACTAGGCTCTGATACCAAATTCCCAAAGCAAGCCCAGTTAAATAGTCGAATGACCATTATAACAATTAGACATAAAACCTTGCACATGGAACTCGACATGGTTCAGCATGATGGCCATTCACAAAGCAAGTATAATGCCATAACGACTGAACTCAGAGGTATGAAGACCTCAGAGGTACCCTGGTTAATGTCCAGTTATTTGTATGGCAAACATTCAACTATAACAGAGTGCTCGAACAAAGTATGATCATCAATTTAGCAGGTTAATAATATAACTACAATAGTGTTTTCCTATTTTGGACTAGAAGTCTATTTAAACAAACACACTAAAGAAAAAAAAAAAAACTTACTTAAGACTTGGAGATTGTTTGAATCTATACACTTGAATTTTTATTGATATATAGAATTTTTACAAGGAGAAGTGTTTACAAAGGATGATAGAAAGGTTTTGGATGCTTGAGTATATGAGGATTGAAGGATGGTGTGAGTAGGGTGTGTCTCTGCTGTGTTGTTTCTTGTTCTACATGGGAGGAAAATCTCCCTTATACATAAAACCAAATTCCTAAACAACAAAGTAACTTTTCACCTATTTACAACTTTTTGAATAGTGACAACACACTATTTCTGAAAGTTGTCAGCACTATTTCTGAAAGCTGGCTAACTTGTCTTTGCTTTAATGAAGGTCATGTGAATCCATGTTGTCTTGGTTGCTGCAATGTTTGCCACCTTAACTTTTGCATTCAAATGTTTTTTGAAAGTGTTAGTCCTCCTTTTTCTTCTTTTGAATGTATTCTTTGGTGAAGACCACGTGAACTTTACTGAATACTTGGCCAATTTTGTACAGATGTTTGAAGGGTAGCATTGACATTTTTGAAAACTTTTGTCATGATGATTAAAAGGAAACTTTTTTGGGGCTTTTGGTTAGTTTTCCCCTTTTTTTTTTTGGATCAAATTTCCTAGTTATTTTATGGAAAAAAAAATGGAAACGAATCTTCCATTTCACATGCTTAAAAAAAAAAAAAGACATGAAGCCACTTAGTATTAAGGTCGTGGTATTTCTTTTCACTGGTAAGTGAGAGGTCTTAGGTTTAATTCTCGTTAAAGACGAATTTGAACCACATTATTACTAGTCCATTGTGAGGCTTAGCTCACTTCCCCACCCTCTTAATGTACATAACATCATTTGTTAAAAAAAAAATAAATAAAAATAAAGACGAAAATTTATTCACATGAATTTCTTTTTGTGTACCAAACATGGCCTTCGGGTTTTTTTTTTTTTTTTTTTTTAGAATATATATATTTTTTTAAACAAACGATATTATCTACACTAAGAAGGTGGAAAATGGGCTAAGCTTCACACTAGACTAGTGGTAATAATATGATTCGAATTCACTTAGTGTAATTTCAGTCCCAATTAAAAAAAATGTTGTTGTTCCCACCCTTCCATTATTTTCTCACCCACCCCTCTATTTCTACCCCTCACGATTTTTTTTTTAGTAATACCCCTCACTAAATTATATAAAAGATCAATATCTCTTCCTACCCATCATTTATCCCTAAACTATCCTAACCTATATTTGAGTCTCACACAATTTGAAGTGACAGTTAAAATCTCGATTGGACCAAAATTGGTAACTCACTATACCGAGATATGATTGATAACTTTTAACCATATATATAGAGATCAAATTCAAACAACTTTATGGTCACAAAGATGACCTACAATTGTAGATCTGAGTTTAGCCAAGTTGACAGGTGTGTTACCCCTTTTGCACCTAAATTTGAATTCTCCTCACTGTAGTTTAGATAAATATAATGTAGAATATCACTTGGATAATTCGGCCACTATTGGATGCCTATTTTCACAATCACATTCCTAACTTAATTAGGACTGCAATACTTTCTCTCGAGTGTAAATACTCAAACAAAACTTCATATTAAGTCTTCAATGATAAAGTAAGCTCAGTTGATGAATTCATCAGCACAATAGGCGAAAGCGAGTTTCAAATTAATGAAACTATGCGAACTCACAAAATTTTGCCACGGCAAAACCCCGATATGGGAGAAAAACTCATAGACTAAGGAGAAAGGAGAAACATGAGAAGTATGCATAATGTCAAAACTAAACATCATACAAGATGAAAGTAGGAAATTAGGGTATAACTGCTACCAAAAGACACCAGTTTGCACGACCCCTCTATTTGTTGTTTCGTTAACATTGACTGAGATTTAAGGGTCGAGGGATCTACAATTGAGGCATGTGGAGGTGTTGCGGCTGACTTTCGGGAGGTTAAGGTGAGGGACTTGCAATTGGGGGTTATGGGTTGGGTGGGTTGTCTGGTTGTTTGAGGTTGAGAGATTCGAAGTGAGAGAGAAAAAGAAGAGTTGACGGGAAGAGGGGAAGGAGAAGAGATTTTGGCCATTGGATATGTATCAATTGATGAGATCCATCAGTCCGGAGGATCCTCACAAAAGTGATCCGAAGAGGATCTAAATCTGTATTTATAATAGCTTAAAGCTCATAAGACATTCATAGAAAGAGAAAGAGAGATAAGGATAGAAGGGTCAAATTCTAACTATTTATAATGACTTAAAGCCTATGTGGTCACAATTCTACATTTCTCTCACTATTCTCCTTTCACTTCTATATCCCTCCATTTTTTTTAAGGAAAATTAATGAAAATAACTTTAGAACTTTGAATTTTAATCAAAATTATCTAATAACTTTATTTAATCATAAGGACAAAAGAAAAAAAAAACAAAAAAAATCCGACCAAAAGCACGTATGAGGTGCATGCCAACCTGTGTTCAATTTCAGAAATAGCCAGTTTAAGAAATAGTTAGTGTTCAGTTTAAGAAATAGTGATACTACCAATGTTCAGTTTAAGAAATTGTAGTACAAGTGTTTAGTTTAAGAAACAGTCAGTGTTTATTTCAAGAAATAATAATAGTACTAGTGTTCAGTTTAAGAAATAGTGATAGTACCTGTGTTCAGTTTTCAGAAATAGTCGGTGTTCAGTTTAAGAAATAAGGATAGTACCAGTGTTCAATTTTTGGAAATAGTCGGTGTTTAGTTTAAGAAATAGTGCAGTACACGTGTTTAGTTTCAAAAATAGTCAGTGTTTAGTTTAAGAAATAGTGAGGGAGAGGAGTAATAGTGTGTGTGATTGACGCGCAGGGTCCTGCACATCAGTTTTTTATTATAATAATTTTTTGTCATTTTCATTAAAATTTAAGTTATTTTCATTAAAATTTAAGCCATTTTTATTAAATAAAGTTATAGGATAATGTTTTGTTAAAATAAACATAGTCCAAACACTTATCATTAAAACTCCCGTGTTTTTTATTATCTCACACATAAACACTAAAATCAGAAAAATGAAATAGTTATAGAAAAACCCTAGTTATCCAAACTAGCAAACTGCATATGTAGAAGGGATAATGCTATTCAAACACCCTATTTTGCTTATCACACACCCTTATTAATTTCTGTCAATTGATCTTCTTCAATTCACATGATTTAATGCCAGAAATTAAAAAGGGTGTGTGAGAAGTAAAAATAAGTGTTTGGATAGCACCACCCATGTAAAAATACGCATTCGTGTGGAATTAGCGCAGTTCAGGCACGCTCATGAAACAATGAAATTGCGTCCAATAATGGGAGTACAACCAATACAGACGATGACCGAAGCTTATGATACCGTAAGAATCAGATAATGAGAGGCCAATAAACAAGTATAAGACAAGAGAAGGGATGAATTGTCTATATTTGCACATCAAAAGTACAATTATAAGTTACATTTTTAAACAAGAGTCCTTAAATTCTCTTAGGTTAAATGATCTAACAAATTTTTTTAGATGTGTAACTTAAATCTACACTAGAAAAAGTCTTAGAGAAGAGAAAGCAAAGGCAAAGGCATGCCCACTTCCAAATCCAAATCCACGTTCACATATTTTATCTCATATATATCAACGTCATATGTAGTTGAAGCTACCGTGGGATTTTTATTTAATCGTTTGGAACAGCTATGTTTTTGGCCCCTTATGTTTTTGCCGAAAGTGATGTGTGCCAAGTTTCCCCTTCCCTCATGTCTAATCTGTGCGGTTTATAATTGTTTTGCATGATTAAACGATTTTTTATTCAAATGTTTTTTTTTGTAAGAGTGATCTTCAAATAACGAAAGTCAATGGTTCCGATCGTTGAATTTATATGTTCAAGACACGTTATTTGCAAATGAAGAGATATGTGCACCCCGTTATAGGACGATGCAAGTTTTTATTTTTGTGAAATACATAAAAGATTAATGTAAAAATGGTTGAAAATCTGCATGTTTAATTACTGAATCTGCATGTTTAGTTAGTTTACACATAAACAACAAACGTTATGGATTTGGTTTCTTAATCTTTCATGTTTATAATTGAAAATTACCCTTTAGACAAGGCATGGATATGGCTTTCTGGATTTGATTAAGACACATATTAGATTCTTTTCTATACCATTTCCTAAATACTTCAGGAACCCATATTGATAATAAATTTGGAACTATGGCAGGTGGTTTAATCTAGTTTATGGTCCCATACACTATGCATTAATTCAGATGCAACCTTAACCCAAGATCGGATCATGGCTAGCTGTCAAAAACTCAAAACCTGAATAATTAATAGAATTGGTCTCCAAATTATTAAAAATAAATAAAAAAACTTTCCTTCCTCTTTTTGTGGAAAAATATTTATGTGGTATCTTATTCAGATATTGTTACTAGCCTCGAAAAACTTTCAGATGTTAAGCAATAAGTTAACAATGTTTATCAAATTTACCGTTATAAAATAACTATCAGAGAAGATGATTTACTTGCCTATGCAAGGGGATTTAAAATACAACTATGGAACTCCAACACCTGCATTTTGTACTATCATAAAAACTCGAATAACAACCTGGACTAGATATTGTTTAATGGTACGGAGATATAATCAAATATGGATCGTTTTATTTGTATACGGGGGAAAATATAAGATTTATAATAAGATTGGTGTTGTTCTGGGAAAGAGGCACCAGCTTTCCATCAATATATTTCATACAAATCTTTGATGTTCTGTAAGACTTTGTCTGGAATATTTTGTTCATCCTACCTCGGCCCATGTATTAGGATTGTCATTTGGTTTCCATCATATATGACTCTATTGTGGACCCCACAAATTTGATCTTCTCCATGTTACAAATCAATATATATAAAGCATCAAACAATACTATGTATGAATAATATTTAACAAAATTTTAATTATCTCGTTCTCTCTCTCTCTCTCTCTCAGTATATATGAATATTGTGCACACCAAGACATTGGTATATTTTACCATTTTTTTTTGCCATGCCTCCTAACTTCACAGCCTGTCAATCCTGAATTATTAACATGACCGAGAACATGATTAAGAATTGTTTAATTCGTGAGAGGAGTGAGGGAGGATGGGGTTTGTTGCTTTGTTGTTTCTCTAATTAAATTCAGTGGGGAGCTTGGAAAAATTAATGTTGGCCTGCCTTGCCCTGCCAAAGAGATTTGCTGGTGTAGAGGTATCCAAGAATCTTCTCCCAATTCACACCCGCAGGAGGAGCAGGCTCAAATTATTTGCTAGCTGCACTGCTTAGATTGCTCCGTCCACTCCACTCCGATTAGTACGGAAGATCAAATGACTGATGATATTGATGGATGCTTATCTTAATTCTCTACTTATTGGGTTGTTTGGGTTCACCAATGTCATAGTATTATTGGTATGAAGAAGCAAACCTTTCAATGAGCAACACACTAGACAATCTCCACTTAAGCTGCTCTTTCTATTTCAGGTAATACTAAAAATATTCCTCAACTGTATGTAACAGAAGTTTCCATGATTCAGTAAGCCTAGATGTTGATGTTCTTGCTTTTCTTTTCCTTCCTGTTCTCATATATTTTGAGCCATTTTTGGAAGTTCTTGTCGTCTGGGAAATCACAATTCTTGAATATTAATAGTTGGTTTCTGTGTATGAATAGAGATATATCGATATATGCCAAACCAGATAAAGGTGAAAGAGATCCTTTTTTATTTTTATTTTTTTTCATACATAATCA
Organism: Pyrus communis; assembly: GCF_041283825.1. NCBI lineage: Eukaryota > Viridiplantae > Streptophyta > Magnoliopsida > Rosales > Rosaceae > Pyrus > Pyrus communis. Next base: position 12,681,814 of record NC_142577.1, read on the forward strand.
ACAGTGCTTAATTGTGAATTGCAGCAGATCCTTTTTATTTTCTATTTCACGCAATGTAGATTTAGCATATGTATATAAAGTCTTCAGCTTCAATAGAAACAGGAAGAGGTGGGCACTTGTGGAGAGCAATTTGATAAAATTGAAGGCAACTGTGATTACACCAGCAGCAATATTGTACTAACAAAGGAAAAATAGAGTCGACCACCCACATTCCATATTTGGTCTCACTATTTGCCCACATCCCATTTTCCCTTTTTCCTCCTTTTTGTGTCTGGTAACTTTCGGAGCTGCTGTGACACAATTCTGGGCCATTCTTTTTTGTTCATCCTTCATCCAACACCTTAAAAAGTCCCTTTAATTGACATATTCGGTCACGTAGGGAACTAGAGTCCTATTCCGAAATGCTGCCTGAATTTGTACACCAAAAAGGGAACAAATAAAATCTTGGGGCACGAATGTAGTATATAAAGCCAACTATCAGGAATTTTGAGATAGAGATTTCCACTACCCTGATGGGTTAGATTTGTTCACTTGCATTTGGGATTCAAGATAATTCAAAAATCGTCACACCAATTCGATTATTCCTTGGTGTTTAGACTCGGTGGGATAAGTAGTAGACCTGGTGTCCAACTATACTGTGTTTCCACCTTCATTTAGTGGGTTTATATATCATACCTACTCCACTCAAATCAGTAAAAGTTCTTTTTCTTTCTTTTTTTTCTAAATTTTGATTTTCTTCTGTTCATTGCTTTGTAAATGATATCTTGTACACAAAGTTTAATCTTATAACAATTTTTTTGGGAAAAAGAGTTACTGTGGCAGATCTCATAATACAATAATAACAGTTCGGTGTGTTTCCTCAAATTATATGTTTCCCTGTAGTTACCAACATTTTTTAACTGTTATATTACTCCAGGAATGGGAATGAAAATTGAAAATGCCATCAATATTTTAGGAAGCTCACAACATAGCTGCAGCTTAACCGTGCATCGGGTGGATGACCGGGACTATTTTCAGAAAACTGGGCTGAAGGAGAAGTGTCAGAAGGCTAGAGTTGAGGGCACACTTCGGAACTCGATGGACAGGATGCTGGACAAGCACAACATGGATACCATAAAAAGGACAATGCAGATGCATGAAGATACCTTTAAACACCAGGTATGGGAATGCATATATTAAGCTTTGGGAAGTTGATTTTGTAGCCATTCAGTCACCGACATCTAAATTTCTCATCCAACTATACCTTTCTGGATAAGCAAACCAGTCAAATTACTCCAAGACACAATTTGATTACACCTTTTTTGCTTATTAGATCCTAAGTCTTATACTTGTCAGAACAGATTGTTTTTGTCTCACAGATTTAGTATTTTTGAAACTGATGACAGCAGTCCTAACCAAAAACCAAATATTGCAGATTCGAGAGCTACACCGTCTGTACAGTGTACAAAAGATGCTAATGGATGAACTGAAGAAAAAGATTAAACAAAATAGACTTTGCGGTCCAATAACTAGTAGTGCAGATCACATTAACCAATCTCAGTGGATTAACTGGCAGCATTCGATAACTCAAACTTCTTCGGGATATAATTTCCATTTTCAGAGATTGAGGGATGATCTGAACTCGAGAGAGCGTAGTGGAAGTTGCTCAGGAGACACTCTGAGAATGTCAAGGGGATTTGACCTTGAATGGCCTGCCGAGGAAGACATCTCAACCAGATTCAGTACAATTGACCAAGAACAAGCAGGACCAAGCTCTCACATGTCCCTCAAAAGTAAGAGTCTAGCTGGCTGTGATGAAGATAGTGAAGTGGAGCTTTCATTAAGCATCGGAAGTAGCAAGAACAGGAAGAGATCAAAATCTTACCAGCCTCAGTCGGTAAGTTCGGAATTGATCCATAAAGCAAAAGAACTCGATTCGCCTGCCTCATTCAAATCAGATAGAGGAGGAGATAGCAGTGATCCCACAACTCCCATGAGCAGCTCTAGTGCGACATGTGACCAAGAAAGAAAGCACCCACATTGGCTTTTCCATGGTTTAAAGCTCAAGTAGGATAGTTCAACTTTCGTGCGTGTTTCTTCAAAAATCTTCACTTTGTTCATTATTGAAATTCTAATTAATTTGTCACTTGAATAAATAGACAATCGAGATACTGTTCTCATCACGCATTACATTGGTGTATATAGGAAATTTTCAAACGTTGGTTACTCCATATTTGAGTGCACTGGTTCATTATCTTCTTAGGCAATTGATTGAAATTTAAAAAGTACGTGATGATTATGACTAACTCATGCAAGAACTATTGGAAGTTTATTGTACTTACTTTCGAAGGAGATGCATCACAGATAAGCCAACAAGAAAATTATAAATTACAATGGTAAGACAATTGAAGAGTATGTTAAACTCAAATTTGTCACCAGGTGTTTGTTGATTGCTAATGCATATAATGCATTGTTTTGTTGTTGATTTTAATTCCTTATGCATCGTACTATTCATAACCTCCACATCCACCAAAAGATCAAGACAGGGAAGAAACTATATAAAAGTATAGTAGTACCGTATGGACTTGGAATTTTATCTCTCAAATCATGCTTTTATTTTAATTCCTTGTCTTAAACAGGCTCCTTGGCCCCATTAACCATTCTGCTAATGAGAAGCACAGGAGCGTAGTTGCCTATACTATTTCTTTGGAACCATTCGATACTAGTATTCTAAACCAGGCCATCAATAACATGAAACATGTGTAGCACATGTTTTTGTTGTTATTTTATTCATTTATAAAATATATAGAGAGCATGCTTGGCCAAAGTTAGGGGATGGTTGCAGGTTCATAATTCCTCTGTGAGAAACTCTTTTGAAACCAATATATTGTACACCATCCATCCACTGGATAGTGAGAATATCTCATGTTGATCACTGATTGTGTCCATTTTTTCCTGATATGGCTGCATTTTTAGGAAGCATAGAAATTCCACTCTAGCATTTCCATCACCAATCACCAAAAAAACACTACCACAAAAATGATATTCTTCGATATATGGCATGACTGAATTGCACTAAGTTCACAGTCTCAATCTTTCGCGCTGCAATCCTAATCGGTCTCTTCAGCTTCAAGCCAGTCAGTCACCATTTAATTATTAGGGTGCCGCAGGCCTAGGTGTTTTTGCATTGTTGCGCTTCCTCCCATCCGTCTTGTCACCCATGAAAACAAAAAAACAAGAAGATTAATGTTTGTTAGTCAATGCCAATGCAAGCTAGCAAGTGTGCTCCCAACTACATAATTCCAATCTAGTCATTTTCCTAAAATATTGAAATCTGCACAACCTCGTATACTTTTCTAACAATTCCAAAAATATGTTATTTCCTTGGTCACATCTCTCTCTCTCAGGCCTCTTCTATCAATACATTGGGCGCAGTTAATATTTGGATGAGCTGTTAAATGAAACATGCTTGAAATTCTTATTCAATCTCTATGGGCTTAACACTTGCTGCAAAGCTGCATAAGTGCATGCTAATACAAAGCCCATGAGCAACAATATATCAATATGTTTGTATTAGAGCTGAACTCTACATCAGATAAGAGAAAACCAGGATTAGAAGTTGAGAAGGGTGCTAATACTGCTGTTTGAATTACTTAATTGTTCGTGCTCACATTAATAATACAGTAAACAGGTTCATTACTAATCTTTGAAAAGATTTGTTTTAGAATGGGTGGGTGGGGGCAGCAAAAGAGAAGACTAAGCAGGTATTTGTCCCAGCTACTTTCTAAACCATGAAAGACCAGATCGAACCCATTGTTTGTTGGAATGTTTTATGAATATACTATTTACTGGTTGAGCAAACCGGTCAATTCAAATAGAGTCCTGAGGTTTTCAGATTTTATGCTGATGACCAATCAACCAGAAGTGACAGATGAACGACAATGTGTATTAAGCTCAAAAATTCAAAGTGTTTTGAACCTAAACAAGGTGACTTATGAGCTCCAATGCATCTAATATTTGGGTACATATACACAGTAGTCATGTATCCTGTAAGATTTACTAAAACAACATTAAGATGTTTGAACCAAGATAGGCATCTCTGTTTGAATGCTTACTTGACTAATCTAGAAACTCACCTATTCGTCTCTACATGGAGAATATTTCTGCAGGATAAAATAAACCAAGAACATTATTCTTCCTTCCTCCATTCTCTTAAAGTGCTAAATGTTCTATAAACTAATTTCCGCAAATTTAATTTAAAAGAGGGTAGAGCATAGGGTTTCTGGGTGTAATACTCCTCTCGTTTTGAGAGTGTAGATGTCTTGCTTGTAACTATTATTAAATAGCTAATCTTGCATAATTCTATTCTCCAATCTATTTACAAAAATAAAAAAAAAATTTAATTAATTAAAAATTAAAAAAAATTAAAAGAAAATATTTGCAGTTTTAGTTAAAGTTGAGGGTTTATGATAACATCTCTACAATCTCACAAACTCAAATAATGTTGTGGCCTATTTTCTCCAAGTGGTGCGGCAAAGAGAGAGAGAAAAACTTGCTCTCCAAGTAATACAAATCCCAATTTATAGGAAAGAATCGCTAACATAAAGAGTAAACCAAATGTACCAAGGATTCACACAATCACACATGTGTCAGAATTTAGTCACAACACTGCCCCCCTTTAGCATGTAAATGCTCAAATAGAGGGTGCATCAGATCTTCATGGATGATATAGAAGCAGTTGATGAAGTCATCTTGTCTAGTCTACACAATAAGCGAATGTGAGTCTCAAAACATTGAAAGAATGCATAGGTAGTAAAATTCACAAAACCTCGCTAAGGTAAAACCCAAGGTAGGATGAAAATCATAATCTAAGGAGAAAAGTGAGAAGTTGCATTAAGTCAAAACTAAACTCCTTCATGACGCAAGTAGGACACACACAATGTTATTTGTGGATGCAAATTTTTGTCATCTTCTCCTTTGACAAAAATGCACCTGCAAAATAATAACACCTAAGATTAAGGCCAAAAGCCTCACGCGCCCACGATGAATGGGGGGGCTTTGGCTGAGAAATCTCCGATGCCAAAGTTAGAATTATGAAAAGAATGTGTTTAGGAGTTTGTGGGTAGCAAATGGCTTAGCTTTTTGGTAGGATAATAAGGCTATTTATAGGGGAGTGGCTGGCCCTATTTGGAGAATAGTAGCCAGCCATATATGGTGTATTTGGAGAATAATTGCAAGATATTATGTGAAATAATATCTTGCAATTAACATGGTAATTAATCCCACATTAAATAGGAAGGTTTGGGAGTTACCTTTTGAATAATGATTTTATGAGGAGTGATAAGAGGGATTTGAATAAATACCATTTTGATCACCTTTGACTCTTCCTTGATTGAGTCGTTATTGTCTGTTGCATGTGCGTGGGAATCTCGGTGTGCCTCAAGGGTAATTTTGTCCTTTCACCCAAAAGTCCACGTGTCACCTCCATAATTTTCTTGATTATTTTTTGCTCCACAAATGCCCCCACAACTGTTGTGCTGCTCACAGGAAATGGCAGTAGGTGTAGAGACCTTCAACTTTGATGCAGATTCCCACTTGGACTTGGAATTAAATTCTTCTAGGAAAGGGAAATAAATCGCCACCAAAGCCAATTTAAGCCTACCTTAAGTAGGGGATTAAATCAAATTCGGAGGATATTATTTATCCCTACAAGAAAGAGAGAAAGATAGAGGATATTTGTTCCCCCTCCCCTAACATTCTTCTTCTCTTGCCCGTGCAAAGAACCATCTTCCGTTGATTTCTTTGTTTTCTCTGTGTTGCACCAAGGTAAGAAAAACTTAATTTTCTTTGTCTTCTTCTTGGGTGGTGCTGCTGCAGGGCAACTGTCAAGGTGGTGCGACACATTGGCTGGCAAGGGCTAGGAGTCGGCTTGACATGAGTCAAGAATGTGGTGTGCCAAGGGCCACGGCTTGGCATGGGCCACGGTTTGGACTGCTTGCTGAAAGAGAAGAAATTGCTTGAGTTTGATTTATGAGTTGTTGTAGATGAAGTAATCGAGAGCTGTTGAAGATGAAGTGTCGGATGGGCAAACTATAAAGTGCGAAGTGGTTGCTGAGGGCAAGATGGCTGTTGGAGAACCCAAGGTCATCCAAGCTGCTAAATAAGTAGGCTGCTCTGTTTAGCTTGTGTCAGATTTCAGCGACCTTCATATAAGTTTATCAATTTGCTAGAAATTGAATAAAATATTTTCACTTTACTTCATCTTTGTTTTTCTTGAAACTTTGCTTGCTTGAAGCATTTTACAAAACTTTAAGCCATAAAACCGTCGATTGAGCACGCTGCTTCGAAAAATGTTGACGATCTCACAGAGTCATTGTGGCCGTGAGTTTTGGCTTTTTGGTGCGTTGAGCTGTTGAGTTCGTCGTTAACTGTTTACCCTTGACCATTTGTTGCTTAGTTGGTATTCAAGTATTTGATTCTTTGAATTATGTGGCCCAGATGGGTGTGGGGAATTGGTTTTCCCTCTCGCACTGGAGAGCTTACCTAGATGGGTGTTGGAGAATTGGTTTATCTTCTCAGGCTAGAGAGTTTACCCATATGGGTGTTGGGGAATTAGTGTACCTTCTCGCACTGGAGAGCAATTAGTTTACCCTCTCGCACTGGAGAGCTTACCCATATAGGTGTCAAGGAATTGGTTTACCCTATTGTACTGAAGAGCAATTAGTTTACCCTCTCGCACTGGAAAGCTTAACCATATGGGTGTCGGGGAATTGGTTTACCTTCTCATGGTAGAGAGCAATTAGTTTATCTTCTCGCACTGAAGAGCAAACCTAGATGGGTTTCGGGGAATCGGTTTACCCTCTCGCACTAGAGAGCTTACCCAGATGGGTGTCGGGGAATTGGTTTACCCTCTTGCACTTGAGAGCAATTATTTTATCCTTTCGAATTGGAGAACAGACCCATATGGGTATTGGGGGATTGGTTTACTCTTTCACACTGGAGAGCAATTAGTTTATCCTCTCGCACTGGAGAGCAGACCCATATGGGTGTCGAGGGATTGGTTTACCCTTGCACTCTAGAGCAATTAGTTTATCTCTCGCACTGGAGAGCAGACCCATATAGGTGTCAGAGAATTGGTTTATCTTTTCGCACTGGAGAGTAATTAGCGTATCTTCTCGTATTGGAGAGCAGACCCATATGGGTGTTGGGGGATTGGTTTACCCTCTCGCATTGGAGAGCATCGAAGTCGTTTTGAGCGCAGATGAGCATCGAGGTCTTGTTCGGCAATCTGCTTGAAACTTTTAACTGCTTGTGGAACCAGCGTAAGGGTGTAAGTATGAAGCGCATCGAGCTGCTCTTGGACTTTCTTCAAATATTGCGCCATCATGAGATGTTTCTTTGTGTGCCCTTCTAAGGTTTGGTTGGTGATCAGCTGAGAATCTGAATAAATTGCAAGCTTCTTCACCATTAAGTCTTTTGCTAACAGAGGCTGCTAATAAAGCCTTGTCTTTTGCTTCTTCATTTGATGCTTTGAAGTTTGGAGTGCTATGGACTTGGTCGACATGATTAGGAGCCACTAGGCAAGATTGGCATAGATAGAAGCCATGATGACAGAGCAAGGGTTGCAGGGAGCCATGGAGCAGGTAGACATAACTTTAAGCGTGGAGCTACAGCCGGCTTAGGCCAGGTTGTGCACAACATGAGGTATTAGACCACGAGGCCCTGGATACTTAGCTATTGGTGATGTGCTGCTCTAGTATTGAATTGTCTGGAGTGATTAAAGTAAGACATGTTAACCGTTTGGGCTTGTGTGTCCTTCTGGTACTCGTCCACCCCTATTGCACCATTAGGTTGGGTTGCTGACTTGTCGGAATATAAATAGTCTTTGTATTCGCCAGTGTATGTAGGATGTTTCCATCTATTCGATATTGTCAATGAAAAGTGACTTGCTTATGTTGGTCATGTCTCGTCGGAACACCTCGTCAATAGCTTCATTACGCTAGAAATCGTACAATCATTCGGTAAGGAGCCTTTAAACTTCTTCCTGAGTTTGCCTTTACTAGGGTAATGGACCGTTGGTCGAGGATGCTCTTCCCTGTGCTCAACTCGTCTATGTCGAAGCTGCGGTGCATGTGGTATGTTCTTGGTAGGCAAGTGGGTTACTTTCAAGCTGCCGATTGAACTTATGCCAGATTGAGAGACTGCTTCTCTCCGTCCGTCGTGCTGCCTACTCTAATGTGAGGTGAATGATACTCCTTGCGGCCTAACCGTGAATGAACATTTCGCTTGGAAGGTTGTCTATGTTGATTATCAGAGTATGGCCCTAACCGTGAATGTATGCTCTTCCGTGGGCTTAACCGAGAGTGCACACTCCTCCGCGCACTAAGAGGAGAGTATACGCTATCTCGGGGGTCCAGTCGAGAGTGTACACTGCCAAAACGTTTTGTTCGTGGCTGGTCGAAGTGCTGCTTACCGGGACGCTGCTAGAAAGGTTGATTTTCTACCCTTGTCCTACTTCGAGATACCTCATATAGGGCACGTTGTATCTCAATATGCTGCAAAAGTTGATTCACCATGGTCGCTTGTTGTGCGAGGGCGGTAGTCAACTCTATGACTTGCCAAGACAAGTGTTGTTCGCCATGTGCGATAGAAGAGCTTAGACGATATGCGTCTTCTTGAGTAGTGGAAATGTAATGGACTCCAGACGCGAGATTTGAGTTGGGATATGTCAAATTTGCAAAAAAACAGGGTGAAAATACCCCCAGTTCAATCGTCGATCCAGAAATATGAAGTCGGGATAGTTGAATCGATCTTGGACCAATTTGGATCGCCAAATGGGTTGCAGGAATGGGTTTGGCCGTGCCACGTGCGGGGCGTGAGGGCGCTGGGAGTGCCTTGGATCTGGGTTGAGGGGATTGTTGGTGTAGATTGGGCTTACGATATGCCTTAAATTTGAGCTGCTGGGGCTGGGGCTGGGGCTGGGGTCGGCTCGTGACTAACATGGCTCAGCTACCTTGCGACATGGGCTGCTTAGGCTGCCTACTGGGCTATTAGCGCAGCTGCACCCTACTCTCCGTTGGCTTGCTACCATGGAGCTGGCCTACTCCCCACTGCCACGGTGGTACCCGTGGCTGCCATGGTGGTGGTGCTCTGTGGTGGCAAAGTTGCTCCTCTTGCCATCATGTTGAGCCTTGTGGATCATCGTGGTGGGGCCACATCTTATCCTCCATCACTTGATCCGAATCTTTCAACGTAGAAAGTTTCGTTCGTCGTGGTTTTCGAATTTCCCATCATTGTATTTTTCTCTTACCTCTATTCAAATAATTAATAAATTCTAGGAATATGAAAGAACGAAAAATTTACGAACATATGAGAAATGAGAAACTTTGAATGCGAGAGTCTTCTTCAAGCGTGTGAATCAAACTCCTAAGTAAAGCACCAATTTGTAGATGCAAATTTCTACCATCTTCTCCTTTGACGAAAATGCACCGGCAAAATAATAACACCTAAGATTAAGACCAAAAGCCTCACGTGCCCACGATGAATGGGGGAGGGCTTTGGCCAAGGAATCTCCGATGTCAAAGTTAGAATTTTGAAAAAGAATGTATTTAGGAGTTTGTGGGAAATGGTTTAGCTTTTTAGTAGGATAATAGGGCTATTTATAGGGGAGTGGCCGGTCCTATTTGGAGAATAGTGGCCGGCCATATATGGTGTATTTGGAGAATAATTGCAAAATATTATGTGAAATAATATCTTGCAATTAACATGGTAATTAATCCCGAATTAAATAGGAAGTTTTGGGAATTACCTTTTGAATAAGGATTTTATGAGGAGTGATAAGAGGGATTTGAACAAATCCCATTTTGATCACCTTTGACTCTTCCTTGATTGAGCCATTATTTTCTGTTGCATGTGTTTGGGATTCTCGGTGTGCCTCAAGGGTAATGTTTTCCTTTTCACCCAAAAGTCCACGTGTCACCTCCATAATTTTCTCAATTATTACTGGCTCCACAGTATTGACCAGCATAGGATGGGTGACTCGTTAAAACCTCATCAAATAGCAAAAACTCAATGGGCAAAATGCTCCTAACAATAGGAAAAAAAAAATACATTAAGGTCAAGTGAGTATACCTGGATACATCCCTTGAGTTTAACAAACCTCCAAATGAGAACTACATGAAGGAAAATTTTTTTCCTAACTAAGAACATGTGAGAACATTTGAACACATAAGCAAACTAATAACACTTTAAAGTAGGCATGCATTCAAAAACAATTCTAAAACCCATTACTTTCAAAGCCTAGTGAATGGTGAACCACAAGACTTTTTAATAACATTAAAGAGAAGAAAGGATTTTGAGATTCATTACCCTTGAAGCTCATCCTTGTTTACACAAGGGATTTACCAAAGTGGAGGGCCTTCAAGTCACCTCCTAGCTCCTTAGATCTTCCTTGTGATTTTCTTCCTTTTGATACTCCTTTGCTCCTTGAGGATGTGAGGAAAGGATCTCCAAGAACACCAAAGGTTTAGTGTCTCTAACTCTCCACACCAAGGATGAGGTGTGAAGATAAAATGGATGACTTAGAGGAAGAAAAGATTTCTAGCTATTTTTCCCCTAAGTGGCCGGCCTCTTTTGAGAAAAAGGGAGAAAAGGTTTCTCTTCTTTGCCTTAAGAAAACCCTGGTGAGAGAATGACTATAAAATTGCTTTTATACCACCTCACATGTGAGTGGCAAACTTGCAATTAACCCAAATTTGCTACCACTCACCCTTGGCTGGTTTTGACTTTGTTTATTGCGCTAATTGCCCATTTTGTTTTAGTTGTCATACAACTTAAACATAATGGGCCTTGTGGACCAAAAAACCCTTTTGGGCCTCGAGATTCGAAACTAACTTAAAAGCCCAATACGAACCTTTCGTATTATTAATTAACTAACTAATTAATCTTGACCATTCTCAAGTAAATCATTTAATTGCTTATCCATCTCATTTATATTTCTTCACTTTCATCCTTACTCGGTGTACGATCCATTAGGTTCCAATTAGCGAGGTAATGGGTGATTGTTACTCTTAATGATCAATTGTTAATTGAAACTACATTTCAATTCTCCCCTTGATGTATATTAGTGTTTGCTAATCTTCAGGGCTTCCACAAACCATGAGTGACACCTAGCAGTATGTCATGGCTACCCAAGATAAGTAGAAGTGGTTGGAGAACCTATCCAGTTACAATTACAATGCAATACGGTCATTCTCTAATATAATACTCTTAATCACATTGTTTGAGTGATAGTTTGTTTCATGTCTACTATCTAATGTGATACTTCTCTATATGATTCAATTGAATATGATTTGGAACAAACTTCCTAGGTCATATTCGTACGCTTTGGCCAAAGACTCCCGAATCATATCTCAGAGTATTCTCCCTCCACCATGCAAGCTTAGAGGTCCCTTGTTGTGCATTCATATGCCTACATGACTAGATAGCTTGACCCCAAAATTGTCATGGACACTCAGTGGAATGCCTTTGACATGATCAAAGACTAAGGACTTAACCATTAAACATTTATGATGCCTTAGGTCAAATGACTACTTTGCATATTGCAACTTACAAGTTCTTACATGACATGTATGTTTGAACTCTCTTTTGATCGTTGTTCAGTGTACTCGATTACCTTTTGAGTGTCCAACACTAAATGACTTGAGACTAGTCATACTCACGCTTGAGTTAACATAACACATGCTAACCTTAGCGGATTGTTAATGCCCAATTGGTAATTCTATGGCTAGGAACGTTTTAGGAATGAGCATAAGAGATAGGTCTCATTAATCTAACTTACTTAGATCACTTCTCTCTTAGATTAAATACATTCCTTGGATTCCCTTAGTACCTAAACACATAATACAATAAATAGTGATTAACAATAAGCTTTGCCCTTCATTAAACATATGATAGTTTAACACAATAAGTATTCCAAAAGCTATTACATCAAATCAATGGCTTTGTGGGCATACTTCCAACACTACAAGCATTGGAAATTAGACAATTTACACATGCCAATTCCTTGAACAAGCTTCTGGAAGGTAAACTTCAACATTGACATTGTGAAAAGGTTGGCTAGGTTGTCCTTGCAGTGGATTTGGTTGACTTCAATGTTTTGATGCTTTATTGATGTGATGAGACCACATTATACTTGGTATTGACTTTGTTGATCTACCATATCTTAGGGTAGTCGATACATGTCACATTGTCTTCATGGATCGTCTTTGGGACTCAACGATGGATGAAATACCACAAATACTTAGAAAATGCTCAATAAGAGCTCTCAACTATATTTCCCATGTCTAGTGTAATGAGGTGCGATGAGTCTTGGAATGATTAGAAGATTTCGCAAATAAGATCCATTTTGTGGACCTCCAAGATATTGCGGTATCCTTAATAGTAAAGACACAATCATTTGGGAATGTGCCTTCTAGGAGTTTGATAAGTAATCACGTCAGCATAACAAATGAGACATGCATCATTATAAGGATCGGGGGGTTGGACTTGCTCAGGATGCCTTATCCTAGGATAAGCCCAAATCCATAGAACGGAAAAACTTCTTTAATACCAATTTAGTGGCGCCATGTAGGCTCAGTGCTTTATCTTTATCAATAGATGAACAACAAAAGAGATGTCCTGTCAAATCTGTAGCAGGATAAATATGGGTAATGATTCTCATATTTTCTTTAGCTCTATATATTGTAGGACTCAGTCGTGTTTCATCTCTGTTAGTTTGTATCATATATGTATGTATATCTGCATAGACGTTTGGCTATCAGACTTTACAATTGGAGATCATCTTACCTACACAAAAGTGATAGGACTGAACCTATACATAATTATCACATGCTAAATATGATCTCTTACCTTTATTAGAGGTTGTTATATAAAAGAGGGCTTGAGCATATTAATTCGAACATATATCTTTCTTATTGGTTTGAGAGAAACTATATATGTATATGCTGGCATTCATGCATATAACTTTGCACAAGCCTGAGTAAACCAAGCTAGCTTTCTCGGCATGGAACTATCTGCATATGTTCATAGGTACAGTTTCAACCGTATCAAGTAAAGCATGTGTGTGGAGTTGATCAACATATAGTAACCTGTGAATTAGTATTGCGGAATTGCTAAACTTAAATATGTTAATTAGGATTAGAGTTCATGTCATGCATTTGGTAGTTTGCTTATATATGTGGTTTGATATACTTATTCATTAATCATATGAAAGACTTTATTTAATTATTGGCTAAAGTTATGTTCCCATCTTATACACCAAGAAGACAGCATACATATTTATATTTGTATTTCACAAGTCCCTTGTTCTGCAAGTTGTACGCATTCAAACGTTCTGTTATGACCATGTTATTATTTTAGATCAACCAAAAGGGCATTTGAAATGGGTGTTGTTAAGTTAGTAATCTCAAGTGCTTTGACTGGGATTAAAGTCCTTGTCTTGCATATAGTGATTTTCTTATACTTGTGAATAGGAGCTTATCACAGTTGTGGTTTCTTGTGTTATTATCTCGGAGCAATGCTTTGGAATCCAAGTAGAGGAAATACGGCAGACCTTTACAGAGATTGGCTGTATTAAATTTCATGAAGCATTATATTATTATTGTTGATCTTCTTGGTTGATTAATGTGATCTGGCATGCTAATTGGATAAATATTGCCCTTGCGTGTTTAATTGTTATTGGTTATGGAATTATTGATGAAATGCTATTGGTTAAGAATATACTGTGGTATATGTGAATCATTCATAATTGGTCGTGTGGTTGGAGTTTCGATGTTGAGGAAGGAATTTTGGAAAAGAGGGTAGTTGGAAATGATCTTTTGTGTGGTTGAGCCAAATTCTTAGCAGGTACCAGGTCTCAGGCGAGCCCACAGTGCACAGATTCTTTATGGGTAATTCAGGATTGGCAAAGAAGAGTTTAGGCCAGATGACTAACAAAAGGGGAAATTAGGATGATTGAGTTATAAAGGGGGTTAATTTATATATTAAAACATTCGAACCACCACTGCAGAGGTAAAATGCACGATATAGGACGTGCAAGTCCGCATGTTTTATTATATGAATTAACGGGTAGAGATGAAGAGTATTGCATTGCACTCATGCATTGTTACTGATAATGATTTGGTACTTGATTACACGATTTTATGACACTTAATTTAGTATTGTCAATTACTGTGATAAGGTTCTGTCCCTATTGAGTGACGTTGGTTGTTGCTCACCCTTACCTATTATTTTACAGATGAGCTATTCGGCAAGACAAGTGTTATTTAGCAAGACAAGTGTTAGAAGAGCTGAGGTTGTGATTGAGGAGAAGTTTAAGGATTATAATTTATTATTTTTGTACACCTATAAGATTTTGGAGTTATTTTAATAAGAGGAGTTCATTTTTCAACCCGTGTCAATTTCCTTTTATTTATTTTTACTTTTACTTGCATTCCGGGAGCAGGGTTTATATTTCCGCCAACCCCAGGTCTGGGGCATTACACCTTCATCTCAAATTCTATCTTCAGGTAGGAGACAGTTTTCTTGAGTTCTTCTAAATTCTTAGTGGGATTCATGTCATGAACATAAACTGCAACTCTATCAATTTGAAATACTTCATGGTTAACACGCAAGGGCATAATTTATTCATATCCCAGATTGATCAAATAATTACTTAAACGGGTATACCAAATTCATTCAGATTGTTTTAGTCCGTAAGTAAATGCCTAATTTGAATTGAGAGGGTGTTTTGTGGTGTATAACTATTTGAACTAGTTCATGTAATTCTTCGGGATCTTACATGTAAATCTCCATAGTAACCTCCCCATGGAGAAAGCACTAACCACATTCATAATGCTACAATCATTCACAAGGTGTTTGAGAAAAACCTTGTGTCATAAGGCATGCGTCACATTATTTTATTCATCTCATTATGCTCTTTTCGCACTTGTAATAAGACATGATTACATTTGGAAGTGTAGGAATGATATGTCCAAACACTCTTTGGTACAAAATCTAATTCAACCTGGATTGTAATTGGAGTAGGCCAATCAGTTCTACTTTGTCACTAATTGACGGAACGAGGTTCAATATTATCACTTTTCATTTATGTCGGTATCTACCATATAATTGAAACATCATCCATGATAATCTCATTCTAACTCCATATCTCACCCAAACTAGTATACTACAAAACATTGATAGATTACATTCAAATAAGCAACTTACTCTCTTTTACTATTGTGCTACGGTGGTGTCGGTGGTGAAGTCGAGTGAAATAGCGGCGGTGAGGCTGACGATGATGGGTGGAGAGCCTAGTTCTCTTCCCTTTTAGGTTGAATCTAATACATTCGATGTCTGTGTAGGTAGGCGTGTTTATGGTCTTGCTGCTGAAGCAGATAAAAGCTTGGCCGGGCTAGTTTTGGACCCAAAGATAAGCTTCAATTATAAGCTTTTGCAATCCAATCGGCAGGCTGGGTCCATCTCTGTGACTGAGCTTGATGACGATGTAGGTTAACTGATGTGGATTGCACTGTCTCTCGTGGTGAAAAGGGGCCTAAGTTCATGTTCTCAGATAATGCGATGGAAAAGCTATGTCACCCTTAGAGTAATGCACTAATCATCAAGCTAGTGGGAAAGTCACATACCTATAATTTCCTATTGAATGGGCTAAGGTAGAAGTGGCAATTGAAAGGAGGTATGCAACTTATAGATTTGGATCATGATTTCTATATTGCTAAATTTGATTTGGAAGAGGATAGGGAGTTTGTACTTACTGGTGGCCCATGGATAATTGCTCGACAATATTTGACAATACATAAATGGAGGGCAGGTTTTCTCCCTGCTATTGAAGCAATTACTCATATAGTAGTGTGGATTAGGATCTCTAGTATCCAAATGGAGTACTCTAATGTCTGGGTTATGAAGAGGATTGGTAATATTTTGGGGAAACTTTTGAAGATCGATATCAACACTAATTCTCAGTCTAAAGGAAAGTTTTCCCGAATTTGTGTTGAAATTGATTTGACCAAACCTTTTGAAGCCTTCATCCAAATCAATAATGTATGGTATAATTTGGAATATAAGGGCATGTCTGAAGTATGTTTTAAATGTGGTCGATATGGGCACAAAAGAGAGACCTGTGATTTGAATGTTAAACATGTGGGTGAGGAAATTGATGAGGTGGGGAATGATGCATGTAATAACTTGAACTTGGATGATGATAAGGTGCAAATTGTAGATACATGAAAGGATGGTTCTATCCTGGGCTCTTGGATGCAAGTGAAAGCTAGGGGTAGGACTAGGAAAACAGATAACGTAAGACGTAACAATGAAGTCAGAAATGGGAAGGGATCCGGATTTAATGTCCTTAATATGGTTGATGAGATGTTAAATGAGAAAGATGATAATAGTTGGTGCATAGATAGACACACTTTTGATACCAGTAAGTGTTATCCGAAGAAGAAAGATCGGCCCTCTAAGAAGAATAAAAGCGACGGTGTAAGGGACACTCTCGTTGATATATCGAACAAAACCACATCAAGCAACACCTCCAGTGCAGATGCTAATTGTGACATCCCATCCCCAAAATTAGTATTTTATTTTATGCTTGACGTATTTCAGAGATTTAATTGAAACTAGTTCATTAATTCTTCAAATTTGAGAAAATCCAAGTGAGGGGTACCTTAGTCATTTCAAATTTTCTCGACCTTTCGGTCAACTCTTGAGTTGGTTATGCAGAGTTCGATTCCACGAGTGCGTAGACGTAAATGGATCTTAATTCCGAGTCAGAACGAAGAAGTTAGAGTCGTTTGAAGTTGGTGGCATTTTGGTAATTTTACCAAAATGCTATAATTGGAGTGGAACCTCCAGAAAAGGGAGAGGTTTTCTGAAAAATGGGAAAGGGCTGCTGCTCACCCGTTTTAGGGGCTAATTGGACCCGATAACCCACAAACTTGACCTGCTTGTATCTCCTTCATTCGAGCTCCGTTTTGGGTGATCTTGGTGTCCATGGAAAGCTCTTGATGAGCCCTACATCTCTGTAGTGTTATATTTTCCATTTTCTTTTCCATATTTGCAGTTCGAAGCCACAAAGCCCACGACTTTTCTGGTGGTTTTATCATTTTTCCGATGATTCCGGCAACCATTTCCTTCGAGTGAGGTATGAAACTTCATCTACTCTTCATAATCTTTGAGTTGGTATGCTTAGTTTGTGCTTTTGTATTCATTTTAGAGTTAGGTGTTTAGAACCCTATAAATCTGGTATTCTCCGGTGAGTTTGGACGGTTTCCGGTTAGAATTTATCATCCATAAAGTCTACGAATAATTATTGCATAGTTGGATCTTAAGTTATGTTTTGCCTTTTTCCGAAGGCAGGGTATGTTAGAGATAGGTATTTGGTGACATCACATGTCAATCCTGGATGTATGTCGGGATCGGGGCGTGACAAGTTTTGTGGTATCAGAGCATTGGTCGCCGGACCTTTGAATTTTCAACGGACGCTAATGCTTGCCTTGTAGTATCAGTGGTGTCAAATTTAGAGTTTCCTTAGATTTGTGAACCTTGGAGTGAGAGACTAGTACATCTAGCATATAAGGTATGAATTAGGTAGTTAAGTTGACCGTTCGTTTGAATCATTTACATTGGTTGTGGTGATTCAATTCGTATCAATTTCGTTGTCTTCTTATTCCAAGTGTCTTGTCCGAGAACGTTGTGTTCTTTTGAATCTGGTGGCTAGAGTTTCCTTAGTGAGTTAGTCGTTGAGGTAGAAGTTTAGTTTCGTGGCGAAGTGGTTGTTTTGAAATCCCCGTGTTGGATTGGATTGACAAAGCGTTGGTGGGGGGATACTTCTTGGATTCATACTTTTTTTGGATTCTTGAAGTATTGAAAGTGAAGTTGGTTAAGTTCTTAGTGTCGAAGAGAATGGCGAGATCCTTATTCGATGTTGATGACGTGGTTGTCAATATCGAGTTCGAATTGTGGTGTGGTTGTTCCTTGTAGTTTGGCTTATGGAAATTTCGGAACGAAATTTCTATAAGGTGGGGAGAATGTGACATCACGTCCCCAAAATTAGTATTTTATTTTATTCTTGACGTATTTCGGAGATTTAATTGAAACTAGTTCGTTAATTCTCCAAATTTGAGAAAATCAAAGTGAGGGGTACCTTAGTCATTTCTAATTTTCTCGAACTTTTCAGTCAACTCTTGAGTTGGTTAGGTAGAGTTTGATTCCATGAGCGCGTGGGCGTAAACGGATCTTAATTCCGAGTTAGAACGGAGAAGTTAGAGTCGTTTGAAGTTGATGGCATTTTGGTAATTTTACCAAAATGCTATAATTGGAGTGAAACCTCCAGAAAAGGGAGAGGTTTTCTGAAAATGGGAAAGGGTTGTTGCTCACCCGTTTTAGGGGCTAATTGGACCTGTTAACCCACAAATTGACCAGCTTGTATCTCCTTCATCCAAGCTTCGTTTTGGGTGATCTTGGTGTCCATGGAAAGCTCTTAATGAGCCCTACATCTTTGAAGTGTTAGATTTCCATTTTTCTTTTCCATCTTTGCAGTTCGAAGCCACAAAGCCCACGACTTTTCTGGCGGTTTTATCATTTTTCCGGTGATTCTGGCAACCATTTCCTTCAAGTGAGGTATAAACTTCATCTATTCTTCATAATCTTCGAGTTGGTATGCTTAGTTTGTGCTTTCGTATTCATTTTAGAGTTGGGTGTTTAGAACCCTAGAAATCCGGTATTCTTTGGTGAATTTGGACGATTTTCGGTTAGAATTTATCGTCGGCGTAGTTGTGAAAAGTGTTTCCCTTGTTAAGCTCTAGCTACCACATAAATTTGAGCTCATCTAGTTAATGTTGAAAATTCGGGGTTTCTAAACCCTCAACCTTGCCTACCACCACATGTGGCGGTGCGTGGGATCGTCCATGATTGTTGTCTAAGTAACAAATACCTTTTAGTGACCCTATGAACCTATGTCTAGCTCGGTTTCCCGAAATTCAATTGTTTGATGTGGTGATCAAAATGGACCACCATTTGTTTGTGTGATTGACGACAATCTGATCGTTGGATTGTCGTACAATTTTGTGAGCACCCTAGTTAACAGTTGTTAGACCTTTGAGAACTTATGGATCGGAAATCCGATGTGTGGAACTTCCGGATTGAATAACCTTAGATTGTTGACCTTGATGGACTTACCTTATCGACAGTTGACGTTCTAGTCAATAGGCTCTACTCTAGAGTGTCGTTTATCTCTAGTTTGTTGTTGAGGCTTGATGGAGCTTAGTTGGCTCATCATGATGACGTGTTGTTCCTAGTTGACGTGTGTCTCATTATATGTATTTATGGCACCATATTGAGTTATACTTGTTTATTAAATGTGCTTTCTGTTGATGTGTTATTTTTATTTCTGGCCATCGATCTATTTTTATTAAGTATGATTTGACTTGTGCATTGGAATATGGTTTGTATTGTATGATTGGATTGTTGTGATGAAATGTGAGGGCTAGTTGTGGACAGTTAACCCATTGGCATGGGGTTTGTTGCTTCAAAACATGTTTCACCCCTCGTGTCATTATTTCATTTTTTTGTTTTGGTAAGTCTTTGCAACTTGAGTAACCTAACTTGGTCCATATCATGTTTCATTGATTGGTGTTATACATTCTACTCTGCGATTCCATTGAATGATGATTCGGAATTGTATCCTGGTGTGGATTTCGTTGAGTGGTGGTCCAAAATCCCTTCTACTCCCCTATTCCGTTGAGTGATGGTCCGGAATCGTATCCTAGTTTGGATTCCGTTGAGTGATGGTCCAGAATCCCTTCTACTCCGCAATTCCATTGAGTGATGGTTAGGAATTGTATCCTGGTTTGGATTCCGTTGAGTGATGGTCCAGAATCCCCTTTGGTGTCTTGGTTTCGTTGGGTGGTCAGAAATCCCCTTTTTCCAGAGATGTAGCCTTCGGCCGAATTGCATTCCTTTAGCCCTAGTTTTTAATGTATATATGAACAATGGTTTTTAGGAATCTTGTTTAAATTGGAAAAATCGTTGGATGTCTGAGTGACTTTTACCGAATTTTCAGCGACTTGATTATGATTCCATAAAGTATGATTCTATACTTGATATTTATAGATTGTGATTGCTGGTTTGTTTTTATTGAATATCACATACTTATATTATTGTCACTCACCTGAGCCTCGCAGCTTATATGAGTGCTTGATTTGCCAGTGTACCATTCCTATAATGTAGGCATTGATTTTACATGTGACAGGTCTGGGTAGATTACGAGAAACCACTTGATATTTTGGTTCCGTTGAGTGGTCTGGTGTAACATCCCACATCGCCTAGGAGAGTGATCCTTATATGTATATCCTTACCTAGCACGAGGCCTTTTGGGAGCTCACTAGCTTCGGGTTCCATAGGAACTCCGAAGTTAAGCGAGTAGCGCGCGAGAGCATTCCCAGGATGGGTGACCCATCGGGAAGTTCTCGGGTGAGTTCTCAGAAACAAAATCGTGAGGGTGTGGTCGGGGCCCAAAGCGGACAATATCGTGCTACGGTGGTGGAGCGGGCCCTGGAAGTGGTCCCCCCCCAGGCCGGGATGTGACAATTTGATATTAGAGCCTAACCCTGGTCGTGGTGTGCCGACGAGGACGTTGGGCCCCTAAGGGGGGTGGATTGTAACATCCTACATCGCCCAGGAGAGTGATCCTTATATGTATATTCCTATCCTTACCTAGCATGAGGCTTTTTGGGAGCTCACTGGCTTCGGGTTCCATGGGAACTCCGAAGTTAAGCGAGTAGCGCGTGAGAGCATTCCCAGGATGGGTGACCCATCGGGAAGTTCTCGTGTAAGTTCCCAGAAACAAAACCGTGAGGGCGTGGTCGGGGCCCAAAGCGGACAATATCGTGCTACGGTGGTGGAGTGGCCCCGGGAAGTGATCCGTCCCAGGCCAGGATGTGACAATTTGGTATAACATCCCACATCGCCCAGGAGAGTGATCCTTATATGTATATTCCTATCCTTACCTAGCACGAGGCCTTTTGGGAGCTCACTGGCTTCGGGTTCCATGGGAACTCCGAAGTTAAGCGAGTAGCGCGCGAGAGCATTCCCAGGATGGGTGACCCATCGGGAAGTTCTCGTGTGAGTTCCCAGAAACAAAACCGTGAGGGCGTCGTCGGGGCCTAAAGCGGACAATATCGTGCTACGGTGGTGGAGTGGGCCCAGGAAGTGATCCGCCCCGGGCCGGGATGTGACAATTTGGTATCAGAGCCAAACCCTGGTCGTGGTGTGCCGATGAGGATGTTGGGCCCCTAAGGGAGGTGGATTGTGACATCCCACATCGCCTAGAGGAGTGATCCTTAAATGTATATTCCCATCCCTACCTAGCACGAGGTCTTTTGGGAGCTCACTGGCTTCGGGTTCCATAGGAACTCCGAAGTTAAGCGAGAAGGGGGCTAGAGCAATCCCATGATGGGTGACCCACTGGGAAGTTGCTCGTGAGTTCCCAAAAACAAAACCGTGAGGGCGTGGTTGGGGCCTAAAGCGGACAATATCGTGCTACGGTGGTGGAGCGGGCCGGGGAAGTGATCCGCCCCGGGCCGGGATGTGACATCTGGAACCCAATGTTGTTGGATTCCGTTGAGTGGTCCGGAATCCTTGCTCTTGTTCATTTCCGTAAGGTTATCTTAGAATCCTAAATTTGAGTGGATGGGAATTACCCACAATAGATATTGTGAATGTAAATTAGAATTAGCATGTTTATTACTCATAATCCAAGTGGGGAATTATATAGAGTTCCTTGGTTATATTCGTGAAATGTTTTGTTATCGCATTGTTTGATTAACGTAATTAAATGCTAAGATTGTGTATCTTTGATTGATGAATTGATTAATTGACAAGATTGTGGAATGACGTTGGATATGAGTGTTGTTATTATGAATATTTTAGTTGATTAATGTTTCTAGAGAATAATATTGTGCATTGTTAATTGTTTAATATGTTACACGCTATGAATTGTGATTTTATGTGGGAAACGTGATGATTTATGTGATGGATGAAGTGGAAATGTTATTCGTCATGTGGGATTATTATCTTGGATATCATTGTTATTGTTATGATTAGACTTGTTGATAAATATGGCGAGAGAATATGATTGTGCTTCGTCATTTGTTCTTTGAAATATTGCATGAAATGCATTGTGGTATTTTGTTGGGAGACAACGACTTATGTGATGAATGTTCGAGTGTAGTGAAGTAATGAACTATGAATCGCTTGATCCCTATTTAGGGTACATAGGCAGTCTAATGAGGATCTTAGATGCAGCTATAAAGTCTACGAAGAATTATTGCGCAGTTGGATCTTAAGTTATGTTTTGCCTTTTTCCGGAGGCGGGGTATGTTAGAGACAAGTATTTGGTGACGTCACGTGTCGATCCTGGACGTATGTCGGGATCGGGGCGTGACACTAATCCTCTTACTCAACCTGCTCATGATAAGTTGCGAGATCAAGGAAAAGTTTGTTGAGGAGGCCAAGTCCCTGCTCTGATATTAATGATGATAACCAACCTCTCACATTCAATTTTGGTGCTCTTAAAACGATGTTTATTATGGCCCAAATATGGCAAAGGGAACTTGTATTTTTCGCCACCAACCTCACAACATTGGTGTCAAAACTTCTAATGCAGGTCTACCCTCTTTGGACTCTAGGGAAGACATGGAGATTACCAATACACCAATTCAAAATTCAAACTCGCAGGTAGCTGGTCCTAGTGATGTTTGTGGCTCATCCAATTATGAGGAGATAACTGCTTCCCTTGTGGAGGAAATGCCAATGCCTTACTAGGCAATTTTATTACTATCTTGTTTTTGTTATGTTGATGATGAATTTTGTAGTATGGAACTCTAGAGGTGCTGGTTGCACCAAATTTCAAGATAATGTTGTTGAATTGATTCGGAGGCACCAAATGGAAATTCTTGTTATTTGTGAGCATCGTACAAGTGGAATGTGAGCTCTGTCTATTGTTAAGTCTCTTGGTTTTCCTTATTTTTTGAGATTATGGATGTTGTCAGGTTTTCCAGTGGTTTATGGATGCTCTGGAAGGATGCTAAAATTAGGGTGAAGGTGATAGGCATTACTGATCAATCTATTTTTGTTTATGTGGATGATGGAAGTCAAAAGCCATGGCTCTTTATTGTTGTTTATGCTAGCCCCTGTTTCACTAGGAAGGCAAAGTTATGGGAGTACCTAAATTTTGTTGCTGATTGTCACCAATTGCCTTAGGTGCTGGCCGGGGGCTTTAATGATATGCTCTATGTCAACGATAAATTAGGAGAAACATCTTTATCTAGACTGAAAAGGTTCAAAGACTGGATTGAAAAGAATTTTATGCTTGATATGGGATTTATTGGTCCAAAGTTTACTTGGACTAATAATTGAGTGTTCGAGAGAATTGATAGAAGGGTTTGTAATATGGTTTGGAGGAGTCTTTTCCTGAAGGCTTATGTTCACCATCCCCTTAATACTAAGTCGGACGACTATCCCCTCAAAATTTGCCTTAAGTTTAATCATTCCCTAACTCCTAGTGAATGCCATTTTGCTTTGAGGTTATATGTCTTAGGCATGACAATTTTGATGAGTTTGTGGAGAAAAACTGGGTGAACACCAAGGATTTGCCATGACTAAATCTTATGCACTTGTGGAGCCACTGAGGAGGTGGAATATTGAAATCTTTGGCCATCTAAAGCAAAAGGAAAATAGGCTTATTGCTAGAATTGCTGGGATCCAAAAGACTCTTTGTAATGGCCCTAACAAATTTCTTATTAATTTGGAGGAAGAGTTGATCGTTGAGTTTAATGAAATTCTTCATCAAGAGGCTGTTTTTTGGCAACAAAAGTCTAAATTGAAATGGTTACAAGAAGGTGAACGTAATACAAAATGTTTTCATCTGACATCTATTATATGAAGGCGAAGAAACATAATTGACGGGCTTTTGAACGATCAAGGTGAGCGGGTCGTGGATTATAATGAGCTCTAACAGATTGATATGGGATATTTTCATAATTTGTTTTCACATAGGAAAGTATCTAACTGAATGTTTGCCCTCCCTAATTTTTTTTCCTAGCATAGGCATCAATATGATTGCAAACCTCGGTAAAGATGTCCAGATAGAAAAAGTGAAGGGTAGCCTTTTCAACATTGGAGGTCTCAAAGCTCTAGGAGTGAATGACTTCCCTGCATGCTTCTACCAAAATCAGTGGGCTCGGTGTTCTGATGACATTTTTGAGATGGTGGTCAATGCTTTCTGGGTTAAGAAGCTCCCTCAAGGGTTGAATAATACTTTGATTACTTTAATTCCAAAAAATGAGAGCATGCAGAAGATGTTTCACTTTAGGCCTATTAGTCTATGCCACACTCTTTATAAAGTTATCTCTAAAGTCAATGTGGCTTGTCTTAGACCACTTTTGCCTGATTTAATTAGCCCAAATGAAACTAGTTTTGTCCCTGGAAGGCATATTACCGACAACATTCTTGTGGCTCAGGAGATCCTTTATAAATTTAGGAACTCCAGAGGCAAAAAGGGATTCTTCACATGAAAAATTGACCTTTCAAAGTCTTATGACCGTCTAAATCGGCAATTTATTGAATATATTCTTATGGAGGCTGGTTTGCCCATAAGCCTTATTCAACTTATAATGAAGTGTGCTTCTATTGTACATTACCAAATTTGTCTTAATGGTTGATGGAGGTGTTTGTGCTTAAAAATGGAATCAGACAAAGGGATCCATTATCACCTTATTTGTTTGTTTTATGTATTGACAAAATGTCACATATCATTACTAATAATGTTACTAAGGGGAGGTGGAAACCAGTAAAGGCTTCTCAATCAAGGGTTGCTATCTCACATCTATTTTTTTGGATATGATCTTATACTTTTTTTTTATGCAACTCCCAAGCAAGCTAGATTGATCAAGAGGTGCCTTAAAAAGTTTTGTATTATTTCAGGGCAAGCTGTGAATTTTGAAAAATTAGTTTTACATTGCTCTCCTAATACTCCCAGAGATGTGATTAATAGCATCAATGCTATTTATGGCTCTTCTGTGTCTGACAATCTCGGTGATTATTTGGGAATGCCTTTAATTCAAAGCAGAGTTACAAAGTCTACCTACGCGGGCATTGTGGATAGGGTGCATAGAAATTAACTTCGTGGAAGAGCAAGGTTCTTTCTATGGCTGGAAGGACTAATTTGATACAAGTTGTTACATCTACCATTCCTAGCTATGTTATGCAAACTACTAAATTACCTGTAAGCATATATGTTGATCTTGACAAGTTGAACATGAATTTTTTTATGAGGTGACACCGATAAAAAGAAATGTGTCCATCTTTGTCAATGAAGCATTGTTTGCAGGCCAAAATGCAAGGGTGGATTGGGCCTCAAGTGGACTTCTGAGAAGAATCAAGCACTTTTGGCAAAGATTGGTTGGAGAATCCATGCTAAAGATCAAGGCCTTTAGGCTCAAATTTATCAATCAAAGTATCTTAAAGGCCTTTCTATTTTAGACCCAAAGATCCATAAGAGATCTGACTCCTCTTATACATGGAAAGGAATTGTACATGGTACGAATCTTTTAAGGAAAAGGATGAAGTGGAGAATTGGAAATGGTTAATCAATTAGTTTTTGGAATGACCCTTCGGTCCTAGGTTACCCCCTAAGTGATGTTACTGATAGAGATACTATTATAATTTCCAATTACACAATTTCTGAATTTTTTCAAGATGGTTGGTATGATTTGTCAAAGCTTAGAAATGTGCTTTCGAAGGATTTGGTGTAGAAAATCATTAGTTGGCCTGGTGGTAGCCTTGGTGCGGGATGAGATAAACTTATCTAGAGTGACACTATGAATGATATTTTTTCCTCAAGTCCATTTATGGTCTCATATATAAATGTGAGTTTGGGCATGAGAATACCTAGGATTTCATTTGGAAGATTAAGGTACCCCCCTAAGTTGAATACTCTTATATGGTTGATTAGTAGAGGTAAGTTGCTTTCTAATGAACAATAGGCTAGGAGGGGTTTAACCTCTTATTCGTCATGCATTTTTCACCCGAATGAGTGACGATCATCAAAGCGAATATTGACAAGCTACTAGAGGCCGGATTCATATAAGAGATAGCATACTCAGCATGGTTTACCAATGTCATGCTGGTAAAGAAGAAAGAGGAAGGTAAATGGAGGGGTACGTAGACTACGTCGACCTCAACAAAGCATACCCAAATGATCCTTATCCACTTCCCAAAATCGATCTATTAGTAGATTCAGCTTCTGGGGACTAGCTACTCAGTTTCTTGGACGCATACTCTGGCTACAACCAAATAGCCATGTACGAGCCCGAAAAGGAGAAAACCGTGTTCGTGATCAAGCGAGACACTTACTGCTACAAGGTAATGCCCTTTGGCCTCAAGAACGCATGAGTCACTTCCCAAAGCTTAGTAAACATGATGTTCAAGAAGCAAATTGGAGTAACCATTGAGGTCTATGTCGACGACATTATAGTGAAGGGCAAGCAGCGATCAGACCATATCGGCAACATGGTGGAAATTTTCAACATCCTTAAAAAGTACAAGATAAAGCTCAATCCCACCAAATGCACATTCGGAGTATCTTCAGGCAAATTCCTAGGTTACGTAGTAACCCAACGAGGAATCGAACCACATCCCAAGCAATCCTAGAGATGAAGTCTCCAAATACCTTAAAGGAGATCACCCTAGACGGTTTAATGCCTGAGTAGGCGATCACCCTAGGCTTTAAAGTATCTAACAATGATGCGGAGTACGAGTCCTTACTAGCTAGCCTCCGAATGGTAAAAGACTTAGCAGTGAAAAAGCTCGCAATTCATTCCGATTCCCAGCTAATCACCAACCAAACTACTGGGGAATACACGGAAAAACATCCAAGGATTGCGCAATACCTATAGAAGGTACGCAAGCAACTTGAGGCATTTCAAACTTACACTTTCACCCAAGTTCAGCGGGTAGACAATGCCCACACAGATGCGCTAGCCGGTCTAGGCTTCGTTCTATACCCTCAACTCAAACGCTCTATTCCGGTGGACTATCTAGACAAGCCAATCATAGAGGCGGAGCCGACAGCCGAAGTGTCACAGGTTAGTATGACTCCCAACTGGCAAAGCTCTATTATGGATTACCTGGCCAATGGCATACTCCCCACAAAAAGATTGGAGTCTAGAAAACTCCAAATAAAGGTGGCTCACTACTACATGTGGAATGGCATTCTTATTCGAAAATCCTACACCGGACCACATCTCCACTGCCTAGCGCCTTTTGACGACCTATAGGTTTAAAGCTCAATCCACAAAGGCGTTTATGGAAATCACTCCGAAGGTCGATCCTTAGCGTAGGCTACTACTGGTTTACCATGCATCATGACACTAAGGAGTTAACACAAAAGTGCGACCACTACCAATGCTACAACCAGGTACCAGCACTACCTGCTAGTGAGCTATACCTGTAGACGAGTCCTTAGTCGTTCATGCAGTGGGAAATCAACTTGGTAGGGTCAATGCCGTCTGCTACTGGGGGTAGAGGCATGATGATTATAGCAACCGATTACTTCACCAAATGGGTAGAAGTAGAGCCCATGAAAACCACGACTCAGGTAGACAGAGAGCGCTTCATATGGAGGAATATCATTTGCCGATTTGGCATCCCTCGATCCATCATCACCGACAACGACCCACAATTTGTGGGCAAAGATTAAGCGAGATTCTTCCAAAAGTATATTATCAAGCAGCATATATCCACGCCGAGATATCCTTAAGGTAATGGGCAAGCCGAAGCATCTAACAAGACGATTCTCGACTGCCTTAAGAAATCCTTCTCCGACAAGAAAGGAAAATGCTAAATGAACTCCCCAAATGTCTATGGGAATATCACACCACCAAACGACGTGTCATCAGTGAGACTCTTTTCTCTTTGGCATTTGGTTCAAAAGCAATAATTCCTCCCAATGTCATCATGCCAAGCATAAGCATCGAACAAAACAATAAGGAGATGGCCACAAGCCTAGATCTGACAAAGGAGAAGTGCGACCAGACCATCACCCGCATTGCAGCCTACCAGCAGTAACTCCTCTCCAGCTACAACAAAATAGCCAAGATTCAGTAGTTCCAGCCCAAAGATCTAATCCTGAGAAAATCCTTCATCATTATTTGCAGAGAAAGCTCCAAAAAGATGGATCTTATCTGAGAAGGTCTGTACAAGATCAGCAAAATAGGCGGTAAAGGTATTTACACCCTCGCCACCATGAACGACAAAGAGATCGAAAAGCAATGGAATGCCAACAATCTGTGGAAGTACCATGTGTGACCTCCCACTACATCAAAGCCTGAAAAACTCAAGTAGCTCAACGGGCACAACCTCGCAAGCCGAGGATTATCCAGTTGTTATGCATTCTCTACTTTACAGCTAAGTTTTTGTTCGTTTCACTCGTTTTTCAATGAGGAATTCAGAAGTAATTTGCAACTTGGCTCGACTACATGTTTACAACAACTGATCACTCCTGAACTTTAAAATAAAACCACGACCTTCTTAGGGACTCATCGTAGGATTTGCACCCCCAAAAGACCAACCATGCTCTCCAGTGCAAGAGGGTAAACCAATTCCCCGACGCCCACATAGGTCTGCTCTCCAAAGTGGGAGGATAAACTTTACACTCCGAATATCCAGACGTGGATGAGCCGAGCTGCCCTAGTATAACTAGATGCACAATGGCTTGCATCGGAATTCCTAGAAGTAGCCACAACGGTCCTTTTCAAGACTTAGCTAACTAAAGGATTTTGGGTTTCTTGGCCTAATCCACAGGGAATCGGGCCCTAGAGATGGAAAAGGCTTATTACACAGTACGCCCTATAGACGGCTGCCCTGGAACCTTAAAGCTGCCACCGAGTGCACTAAGGTAGCCTACGGTTTCCAGAAAACTGTCTACGGCTTGCTCTTCGAACAATAAACACAACCACACATTTCTATGAAAGGTTAAAAAAGTTGGCGAGCATATACGAAGCTTTATCCATTGCCAACATGCTACACAGTCAATGGGCTTCATTTCTTCCAAAGCATAGAACAACCTACACCAAGTCTTAAAGTGTTGTAATACTTGCTACACAACCTATGGAATTGGAGAAAGCCAAGGTTAACAGCCAAGTGGTCACGTGGACTTATCTGCTTTTGTAAGTAAGGCGTCCGGCTGCCGACGCTATGGCTAACAACTTTGCAAAGTTCTACACCAACACCTATGACTGCATAGGCTACGCAGGCCTGTCTGCTTATAGAAAAGTAGCACTCCTGCCACTGGTCTATAAAGTCTAAGGTTAGGGCATAAACAAAATAAGCGAAGATGGAGAAAAACGAAGGAAACAAGTTTATTAAGCTTTCTAGCAAAATTGATCAACGACTATCAAAGACCGAAGGAGTTCAAGCAAGGCAAAAAAGCAACAAGGAAAACAAAGAAAATCCTAAAGACTACTTAGAAGACTATTCTTCAGCAGCTTGGACACTCCACATCTACTTGGTCACCACACCTTCAGCAGCTGTGACACCCTCAGCAGCGGCACTATCCGGTGCTTCACCCCCAACTGCTCAATAAAGGCAAGCAAGTTTTCTGAAGAAATAAAGAAGGTCTCGAAGACTTTACCAACAAACTCAAAGTCAAATGGCCTCCCAAAAAGATGGTCTACATAACTCAGCTTGTAGAAATCGGCTTGACTCTGAGTAAGTGAAGCCTCAAACCCAGCTTTCTCACCCTTCAACTGCTCATTCTCCTCAAGCAGACCAGCACGGACCCGCTGCAGCTTCTCCACTTCATTTTTTAGACTGTTGTTGATCTTCAAAGCACCTTGGAGTTCCAACACTTGAGGTTCGAGCCTATCAACGACCTTCTTGAAGTGGATCACTTGGTTGTAAGTAGAGATCAGTTCTTCATCTTTTGCGTAAGCAGCAAAGCAAAACTCAAAGATAACACGCTCAAGGTCTTAAATCTGATGTATGTAACACCCGATCTCCTTATCTGCACTTTCATGCTTAACTTGGATCGCGTCAAGCTTAGTCTTCAAATCCATGATCTTCTGACAAGTGCAGGCAGAGATATTAGACCCCTTCAAAGCAGCAAGCTCAGATTCTAACCTTTTGACTTTCTCAACTGAGGAGTAAGCTTCGGCTACCACAGTCCTCGCCACCTCCTTGGCAACCTTGGTGTCTTCTTGATCAAGGAGCATAGACTCGGCTGCTAGAATCACTATTTTCTGTATAATAGCCAGCAGAGCAGTCTTCTTATACTCGGATATATGCTTCACAAAGGAACTTGGGCCAACAACCCATTTAACGCCATCAACAAACTTGGCACACACATCTATGTCCTTAAGCAGATCTAGTCTTAAAAGTACACAAATCTCAACGACTTCCTCAGAAACAGGCTTAGTGGATTGTTCACGACTGCCCACACAAACAGTCTCCTTCTTCTCAGCTGATGAATTAGTCGCAGCAGCTTGGGGAGTGGGTTTTAGTGCCATTTTAGCAGCAAAGTCCACCTTATTGCTCTTCATAGTAATAAGTCTCTCCGAAGGTGAACCAAACTTAGCCCCCAACGAACGCTTGGACATAAATTTTAGTATTAAGGGCACGGCAGAACTCCTACACTGAGCAATCCTATTAGCAATCGAACTAGCCACCTTCGAAGCAGCAGGTGCCACTGGCGCAGATCTAGCAACCTCATCTTTTTCGCCCTTAAGGGAAGTTAAGTCAATCACTAGCTTAAGAGCAGCCGACGAACCTTCGCCAGCAGCTGAATAAGTCTTTGGTTTATTCCCAACCGGCATTTCCTAAGCAGGCTAGGGAAAACTCTTCTTCCCACCTTCATGCGCGACAAGCTCAACTACAATGATCGGACGAGCCAACACCTCAGCCTTGATTCACTTTATCTCCTTTCTCAGGGGCAACCCATCTTTCTCTCGACAAGGATGACTAAGCAGCCAACGCCACTTATGATACTCGAAAAGAATGCCAAGGGCAATATGTACCTTCTTCATATTTCGAGAAGTTTTACGGGTCGAGCCGAATTCCGAATCTATGAAAATGGAGAAAGACGATTAGTAAATCGAAAGACAACCAAGCAAAAGTGCAAAGTAGCCAAAGGACTAAGCAGTCTACTTACCGAAGATGAAAACAGTCAGAACACACAGCTTAGGAGAAGAATCAGACTCTCATTCTCCGCTTATCTCCAAAGTCTCATTGGCCTAGTCATGGTCTCCCTTGCTCGAGTGGTCAAAGAGCCTATGGCGAGATCGTAGTTGCCCAACTCCTTCAATCTGGCTAATGTCAAAGAAATACCAAAATTTGTTGACAATCAAATCCAACTCAAAGAATTGGCTTAGATTGTGAAATCCCACAATCCCGCAAACCGCATTAGGAGAACATTGGGTAGGGGCGCACTTCCTGGAGTAGAGCACCTCTTGGAAAAAACATGACATGGGAAGAGTAAATCCCAACACAAACTAATAAGGATAGAACTTGAGGGCTTTCTGATCCCCACCACATGGCTCACTGCTGCCAACTTCCTTGACTTACTTCACACGCACCCCCCATGGAATGGCATGCCTACACGCCTCGAGAAAGTCTCTAAATGAATCATCGAAGCTAATTTTGAAGTGAGAAGCCTTGAAGTAGCCCCCCTTACTCAAAGACTAGCCTTAACAATACAACGGTGGAACACCATCAACACCCTTGTGGCTTGAAGAAAACATGATCAAAGAAATTCTACAAAGGCATAAGAAAAATTTTATTAGATGGCTACCCAAAAAAATATATATTTTTTGAAGATCTAAGCCGCAAGAACCCAACAGCTATGCCAGGCCTCACGGCTTGGTCTATTCTCTCTCGACCCGCAGGCCTCACGGCCCAATACCACAGAGCAGGGGTTGGCGTCCTCGCACCTCCCTTTTCCACTTTTCCCGTGGGCCCAAGCCCAGTCATCCAACCCACGAAGGAGGCCCGCACCTCCCTTCCTCCCATTCCAGCACGAGCCCGAGCCTCCTCAATCCAACGCCCATCAACTCAACCCAAGCCGAGCCGCTCCTGGCCCAGCCAGCCACCACCGCGCCAAGCAGTCCTACGGCAGCAACCACGCTGTGGCCCACTCCAACCAATTTTTCACACATCCTCGACCCCCGTTGATGCGTTACGAATGTGACACACAAATTAAACCCTATTTGTGACAAATGTAGTAATGATGTAAGTAGGGATCGTTCTAACCGGGGATTAACTAGGGGTGCTAAACACTTTAAACTGACTCAAATAAATAAAACTAACCTTTAAAACACTTAACTCAATCAAAAACTCAAAACAAGTCCACAAGACTCCAAATACTTAAAAACACAAAATAAGATAGCTTGTAATGACTAAGACTTAACAAAATATGGGGGGATTGTGTTTGGACGAAATTAAATTAAATGGACAGATTGTAAAGAAAACAGATTGTAAGACAAATTGTGATGAATCAATAGATGATGGAATAGCTAAGGGGTTCATCCCCACACATGCCATACTTGCACACAAAACGATTTCTAATTGCTTTTCAATAACCCATGAATTCTCAACGCCCCAGATTAACCGTGAATTGCACTAATTAACCCTCAGATTTTCCTAACGTTATTGAATTGGATGATTGCATACGACAACCCAAAGTATTCCCCACAAGTTCCCTACATGAATTGCATAATAGAGATACAAGCAAGAATCATTAAGTTCTTTGAAAACCATAAGCATTGACGAAGCATTCGTTACTATGAATTGCATGAAACTTATGCCAAGAATTTACTTAACGCAATTGAGGTCATCAACTTTTACTACTTGTGAATATAAGTTTGTAACGATTAGGAGAAACTTTCTTATAT
Organism: Pyrus communis; assembly: GCF_041283825.1. Lineage (NCBI taxonomy): Eukaryota > Viridiplantae > Streptophyta > Magnoliopsida > Rosales > Rosaceae > Pyrus > Pyrus communis. The sequence continues at coordinate 12,714,795 of NC_142577.1, forward strand.
CCTAGCATTAGATTTACGCATGATAATTAAGCGTGCACTCTCAACCAACATACACAAATCAGTTTAATTCAAATAGATAAGTAAATTGAATTCACAACTTATGAAACGCAATTAGAGGTAATCAAATCATATAGCAAGCATGATCATGGTTTCAAATCCCCCCTAGCCAAAGGGGGTTTAGTTCCTCATACATACAAGACAAAGATAAGTAAATTTAACCATTGAAATCAAGGAGAGAAAACACCTAAAAATTCCAACAACTCAAACTTGAATTGTATGAACGTTTAGGCCCTCTTCTCCTTCTCTTTGTTGTGGCACAAGGTCTAAGGACAGGTTTTGGGGTGGTATTTGTATGGAGGAATGGATGTGTGATGGTAGGGTAGTGTTTTGGAGGGATGGGGAGTGGTTGGAGTGGTGCTGCCAGGTTGTAGGAAAGCTGGAATGTGGAATGGGAGTGCACGGCACACAAGGGTTGTGATGGTGTGAAGTGTGTATGAATGAATGGTTTGTGGCTGCAACAAGGATGTTTATTTATAGGTGGTTGAATGATTAAAGAGGGAATGCATGTGGAATGACAGCTAGGGAGTGAATGATTAAAGAGGGAATGCATGTGGAAGTGTGGCTGATTGTTTTATGAAGGGGGAAAGCTGGAAATGGGAATGTTATGCACGGCACAAAAGGGTTCATGGGAGAGAAATGGGAGTGAATGTGTGGGAGAGAGTGTGGTTGAATGATTAAAGAGGGAATGCATGTGGAATGACAGCTAGGGAGTGAATGATTAAAGAGGGAATGCATGTGGAAGTGTGGCTGATTGTTTTATGAAGGGGGAAAGCTGGAAAGGCTGCGGCAAAGGATGTGATTTTCTGTGAATGAAGGCAGGTTGTGTGGAAGGGGGATTAGGGTCATAAAGGTGCGGCATAGGGGTTTTTATAAGGAAGAAAGAATCCTAAGGCTTTATTACTTAGTTTAGGAAAGGAAATAACTCTAAATCCTTCAAGAATAGGAAACACAAATTCAGAAATTGAAGGAAATGGGAAGTGACTTGCGGCAGTCAATTGTGAAAAGGGGAATGTCATTTATTTCTGAAATTAGGCAAGAACTTTGGAATATAAAAGGGTATGTGAGTTATGGCTGAGCTTGATATGAAAAAGGAAGGTGTTTAAGTGGTTTAAAACAGGAAACAAGGCCCTTCCTTGCACGGCAAGGAAGGGAAACACCAAGGGACACACGGCAAGGGCTTTAATGTTGCAAGGGACATTGTTTTGTGACCTAGAATAGGTAGAAGTCCTTGATATTGCTGAACATGGAGTCTTTAAGGATTAGGAAAGATTAAACCAAAATAGGACACCTTGGCTTAACTTTCCTACTTCAAGTAGGAAACCTTCTTTGACTAGGATTCCTCATTTGATTAGGAATCCTCTTGTGATTAGGAATCCTCTTGTGATTAGGAATCCTAACTCAATTAGGTCTTCAATTTCGTCCATTCCTTTTGCTCCAAACATAAGCTATCCATCCTTAGCCCAAAAGTGCTCCAAAAGGCTCCAAAATGCACTTCTTTGCTCCTTTAGCCCTTAGAACCTAAAAACATACGAAAATAACTTAAAAGACTTAAAGAACTAAGAAATAACAACGTAAATGCACAAGAACAAGCCAACTAAGTTGCCTAAATATGCTCCTATCAAATTCCCCCACACTTAGCTTTTGCTAGTCCTCGAGCAAAACAGAAAAACTAAACAAAACGAAACAAAACAAAACAAACAAAAGACAATCTAAACCTTCCAACGTTGCCTCAGGGATTTCCAATGCACAAGACATGTTAAAAATCGTTATCTCCACAGATTTAAGTCATCTTCACACTTAAGTACATTCTTAATCATAGTCACCACATACTAGTTCACAATTAAGCATTTAAAACCATGTTTTGAATGTAGTAACATGCCTTAGAGAATTTGCTCAATTCCTTACAAGATATGCCCTCAATTTTCACTCAGAATTTCTAACTACACACCCTAATCTAGTTATATGTGAGAAGATTGATGTAAACATGAAAAGAACACTCACATATATATATATCACAAAGAAAGCAATTTCTGGAGTTAATAAACATGTTTAGATATGATCTCATGAATGGAATGCTACTACTTAGATGCGAGAACCATTGACACCATATGCTCATACCAACTTCAAACTCCACAAATTGAAATGCACAACACTCAAGATAGAAGTCAAGGGTTGTAATGGGGCTTAGGGTATTGGTTAACAATGGAAAGATAGAGGGAAACAAAGGTTCTTAAAGCAATAGCAAGCAAAGTAATGAAATCGAAACTTAGAACTCACTTTAAAACACAGAAATCAACTTTTAACACAAAGGGAAGAACTAAGCAACACTCAGGGCCATATTCAACATTTTTGGACCCTTTCCTCAACTACCACAAACATGTGAACTTATTTTCATTTATTTCATACTCTTTTTTCTTTCTTTTCACAACTTTTTCTTTTCTTTTTCTTTTTCCACGAAATTCTTTTTTCCTTTATTTTCTTTTTCCTTTTCTCTTTTCCACCCGTGCCTATGGCACACTAATTCACATGAGAAATACTTCCCCCACACTTGTTTTCTGCCATACATTAATCAAAAGGAGTTCAATCTGAGTCATGGTTCACTATCTTTTAAGAACAAAGGTATGGATGGTCCTAGTCTAGGCTAGGTGAGGATAATGTGGGTTAACAAAGTATGTAAGCTTACAAGGCTCAACGGGGTTAACTTAAACATATAATGAAGTAGGATACACGGCAATTTGGCTTTGGTGGTGGTCACTACACAACTTCTTCTTGAATATGTGTTATGCAAATCAATAACATGCTTTGAATGAAATGGGCATGAGTTCTAGCATTTGGAACTATATGATGAAACACCTTCTAATTAGCAACCAAGCAAAGAATAATGAGATCATGCAACGACTTTAGAAAACAATAATGCACAGATTTTAACTCTCCAAATAACGTTTAGGCTCAAGTCTCACAAGGTTGTAGCGTTTGTTTGAGTTCCTTCCTTCAAGCATGTTACAAAAACTAATTTTTCTTTTATGATTGCATGTGAAGTCATACATTATAACCATAACCAAGCATATACCAAGAGTAAATCAAACTTTTCTCCACGTTTATAACTCTTTTTCACAGCATCATGCAATTAAAAACCAAATCCTCATCATTGTGTTGGAAGGTGACCTACGACACAAACAAACACACAAAAACAACTCTTTTTGGGTTTTTCAAAGCAATTTTTCAAATTTTTATGGTATTTTCGGATTTTTAAGTCAACACACTCTAAAACACTCTAAAATAGCTTAAAAACACTTAAAAACAGCAAGGAACAACATTGGAAGTTATGGGTGATAAAATCTGACGAATTTGCATCAACATACTTAGTTACCCCCCCACACTTCAATCAAACATTGTCCTCAATGTTTTAAGCCTAAAATCACACCAAACAAAAGTAAACACATAAACAGCAACTAAACATACTAAACATGGCAGAATGTAAATAACAAAGAGAAGAGTTTAGGGACGCAAATCTGGTTATGGAGTGTAAATTCCATCTTCTCCTTGGTGATTTCATTGGCGCTTGATCTTGAGTGAAAATAGTACCATGAGCGGTTTCAGGATTCAGACACATGGCAGGCAAGCACGAGGTGGAGGTGATGACCTGTTTCTTTGTTCAATCTTTCCAATTCGTATTGAAGAGGGTTAGAGGATAACTCAGCATATGCAGTTGTTGCGTTTGCTGACGATCCCCAAGATTGATGTTTCATTGTCACTCGTCTTAGCTGTTCTCCAAGCAGATGTGATCCCTTCTCTGGAAGTGTATCAACCGTTGAAGATGACTACTCGAGAGCAACGCTAGGTAAGCAACCAGGGAATAGATTCCAGGTAGTCGGTTCCAGATCGGAAGACTGACTCCAAGTGCCGGCTGATTGCTCTCTTTCACTTTGCCATGCGAGTAAGAACAAGGACAAAGGAAAAGACAGGGACAGAGCATGATATGAGATACCTTTGCTTTCGCCCTTGATGATATGAGATACTTTTGCTTTTTAAGAAGCAGCGAATGAATCAGCACATATATTTGTTGCGCTTGTCTCCACATGCTTCGATCTACCTTTTCCTCCTGCCTCATCTGTACTCCAGGCATCTGATATCTTCTTTGGGGGTACATCAATGGTTGAATAGGTGTTCTCAAGGGAAGAAGAAAACTGAGCATGTTGAGAGGTTTGGTTGCAGCTACATTCTCGGCCGAGAAGAAAAGTCATGCGTTTTTGGATGTATGCCTTGCCATGAATGTTGACGTATATAGGAATTGTAATGGCAAGTAGTAGTGTGGATGCGGCTTTGTCACCCACGCTTATCGGCAAAAGTGTGAGATCTTTGACAAAGTTGCACACGTTATCTGAAAAGCCGAGATTGCGGCTTTGTCACCCACGCTTGTCGGCAAAAGTGCGTAGTTGGGATAATGACCTCCACGCGTTTTCAACTTTGTCAGAGATCTTTTGACAAAGTTGCATGCGTTATCTGAAAAGCCGAGATTGTGTCTGAAGAGTGTTGACGAACTTTACGCAGGAAAATCCGGCTTTTAAGATTTGAAGAGTGGTGTCTCTTCAATTTTTTTGAATCGGTGGTTGTGTCGCCTTTCCTTTTATAGAGGTGTCGATCACCTCTAACATGCATACTTTAAAGATTGCCCATCCGTGAAAATCGTCTCCGGCCCTTTGAGATTTTACTCCATCCATCCCTTCTCTTTTAACATTTTTGAAAATGGCTAACCCATCTAACATTTGCTTAGATTTGAGTCTCGGCAGTGATACAGGTGCACCGCGTCAGGGTAATGTATGGTGCCCGTCTTTCTTATCTTCTAATGGCCCTCTTACAGGTGAAGACTCTATGATGACGGATGCAACAACAGCTACGATAGTAGCTAGGAACCTCCTCACTCCTAAAGATAGTAGGCTGCTTTCAGGACGGTCCGATGAGTTGGCCGTTCAAGAGTCCCTAGCTCTCAGTGTTCAGTGTGCGGGCTCTGTGTCCAACATGGGTCAACGCTTACTTGCTCGATCCCGTCAAGTTGAATCATTGATGGCGGAGGTGGAAAATCTTAAGCAAGAGATCAAACAGCTTAAGCACGAGAATAGAGGTTTGCACGTGCTTGCAAATAATTATTCGACAAGCATGAAGAGGAAGCTTGATCAGCTGCAAGAATCTGAAGGTCGAATTCAAAGTGACCGTCAAAGGCTTGCGGCTTTCTTCCAGAGGCACCTTTTTCCTGCGTCATCTAGCGTTCCACCAAGTATTGAGGCCTCGAATGATCTATCTTCGATGCCTCCCGCTCCTGGAGTTTTGCCAAGTAGTGGGGCTTCACGTAAACAACCTTTGTGAAGGCTCCATCTTTCTCTCTTTTTTTTTTTTTTTTTTTTTTTGTACTCACTTGTACTTTCTCGGAGATCAATGAACATGCTTTATTTTATTCAGTGTATTGGGTTGCCTCCCAAGTAGCGCTTTCTTTTACGTCTTGCAGCCGGACGAAGAACCCAATCACTCCAGATTGGAGCCCACGGCACCCAAGGGGGTGTCATCCACGGTGTGCTCCACAAAGTTCTCATAATAGGGCTTCAAACGATGCCCGTTCACCTTAAATTCATGTCCCGTTTTCAAGCTTTGGATTTAGACTGCACCATGAACAAAAACATTAGTAATAACAAACGGTACAATCCACTTGGAACGTAACTTACCGGGAAACAAACGTAAACGGGAATTGAACAATAGCACTTTCTGCCCAATGGAGAAGGATTTCCCACGGATCATGTTGTCATGGAAAGCTTTGGTCTTTTGCTTGTAAATGCTTGCATTCTCGTACGCCTCGTGCCGTATTTCATCAAGCTCATTCAATTGGAATTTCCTATAACTTCCCGCTTCATCTAAGTGCATGTTGAACTTCTTGACGGCCCAAAGAGCTTTATGCTCCAACTCCACGGGAAGATGGCACGCCTTGCCATAGACAAGTCGAAAAGGGGACATCCCAATGGGGGTTTTGTATGCCGTACGATACGCCCAAAGTGCATCATCTAACCGTAAACTCCAATCCTTTCTTGTTGGCCCAACGGTCTTTTCTAGGATTTGCTTGATCTCTCGGTTGGAAACCTCGGCTTGGCCATTTGTTTGAGGATGGTAAGGTGTAGAAACCCTATGGTTGACACTGTATTTCCTCAATAATGCCTCAATGGTCCGGTTGCAAAAATGGGACCCTCCATCACTAATGATCACTCGTGGCATGCCAAACCTTGCAAAAATGTTAGTTCTAATAAAATTTGCAACCACTTTAGAATCATTAGTCCGGGTGGCTTTTGCTTCCACCCACTTCGACACATAATCAACCGCAAGCAAAATATACATAAAACCATATGATGATGGAAAGGGACCCATAAAGTCAATACCCCAAACATCAAAAATTTCAACATTTAGGATAGAAACCTGCGGCATTTGGTCCCTTGCACTAATACCACCCATTCTTTGGCATTTATCACATGTTAAGCAAAACATTCTCGCATCCTTAAAAATACTAGGCCAATAAAATCCACATTGTAACACTTTGAGGGCCGTGCGTTGTGTGCCAAAGTGCCCTCCACATGCATAAGTATGACAAAAGGTTAGAATCGAATTAAACTCACAATCATGCACACAACGACGCACAATCTGATCTGCACAAAACTTCCACAAATATGGGTCATCCCATACATAAAACCGTGCCTCTTTCTTTAACTGATCACGTTGGTGCCTAGCTAGGGTACTTGGAACACGTTTTGACACCAAAAAATTGACCAAATCGGCATACCAAGGTTCACATACCTTAATGGACAGCAATTGCTCATCAGGGAAAGTCTCTTGGATGGGTAGGGAGTCCTCATTGCACACCAAACGACTTAAATGGTCAGCCACTACGTTCTCACTCCCTTTCTTGTCTCGAATTTCAATATCAAACTCTTGGAGAAGAAGCATCCATCTAATGAGCCGTGGTTTAGCCTCCTTTTTAGTGAATAAGTACCTAAGAGCTGCATGGTCAGAAAATACAATCACTTTAGTGCCAAGTAAATATGAACGAAACTTATCTAAAGCAAACACAACGGCAAGAAGTTCTTTTTCCGTGGTAGAATAGTTTAGTTGAGCATCATTCAAGGTCCTAGAAGCATAGTAGATGGCGTGGGATTGCTTATTCTTCCTTTGACCCAAAACAGCCCCTATTGCATAATCGGATGCATCACACATGAGCTCGAAAGGCAACGTCCAATCAGGTGGAAGGATGATAGGTGCCGTGGTAAGCTTGTGTTTGAGAAGCTTGAATGCCTTCTCACACTCCTCGTTGAACTCAAACGTCACTTCTTTTTGTAGGAGACGGCATAAGGGTTGTGCAATCTTGGAGAAATCCTTGATAAATCGCCTATAGAATCCTGCATGGCCAAGAAAAGAACGAACCTCTCTAACCGAAGTAGGAGAGGGTAAGTAACGTACAAGATCTATTTTAGACTTATCAACTTCAATTCCTTTTTCAGAGATGATATGACCCAAAACTATGCCTTGTTTAACCATAAAATGACATTTTTCCCAATTTAAAACAAGGTTAGTTTCCACGCATCTTTTCAAGATTAAAGTAAGATTATGCAAGCAATCATCAAATGAGTCCCCAAAGACACTAAAATCGTCCATAAATACTTCAATTATCTTTTCAACATAATCTGAGAATATACTTACCATGCATCGTTGAAAAGTGGCTGGTGCATTGCATAAACCAAATGGCATACGACGATATGCAAAAGTACCAAATGGACAAGTAAAGGTGGTATTTTCTTGATCATCCGGCGCTATGACAATTTGATTATATCCCGAATAACCATCAAGAAAGCAATAAAAAGAATGACCGGCTAACCTTTCAAGCATTTGATCAATGAATGGCAAAGGGAAGTGATCTTTCCTTGTTGCGGCATTTAGCTTCCTGTAATCAATACAAACACGCCAACCGGTCACAACACGAGTGGGTATAAGCTCTTGTTCTTCATTCTTCACCACCATGACTCCGGACTTCTTTGGAACAACCTGCACAGGTGACACCCAACGACTATCAAAAATAGGATATATAACACCACAATCAAGCAATTTTATAACCTCCTTTTTCACTACTTCCAACATGGGTGGATTAAGGCGACGTTGAGCTTCACGAGATGGCTTGGCTCCCTCCTCCAAAAGGATGCGATGCATGCACGTGGTGGGACTAATGCCTTTGATATCCGCCAAGGTCCATCCAATGGCAGATTTGTGCTCCTTTAACACCCTTATCAACTTGTCTTCTTCTTGGGCCGTGAGTGAGCTTGATATGATGACGGGTAGTGTTTGATCTTCTCCCAAGAAAACATACTTCAAGTGACTAGGTAAAAGCTTTAACTCAAGTGTAGGTGGCTGCACAATTGATGGAAGTAACTTGTTAGTCAAAACCGAATCCAAAATTGAGAGTGGAGACTTACCAGAGTGTGAGGGCAATGACTCGAGGGCAGCAACCATTTCAATCACTTCACCACAAGCGGGCACGGCGATATGGTCAGATTGCATGCCGTGGGTTGCAAGAATTCCCTCACCCTCATTTCTTGCTCCTATGCCGTGCACTAAGGCTACATCGAGTGCATCTTCGTTCATTTGATCCAAATGTACCTGTGCCAACGAATCCACAATGTCAATAGCAAAACAAGAATGGTCCTCAATTGGATATTTAATGGTTTCAAAAAGATTAAAATTAATAATGTCCCCATCAAACTCCATGGTTAATGTTCCCGTAAACACGTCTATCTTTGTTCTCGCTGTTTTCATGAATGGACGGCCTAGCAAGATTGGCAATGATGGAGCATGGCTCGAATCCTCCATTTCTAAGACATAAAAATCTGCAGGAAAAATAAGATGATTGACTTGCACTAAAACATCCTCAAAGACTCCCTTGGGATAAGCGTTAGAACGATCGGCCAATTGAATTATAATGCCATCTTGTTTTAACTCACCAAGGTTCATAGATGCATAAATGGAATATGGCATGACATTAATAGAAGCACCTAAATCTAACATGCATTGTTCAAATCTAGTGTTTCCAATTATGCATGGAATAGTAAAGCTCCCTGGATCCTTACACTTTGGAGGTAACTTTCGTTGCAAAACCGCAGATACATTTTCACTTACTTTCACAACTTCCTTGTTTGAAATTCTTTTCCTAGTTGTGCATAACTCTTTTAAAAACTTTGCATACCTAGGCACTTGCTTAATGGCATCAAGTAAAGGAATGTTTACTTGGACTTTTCGAAAGGTATCCAAAATGTCCTTTTCGCTTTCTTCCTTCTTCGATTGTGCAAATCTGCGAGGGAAAGGAACATTGGGCAGATTAGTGTTCGAAATCACAACATTTGGGACAACATTACCTGAGATGGACGAATGGGAAGGCTTAGATGGTTGCGGCTTGGGTGGTGCTACACTTGCCGTGAGGTAGGATTGCTCATCTTCTTCAATTTGTATCTTCTCATCTTCCTTGTTTTGGGCAGATTCATGTGCTTTGCTTCCCACTTCTTTTCCACTTCTTAGGGTGATAGCTTTTGCAGATTCGAAACCACCCTTTAGATTGACCACCGTAGTGCTTGGTAACTTACCATTTTCACGAAATTGTCCCAAAAATTCGGCCATTTGTCCCATTTGCTTCTTTAGCTCATTAACCTCTTTTGCTTGGTTCTGCATTCCCTGTGCCATTGTGGTTAATAATTGATATGTTTTATCATCATTCATAGACGTACCTGAGTTGGTTTGGGATGATTGTGCTTGAGGAGGTGGTTGTGGTGCCATTGGCCTTGGAAAGAAACCCGGGGGTTGTCGGAATCCACTTTGTTGGGCAGGTTGTTGTGCATCTCTCCATCTGAAATTTGGGTGGTCACGCCATCCTTGATTGTAAGTATTGGAGAAAGGATCACCCCTTGGTTGGTTTTGATTCCCATAACCCACGGCATTGGCAGATTCCCACCCTCCATTCTCAATTAATTGAGGGCATTGATCAGATTGGTGTCCTTGAATGGAGCATACACCACAGATTGTAGCTCCTTGCGCTCTGGGGCCTTCAACAAACTGCGACAACATAGACGTAAGGTTAGCCATTTGGGATTGTAACTCAGAAATAGAACTTACCTCATTTACATGATGTGGCCGTGGGGTGTCTCTCTGCCCAACACCTTTATATTGTTGTGCATTGAGTGCTCGATTAGCAATGAGAGTTTTGGCATCCCTGGGTGTCTTGTCCACTAGAGCTCCTCCTGCGGATGCATCCAACATTTGCCGTTCAAGTGGTAAAAGACCTTCGTAAAAATATTGAAGAAGTAGCTCCTCCTTCATTTGGTGCTGTGGTCATGAAGCAACAAGAGTTTTAAAACGTTCATAATAAGTTGGAAAAGATTCACCTAGGCTTTGTTGAATTCCACTAATCTTTTTGCGAAGAAGAATGACTCGTGATGTCGGAAAGAACTTCTCCAAGAAGGCTCGCTTCATACTCTCCCATGATGTGACAGTTCCGGGAGCCAACTCATACAACCAATCCTTGGCCTTCTCCAACAAAGAAAAAGGAAAAGCCTTCATCTTCAATATGTTGTTGTCCACATTCACCGGTGTCATACTTGAGCATACTACTTCGAACTCCTTTAAATGCTTATTGGGGTCCTCCATTGATAACCCATGGAACTTGGGTATATGATGTAGCAAACTGGACTTCAACTCAAACTCATCGGTCTTCTCAGGGGCTGCATTGGGGTATTGGATGCAAAGAGGGGCTGCATTGGCCAAACCCGAGGCAGAAAGCTCCTTGATGGTTCGATTGTCCGCTGCCATGGTTGGTACTTCCTCTTCAAACTTTGCCGTGGCCTCCTCTTCAACCTCAACTTCTTGCTTTTCTACTTCAGGTTCGGGACTAGGAGGATTAAACTCTTGCAATTTCTTGTTCCTTCTCAAAGTCCTCTCGAAATCGCAGTCAAAGTCGGAGATATGCTCATGAACAGGTTGTGAGCTACGGGTCATAAACTAGTACCTACACACAAGAGCAAACAAGATAAGTAACCAACTTAATAGACTCGGCACAAGTAAGAAAATAAGTTGCCACACACGGCACAAAAACAAAACACATACACACGGTGCAAAATTTAAAACAAAACAGAAACCAAACAATTTAAACAAGACTCCAGACAAGGGATTAGCAACTTTGCTAATCCCCGGCAACGGCGCCAAAATTTGATGCGTTACGAATGTGACACACAAATTAAACCCTATTTGTGACAATTGTAGTAATGATGTAAGTAGGGATCGTTCTAACCGAGGATTAACTAGGGGTGCTAAACACTTTAAACTGACTCAAATAAATAAAACTAACCTTTAAAACACTTAACTCAATCAAAAACTCAAAACAAGTCCACAAGACTCCAAATACTTAAAAACACAAAGTAAGATAGCTTGTAATGACTAAGACTTAACAAAATATGGGGGGATTGTGTTTGGACGAAATTAAATTAAATGGACAGATTGTAAAGAAAACAGATTGTAAGACAAATTGTGATGAATCAATAGATGATGGAATAGCTAAGGGGTTCATCTCCACACATGCCATACTTGCACACAAAACGATTTCTAATTGCTTTTCAATAACCCATGAATTCTCAACGCCCCAGATTAACCGTGAATTGCACTAATTAACCCTCAGATTTTCCTAACGTTATTGAATTGGATGATTGCATACGACAACCCAAAGCATTCCCCACAAGTTCCCTACATGAATTGCATAATAGAGATACAAGCAAGAATCATTAAGTTCTTTGAAAACCATAAGCATTGACGAAGCATTCGTTACTATGAATTGCATGAAACTTATGCCAAGAATTTACTTAACGCAATTGAGGTCCTCAACTTTTACTACTTGTGAATATAAGTTTGTAACGATTAGGAGAAACTTCCTTATATCCTAGCATTAGATTTACGCATGATAATTAAGCGTGCACTCTCAACCAACATACACAAATCAGTTTAATTCAAATAGATAAGTAAATTGAATTCACAACTTATGAAACGCAATTAGAGGTAATCAAATCATATAGCAAGCATGATCATGGTTTCAAATCCCCCCCTAGCCAAGGGGGGTTTAGTTCCTCATACGTACAAGACAAAGATAAGTAAATTTAACCATTGAAATCAAGGAGAGAAAACACCTAAAAATTCCAACAACTCAAACTTGAATTGTATGAACACTTAGGCCCTCTTCTCCTCCTCTTTGTTGTGGCACAAGGTCTAAGGACAGGTTTTGGGGTGGTATTTGTATGGAGGAATGGATGTGTGATGGTAGGGTAGTGTTTTGGAGGGATGGGGAGTGGTTGGAGTGGTTCTGCCAGGTTGTAGGAAAGCTGGAATGTGGAATGGGAGTGCACGGCACACAAGGGTTGTGATGGTGTGAAGTGTGTATGAATGAATGGTTTGTGGCTGCAACAAGGATGTTTATTTATAGGTGGCTGAATGATTAAAGAGGGAATGCATGTGGAATGACAGCTAGGGAGTGAATGATTAAAGAGGGAATGCATGTGGAAGTGTGGCTGATTGTTTTATGAAGAGGGAAAGCTGGAAATGGGAATGTTATGCACGTCACAAAAGGATTAATGGGAGAGAAATGGGAGTGAATATGTGGGAGAGAGTGTGGTTGAATGATTAAAGAGGGAATGCATGTGGAATGACAGCTAGGGAGTGAATGATTAAAGAGGGAATGCATGTGGAAGTGTGGCTGATTGTTTTATGAAGGGGGAAAGCTGGAAAGGCTGCGGCAAAGGATGTGATTTTCTGTGAATGAAGGCAGGTTGTGTGGAAGGGGGATTAGGGTCATAAAGGTGCGGCATAGGGGTTTTTATAAGGAAGAAAGAATCCTAAGGCTTTATTACTTAGTTTAGGAAAGGAAATAACTCTAAATCCTTCAAGAATAGGAAACACAAATTCAGAAATTGAAGGAAAGGGGAAGTGACTTGCGGCAGTCAATTGTGAAAAGGGGAATGTCATTTATTTCTGAAATTAGGCAAGAACTTTGGAATATAAAAGGGTATGTGAGTTATGGCTAAGCTTGATATGAAAAAGGAAGGTGTTTAAGTGGTTTAAAACAGGAAACAAGGCCCTTCCTTGCACGGCAAGGAAGGGAAACACCAAGGGACACACGGCAAGGGCTTTAATGTTGCAAGGGACATTGTTTTGTGACCTAGAATAGGTAGGAGTCCTTGATATTGCTGAACATGGAGTCTTTAAGGATTAGGAAAGATTAAACCAAAATAGGACACCTTGGCTTAACTTTCCTACTTCAAGTAGGAAACCTTCTTTGACTAGGATTCCTCATTTGATTAGGAATCCTCTTGTGATTAGGAATCCTCTTGTGATTAGGAATCCTAACTCAATTAGGTCTTCAATTTCGTCCATTCCTTTTGCTCCAAACATAAGCTATCCATCCTTAGCCTAAAAGTGCTCCAAAAGGCTCCAAAATGCACTTCTTTGCTCCTTTAGCCCTTAGAACCTAAAAACATACGAAAATAACTTAAAAGACTTAAAGAACTAAGAAATAACAACGTAAATGCACAAGAACAAGCCAACTAAGTTGCTTAAATATGCTCCTATCACCCGTCAACCCAAATTTCAAGCCTCGAGGCTCCCAAAAACTATGAAGACAAGGAAAAATTAATTTTTTTTTTTACCTTGATGCGGTGTGAAGACAAAGAAGGTAACGAAAGACAGTCCTTTGCTAGGGGTGGGGGAATAAATATCCTCTACCTCTCTCTCTCTTGTAGGGTAGAATAAATTGCTCTCTAAATTTGATTTACTAATCTACTTAAGGTAGACTTAAATAGACTTTAGAAGTAATTTATTTCCCTTTCCTAGAAAGATCTAATTTCCAATTAAAGAGGAAATCTACATCAAAATAGGAAGCAACCTATGTTTCCTAAAGCAAGAAGATCTCTACACCTGTTGCCCTTTTCTGCGAGCAGCCCAACAGGTGTAGGGTATTTGTGGAGCCAAAAATAATCAAGAAAAATATGGAGGCGATACGTGGATTCTTGGGTGAAAAAGTCAAAATTACCCTCGAGGCACACTGGAGCTCCCGCGTGCAAGAAGTAGACAATAACGATTCAATCAAGGTCAAAGATGAACAAAATAGGTATTTATTCAAAACCTATTTCATCAACCTCATCAAATCCACCCCACAAGGTAACCCCTATTTATTCTTTTCAAATTAGGATTAATTACCAAAATTAATTAATTAATTTTCTAATTGATTGTGAGATATTATTTTGACATAATAAGTAGCCGGACCCCTTTTCTCCAAATTGGGGTCGGCCACACCCTTATAAATAGTTCTCATTTCTCCTAAAAACCCAAGTCCAATTCTCTTCTAAAATTCTCCAAATTTCTCTAAACACTTTTTCCCTCAAAGGTTCTTCGACCGAAGCACCCCCCCCCCCCCAAACCCAATTCATTGTGGACGCGTGAGGCTCTGGGCCTTGACCTAAGGTGTTGATTGTTTTGCAGATGCATTTGCATCACAGGGATTTATATAATCATCCGACTGATTCTTTCTGAATTTGAATGACAGTAAAAGAGACCTGTCCAGTAGCTAACAAACAATATATTCTATGACCATGTGGCACCAAATAAAATTATTTTTTTTATTTCCGTCTTCAAGTATTTCATTTAAATTAACTGCTAAAAATGCATTATTCCAGCAACTTGAAGATTTCTTGCACAGCTAATCAAGCAGAGCTTTTCTACGAAATGAAAAAAGTGATACGTTTCCATCTGCCAACTAACTGCTAATTGTATCCTGAAGCTGATGAGTTACTCTCACACTCAAACATTGTGACTATACATAACGAAGTTTTACACCCCCATAATAACACAAAAAAAAAAATTCAATCAATATAAAAATAGTTTTTCGAGAGATTATCCAGTTGAAGCTATCCAGTTTAATCCATTCTAGTTTGGACGAGTGCAGTCTCGCCGAATCTCGCCTTGATTGCCCGTCAGAACTCCAATTCTGCCTAACTTAGTCATGGCTTGTATAAAAGCTTGATTAAAAGCTGCATTACTTGATGCAAATTGGTTGACGGTTGCCCTTGTTCTTGTATCTGTAAACAGTATCTGATCAGAGGTGAACAGACCCTTTCCTTGCTGAAGATTCTGGAAGTAAACATTGTCAAATGCTCGAGGTGTGGTTGGGTCCATGTTAATGGCAATTCTGGGATCCACTCGAGTTGGACACATCTGTCGAAGCTGCAATGCATAAGCTGGATCGAGTGTCGGATCAATACGGGTTTTGCTGCTGAAGCTGTAGATTCTCTTGGAAAAACGGCCGCAATGAGAGAAACCAAGTGTGTGCGCACCTAACAAAAGCATGCAAGTTAGAAAAAACACTTTTCGTTATCAGCATGTTTTCTTGCATGATTGTCAATCTAAATCTTTGATCAGAAGTGTTGTTTTAGCATGCGGTGGTAGATTCACAGTCTAACAACATAAATAGGAAAAAGATAACATCACGACAAATTAGAGATAAAAATAATGGTAACCCTAAAAAGATCTTAGGAATCACTGGCAAATAGAAGAAGACTACCTGATAATGCAACCATGTCAGTCTGGGAGAGACCATGAGAGGTAAACATGCTGTTAAGCTGGTCTAGATTGAAAGTAGGGGAAGGAAGGCGTCTCTGAACACTAGCCATAGTAGATACCTTTCCATCACGCCTACCCAGTTCAACTGTATAAGATGGTCCCCCAGCCTGCTTGAAATATGTGCATTAGACAAAACGTAGGATAAGATTATTCAAATAAGATAACGATTAATCATTAACTAATTACATAATGGTAGTAGTTAGACTAACTTTATTCTCAAGCGTTAGGTTAAATTTAAAAAGCTTATTTGGCTTCTGTCCAACTATGATGACAGCAGATACTAATTAAATTTAAAGAAAAACTAATCAAATTAATAACGGTAAAAGGAGAATTTTATACCAGCTGTACAACATCTCTAGTAGCCAGAGCAAGAATATCTGCACATGAAACCTTGTTTTCGCAGTTAGGATCGCTATCAACCGCTGCCTTGGCTTTGATCACAGTGTCAAATCCATCTCCAGCAAGCGAAAGGTTATCAGGGTGATCCTTCTCGCCCTGATTAGTTGGTGACTGAATCAACACTGAAGCATCACAACCCTGTACCAATAAAGGCAACACATTAAACACATGTAAACTTGGCAAACCGAAAGCTGGAATTTGAAAGGACCTAGCTACTAACCCGAACGAAGCAGTCGTGGAAGAAGAGCCTCAAAGTGGCTGGAGCAGTTACAAAAGTCTGCTGGAACTTGGTTTTGACAGCAGAAGAGACTATGGACTCAAGATTTGGACACGTGCCTTTGTAGAAGTCTGTCCTAAGTTGAGCACAAGCTGTTCCAAGAAGGAAAGGGATGAGAAAAGCAGATAGGAGAATGCAACTACGAGTTTCCATGTCTTAATATCTTTAATTTGATGTTAGTGTTTGTGCTATGGGGATTCGAGACCTACTTATACAATGACATTAGGGACATACAAGATTGACATGATTTTAAAACTTAAAAACTAAAAGCATAGTGCTGTTAAAAATAAACAACTGTGGTCCTTGGACCTTTGTTGTGACGTACACCCTGGCATTATTATATTATCTATTAGCCGGTTTGTTTTGAGTTTCAAATGGAAAATATTGGACTTTTTGTACTTGAGGAGTCATTTTTCTTTCAAACTAATTACAGTGTGATATGTTGAAATTTCTTTTTTTTTTTCTTTTTTTTTTGTGATCTTGTTACTTTTATGTATCAAATTGTGATTTATAGGTAAAGTAAAAATGGTATGTTATATATAAGGAGTCAAACAATGTTCTTTAAAAATAAAGAAACAACTTTTATGACATTGTGGAACCCTATGCAATATAAGTTGCTCTTGTTAAATAGAGCCAAGTTGTTATTTTGTACCATGTTCTAGCACATGGAAAGTGGTTACATAAACCTTGTTTTTTATTTTATTCAAACACAAAGGTCGGCTAATACGGGTTTGACAAATGATTTGTCACTTGGCTGAAAACTGGATGTATAGTTGTTTTATCTCTGTGTGGGGTTTGTAGGATCATGACAGGCGAAAAATACGTAGGCAAATAGGCGTCTAAGGGCGAAGAGGGTCTAGACAACTAAAAGGACAACCAATTCATTTTATAAAAATTATGCAAAAAAATTGGAGCAATGATAAGTTTTGATTCATGAACTAAAAAATCAGTGAATATTGATTCCTAAATTTGCTATAATGCTAAACAATAGTTATTTTAGTAAACTACGTTAGAACTTTTATCCAAAATAAAGAGTTTAAGGAAACGAAAAACGGATAGAACTTTTAACATAATTAGCCAAAATGACCATCGATTTACATTATAACAAGTTTAAGGACCAATATTCACTAATTTTTAGTTCAAGAACCAAAGCTCCAATTGAGCTAAAATCAGGAGCCATTGCTCTAATTATCTCTACATTACAATATGGAACCATTTGGATTTTTAGATAGTCAGCAATGTGACCACAAATTTATGCCAACTCAAATGCAATTTAATTCCCAACTACCATCAATTGTTCATCATTCATCCTCCGCAGGCCATGAAAAAATATACATGAAATGAAGAAAAAAAATAATGATCATCAACTCGAGCATGGACATGTACCACTGTTTATAAATGTATTAGGATAAGAATTTATTAATTTTGGTTTTTATTTTTCATAAGTTTAAGCTGTTCAATGTGGACATTTTATGTGGTTTATTAGCATTTACGTAATTGTTTCCATAGTATACATATTGTTCTTAATTGCTTTAACTAAAAGAGTTACTAATTTATAAAACCTCTTGAATGATTAATAGTTACACAGGCTCCAAACGGTGATTATGCTAAATTAATCTCTATTGCAATAAGCCAAGAGAAGTCTTGAATTCATCATTACCCTTGAAAGTTCTTTGTCACCACTACTGGATCAAAATTCAACAGTTGATATTTAAATTCAATTCAAATTCATATAAAGTACTTTCATTTCGAAATCAATAGAAACTATATTGTATGTTAATCCAATGGTGGATAACCACGAAATTTCATCATGTATATACAATAATTAAAGATTTGAAGATCCTAATAAGTGTCTGTTTTGTATTCTTCTTGAATTTGATATTTTTATTTTAAAAAAGTAATAATGGTAGCTAAACTACTCAATGCTCATTAGTTTCAAAGACTAAATATAAAAAGGATACCAAACGTGCCCTCATTTACTTTAGACCTTCCAAAAATTGCATTTTCTAATTTTCAGAAATGAACCGGAATGCAATATATATACTTGACAACCCATCTCATCAGAAGGTTGGCGAAAAGAAAATAATATTAAAGGAATGGATATCCTAATAGAATGCCGATTCCCCAAATGATAGACTACAAATTATTCGCGTTTGGATTTCTATTCCCAGGTGTGATTGCATTTGATTCCAAACTATATTCCAGCAACGAATGCAATTAAACACAAGAGACATGAAAGAGCAACCCCACACCCATCCACAAAGCAAGTTTTAGTAATAAAATTAGTAGGACTGAAATTGGAGCAAAGACAAATATAGGAGGATATTGTAAACTTACCTAACATTACAAATGTAATTAGTAGCTAGGGTTTCATGAGAAAACAGGATAAAATTAAAATATATAAAATAGCAGAGTTGCCGCCATTAATTTTAACACTAAAAGGAACTCCCGAATCTTAACAGAGAGCTCCACGACCGGTTCAAGGGAAGGGACTAAATAAAACCTCAAACTAACATAACAAGTTGTGTTCCTAAAAAATAATGCCCAATTAAAAAAAAAATTGAGAGAGAATTTTTAATTCCATTATCCAGATATATCAATGCAACCACTCTGAATTAATGTTGCATTTTTTGGCTAGTTTAAGAGAGTTTGTTCATAGAGAACGTGGAAACAAAAACAATAGAATTCTAGTACATAATTACAAAGAGATAAAATTAATTTTAGAAAATAATTATATTCCAAGGGAATATTATTTAGTTTTAGTAAAGCCAAGTTGCCGACGTTCCATATATATTAGTAAAGTCAATCATAAGCTACTGGATGTGCTGCCGTAGGATCACAAAATAATACATGATTTTCTCCAATCCAATCAATTGGTCAGAAAAGGAGGCATAAAATTTTGTTTTTATGGCTATTTATAATTAATTAAATGCTGAAGCCAATCTACAAACATGAGTTTACCACAAGTTGATAATAAACGTGTATTGCCATACATTCCATCCATGGCAATGCCTGGCAACGGTATAATTAAATATTTTTAGAAATAAAAAAACAATTCAATTAAAAAACATAATCACTTTCATTTGATATTGTCTATAATAACGTTGTATGTATGAGCCTTGAAGTAACCCCGGTTTGCTGCACTTATGTCAACTCTCATTTAACAACGCAAAAGGCCACAGGGCTAAGAGTTGCGTCCCTTAAATCAAATTGGCGTACCGAAATTTTATTTGAACCTAAATATTTTTTCTTTATATTCCTATTAAAATTTCTCTACTAAAAGAAAACCTAAGAACCCAAAACCCACCCAAGCACTCGCGACACCTTCCCTTGACATCATCAACGACCACGATCCCCTCCAATTTTTTACTTCTTTCTTTCTTCTACCACGCTCCGCGGTCGTCTTTTCGACAATGGCTCCGCTCTAAACTCTTCTGTCAACTCGCCTCCTCATCAGCATCTTTCTCTTCCCCAATTAGTTTAAACTGTAGTTTCCACTTTCATGCATCATTCTTCGAATTGTCATCCCGATCTTCCAAATTTTGGATTTACCACTTGTTTGTAATAGAAGCAAAAACACTAATTCAAATCGAAGAGTAATACCAATTAATTACCAAGAATACATACTGTGAAAAAATAAAAATAAAAAAGAGCTTTAATGAAAAAGATTTAGACTAACTTTAATTTAATAAAAACCATCAAAAACTATTATTTAACCATAAGAACAAAAATATTCATATACTAGACCTTACAAACATAAAAACTCACAAACTGAATTAAAAGCCCAATCAACAGTAAATATTTTTTTCCAAAACTGCCCCTGGCAGAACCCAACCAATCCCATTAGCCTTCTAGTTCCCTTGCCACCGTTTCTCTTTTTCCTTCTTGTTCCAGTTTCCTCGGTTGCTTCAAAAGCCAAACATATCCTTAGCCTCTTGTTTATGTGTTTTTATTGGGATTGATCGCCACCTGTACAGTTTTTCTTTTCTTATTTTCTTTTTCTTGCTAAAGTGCTTTTAAGGTTATAATTCTTAATTATTGTTTGAATTAAGTAACACTCTTTAATTCTTCAACAAGTATCACAATAATTTGATCATAAATATGGTAATTGGGTTGGTTTCACCAAGAAATTTGTGTTATTGGTCAAAATCAAACGTTTGTTTTCTACTTTTTTTTTTTTTTTACGATTTTGCGGTGGTCCTGCAATTCATTTTGGATCGGCCTGGATCCGAGGTAACAATGACAGCAATATCCAAATGTTGATTGACAAGACAACTATCTCTCTTTTCCTATCCTATCCTCTCCTCTCCTTCTTTGAAAGGAGATCATCGTCGTGTCATGAAGAAACGGGGGAGAGAGCATAGCAAAGATTAAACGGTCAAAGGCTTGTCGTTAAGGTTAAAATTGGAAACTCATAATAAAGAAATAGTTCAGTTCTAGAAATAATGTGTTTTTGCACTACGTCTATATGAAAAATTGGTTCATTAACTACATGTTTTCTTTTCTTTTTAAAAATAGTATGAGTTATTTTGGTTCAATTTTATAAATAGTGTAGGTTATTTTGGTTCAATCTCAAACACCATAAGCAATGGCAGCAACTTCACTCATTTCTTCTTCTTACTCAAACATTCTTTCATTTAACCCGATTTCCGACAAAATTCGAAAACACAATCGAAACCGATGGAGAAAAGTGCATGGCGTATAGCAGAGGCTTGTCAGGTATTTTTTAGCACGGCACAAATTGTTTTTGGTTTGAATCCATGTGATGTGAGAAGTTCTTCCTTCCTTCCCATCCTATATGCTATCTTCTAGTAATTAAATTTAGAACCCACTCAACATATTCCTCATTTGTTTCCCATAGCCATATACTCTTTTACTTGCAAAACATTAATCATATAAAATTATTATTATTTATTTTTAACAAACAATATTTTTACACTACAAGGGTGGGGAAGTAAGCTAAGCTTCATAATGGGCTAGCAATAATATGGTTCAAATTCGCATTTGGTGAGAATTAAACCTAAGACCTCTCACTTACAAGTTAAGATAAATATCACTAGACCGTAATATTAAGTGGCAATCATATATAATTAAAATTAAATTGATTAAATCTCGATAGGAAAATTGGGCCAAGTTATGCCTTTTTATTTTTGGGTGATGGGGCTTAGGAGCTTCAACTACATTTATGGTGTGTATAAAAATTTGTAAATGAAATTAAAGGAACTAAAATGAGAAAGAATAATTGCATATTTACTAATTTATAAACTAGTAAACCAAATTAGAAAAATTGAATAGAAGGATTTAAATTGAGGAAGATTCAAAAACAAAATTGTGTTGAAATGCTTATTGAAATATTTATAGAATCAAAGTTAGATTAATATAAATATCACATATAAACTATTTATAAACTAAACACTGACTATTTCTTAAACATACACACACCCTCTCTACCATCCTCATTATTTTTTAAAGGGTAAATTACACTTTCATACCTCAGGTTTGGGGCCTATTTCAATTTCTTACAACATCTTCAAAACATTTCACTTTCATACCTTAAGTACTATTTTATTTCAAAATAATACCTCCGTTACATTTTCCATCCATTGATTTGTTAAATGCTGACGTGGCTGCCACATATATGCCACGTGGCTGCCAAATGTCTGCCACGCGGCAAATAAAATCATTTTTTTTAAATTTTCTCAAAAAAAGGAAAAAAATAAATTTGAAACCCATTTCTGCAAGAAGAAGAGGGAGGAAGAAATGAAAAAAAAAATTGTCCATCCCCACCCTCCCCCAACGACCCTGAAGAACAAAGAACAAAAAAAAATATTGTCCCTACCCCCCCCCAACGACCCAGAGAAGAAGAAGAAGAAGAAAAGGGTTTCAAATTCCCAAAACCCCGCTCCCCCATCCCCCCCCCCCCCCGACGACCGTCCTCCTGTCCCCCCTCCCCCCCGGGGGGCCCGGCGACCCTCCTCCCATCCCCCCACCCACCCTAACCTATCTCCTCACCCACCCAGACCCATCTTCCTTCCTCCCTCTTCTTCTTCATGCAAATGTGGGTTTCCCTTTTTTCTTTTTCTTTTTTTGAAAAAATTCATGTTTTTTCAAAAAAAATAAAAAAATTATTTTATTTGCCACATGGCAGACATTTGGTAGCCACGTCAGCATTTAACGGATCAATAGATGGAAAATGTAATGGAAATATTATTTTAAAATAAAATAGTACTTAAGGTATGAAAGTGAAATGTTTTGAAGATGTAGTAAGGAATTGAAATAGACCCCAAACCTGAGGTATGAAAGTGTAATTTACCCTTTTTTAAACTAACTATTTCTGAAACTGAACATGGGTACTATACTATTTCTAAAACTAAACACTGACTGTTTCTTAAATTGAACACGGGTACTATCACTATTTCTTAAAATAAGCATTGGTATTATCACTATATCTTAAACTAAAACATAACTATTGCTCGAATTGAATACATGTACTATCACTATTTCTCAAACTGAACACTGGTACTATCACTATTTCTAAAACTAAACATAGGTACTAAACTATTTCTAGAACTAATTATTTATGAAACTCAAGACGGGTACACTATTTCTGAAACTGACTATTTATGAAACTCAACACATATATACTATTTATGAAATTGAAAACGAGTAAGCTATTTCTGAAACTGAAAATGGATAAAAATTTTCTAAAATTGACTATTTATGAAACTAAAAACACTATTTCTGAAACTTGGATGCACCAAATCTGTAATTTTGTTTGAAGGCTAAACCTTAGCAGTCCAAGTTGCAATTTTATTTGCATATGTTATTATATATACATATGCTTCTCATCCTTTTGAAAAAGGCGCCTGCTTGATGCGCCGAATAACCTCCTCTCTCTTGGCAACTTCTTCTTTGCTCTCATAACACCCAACTGCAATGAAAAACTTCAAATACCCACAAACAAAAATTTTCACATCCAAAACATTAAGAAACTACCAATTTAGCCTAGTATACCAATGATTATGAACAACATAGTGAATGTAAACTTATACACACATGGAATTGATTACAAAGTCTTAATCAAACTCAGAATCCAAGAGACACTAAGAAGTCAATAAAGAGGCACCAGAACATGGTTTACATACAGTAGTTGATTCGGTTTAGTAAATAAATGTACGTACTACATCTTTAAAAGGATTATATGCAACGCAAGTGGCCAACTAGAGTTATAATCTTCATCATTTTTTGGTCAATGAGTTATCATTCTAGATCCTGGTATTCAGTTCAATGATTGCAGCATGCAGCTGATACATAAAAACAATTAAGAATTGAACAAAAAACACTAGGTTTGCATATGTGGATTTATCAATTAATGAGTACCACATCCAAAAAATAAAAGAAGATTTGTTTTACTCTCGCTAAATTACGTGGATACTCTCATCTAAAAAATAATAATAAGTGCAATTTTACGAAATCGATTTAGATGAATTAAGGGTAAAAATATCACTTTAGAAGAAAGATTCTAATTAAGAACAAGTCCAGGATTTCATGAATGTGTAGTGATGAAAAATAATAAAGTAGTGACTAATTAGTTAATGAAAGTGATTAAGATGAGTAATTAAGTAGACATGCACTTACATTGGATGTAAACCTTCAATGACAAGAATCTTGGGGGAACTTGATGAGCTCATGAGGATCCAAGCGACCAGAAACATTGTTGTAAATAGGCTTCTCAACAGCCTTCCCTTCCTTGATTCCCTTCATCTGCTTATACAGAAGATTGAAGTCGTTAGCTCTCGGGTCTAGCATCCTCACTCCTTTCTTCTTCCTCCATGTCATGTCTAGGGAATGGTAATCATCCAAGCATATCACCGTCGTGGTGTTGTTGATGAGCATGTTGGAGTCAAACAGCCTGAAATATGCATTTGACAACTTCGCAATCAATTTCAACTTCAATGGACTGAAATCAAGGTTTGTTTGCGGTTTGAGCATCTTGGTGGCTCTGGGTGGTTGAAGGAAGATTGAGGAGGGATAGAGATGCTCCAGCTTAAGTTTGTTTTAGGGTGGGGTGGTGCTTGCAAATTTGGTGAAGGTTTGTTTGCGGTTTGAGCATCTTGGTGGCTCTGGGTGGTTGAAGGAAGATTGAGGTAGGGTTTGGTATTTGGACGGAGAAGAAGATATAAAGGAAACAGACCAAATAAACGAGCCATGACTTGGACATTAGGGGTAAATTCGGAAGCTCGATAATTTTTTTTTTACTTGGGCCAGCTTTATTGGGCTAGTTTGGTATTGGATTTTGTCATATTAAATTTAAAGTTTTAAAGCCCTTTTCATTAGTTTTACCAAGAATACCTTCCTTCCAATTGTTAACTACATTGCAATGTTTGAGAATTTAAGGGAAAATCAAGAAGAAAGATGAAGAGAAGAAAGATGAACACAGAGAGTTTTAGAGAGAGAAATATGCTTTTGTATTAATTGATAGAATGAAGGTTACACAACTGTTTTTATAAGAGAAAGCCTAACTACTTTAACCAAATACTAACCAACTTACTAACTGTATTTCTAACTGTATTGTTGACTTGTACCCTTAATACTCCCCCTCAATCTCAACTGGGGAAACCCAGTTTGAGATTGGAAGAACATCTGCAAGCACTACTATGAAACCAGAAAACAGAACACAAAGTTGAATCATCTGCAACCTTGCAATCCCACTTCATCCACCTCAGATTCATTCCATGTCAAGAGCAATGTGATTAAAAATAAAAAATAAAAACAAACCTTTCATTCAACTACCATTTAATAGCCTTCTTTCAATCTAGAAAAAAACTTAAAACAGTTCTCAAAATACTTCAATCAGACATTTGCTTTTAAAGATAGAAAGTTAGACGCAAACAACTTTTCCATCATTCTCATGGGTGTGTAAAATGGCAAAATGAGTATCTTTTTTGCCCAAATGCTATCAACCCGTCTCCAATTTCATCAACTCATTCAACTTGATCCGGGAAAATAATTCTTCATTGCTCTGTCACTTGCAATTTGGAGTCGTGTATGATAGTTTGAAGTTGTTGATCTTTCTTCATACTTCAATCGTGACATCTTTCCACTGCCTTCTAATAGGATCTTCACTGCAAACCAAATAGAAATTTGCACCTTTTGCATATACAATCTTCCCATCCAAAAAGTCCAATATTCCTCTACCTCTCGCAAGAGCTTTAATTGAAACAGCCTCTTATAAAGTTGTAACACACCCTCGGGCCGGTTATAACAATTTCTTGCGGGTTTACCCTTCGTGGGATTTACCGTCAACAATCTCATTTAACATTGGCTTCGTGCCCACAATCAAAACTAATTACTAACGGCTTCGTGCCAACAAATTTCAACTTCTAATGGCTTCATGCCCATTTCTAATGGCTTTCTGCCAACACTACACTACACTAATGTCCACGGGATCGCCCTTTGTGGATTTTACCAATTCACAACACTACCTATTCACAACATGGAATTACCCTTCGTGGGATTTACCATTAACAACTTCTTCTAACTTCATCTTTTGAGACACATATAACCGGACTTACTGTAGATTCATGCTAACAACTGAGTTGGTTAAACTCTGAAAATATAGGTTGTGATAAGGAATATATTGCACAACTCCTCAACAGAATTGTAGAAAATCAGTGAAGTAGAGAGACAAGAATTGGATACTACAAAACTGTCTGAGTAATTTGACAATGAACACAAAAATCCAAGAACCCATACCCATTTCACCAAACATATCAAGATTTGCAAAACCATCAAACCCAATAAAGAGACTGAGCAAAACCATCAAACATATCAATCTTCAACCAACTGGACTCCAAGAACTTCAAGAACCATACCCAAATCCAGTGCAAGTTCAGTGAGACATTATGGAAGGAAGAAGCAGAGAACCATACCAAAATCTGCAGATCTTGATCTTGCCAATAAAAGTGACCGTCAGCACGCAATTGCATATGTCAATGGAAATAAGATCCCCCAGGAAGATGCACATATGGAAAATCTTGATAGAGCACCCAAGGTACCATCGCGTCCTGTCTCTTCACATGAAAATTCTGAGCTGGGCATTTCATCAAACACCTGGACTAGCTATCAGGATGACAATTCACAACCTGATGTGGTGGTGGAACAAGATGGGAAAACATGGATTGAAATGGGATCTTGGGAATATTATGTACCCACGAAGCATGATATTGGATTTTGTCTGAGACTAAAATTTGAAGTTGTTGATTCTTCAACATGCGTACACAATTATGACCAGCAAGAATCAAAGTGACAAATCATGTAGCGAAGAGCTTCAGTTCTTGGAGGTGGTGAGGAATCGGTTGTCCGGGCTCCGCCTTGACAACACCTTCAAGTCTTCCTCCGTCGTTGATCCCAAGAATCCACAAAAACATTGAAGAGGTGATCCCCCACCCAATCGCCCCCAGTATCCGAACCCAACGCCAAGAAAGAAAAGCTCTCGGTGGTGAAATCTCCAAAACAGAATAATCAACCCAATAATCGCAACAATTCAACAATCACAGAAAAGCAACCCAAGCTCGAGGAAGCACCAAAAATCTAATGGAAATTTGAAGAGAAACTAAACTAGGAAAAAAAAAATGTAAACTACTACGAAGAAAAACCACCATAATCCATGGCGTGTGCCTAGTGGCTCTGAGACCATGTTAACTACGTTGCAATGTTTGAGAATTGAAGGGAAAATCAAGAAGAAAGATGAACACATAGAGTTTTAGAGAGAGAAATATGCTTTTGTATTAATTGATAGAATGAAGGTTACACAACTGTTTTTCTAAGAGAAAGCCTAACTACTCCAACCAAATACTAACCAACTTACTAACTGTATTTCTAACTGTATTGTTGACTTGTACCCTTAATACCCAAACTTATTTAAAAATTGTACCATAATGAAAGAGGAGATATCTAGTAGACAGAACAAATCAATAGATACATAAAAGTCAAACTCAAGAACAAGAAAGAGAGAAGGAAAGTAGTAGTGGTTACAGGCGTTAGTGTTTGGATCACCGAAAAAGAAAGAAAAGAAAAAAAACGATGAGGGTGAAGAGAGATAAAAACGTGTTGTTTCTTATCAGTGGGTTATGGGTAATGTTGGGCGCTTTTAGGCTCACCCAATGGCGTAAGCCCAAGAAAGGACAAAAGAGCCCAAGGCCTCAAGGGGTCAAAGACAGCCATCCCAATCACTCAAGCCGACTGAGACAAAAGAGGAGTTGCCTGGCTGCATGGAACGTGGGCAAGTTGACAACTTTACAACTTGAGTTTCCATGGAAAGAACTATTCAAGTGCCATTTTACTTATGTGGCTACTGGCATTCAGCAGCAAATATCTAGGATGGGACGTAAAGGTAGCCAAGAACGTCTTCAGCGAGCTGAGGAAGAGTAACCAATGTCCTATTAGATGCTCAATTCGCCTAGATCTAAAAGGACGTGCCACCCTAGTTACAAGAACATCACTTCATTGATGAAAGCCTGGCCGAGTAGGTGGAAATGCGTCAATAAGCTAGTGAAAGTTGTTGGCACATTAAATGCTTGTTTGAGAAGCCTTAAGAGGGAGAGGCTTATATAAAGGAGTAAAGACCTCCAATATGGGGGTTGGACGAATCAAAGAGAAAAGAGACTGAATGTATGAGCCGAGAGTTATTTAGTCTTGAAATCTATATATTATGAGCAACACAGTGGATGTAGTCTAGTTTTGAGGGGTAAACCATTTACATCTTTGACTCCATTTAATTCCAGCTCATTTCCTAAGCCCACCTAGAGTGATTTAATTAACTTCATTAACCTTACAATTTTGAGCGTTAAGACTAGCATTAGTTTTTATTTTCATTTATCTAAGGGCAAATTTGAAAGTTTGGGAGATTTTATTAGTCCAGTGTAGAGAGACAATAATTAAGTTCAAATTAAAAAAAATTATTGACAAATGAAAGTGACAGTAACATTTTCCAATGGGTAATGCTAGAGAGACTAACTATTTAGACCAAATTTTTTATGGGACGTTTTGATATACACGCCTCATTTTTAAATGTCATAGACAAAACATCTATTCTGTGACATCCCACATCGCCCAGGGGAGTGATCCTTAAATGTATATTCCCATCCCTACCTAGCACGAAGCCTTTTGGGAGCTCACTGGCTTCGGGTTCCGTAGGAACTCCGAAGTTAAGCGAGTAGCGCACGAGAGCACTCCCAGGATGGGTGACCCTCTGGGAAGTTGCTCGTGAGTTCCCAAAAACAAAACCGTGAGGGAATGGTAAGCCCAAAGCGGACAATATCGTGCTACGGTGGTGGAGCGGGCCCGGGAAGTGGTCTCGCCCGGGCCGGGATGTGACATTGGTATCAGAGCCTAACCCTGGCCGGAAATGTGCCGACGAGGACGTCGGGCCCCTAAGGTGGGTGGATTGTGACATCCCACATCGCCCAGGGGAGTGATCCTTATATGTATATTCCCATCTCTACCTAGCACGATGCCTTTTGGGAGCTCACTGGCTTCGGGTTCCGTAGGAACTCCGAAGTTAAGCGAGAAGAGGGCTAGAGCAATCCCATGATGGGTGACCCACTGGGAAGTTTCTCGTGAGTTCCCAAAAACAAAACCGTGAGGGCGTGGTCGGGGCCCAAAGCGGACAATATCGTGCTACGGTGGAGGAGTGGGCCCGGGAAGTGGTCCGCCCCGGGCCGGGATGTGACAGTTGGTATCAGAGCCTAACCCTGGCCGTGGTGTGCCGACGAGGACGTCGGGCCCCTAAGGGGGGTGGATTGTGACATCCCACATCGCCCAAGGGAGTGATCCTTAAATGTATATTCCCATCCCTACCTAGCACGAGGCCTTTTGGGAGCTCACTGGCTTCGGGTTCCGTAGGAACTCCGAAGTTAAGCGAGTAGCGCACGAGAGCACTCCCAGGATGGGTGACCCTCTGGGAAGTTGCTCGTGAGTTCCCAAAAACAAAACCGTGAGGGAATGGTAAGCCCAAAGCGGACAATATTGTGCTACGGTGGTGGAGCGGGCCCGGGAAGTGGTCCCGCCCGGGCCGGGATGTGACATATTCCTTTTGCAAATTTGTTTAAAAATTTTCCCTACAATTTTGATACTTTTATTTTATTTCATTAGAAGTCTATTCATGTTAGCATTCCCTTTTTTCCTCCTATTTTTACGCATATCTTATTATGATGATTTAAGATTTTTTTATTTTTTATTAAAATATTTATTTTAGTAAATTAAATAGAATGTTACAAAACTCATTGTTAGATACGTTTGGTTATATCAGTACGTTTGATTATAATGGTACATTTAGTTACTTGATACATTTGAATTTTTGGTCCATTTGGCTTCTTGGTTCCTTCAAATTTTTTAGTACATTTGAATTTTGGTACATTTAGTTTTTGGTACATTTGAATTTTTGGTACGTTTGTTTTCAAAACATAAGTTTTTTTACTTTTTTTCCTAATAATGAGGAATTACTTTAATTAATGATTATTTTTTTATAGAAAGAGTCGTTAACAATGTAAAAGTTTAAATTACTTTAATTAACGGACAATAGCCTTTTTTGTT
The DNA here is from genome assembly GCF_041283825.1 of Pyrus communis. Lineage (NCBI taxonomy): Eukaryota > Viridiplantae > Streptophyta > Magnoliopsida > Rosales > Rosaceae > Pyrus > Pyrus communis. Next base: position 12,744,850 of record NC_142577.1, read on the forward strand.
AATTCAAAATTATATGATTTATCGTTATTATTTAGCATTATCTACAATAATAAGGATTTATCTCCGATCAACTAAAAGTTGTTCCAGAGACTTATCTACCAAAAAACAAGACTGTCTAGAGCATTGTTTATGAATCAAACATATTTTTAAACATTTCAAAATGATAAATATTCATTTTAATATAGTTTATAATTGGGTACGTTTTAATTCGGGGTTGGTACGTTTTCTTTTGATTTTGGTACGTTTCCATTTAATATTGGTACGTTTCCATTTGGCGTGGGTTTACATTTAGACTTGAAAAGTTTAATTTTTTAGACTTAAATATAGTTGAAATTATTTAAAATATATAGCAGATATTTAAATGTAAATTAACTTCAATTAATCTGAAGTAGTTCAAGTCTAAGTATCTTAATCAAATGTTTCAAAAGCTTAATAAAAAACTCAAAAAACATAAATGTTTAGTCTACAAAAGTTTAAAATGAGGCATCTAATGTCACATCCATTTGGCGTGGGTTTACATTTTAGAATAATTTGTGCCCTATTACCATCCAATTTTAACTGGCAACTTAACTTTGAAAACACCACTGGATTTTAAAAAGGGATCTTTTGATATAGGCGCATCAGTTTTGAATTTTCTAGATCAAACATCCATACCTTTTAGTGATTTGATTAAACTTTTTTTTGTCATAATTTTGGTGCTATATGCACATTATATTGTAACAAATTTCTTATAATCTAGCATTTTGATTACACTCTTATCCGTTAGAGATAATTGTAAAAAAAAAAAAAGTTGGTTAGATTCAATTTATTTTAATAATAATGCTACAATTCAGCAATAATTATCTACGATATGATTTAAGATATTTTCTTTCCAAAATAGTTTAAAATATTTTCCCCAAAATCAAACGTACCAAAATAAGTTTTTCTTTTAGTACGTTAAGAGAAAATAAGATTGAGAATAAAATAAACGTACCAATACACAATGTGTACAAAATAAAATGTACCAAAATAAAAATAATGTACCAATATTAACAATATGTATCAAATCAAACGTACCAAAATTGCAAATAAATGTACCAATTAATGATTTTTGTAAATTCAAATCTACCCGCAAATAATATATACGTAATGTAGTGTACCTAATAATAATTCGTCAACAACTATACTTAAAAAAACAGCCAAAAAAATATAATTTCACAAAAAAATTACACGGACCTTTTATGTTGATCACCAACTATTTGAAAAAGAAAAAACCATTTGGAAAAAGAAATAATATTAAATGTTTGCATAACAAAAAAAAAATAAATATTGTGATCGAAAAAACATATTTGGAAGAAGAGAAGTTATAGTTTAATTACTAATATCTCCACTAAATATGGAAAAATGCATCATGCAGATAAAATGATAAATTCAAAAATTATTTTAATTTTTAAAAATATAGGTGACTATTGGTCAAAACACTTTAATCAAATTGTAAAAAGGCACAGATGTTTAATCTAAATGATATAAAAAACTGTAGAGGACTCTAATTTTCCCATTTAAAAAAGGATAATGTAATAAAGTAGGCAGATTTCATTATTTTTATTACAAAAGATATCCGCGTAAAATGAGAAGGCTAAAATGGCGATACCAAGATTTACATTTTTTCTTAGATCATGTACAATATTCATTCATAAGAAATTTCGAATTCGTACAAATAGGAAGGATAGGGTGCAAATTAATGGGCCTCGATAAAAACCTTGCTAGGGATTTCAACCTAGTCGAAGGGAAATAAAGCGTCCCACACCATAGTTACAAAGATAAGCTATCCTTCATAATGAGGTCTAAAATTACATCTGGGGGTTCTTCAAACCACACTCACCATTTATTTAAGTTGAGTCCTAAAAGCACCAGTCTATTAGCCACTCTATTTGCTTCCCTTCGGGTACGGATCAATTTTGTTTGAGATATTGAATACAAAAAGTGGCGCGTGTTATTTACCAAATTGCCCATCGAAGAAGTATCACCAGCTTCATGGCTGTTAAGAGTCACAAGAACCATCGTAGCATCCCCTTGAATTCCATTGCCTCTGCAATGATTTCTCGTACCAACAGAAGCCCCGCACGAGCCACCTCTAGTTCTGCTTGCAACGACGAGGAAATGTCGTTGAACTTCATCGCCATAACCGCCACGAACCCCACCCCCACCCCACCCCCACCCCACCCCCCCCCCCCCCCCCACCCCAACAACTTCAATGAGATTTTGATAAAATTATACGTAGAAAAGCACTTCAAACTCAATAATTTAGACACAAAAAAATTAATTTATTTTGTATTGAAAGAAGGGAAAAACCAAAAAATCATGGGCTTACAAGTAGATAGATGATGTGTTTTGTTTCCCATCTATCTGAACTTTTAAAGTGTTTTTATATAACTCGTAAAGTGTTTTTCTTATTAACCTTGTCAATTTGAAACTAAAAAACTAATCATATTTTCGAGTCTTTAATTGATATATATACACAGGCAATGGATGAGACATGCATTCATTAATTTCTTGAAGGCTTATGCTAGGGATACCAAATTTTTAAACCAAATTTGTAAAATGTATGATGTGATTGTTGATTGGATTATTACTCAAATATTGATTGACGTGCTTATTTCTTATTGGTGACACATTTGATTTGCAAATTTGGTCTAAAAATTTTGTCTACACATCACTCTTTTTTAAAAGTTAGACTTGAATTGGAATGGATGTCTAAAAACTACAACCTACATAACCACGAACTAATAATTAAAAAGAAATTAACAACCAAACAGAAATTGGTAAAAATTTGAAAGAATAAAATAAAAATAAAAAAAATAAAAAGCACATAGTATTTCAAACTCAAGACCTTTCGTCAATTTTCTACAACAAAAACCATTTCTTTTGATTAAACTTGATATTTTAACCAAATTTTAAAAATTTATACTTTTACAAAAGGAAAGCCCAAAATTTTAAAACTTTGGCAAGCCCCTCAATATGCAACCATAGTGCAGTTGATCATGAGCCTAGACGTAGCAATTTCTTGCACGATCTGTTAACATAACACGAAAATAACAAGTTTCAAAACAACCTGTTAACTAGTCATGTCATTATCATGTCACCCGTTATAAACTCACTAATAAGTTATATTGTTATCGAGTCACCAGTTAAAAATCCGAAAAGATAACAAGTATGACACAAACACAACTAATTTGCCAAGTCAAGACATTAGGCCTGATAAATTCTTACGTGACCCTGTAACTCAATACAAAACACATAACTCGCTAACAAAAAGAATCGTTATCGAGTTCCCTGTTATGGACTGATTACCAGGTCTACAGGGGCCTACTACTAGATCTAATGGATAGAAATATCATTTGGATTTATCCCTCACACGAATCTTGGCAAAAGTTGCTATATTTTTTGCTACCATATGTTAGAATTTCATCTAGCTATATTTTGTCAACAGAAAAAAGAGATGCAGTACCACCACTCTACATACTATTTTAAGATAAGAAGGAATTACCATAAACCGAATCGAATCGAATCTAAATCGAAAAGAACATTCACTGACATTTCGTTTAAGAAAAACACGTACAGTCATCCACCGGACCAAGCGTCGACCATTTCCACTCGAGTTAATTTCCTTCCACACCAAAAATAAAAAAATAAAAAAAAACTTCATCGACTTAAAAAAAAAAAACCATATTATATCGAGTCATATGTACTCATGAATCGATCATTTCACCCAACACAGTAAAATTCTCGGAGCGAAAATAGCGGGCTGAATTTGCTTTCCCGACCGATGTACATGTGCAACAACATACCTGCAGAACGAAAGATCTATTAGACTATCACCAACAATATTTGAAATCATACTAATTAAAACAAACGACAACATCTATTTTAACAGTTCACGTCCATGAAACCAACCCGTCGGTATTCCCGAATCCTCGAAAAGCTACTCTGAGAATTTGAGTTGATTGAACAAATACCCAAACCCCCTGCTACCATAACAATCTACTCCATAACCATTACCCATAAGCCAAATCACATTCCAAACTAAATGATGCATCAACATCCCTTTAGTTTCCGTTAATAAGTTTATTCACGAGTAATTCATCTTCTATCCTCTAGATGGTCATAATTTTATAATTTCTCCCTTCAAAATACCTTTAGTTTAATAAGCTATCCATTCCAATTTTATCACGTGTACCAAACAAGCCCTAAAGGTTTGGCTGCCTCCTTTGAAAAGAACTATTAGTAGTCAATTTCCCCTTCGTTTTGCTTACTAACAATTCACTGGGGAGAAAAATAGAAGCAGATACAATTAGTTCATTAGAAAGAAAAAAAAAAAAATTACATACGAGCTCATATTTTTGTTAACAAATAGTAAAACACAAGCTGATCATGCAAAATAGCGACTGTTCAATCAGAAAATGAAACAACCAAAAACGAGTATAGGCATCTTAGAAAGACAAGTATGAATTCATTGTAATGCTTATGTTTTGAATTTACAAGTTAGGTCTACTTGATGCATCAGACAATTCGTGGAGAAGTGAAAGGCCAGCACCAGATGTATGATTAGATATTTACTAGTTTGAACTCTCGGCACACGTACCTGTACAAAGTATAGGCCAGAATGATGGAACTTTCAGCTTCCCTGAAGAACCTTTCGGGGATCAAGTTGCCCGCTGCAGTAACTGGAAGGAACAGCTGAAAGCTCCTGCCTTCCTCTCCACTCCTCTCCAGGTTTCAATGTTATAGGTTTCTCAATAGCAGCAGCCTCCACACAGAGCATATGCTTGTATTCATCATCTCCAAAGTCAGTCAAAGCCTTCGCCTTCTTATCCCAGGGATTCCATACAACTGAATGGGGAAAAAAATTTAAATCACTATACAGTACAGAATACGATCCCAATGAACACTATGAGGGCAGGTATTTCACATTATAACTCTTAGCAACAAAAAACACCTCACTTCTATTAACCAAGAATCAAATGAGAGAACCAGCCGTGGAACTTGGATATATTCAACGAAGATCATTAGAGTGACTTAATCAACATAAAGACCTAATAAAACTGGTTGTAGATTTAGGAAAGATATGATAGTGTAAAACATGGCTGAAGACAGTGGATGTTGATAAATTTAAAAAAATTCTTCACTATTAACTTTTAAATTAATCAAATCATAGAACAATAACATTTAAACCAATGAGGTTACTATTTTGAAAAGAATGAAGAAAGAACAAGAGTTCTCTCCATTAATCCTAGTTATCTCGGGAGTCGTAGGATAAAGCAATTCACTCTGTTCTCTTGTTAGTTATGATAAAGCCACTATATAAGCTTCAGTCAGGACCCCGGAAATTTTAAAAATAAAGAAAATAGACTGCAGCAGGAATAACTCCAATATGAAAGATTGAACATATTAATCCTAACCAGCATCTGGAAGACCATCTTTGCGTATTACAAATGTTCTCTTCTTCTCATGATCCAGAATTGCAATCTTTGTAGGAGTGCTCAGATATATCTTGTCCACCTAATTATTATTAGGAAAATAAAGTGAAAAATTAACAAAACTTATAAACACAGAAATTGAGAGAGACTTCAACTTACCTCTGACTCAAATGTTATAGCATCGCCTTGTTCAGTGCAACGTTTCCTGCTCTGCAAGTTGTCAAGATAATCCAAGGTTTCCAATCCTTCTACGCGAACTTCACTGAACAGAAGCACAAAGAAAATTTCAATACCATCCAGAACTGTTGTTGTCCTTTAAACTGTATATTACATGATATGGCATTTAAATTGAGGGCAAGCATGGATGGTAAACAATGGTTTTTCTTTTCTGACTGTCATATTGCACAATTCGCAGTTAATAAGATCTGATTAGCTTTAAATTTTTATGTGATAATCTTATCATTTTAAATATTTTAATTAGGTTTATAGAGTTTACATAAACATAGACATGCATCTATATTCATTATACGAGGAGTGAACCACACTTTTATAATTGTATCCTCTGTATTGCATGCAACCTCTTTACAAAATACCCAACAAGCATTACCTCTCACTGAAAAGGAGGCGATCCAGCCACACCTTCCAGTACGGCTACCTTTGCAGAATATCACATGCTCATCAGTTAAAAAGTGCTTTAATTTTACCCATTTTCTGAGCTTGTCTTCAAAGTTATTTTCATAACGATGCGACCAAGTACATTTTAAGTGATTATGCTATTTCAGTCACACATTCTGCCACAATGCAGCATAGTCAACCATAGACGGACGAGATATGTTTATGCGTCATACTCTGATCACTTATGGAGTGAAAGAAAAGTTCCAACACCTACAACAATGATACCTATACTATGCTCACAAATTCAGGATTATTTAAGGCAGAAAATGAGATGAAAAAGCTATCAATTTTGGAGTCCCTTTACTCGTTTGGTTTATTTAGATGCTAAATAAATAGCATGTCTAACAAGATCAAGTGGATGAATAACCTGATATCTGAAACAGCGAAGTAAGTGTGATATGCAAATGTGAATGTGAACGGCTTCCCATCGGTGTTGGTATTCCTGATGCGGGATATCAATGTCAGATCTCCACCGGGTCCCAAAGCTACCCGCAGCCGGAACTCATAACTTCAGTTGAACATGAAATCAAGTAAAAGAAACCTTATAGTTAAAGTTGACAAAAAAACAGAAGTTAAGTAGATTCCAATTAGAATCTTCCTCCAATGCCTTAACAAATAATAAATCAACATATTTCCCAGTATTCACCTGTGAGGCCAGGTCTTCATATCTTCTTCAGTAGGCTTAAGGATCAAGTCAACAGAAACTTTATTGGGGCTATTTGTTGGGAACGGAGATGGATCAGAGTCAATGCTCCAAAATCTGTTTCTAGCAAATCCATGTGCATCAAGAGGACCAAGATTTGAAAACTGCATAAACAACGTACAAGTTCCCTTCACGAGGATGAACAATCAAATAAAGCAGGAAAGACCATCAGAAAGGAGTACATACTTGCGGAAAGCATAACGGGATTCCCCCACGAATTGCTTTTGGAGGCTTAAAGATAGCCTGCGGAAGAAATAAGATATATACATGTCAGATGATTTGTTTTTGGGTGAATAAAGGAAGGGCAAAAATAAAAGGAGGAAGAAATATGCCACAAAGTATTATCAGTCCCCTTTCCATTGTGAAATGCATGATAGTAATTAAGGTTATATCCCTTTCTACAAATTTTGATAGCAAAATCCAGTTAAACAGAAAATATGATATAAAATAAAAAACCAGATGGGGAACAGGGATGGGGATGAGGACGGGTATGGGGCAGGGACCTCAATCTGCACCCCCATAACCCAACCTTATTTGGAAGAAAAAAGATTGTCGTCCCCAACCCCATGCTTTCCCCATTCGGTGTGGGTTGCTGAGAGAATTGAGCATCACGGATAAAACTGTCATCCCTAGTCGTCTCACGTTTCATGACACGAACTAAAAACAGTGTTGCCAGACTTCCAAGAATCTATAATCAACATCCTAATTATCCTCCCAGGAGCACAGAACAGTCACAAAAGCAACCTGACCAAATCTTAGAGCCCACTTAAAACTAAAAGAATAAGAAACGAACTGAGTTGATAAGCAAAAATTTGGATGACATAACTTTATAATGGTGTATGCCGACACTGCTCACTCCACATAACGCAGTACCACAATGCCAACATGCACTACATCCTTCTCAAAGGTTTGTTATCACAATACAATAAGCTCCCATCCGTTTAATGCATACATATCATTAGCAGTTTTTCATCCAAAATAATCGTATAAGGTGCTATGATACATGAATACAATGCTTAAAAACATTTTCTAAAGTATGAACAAGAAAAATAAAATGTGTAAAAAGAATCACCATTAAAGATAATACACAACACCGTAAAGAAACAAAAAAAGAAATGGAAATTCCTTCAGTGATGTCCATTGGAAAAATCAAGAGAATTTACACCTAAAAAAATAATAGATAAAAAGAATTAACAAAAATTGCTGCATAGCACCTTACTGCTAACAAACAGCAATTCCTCTCCATGATCATTCTTCCATGAAGTTACATGAGCCCCATACAAATACACCTGAAAAGCCCAAAAACAAATAACTATAAGGCAACAGAAGTTGAAAGGCCACTGTAATCAGCCTTGGAAATATGCTTCTGAAGCCTGAAATTACATTCTAAAACAAAACAAACATAGAAAGTGAAACTATGCAGACCAATAATAACTCAGGGTGCAATACCAATTGATATATTAGTGTATCAATCTAGCAAGAGCAAGACTAGCAGCAAGAAAATAATCATCAGGCGGTAAATGAAAAATAAAGCATTAGCATGCACTCAAGTAATTGTATCCAAATTCAAGTATCATCAAGGGAGAGAAGTGAACCAAATTGGCATTCTACATAGGCAATACACAGTAGGCTAATGTCAGAAACATTAATAGACTATCGCACTTATCAGATTAATTAACAAACACTAAGTACGAAATCACATTAGATACTTGTCCCGTGAACAGGCAAAATCAAAATTATTTGAGTGTTTTTAAGGTAAAAAAAAATATTCAATTTGATAACAAATCTGGTAATGTACACAACATAACACCAGTAACTTTCTCATATTAGATACTCATCTTAATGTCCTTCCAATTGAAATGACTGAACCTTGTGCATCTACTTATAAATATCTATTTAGCAAGGAAAAAAGAAAAAAAGCGTCATAGCAGATTAGTTAATACTCCATGAACTTCAAAACCTTTGGAAAGATCCTATTGCTATTGGTGGACCTACCGTTCCTCACCAATCAGACTTGAATTACACTCTGAAAGGAAATTATGAGTTTAGTCCTTCCATGATATGAATTTTTGTCCAGATTCGACCGCAACAACTAGTTTCTAATATGAAAAAACAGTAAAATTAATAAAACCGCAGACACTTCTCGATCCTCCAAATTTGTACAAATATGGGAAATTACAAATAAACTTAACCGGTTTCTACTCTTATCAATCGAAGACACTTCTCAATCCTCCAAAGGGTAAATGATGAGGCAAGCTTAGGTTTGTACAAGGAAATTTCATGGTAGTAACTAATAAACAGATTCCTGCTCTTTAAGTTCTCACTCCGAAACCGTGGAAAAACACATTGTTTGCCCTTAAAACAATTAGTTCAAGATTAAAATTAGCCTGATAAACAAATAAAAAAAAATCAATCACTCGTGATTTCATCATCACCTCATTACTCAAGAACTCCACCCATGCAGATCGAACAAATCGGAACGCAGCAAATCAAGAAAACCCTAGATTCACCAAACGGGATCGAAGTCCAAATAAACAAACAAGATATTGAAACAAATCGAACAATTCCATTTCTAATTCTCAAACAGAAAATGAAATCAAGCAAGCATCAGATCTCGATCAAACAAAAAAGAAAAAGCAAAGCCAAAACGAAGGAAAGAGGGATATAAGGGAGAAGGACGTCGTTTCAGAGGGGAATACCTCAGCAGAACTGCCTCGTGGATCATGGAGGACGAGCTTGTCAAGGCCATTGATACCCTTACAGGATTCAACGCCGGGATGAAGGCTTACGTTAGCATTAGCAACGGCAGTAGAGCCACCACCGCCAGTGGTAGTATTACTGGATGCATTTGTGGGAGATGCTGCAGCAGAAGCAGCGATTGGATTCGGAGCCTTGTCGCTGCTCATTCCGTCTCTGTAAAAGGATCGATCTCTCTCTCTCGAGAATCGGCTCTTGTTGTTGTTGATGTTGCCTGAGAAACTGAAAGGCAGTGAAGGAAGTAGCAGCAGCAGAGCAACTGCCAAGTTTCTCTCTCTCGTGAAACTTCCTCTTGTCATCTACCTTTCTTCTTTTTAATATTTTCCTGTCATGGGAACTAAACCTGTGTTGTACTATAACAAAATATATCTTATCTAAAATTGATTGCACCGTTACTTAGGGCTGGTTTGGTATTGCTGTGCTTTGAAAAAAAACTACTTCTGTTGTGCTTTGAGAATAAGCAGCTGTGAAATAAAGTAGCAGAGTGTTTGGTAAACTTTTTTGTAAAAGTGCTTTTGAAAAAAAAAAAAAAAGCAGTATTATAGTGTTTGGTAAACTTTTATGTAAAACAGATGTGAAAAAAAGCCGGTTTTTCAAAGCTGGGTTTTGCAGCTTCTTGTTTTTGGCTTTTTTTCATCCAAAACTGTGAAAAAAAGCTGAAGCTGAATGTTTACCAAACACAAAAACAGCTTCCAGCTTTTTTTGATACCAGTTTTTTTTCAGAATCACTTCAATACCAAACCAGGCTTTAGTATTATTAAGTTATTTATATTTTTATTAGTGTATAAATTTTTTATTTTTGTTTTTAAAATTGAATGAGAGAGGAAGAGAGTGGAATGGAACGTTTTTAAAATCTGATTTATTTTATTTTATTTTTAAATTAGTGATACTAAAATTCATGTAAGTGATGTTTAAACAAAAAAAAAAATTGTTTTGTGAAATTGCATTACTATGCTTAACCTTTTTATTGTGATAGAAGACTAAATAGCTTTTTTCACTCTCTTCTGATTGACAAATAGGATTCTATTACTCTGTAGTTTAAATACTTGTATTTTTTTTCTTATTAGTCATATAACATTTTAGGTCTTAAACTATTAACCTTTCCACCACTTATGTAACGTAATTAATAACGTTATGCTCTTGTATGATTGCTAGACATAAAAACATTTAGTGTACACACTCTCTAAATAGTATATACATGTTATAAAGGAGTTTATTTGGTATGGAAATGACACATAACAATATGGGTTGGGCACGAGCCAAGCCGGACCCAATTTTGAAGGGATCGAACAAGATCCGGATTTAAAAGAAACAGATCGGACTGGGCGGGTATAACAAATTTTAATACAAGAACCGGACCTAATCCGGCCCGTTTGAAACGGGCCGGTTCAGGCCGGGTCCATAGGTTCTCTTGTCTTGTTTTTTTTTTTTCCTCTTCTTCTTTAACTTTCTCGATCGTTCCAAACTTCCAGTTCTCTTTCTCTCTGTCTCTCTCTCTTCTCTGTCTCTTACAACTGCGTTTTTTTAGTTTTGTTCTTTCTGCAAATTGGATACATTTAACTATAGATACAGTTGGTATGTGTGAGTACTGCTGATGATTCCAACCTCAACACTCAAGCAAACAACAATCTCTTCAACCCAAAACTCTCCCTGTGATTCAAATAGGACTCTCTCCCTCTCTCTCTCTCTCTCTCTCTCTTTCTCTCTTTCTCTCTACATATATATATATATATATATATGTATCTGATACTCTTTATTCAGGCAGACCTCTCAGTCGTTCTTCTTCTTTAAAAGAAAATTGTTGGAACTTTGTTTTATTTTCTGAGGAAAGACATTCATGCATTTGGGAATGAAATTGGGTCAGTGGGTTTTTTTCTTTTAATTAGAAAAACACTGATTTCTGTTGTGCAAATCTAATTTCTGTAATTTGGGTTTTTCTCTGGTGAGGTAATGTTGTGAAATTTTGTTCCTTTTCGGAGAATGATGTGACGTCATTTTTCATGCTTCATTGTGGTACTCATTGATTTTATGGGAAAATTGGATTTTGGAGTTTTTCTTTTGTGAGAATTAACTTTCTCGATCGTTTCAGGAACCGGACCACCACTTTCTCCATGGAGGGTCTTCGACAAAAAGGTCATCCCCTCCGCTCTTGCCTTCAAGCTCAAATCCTCCGTGTCGCCAATGAGATTGAGACCTGCTGGATTTGAAGAATGGGTTTTTTCAATTTGTCTAGTTTCTGAGATCTGATGGGAGAACTGGATCTATTTGGGTTTTATTTTCAATTGGGTTTTCTGGATTTGAAGAATGGGTGAATAAAGATCCGTGTTTTTTTTCCTGCTTTTCTGTTAGGTCATTTTCTGCTCTTTTTTTTTCTTTTCATTTTTTTCGTTTTTTGCTTTTCTAGATTTGAAGTCTAGGTTGTCGTCGAGGACTCAAGAGAGGAAAAGAGATTCGAGGAGGAGAGATTGAGGGAGGAGTAGAAAGTTCGGCCCTAGACTGTTATCATACATTTGTGTGTGTGAGATTTGAATGGCATAAATGTAATGATTGTAATCCCCACCAAAAGACACTAGGTACGGTTCGGGCCGGGGGCCTGTGTCTCTAAGAATTAGGAACCACTCTACCCCGCTTTTTACTTGGACACGGCCCATCATGCCCCGTTGTGATATAAAAAAACATGGACCCGCCCCGAACCGCTAGTACACGCCCTTACCTGCGGGTTCAGTACCCGTTTGCCCACCCCTACATAACACAACTTCACATACAAATATAAGGATTTAAGATTTGGTATGTTTGTTCTTCATGACCTATGGAGGTAGATTTAGAACTTGGTCCGTTTGTTATCCATAATTTCATTTCTCCCTTAGAAATTGAAATCAGTTGGAAACCGAGCAACCAAACAATGAGATAACAAGTCTTTTGCTTACTGTCTTAGTTACTGGATTGAAAGTGTCGTGGAAATCAATTTCTTCTTGTTAGCGAAACTATTTTGTAACTACCATTGCTTTGAACTTGTCGATGGAACCATCTGATTTATATTTACTAAAAACCCTAAATAAAGCACTACTACATTGTAGCTTGGAGAATAAGAAACCAAAGGAAAGGGACCACAGATATGGGACAAGTGAGATTCTTTGATTTTGAGCAAGAAAGAAAGAAGAGGGGCGGCTAGGGTCGAATATGAGATCTCTCAGTTACAACAATATTTAAAGATGAAAATTTTGACTCACCATTCATGGGAGTCGAATACGAGATATCGTACTTACAAGTGAAAAGGAATGCAAACCATAATACTAATTGTCCTTCATGTCAAACACCCTTCGATTATCTATTCAAGGTTAAAGATATTTCTAGTTAATGTTGAAGATATTTCTATTTTCCTTGGAAGTGATTATATTGAAGGTTTCTCTTGTGGGTTAAGGATGTAGAAGAACTTTTCAAGACACGACCAATTACAGAAAGGAAGATGGTGAAGATGGCTGCTTCTCATTTAGATGGTGATGTGCGTTTATGGTGGGAGCGACTATTTGTTAAGAAATTCTTTCCTGATTTCTACCGGATGGGCCAATCAATCATTAGAAAATAAGCTACGCTGATGGAGACTAAAATTTCATTTTGCCAAGAAACGGTGGATGTCAAGGGGGAAGAAAAAGAACAAGAAATGTTGCTAGTTGAGAATGATTTCCCACAAGTGGTGTCACATCCCGGCCCGGGGCGGATCACTTCCCGGGCCCGCTCCACCACCGTAGCACGATACTGTCCGCTTTGGGCTTACCATTCCCTCACGGTTTTGTTTTTGGGAACTCACGAGCAACTTCCCAGTGGGTCACCCATCATGGAATTGCTCTAGCCCCCTTCTCGCTTAACTTCGGAGTTCCTATGGAACCCGAAGACAGTGAGCTCCCAAAAGGCCTCGTGCTAGGTAGGGATAGGGAAATACATATAAGGATCACTCCCCTGGGCGATGTGGGATCTCACAATCCACCCCCCTTAAGGGCCCGACGTCCTCGTCGGCACACACGCGACCAAGGTTAGGCTCTGATACCAAATTGTCACATCCCGGCTCGGGGGGGACCACTTCCCGGGCCCGCTCCACCACCGTAGCACGATATTGTCCGCTTTGGGCCCCGACCACGCCCTCACGGTTTTGTTTTTGGGAACTCACACAAGAACTTCCCGATGGGTCACCCATCCTGGGAGTGCTCTCGCGCGCTACTCGCTTAACTTCGGAGTTCCCATGGAACCCGAAGCCAGTGAACTCCCAAAAGGCCTCGTGCTAGGTAGAGATGAGAATATGCATATAAGGATCACTCCCCTAGGCGATGTGAGATGTTACAATCCACCCCCCTTAGGGGCCCGACGCCCTCGTCGGCACACCACGGCCAGGGTTAGGCTCTGATACCATATTGTCACATCCCGGCCCGGGACGGACCACTTCCCGGGCCCACTCCACCACCATAGCACGATATTGTCCGCTTTGGGCTTACCATTCCCTCACGGTTTTATTTTTGGGAACTCACAAGCAACTTCCCAATGGGTCACCCATCATGGGATTGCTCTAGCCCCCTTCTCGCTTAACTTCGGAGTTCCTACGGAACCCAAAGCCAGTGAGCTCCCAAAAGGCCTCGTGCTAGGTAGAGATGAGAATATGCATATAAGGATCACTCCCCTGGGCGATGTGGGATGTTATAAGTGGAGTGTAACAACTTGTCCCTAATTTTACGGTTTTTATAATTTTGATGGTGTAAATTGACGAAAATGCCCCTTGAGGTGAGATTGTTGACTTCTGTTGACCATCATTTCATGATGCGTATGAGCTATTATTTTATTGTATTCTCAAAGTACGTGACGTTTCAAATACATAGGTGAAAATTCTTTTATGTTTAATTTTAATTTCAGTACAATTATTTTAACTTTATGTTATTATATATTTATATTTGGCGTGATGTTATTATATATGTGTGTGTGTGTGTGTGTATATATATATATTTGACTATGTTTTTATAAAGATATTATATTATAGTATTGTACGGAAGGAGAATGAAAGTATGAGTTCGGAGGTATTATATTATAGTATTATATTTTCACCTACGTATTCGTATTGTCACGTACTCCGAAAATACGATAAAATAATAGCTCATACGTGACACAAAATGACGGTCAACGAAAGTCAACAATCTTGCCTCAAGGGGCATTTTCGTCAATTCACACCATTAAAATTATAAAAACCATAAAATTAGAAACAGGTTGTTACATGGAGACTCAAGAAATGGGTGATTCTTAATTTGTTATGCCTTTGGAGAATCAACAATCTAATAAATTGGAGTTAAATTCTATTGTTGGCCAAAAAAAATTTGGGGAAGGAAAAATATTTTGATTATCATTTGGTATATTTTAATCTTGTTTATGAAATTAATTTCATGATTATCCCACCTAAGTGCACTAAAAGTTCAGCTTCTCAAGTTGAAGAATTTATTTGCTTAACAAGGGACTTGTCTACTAGCCACCAAGATTGTTTTAAGGAGAACTCGAGGTCGAGTTCCTTACAAGTGGAGGACTCTGATGTAAGACAGGAATGGGGTAAATTTCTACGAAGAAAAGTAAAGAAAAGTAAGTGGTCTAAAATTAACAGGAAAGGACGCAAGAGACAAAAATTCCACCCAAATATCAAATATGGCGTTAAAAGAGGAAGAAGAATATTTTATCGGAATTTTTAGGTTGCTTGAGAAGATTTCAACAAAATATTATCTTTGGCAAGTTTGTATTTGATTTCTTATTTTATTTTAATTTCAAAATAATTATTCTATTGGGATCTTATTTTCCTGATATGATTATTTGATTTAGCGTTTTAAAATTTGTAGTAAAAATCGGACTTTTGATTTTCCATCTGAGTTATGTCAAATTAATGTCGTTTTAATTACTAGAGTCCTTTGAGTTGTTTTAGGAGTTCTAATCCATTTATTTAAGCCTTTTGGTTGTTCCATTGTAATTATCTTCCAATCAATTATTATCCTTTGGGATTTATGTCAAACTGATGGACTTCAGAATTTTATCTTCAAAGATTTGTGCCTGTAATCCTCACTAACTTCGTGTTGTGTCAACAATAGTTTAGATAAGTTTTGTCGAGTTTGATTTCTATAACATAATTGCTATAGTAGTGCAAGATGTAGATGAATTCTATCAATTATTTGTGGAACCCATCTTGTGACAGCCCGTTCTGGACTTTTCGTACCGTATGGGTGAAATGACGATTTTGCCCCTAGTATGTTTGTTACATTGTGTGGTCGTTTTTGGAATTTGGCTGGCTGTTTTTGGACCACACACGCACCCACACACATTCATCCCCATCTTCTTCTTGTCCCGAGTCCCTCTCTCTCCCCCTTTCCTATCTTCTTCGTACAGACAACACCAAAACCATTGGAAACGTTACGGATCGAGGAAACAAACTACATATTTGTGCTCGTGAGGTTCTTAGGAGTTCAACCATACCCATTTCAAGTAAGGGAACCCTTGTTTTCACGTCGAACCCGAGAGGTGTAAATCGGGGTACTGTTCATGCACACGTTAATTCTTGTGTTTTTGGGAATTTCAAGTTTGTAGGAAGCTTGGTAAGGTCCTTAGGAGGCTCGTGGTGGTTCGTTTGAAGGTTTTGGACGTCGAGATCGTGGGTTGCAGGTTTGGCCGGATTTGGTGGAGTTTTCCTGGCGAGATTCCGTTGGTCTTAGTGCTTGAAAGTGGTAAGGATTTGTTCCTCTAGTTGTAAGCTTCATTTTGGTACCAATTTCGTGAAATTTGGGTGAAAAATGAGTGAGATATTAAGTTTAGAATTTTTCCCGATTTTCCGGCGACGGCGCTGGAGAAGATGACGGAATATTCCGTCAGTTTGGACGGAATATTCCTAATGGCGTTAACGGAATCTGTTAGACTTAATGAATATTCCTGATGGTGTTAACTGACGCCGTCAGTGTGCTAGGCACGTGTCTGCGCGTGGGCGGCACGTGGGGGCACGTGCGGTGTCAGAAAATTATTTTAAAAATATGGGGATATTCATGAGGTTGAGTAGATCACGTTGGTGTATTCACACACCCCAATTGAGCATTGTATGAAAAGTTATTTCGTAATGTTGGTTTGTGCTTTAAAAATTAATGTTTTTATAGTTGTTTCGCATATAGGTGAGACCTATCCCAAGGACGAGCACAGTCACTCGACGCAAGGGGGTTACGACCCTTCTACATACCAGTGAGTGGGCTTTTGGTTTTCCGTATATACCTATATACTTGTGCTTTTCCCAGAAAGTGAAATGAAGTGTTTATATGTTTTATATGCCATGCATTATGTTTGCCCGTTTAATTATGCATTATTAGTTGAATATATACATATGATTGGTGTTGCGGATGCACAGGTAAGTGCCAGGTAAGTTATGATTAATGTTATGTTAGTGGTGATTTGAGATGCATAGAGAGCTCATAACCTGCACCCCCGGTGTTAGTGGTCCCGCCCAGAGTAGGGCACAGTCCTTCACGTGATGTTCACCTCCCGCACCACACGCTCATCTTGGATCCAAGTTAGGTGCACAGTCCTGTCGTACAGACCACTTTAGGTGGTTCTGACTCGTAGGTGACCCGCGATTATTCGCCCAGTCTTCACGTGATCATAGCACTTGAGCGTACTTATTTTACACCCAGTCTTGTCGTACAGACCACTTTAGGTGGTTCCGACTCGTGTGCAGGTATCGTTAGTGAGTTGGGGATTTGAGCTCTAGATTCAGCCGTACAGGTCACGTTAGGTGACTCCGGCTGACAGATTTCATGGCATTGATTTGACATTACCTGAGTATTTGCATTCTATTTAGAGGTATACGACATGGCATATTTTCTGAGCATGTTTTCTATATTATGTGTATATTTTATTTTTCTAGGAAGTATACAGGTTTTACGGCAAGGGGTTAGAACTTTTTTATTGAAATGATTTTGAAAAGCTTTGTTTTTGCCCACTCACGCTTTCTGTTTTGCACCCCTCCAGGTTCTAGTTTGGATAGTGCTTTTGGTGGCTCCCCTGAGGATCTCTCGGCATATCTGACAGATTATCACCAGTGTAGGACCACCTTTGGGTGTGTTTATTTAGTGTTGTTTCTCCCGGACTGCACTAGGTTTTCCATGCTCTGAACATTGTTTCTCACACTTACGCTTGCACATGTATGTTATTTACTTTGTGTATAGCTAGGTTTGTATTTATTCGTATTTTTATTATTATTTCTTAGCTTCCGCACTATGCACATGGTTACGTCACTTCCACGTGACGGCCAGCATGCCCTAATCTCGGTCAGGGTGTGTCACATCTACTTTGTAATCTGCTATTAGTTGTTGTTTCTTCTCTCTGTTATAAAGTTGGTCATTTACTATTGTATTGATTGAACTTGAGAACTGGAATCACTCTCCTAAAATTCAAAGTTATGGATTACGAATCTCTCTTGTCATTTAAGTTTTTATTTTATTTTTATTCTTTTAACTCTAAAAAAAAATGTTTTTTTTTCATTAGATGTTAGATTAGCTACCGATGAGATTTGAGCCAATGCTGTCATGCAAGGGTTCAACTCATTTCCACCACTGTAAAAAATGGTCACTTGCGTAAAATTATTTGCTTAGAAGAAAAGTGAAAAAACTTGAGCTTCCACCATAAAATTAGCTACATAATAGCCGAACAACTCATAAGCATATACCCCTTTCCCCCCAATGTAGGACCCATTCTCAACAAAAAGGAAAAAAAAAAAAGAAGGAGAATTAACTAGGTTATAAATGTTCCACTCCCTACTGCAAAAATGTGATATAATGGTGGCACAAAATAAAATTAGAAGAACATCACATAGGCAAACACAATCTGCAAGTGCAACCCCCACCTTTCCCCATCTATTGGTGTTAAAAATTAGACAGAGCCTGACTTAGGTCACCACATGATTTCTCTCGAGTGTGCTTTCATTCTCAGTGGCAAGAGATGGCTTGAGAGAAAGAAACAAAATAGGCGTGCCACTATTGGAGGCTGCCAACATACAATGATTATATATTTTGGAGATTTAAGCTTGAAATCTAGTGTGGTATGTTTGCCTGAAAAGTAAATAGAAGAGAAAATGGAAAGGAAAAACTAGAGGTAATCATTTCATTGTTGAAGCAAGACTACAAACGTTTAATGGAAACTCGTGAAATGATGAGACATTGTACATAACTTAAAATACTAGAAAGTAAATACACTTCAAAATGTAAGGAAGTAATAAAACTAGTAAGAATAATGCAAAAAGAGTCCATCGATAACGATGGTATCAAACTTTACAAAGAAGGTACATGACCTCGTAGAAGTGATCGGGGGTGGTTGGAATGATCATCAACCAAATCATAATACAAGTTAGCATAGCTGTGTATGTTTTAGAGCTCATGGGTTATACGCACAAAAGCTTTGAAGAAGGCTTTGGGTTGAGCTGAGAAGCTTTTGAGTTTTGCTCAAAAGTAGTTGAGGGATTGATTGAAGAATCACTTCAAGCTTGTAATTGTAGAGATTGAATTTGATGAACATCCTAAGCTTTAGGGGTCATGACCTTTATTTATAAGAGTCTTGGGGAGTGTCCTCAATCTTATCGATAAGTTAGAATGAGGGTGAATTAGGTCATCTCCAACCGAAAGAGGGCCAAAGGGTCATGTTTAGCCCTATAGCCGTATAGAATTTTTTTAATGAATAGTATCATACCATATTTTATACCATCTCTAACCGAGGGGACCAAAGGGCCATAGGCCAAAACATAGCCCTTCGACAAAAAAACTCATCTCCAACTGAAGGGGGTTATTTTTTAGCCCCCCTCAACAATTTATTATTTTAATTGATTTAATATGATTAATTGAGAAGGGATTTGGAGGATGGCTGTAGTATATGGCGCATAATGTAACTTAGGAGAGTTTTGAGCTGCTACTTGTCCTTGTTTAGAGTATTTGGAAGGTATGTAATGATTTTATTTGGAATGGTGTTGATATTTCTTCGTTGGATACCCAAATCAAAGCACAAACGTGGCTGGCTGAATTTAAAAAATGGAATGATGCTGCATCGCAAAACTCCTTAGCAAGAATATATAAATGGTAGTCTCCGACTTATAGGTGGCTAAAGTGTAATATTGATGCAGCATGGGATGAGAAGAGGTCGATTGAAGGTTGTGGGATGGTAGTTAGAAACTTGGAAGGAAGGTTTCTGGCGGCACAGGTGAGCAGGGAGGTAGGCATACGATCAGCACTACACACAGAAGTTGCTGCTGCACGAGTAGCAGCGATGTTCTTGCGCAGATGGGTCATAGAACAGGTGTTACATCCCAATCATAACTCCGCCATAGCACGATATTGTCCACTTTGGGTGCCGGCCACACCCTCACGATTTTGTTTTTGGGAACTCACGCGAGAACTTCCCAGTAGGTCACCCATCCTAGGAATGTTCTTGCCCGAACTTACTTAACTTCGGAGTTCCAATGGAACCTAAAGCCAATGAGTTCCCAAAAGGCCTTGTGTTATATAGAGGTGGGCATATACATATAAGGCACATCACCCCCTCTCCGTTGATCAATGTGGGATGTTACAATCCACCCCCTTAGGGGCTCGATGTCCTCGTCGGCACACTCGCACCACACGGCAAAGTGGCTCTGATACCAAATTGTCACATCCCAGTCTCGACTCCGCCATAACATGATATTGTCTGCTTTAGGTCTCGGCCACGCCCTCACGGTTTTGTTTTTGGGAACTCACGCGAGAACTTCCCAGTGGGTCAACCATCTTAGGAATGCTCTCACCCGAACTTGCTTAACTTCGGAGTTCCGATGAAACCTGAAGCCAATGAGTTCCCAAAATGCCTTGTGCTATATGGAGGTGGGCATGTACATATAAGGCAGATCACCCCTTTTCTGTTGGTCTATGCGAAAAATTACAACAGGTCCAGGTGGAAGGGGATGCATTGATGGTTATTTCTACAATTCAAAATGCAGGTGCAGTGTATAGTGGTTATTACGGGCATATGTTTGAGGATACAAGGTAGCTCCTGCAAGATTTCAAGCAATGGAAAATCACATTTGGTCGTAGAGAAATGACTAAGGTGGCTCATCGCCTTGCGAGGTTTAGTCTAACTGTTGATCACCTAGTTTCTTGGTTCGAAGAACCTCCTGATGTAATTTCCGATTTGTTATTAGAGGATAGTACTAGTAGTTAATTTTGGTGCGAGACACTCTTTTTCCCTTCGTTCAGGTTGAAAGCCCCGACAAGGTTTTTATTGAGGCCCAATGTAAACACCCTATCCTCGAATTGTACGTGTTTCAATCTTCAATGAATATCGTACTTCTTCTAAAAAAAAATTGAATTAAACTACCATATTAAAATAAGGTTTTCAGACATATTTTGAGTGCCACTTGTCGTTAAATAAATAAGCCTTCGGATTTCTTATCTTTATATAATCTCAATAATTTTTCGGATAGTATTTCGAGTGATACGTGTCGCTAAAGTGAGTAACTCTCTAGATTTCTTATCTTTATGTTATCTTAATAATTTTTCGGATAGGATTTTGAGTGACACGTGTCGTTAAAGTGAGTAACTCTCTAGATTTCTTATCTTTATGTAATCTTAATCATTTTAAACTCTACAACAACTTGAATATTAAAGAGTACAACAACTTAAATTTAAAGACTCAACAACTTAAATTTAAAGACTACAACTTAAACTTAAAGACTATAATCATGATCTTCATCCGCCATTGTAGAAGTATAGCCGGATGTAAACAACTCACGTTGGGCTATATTTTCCTTCTTTTTCCTATCAAAATATGTCTTACTCATTGGAGTATAATCCCTAGTGTTCCTTTTCCATGTTCTTATCATCCATCTCTTCTTGTATTTGTTTTGCCCGTTCTTAGTGTTTGCGCTTCCTTTCTTCCGTCGCAATAGCATTTTGCTCCACTATTAATCGCAATGAGGAGGCCATTTCCTCTTGAAAGGCTAACTCCTCCTTTGCCTCCCCATTTCCTTCAATTTTCTAGCCTTGTTTCGTCTCATAGTCCTAGGTATAAAGGATTGACCCGGAGACGGATTCTACCCTTGTTTCTTTAAGGATAGGAGATCCTTATTCATTACCAACTGTATTTAATGTAGGACCAAATCTTTCTTGAGGTGGATCTTGAAATAACACCCACCCTTTACAAATTTCCCAACAACCGTGATGAGTAAAGGGTTTTTTCATGTCATCCATATATCATTGCTCTGCTTGCCATTCCTATAAAATATTATTACAAAAATTAAAGGAAATTAATTTATGAAAACACTTACTTTCTCGTATAGATTGGTGACACTTTCATGTCTACTCTCGGCCTTTAGCACGGCTTGATGCCATTTATTCAAACTTGGTTGAAGACGTACGAGTCCAAATGCCTTCACTTGTTTGAGAACTACCCTTCACACTATCTTCCGAGACCCATGCTTCATCTTCTTTTCGGTCCAAGCCCTTCCTTTGATTGAAGATGTGGCCATTTCAAAATTATTGAAAAAATTATAAGAAAGATTATTAGAAGAGATAAGAGAATAAAATGTGAAGAATTGAAATAAAATGAGGTAAGATAGTATTGAATGGTTGTGAGGAATAATGTAGGAATGGCTTAGGTATTTATAGGAAAAAAATTGGAATTTTTTTTTTTTTTTAATTTTGTCTAAAAAAATTTCAACAACAACCTGATGTCAGCTAGCCGTTGCTAGTTGGCGTGATGCTGACGCCAGGTAGCCATTGAAAGTGGGATGGGTTGGGAGAATCAAATTGGCTAGCTGGTTGATTATGGGCAGCTCACTTGCCTGGGGTCTGATTTTGGCCGAGTGAGCCCATAAGCCC
Organism: Pyrus communis; assembly: GCF_041283825.1. Taxonomy (NCBI): domain Eukaryota; kingdom Viridiplantae; phylum Streptophyta; class Magnoliopsida; order Rosales; family Rosaceae; genus Pyrus; species Pyrus communis. Next base: position 12,767,328 of record NC_142577.1, read on the forward strand.
TTTGGCCTAACCTTCAGTTGGAGACGGTTTTCGTGTCAAAACATGCTATTTTTTGGCATATGGCCTTTTGGCCAGGTCGGTTAGAGATGACCGTAGATCTATGACAACAATTGAATTTCGTGATGGGTAGCTCAACCCTACGTTTTCCGATGCTCATACATTGCTGTCTTGTCATTTGGCCTGCCAAATGATGTGTCTCTTGGGTGTTTAATGAGCTGCAGGATTCCCAGAGCTTAGGCGCTTATGTGGATATAACTCGGGATGAATGCTTCAGAGCTCATGAATGATCAGCTCATGCTCTGATGAAAGTAGTCCAACCTGGGCTAGCTGGCCCTATCTAGGCTTTAATGCTGGTGAGCCTATGTTGCATTGCCTTTAGTGAAATAATGAAGAGAAGTACCGTCCAAACTACCAACATAAATGTCAAGGATTTCGCAATATGCAATTATAAAAAGGTACGTGTCAGGTGCGTAAGCTGCTCTTAACGACTTAAGCTACAAGCCCCGTACATAAATTGCATCATTCGATTTCAAGTTCATTATTTAAATAGACATGGAAGTCGAGAGAAAGATATATAAAACATAAATGGAGAGGAGGGGAGGTAAAGAGAAAGGCACAAGTCACACTTTTATTATCAAAACAAGAGCGAATTGGCTTTTACATTCTGCTGTACACACTCTTCTCATCCTCAGATGTGAATACAACCTAAGTATGCATATGCAAGCCCCCTAATTTTCTCTACAGGAAATCAATTTTCCGAAACTCAGTAAAAAGAAGAAGAAAAAAAATCGAATTTTGAATAAAAATATGAAAAATGAAGGACAAAATGCAAGCTCATGACAAACCTTGAACTAGACCCAGAAGGTGTTACATTTGAGTATACCCTGATCTTCTGTACACTAGATGCAAATGAGACCTTTACGGAGGTTATGGAGCATAACGTTCCATATGGGAACGTGAGGCAACCATATCTAAGTACAATTGGCATTTGTTGTACTTAGCTTAAATGCACTAGAATCAGACATATTATGTGTTGATAATCTTTTGGCATAAAGCAGCACTGCGCCTACACGCCACCACCAAATTTGGTGTTAAAGACATTTTTCTGTTACTACGGATTAGGGCTTATCTATCCCTATGCATCTCATAATAGATCACACCCTTTTGATCTTCAAAATGATGCCTACCTTGTATGATTCACTGAATCAAACTATCTATCTGACTACATAAGGTACGTTCCTGAATGGTCAAGTCTTTACCATTAAGGAACACTTCATTATCTTGGAGGTCTGTGATATAGACCTTTAGTTGTGAAACCTTTGAATTATTCCAAGACCCACTGTATCTCATCACATGAGAGATATGTTAGAGAACTCTTGTTGAGAATATTCAAACTCATGCAATTTTCATCCATCATTGAGTCCCAATATCGATCCATGAAGACAATGTCGTATGTATCGACCAGATCATGATACATCCAATAAGTCAACGCCAAGCATATTGTGTCTACATCAACATGAGCATCAAAAGATTGAAGTCAAGCAGTCCGATCCCAGACAACCTTACTGACCTCTACACGACGTCACTGTTGAAGTCTACCTTCCAAAAACTTGTTTAAGGAATTGGTATGCGTAACTTTCTCACTTACAATGCTTGTAGTTTCATTTGGAAGTTCTATCAAACTCAGGGGGAGTATCCAGAAGTATACTCATTTGACCTTAATGTACACTTTTTCCCTATGCTTAGGAGCATTTCTCCAACTAGATTTTTGCTACCTGACTAGGTTTTGACGAGGCACCCATCCTGGGTTGGTCATACCCTTGTGTACATTCTACTTGCGTCCCAAAGACGTATAGTTTTCACTTAATGCAACTTCTCACTTTTCTCCTTTGACTATGGGCTTTTGTCCCACCTTGGGTTTTTCCATAGCAAGGTTTTGTGAGTTTTACCACCCATGCATTTTTCCGTTTGTTTTGAGACTCGCATTCACTACTTGTGCCAACTAGACGAGACGACTTCATCAATTGGTTTTACATTTGCATGAAGATCTGATGTGCCATCTACCTAAGTATTTGCACACTCAAGGGGGAGTGTTGTGACATATGTTCTAGTGCATATTGTGATTGTGTAAATCCTAAGTAGAGATATATTAGGAATCCTTTGGGATCTAGAAGATCTTTCCTAATAGACTTTGTATTACTTGGAAAGCAAGTTTCTCTCCACCTTATTACTATAAATAAAGGCATAAGGACTGAGGAATCAACACAAAATTCCTCAAGTCTATTCTCCACTCTCTTTTCTCTCCATGATGCACCCTTCAGTTAAATATAGACCACAACATAGGAAAATTAACTAGGTTATAAATGTTCCACTCCCTACCGCAAAAATGTGATATAATGGTGGCACAAAATTAAATTAGGAGAACATCACATAGGCAAACACAATCTGTGCAACCCCACCTTTCCTCATCTATTGGTGTTAAAAATCAGACAGAGCCTAACTTAGGTCACCACATGATTTGTCTCAAGTGTGCTTTCATTCTCAATGGCAAGAGATGACTTGAGAGAAAGTAACAAAAAGGCATGCCACTATTGAAGGCTACCAACATACAATGATTATATATTTTGGAGATTTAAGCTTGAAATCCAATGTGGTATGTTTGCCTAAAAAGTAAATAGAAGAGAAAATAGAAAGGAAAAATTGGAGGTAATCATTGCATTGTTGAAGCAAGACTACAAATGTTTAAAGGAAACTTGTGGAATGATGAAACACTTTACATAACTTGAAATACTGGAATGTAAGTACATTTCAAAATGTAAGGAAGTAATAAAACTAGTAAGAATAATGCAAGAAGAGTCTATCGATAATGATAGTATCAAACTTGACAAAGAAGGTACATGACCTCATAGAAGTGATCAGGGGTGGTTCGAATGATCATCAACCAAATCATAATACAAGATAGCATAGCTGTGTATGTTTTAGAGCTCATGAGTTGTAGGCAGAGAAGCTTTGAAGAAAGCTTTGGGTTGAGTTGAGGAGCTTTGAGTTTTGCTCATAAGTAGTTGAGTGATTGATTGAAGAATCAATTGAAGTTTGTAATTGTAGAGATTGAATTTGATGAACTTCCTAAGCTTTAGGGGTCATGACCTTTATGTATAAGAGTATTGGGGAGCGTCCTCAATCTTATCGTTGAGCTAGAAGGAAGGTGAATTAGGCTATCTCCAACCAAAATAAGGCCAAAGGGCCATGTTTAGCCTATAGCCCTGCAAAAAATTATTATTTTTTAATGAACAGAGCCAAACCATATTTTATACCATCTCCAACCGAGGGGCCAATGGGGCAAAACATAGGCCTTTGACAAAAAATCCATCTCCAACCGAAGGGGGCTTCTTTTAGCTCCCTCAATAATTTATTATTTTAATTGAATTAATATGGTTAATTGAATTAAACTACCATATTAAAATAAGGTTTTTTGACATGTTTTGAGTGCCACTTGTCGCTAAATGAATAAGCCTCCGGATTTCTTATCTTTATATAATCTCAATAAATTTTCAGATAGGATTTTAAGTGACACATGTCGCTAAAGTGAGTAACTCTCCAAATTTCTTATCTTTATGTAATCTTAATAATTTTTCAGATAGGATTTCAAGTGATACATGTCGTTAAAGTGAGATTTCTTAGGGCCTGTTTGGTACCTACTTGAATCCAACTTTTTAAACTAGAAAACAATTTTTAAAAACTGAACTCAAGATTGACTCAAAAATATAGTCTATTCTCTAAAAACATAAAAAGTGAGTTTTTAGAGTTTTTAAACTTAAACTCATTCCTTTCTTTTCGCTCCCTCTTGCCCTCTCACTCCAAATTTATCTCTCTATCTTTTCTTTTTTCTCTCCTTTTTTTTTCATCTTTTTCGTCTCTCCTCCAATTCGCTCTATTCATTCTCTCAGATCTTTCTCTCACTCCTCTTCCTCTCTATCTCATCTGATGCTCTCTCTTCTTTCTCTTTCCTTCAATCATCTCTTACTTTTCTCCTCTCTCATCTTTCTCCCTCTCTTGCGACCCCCTCTTTTTAGATCTCTTTGTCTAGTTTAAGTTGTAAGATTTAAGATTTTTAAATCGCAAACCAATCAAGTTTTTGAGTCTTAAAAAAAAAAAAAAAATTGTTTTCAAGAAATGTTTTTGAGAAATAATAAAAAATTTCAACTAGGATACCAAACAAGCCCTTATCTTTATGTAATCTTAATAATTTTAAACACTACAACAACTTGAATGTTAAAGAGTACAACAACTTAAATTAAGACTACAACTTAAACTTAAAGACTATAATCATCATCTTCATCTACCATTGTAGGAGTTTAGTCGGATGTAGACAACTCACGTTGGGTCATAATTTCCCTCTTTTTCCTATCAAAATATACCTTACTCATTGGAGTATAATCCTTCGTGTTCCTTTCCATGTTCCTATCATCCATCTCTTCCTGTATTTGTTTTGCCCGTTCTTTGTGTCTACGCTTCCTTTCTTCCGTGGCAATGGCAATTTGCTCCGCCATTAATCGCAATGAGGAAGTCATTTCCTCTTGAAAGGCTAACTCCTCCTTTGCCTTCCCATTTTCCTTCAATTTTCAAGCCTTGTTTCGTCCCATAGTCCTAGGTATGGAAGATTGACCCGGAGACGGATTTTCTACCCTTGTTTCTTCAATGATAGGAGATACTTGTTCATTCCCAACTGTATTTGACCCGAACACCGGCATAGGACCAAATCTTTCTTGAGGTGGATCTTGAAATAACACCCACCCTTTATAAATTTCCCAACAACTGTGATGAGTAAAGGGTTTTTTCATGGCATCCATATATAATTGCTCTGCTTGGCGTTCCTAGAAAATATTATTACAAAAATTAAAGAAAATTAATTTACGAAATTAAATGTAATATAATTAAAAAAAATTAAAGGAAATTAATTTATGAAAACACCTACTTTGTCGTATAGATGGGTGCCGCTTTCATGTCTACTTTCGGCCTTTAGCACGACTTGAGGCCATTTATTCAAACTTGGTTGAAGATGTTTTTTCCATTGTGAAGAACAACTCTCTTGGTTTCGGGGATTCTATGGAGTGGTGCCTTTGTAGAACTCATAGTACTTTTGGACATACGAGTCCAAATGCCTTCACTTGTTTGAGAACTACCCTTCACACTATCTTCCGAGACCCATGCTTCATCTTCTTTTCGGGTCCAAGCCCTTTGATTGAAGATTTTGTCATTTGAAAATTATTGAAAAAATTATAGGAAAGATTATTGGAATAGGTAAGAGAATAGAATGTGAAGAATTGAAGTAAAATGAGTTAAGATAGTATGAGATGGTGAAAAGAATATTAGAAATAGTGTAGGAATGACTTAGGTATTTATAGGAAAAAAAAAATTAGAATTTTTATTATTTTTTAAATTTCTTCTAAAAAATTTCAACGATAACGTTGCTAGCTGACGCCAGGTAGCCGTTGCAAGTAGGCTGGGCAGGGAGAATCGGGCTGGCTGGTTGATTATGGCCAGTTAGCTGGCCTGGGGTCTAATTTTTGGCTAGGTGGGGTGCACAAGCCCTTTGGCCTAGCCTTCGGTTGGAGATTATATTCGTATCAAAACGAGCTATTTTTTTAGCCTATGGCCCTTTGGCCAAGTTGGTTAGGCTATATTTCATACCATCTCCAATTGAAAGGGCCAAAGGGCCATGGGCTAAACATAGCCCTGTGACAAAAATTCATCTCCAACCGAGAGGGCCAAAAGGCCATAGGCTAAACATAATTTATTATTTTAATTGAATTAATATAATTAATTAAATTAAACTACCATATTAAAATAAGATTTTGGGACATATTGGAAGATTATTGAAAGAGTTGGCTATTTGAAAATTATTGAAAAAATTAAAGGAAAGATTATTGGAAGAGAATAGAATGTGAAGAATTGAAATAAAATGAGGTAAGATAGTATGAAATGATAAAAAATATGAGAAATGGTGTAGGAAAAAAATTAGACTTTTTAAAAAAAAAAAAATTCGTCAAAAAAAATAAAAAGTAGGCTGGGCAAAAAAAAAGAATCTCCAGCCAACCCACTGGCCTGATTTGGTGGTTTTGGCTAGGTGGAGCCCACAAACCCTTCAGCCTAACCCTTTGTTGAAGATGGTTTTCATGTTATTTTGAACTATTTTTAACCCTATAATCTTCTGGCCGGATTGGTTGGAGATGACCTTAGATCCATGACAACAACTGAATTTCGTGCTAGTTAGCTCAACCCTGTGTTTTCCGACGCTCGTATGTTGCTGCCAAGTCGTTCGGCCTGCTGAATGACGTGTCCCTTGGGCGTTTAATGAGTTGCAGGATTCCCGGAGCCTGGTCGCTTTCGTGGATGTGACTCGGGACGAATGCTTCAGAGCTCATGAAGGATCAGCTCATGCTCTGATGGAAGTAGTCCGACCAGGGCAAGCTGCCCCCAGCTGGGCTTTGATGCTGGTGGGCCTGGGTCGCATTGCCTTTGGTGAAATAATGAAGAGAAATGCAGTCCAGAATACCAACATAAATGCCAAGGATTTCACAATGTGCAATTATAAAATGGTACTTTTTGGGTGCGTAAGCTGCTCTTAACGACTTGAGCTACAAGCTCCATACATAAATTGCATCGTTCGATTTTAATTGCATTATTTAAATGGACATGGAAGTCAAGAGAAAGACAAAACATAGATGGGGAGGAGGGGAGGCAAAGAGAAAGGCACAAGTCACACTTTTATTGTCAAAACAGGAGCGAATTGGTTTTTACATTCTGCTGTACACACTCTTCTCATCCTCGGATATCAACACAACCTAAGTATGCATATGCAAGCCCCCTAATTTTCTCTACAGGAAATCAATTTCCGAAACCCATAAAAAGAAGAAGAAAAATAAATCAAATTTTGAATAAAAATTTGAAAGATGAAGGACAAAAATGCAAGCTCACGACAAACCTGTGACCAGAAAGAATACCAAGAAGCTAACTAAACCAAAATGCAAACCTAGACATCCAAGATTCCAAACCAACTCAAAAGGCCGAAGAGAAAATAAGACGAGAAAAATTGTTTGTTGTTTCTGTTCAATCATGAAAACTAGCTTCTTGGGAGCAGAAGCAGCTAAAAATGCACTGATGCTGTCCCTTTCACTCCTGAGAAATTGTGTTCCCCCACTGTAGGAAGAAAGAAAGCAAAATGTTAACTAGAATGCTCCGTCGGTTAAGAGTCAACGAAAATCAAACTCTACTTTCATAAGGAAAGATCATGTACAGCTTTGGTGGGCAAGCATTCCGACGCATGCAACATAAACTGCAGCAAGCTGAAGAAAGTGAAGAGTACGGAGAGATTCAGAACAATAGAAGGGCCATTTTAAGCTTGTTCTGTTTCCACTTGGGCAACTTATGGAAAGCATCCTTTGCCATACCAAAATGCTCCCTGAACTCCTCTGCTGACAAGTAAATCTGCTTGTGCCAAACTCATATATTAGGAATTTAGGATAAATTGAATACGTATACTTATGATTCCATAACCATTGTAATGCAATTCCACTATGTTACCTCTCGCTTCGTCACATCAATATCCGTAACAGGATCTTCTGATGTTGTTTTAAGGCGTCCATATGGGTGAACTGGGAGGTTCTCATCTTCTGCTTCACCCTCCTTCGCATCTTCCTGTATGGTGAGGGATTCTAGTTTACTGGTCATAGAATTCTCCTTGTTATTTGTCTCCTGTTGTTTTGGCTTGGGGGGCCCTGGGCTCACTGCAGCCGTAGAAAAAATGCTTTAAATTTAGTACCTCTGAAGGAACTGAGTGAGACAATTTTTGTGTGGAAGGAGCTTAACAGATACTTACTTTTCGGCGATCTTGGTATATTAGATTCTCTTGCTGGTCCTGTTTTATCAAAACTAGCAGTGAGTGCTGCTATAGCAGATGATTTTGAAGCCAATTTTGATGAATCTGGAGTCACAGATTTGGGGTACAGTTTTGTGACCATTGGAGGTGGAGTTGAAAGGTTTCTGGCATTAGCATTCTCAAAAGTAGCAGCCAGTGCATTGAAAGCTGGAGATCTACCCCTCACACGAACTCGATCAGGGCTGAAAGACATGCTTCTGGAACGCTGTGATTTTTCTGGTGCACTAGACCTTCCACCATAGGATACAGGTGCTCTCCGTTTTGGTTTCTAATCAAGCATTAGATAATGAATTAGGAAATAAATATTAAGCACTAATCCGGCAACAAGGTGCGACAAGTTGCCTGTGTAAAGTCAAAATGCAGGAGGGCCACACTTGCATTAATCACACAGATAATAACACGGTGTGACTATTGATGGTTGATTAATATTATGAATACTAAGCTTTCTTTATTGTATACTTCCTGTGTACTTGGATTTCACCTGTTAAATAAAAATTCATCTTACTTGTAAAAATGTAAATTGAGACTTACGTTTTCACAAACAGAAATTTATAACACACAAAAACACCGTGGCTCGCAACTCTGGCATATACATTTGAGCGTCCTAACCCACCCTAAATAGAACCACCAAATGGGATGGATCTTATGAAAATATGGGAAGATATATGGTACCTAGTCAACTTAATTTGGCCTTTCAGTTAGCACTGGTTCCAAAGGTGCTACAGCTAAGATTTGAAGGGATTTTATCAATTCAGATGTGAAGCCCGCAAAACTTACAGACACAGAGAGTTTAAGTCCCAAATTCTACACATTCTTTGAATTTGTGAGACAATCATGGGACGGTCAATATTTACTTAGAACTTATGACCAAACAAAACACCAAAAACCAATATATATTTATATAATATTCTTCCTATAATCTCTCACTACAAGATATCGCAAACTGTCCACTGAGTTTTGTGTGACAATCATGGGGTTGTAGTCAATATCCCATAAGACGTACTAGAATTTAATCAAAATTTTAATCAAGTATGCCATAGAGAATTCAAAATAAGCATAGATAATAACAAACTCATAAGACTACTCATGATCAACTTCTTATTCAATCAATAAGACATAAGGAGGCTTACATTTACAGTTGGACTACCCCCATTTTTCAGTATAGTAAGTTTCCTTTGGAAAGAGTTCCCGTGCATCTGTACCAAAAACATAAGGAAAATTAGATTCTCAAAATGATCTCAAATTTTGGTGATAACTTGATAATGATTATAGGACTCACAGAAGATTTTGCAGAGTCCCAAGTGAAGAAGCGTGTGAAGAAAGGTGGCTCACTTCCTTCCATGATGATATATATTGAAGCTTCACGAGATAATTGTTCCATGAAAAAATCATGCTCAAGAAATTTCTGTCAAAAGTTAGAATTGCCAACACATAGTAACATTAGAAATCTTAAAGATAGTTCACACAATTGTAAACCAATATGAGAAAACATAACTCAGATTAAGCTTCTACCAAAAGTTGACAAAATTTCAAAGAAAGTGACATGTATCTTAAAAGATGGTTGACACAGTTGTACTGATATTACAATCTCATGTCAGATTATAAAGTTATTGAGGTAAATAATCGTGTAGAGCAATATTATAAGTTTCTAGATATAGAGAAACAGGTATAGATTTAAGAGTTTTTATTTTGCCATGGTCCAGTGGACAGTGCATAGCAGGCTTAAAGGCAAAAGGACATTGTGTTTTGATAGTATAAATGCTAGCTTGTGAAGAAAAGTACAGCTATGCTATTGCTTTCAGTCAAACTCTAAAAAGTCGTACCTCCCCAATAGTTAAAGCCTGCATCCTATCCTTGAAGTTGACCTGTTGGCCAACCCAAACAAAGATGTCTACATGACAATCCAAGATGAATATATCTTCAGTCATCAAATCATCCTGGGTGAAGTTGTATATCTCTACTACCTGCAACAATGACTTCAGTTTAAAGCTGTGTGCAAAAATAAATCCATAGTAATATTGCACAAATTTGATCAGCTGATGCAAGAAAGCCTCAGCCCTGTAAGTTTAATGATTTTAAATCACCTCATTCTTAAGTTTCATAATCTGTTTATGCTATGATTTACAGACACAGACAGAACTACCAACTATCATGTGTTGATAAAGACAGGTGTCAGACATGTTTCACAGAAACTTAGACACAGGGATGAGCGGATATCTATTTTTCTGGTTTTTGAAACCTAACTTGTGCAATATAGTAAGTTCGATATCATGCTAGCATGAAATATCAAAAAATCAACCATGTTGATTTATCATGTCAGAAATGCAAAACGTAACCGTTTATAACTTTTCTTGTTTTTTGTCAACCCTTTATAACTTTTCCCTAACTGAAACAAACATTTTTGAAGTATTGGTATCCAAATGAATGTCTGAAACAGGGTCACAAGAATCTCGCGTCCTTAGGTTTTCAGAGAAGGTTGCTTTTTGTTGAAGCAGTGTCACAACTCGTAAGGTTATGACATAATACAAAAAATATGTCACGTGAAACAATAGTATAAACAAATAGTTCAAATAATACCTGTACTGTTTATAATACATATAACTGAAAAGATCCTGCATTTAGCATAGTCTAACATTACTGTTGTGGTGGATTAGAAATGATAAACCAAGATATGTACCTTCAAATTTCCTGAAGATCGATGTCCAGTGTAGTTATAATCAGAACAACAGAAAGGGGAGAAAAAGGTCAAAAACTTTGTGGTTAAACCAAATTGAAAATTTCATCATCTAGCTCAGACAAGTTTCATACCATTTGAGAAGGTGCAAGAAAATAGGCGGGGGTCGCTTTCACCAGATCTTACAATCTTTTGGCTGGGATACTCGGTCTTTCCTCCTAACAACTCCCAAAACTGTTCAGACTCGGAATTTTCCTTTTGCATTTTCGACTGAAGATCCGGCTGTAGATAATTCAAAGCATATAAGAAGTAGATTAATAAGCAGATCAGCTGTAAAAAAATAGCATACATTATAAAAACCAATTCATACACAAAACAGATGATTACTAATAGAACCGAAAGCACCCTCATAAAATAAAAAATTAGTAAGTTGAACCAACCAAATCGACTCTACTGTAGTTCACCTGCGAGTAGGATGACAATATTTATACAAACGACCTAGATGCAAAGATGCATGTCACAAGAATTACTAGCCTTTCCATCATTACAGATATGAACAAATATATATCTCACATAGAAAGGTCTATCTTCTATAGCACTTTCTATAACTATAAGAAACATAGAGCACAACAGACCTTTATTAAATCGAGCTGCCTCTCAACAAGTTCATGATCATCCGAGGTTGTGAGGCCTCCAGACCAGGTAAAGACAGTTGAGCCACTATGTAATATATAACAGTAGGAGGAATTCAAAGATGATGCAACCTGATGGCAGGGATTAAGAGAAAAAAGAAGAAGGGATGATTGTTAACATCCATATACAGGACAGAAATATACAAGTCTATTTACTATGGGTACCGTTCTGTGAGCAAAACCAGAAGAAAAAGGAACAACGGAAGAAAGAAAGGACTTACTGCATCAACTTGTATTGCTTGCATATTATCAGGTCCAGATCCCTGGACACGAAATAATGCAACACCATCTTCTTGATATGTCTCATCTGGAACTTCTTTCTCCGCAACATAATTTTTGTATCCGTCACTGAGACCACCCTGATAAATTTCACATAGTCCATTTTGTGGTAAATTGAAAATATGCTATTACGTTCTAATGATGATTTCAATAACTTTCTTTCTTTTGTCCTTTTATTTCAATATTACTTTTCTCTATGGCATCATAGATTATACAAACCTTCAAAACAATTATGCTTTGGAAGATTGAATGGAACTGAATTGGTTCATTTCCTTCATAGATACGAGCCTAGAAATTAAAGATAAAATATCATCAGTAAGCAACAAAGAAATAAGTAAATTAATTGCATCAGGGTAACAATAGCATTTTAGTTGAAGGAAAACTACCTGGGCAGCAAGAAACTTCATTGACTCAACCATTTTGCTTGCTAGCGATAAGGCTGATACCCTTTCATCCTGTTTGGAGTAGAAATTCATATTTAGTAAGCCTTCCACTTGGGGCTAAATCTATGAACAAACATACATCTCTCTAATCTCATAAATATGCCACATGTAGCTTGGAAAGAGAGAAGGAACATATGACTCAATTAACTCGAAGAAAATTATTTTAGTTGAGTTGATGTCCTTAGAACGATGTGCATCAAGGCAACACTTCAAGCCTAACTGCTGAAATTTACAGTCACATTCCAAGTGCAAGACTGACCAATTACATTGCCAGAAAATGCTCAAGATTTAAAAGCAATCTGATTTAGGTTGAAAATGCCTGATCTTTGTTTCCATACGTTTTAGTTTCCACCATTTTCACATAGACATGAATAGGCATAAGAAATTAGCACATAATCCAGGAGCTTAGATAGATCCTTTGTTTCTAGAGAGGGCTGAATACTGACAAAGGATTCCGGTGGACAAACCCAGGTAATTAGAGAATTCTATGAACATATCATGGTTAAAAAGTTGGACTTTACCATTTCAAAAAAAAATTTCTGACTTTTATATGGTACTCCTCAATCAAAACTTTATTCATGCGTAGAATATTATATGTGCACTTATTTCGACTAGAAACCTATTTGTATAATTTCCTGGTTTTTATAGGGAATTGCTGTAAAGCCTTGGAATAGTTTATGATATTCTGAGCATTGTGTCAAGATTGATAAGATGCTTGGTAAATTATTACCTCAACGCTCTGCCTTCCAAACCATGTTCCTATAAGGTGTTCCTCTTTATCCTCTCCTGGATATGCATAATGAAAAATATAGCAATCTCCACTGTAAAATTTTGATTGATCAGAAGATTGAAGGTTAATCTTTTCCTGGCCATTCACACGCCAAACCTGCCAAAACATGATAAAGCTACCATTAGCAAGATCACGTAACCAAAAGTCGACATGAGGTTTATATTCACATATCTTAGCAACAGTAATATGAAACTAAAGCAAAACCAAAATATAGCATTCCAAATGATTGTTCATGTTTCCCTAAGACCTCATTTATGATGAGTCAGAGATGATTCTTGTAGAATGTTACAACCCCTTAGTTTTATGGTTAGTATTCAAAACTAAACATGAGGCTTTCTAACCAAGTTCGTGGAATTTCCATACAGTTCGCGAATTGATTCTGAAGCCTTCCTCTTTTATATCTTCGTCATATGTCATAGACAAATATCTTCCTTTTTAACTATTTTGAAAAGAAAAGACAAAAAGAGTGCGGTCAACTAGCTTTGTCGAGTTTGTGTTAACAAAAGAGGTTCTTGGTTCAAGGGAAGCTTTTCCATAAAGAATTGAATAACAAACAAGTACGAGCATTTCTATGCAAGAATGGTTACAAAAGGAACCAGAAAAACATGAGAAACAAAAAAAAGTGCAATAAATATAGATATAAAGCACCTGCAAGTTTCCAGTGCAATCAATGTATGGTTGAGGTTCTTCTTTTACAGGATCAGCTTTCAACAGACCCTTCACATTAACCCCTTGACGCTTTAAGAGTGCTGCAGAAAGAATGAGAAGCAACAGAAGCGATATGATCATAAGGACAAAATATGTTGCAAGCAAGGAAAAGAAAAAGAAAAAGAAAAAGAAAAATCAGAAGCAAAACAGTCCAGACAGACCTGCAACCTTGCCCCTACCATCTTCTGACACGGCTACATCAGCTGTTTGGGGCCACGAATCGAATTTGGACCTAAACATAACTGTCTCAAAGCCCTCAATTACACGAATTATGTGGGATTTCGATCGATCAGGAGGACGGACTAGTTCCTATATGGTGAGATTGACAGAAAACAAGGGTTAATGAGAACATACAACACGATGCAAAATTGATGATAGGTGGAAAAAGCAAAGGCAATGACTAGTACTTCTGCAGCTCCACTTGCACTCCTTCTTTGGTCAAGAGATGTATTTCTCCCCATCCAAACAAACACTTCCAACCCACAATCTAGAAGATAGCACTTATTTGTGTCTAGCAAATCCCTCGTCAAAGCATCACCCTCAACTGGTTCTGCCTGTCCCTTCTCAACACTTCAAAGGAAAATATCTTTCTTTCAGAACTACAATATCATTGGATTTCAAAACTCATAATCACAAATGAAACTTCACTTAAATAAACAAAGTTATCCATTATTATAGGCAATGCTGCAAGTATCTGACTTCTGTTTTTGTTGAAAAGAAGGGAAAATGAATAGATTTCTTAAATGGATCAAAGAGTTGGAAAGAAAAGGAATGGATGACTAACACAAGTACACTTATGAATGTGTATGAAGCAACATATTATGCCTTCTAAAAACAATGAGGTGCAGTTAATATGGCAGAGATCATTGTAAGACTATATATAATAGAAAAGGGTTAAATTAGATGGAAAGTTACCAAAGAAGCTTAGTAGGATAAGAATCAAAACTTTTGTCCTCATTGGTGGCTGTTTTCCTTGGAAGTGGAGCAAAACCACCAAATAAACCCCAAAATTCTCCACTTTCTGCATCAGCCATCAACTTTCCATCCTCTACAAAAGTAGATTGACTTAGAGAGAGCAAAAATGACAGTTAATATCATAATTGAACTTTCCACTATGCAATTTGACTTACCAATGGAAGCTATCTCACATTTCCCATCATGATATGCGTCTTTAATGTACTGGACAACTTCTAACGCCTTAGCTCTTTCTTGAATAGATGAGTTTGAACCATTAAATTGAAAAATTTTAGACTTGGTATCCAAAATAAAAATGTCATCATGGCTGAGTGAAGATCGAGCAAAAGCAACCTGTACATATGTATGCGTTAAATATGCAAACAACTTGCACATATGTGTGTATGTGTGTGACCATGCATGTGTTATGTAGATCAACAAGTTTTATCCATCATCAGCAGAGAACCTATGCACATAGACTTGCCTCTTTGACATGGACAACATGTTTTCCTTGGCACACAAACAATCGTGTTTTGTGTTCTTCAGCCTCAGCATGTTTGAACCCAGATGCAACTCCACCTTCTTGAGGTATGATACATGGTTTGAAATAAGATAGGAACTTGGCAGTTTCGTGACCCTGTACTTCACGATACTGGACAGCACGTCCTCCAAGGGTTGCATCTAACTCAACTGTCTTGATGGCAGCAGCTCCAGCTTCATCCTGTTTTAACAGATCCCCATGTCAGAAAGATATGCCAAGAATTCAAAATCAGATAATAACTTCAACAGTGTAAATTGTAGAGTTTACCTGAGACGTATCCTTTCCAAGCCAATAATGAATCTCATGCCGCAAAGCCCCACTTTTTGAGGCTGTAGTCTGAATAGGAAGTTAATCAACTCAGAAGTTAGTCAAAGTATTGAAAATTCATAAAACAGGAGCGTAACGCAAAATATAAGAGATTTAATATCCAGAATACTAAAGAGTATTTAGATTAACTCATATTTCATTAATAAACTTGTCACGTGGATGTGGCTCATATCACGATAAAGGCAAGGTATGGTTTGAAGTGTTTAGGGAAACCAGCAATCACAAAGAAAGCTTCTGGACGTTGCGCAGTGTGCTACTAAGAGTAATCAAAATATATTGCTATGTGAGAAATGAGTTGGATTACATCTATTCACTTACTTTCAGGATCACATAAGAGTCCCCTGTAAAAAATTTGCCATAAGAGGACTTTGGGATAGGAGCAGGGCGAAAGTTTTCAATGCGCCATATTTCAAGTCCACTATAGATTGTCAAGGAGATAACATAAAAACCATACAAATCCAAACTTAAAAGAACAGAAATAGCAACAGTATGTTAACAGTTGCCGTCTTTATGTTCTGTTTCCCTCATAAGTTGCAAACTAGTGCATTGATTAGAAAAGTACGTCTGAAAGACAAATGTCAAAAACTGTAAAGAAGATGAATATTTCATGAGATAAAGGATACTCCTTTTGTCCAGCTCCCTGGAAAGCTGGATCCAAGTCTCTCATGGAAACAGCCATTTTGTTTTTGCAGCTGTATCTATTAAGTTATCCACAACTTTGGCAAGAAGATTGGTGCCAAGCTGCCTCAAACAATTTGGCACTACAAAAGAGCATACAAATGTTAAAAGGATTGATTACCAATAAATTCAGAAACAACTAGGTAGAATGGTACAATCCACAGTTCAGAAATAAGTGTCAGTTATTTGTTTGGTGAAACATTAATGAAAATAGACACACAGGCAGAGAAGCAATTTCCACCCAGGTCGCATTTTAACACTCACAGACACATGTGCGGCTTCACATGCACCCGCACGCATTCACATTGAGAAAAGTCATGGAAGCGAAAACCAAAGGAGTGAAATGACAACTTCACAGATACTCCGAACCGAAAAAATAAAAAATAAAAAAATTCCAAGAGCATGGCAGAGATATACAACGAGTTCCAAGTTTCGAATTTAGGGACCACTTGATTATAATATTTATCTCTAACTTTCATGGAAAATCTTATTTAAACAAGTGCAAAAATTAAAAATCTCAGCTGAAATTAAACAACAAAACACGGTGATTTCTCTTAGAGATTCAATCATAACACACCAATCCGATCAAACCCACATCAGAACATAGCAAAATGCACAAAACCCAAAATTTTCTAACAATTGTACGATTAGAAAAGCATGTTACATGGGTTTATCGCATTGAATTCAGAAAATAAAACAGTAATTCACAAACCCAATGAGCAAAACATTGAAAAATAAACAAACTGGTAAAAAAAACCCATGATCGAAAGCTTGAATTTTGAGCATACCTGGTGGCTTTTGGCGACGAAAATCCCAATTGGAGGAGACCCAGATCCAATCTAACGCAGATAGCTTACAGAAAAAATTAAATCCATATTCATTTTCTGGAAAATTGATAAAGTGAGAGAGGGATGAAGAAAAATGAAAAAACACAAAAGCTGAGAGGAAAGAAAGTAAAGTGTGGGGGCTGCAGAAAGAAGAAGAAGAAGAAGAAGAAGAAAAATGGAAATTGTAGAGAGAGATAGAGAGAGAGAGAGAGAGAGAGAGAGAAAGGTGATGGGAGAGAGAGGGAGGTTGGTTGGAGGGAATAATGAGCTGCCAGGCGTGCTTATCACTAACAGCAACAAAAAGAGGCTACACTCTCTCTCTCTCCCCCCACAAAGCACAGATGAACTGTAAATTCCCCTTATTCAATTAGATATTGATTTTTTATTAACATTTATAGCAATTAAATTATTGTGTTTTCTGCCTTTTTTATGCTTTCTTTTCAGAATTTATTTGGAGGGAATTACTGCAATTTTTGGCCCATGGTAACAATCATCACAAGTAAAAAACAAAAGGGAAAAGGTGAAATGAAAAAAAAAAAAAAAAAAAAAAAGAAAGAAACGCGAGTACCTATTAAGTTTTGGGATCAATCAGTCGAACATGAAGCGATTATTGTTGTTGTTGGAGCTTCTGCAGCAGTTTGTCAAATACTTTTCTGGTCTGAATCACAATTTTCATTTGTTTTTATTTTTTGTTGTATTTTTGTAAATTCAATAATTGTAAAATAAATTTAAGAAAGAACTGGGAGAAAAAGGGTAAAAAAGGAAAGAAAACGGTGGTGGGAGACACACTTTATGGTTGGTGGTGGAGAGGGCTGACTTCCGCTTTGCGAGGGTAAAAGAGAGAAAAACCGGGAAAGGGAAAAAGTCGGTCACCGGCCATCATTCGTGATTTGCCCATAAAGCCTATGGTGGGGCGTCATGTTAGGGACTCCTCTCTCTCTCCTCTCTCTAGGCATTTACATTTTACACATCACAGGTTTAACATGATTTATTACTTCGAACTAAGTTTAATGATATTTCTCTTCATTTATAAATAAAATGATCGATTCTCGCAAAAAGAGAATTTGAGCCATATACTGCTAACTCATTGTGAGGCTAAGCCAGCTCTCTCCTCTTATTCTTCTTCACTTATAAATTAGAAATCTCATGTTAAATTTTGGATAAATGACAGAGATTATTATATTTGTGTTAAATTTGATACTTAGTGAAAAACTAGCCGATGATGCAGACAGCCTCCAAATATCATAAAAATATTGAAAATTGAAAGAAATACTGAGATGCTTTTCAAGTCATAAGGTTCCATTTTATCACATTACATAAAGTAAACATCATTTTATTCTATGAGTTGATTTGAACGTCTAATCTTTTGTTAAATTAATGACTTTTTAAGGTTATCATGGTACAAATGCCCCAACCCAATTATTATTTCACGCTTTTACCATGCTATCGATTTAATGAGTAATCAAGAATTCCATTAAACTGAAAGTACAAATTGACACAATTTTAATACCTTATTAGTATAATACAAAAAAAAAATATCACAACTATGTGGCCTTTTATAAAAATCATTCAAAAAACTATAAAATGTGGAATGTAGTTAGCCTTTTTGTTTATATTTATCTTCTCATATTTGTACGCACACATATATTGAATATGATGGATCGTCAGATTTGGCAAACACCAGCATCTTTTATCATTTTGCACCCACTTCATCATCTTGTCCAATGGCGAATATTCGCAAAATCCTTTTCAACAAAAATTGTGGGGTTGGAGTTATTTAGTACTACGGTGTATTAGTTTTCTTTTTCATTTGTAAGTTAAAAGTTTTAAATTCGATTCTCGCTAAGGATGAATTTGAACCACATTATTATTTGTCCATTATAAGGCTAAACCCACTTTCCCATCCGTTTAGCGTAATTAATATCGTTTGTTAAAAAAAAAAATAGTGAGGTTGGATGAAACTCTAAATGCTAATAGTTAAAATATTTATTAACAAATATTGATAGAGGGGGCTGTTATTCACCAAACTTTTATGACATACAAACTCATTTTTAATGCGTTTGACAACAAAAACTCATTTTTAAGGCAATGACAAACTTGTATGCACAAAGCAAGAAATCTTAATGATAACTGAAAAATAAAAATAAAATATAGATAATTGTTGTTACCACTATAAAAATCTAATTGTAATTTTGGAGTGCGGACAATAGTTTTCTAAAATAAATACAAATAAACATAATGGTATGACATATCCTAAAGGAAATGTACAATCTTAAAAGATCATTGTTCAAAATTAAACTGATTTCCTGGGAGCTATTAGGTTCAACTTTTGTACAGAATCGATAAGTGCAATATCAAATTATTATAGTTAATTTATCATGTGGTTTAGCACGAATTCCTCACCCTTTGTGTATTTTCAATAAGATGTTGTAGGGGTGGGTTCGGTTCGGTTCGGTTCGGTTTTTTGCGAAAATCGGAAACCGAACCAAAATTACTGTTCGGTTCGGTTCGGTTCGGTTCGGTTTTCTATTGGTTTGTGTTCGGTTCGGTTTGTATTCGGTTCAGTTTTCTCGGTTCGGTTTCGGCCCGGTTCGGTTTTTTTTTTTTTTTTTTTTTTTTTTTTTTGTTTGCTTTTTTCCCCAAGTAGCTTAAAAAAAAATATATGAAAACAACTTGCATCCATTTTGTAATAAGTCCTATTTCAACATAATCGTCAAGACTCAAAATAAGCATTCCAAATTTCTAATATAATCATAGTCTCAACTCAAAGACAATGAAAATAAACATTCAATTCAAAGTTTAATTATAATCAAGTGTTCCAAAGTCCAAAGTTAAATAAACATCAAAGTTTAAATCTTCCAAAAGTCCAAACTTAAAATAAACATCAAAGTTCAAGTATTCCACATCTAAAAGACTAAAATAAACATTCCAAATTTCAACTTTCAAGTGCCCCACAATGAGAGTGATCCACGTACTTTTTCAACGACAATTTGCTTGCTAACGCTTGGGTGGCCTAGGGGGCAACATATCACCTTTTTTGGAACTTCCACTTGCCATTTCTACATAGAAATAATAAAAGAAAAGATACTAATTAAAATGTTATTTAAAATAATCTAACAAAATCAAATGCAATAAAGGTTTAAGGGTTTTGTTAAAAAGATTATAAAATTAAAAATAACCTCACAAATCTTGGAGGCATGAGGGTTCGAACCCATGCCTCCAGCTTGTAAAGTTTCATTGAAACCAACTTGGCAACAGGTTCTGTTTTGTTATGATTGTATGACTAAACTATTTATAAATATTCAAAAAAAAAAATATATATATATATATCGGTTCGGTTCAGTTTCCGAGCCTCAAAAACCGAAACCGAACTGGTCAGATTCGGTTCAGTTCGGTTTGACAATTTCGGTTTGGTTTTTTTGCGGTTCGGTTTTTTTCGGCCTCGGTCCGGTTCGGTTGTCGGTTTTTTTCGGTTTTCGGTTTTTTGAACCCACCCCTAAGATGTTGGCCTAGTGAAAAGTGAGTAAAAGTTTGAAATTCTCATTTATTAATATTGCCCAAAATAAAATTGGCGAAAGAAAAATAAATTAAACATTCATCCCATTAATACATAGATTAGATGCCCAAAATAACCTAAGGGTATAAAACGCATTCGAAAAACATTACAAAGTATAAGGTTAGAAATATTTAGTTGGATTAGAAGTCAATGTACCTCAATTGATAAGTAAAATCTCCAGGATTATACTTAATAATTGTATGGGGACATGGACTTATACCTTATTATCTCAAACATTAAAAAAATAAAATCATCTTAGCGCTGATTGTAGGTAGGTATGGGCAATGGTTATGACGGATGGGTAACCGCGGTTATTTACCCATAACCGTTTAATGTTTTACCCGCATAACCATTTACTCATTGGGTAATTGCATAAATGGTTATACTCATACCCATAACTATTTATAAACGATTAACCATATCCGTAACCGCGTATTCGTTTAACCATAACCACATATACCCGTTTACCCTTTTTTATCCATTTACCATTTTTTTTACCCATTTACATGCTTTTTTAACAACTTAAAAATTAAAAAAGAAATTTGTCATAATTTTGTTTTCTGACCCTTAAACATTGTCATATTTGACAATCGATGAAATTTCTCTTTAGTAACCATGCGCCTGAACATCAAACATTAATTTATAACCGCAATAAAAATTTGAAAATTAATTAAGAGCACCATCGATACACATAATCATGGAACATTGATTTATAACCGCAATTAGCAAGATGAAGAAAATACTAATCAGACACCACTAAACTTGAGATCGTCACTCTGAAATTAATAGACCGAGAGGCCCTGCATCCCTTCCAAGTTCCAACCAACATATATTCAGTATGCAATGCGTGATAAATAAACTTGAACTCAAAATTAGCAAGATCTTTCCGACCTAAATATTTATTAATTTAGGGTTTTAGTTTTTTTTCTTTCTTTCTAATTCTACATATATTAAAATAAACGGTTAAATAGGTACCCGTTTATAATCACGATTAATATCTATAACCACTTATTCGTCTAAACGGTTACATCCATAACCGTTTATTCGTCTAAACAGTTACCCATAACCGTAACCATGAATTTTAAATGAACGGCGGTTGCCCAAACTCATAGGTATTTTGCTCATCCCTAATTGTAGGAAGTGCCTTAATAGCACTTCCATTTCGTCAACCTATTGTTATGGATATACATGAAGCCATATTTCACTATGAGTATGAAAGTTGTTGGATAACTTTTCGAATAGGAGACACTTTCCCAAAATTCCCATCGAAGGGAAGGTCCTTACCAAATTGCTAGTCTTTTTACGCGCTATTAGTAATCTCATTTATAGAGACATAAACTAACCTCGTCTAATAGGAGAACATGGGCTTCATAGCATATCCGATTCAGTTTTGGAGCCAAAATTTTATAACAATGGGTCAAATTTTGCATTAAAAACTTCATTGGATCATTTTGTCGAGTATCTGGTGGGTGCCAAGGTTCTAAAAGACGCTAAGCGCTAGTCAAACGGCGGCCTGGGGCCTAGGGCTTAGGTATCTTGGCAGGAGCCTAGGCAAAATAAGCGGACTTAAGTAAATTTATTATATATTGTACAAATAAGTGCCTATATATACTTAAAAAAAAAAAAAAACATAATTGTATTGGGATACAAATTTGCAAAATAAAATGACATAAATATTATAAAGTATTAGAACATTTTGAAAACATGGGAAACAAGCATATAATGAGTGTTCATCCAGGTATTCAACAAGTCTCTTACATTTTATTAAAAAGATAAAATGCAAAATAAGAGTTATTGATTTTATGTTCAAGTGAGAGTTACGAGCTAGGCGGGTGCCTAAGTGGGTATAGGGACACTTTCTTAATTTTCAAAAGGCTAGGGACTAATCGAGCCAATGGACAGCCGCTTAGTCTTAGGCGGCGCTAGGCGGGGATTTTTAGAACAGTGGTGGGTATATGTCGAATTATGTCGCATTCTATCGATTTTTGCCGAGGACTATTGAGTGAGAATTTCATCGAACACTTGTTATGCACCATAAGGTCGCAGACAAGAAATAAGAGAAGAAATAGAAAGGAAAGAAACAAGATTTACAAGTGACTATACATGGGGTTGTAGAAAAGAAGCAATAATTTGTAATTAAGTATTTTTGTCTCACTCTTTTAATTTTCCACATTTATGTATATAGATCATATACAAATGTACAAACAAATATGCATTAGGGTTATGAAGCTATTGGGGTAATAAGTAGCCAATGACTCCATATTGACTCCGTCACTTACCCAACCTAATGGACATCAAAATCAAGGCATGCTGGCTGATACCTGGAATGTGATGAAGATACCATGCAAGTGCTGTGTGAAAGTATGGATAAATTAAAAGCGAAGTCTAGAGTTAAATTAGACTAAGAGTGAGAGTGCACAATGTGTGATGAACCCTTATTGCATATGCATGCAGTGTCAGAGTAGATAAAAGTGGGTAAAGGTAAAAATACTCTCATCGTGCCTAGGATGGATATTATACAAACTAACAGGAATAAAATTCCTATATTATCAGAAGTGGATGTTAGAATCTGCCAATGAACCCTTGCTTGCAATAAAGTCTAGCTATTAATTTTGGAACGGCACAAAATAAAAAGTATTAGCGCACAAAATATTAGGATTTACTAAAACTTTCCTTTTCGTAACATAGTAATTCTCGTTGTAAAACTCATATAGTTTTCAAAATCATACTACATATAAGTATGAAAAACCAAGCGAATAGTATAACAACAATTATGCTAAGGATACAGGCAAAACACAAATATCTCAACCATTGTAACAAAATGTGCTAATAAACATGCAGATACACAAGTCCATGTAAAAAGTAGCTACATGAATAGGTTGGGTGTAATAATCTATGCAAGAGTACTACTGTTTGGACCCAAATTTACACCATCGGCCCGTGCAATTAAGGCCATTGAGTGAGCATACCTTCCAACCGTCAGATAGAAAAGTGAAGATAATTTTGTTATTGTTAAGGGATAATATTATGGTTTTTATCATAATAATTATCTTTTAATGTCAATTATCTTGGCTTCTTCTTAAACCATATAAACGTGATGCAAATATTATCTCTAACCTACAATTCAAATTAATTGGAGATATTCGGCATACGGCAGTGCATTTACTATTGGATTAATTTCAGCAATTAATCAATGCAGGAGATGAAGGTGAAATTGTGAGATGGTGATGTGATGTGATTGGGATGATTATATAGATGAAAAAGGGAGTAGGCTTCAGCCTATAGACATGATGTGATGGACAAATTAGCAAAAGATAATGGTGTGGTAATTTTTTGACCATTGATCATGTGATAATGGAATAAAAGCCATTATTATTTGGTCAGATGTGGTGTATTTAAATATTAAGGATTTGTGGCGTAAGGAGACTCATGGATTACTCATTGGTAGTCATGATACATCAGAAGACTAAGAGATTATTTTCTAGTAGCTGTGACACATCAGAAGATTCATAAATTTATGGCTTGGACTATCAGCGAGAGCAGCGTTATAAATACAGAGGTAGTGGCAATTGAAAAAGGGTCCCTCCCATTCAACACACAAACTGCCATGCGCAAACTCTCGCTCTATGCGAAATCTCTCAACAACCTTGAGACTTTTATTTTCTTTTTATGCCAACACATCTTCATTTTGGAGAAACAACATTGTGAAGGCAACCGGTGACATTTTCAGTTTGGATAAACAACACTGTTGCCGTAGATTCAGCCAACCCTGGAGCACATTTAGTTTGGATAAACAACATTGCGTCAAGGTTGACTAGTTATCTATCTAAGTCTCGGCCAAGAAGGATCTTTGAGTTCTTGTTAGTAGATGTCATCTCATTAGCCTTCTCGGCGAAGTGAGGTGTTACAGATTAGTGGGCTCGACACATTGAACGCCGAGTTGTTTTATGATTGGATAATCATAAGTAAGTTTTAGAGTTCGGCATTCTGACGGCAAACCACGTTTACCATCAAGACATACATCTTTTTTGAGTACTTGTGTCCATATAGTTTGATACTGTTTCGACGTACTTATACTTTTATGAATATAATCACCATGACCGAACCCGACGTCGACGATCCGTGAACTTCACAAGACTAGCAGCCTTGTCTTCAGGCTCTGGAACCCGAAGGTCGAGACGTGTTCCTTCCTTGGTCGCAGTTGCAAGATCAAGAAGTTAGCAGCACGTGCAACGCAACATCAGCACATTTTACTCCTCGGCCGAGCTCGGCCGACGAGTTGGCATGCTCTTCATCAATTGAAGGACGTAGTTAACTTATTAATTACTCGGCCGACGCGCCACCTAGGCTTGATAGTTTTTAGGGTCAACATTTTAGCACGTCCAGTGAGACCCAGTGCTAAAACTACGAAGTTTACATGATATATCAAGATCATAGTCAGGATGAGATTTGGTGCCTATGCAAGGAAAGTGTCGAGAGGCATAAAAAACTCCTTGATTGGATCATTGAAGCATATGAAAAATGACATGAGGTGAAAACACTTCATCAAAGCATTTATTGAAAACTGTATATATATAATATACGCTTGAAACAAAGCCCACTCACTGATACGTCATCTGGTCATAGCCACCTAGTGACATGCCTCAATCTCGATATCCCTTAGTTACTAGGATGGGCACGTGCTGGCCAACACCCGAGGGTGACGAAGCCATTTTAACATGCATGCAAGTTATGAAGAAAGAGAAAACGTAAATAAAATAAGTAAATTATATATAATGAAATATAAGAATGCAGGGACGTGTTTAGGGCATACAACTAATAAAGAATAATGTGAAAGAATTACTATAAAAGGTACGAACAAAGGAATGGATCCTACACTGAGAAGACTTAAAAATATCTATGCGAAAGTGTCATGATGCCAGGATCGTAAGTGGACCAAAGTTTATAATAATAATACTAATAATAAGAAAACCATTTTCTTTCTAAACATACTAACCCCTTGTTTTGAAAACCCATATAATACTACATATAGGTTTTTCTAAAAACTCTACATGCTATAAAAACGTTCATACAATAAAATCATCTATAAAAGTGGTAGTGATACGCCTGAAGGCAAAACCAACGAGTCTCAAAAATCAACACGATGATGTACTCAACTATGGGTATCATAGTTGCCCGAAGGAATATCCATCACTCGAGGGTGAAGCTGTACGACATTGGGTTACGCTAGTGAAGAAATATGGTAGGCACCATCACCCGATGACGAGGCTGTATGACTCTAGGTTACGCCAGAGAAGAAACATAACATAATACACCGACACTAGCCATGGCTAGTGAAGCTGTCCGACACTGGTTTTGCCAGTGAAGCTGGGAGTATGTAATAATATTTCATTGCTCCTCGACTGTGTCCTATGGCCATAGACATATACATACTTAGGTTGTGTGTATGTGTTGTATGATAACCCACTAGATAAACACATAAAACGCATCTCAAAAACTCATACCAAGCTTAGAATTCAAAATCTCATCATCCAAAATCATAAGAATTTTCATAAACGTGATTTCTCTAAATATGCCATTTTATAAGCCGTAAATAGATAAACCATAAATATTTCATAAAAGCAATTTAAATAAATCATAAATTCCCTATAAACCATAAATATAGAAATCCATAAAACATAATATAAAACATGCTCAATTCATGAAATATGAAATGCATGCAAGCCTAATATTTTATAAAAATGTGCAATTTGAGAAGGGTTCCACTCATAGATACTTCGTCACCCAAAAGCCATTCAACAAGAGAGGATCGGGTCACCACTAATAAACGCACCTAAGTACATAAAAGGAATAATTAATAAAAGCCTATTAAAATGATTGAATTTAGAAAAATGGAGTGCGGATTTGAAATCAGGGCGTCGAATTACCCTAAAAGGGATCCCGAGTAAAATTCGTAAAAAGTCAACAGTTGATCCGAAAAGTCAACCAAGGCACCGAGCCGGTCAACTACGTTAAAACTTCAAAATTTCACCAAACGGATTTAGAAAACGGACTTGAGGCATCGAAATTAGCCTAAGAGGGTTCTCAAGCAAATTTTGTAAAAGTCGATGCAAGGAATATTTCGGTCGCCGGAGCTGCCGCCAGCCACTGGGAACCTCGTCGGAATCTGTATAAATGGCCGAATTTCTATGCAATCTTTGAATTGGTATAACTCATTCATTTCTCAACCAAATTTGACCCATAATATACTGAGATATGTCTCTACTGAGATATGGTTTCACTCACCTCTTTATAGATCTTGCAGGTATTGAACTAGAAACCTAAGGTCTTTATACAACATCTAGAAACTAGAAGTTACCATTAGAGTTTTCATATGTAACACTCAAGTTTTAGACAAAAGAATAAGGAACCTTTGTTGTTTAGTTTGTGCGATGTAAATCCTTATGTAAATTATTAGTATCACTAGACTTCCGCTTCAGAATTTTAATGTTCAAGAAATGCTCTTATTTCATTTTTACTTTCTTTTATCGCATCTTGATTATAGAAGTTCCTAATTCTATAATTGGGATGTGATTCATGCCTTAACTCAAGAAAAACAAAATTTATTATCCCAGGTCGGGGCATGATATGATGATACCACACTTTTCCATATAGAGACAGTGCCGCCAGATATTAAGAATAAAAACAGTAGCTGCTAGCTCCAAATTGTGTGTAGGATAATTCATCTCTTGTGGCTTCGATTGTTGAGAAGCACATAAGTAAATGCTACACCTAAAGGAAAACTTTTGAATATGTTAAGTTCATTAAGCAACATATTACATTCTATGGGATCATAATTTTCTAGGGCCAAAGTAAGGTTAATTAGAAAATCATTACCTCAGAAGTCTGGTCATGGACTCAACAACTCCGAGCGGAGTTGGACCAAACGAAGCAGAGGTTGCCACCATCACCTTATTCATGGGCAATATGCGAAGTCCAAGTGGCTCTACTGGTATGACCATGCTTACTCCGCAACACACGAGATCTTATCAGGATATAGACACAATCAGATTCCAAATAAGTCTTGGAGTTCCTAAAATCGAGGAACTGGCGTGCACCGTAAGTAATGACAACTTCTAAGAAGGTGTAGCATTTACTTCTAGATATTCTCTAGGATTCTCCCATCTTAGAACAAGGATTCTATCTTAAAATGGTATTCTCTTGATTGGTATAAATACACCCATTTAGGGCTTGTCTCTGGTAACGTCATCTCGACACTAATTCTCTTGACCACTGCTTGGGTCTAACACTGCTTACTAATTTGACCGTTGGATGACCTTTGGTCAGCACAACCCACTGTTCTTAGGCTTGGTCACAGTTGTTTTATGTTTTGCAAGTTACTCAGATTTCTACCTCCACCATCTGCAGTGGTGCACAAATTTGGTTCCAATAGTTGGTGTTTTCATTGGGAGAATTCATATTCCTCTTGACCAAATCACTCAGCCTTTATGGAGGTTTCCCCCAAATAATCCTATTATGAACCCAATGTTCCTACACACGGTACCAACCAAGAGATCAACAAGGCTACCGCCATAGACGAGCTATGGGAGGAGGTTATGGAAATCTGTCTATCCTTCTAGGATGTTCGACGAAGCTTACTAGGGAAAGAACTCGCAAGATTAGCTGACATGAAAGAATGAGGGAAAGATTTGGAAGAAGCTGCTTCTCGCTTTAAAGAGGCATTGACCCGAGCAACACCGACCCAATTCCCCATATAGATTATTGATCTGATCCCTGAAGTGCTGCCTCAACAATCTACCCCTGAGAGGTGTTGTAGAAATTTAAGAAGACTTCAAGATTTCCATCCTATTTAAAATTTGGGGAAAGAGGTACCTTCCAGAGTAAATTGCATATACAACGAACAAGAAATTTTGGGGAACACCAGGAAGGAAAGGAAAACAACTTGCAAGAAGCTTCAATCAATAAATCACTGGCCATCAACTCCAACATTTTGATGTTCCTCAACTGAGACCTTGAAGCATCCACTCACCACGATGATACTCTTGTCGTCAAAATGCAAATCCCCAACGCCATGGTCAATTGGGTCTTGGTAGACAATGATTCAGAAGTGAATGTCATTTTCAAAGATGTTGCAGAAAAGATAGGTATTCTTGATAGAATCAACTCCACTACCTCTACATACAAGGTAAAAAAATAAAAGGAGACCAAATGGTGGCGCGCTACTATCAAAAACATGAAGATGATCCTGAAGGGAAAACGAAGTTCTAGCGCTCCCATTAATGAATCAGCATAGCAATCACAGTCGGGGGAGTCAGTTGACGAGCTACAAAGAATTCGACCTAGATCTTAACCCGCATGAAAACAGTACTCCAGAATCGAAGGCCGATGAGGACGTTGTATTGATCTGGATAAACTGGAATGGAAAGCTAAGACCAGATCAACACTAATAGACTGACAAAAAGAATTATTTACTAGCTTTTTAGTTAAAACCCTCACTAGAAGATCTATAACTGCAATCACTTCTGTTAAAGACTAATTCCTCGTTGGATCAAAAGATGATTGTCCCTTATTGTTTCTACTTATTAAGTCAATCTTGACCAAAGGTTGTTTGCATGTTAGGAGTACCTGAACCTATGTCTGATAATGAAGAGGTTTCAGACTTTGAAAACTTATGGTATGTGTGTCTGACCATGAATTTGTGTAGAGTCTTCATTGTGAAATCTGAAATTAGATGAACTTGCATACAAAACACGAGAAAAATAAGGTTGGTGGTAGTTTTTCTTACTTTGTTAATTTAGTTTGATCTTTTCTATGTGTTGATTCTAGCGTTGTCTTGTTAATAAAGCTAAGTTAATTGATTGGAATTAAGTTGTCATTAAATTTTATGAGATTAGCCTCATACTTGCACAAACTATTCTAAACTTGCGAGTAAAGCCAGTTTAATTTCCTTGCTTTCTCCTCATCTGCTATATTTTTCTCCATCATTTTCTAATTACAATCTCAAAATCTTGATGTTTTTGAATCAATGTTTAATGTTTAACAATAGCTATATAGGGATCAAGATGGTAATTGAGACATTTGAGACATGTTGGATATTTGTCAACAATCAATGAAAAAAAAAATATATATATATATACACACACACACGCACACGCGCGCGCGCATAAATGAATTTAAATATGCTAATTAAACAATATAAGTAAATTGAACCTAAGTAGTATGAATAAACCAAATTAATGTTAAACAGATAAAATGAAGATCGAGACTTGCACACCGCAATGTTCTTGAAACAAAAATTCGCTCATAATCTGTGCTTATAGTTTTGTACGCGTTTGATTTCACCAGGATTCAACGATCTAAACTAGGATTCCAGCATCGAAAAACTTAGTTTATGGCGAATTTCTTTGTGGTTCTCTCAATATGCTTAGTATTGGAAGGAAGAATGATTTTCGGTGATATGAATGATATGCAGATGCGTGTCTTTATAGTAGTCATATACCTGTTTGCAACAAATATGATTTTGGGAGGAGATTGTTTAACATAAAGGGTGTGTGGCTTCATCTTTTCCTCAAACTTTTTCAAATGTCCTTAAACGTTCTTAGACTTCATTCGGAAAAATGTGTCTATTAGAAAATAAAAAGATTAATTAAATCAAAATTAATTTAATAAATAAAAATTAATTATTGGATTTAATACTAAAGTCCAAGCCCAATCCCCAAAACCCAAAACCCAAACCCAAGGTCCAAGTCCAAATTTGTTTTTCATAGTCCATCTTTCCAATCACTTGGTAAGAAGGAAAAAAAGTTATAAAGTGCGAGAAACTTTTGGTGTGAGCAATATGGGACAATAAGATTTCTACTAAAAAAAAACTCAAATAACATATTGGTCTCAACAACTATATTATGACATTTGTTTGAAAAAGTTAGCAAGTTGGTCACTTCAGTCCATTTAGAAGCCAAACCTAAAAACCTGGGTTCCCTGCCTAGCCCCAAGTTCTAAAATCAAATCCCAAATTCGAATCCCACCCTAATCCACAAAACCCATCCTACCTAACCCAACCTATATCCAATCTACCAATTGTATTACCGATTCGTAGTCCCTCTTTTATTTTACTACTAGCTTCTCGTCACACGCCTGTGGCAATTGGCATGGAATAATTCATATAGTTTGCATTATGATCATGACAATTTAGTTACCATTCTAGTTTAATTAATTTGTCGAAGTACAACATAATCCAAAATGGGATCCAACTATATCGAGGCACATTTAAAGAAATTAATCCATGTAGCTATATAAAATCTTTGGTTTTAAGAGTACTAGTAACTTAAGGATCATATAGCTTCAATGCGAATCTGACTCATTTGCAATCTGATTTTGTCAACATTTTTACCATAATGTTTAGGTGAATAGATTTCTTTATAATTTTATGCAGCAACCAATTTGTTAAAGAATTTTATTTTATTTTTTATTGAGACATACGTATAATTGTAGCTTTGGAGACACTTGTAACTCATAAACTTGAAGTTTAATAGCAAAGCGCAACTCCAAATCATCATAATTTTGCCTCTATCTATCAACAAATCGAGAGAGATATGAAGAAAGGTTGACTCAAGTTAGCTTTCTACCTTGTGCTATTGATTGCCACATGTGGTAAAATACTTCTCACCAATACTTTTTAACATATGAGGATGCCTATATAGAGAGGGATTATACATGTTTATGTATTTTTGCTTTCTAATTCTCAGGTTGTATTGATCAGGGAAAAAAAACCTCAAGAATTAGTAGCTAAGTAGAAAAGTGCAAATTTAATATTACTTAAGGAAAAATGATATTGCAGGTCTACAATTTGGAGTAGAAGCAAGGGGTCCAATAGTGAGATTTCCCTGCAAAGCATCTAATGAATGTCCTAACCTAGCCAAATGCTCATGCATCAACACTATGTGTAAGTGCTTACCGGAAGGAGTACTAAAGTTCATTGTGTTGGATGTTAGACTTTAATCCAACGACTAATAGGTCAATATAGTTAATAAGGATTGATGTGGAATGTAAGTGTGATTAGGGTTTAGTTATAAGCTATAACTTGGACTCCAAGTAAAGGAATATAACCTGGTTATAATTGGAGAATAAGGGCTCTTGATACTATCCTATTTGGATTGAGATTTGGTAGGTTATATCCTTGTACAATAAGGAATCCTAGTGTATGGTTAAGGGAATATATGCTAGGGTTACCAAGGGAAGGTCTCTACATACACCACCAATACACATACTTGGAGAACTCCCCATAGGTTTGAGTAATACAGTGGTGGTGAGTGTGCTGAAGACCAACCTTCGAAGTCTAAGGTGTTTGAGGAGAGCTTGCTACAATTGCAATCCTTCTAGTGCTAGAAAGATGTCTTCTCAAGGTTAGATCAATGGTGTTTTATTATACATGAACGTGTTAGGTTTAACAGTTGGTATCAGAGCCTAGTTTGTGTGATTAAAATCCATAAAGAACTGACATACATAAGATCATGCATGCAATATTAATGAACTGATATTTCTTTAAACTTTTGATTCTGGTCTTTTTTGCTGCTATGATTAATACTTGCATGTATGAAGTTTTGAGATACTTTCCTTGCATCTCGACTAAGTATAGAACTAAGTAATATGCATAAGAGAACTGCAAACAAGTGCCATGAATGTTGTGCTATGATTGCATTCACAGAAACCCTAAACTGCCTACCATGCATAACTGATGTAAAGAACTGTTTTTTGGCCTATTAAAACTAAGAAATTGTTTACTTTAGAAGTCCTGATTGTTAAGCATGTTTGCTAATTGAAGGTTTTAAGGTTCATAACATGCTGAAAGTTATGTCATGATCAATGTTTTTTGAGATGTAATTATATGATTGAAACACAACAAATTTGTTCCAATCATTCAAGAACTGCTAAAAATTCAAGGTTTAAATTGATCTAGCCATAACAATGAGGTTATATCCCCAAATAAAGGTGTGACTAATCGACATTGGTTAGGTTATTGATAGCTTAGTGAAGACATATAAGATGCATGAGTTGTGAAGGTTAATTGCCAAACAAAGGTGGATGGCTTTCATGTCATATCATTACTTATGCAATCTATACGTTTTGCATTGATACTGATTAAACTTGAAAAACCAAACAAAGGTTGAGTTGTTTCAGTTATACAGAATATAGAGTCTTGAACGTTTATTTTCGTTTGAAAATCTTTCAGTAATTAGCTCCCTGAATTTAATTCAAACACTCAATGGAAACAACTATAAGAAGTGGAGGCAAGATATTGAAATAACTCTAGGATTCATGGATTTCGATTTAGCTCTAAGAAAGAATGAACCGACCAAGCCTACTGAAGATACAACTGCAGAAAAGAAGAATGAATATGAAAAATGGGTTAAGGTTAACAAGATGGCATTGCTAGTAATCAAAAGATCAATGTCTGATAGGGTTCAAGAGGCTATCACTGAATCAGACAATGCTAAGGTATACCTTGATTCCATAGAAGCAAAGTTCAAAGAGTCCAAGAAGGCAGAAACTAGAACTCTCATGAACACTTTTATAGCCACTAAATACCTTGGTGGTGATGTGAGAGAACACATTCTCTCGATGGTTGATGCAGCTGCAAAGCTTGATGCACTTAACATCAAAATAGATGACCTTTTTCTAGTTCATCTTGCCTCAATTCCTTACCTCCTGATTACTCTCAGTTGAAGAATACTTAAATAGCTAAGAAAGAAAAATGGGACCTGAACGAGTTTATGTGCATGAAGAGCAAAATATTCGATAAGATAAAGGGAAGAAACAAGTTAATGCAGTGGAGAATGTCAATCCTCCCAATGAGAAAGACAACCTTCCACAGAGAAACAACAAAAGGGCTGCTGGAAGGGTTAATAAGGGCAATAACCATCTGAGAATTCATAAGGGTACTGGAATGAAATGTTTCTTCTACAAGAAGGTAGGACATCAGAAAAATGAGTGCACTAGGTATAAACGTTGGAAGGAAAACAAAGAGAGTAAGAAAAACAAAGGTATGGTGCATAAAATTTTAGTTTGTTTTGAATCGAATTTGGTTTAGATATCTTATGATACCTGGTGGCTTGATACTGGTGCTACAATTCATGTAACAAACTTATTGCAAGGGTTCATTAGTAAGAGGGTGCCAAACAAGGATGAGGTGTCAGTGTTCGTGGGTAATGGAGCTAGAGTTGCAATGGAGTTCATTGGAGTAGTTAGGCTTGAATTATTTTCTGGTTTTTTGCTAGATTTGGTTGACCTTCCATGAGAAGGAACTTAGTCTCAGTTAGTAAGCTTGTTAAATCAAAGTTTAAGTTTGATATTAATGAGATTGATTTTTCAATATTTCGAAGTTCCAACCTAATTGGTGATGGAGTATTGACTGGTGACATATTCAAACTTAACTGCAATATACCAATAAGTGTGGTGAACATAATTGGGCATAAATGAACACTGACAAATAACACCTCATCCAAGTTATGGCACAAGAGATTAGGGTATATTTCAAAAGGGAGAATGCAAAGATTAACTAGAGAACAAATTCTACCATCACTGAACTATGGTGATTTCAAAATTTGTGCCAGCTGCATTAAGGGAAAATTGACAAACAAGAAGAAAAAGGGTTCAACTAGAAGTACAAAGCTGTTAGAACTAATCCACAAAGACATTTGTGGACCTTTTCCAACACAAACACACGATGGCTACAAGTATTTCATTACATTCACAGATGACTTTTCTAGGTTTGGGTATGTATACTTGTTGACAGAGAAGTCTAGTGTCTTTGCTGCTTTCAAAATTTATAAGGCAGAAGTATAGAATCAATTAGATTGCAAGTCAAGGTATTAAGGTTTGATAGAGGTGGAGAGTATTATGGAAAGTTCAGTGAATCTGGAAAACAGCCTGGTCCTTTTGCATTGTTTCTACAAGAGCATGGAATTGTTGCTCAATACACCAATCCATGCACCCCTGAGCAAAATGGAGTTAGTGAAAGAAGAAATAGAACCTTGATCGAGATGGTGATAAGCATGATAAGTTATTCGAAACTGCCTACCTTTCTTTGGGGTGAAGCAATCAAAACTACAAACTACTTGCTAAATAGAGTCCCTAGCAAGTATGTCCCCAAGACACCATTCGAGTTATGGACTAATAAAAAACCAGTGCTAAATCATTTGAGAATTTGGGGATGCGCTGCAAAAGCAAGAACATATAGTCCAGTGGAGAAGAAACCGGACCCTAGAACAATCACATGCTTCTTTGTAGGATATCCAGAAAGAACCAAAGGTTACGGGCTTTATTGCCCCAATCATACTTCAAGATTCATTGAAACTGGGAGAGCCAAGTTCATTAAAGAAGCTAATGATGATGAGTGGGAGGAAAAATCTTGACTGGAATGAAGAGACCACATCAATGAAAGAAGAAAATCTAGGTGATGTTGTGACAGATGAAGTTGTTGTATCAATTCCAGTGCAAAGTGATCAAGTTATAAAACCAACAAAAGCTGTTCAACAAATGAAGTGATTGTAGAAGAACCTGTGTAGTTAAACACCACACCAGCTATTTAAAAAGAGAACCTTGAGCATGTGAGCATGAAAACCAAAAGATCTATCCGCACAAGAAAGCCTAAAATCTCAAATGATTTGCTTGTGTATTTGCAAGAAATTGAGTTCAGTAGCCAAGAAGAAGATCCATTAAGCTTCAAGAAGGCAGTTGAGAGTCCCAGTAATGCACATTGGCAAGAAACTATGCAATCAGAACTGGATTCCATGAATAAGAACAAAGTGTGGGAGTTAGTTGAGCTACCACAAAGAAGCAAACTAATAGACTGCAATTGGGTTTACAAGACTAAGAGACACTCCAACGGTGATATCAAAAGATACAAAGCTAGGCTTGTAGCTAAGGGATACACTCAGCAAGTAGGAGTTGATTACAATGAAACATTTTCTCTAGTCTCTACAAAAGACTCTTTTAGAGTGATCATGGCATAGTGGCTCATTTTGATCTACTCCTACATCAAATGGACTACATGAAGCAACCAGAGAACTTCATTCAAGAAGGGAGAGAGAATTTGGTTTGTAAATTTAACAAGTCTATTTATGGATTGAAACAGGCCTCGAGACAGTGGTATTTGAAGTTTGATGAGGTTGTTTCATCACATGGTTTCAAAGATAGCCCTAGTGATGAGTGTGTTTACATGAAAAGAAATGGCAACTGTTTTATTTTTCTCATTCTTTACATAGATGACATATTACTAGTATGTAATAATGCATCATTGCTAAGTGACACCATGACATTTCTGTCCAAGCGTTTTGAGATGAAGGATATGGGAGAGGCAACTTTTGTTCTTGGTATTCAGATCACAAGAGATCAAAGTGGATGACTGCTTAGTTTATCACAGATAGCATATATTGAAAATGTACTTAAGAGGTTCAATATGGAAGACTCGAATGGCCGTGATGTTCCCATGACAAAAGGAGAAAAGCTCAGTAAGGATCAGTGCCCTAAGACAAATTTTGAGAAGAAAGAAATGGCTAGCAAGCCTTATGCTTCTCTCGTTGAGAGTCTCATGTATGCACAGGTATGTACTAGACCTAATATTGCATATGCTATTAGCATATTAGGAAGGTTTCAGTCTAATCATGACATTGCACATTGGTTAGCTGCCAAGAAAGTTTTGAGGTACTTTTAGAGAACAAAGGAGTACCAACTAGTGTCTAAGAGGGATTTAAAACTCGAACTAGTAGGCTATAGTGACTCAAACTTTGTAAGCTGCCTTGATTCACTTAAGTTAACTTCAGGTTATATATTCACGTTGGCAAATAGGGCAGTGTCAGGGAAGAGTGTGAAACAAGATACTGTTGCCATTTCTACCATGCAAGCTGAGTTTGTAGCTTGTTATGAAGCTACATCACAAGCTATATGGCTGAGAAACTTCATCAGTAGCCTCAAGATCATGAATTCCATAGCAAAGCCTGTTCAAATTTGGTGTGATAACAAGGCTGATGTCTTCTATTCTAAGAATAATAAAAGGTCTCCTAGAACTAAGCACTTGAACACCACATATGCGTTGACAAGGAAGAAAGTAAAATCTGAAGAGATCAAGGTTGATTACATTAGCACTCATGAAATGCTTGTTGATCTACTCACTAAGGTATTATCAAATGCGGTTTTTTCACAAGCATACAGTCAATATAGGAGTGACTGCAACCCTAGATTTGTTGAACTAGTAGGAGTAGTGATAGTATGTAGTATAATTATGCATGCTAGTTATTATTGTGACTATGAGTAGTAAGTTTGGTTTTGTGTTTAGCTAGTTGCTGCTTTTGGTTGAATTGAATGTTTAATAAAATGATGTTGCTTCAGCAATTCATACATTGTTTAAATATAGTTCTAGTTCTTATTTTCTATTAGAAATAAAGGCTGTTGAAAGATCATAAGCAACTGATATGTATTACAGTGACACAATGTAGCAGCAAAAGGTTATTAGCTGCAATTAGTAGTGCCGAGAGATTGATTAGCATATGTACTGAGTTTTTCACGAAAATATATGCGAGCTATTCTCATAGCTTGAAAGCTTCATAGGAAACATTAAGCAGTCATAAATAAGGCTGATTAAGTGGACCTGGAAATGACGGAGTTGGTGCTTTCGACTCATGGTTATGTGGCTCACTTCTGTACCAAGTCTATGATTGATTACTTCATGTAAGTGAGGGTCTTATTCAGTGATTATAAGAGCACATGAACACTTATGTAAGTTCATAGTCTCTGATAGTTCTGAATAAGTAATCTTTACTTGACTAAAGTATGCAAGAAGCTTATTAGCTTAACTGAATCCATTGGCCAATAAAGAATCATACTTACAAATTCATTAAAGGTCTTTTTTGAATTAACTAATTGACCTAGTGGGAGAATGTTGGATGTTAGATTCTAATTCAATGGCTAATAGGTCAATATAGTTAATAAGGATTGATGTGGAATGTAAGTGTGATTAGGGTTTAGTTATAAGCTATAACTTGGACTCCAAGTTAAGGAATATAACCTGGTTATAATTGGAGAATAAAGGCTCTTGATACTATCCTATTTGGATTCATATTTGGTAGATTATATACTTGTACAATAAGGAATCCTAGTGTATGATTATGGGAATGTATGTTACGGTTGTAATAGTATAAATACCAAGGGAAAGTCCCTGCATACACCACCGATACATATACTTGGAGAACTCCCCATAGGTTTGAGTAATACAGTGGTGGTGAGTGTGCTAAAGACCAACCTTCGAAGTCCAAAGTGTTTGAGGAGAGCTTGCTGCAATTGTAGTCCTTGTTATGCTAGGAAGATGTCTTCTCAAGGTTAGTTCAATGGTGTTTTATTATACATGAATGTGTTAGGTTTAACACATTGCTCAAGACTTCTCTACACCCTCGCAAGTAGACAAGGAAATGCCATAATTGATGCTCTTTTAAACAAATGTTAATTTTACAACACAAAATACTTCAGTTCTCGCACTATGTTCTCAAACTATTTGTGATGCTCGTAAAAAAGTATACAAGTTTTAGATCCAATAACATTTGAATAAGTTTGTTCAAAAAAATAATATTTAAATAAATATTAAACATCTACTTAATACATACGACTTCTGTTGGTTTGGTTTGCTTATTATGCTGCATATAGAATAGCGTTGAAAGAAACTATCGCAATTCATTGTATTCAATTAGGAGTTTAAAAGATTTTAAATAAGTTTATAAATTCAAGGGTATTAAATCAAGATTTTAAATGAATCCATCTAGGAGATCATAAAACTCTAAAGAAATTTAGATGGATTCAATCAGGATTTTATAGTAGTGCATAAAACTCTATGTGTATTCAATTAGGAATTGATTTTAAAGTTTTTTAAAAAAAATTAAGAATTTTGATGGATTTAGAACGATATTATAGTGTATTTTAGGCTTTAAGAAATCAAGCCTCTCCTCCTAATATTTTGAATGAATTCCCATGGAGTCTATGAAACTCCATAGAACTCCGTTAAACTTCAAATATTTATAACTCTTTCAAAAACCTTTACACTCTCAATTCAATGCAAATTAAAAACATAACATAAATTCACAACAAAACAAATAAAGTAGCATTCTTTTGGTCATAACATGAAATCAAAGACTTATAAAGAATGACCTTCTATTATTTGAATGTGATAGCAAATAATCAATATCACTATCTTTACTTATTTACTACTTGGATCACTTGAATGTAAATTACTAAATAGTCCATATCACTAGCTTTACTTATTTACTACTTGGGTCACTTGAATATAAACTATAAATGGATAACATAAATCATACATATACTAAAACTCAGTTTTTCAGCACTGTTCATTAATAGTGAAAGGGCAAAAATGCCTTCGGCTCTGCTTTGTTAGCTCCACTGTTTGTTTGTTTGTTTTCTACAGTTATTTGTCCGTTTTGTCCATCAATGCCACGTGCTGGCCATCATTTATCTAGATGGTTCGATTTCGTCTCCTTCACTTTTACCTTTCAACTTTGTTTTCTTCATCTTGAATTTGTGGTCTCTTTCTTTTCATTTTGTTGTCGTCCTGTCAAATCCTTTGTTGTTTTGGTTACATAATAGTTGTGATTAAATTGGGATTTGGTTTGTTGAGGGATTTGGATCCAGCTCTCTATTTTCAGTCTTCGTTCAGAATTTGTGAACGTTTTGTCGAAACTGACGAAAACATTTGGTCCAAATTTATAGAGTTCGTGTTCAACATTTTATTCTCATCTTGTAATCGCTGGGACAAGAAGTTTAAGGTGAGTTTTTTTTCAATATATTTATCCTCATCTTGCAATTGCTGGGACAAGAAATTTAAGGTCTTCGTTTCTATTTTTCCTACCGATTTCCAAGTTGGACAAATTTTTTGTCAAATTGTTGGCCGATTTCCATGGACAACTTATCTCCTAACGCCCCTCTATAGGCTATTCATCAAGGACAGTTCACACCATTCTTTCATAGAACTACACCCATGGTTTGATTCTCCTTCCTGGAGATATGCAAGCAGTCTTTCCCTGATTCAACTACACCCTCCAATGTACCCCATTCTCACTTCATCCGAGATCATGGGCTAGTCCGACTGGATTTTGCCTCCATCCACGGATGTGTGCGAATTTTGTTCAAACAATTGGTGCTTTCATTAAGAGTGAATTCATATTCCCCCATCCAAATCACTTTATTGACATACGAATCTACTTCGGACAAAAAGTGATCAAACGAAGGAATTTTGGAGCAATTTTAATTTGAGTGGATTTGCAAGTCCTTCAAGATTGTGTTAAAATTCCAGAATTTAATACCAAGCCATTTGATCATGACAAAGAAAAGAAGGCCAACGCGCAACTTTTCCAAATTGACATTTATGGGCGTTTAACGTATTTTGGAGATCAATATTTAAAAAGAGACATTTTTTTTACCAAATCGAAGTTGATTTGATGGTAAAAGTCATATTCGTGAGTGACAATAAAACCAATGACAGCAGTCACAATTACTTCATGACGGATTGAAGAATCACGAACCCCAACTCCATATAATGTGAAGAAGAGTTTTATCGCAAGGCCCGGATTTTCGTAGAGGAACAAAAAAAAAGGGTTTCTAATACCTTTATTTATTTTACTCTCATATCTTATTATTTTAAAAAGTTTAAATTGCTTTACCATAAAATAGATAGCTCAACTTAACTATTTGTTATCGTTATTTCGAAGGGGATATGTGTTGATTGCACATCCTTTCTTCCTTTTAGATCTTATGGCATTGGACTAACTTAGTCCAACACTATTCAAGTGGAGCCAGTAATTCCAACGACACAACCTTTCTAAAATATTGTAATCTCAACACGAGGAGAAGTACACCGGGGGCAAGTCACCCCTACAACGCAACATAGCGATCATTCTACAACACAAAGAATTACAAAAATGACTTAGAGAAAAGCATGTCAACGCAAGGAAGCGAAGGTAAGTTTGGCCCCGTGTGAACTAACACCTCATCATAAGTTCGACTCATAGATCCTTCATCTAAAGTCTAAAGACAACTCAATTCAAGTCTATCAACACTCTGATTGGGGCAAGTGCTCTCACAAAAGCTATGGGGGGGGTAATAATTGTGCCTAAAACTCATTCTATATACTTGAATGATTTTCAACGAAAAACTGACTTCTTGGATGAAATTTGACACAAGGCTAA
The DNA here is from genome assembly GCF_041283825.1 of Pyrus communis. Classification (NCBI taxonomy): domain Eukaryota; kingdom Viridiplantae; phylum Streptophyta; class Magnoliopsida; order Rosales; family Rosaceae; genus Pyrus; species Pyrus communis. The sequence continues at coordinate 12,807,979 of NC_142577.1, forward strand.
TTAGAGACAAAAGCTAAGGTGCCTAAGATTGTTGTGTCAAAGTTTCAGAATTTTCTACAAAGCAAATATTTCCAGTTTTACAAAGTCAAGTCTAAAAATTCAAAGTGGTCAGTAGCTTGAGAGCCTCAAGCTATAATAAGCGCGGTATAATTTGCAAGTTACAGGCACACACATATGGTGCCCTGACCTAGAAGTTCAGTGCACTATCCGGCCTCCGAAAAGATTATACAATTGTGAGTTATAACATTCAAACCTGGGCTCTATGCCATTCGAGGGAATAGTCGAAAAGGCAATCTAGAAAACATCTGAGGGTGGCTTTGAACTCCGACCTTGAGTATAACTACTTCTGCCCCATACCAGCTTACTAAGCCAAGCACATTATGCAATATCATGTGTTAAACAGGTCCGAATGAGGCACCCAGACTAGAAAATCCTCAAGAGGAATTTTATTCCAAATGAACTCTGATATGAGGAGATGCCTTAGCCAAGCCAGCTAAGTGTAGTCTGATAAAAAACGCTCAGGTCCGACACATAGGGCCTGACAAAAGGATTCAAAAAGTGGTTCCGACCAACATGCAAACGACCAAGTCCTTAACAAACTTTCATTTAAGATTCACGAGGGATGGATCAGCAATTTAAACTGAGAAGGAAATTCATTTTTGGTTACATGTTACACTATTAAAGATTTCTGACCTAGAATTGGGGCAAGCTGAAAGAACAAACATAATCAATAAACAAGATAGCTCAAATATGTCAAACTGGCATTAAAATCTAGAGTCCATTTCGAGTAAGTTTGGATACTTTCTCATCCTTAATCTAATCAATGCATTACCGCAAGTTTGGGGCAAAAGGTTTTCCATGGGTTTACTATTTAATTACTGGTACCGGAGTAAGGTGGTACTCCAGAAATCGCGATGGAAATCTTTATAAACACCAAGTTTAGGAGGTGATTTTTTTTTTTCTAATCAACTTCACCAAGGATGGTTTTGATGAACTATGTCCTTGGCCCACAAGCTTACTTGTGTTTCGCCTTAGTACACTATACTTCAAAGTTAGCTTACTTTGGAAAGATTGATAAATTAAATTATATTCCACGATTAGGAAGCAAAGGATGAAAAGTTTCAAGTGTTTTACTCTAACAAGCTTAATGAATTGAGTAAAATAAACTTAGAAGAATATTCCCAAGGCATTTAAGTCTTTCAAGGAATATATACGCGCAATCCGCCTTGCATCTAGCATTTCAGCTATGCATCTGGAACTCTGACCAAGGGTTTACAATATGGTTTGAAACTCTGAAAGATTAAACCATTAGAAAGCAAGCGAGCAAGACTAGCTAGACTTGGCAGGCTTCGAATCAACAAGAAGTTCGAAAGTCATTCCAACGAAAATTCTGAAGAATATATTCTAGGATGATTCACTCATTGTCCTTGGTAACGCAGAGCACATTCTCAAAAGCATAGTTAAGGGCAATAGTGAGACCATAATTTTAGGGATTAGGCAATGAATGGTGCGAAGTTTCAAAGTTCTTCATTATTCTTGAATTTAGGGTATTCTATGTACCACAATGAATGATGTAAGACAGAACAAACAATGGCATGCGAGGATCTGAAACGATCATCCCCAGTTTTGGGTTTTCTATCCTGGACATGCATTTAATCATGTATATAATAAAAAAAGTACTTATCTCTTGGAGCGATACAATGGTTTAGACTAAGGTTGTTTACCCGTCGAATGGACCTTCAAGTTGTTTTCCACATTTGTCTTTGATGATGCCCTTGAGAGTTCTAGAGAATATCTAGGAATAGATACTGCATCCTCTTAGAAATGTGATTACTTATGAGGCATGCCAATTCTTAGATTGTAGGAACTCCAAGATTTATAGGAAACATGTTGATTCCTTACTGGATTAGGTTTCCATGTCTTGTGGGACAAGCATAGTTATTCTAGTAAAGGTGCTCGAACTTCACCTACTGCCCCAGAACAGGAAGATGGTGGCATTGTTGCTCTGTTTGGTCCTCTCCGCTCGTACCTGTTGAGTCCATGATCGGACTGCAAAGGTACTTCTTACTTGGATCCACCTTACTCCGAATGGTTTCAGAGTGAAGCAAAGTAATTCACAATTCAGAATCCTTCAAGTGTGGAAATCTGGATTCATAACTCCCAAGTGGTGTAGGAATCGTTCAAATTCATGAAATCTTTCTTCTACTCCATATGGTATGCCCCCTATCTTTTTCCATTACAAGCTAGCAGTGGAGGAGGATAAATGTGGAGTTATCGTGCAATTCTTTGCTGGTGACCATTGGTTTTAGCTCATCAAAGCAAACTTGAATTGGTTGAAACTCTTAGGTTAACCGTTGACTTAATCATGACTATGTGCATCTTGAACTCGTAGTGTGACATCCTACATCGCCTAGGGGAGTGATCCTTAAATGTATATTCCCATCCTTACATAGCATGAGGCCTTTTGGGAGCTCACTGGCTTCGGGTTCCGTAGGAACTCCGAAGTTAAGCGAGAATGAGGCTAGAGTAATCCCATGATGGGTGACCCACTGGGAAGTTACTCGTGAGTTCCCAAAAACAAAACCGTGAGGGAATGGTAAGCCCAAAGTGGACAATATCGATTGGTATCAGAGCCGAACCCTGGTCGTGGTGTGCCGACGAGGACATCGGGCCCCTAAGGGGGGTGGATTGTGACATCCTACATTGCCCAGGGGAGTAATCCTTAAATGTATATTCCCATCCCTACCTAGCGCGAGGCCTTTTGGGAGCTCACTGGCTTCGAGTTCCGTAGGAACTCTGAAGTTAAGCGAGCAGGGGGCTAGAGCAATCCCATGATGGGTGACCCACTGGGAAGTTGCTCGTGAGTTCCCATAAACAAAACCGTGAGGGAATGGTAAGCCCAAAGCGGACAATATCATGCTACGGTGGTGGAGTGGGCCCGGGATGTGACACGTAGGTCGTTGCGGCACATTGTACGTTGTTTGATATAAGATCAGAGGAAGAACTTTAGGAATCCCGCATAAAATTTAAGCATGCGCTATGAGTAGTAAAACGAAAATAACATCTTCACGTTACTCAAAACTGAGTTCTGAAAAATTCTACAAATAGCTGACTTTCATAACTTGGCGATAATGTATGGTATGAAACGAAACCCAATTTACTCTGAGAAAGTATAGTTTAATCAAGGAAGTTGTTTGTGTTGTTGCTTATGTTGTTTGTGTTGGCTTATTGTTCAGCTACTTTGTGTGCCAAAGTTGAACATGTTCTTTCTTCTAGAAAATTATGTAAAAATAAGATTATTGTAGCTTGACTTCTTATCTTTCCAGGAATAGGTGGCATGTCATGGAAAAAAATCGGGAAGGCCTTGAAATCTTCGTTTTCCAATAAATGCGAAGTTCTAACAGCAATACAGCTTAAACTAACTTCATACGTAAAATTGGAAAGATTGGCTTTGTAGAAAATTCTAAAACTTTGATACAATGATCTTGGGCACCTTAGCTTTTGTCTCCAACTTTCCTCATATCGAATTTTGCCTAGGACGTCAACTTTTCGTTGAAAATCATTCGAGTGCGCAAAAGAATTTTAGGCATGATTACATTGTCCCTAGAGCTTTGCGCAAACACTTTCCTCTGTCGGAGTGTTGATGGACTCAAACTTAGTTGCATATACACTTCAGACAAGAGATCTATATGTCAAACTTGCGATGAGGTGCTGGTCTGCACAGGGCCAAACCTGCCTTCGCTCCCTTGCATAGACACATTTCTCTCTTAGTTTTTTTTTTTGTAATTCTTTGTGTTGTAGTATGATCTCTATGTTGCGTTGTCAACCCGTCATGATTCATATTTGAGTTTGGAACCCTGATGGAACTCAAGACTTAGTTCCAAAGTTGAACTTTTTACACCTTGACTAGAAATGATTTGCCCTAAGTGTACTTATCCTCGTCCTAAGACTCTACCATTCTCGTAAGAGAGGTTGTGTCATTGTTGGGGTTACTAGCTCCACCAAAATAATGTTGGACTGAGTTTTGCTCACACCACATGATCTGAGAGGAAGAAGGGATGTGCAATTAGCATATATCCCTTCGAAAAAACGATAACAAATAGTTAGGTCGAGCTCTTTGTTTCATGGTAAAGTGATTTAACTTTTTGAGGTAATAAGATACTCGAACAAAATAGATAAAGGTGTTAGAAACCCTCCATTTTTGTGTTCCTCTGGGAAAATTCAGGCCTTGCAATAGAACTCTTCTTCACATCATATGGAGTTGGGGTTCGTGCTTCTTCAATTCATCATCACTGATAGGATTTTTACCATCAAATTAACTCTGATTTCATCCAAAAGTATCTCTTTTTAAAGCTTAAGATGTACTGAACAAATCCTCAGAAGGAATCTTCCTCGAAATATGCCATCTTGACATTCAAAATACTCAAAATCCCCAAAAAATCAATCTGGAAAAGCTAAGCGCTAGGCCTTTTTTTCTTTGCCACGGTCAAACGGCTTGCAAGTAAATTCTATAATTTTGATAAAATTTTCTTGAAAGACTAAAAAATCCACTCCAATTGAAATGACTCCAAAATTCCTTCGGTTGATCACTGTTTGGCCAAAGTAGAATCGCATGTTGATAGAATGATTTGACTGGGGGAACATGAATTCACTCTCAATGAAAACACCAATTGTTGGAACCAAATTCATGTGGCATCCATGGGCAGAGGCGAAATCCAGTTAGACTAGCCCATGATCTCCGATGAGGGGTGAATGGGGTTGATAGGAGGTATGGTTGAATTTGGAAAGGGTTGTCTACATATCTCCAGGAAGGAGAATGAAACTATGGATGTAATTCTATAAAAGAATAGCATGAACCTTCACACATTTTTTGCTAATTTTTATCTATTGATTATAGTCAATTTATTCAATTCGATGATCGAAAATTGAGAGAATATGTGAACAGCATCACCCGATTTCAACAAGAAGTGGCTTTGGCGACTTGTTAGTTCTCGAAATGGCATATATAGAAATTTAAGCAACATGGAGGGCAAAGATATAGTACTGGTTTAGTACTGAGGTGCTTTTATAAAAAGTGGGTATCAAAAAAAGCTAAACTTAAAAAATGTTTGGTAAACACTTAAAAACATCTTATATCACAGTTTTGGATGAAAAAAACTAAAAACGGGAAGCAGTAAAAATGAGCTTATTCTCACAGCACAGCAGAAATAATTTTTTTTTCAAAGCACAGCAATACCAAACCAGTCCATAGTTCTGTCATATTCTCTCTCTACCCATAGAGAGATTTTTCAGTATGATCGTCACACTAGATGGTACACCACGTGTCCCTATATAAATAGTGGGTTATGTGTGTTAAAAGGTTAATAACTTAAAAATTAAAATTTTCCATCACTTGCATAAAAACATGTGGTGTACTATCTGTGTTTCCATCACAACTAAACATTTGTCTCTGCCCATGAGCCTGTTCCCGCCTTTTTCTTTTCCCTCAAACCTAGAGTTTGTATTTTCTTCACGCTTGGGTTTTGACCGTTACTTTTTCTCCAACGTCTCTGTCTCTCTCCCTCATCAGTGATCAAACCTCCTGCTCTTATTCAATACCCAGGTAAGGCATTTCCACTGCAATCCAATCTACTGCTTAATTTTTTTATTGTTTACTTTATTTCTGTTTATTGCAGATTATTTCTTAAAAATCAGCCCAATTTATCTGGTTTTTTTCCTGAGTTTAATTTCTTCTTTGATATGGGAAGCTCTTTTCTTTTTTTTTTTTGCTCTTTTCTTTTTTTTTTTTCAGCACTAGATTTAAATATATATATATATATATATATATATATATATAACAATATGTAATGGGTTTTTCATTTTGCATTTGTATGCTCAATTCGCCTTGAATCTTCATCTTGTACAAATAAAAAATGTGAACTTTTCAGTTTTCCGGTTATTGAAATGGGTGCTCTGGTTTTCAGTCCATATGAGATTTAGGTGAGTATTTAATTTATTTATTCACTTTACTTGAAGCAGAAAAAAGAGTGATTGGGTTTCTCAGGTTTATGCAAGTATTAGCTATTTAATTTTCTATTTTGAAAATTTGAAATTTCTGTTCGTTCTTTTATTGAGCCAACAAAATCTAGCCTAAAAAATTCATAGGGTGAAAGAAGAAGGTAAAAAGGAAACGAGAAATGGGATGTTCTGCATCAAACCTAGATGATGAAGCAGCAGTTCAGCTTTGTAAAAATCGAAAGCGATTTATTAAACAGGCTCTTGAGCAAAGAGGGTGATTTGCCTCCGGACACAGCTTATATTCAGTCCTTAAAAAGAGTTTCAGCTGCTCTTCGTGATTATATCGAAGGAGATGAGCCTCGTGAGTTCTTATTAGATTCATTCATAACCCCACCTTTCACACCCGTTAAGAAAGCAAGTCCTGGTTTAATCTCAATTTCACCAAAATCCTTCTCGCCTGCACCAAATATCCAAACCGAACCCTGTCCATGCGTGAAAATATGTTATCTACGATCAGGAGGGAACCCAGCAGTTTCAGTAGAAGAGAGACCTGAATCGCCCGAAACAGGCAGAGTTGAAGCTTACTCTCCAATGCACCATTATGGGATGGACGGGCTTTTTGGAATGCAATCTTCACCGATGAATTCTTCGTCATTCTTCTCTTTTTCTCCTAACAATAGGCCAAACATCCCTCCACCTCAGCCTCAAAATTCTCAGTGGGATTTTTTCTGGAACCCATTTTCATCACTGGATTACTACGGTTATCCCACTCAAAATAGTCTTGATCAGAGAACCATGGATGATGAAGTTAGAGGACTAGGGCAGGTCAGAGAAGAAGAAGGGATCCCTGACTTGGAAGAAGTTGAAACCGAACAGGAGGAATGTGATCATGAGGAAAATGTACCACAAGAAAGGGATAAAGTTGATGTAAACTGCACAGAGAAAAAGTTAATGTTGAAGATGTTGATGAGGAGGAGGAGACAGATAGCGGAATTGAGATTGACCACGAAGCACAAATTCCATCACATAGTAGTGTGAGTATAGAGGTTTCACAATCTCAGACTGCTTGACAAGTTAAAACTAATAGCCAAGAAAGAGCTGTTGAGCTCCGGGAAGCTAAGGAAGAAACACCAGGCTTTACTGTATACATGAACAGAAGGCCAATGAGTATGGCAGAGGTTATCAAGGAATTAGATACTCAGTTCACAATTGTTTGCAATGCTGCCAATGAACTCTCAGATTTGCTTACTTGGTTTATGAATGCTTGTTAAGCAGTAGAAAATATTTTGGTTTTCGTATTTTCTTTGAACTTTCAGGTTATTATACAGTAAGTAATTTTTTGTTGCAGCCATGAAAATGTTGAAACCAGTAGCATTATTTCGCTCAGCTTCTTCTCGTTCAGCATTGTCCAGATTTTTAATGAATTCTTCACGCGCTAAAGATGAAGGTTATGGAAGCAGTAGTGATGTCTCAGAGGATCCCTGCATGTTTTGTGGTAGCCACCAATCAACATTGGACAGATTATATGCTTGGGGGAAGAAACTCTACGAGGAAGTCAAGGTATTACTTCTAAATAGCACCTACTTCTACTCAAAAATACTTTATCCGTCGAAGAGACTAATAAACAAAAAATCATGAAGAACTGATATGCACATGGTACGGATTGCATATGAAAAGAAACTGATGCAACTACGGAACCAAGATGTAAAAGGCGATGATCATTCCGCTGTAGAAAAAACAAGGGTAGCAATTAGAGATATGCATACTCGGATGAAGGTTTCAATACACACGGTTGAAGCTATTTCGAAGAGGATTGAAACCTTGAGGGATGAAGAATTGCAACCTCAACTCTCGGAATTGGTACAAGGGTATGCCATGGAGCTTTTATAAATAGTTTGCTCAAATATGTACCCCATGTTTCATGTAATTATTCTTCTGTATTAATCAATTGATTAAGTAAACCAGGTTAGCAAGGATTTGGAAAGTAATGGCACACTGTCATCGGTTGCAGAAATGAAGCCTAGATGAAGCCAAGCTTTTACTAGCAGGCACGCCGTCAAAATTGGAAGCTAAACGACAGTCTTCCATTTCAGCCGCTGATCCAAACTGGCTAGCACGTTCAGCAGCCAATCTTGAGAAAGATCTGAGGAACTGGAGAGCCTTGTTCCAGTCATGGATCACTTCTCAACGATACTATGTGCAAGCAATAACAGATTGGCTCCTCCGTTGCATGAGGGCCGATCCCGACACATCAAATTTTCCTTTGTCTGGCTCCAGTGGGACACCAGTGTTAGATGGACTAGATTTTTTTGCAGCTGGTATGGGGTCCCCCTACACTCAACAGCTTAGAGAGGATTCGCGCCGAGTTAGGGTAGGTTCAAGGAGATTCGGAGGTGGAACAGCAGAGGAGTTCAGCGGGGATATGGAAATTGTGGAGGCTGGTGAAGTTGAATAAGTAATGACTGCAGACAAGATGGCAGAAGTCGCGGTAAGAGTACTTTGTGCCGGAATGTCAGTTACAATGAGCTCACTGACAGTTTGCTTTCACGTCGGCTGAGGGATATGCTGAGCTTGTGAATCAATGGGACAGGGACAAGGCCAAGCCTGGAGCTGCTGCAATATTATGACTTTGTGATGTTCATATTTATGGGGTAGTTTAGTGACCGGTGTCAATATAATTATAAGAAATAATCTATAATATTTTGTCGCCGAAAAACAATACGAGGTCTTATTTTCGATTCTCTCCTCTACTATAAATCAATCATAAAAAGAAAATAATCAACAAAGGCTGTCAAACCTACTCAAACTCGGTCGCCCGTTGCTAGGGTTCAGCGAGGCACCAAAAGTTTAAAACCCTAATACGGGTGCTCGAACACCGACTAGAAGTCAAACAAATGCATCCTAGCAGCGCAATGGCCTGTGTCAAAATACGGGTTCCAGAATCCAGTGTATATGTAACTTCCACAGAATAAAAACGAAGCGCACGAGGGCGAAAAACCTGTAAGTATGAAATTGCATCACGGTTAAACCCTTCTCACCAATTCACATTGAATGAAATTTACAAAATTGTCAACAATGCTTCAAAAATCAAAATTCTAGGTTTCTAACTTGAACTTTCCAACAAATTATATCATGTATTTATAAAGGTGCTTATTTTTCCAAATTTCTCCACATCATACTACAAAATCGAAAGAACGGGATTACAGAAAATATCTCTTCGTCATCAGGCTGCTAATCCTGGCTGGTTTTTGTGTAAAAAATGCTGGTCATAAGAACACACCTATTCATAACCATCATCATCATCAACCTCGGCATCAGCCTCATCAACTCGGCTTAGAAGAGTGACGAAAAGTACAACTGAAACTAGCTGTGCTATTATAAAATATCTGGCCCTACTCTTAAAACTTTTCTCCTCCTTTGTCTTCTCCCTTTTGGGTTTGCTCTTGGGCTTAGAACCTGATAACAAAATAAAAGCATAAGAAATATTGCATTCGAGGAGCATTGCAAGCTAGGTGACCCTGATATAAACATCATAGATAGAACCAAAATGATTAAATAAAATTTCATTCGCATAAATGTCGTATATACAAAATGGTCAACATATATAACTTAACCTTTACCTCATACAACTGGAAAACTTACACATTGAACTTCACATGCAAAGAACTCTTGAAAAAAACTACAAACTACTCTTTACGATGATTTATATCACCCATGTCCCTATTAGTCAGCTCGTGTTAGTTATGTCAGAAAGCCGGAAGTATCACTTGATCTCAAATTACGAGCTGCAAAATGCAGCTTCCACTTCAACACAGGCCTAACATACAAATTGCACATATTCTAACTGTTAAAACACTCAAGTAAAATACTAAGTTTTCTAAAGCAAAATAAGGTGTCAGAAACTGCATGTGTGCAAGCCAAATCTACTCTCGAGTTTTAAGGATAACAACAGATTTCACTAAAGAACCAAAAATAGAGGAAACCGAACTGGTTTAATGAAGGCAATGAATCCCATTAAACTATAGAACTAAAAAGAATAAGATGCAGATATACAAGTCTTGAGTATAAAAGTATCTCACTCGAATTTGAAGGACCTCTTCTAGGAGCTGCTGATGAAGAGTTTGCATGAAAATTTGGAACTGAAGATGAAGAATCTGCTTCCATGAACTCCACCTTAAGCCTATCAGCATACTTAACAAGGTTTTCATGTTCTAAAAGCTTGCTCCGCAGTACCGATGTTTCCTAAAAACACAAAGTGTCAGTAATCTACTGTACTAGGGGCATAGATCATTTTCTGGCCAAAAATACAAGAAACTATATAATGCCACAAGGAAATCTGAAGGGCAAAGGGGAGATCAAGCATAATTCCAGTTGAGTGATGAACACAAAGGTACAAAATGGGAAGCTAATAAGAAAATCTGCGAAAGTGGTTCCTATACTTCACTAACTCAAAAGTTAAATCACGGGGTCAAATTTTGTGCAACAAACACTGGCATCTGAGAGAGTTCAGAACAAGTATCGTTCTTTAGTTGTTCAAATTTTTAACTTTGATAGAAATGTAGTCTTATGCCAACTGAAACTGGGTTTTGTGCACAAATCACTGACATCTCAGTGTAAGTTCAGATCAGTATCACTTCTTTTTGTTTTAATTTATCACTTTGGTGGAAACAGTAGTCTTCTGCAACTGGAACTGTCATTTATAACTGCAGCACCTCTTCCTAAGCACAAATTAAGTCAGAGTTCAAACCAGATGCAAAAGGGTATGTATCAAGCCAATTTTGATTGCTGAGAGCGCAAGTTGAAATCCAAGCTGCTCAGACCAAAATTTTAATCTCACTGGCCCATAAAAGAGCAATATTTTGTTGAAAAAGCTTTAAACATGCTTCTAAACAAAACTTCACCAAATAAAAAACAGGATTCTTTTTTCAAGAAGAAAAGGAGAAGAGAGTAGAAGAATTCTGCTTCCTATCGGAGTATGTTTATTCTTTGTACAGTCGATTACAATCCAGAAACCACCACGAAAAAGAGAAGTTCATAGAAGAAGTGACGGTGGAAGCTAGAAGCATAATCACTTCTATGGAAGTATAATGCTCTTAGAATTAACGCTAATAAGTTGAGCATTAGGATTTACACAAGGTTCTGTAAGCTCAGAGAAGTTTTAATGCTAAAAGTGGTTAATAAACTCGCAAAGAAAATGGTGCAGTCTTAATTTTCTAGGTCGGAGTACCATATTATAATTGGCAAGCACCTTCTATCTCTTTCATCTCTCATTCAAGCAAATAATTTTCTCTGAGTTCACGCAGAATAATAGTCTACAAGATAAGATCAAGATTCAAGTTGGAATCTCAACTTCTTAGTAGCTTCAAACTATGTAGTTGAGCTAATTCAACGTAAATGGTGTTTAATTGCTAATATAAACTTTTCTAATCTGTCTGCCTACAAATACAATGACTTACTGGTAATGCTTGAAGAATGATAAGTGCCTGCCCAAGAAAGACTGCATCCAAACTTGACGGCCTGCACAAAAGGAACAACACATGTAGATACACAATCAGCACGATAGTATCAGTTTGCCACTTTGCATGTAACAAAATATTAGTACTAAAGAAAGCAAGTTAAATAAAATCAAGCACCCCAGGATTTCAATGTAAAAGTAAAAAGGTACCTAGAATAGGATAGAAAATCACCTGTCTTCAAATAAAAATTTATGTTCCTCCAACCGACTTGACAGAGCTCCAAATGCAAGGCTAGCTCTCCTGTATGTCTGTCCATCAACTTTCCATATCAATAAAAGCCGCATAATTTATATAATAGTCAAGCAAGACAGCACTTGTTACTAAACACAAAGTAATATGATCAGTGAGAAGAAAGGAAGAACCTGTTCTTCTATTTTCTCAGCATTGTCATTAGTAATCCCAAGTTGCTGCTTTACAGTGTAAGATTTCTTATAATATAGAATCTTTCCAATTGGCCATGGGAGATCAGAATAATATATCTCTTTGGCAGAATTACCATCAGTTCCAACCCAAAGTTCATACGTAAGAGCATCAGAAACACAGGAGCTAATCATTGCCTTTGTAGATATCCATTCTGGTATTGAGTGAAATTCAGTGTCCAAATCAGCAATACGGTCTTCCATTAGTCTTTCGATAATGCCACCCTTCTCATTATTATAGGCCACATACTCGCCAGATTCAATATAAGGGATTTTATCTACACAAAAGCCACAAACAATACCATGGTTTTCATCTACTTCAAAGACATGCACACACTTACACGCCTACTCAAATGTAAATGTGAAACAATAGACCAACAGAAATGCGACCATAGTAACTAAAGCCATTATTATATCAATTCAAATATAATTAGCAGATGAAAAAACACACAGTTGTCTGTGCTAATAAAGGCACAAACACGGAGGCGGAGCTGTGGCACGATTGTCCAGTCAAACTAGATACACCTAACTATACAAAGAAGACCATTTAAATAGATACCAAACCCACAAATCCTATTTGTCTTTAGTAACATATCCCAACTGTACCGTTATAAATTTATACATAACAGAAACCATTCACAGAACCAACGATATATCCACAGTTCGAGAGGGACTTGCATGGCATGGGTACATAAATGCCATAGCAACCATGCCAATGATAGAATGTATGTGTAAGATTCTCTCCACATGTCATTGTATTATGGGCATAGAATGTTACGGTGGCGGTGTACTCATACCATGTAAGGTCTTCTTCCTTGACAATATATTACAAAACTAATTTGTATCATAAACTCTAAATTAGTAGCAGTTGGGAATTAAGAACACATTCAAGTAACAAATCCAAAACCAATATTCTATGAAACAGTCAACTCAATGCATATAAAATAAACCAAAATAATACCCAATCCAAAAATTTAGCAGCAAAGAAATTTCGGACCTCCTATACTGCCAAACCCTCATAAACCAACAATAAAATTCTGAAAAAAAAAATGAAAAATAAATTAAATATATACAGAGATGGAGAAAGATTTGATACCAGAGTCAGGGTAGGTGAGGTTGAAATCTAATCGGAAGGGAACGTTGGCAAGTTTGAGGTAGAAGTAGACGGGCAAGCATGAAGGGCAAGCAGTGGGCAAGCCGAAACAAGACTTCCTCGCGACGAGAGTGTAATCTTCCATAAAACTTGTAAAACCCAATTGGGGTTTTGCGTTTCCGAACTGAAATCCACAAGTAATTTAGGGTTTTTCTCAATGGCGGGTGTTGCAGTAGCTGAATAACTGCGAGAGAGAAAGAGTGAGGGTTTTGCCTGGGGTTTTGGAGGCAAATGGGTCCTGCAGCAAGAATGGGCCGTGTATCCGAGTCGAGGTCCAATTACCTAATGCCTGCCTAGGGCATTCAATATTTCTTTTAAGAATATATTTGTTGGTGTTGTAAAACTAACTATTTGTGGGAGACAGACGACTGGTTTGGGGTTGCTGGGTTTTTTTCAAAATTGTTTTCGCTGTGTTGTAAAAATAAACTGTAGATGTGTTTGGTATACTATAATGCAAAAAGTGCTTTTAGCAAAAAAAAAAAAAAAAAAGGGGATAGGATTGTTAATATGAAAGTTTTATTAATTGGTATTGTTCACTTACCTCCAATGAAAAAAAGGGCTTTTTTAAGAAGCATATGCAAAGCTGCTTCTACTTTCTACTATTTTGGACCCATGATTTAAAATAAATAAAAACACTTTTTTTCATTTACCAACATAATTAAGGCCCAAATTTTTTAAGAACCCGCTTTTAAAAAATTTTAAGCAACCCCAAACCAGCCTAGAGAGAATGAGATAAGGGTTTGAGAAATTAGTGTGTAATTTTTCATGTCTAATGCTTTATTTGTATTAATCATGATGGTTTTTTTCCTTACAAGAAATTCATATAGATGGATAAAAATAAATTAGAGATTTGCAGAGATGGAGAAAGATTTGATATCAGAGTCAAGTTAGCTGAGATTGAAATCTACTCGTAAGGAAACGTTGGAAAACTTGAAGTAAGATAGACAAGCAAGAAGGGGAAGTAGTGGGCAAGCTGAAACAAGACTTTATCGCGACGAGAGTGTAATCTTCCATAAAACCTGTAAAACCCACGTAAACAAGGAAATTCCTATGACCAATGATTACAAGAACACCTGTATAAAGTAAAGTTTGTATTCATGAAAATTTAGGGTTGCATTCTCTGAAATTCGTTCCTTATATTCGATCTCCGATGAGGTCTGTGTGTGGCTGGTCCAAGGGTCATAGAGACTTGATCTTGGTCAATGAACACCGCAAGAATTTGGATTGTGACGTGGGAGGAACCAGCACGTGTAGGCGATGCTTGGTGGTTCATAACAAAATTGGTGAAGGACTTTATAGTTTCTTCAAAGGTTTGGACTTGCTTTTTTCTCTCAAGTCATAGAGTTTGATTCAAGGGCGATGAACACTTGATCTTGAATTGGGTTAGAAGTTTCCTCAAGGGTAATCGAGGCTTGATTTTGAATAAATCAGGACCACAAGGAGTCACATTGTGACGTGGGAAGAACAGGCACGTGTAGACGGTGCTTGGTGGTTCATAACAAAATTGGTGAAGGACTTTATAGTTTCTTCAAAGGTTTGGACTTGCTTCTTTCTCTCAAGTCATAGAATTTGATTCAAAGGCGATGAACGCTTGACCTTGAATCGGGCTAGAAGTTTCTTCAAGGGTAATCGAGGCTTGATTTTGAACAAATCAGGACCACAAGGAGTTTGACGAGTAGTAGGGATCAACATGTGTTTGTTGTGCTTATTATCCTCCACGAGCTTAAAGAAGAACACGAGTATTTGGATGTTTGTGCATCTAAGAGATTTCTAGATGTTCGGGAGGGCTTTGGACTTGCTTCGTTTGTCTAAAGTCTCTGCTTATGAATGAGTGCCTAGTATTTATAGGCAAAGAATTGGGCTTGGTTTGGAAGACCAAATTTCAATCCCGTAATTTGTGGGATCAAATTTAAAATTTTGATTTAATTTAGACTAATTGATTTAATTTAGTCCTTAATTGAATCATAATCTTGGATTTAGGAAATTAAGGCCTCATTGATATAATTTGATCAAATTAGAGCTAATTTGTCCTTTTTGGACTTGATTTCATATGTTCGACGGAAGTCTCATATGTGGACATGTGTCTTTTTTTATTGCTCGATTTGTCATGTGCCACATGTATTTTGTAGGACCCATGAATTGGAATAGTCGTTTTTGACTAGTCAAGTGGTCAAACTTTGAATTATTAGCCGTTGAAGTTTTGATGTCTACAAATGCTCCCACTTTAAAGCGGGGTATAAACATGTGCGTGTCACAAGTAAAAAGTGTGGCTTGAAGTCACTTTTGTAATAGGTTGTCTTGCGCACATGCATGTTGCAATTGACATTTTCTTGGACATACTTGACCTTGGCAGAAGAAATTTCCTTTAATTGACATGTTGTTTCATGTATGATTTTAAGTGGACCCCACTTTTTTTTTTTGGTTGGGAACATTAACACGTGCCCTTTAAAGATTTGCACCAAATTAAGCTTCACAATGTTGGCTTTGATACAACCGGACTATCTCCCAATCATATATATTCACATGGTATAATCGCACATGGGAATGCATCTGTCAATCAAATCATAAAGTTGGACAAATTTGGTAATCTTATATGGTAAATGAGTTTGATATTCCATGCACATATTAGTAACTGATTTCTTAATTATGTAGCACTTCACATGCAAGCAATTGTTTTTGTTGCATTGGGTCAAAGAATTTTTACAATCAACTTAATTATTTTATACAATCTTTCCTCCAAGCCAAATGGGTAAAAGTATCCCATAATTGAGTTGATTATAAATTATTTTTCCGCATCCTTTATAAAGAGAGATTATGGTGAATTCTCCTTATGCACAAGCAATACTATTCATCTGAATGGCAATTAGTGTAGCCACTATTGCCTTGCATTTGCAAAGACAGTGAGAGATTTTAGCTTCTTGATTTTCTGCATCTCGTCCGCGAGTCTCATCACCACCTTCCAAACACATATTTGATGCCATAGATATACTTTGGTGTTAGCTTCATCAATGTTTACAAAGTTTCTATGAGCGTCGTTGATGTCTTCCTCTATGACCCTCATCAACGTTTACCGAACTCATGCTGTCATCATGGATTTCCTTCTTCCATAAGCGTCAACACTACTCACCGAGCACAATTCTATCAATGTCACATATGTTTGTCCCTTATAAGTTTCATCAACTATCAACAAATCATCCTTCCACTGATAATGTCATTTCCTCTATATGGTGTGCAAAGGCTAGTAAATACCAACATATCAATCAATAGAGATATCTTGCCTAATGCAGATGTGGAACTTCAGGTTTCAAAATTTCTACAAAGGTCTTATTTGCATCTAGTATATCGATGATTGTAAGTGTACTCAGAAACAACACTTTTTGGGTGTATTTCGACTAATGGACCAAAATACTGTCAGAACAATGCTCGATAGGTCATGAAATGGATGAGTTTTCCCAAGATCCATCATCTCATATTTCGTCTTCAGGTGTTAGGCAGTTTTCTCAAATTTTTCGAGAATCTTACTGAGATTCATGTCATCAACATGCACTGCAACTCTAGCAATTTCAGAATACTTCTTAGTTAACACGCAAAGGGCATAATTTACTCATATATCCCTGATTGATCAAGTAATCACTTAGAAGGGTGTACAACATGTACTCAGATTGTTTCAATCCGTAAAGTGACTCATATAAGTTGAGAAGGTGTTTTGGTCTAGAACTATTTGGATCAGTCCATGTAATTCTTTGAGAAATTACATGTAAACCTCTGTATCATGATCTTCATGGAAATATGCTATTACCACATTCATAAGCTGTAATGAATCATTAAGCGTTTGAGAGAAGTCTTGCAACATAAAATGTGCATTGCATCGCACTATTTCATTCATTCCATTACGCTTCTTTTCTCACTTCAAACACGAGAAGGTTACCTTGGCCGATGTAGGTACGATAGGTCCCAAACATACTTTGATAAGGAATCTAATTCAACATTAGTTGTCCCTTGACCAATCATTACTACTTTGTCACTATTACTGAACACAATTCCATAATGTTGTTTTTCATTTATGTTGGTAGCAACCATGTAAGTGAAATATCATCGATGATAATCTCATTCCAATTTTATCTCACCCAAACTAGTATATTGAACCAAGAACTTTAAGTCTCAAGATAATCTAGATTAATCTCATAAGATGAAATGGTTGAGACAATGATCGAGTAATGATTCATTTGTGACATTTTTTTTCTTCTAGGGAAGTGAATCCTATGAACTGTTTGATTAGTCAATTCTAGCCAAAGACAGATGATTGGCTAGCCGCCTTTTGTACCATATTGTCCATACAGGTGCGTCATGCGTTATCAGGGACGACAAACCATCCTTTAAAGGCGTACATCCATTCAGGGTGTGGCCCATTGGCTCCAAAATACGTATTGATCCATATTTATTAGGAGGGGATGCAAAGATGTTCCACTCTAGTAGCTTCATTCTTGACCATTGTGCTATCAGATATTCTTAAAACTCAACGACGTTCTTCCGCAATAGGGAGAATATAAGGCCTCTTTAATGGTAGTTTAGTACCATATATACAACAAAGAACAGTGTTAATACCCTTAATCAGGCTGGATAGACTTGAATTCGTTGTCAGAAGGGTGATTAGGTATAAAGTTAGTGTGCGTAGTAGCCTTTCATCCAGACAACCAACTTTCTCACATTTATACCTAATGACATGATAATTGAATTCGGTCACAAGTATATAAAAACATGATTCAATCAACTCATATTTGAGGACAATATCCATAACATTATCCAAAACTAAAACAATTCACCATACTTATATCCGGGAACTTAAGGAATTATTCACAAAGTTAACCAAATTTTGCTAGGGAGATTCAGCCATCATGGCCATTCCATGTCAAAATTTTTCTCTACCAAATGTGTTAGATAGAGCAAAATTAGTCTCACAAGTTGATTTCGGGAATGGTACTCCTCAACAACATTGGTAGGGACACAAATAGGTGCACGACCAATAATCTCTTCTATCAAATGGAAGTAGATTTTGCAGGGTTAAGGCTTGAGAATGTCTTTTATTTTTGAAGTTTTGGGTCTTAAGCGCCAAGCGATCACGCTTTACGAGCTTGATTCTACCATTATTTATGGGCTTGGATTTCTCACCCATGCCTCCACCCCTATGTGAATATCGGCTAATTGGGCTTCATGAAGCACTTAACATTTGCTTCCAGCTAGTGGGCACGCGCTTGATAAGATGTCATTAGGAAACTGTTGTGCTTTTAGTGAGTAATCAAATACGAGAATGATTTTGCATTAGTTTCAGGCAAAAGGTAAATTTCAGTAAGTCTTTTCTCAACTTTCCAAATAATACAAGTAATCAAGTTGGAAATGATGTGGTCAATCTCTTACAAACCAACATAAAACCACTATTGAAAAATACATGGGGATTCATAACATCATTTTATGTAAAAGACCCTGCAAATAAAAAAAGCTTATGCTTGGAATGAAAAAGTGCTTATGCTCAGAATGAAAAAGAAGCCAGTAAGTTGGAAAGCAAATACTATGTCCAAGGTAGATAGATTGACTTTGATTAAATCCAACCTCATGGGCATGCTAAATCACATTATGGCTCACCTTAAATGCCTCGAGATCCTTATCAAGACTATTAATAAAGAAAAAAGATTATTCCGCTCTCTCTCGAAAAAAAAAAAAAAAACAAACAAATTGAGTCCAGTAGATTTGGACAAAGTTTGTCAACCAAAGAGTGTTGGGTTTTGGGTATTAGGAAAAGTGAACACTTTAATAATGCTTTTCCCGCAAAGCTTGGTTGGAAAGTTCTTACTGATGATCATAACAGGTGGGTGCAAATTGCAAGGCAAAAATACTCAAGACAAGAAACCTTTTTTGAAACAAAGATTAAACAAAACACTTGTCTGCCCAAACTTGGTTGGAAAGCTCTTACTGATGATCATAGCTGGTTGGTGCAAATTGTAAGGAAAAAAAAATACTAAAGACAATGGAAACAAAAGTTAAACAAAACCATTCTACTGCATGAAAAGAAGTCCTCAACAATGCGAGAAGGGTTATTGAGGGTATGTGATGGACGGTGGGAAATGGTCAAAGTATATCTTTCTAGACCATAACTGGCTTTTTCCTTTTCCATCTTGTATAGGAAGACCAATTGAATAGTTTAGATTGAAATTTGAAAGTGAGTCATTTTATTTCTAATAAATGTTGGAACATGACTTTATTTTTACATTTTATGTGTGGATATTGTTAACAAAATTTGTAGTATCCCTCTGCTTATGATTGATAAGGATAACTCTATTTGCTAGGGTCTTAATGTTAGTGGGGTTTTCATAGTTAAGCCAACAACGTGGATACAAAATAGTATGACAAATAGTAACCCAAGGACGTCGCTTTTAAAGAAAATGTGGAAATTGAATATTCCGCACAAGGTTAAAGTTTTTAGCTGGCCTTTGATTCTTAATTGATTACAAATTGGAGAAAGATTACATAAACATATCAATACTATTTGTGCTAATTGCCCCATGTGTAATGTTGATGTTGAGAATCAGAATCATCTTTTCATTAATTGTTCTTTTGCTAAACAGGTTTAGAGCACTATTCCTGGATTAAATCCTACCGAAGCTAATAATCCCCCTGGTCTATTAGACTGGTTTAATACCCTTGGTAGCATTGATAATGATAATTTGTCCAATTTGAGTTTGGCTCTTCTAGTTTGCTAGCAAGTTTTGAGAGAAAGGAATCAAATAGTTTTACAAATGGAAAAGCAATGCCCAATAAGGTGTTTATGTTAGCTCCAAGCATGGGTGAAGATTATCTTAAAGCAAATAGTACTAGCAAGAAATCTGGGAAATTACAAAGAAACATTAAATGGAACCCTCCAGAAATGGGGATCCTCAAGATTAACTTTGATGGCTTTTTTGTGAACTCCAAGGCGACTGCTGTCTTTATCGACAAGGATGAAGAAGGTTCTCCAATTGTTGTTGGTGCTCGGTGCTTGGGGGCTTGGGGGGAATACAATTTTTATGGCTGAAGGAGTAGCTTTGAGAGTTGCATTTTGGATGGCTAAAAGCAGTGGCGGAGCCACATGGAGGCCAGGTTAGGCCTAGGCCTATCCTGAAATTTTACTAAGCCTTCTATTTTACCATACAAAAATTAATTCTTTTTTTGTTCTGTTTATATCAAACAAGGTCTATAAACCTTATAGGGTGAAGTGCTATTTAGTCCCTAACTATCACTTCAGTGAAAATTAGGTCCTTGAATTATTTTTTCGGTAAAATAAGTCCCTAAATTCATTTAAAAAAATGCTAATTTCATCCTTATTATTATGTTCAAAGCTATTTTATCCACTTTTTCATCAACTTGAGTGACTTGACATACTTTAGAGTGTAATACTGTTCTTTTCTCGCCTACAACCCTTAACATTTCATATAGGTTGCGAATCTAACATTTCATTTACCCTCCAAAGCTAACTCCATACACTATTCTTTATGTAAAATTATCAATATACCCTCCAATGTGTATCACATGCAACTAACGTGACTTAAATTGACGGAAATTTGAATATAGTAGCTTTGAATATAGTATCAGGGATGTAATTGGTAGATTTTTATAATTCAATGACTGATTTTTCTGAAAAAATAGTTTAAGGACCTAATTTTCACTTAGGTGATAATTTAGGAACTAAATTGGCAGTTCACCCAACCTTATAATTAGTCTTCTGTTTTACCATATAAAACATAATTTTAGTTTTGTTCAGTTCATATAACACAAAGTCTATGTAATTTAAAGGAAGATTCAATTATGTTGAAAGGAAAATCTCATGGTAATAGTTGAGTTATGAACTTAAAGCTCGTAAACAAGTTGTGTTCCTATGATATATTCATCTTAATACTAAATTTTAAAAAATCTAAAGCCCCATCACTCTTGTTTGATAAATTTTTCATGCCAATAAAAAAAACCCTTAAATATTTCTTCAATTGATTATATTGCTATATTTAGTTTAATTTCTTTTATATGTCTTAAAGGCCCATCCTGAGAGCGATTTCTGACTCAACCACTATCTAAAAGTAGAGTATTTAAGAGGGTTTGTAAGGGTGGATACTCAAAATTAGTGATTGATGCAGTCACGGGTACATGCAACGTTCTATGGCATTTAAAAACCGTTATTGACAGCATCAAATGGTTGGCAGCTTCCGTTGATGTCATTTATGGACTTATGGTTTTAGAGAGACAAATTTCCTAGCAAATACGATTACTAGTACGTGATTCCAGTTTAATATTTTTCATGTATGGGATAGATCGTTGCTTTCTTTAGCTAAAAAGCCTTCTTATTTGATTGTATGGGAATTAGATGTTGTTAGGACCCATCCCTGATTTTACAATATTTTAGTTCTAAAATAGTGAATTGATGAAAATGCCCCTAGAGGTGAGATTGTTGACTTTCGTTGACTGTTATGTTGTGACGCGTATGGGCTACTATTTTACCATATTCGTGTAGTACTTGCTACTACAAATGCGTGGGCGCAATCGGAATCGAAATTGGAGTTATGGTTAAAATCTTACGAAACACCGAATACCGAAGACAAATTGGTAATTTCATTTTGGAGAGATATTTTGTTTTGTGAGCCACGTGGGGCCCATACCCTACTTCTGCCTTGTCGCGTGTCCCCTCCCTCCAGAAATTTTGGATTCTCTCTCTATCTCTCTATCTCTCTATCCTCCCTCTTTAACCCTTTCATCTCTCTCATCTTTCTCCCTCTCTTCCCTTAAACTTTCTCTCATACTTCCTTCTCAATTTCCTTCGTAACCGAGCCTCAAGAGGTTGACTAATCACCAGATCACCACCTCAAGTTCCTTTCACCCTTCCCTGTCAACCCTGTAGCAACGCAGACGAGGCGGAGCCGCCATTTTCTTCGTGAGTTAACTTGGAACCTAATGAAACCGAGGTGAGCTTGACTTGAATAGGATTTATCTCTGTTTCTAGTGACATTTCTCATTATCTGGGTGGTTTTTTAGCTGAAAATCGAGGGTTTTAACCCTACTTGTGTCTGTCTTTCTTCTCCCCAGTTTTCAGGCGAAGGACCTGCGAGTTACAAGCATTTTTCGACCATTTTCCGACCATGGTGGGGAACCAAAATGGTATAATTCGAATCCTTACTCACCTAGCTTCATTTTGGTATGTAAGTGGCGAGTTTTGGTTGAGATTCGAAGCTAAATGGAGTCGACGAAGTTCCAAAATTCTCAAAAATCGATCATCTCTTCGTTGCGTCTAGTGGGTGCAACTCGCGAGCCCAAACGAGTTGACTTGACCTAGATAAAAAAAAAATCCAAAACTTGGATTTAAACGCAGGATTCGACTTGGCCCAATTCCAAAATGGATCTAGAATATTCCTAAAATATTCCTGGTGTTGACTTTTTCAAAATTTTCTCGAAAATCCTTATAAGCTAATTTCGATGGCTCGAGTTCCTTTTTGACATTCATTTAATGAAATTCTGAAGTTTTAACGTAGTTGACCGGCTTGATGTCTCAATTGACTTTTTGGTTGATTGTTGATTTTTCGTGGACTTTTTATGAAAATTGCTCGGGACCATTCTTAGCGTATTTCGACGTCCTGATTCCAAATCTGTACTTTGTTTCCTAAATTTAATTGTTTTAGTTAAGTTTTACTAATGGGTCCCGATATTATACTTAGGTGGGATTATTATCAGACTCTGGCTTTCCTAGCTCGAACGAATGTGACATCGCAAGTAATTGTGAGTGGGTCTTTGCTTTTAAATATTATATATTTATTTGGTTCCCACTTATATATTTGATAAAGAATTTTCTACATTCCGCCTAGATTAGATTAACGTTTATAAGAATTAGTACATAGACGTAATTTATGAAATTATGCTATGTCATACAGGACGCACATGTATGCATATTATTATGGATGCTTTAATTGTATTTATGGTCATGAATAGTATTTCATTGATTAGAATTATCAAATTATCGATCTACCGTTACATGATTATATTTACGTTATCTGTTCATCATGTGCTGCACTGGTGTTAGTACTCGCCGGGGCCAGGGCTAGTCTTCATGTGTATGTTCACATCACACCGTACGCTCACTTTGGATCCATTGTAGATGCCAGTCTTGTCCTAGATTGCTATAGGCAATTATGACTCGTATGTGACACGCTTAGCGCCAGTCTTCAAGTGATTGTAGTACTAAAGCGTAAATCATTATTCCACCAAGTCCTGTTCATTTCAGAATATATCTGCATGAGCTCGTGTGTCAGCATATGTTGATGAGCACCCGATATTATATGTTCGTTTACGCAAGATAGTGTGATTATTGGATGTTATATGTTTTATATGTGAAATATTGTAACTTACCGTATTTCTGCAAGAGCTTGTGTTAGAATATGTTTTATATGTTTTACATGTTTTATTGGATGTTCATGTCAGAATATCTCTGCATGAGCTTGTGTGTCAACATATGTTGTTGAACACTCGATATTATATGTTCATTTACGCGAGATAGTGTGATTATCGGATGTTATATATTTTATATGTGAAATACTGTGACTTACCATATTTCTGAAGTTTTACAATTTAAAGTAAGTGTTTTCACGCTATATGTAGAATATATATTTGGAAACTATACTCGTTTTATGATGAGGGGTTATAAGTTTTTGAAAAAGGTGTTACAAAGCTTTCTTTTTAGGCCCACTCACCCTTATTTTTCGTCCCTCCAGGTTTTAGTGGCAGAGTTTTTGTGTTGACGAGGATTCTTGGCAAATATTGGAATAGGAGATTACATTCGATAGTATAATTCTCATTCTACTTTTATTGTACTTTACTTATGCTCTAACATCACGTGTTAAATGGGTTCATTCTCGCTCACATGCACACTCTTGCACTTAGGCACTTTTAGGTTTAAATTTATTCACATTTTCCACCTCACTACACTTTATGGCTTCGTCAAGTTTCGAGTGTCGACCAACACGGCTCGATTCAGAGTCGAGGTGTACATTCCGGATCGAGGTGTGTCATTTGTGATCACGGTCATTATATTTAATGAATTGTCTTTTTCGATGAAAAAGTACATATATTCTTAATAATCTTTTTTAGTAAAGAGATACCATTAGGCCATCTCCAACCGAAGGTGCTATGCGTAGCCCTCGTCCAGATTATAATTATTTTTCAATAAACAGTGCCAGACCATATTTATATACTATCTCCAATCGAAGGGGCTATTTTTAGCCCCCTCAATAATTTATTATTTTAATTTTGTTCTTTAATTTTATTGGTTAATTGAATTAAACTACTATATTAAAATAAGGTTTTTGAACATATTTTGAGTGTCACTTGTCGCTAAATGAATAACCCTCTAGATTTCTTATCTTTATATAATCTCGATAATATTTTGGATGGGATTTTGAGTGACATGTGTCGCTAAAGTGCCACGTCAAGATGTAATTGGTTATGCAAATTTCAGATAGGATTCTTATCTACGTGACACTCCTTATCTTCAGCTTCCTATGACACACCCCGAACAAAATCAAGGCGTGCTGGCCGTCACGTGAAGGTGACGTAGCCATGTGCACGGTGCGGAAGCAATAATAATATAAGAAATGCGAATAATTAAAAACCAAACTAACTAGCGCACTAGATAAGTTAAGGTGCAAAACGAAATAAGTGTGAATTCACAATCAGGGCATAAGTAGCCTAAGTGCAGTCCAGCAGCACAAATACTAATTATACAACACCAAAGGTAATCCTACAATGGTGATAATCTGTCAGAGTTGCCATGGATTCTTTGCAAGCCACCAAAGGCACTTCTAACTAGAACCTGGAGGGGCGCAAAACAGAAAGTGTGAGTGGGAAAAAACAAAGTTTTTCAAAACCATTTCATTTATCAAAGATTGTAACCCCTCGCCGTAAAACCTGTATAATTTCCCAGAAAATAGAATACATATCTATACCACAACCATGCTCAGAATAGCAAAATTCACAAATATGCCATGTCGAATACCTCAGCAATAAAATATGTAAGTCAAGTGATATAAATCAATGCAAATGATCTGTCAGCCGAAGTCACCTAACGCGACCTCTACGACTGAATCTAGAGCTCATCCATCTAGCCAGAGTCACCTAACATGACCTGTATGGCTCAAATCCACATCTCAACAAATATACCTGCACATGAGTAGGAAACCTAAAGTGGTCTGTACGACAGGACTGGGTGTAAATAAATACGCTCAAGTGTTACAATCACGTGAAGACTGTGCGAATAATCGTGGGTCACCTATGAGTCGGAACCACCTATAGTGGTCTGTACGATAGGACTGTGCGCCTAACTTGGATCCAAGGTGAGCGTATGGTGCGGGAGGTGAACATCACATGAATGACTGTGCCCTAACTGTGGGCGGGAGCACTAACACCGGGGTGCAGGTTTATGAGCTTTCAACACATCTCACATAATCATCAATTCACATAAAGTCTACAACTCACCTGGTACTTACCTGAGCGTCCACCGTGTCAAATCACAATATGCACATATCATACAAATTTATAGTCTAAGCATAAATCAATAGGCATGGCATTTCAATTATAATTTCAGTTAAATCAATTTTCTGGGAAAAATCTCAAGTATGTAGGTATATACGAAAAACCAAAGCCCCACTCACTGGTATGTGGAAGGGTCGTAGCCCCCAAGCCTCGATTGACTGCGCTCGTCCTGAGGATATGTCTCACCTATATGCGAAACAACTATATAAACGTTAATTTAAAGCACATAAACGAAACTAGCTAATAACTTCTCATACAATGCTCAAATGGGGTGTTTGAATATACCACTATGATTTACACAACCTTAGGAACATCCCCATAATTTTAGAAAAAATTTTCGATCCCCCACGCCCCCCCACACGCGGCCACGTGCGTGGCACGCCTAACGGAAAAGTTAACGCCGTAAGGAATATTCCGTTAAAACTAACCTGATGTCGTTAGCTGCCATTAGGAATATTCCGTCAACTTTGACGGAATATTCTCTTTTCTTCTTCGCTGAACCACCGGCCGCCATCGCCGTCACTGGAAAGTGGAAAAATATTCAAAGATTCATATCTCACTCGATTTTCAACCAACATTCATGAAATTTTCACCAAAATGAAGCTTAGGATGAGAAGAACACATTCCTACCAATTTCAACCCCTAAAATCCTCGGAAACTTGCTAGAGAAACCTCGATAATCCAGCCAAAATTTCAAACTCGCCAACTCGACTTCTCAACGTCCAAAACACCTCGTTTTTCTTTTCCGAGCTTCGTGAGATGTTCTAAAGCTTCCTATAAGCTTAGAATCTTCCAAAAACTTCATATTTATGTGTGCATGAACAGTACCTCAAATCGGAGGTTATGGTTCTCAGGTTTTCCGACGGCTTCACGTCCTAAAAATGGTATAGATGAGATCGTATGGTTACAAGGAATACAAACATGACATCAAAAACCTCGATCCGTGAAGAAAAATGGTTGATGTGGGTGATGTCCGTACGACTTGTATAGAAATGCAAAAAAATTCGAGAGGGAGGAGAGAGAGTCAACATGAGTGAAAGAAAGGGTGTGAGTGTGTGGTCCAAATTTGGGCATCCAATCACAACAAACAAAACCACACAACCACACAAAACGTCCAAGGGCAATTTCATCTTTTCACACTTGCAATAAAAATAACTACCCCTTTAAGAAAATTTCGTCCCCGAAATTATACAACAACAACAAACAAACCACTAGTAATCATAAAATAGGCGTGGATACAAATCTCTCATCTGGTCCTCCCTAAGTAGCCTCTTCCACTGAGTGATTCCTCCACAAAACTTTCACTAAACGCACTGTCTTATTTCTTAGATTCTTATCTTTAGTCACTGGCTCCTCATCATAAGTCAAATCTGGATTAATTTCCAAAGGTTGAGGAGGTATCGCATGCGATGGATTTGAAACATAATGATGAAGCATGGAAACATGGAACACATCATGCACTTTAGACAACTTTGGAGGCAACTCAAGCCTGTAAGCAAGTTCACCGACTTTCTCGGTGATCATATATAGTCTGATGTACCTAGGACTTAGCTTACCTTTCCTTCCAAACCATACCACACCTCTCCACGATGAAAGCTTTAAAAATACCCAATCACCCACTTTATACACTCTGTCAGTGGCATGTTTATCTGCTAAGCTCTTCTATCTATCCAGGGCCGCTTTCAGGTTAGACTTAATCACCTGAATATTCTGAGTAGTCTCCTCCACTATCTCAAGGCCCTCTAAAACTCTCGCCTACCTCTGACCAACACAAAAGTGTACGACAAAACCTGCCATAAAGTGCTTCAAATGGTGTCATACCAATACTTGAATGAAAACTATTGTTATAGGCAAATTCCATCAAATCCAACCACTTATGCCAAGCGTCACCAAACTATAAAGCTGAAGATCTCAACATATCCTCTAATGTCTGAATAGTCCTATCTGATTGTCTATTTGTCTGAGGATGATATGTCGTACTGTAAAGTAATCTCAAACCAAGAGCTTCCTGGAATGCTACCCAGAACTTAGAAGTAAATCTAAGATCACGATATGCGACAATACTAACTGGAACTCCATGATACTTCACAATCTTCGATATAAATAATTCAGCTAATGAGCTTAAAGAATACTTTTCCCTTATTGGAATAAAATGTGTTGACTTAGTAAGCCGATCAACTATCACCCAAATGCTGTCATAACCATTATGTGTACGAGGAAGCTTGTACAAAAAGTCCATAGTAATGTTTTCCCATTTCCACTGTGGAATGGGAAGTGGCTGCATCAATCCAAATGGCTTTTATCTTTCAACTTTAACCTGCTGACAAATGGCATACCTACTCACATACTCAGCAATTTCTCTTTTCATACCTGGCCAATAATAAAATGATCGAATGGTATGATACATTTTAGTACCTCCAGGATGCATTACATAAGCCGAACAGTGTGCTTCATCCAAATTTTCTTTCTTTAATTCTTCATTATTTGGCATGTACATTCTGTTCTCCTGCATAAGCATGCCATCAGTCTCTCGAACTCTAAGATCTTTCTTTTTCCCCTCACTTCTTACTTCAATTAACTCCTAGATTTCTTCATCAATCAGCTGAGCCTCGAGCACACGATCAATTAAAATTGGTCTAACTTGGAAATTAGCAAGTAAAGCTTCTTCTCGAGCTTCCACCCCTAACTTCACTCCAATGGACCTCAAATCAGCGAGAAGAGGAATATGACAAGCATATAAAGCGTTAAGTCTAACTGGAGTCTTCCTACTAAGTGCATCAGCTACCACATTTGCACGACCAGGGTAATACTCAATCGTGCAATCATAATCACTTAGCAACTCAATCCACCTCCATTGCCAAAGATTAAGATCCTTTTGAGTAAAAAGATATTGAAGACTTTTATGATCCGTATAAATCTTACATTTTTCACCATAAAGATAATGTCTCCAAATCTTCAAAGCAAAGATAATGGCTGCTAATTCCAGATCATGAGTAGGGTAATTGATCTCATGAGGCTTTAATTGTCGTGAAGCATAAGCAATCACTCTACCATGCTGCATCAACACACATCCCAAACCATTCAAGGAAGCGTCACTATAGATCTCGAAATTACCGCTATCATCTGGAAGCACCAAAACAAGTGCATGAGTGACACAATACTTTAATTGATGGAAGCTCCGCTCACAATTATTATCCCACTCAAATTTAACATCCTTCCTAGTTAGCCTCGTCAGCTATAAAGCAATAACTGAAAAATCTTTAACAAACCGTCGATAATAACCTGCTAGACCACGGAAACTCTGTACCTCCATGACGGTTCGTGGTTGCTCCCAATTCTTAACGGCTGCTACCTTTTGAGGATCCACTAAAATACCTTGGGCGGATATAACATGTCCCAAAAATGCCACTTGATCTAACCAAAATTGGCATTTGCTAAACTTAGAATACGATTGGTGTTCCCTCAATCTCTTTAACACCAAAGTGAGATGTCAAACATACTCTGATTTAGACATAGAGTATACCAGAATATCGTCAATAAAGACAATGACAAACTTGTCTAAATATGGTTGGATACTTGATTCATTAAATCCATAAAAGCTGCAGGTGCATTAGTTGACCCGAATGGCATCACAAGAAACTCATAATGACCATATCGAGTCCTAAAAGCCGTTTTAGGAACATCCTCACTTTTGATCTTCAACTGGTAAAAACTAGACCTCAAATCAATCTTAGAAAATAAGCAGGCGCTTCGAAGCTGATCAAATAAATCATTTATACGCAGCAATGGATAACGATTTTTAATTGTTACCCGATTCAATTCCCTATAATCAATGCATAGCCTTAAAGTCCCGTCTTTTTTCCTCACAAATAACACTGGAGCTCCCCAGGGTGAAGTACTAGGCTGAATAAAACCTTTATCAACTAATTCCTGCAGTAGGAGCCATTCGATAAGGAGTCAAAGATATAGGATCCATACCTGGAAGCAAATCAATAGTGAATTCCACATCTCGGTCTGGCGGTAATCCAGTAAATCATTAGGGAATACTTCAGGAAAATGCCTGACTAGTTTCACATCCTCCACACTACTAGGAGCAACATCATTCAACACCACATGAGCTAAATATCCCTGACAACCTTTTGATAATAACCTTTTGCTCTCACAGCGGAAATAACGACATGCCTCACCCAACTATGCTCACCCACAAAAGTAACCACAGGTAATCCAGGACGATGGAAAGTAATTGTTTTTTTGTAGCAATCTATATTGGCACGATTATAATGCAACCAATCTGTGCCCAATATCACATCAAAATCAACAATATTTAACGGGATAAGGTTAGCTGGCATAACTATATCCTCCACCATCATTGGACATCTTGGATATATACAATCAACATAACATCTCTCCCCTCTAGGCATAGCAAACTCTAAATCATACCCTAGAGGTGTAGGATGAGGTTGCGTCACTTGAGAAAATGTATGAGAAATGACAGAATGTGTAGCACCATAATCAATTAATACTCTAGCAAAGTGACTAAGAATTTTTAACGTACCTATGATCAAGTCTGGATAATTCTACGCATCCTGCAGAGAGATATTGTTAACACGTCCCTGGGCTTATTGTCGTCCCCCACGACCTCTATTAGCTTGATTATTTCGCCCATGTACACCACTGCCCTAACTTGGCTGACCAGGTCGCCTCGAAGATCCTGCACCACTGGAAGCAATCTCTTATTGTTGGGGCTGTCCTCCCTGATACCACTGAGATCCACTAGCTGGAATAGGAGGATACGGCGTATAACCTCCTATTTACTGAGGATACCCACTCTGATTATAAGGATCTTGGGAATACGGATACTGCCTTGAAGCATAAAGAACGGCGTCACCCTGATAATGGTAAGCACCACTACGACCCATTTGACCATAACTACCAGACCTTGGAACTTGCTGGATCGGCGCTGGTGGTGGTAAGGAAGGCTGCTAAGGCCTCTGCTGATTCTGAGGACAATTTATAGCTCTATGTCCCATCTGCCCACAAGTAAAACATATTGCTGCCTTACCTACACTCTCCAAAATGTCTATTGTTACATCTGCGGCACAACAGAGCCCTTCCTTACTAGCATCTCTCAGTCTTTGGAATCTAGGACCCCCAGAAAATCTACCACCTCTTCCCTGACCAGTGGCACTAAAACCCTCACTCGAAGAACTGGAACTAGCTTCACTTCGCTTAAAGCTCAAAGTATTGCGAGGTCCTTGAGATGATTGACCTTTACCTTTATCATCTTTCTTTTGATTGCCGTCATTTTCTTCTTCCTCACTCTCACAAGGCATATTTTCTTAATCCTCAATCCTCAACAAAATCTCATAGAACTCCTGGTAAGAAGCACAAGGAGTAGTGGTTGCCATAAAACGCCACTTATTCTTAGTACCTAATCTGAAATGACGGAGCATCTCAACCGAATTAGCAGCGACATCCGGATGATAACAAGACAAGTCAGTGAATCTCCTATAATACTCATTCGCTATCATCTTCCTCTGTCTCAATTGAGTAAATTCTTGCTTCTTGCAATCAATATACTCAGGGGAAAAAACCTTTTCTGAAACAACTGTTTAAACATTTCCCAGTCAGCAATTTCCTCTGGGGTCAAATTATAAGCCTTATGTTCCCACCAGGATGCTGGTTCTTGACCTAAGAACCATGTAGTTGTCTCAACCCACCTTTCAAAAGGAAGATTCCTTTGGCTTTGCATCATTTGGAAAGTCTTTTCAAGATGCTCGAGCCACCGCTCTGGCCCTTCATGTCCTTCATGACCCCAAACTTATCCAACTTTAAGTTATACATAGTCTCTAAGGGAGTCTTCTGAGGAGGGCAAAGCGAAGACTGAATAGCATGAGCTATGGCTTCCCCCAACTTAGCTACATTGGGGAAACTAGGTTCAGCTGAACTATGTGGCTCTCTACGAGGCGGTATAGTTCTGATAGAAGACACCAAAATAATTAGAATATTCACCAAATATGCAGGACTGCCAAACCTAGGCTTTAATACCAAACTAACATACCCAGACTGAAATCAAGGCATGCTAGCCGTCACGTGAAGGTGACGTAGCCATGTGCACGGTGTGGAAGCAATAATAATATAAGAAATGCGAATAATTAAAAACCAAACTAACTAAAGCACAAGATAAGTTAAGGTGCAAGATGAAATAAGTGTGAATTCATAATAAGAGCATAAGTAGCCTAAGTGTAGTCCAGCAGGACGAATACTAATTATACAACACCAAAGGTAATCCTACAATGGTGATAATTTGTCAGAGTTGTCGTGGATTCCTCGCAAGCCACTAAAAGCACTCCTAACTAGAACATGGAAGGGCGCAAAACAAAAAGTGTGAGTGGGCAAAAACAAAGCTTTTCAAAACCATTTCATTTATCAAAGATTGTATAATTTCCCAGAAAATAGAATACATATATATACCACAACCATGCTTAGAATAGCAAAATTCATAAATATGCCACGAATATCTCAGCAATAAAATATGTAAGTCAGGTGATATAAATCAATGCAAATGATCTATCAGCCAGAGTCACCTAACGTGACCTGTACGGCTCAAATCCACATCTCAACAAATATACCTGCACATGAGTCGAAACTACCTAAAGTGGTTTGTACGACAAGACTGGGTGTAAATAAATACGCTTCAGTGTTACAATCACGTGAAGACGGTGCGAATAATCGCAGGTCACCTATGAGTCGGAACCACCTATAGTGGTCTGTACGATAGGATTGTGCACCTAACTTGGATCCAAGGTGAGCGTATGGTGCGGGAGGTGAACATCACATAAAGGACTGTGCCCTAACTGTGGGCGGGAGCACTAACACCGGGGTGCAGGTTTATGAGCTTTCAACACATCTCACATAATCATCAATTCACATAAAATCTACAACTCACCTGGTACTTACCTGAGCGTCCACCGTGTCAAATCACAATATGCACATATCATACAAATTTATAGTCTAAGCATAAATCAATAGGCATGGCATTTCAATTATAATTTCAGTTAAATCAATTTTCTGGGAAAAATCTCAAGTATGTAGGTATATACGGAAAACCAAAAGCCCACTCACTGGTATATGGAAGGGTTGTAGCCCCCAAGCCTCGATTGACTGCGCTCGCCCTGAGGATATGTCTCACCTATATGCGAAATAAGTTTATAAACGTTAATTTAAAGCATATAAACGAAACTAGCTAATAAATTCTCATACAATGCTCAAATGGGGTGTTTGAATATACCACTATGATCTACATAACCTTAGGAACATCCCCATAATTTTATAAAAATTTTCCGATCACCCACGTGCCGGCCAAGGCACGACCAGACACTCCCCCACACGCGACCACGTGCGTGGCACGCCTAATGGAAAAGTTAACGCCGTAAGGAATATTCTGTTAAAACTAAAGTGATGCCGTTAGCTGCCGTTAGGAATATTTCATCAACTTTGACGGAATATTCTCTTTTCTTCTCCTGTGAACCATCGACCGCCATCGCCGTCATTGGAAACTGGAAAAATATTCAAAGCTTCATATCTCACTCGATTTTCAACCAACATTCATGAAATTTTCACCAAAATGAAGCTTAGGATGAGAAGAACACATTCTTACAAATTTCAAGCCCTAAAATCCCTGGAAACTCGCCGGAGAACCCTTGATAATCCGACCAAAATTTCAAACTCGCCAACTTGACTTCCCGACGTCCAAAACACCTCGTTTTTCTTCTTCGAGCTTCGTGAGAGTGTTCTAAAGCTTCCTATAAGCTTAGAATCTTCCAAAAACTTCACATTTACGTGCGCATGAACAATACCTCAAATCGGAGGTTATGGTTCTCGAGTTTTCCGACAGCTTCACGTCCTAAAAATAGTATAGATGAGATCGTATGGTTACAAGGAATATGAATATGACATCAAAAACCTGGATCCGTGAAGAAAAATGGCTGATTTAGGTGATGTCCATATGACTTGTATGGAAATGCAGAAAAATCCGAAAGGGAGGAGAGAGAGAGTTAACGGGAGTGAAAGAGAGGGTGTGAGTGTGTGGTCCAAATTTGGGCATCCAATCACAACAAACAAAACCACACAACAACACAAAACGTCCAAGGGCAATTTCATCTTTTCACACCTGCGACAAAAATAATTCGGGACGGGTTGTCACATCCTATGTTAATAAGTTGGGTGAAGTGCTGATTTAATCACTGAACTATCACCTTAGTGAAAATTAGGTCCCTTAATTATTTTTTCGGTAAAATAAGTCTCTACATCATTAAAAATTGCTAATTTCATCCCTATTATTATTTTCAAAGCTCTTTTATCCAATTTTTCGTCAACTTAAGTCACTTGACACACTTTAGAGTATAATATTGTCATTTTTTGCGTATAAGCCTTTAACATTTCATATAAGTTGCGAATCTAATGTCTAATTTATCCTCCAAACACTTCTTTTTATGAAAAATTACCAATCTACCCTCCAATCTGTATCACCTGCATGTTCTAAAAGACGCTAGGTGCTAGTCGAGCGGTGGGCTAGGGCCTAACGCCTAGGCTGAGTCTAGGCAGACTAGGACGTTTAAGGTAATTTATTATATATAAAATAAATAAGTGCACACTTATAATTAGAAAATAATATATTTCGTATAAGAGTGAGGTTATAACATTATACTAAAAACCATATATAACTCATCTAAGAAATATAGAACTAAAAAGAATATATGTTACATGTGACATCCCACATCGCCTAGGGGAGTGATCCTTAAATGTATATTCTTATCCCTACCTAGCACGAGGCCTTTTGGGAGCTCACTGGCTTCGGGTTCCATTGGAACTCCGAAGTTAAGCGAGTAGTGCGCGAGAGCACTCCCATGATGGGTGACCCACTGGGAAGTTGCTCGTGAGTTCCCAAAAACAAAACCGTGAGGGAATGGTAAGCCCAAAGTGGACAATATCGTGCTATGGTGGTGGAGCGGGCCCGGGAAGTGATTCGTCCCGGGCCGAGATGTGACAAATTGGTATCAGAGCTTAACCCTGGTCGCGTGTGTGCCGACAAAGACGTCGGGCCCCTAAGGGGGGTGGATTGTGACATCCCACATCGCCCAGGGGAGTGATCCTAAAATGTATATTCTCATCCCTACCTAGTACGAGGCCTTTTGGGATCTCACTGGCTTCGGGTTCCGTTGGAACTCCGAAGTTAAGCGAGTAGCGCGCGAGAGCACTCCCATGATGGGTGACCCACTGGGAAGTTGCTTGTGAGTTCCCAAAAACAAAACCGTGAGGGAATGGTAAGCCCAAAGCAGACAATATCGTGCTACGGTGGTGGAGCGGGCCTAGTAAGTGATCCGCCCCGGGTCAGGATGTGACAAATTGGTATTAGAGTCTAACCCTGGTCGCGTACGTGCCGGCGAGGACGTCGGGCCCCTAAGGGGGGGTGGATTGTAACATCCCACATCGCCCAGGGGAGTGATCCTTAAATGTATATTCTCATCCCTACCTAGCACGAGGCCTTTTGGGAGCTCATTGGCTTCGGGTTCCATCGGAACTCCGAAGTTAAGCGAGTAGCAGGCGAGAGCACTCCCATGATGGGTGACCCACTGGGAAGTTGCTCGTGAGTTCCCAAAAATAAAACCGTGAGGAAATGGTAAGCCTAAAACGGACAATATCGTGCTACGGTGGTGGAGCGGGCCCGGGAAGTAAATATTATGACATTACATATATTTAATTACAAAATATAGTACGTACTAAATATTATGAGTTTTTGAATAATTTTTATTAACAGTTCTGTTTTATGTGGATTTTGTGGTATTAGGATTATAGGAATAATTTTATTTTTTAATTTTTTCTTGTAATTATAAAATAATAGGATTCTAGGAATTAAGGAATGCCACATAAACACCAAACAGGCTTATCGTTTGGTGTTTTTCCCCAAACATGCTTCACTTTACTAACTACCCAAACGACGTCGTCTCTTAGAAAAAAAATGAAGGAGTTCAGAGGCTTCTTCTTCCTCGCGAAGGTCTGTAACTCAGCCTGTTAATAGCGGTTTAGCTTTGATTTTTCTATTGTTGCAAAATTTAAACTAACTAAAATTAGTCCAACTTAGTTCCAAATGTTATGCTCGCAAGCGTACCAATCATTCGATAGTATAGAAAGCAAGCACTTAATATTGTCCCACAAAAATTAATCTAATTCTAAACAACTAACTTAAATCCAATTGCAACGTAGTGAAATTTAATAAAGATTAATAAACAATGATGGTTTTGAGAGTTGATACTAAAAGTAAAACAAAACAAATGAAAACAAGAACGTGTGATCACAATGTAAAAAGTGGTAGCCAAGAAAACAAGTTGTAATTCAATCGAGTAAAACACTAGAGCGTCTAACTCACCATAACCAATCCTACTTATTTCCTACAACAAATTATTAACAAGTACTCAATCTCATTGATAGTCAAATTTTCCTCATTCATGTAAAATCTATGGCATCTAAACTATTACGTATATTCTACTATGCAACCATCCATGGCATCTGGATTAGTTTAACATAGTGAAACTCATTACGATCAATGGAAATTTATATAAAGACTACACAAATCCTAGAGTATGGCATCTACTACTAGCTAATTTATGGTATCTATTTGCAAGAAGCTATCACTCAAGTTGAAAACATGGCATCTACACAACTTGCATCACATTTACTAAGTAAAAGTCAAGATGGTAGCTAATCACCAAGACTAAAACCAAGCATATAAGCACAGCAAACGATACTCAATGAAAATTGAAAACTTGAAAATAATTCAATTCAGAATTTAAGCATTCATAGTCATGGCTACATCGTAACCCTAGCTAAGGAAAATTAGTTCAGAAACATAATCGAAAATATTATTGAATTCATAAAATTAAAAGAAAACTAAGTTTTTTATTTTTTATTTTTTTTATTTCCTATTGGAAACAATTGAAAATACCGTAAGTGAATTCAAGGTTGATTATCTTTACTGCAGTTGAGGAAGATTAGACTTGTAGTTATTGGTATTGGAAAACAATATTATACTAGTTTTACTTTTGCATACATTTTTTTTAGTATTTTTTTTAGTTTTGCAGGAGGTGGAATGTAATATGGTGGTATGGGGATTGGAAGAGGTGCAGCAGGTGCTTGAACTTCACCTACCTCTTTAATCCTTAACATTTTTGGCCTTCCAGGTTACTTCTTGTACAGAGGGGACTAATTGCAAGCAAACCATTCTTCTTCCATTGATCCATGGATGGAACTGGATGAACAATGGGATCATATGATTTCAAGTAAGTCTCCTGCTTATAGCAATCATGGCATAGTAATACACATTTTCATCCATGTAAAAAATGCAGGAAATAATGTGAGCTCATGGGATTCGAGGTCCAACTTGATGTTTCCAATGCCTAGCTGCATTCTTCTAATAGTCATCCTTAGCATGACATACACCATAAATCCAAAATAAACTATGCTTTAAACCATGGAATAAATTATGCTCCAATTTTTTGGAGGCCTTCTCTGAACCCATTCCCAAGCTTTTTTATTTTGTTATTTCATCTTTTCCAAAATAAGCTCTACTTCAAACCGTGAAATACTAGTGGATGTAGCTAAGGCTCACAGTGTATTCTTTAATGCAAGTCCCGAGTGTGTGATGCCTTAAAGTTGTTGTATAGATATCTCCAACACATTATATGCTCAGTTGTTGGAAAGACACTCTGAATGGCAGAAATTCGTCCTTTATGTGTGTCACTGAATGGCCTGAAGGTTGATTAGTGTCGTCACCGAAGAGAAATATGATGGATGTGTTTGTTTTCCTATTGAGAAAGTTCAATTTTATTCTTCTTTGTGTTGTACAAAATGCTTATCTATGTTGTGTGTAAATTGTTGAAGAATTGAAATTTTCTACTCTAAAATTATGTACCTTAATGTTGCTTTTTGACTAGGTATTGCTATTGCATTAGTCTTGCAATTCCTAAAGACTAGCTCATCTTTTGTGAAACTTGAACCTATAGGTTAAGTCCTCCTACCTCTGTCATTCTAGTATACATACTCTCTTCATATGTTTTATTGATTATTCATCCTCAATTGAATATGTTTTCACTATCTTTCTACCTCTGTCATTGTAGTATACATACTCTCTCCATATGGTTTATTGATCATTCATCCTCAATTGAATATGTTTTCACTATCTTTCTTCCACTTATCCATCACTTGATGCATGAGATGTTTCAAAACCAATTGGACAGCTATTTGACTAACTTTTCTTTTGTATGTCATGCACGACTTGTGCAAAAGAAGAATGGAGAGTTGAGAGCTCAATGGGTTTGCAAAAGGAGAATGAAGATGTTATCCGTAATTGAAGGTTTTTTAGCTGCAAGTCAGGAGTAGACAAAATGCACAAGGTAGACTTTTTGGTTAGCACCGCAATATATCTAGAGGTGTCCAATTGCTGTTAAGTTGAGATGAGACACCATAAAGGTATTCGACTTGTTAGCGTCTAGGATGTTTATGTTATTTTTGAGACTTCACTTGGTGTATGTATTCAACTTATAAGATTAAATTCTTGACTAGTGAAAATGTGATTAACTGAAGTATTACATTACATTTTGTTATGAATTCTAATTCCAAATTATAAACAAGGATTATGTGGTAGTTGGTTCATCACATACTAGAAGCAAATAGGTATTGGATTTTGACATATGTGATGTACGCTACACCACATATCAAAGGAATAAGTGACGATTTCAGCGTCACTCACATATATGATATGTGACGAATTTATAGGTCACTGAATTTAGTGTTTTGTGATGCTTACTTCGTCACATATCTCCTTGAACCCGGTACTTTAATCAATTATAGGTGGCGAAGGCAGCGTTACATATACATAAAATAAGTGACAAGTGTGAAATTCATCACATATACTTTCGATGACACCTCATAGGTGACGCTGGTAGTGACGCTGGTAGTGACGCTGGAAATTCGTCACATATTATCAAATGTGATGCATTTTCACTTTATGTGACGAACTTTTGTCGTCACATAAGCCATGTTTTCTTGTAGTGAAAAGCTTGAGAACTTCATGAACAACTTCCTTCATAAGCGGGTTGAGTCTCCTTTAAGCCTCAATGGTAGGCTTTCTGTTTTCTTCAAGCAAAATTCTATGCATGCAAACTGTTGGGCTGATTCCTTTTATATCAGCTATAGTCCATCCCAGCACCATTTTATACTTTCTGAGTACCCGAAGTAATTTTTCCTCTCCAATTTGACTTAAACTTGCAGCAATTATGACAGGTAGGGTCTCGACAACCCCTAAATAAGCGTACTTCAGATTTTCTGGCAATTGCTTCAACTCTAACTTGGGTGGAACTTCAATAGATGGTTGAATTTTCTTCGAAGCTAGTCCCAAAGCCTAAAAAAACTATCTCCAATGCTGATTGTGTATAGGGGCAGAATGCAAAATTGCTAAAATAGCAACTACATCTTCGTTCGTTCCACCGTTCAATTCAAAATGCACCAAGCATACCTTCAAAGGATTATCCGGATGTTGCTCTATGGATGTTGCTCTATATATTTCATATTCACTAGCTCTTCCAATGCTTCGACTCGAAAGCATCTTTCAAAATCACTTGGATATTTCATAGCCTCAAAGACCTTGAACACCACTTCCTTGCCTTGAACTCTCAAAGTGAGAAGACCGTTTTGGACGTCGATAAGAGTTCCAGCGGTAGCCATAAATGGACGACCCAAAATGATTGGAATTTCTCGATCTTCCTCCATGTTAAGTACTAAGAAATCAGCTGGTAGAATGAATTGATCAACTTGAACGAGAACATCTGGATATGTAACCGAACAATCAGCGAGTTGTAATGATATTGAAGTTGACTTCATTTCACCAAGACCAAGCTGTTTAAAAATAGTAAATGGCATCAAATTAACACTGGCTCCTAAATCAAACAAAACTTTTTTAAAAGGAAAATTTACCAATTGTACAAGGAATAGTAAAACTCGCTGGATCGTTTAACTTCAGGGGCAACTTTTGTTGCAAAACAGCACTACACTCTTTTGACAACATCACTTTTTCGTGTTCCACAAACCTCTTCTTCTTGGTGAATACGTCCTTCAAGAATTTTGCATAACTCAGAATTTGTTTCACTGCATCAAGTAAAGGAATGTTAATATGTACCTTTTTAAATAAATCTAAAATTTCATATAAGTTCTTGTCTTTCTAAGCCATTTGCAAACACTAAGGATATGGAACTGGTGGCGAATAAACCTTTTCTTGTGCTAGCTTCTCATTTGCCAATGTGAGTGAATCATTCTCAAGTTCTTCAGGCTTCTTTTCTTTCTTTGCACCCTCAGTTTCTACGGTCTTGCAACTCCTTAATATGATAGCCTTAATGTGCTCTTGGTTCTTCGAATTCACTTCCAACTGGCTTGGAAATTTCTCGATCTCTCTTTCATTCAATGCACTAGCAATCTGACCAACTTGAACTTCCAGCTTGCCAATGGAAGCTTGCTGATTTTGGAGTGTTGTCTAAGTTGCTTGAATGAAGTTATTTGTGTTTATAGCAAGTTGAGTTATCAAGTCTTTCACTGGTGTCTTCTTTTCTTGTGGCTAGAAATTCATAGGAGGCGGCTTAGCTAGAGGATTCATAACATTCATATTGTTATTCCATTGAAGATTTGGATGAAAACGCTAACCTGAATTGTAAGTGTTCGAATATGGGTTATTCTGCTGATGAGACAAATTGTTCACTTGATTTGCTTGCTCTTGTATATACTTTGGAAATGAACCAATGTTCGGGCACTCAATACTTGCATGTATACCTGCACATATGTCACAAACCACATCAAAAGACTTCACAGATTTAACGGTCATCAAATTATCAAACTTTTTGTTTAAGTTAGAAATCTGTGTAGCCATGGTGTCAATGGATGGTCCTCTTTCCACTCCCCACTATTGAGAATGAGTAGTTAATGTCTTGAAGAGTGCAGATGCCTTGGCAACTGTCTTTGTCATTAGAGCTCCTCCACTAGCGGCATTAATCATTCTTTTGTTTTCGGGAGTCAATCCTTCATAAAATGATTGTAGCTGCAACCATTCTGGTAAGCCATGATGCACTTCATCAATAATTCTCGGAACCTTTCCCAACTGTCATAAAAAGCTTCATAATCAAATTGGGCAAAAGTCATGATTTCATTCCACAACTTAGAAGTCTTCGAAGGAGGAAAGAATCTTTGAAGGAATTGATTTGCCAACTCATCCCAAGTTGTTATAGAATTTAGCAGGCAGAGAGTTAAACCAAGACTTTCCCTTGTTCTTGAGTGAAAAAGGAAACAACTGCAATCTGATAGCATCGTTAGTTGCCTCATGGATCTTCAAAGTTTCACATATCTCGACAAAGTCACTAATATGGAAATTTGGATCTTCAGTAGTAAGACCATAAAATGATGGCAACATCTGGATGAACGACGGCTTCAACTTAAATTGATTAGTCGTAATTTCTAGGCGCACAATACAAGACAATGTGGCTCCAACAGTAGCAGCCGAATAATCCATAAGGGCACGATTTTCATTTGGGTCTTGAAGTGCCATTCTTTCAATTGGTTCTTGCTTCTTTTGCTTCCTTAGTAGGTGTCGAAACATTCAATCAATTTCGGGATTGTATGGCACAACCTCAAGACTTCGAGAACGACAACCATGCATGAACTTTCACAAGAACACCTGAAAACGAAAGAAAACAAAAATTAAAATAAAACAAAAACACGTAGTAATCAAAATAAGAAAGAGATAGAAATAAATTTCAATCTTGGGTTACAGCGCCAAAAACTTGTTGTGAAATTTAAACTAACCGAAATTAGTCTAACTTAGTTCCAAATTCTATACTCACGAGCTTACGAATCGTTCGATAGTTAGAAAGCAAGCACTTAATATCGTCCCACAAAAATTAATCTAATTCTAAACAACTAACTTAAATCCAATTGCAACATAGTGAAATTTAACAAAGATTAATAAATAATGATGGTTTTGAGAGTTGATACTAAAAGTAAAACAAAACAAATGAAAACAAGAACGTGTGATCACAATGTAAAAAGTGGCAGCCAAGAAAACAAGTTGTAATTCAATCGAGTAAAACACTAGAGCGTCCGACTCACCATAACCAATCCTAGTTATTTCCTGCAACGAATTATTAACAAGTACTCAATCTCATTGATAGTAAAATTTCCCTAAATCATGTAATATCTATGGCATCTAGACTATTACGTATATTCCACTATGCAACCATCCATGGCATCTGGATTAGTTTAACATAGTGAAACTCATTACGATCAGTGGAAATTTATATAAAAACTACATAAATCCTAGAGTATGGCATCTGCTACTAGGTAATTTATGGTATCTATTTGCAAGAAGCTATCACTCCAGTTGAAAACATGGCATCTGCACAACTTGCATCACATTTACTAAGTAAAAGTCAAGATATTAGCTAATCACCAAGACTAAAACAAGCATATAAGCACAACAAATGATACTCAATGAAAATTGAAAACTTGAAAATAATTCAATTCAGAATTTAAGCATTCATAGTCATGGCTACATTGTAGCCCTAGCTGAGGAAAATTAGATCCAAAACATAATAAAAAATATTATTGAATTCATAAAATTAAAAGAAAACTAAGGTTTGAAAAAATCTCTTTCTTTTCCACTGCCTTCTTTCATCTGTCTCTGCTTCCAGAAAATTGATCAGTTTTCTTTCGTTTTGTTTTTGCTCTTCTGTTTTCATTTCCCTTTTTAGTAACCAACGACGGCTTAAAAGCCCATTTATTGAAAACATTAGAAGATAAGAAACGAAAGAAACCTTTTAACTCCTTGCCAGACACTTCGTGCGTTTAGACACCCTTATCAAAGCTTGAAAGAATGGAATGCCTAAATCACACTTATGCTAATCTACTTGCTGCAACGAGGCCTCCATATTGTCCTTTTCTACCCTACTAGATTCCAGCTAGAAATTTCATCTCTAAAGTGATATATCAACCAAATTTGAAAGTACCCAAATATCCATTGCAATTGATGAAAATTAAGATAAAAATGTCTAATTCATGCTTCCAACGCAAACCAACAAATTGGAGAGTGGAATAGAAATATGGATTTTAATCCTTCTTCAATTTTGATAAGCTGTGCGCCTGCTTGCTCCTGGAAATTGGAGGAGAGAAGCAATCCTTTCTTTTATGTCGATGCAAATATAAGGATAAGGGCATCCTTTGTTTTGTTGAAGCGGTCACGTGATGGTCATCCCTTAGTGTGCAATAGGCAACCTGCATAAAAATTAATATAGGAAATGAGTTTACACGGGAACCCAACTAGGATCAAGTCAAAGTTGACAAACAAATGGTAAATACAAATAGTTGTCTAAACACCATTTTCCCAAACATGATTAGACACCACCAGACTAATATGAAAACCACAGAAAAATAGCATAATTTTCCATATCATTAATCTAATCTTAAAAACAACAAAACATGTCATTTCTTTCATTTAAGTCCAAAATTGCATCTAAGAAATTGTAGTTTTCGGAGTACAATAAGTGATAAAATATGTGCTCAACATCTACTTTTGGTTGATTTTGACTTTCATTAAGCTTGAAATCCGACCCTATTAGTCGATATCTAAACCACTGGTGTACATCATTTCGAGAGTTACAGTAAGCAAAGCAAGCCGTTGCAGGTTGTTCGATGGCAAGTTGATGCTTCTGCTAAATGTCTATGCCGTTCACACTGCCTAAACTGCCGCCTAGAGCCACCCATAGTCGCCTAAAGCGCCTAGCAACTACCTAAATCCTCCTCAATTTTCTGAATGTTTTGGCCTAAATCGGATCAGAACAGCACAGCCGAGCGCCTAGGTCAATTTTTAGAAAACTGATCACATGCAAGTAACGT
Source organism: Pyrus communis (assembly GCF_041283825.1). NCBI lineage: Eukaryota > Viridiplantae > Streptophyta > Magnoliopsida > Rosales > Rosaceae > Pyrus > Pyrus communis. The sequence continues at coordinate 12,851,646 of NC_142577.1, forward strand.
GACTTAAATTGACGGAAAATTGAATATAGTAGCTTTGAATCTAATAGTAGGGATGTAATTGGCAGATTTTTATGATTCAAGGATTGATTTTTCTGAAAAAAAAAATAGTTTATGGACCTAATTTTCACTCAAATGATAATTCAGGGACTAAATTGGCACTTCACCATAATAAATAGGCTGGATATTGGGGTAAGATTTGTTCACCTTCATCTTTTCCCTCATCACTATGTCTTGTCATTGTCTAAAATTTGTCGTTTCAATTTAAGTTTGCAATGAATTTCAACTTTGGATCCTCTTCACATTCCAACTAGGCGTCTTCATCCAATTATGAATTGTGAGAAATGTTGTAGAAATGGCTTAGGTATTTATAGGAAAAAAATTAGAATTTTTTTTTAATTTTGTCTTTAAAAAAAAAATCCAACGGCTAATGACGTCATGTTATCATTGATGTGCCGGCTGGGCCCAACTGAACGAGCTGGCTGGCTGGCTATGCTTGCCCAACCCGCTAGCCATATGGCTAGATTTTGGCAGGTGGGTCCCCAGGCTTTTTGGCCCAGACCTCCATTAGAGATGCGTTTTGTGTCAAAAAAGGCTATCCTTTAGCTTATGGCCTTATGGCTGGCTCGGTTGGAGATGGTCTTAGTGCGCTAAGGTCATCTCCAACCGAAAGGGTTATGTTTAGCCCTTGTTCAGATTATAGCCTTGCAAGAAATTATTTTTAAATGAACAGTGTGGGCCATATTTATGTACCATCTCCAACCGAATGGGGCTATTTTTTAGCCCCCTTAATAATTTATTATTTTAAGTTTGTTCTTTAATTTTATTAGTTAATTGACTTAAATTACCATATTAAAATAAAGTTTTCGGACATATTTTGAGAGCCACTTGAAGATGTGGCCATTTGAAAATTATTAAAAAAAAAATTAAAGGAAAGATTGTTGGAAGAGGTAAGAGAGAGATCTGTATGAAAAAAGTGTATGAGATGAATAGAATGTGAAGAATTGAAATAAAATAAGGAAATGTGAAAATGATGTGAGAAATGATGTAGAAATGTCTTAAGTATTTATAGGAAAAAAATTAAAATTTTTAATTTTTTTTTAATTTCGTCTTAGAAAAAAAAATTACAGCTGGGCCCACTGAATGGGCTGGCCATAGGCTAGATTTTGGCCCAACCCTCCATTGGAGATGAGTTTTGTGTCAAAAATGGCCATGTTTTGGCCTATAGCCTTTTGGCTGGCCTGGTTGGCAATGGCTTAAATAGTTAGCTATTAGGGGGGGAGAAGTATGTATGGATCGAACCCATACTAGGGAAGTACATAGACATAATTACTTTCCCATTGCTGTAAAGTGCCATCTGCTCTTCTCTATAATCTTTAGATCATATCCGAAAGTGAGTGACTGTTTATTATTTGGTTAGAAAACATTTATAAATGGCATGAGCCGGAAAATGAAACTATCCCATAAGAAATATAAAGTGGGAAGAAATGTGATCATTTCTATTCATGTATCTATACCTAAAAATAAAGAGATCTCCTTAAAACCTTTTTCAACTCTTGGGTTAAAATCTAAATTTTTTAAGAAATAGAAAATTTAGGTTTTAATCCAGAAACAAATTTTATCCTCTAACCCTTTTGGGTTAAATTTTTAGCCTGAGATTATGAAAGAATGAATTTAGATTTTTTTTTTCTTAAAGTAACTTTAAAAAAAAAAAATTATGTAGACTATCCCAATTTAATTTTATGAACATTTTATCCTAAAAATATTTAGATTCCAATAAATATTGAAAAATCACTAAACGACACTATGAAACTCATGAAACACTACAAAAGAATATGAAACACATAAAACATTTTTTTTAATTACTTTAGCATTGGATTTATGTGACAGCCCGTCCCGGACTTTTCGTACCGTAGGGGTGAAATGACAGTTTTGCCCCTAATGGATAATTGTTGTTTGTGTGGTTGTTTTGGATTTTTGGTTGGTTGCATCCCAGCCACACATCCATCATCATCCTCATCCCTCTCTCCTATTCTCCCTATCTGTCCCAAGCTCTCTCTCTTTCTCTCTCCCATTTCTATTTTCTTGTACGGACGACAACCAAAACCCTTGAAACCTTCACTGATCAAGGAAACAAATTACATATTCGTGCTCGTGAGGTCCTTAGGAGTTCAACCATACTCATTTCAGGTAAGGATACCTTCGTTTTCATGTCGAACTCGAGATCTCCGATTTTGGTCACTGTTCATACACACGTTAATTCTTGTGTTTTTTGGAATTTCAAGCTTGTAGGAAGCTTGGTAAGGTCCTTAGGAGGCTTGGGGTGGTTCGTTTGAAGGTTTTGGACGTCGGGATCGTGAGTTACAAGTTTGGCCGGAGTTGGTGGTGTTTTCCCGGCGAGATTCCGTGGGTTTTAGTGCTTGAAAGTGGTATGGATTTGTTCCTCTTGTTGTAAGCTTCATTTTGTACCAATTTTGTGAAATTTGGTTGAAAAACGAAGAAGATAAAAAGTTTTGAAAATTTCCTAGTTTTCCGGCGCCGGCGACGGCGCCAAAGTTTGGCCAGAGAAGATGACGGAATATTCCATCAGTTTGGACTGAATATTCCTAACGGCGTTAACGGCATCTATTAGATTTAACGGAATATTCTTGACGGCGTTAACTGACGCCGTCAGTGTGCCAGGCACGTGCCTGCACATGGGCGGTGCGTGCGGCGTCGAAAAATTATTTTAAAAGTATGGGGATGTTCCTGAGGTTGAGTAGATCACATTGGTGTATTCATACACCCCATTTGAGCATTGTATGAGAAGTTATTTCGTAATGTTGGTTATGTGCTTTAAAATTAACGTTTTTATAGTTGTTTCGCATATAGGTGAGACCTATCCCGAGGATGAGCGCGGTCACTCGAGGCAAGGGGGTTACGACCCTTCTACATACCAGTGAGTGGGCTTTTGGTTTTCCGTATATACCTATATACTTATGTTTTTCCCAGAAAGTGAAATGAAACATTTATACGTTATATGCCATGCATTATGTTTGCCGTTTGTGTATGCATTATTAGTTGCATATATATATATATATATATATATGTGTGTGTGTGTGTTGATGTTGTGGACACACAGGTAAGTGCCAGGTAAGTTATGGTTTATGCTTATGTTCAGTAGTGATTTGAGATACATTGAGAGCTCATAACCTGCACCCTCAGTGTTAGTGCTCCCGCCCAGAGTTGGGCACAGTCCTTCACGTGATGTTGACCTCTCGCACCACACGCTCATCTTGGATCCAAGTTAGGTGCACAGTCCTGTTGTACAGACCACTTTAGGTGGTTCCGACTCGTAGTTGACCCGCGATTATTCGCCCAGCCTTCACGTGATCGTAGCACTTGAGCGTACTTATTATACACCCAGTCCTGTCATACAGACCACTTTAGGTGGTTCCGACTTGTGTGCAGGTATAGTTAGTGAGATGGAGATTTGAGCTCTAGATTCAGCCATACAGGTCACGTTAGGTGACTCCGGCTGACAGATTACATGGCATTGTTTGGCATTACCTGAGTACTCGCATTTTATTTCGAGGCATTTGACATGGTATATTTCCGAGCATGATTTATATATATGTATATATTCTATTTTTCTAGGAAATATACAGGTTTTACGGCGAGGGGTTAGAACTTTGTTAATGAAATGGTTTTTGAAAAGCTTTGTTTTTGCCCACTCATGTTTTCTGTTTTGCGCCCCTCCAGATTCTAGTTTGGCTAGCGCTTTTGGTGGCTCCCCAGAGAATTTTCCCAGCATATCTGATAGATTATCACCAGTGCAGGACCACCTTTGGGTGTGTTTATGTAGTGTTGTTTCTCCCAGACTGCATTAGATCTTCTGTGCTTTGAACTTTGTTTTTCACAATTTCGCTTGCACATGTATGTTATTACTTTGTGTATAGCTGATTTTTATTTATTCGTACTTTTATTATTATTATTTTATTAGCTTCCGCACTGTGCACATGGTTACGTCACTTCCACGTGACGCCCAACATGCCTTGATCTCGGTCGAGGTGTGTCAATTTAAATTTGAACTATTAAATCTTTCTCTTTTTTTTTTTTTACCGTTGGATCTGATTATATTAAATTTTAACCTTTGAATTAAATGAATTTATAAATATAAAACTAAAATGATACACATATATGTGGCCCAACCCCATTAACCCAGGGGAAATTTTGGCCTAAATTTGCTCGAGAAATGAGTTTTGGGTTAAAACTCATATTTGTCTCAAGGATTGGAACTAGTTGGAGTAAGTTTATAAAGTAAAATTTGAGTTTTACTCCGAGGGTTAGAGTAGGTCTAATAGAGAAAGTTGTTTATTTTGTACTTGTTCGTGTATTTGTACACATAAAAAATATTTAAACAAGAATTAGTAGCTCATCTTTTGAATTTTCTATGAAAATACGTTAGCTAAATGTAATAGTTATAATAATAATAATCTAGACTTAACTTGTACATATTCGATTATGCAAGACGTTACTTCATTAGAAAACGCAAAGACTATTATTTTTCCCCTTTTTCCCGCTGAGATACGTAAGGTAGCATATACAAAACAAGACGCTACGTAATCAGAATACATCTTTGTTTGTCCCATTTACCAAGTCAGCCAAAAACTCTAACGCTTATAGGCCCACCAATACTTGTAGTGTTTTCTCTTTCTTTTTAGGTTTTTTGTCTTTAAAATTAGCATAATTCTTCCCGTTGGTTTCTTTGAAATCAATATAAATGGTCACTAAAATTGTTCACCGTTAATCATTTTGATTATTCTATGAAAAATTTCCGTTCAAATTGAAGAGACCTTCAAGTGGAAGGGCTGATTTGACAATAATACCCTCAATTTAATGGAGATTTTTTTACAGAATGACTAAAATGATTTAGATGGACAATCCCAGAACCACTTTTATTGAATTTAAATCACAGAGAATAAAGTGAGGAGTTACGTTAATTTCAAAAACTATTTTAGTTAAAAAATCTTCTTTTTTGTTTATTGCTTTAAAGTTTGCTTCAATGAAATCATATTTGAAAGAAATTTTAGGGAAATACTATGCAAGGTCTTGAATGTCCTTAACAAAGAGTTTATAATCTCCGAGGACTTGGTAGTTTCACTTTAGTTACCTCTATACTGCACAATAGGAGATATATATATATATATATATATCTCCTATATTACGTAATAAAAATACTAAATTGAAATACAAAATAAAAAAATCTTGGATAACTATAAATTTTATACAAAAACATTTTAATGGAAAAAAAATCTTCATTTGTCGACTTTTCATACTATATTGCTAGTTTTTTTAGATGAAAATAAAAATATTGCTAGTTTTTTAAGATGAAAAATAAAAGATTACAAGGAAAAGCTCCTAGGGCAATTAAGACTAACAAAGTACTATATCGATAATGATCTTGCCTCTTTTGGTTGGAAACAATACCAAACGACAGTAACACCGGAAAAATGACCCTTAATAGCATTTATGAGGATTGTGACATTCCTTTATGGTATTCGAGTGAGGACTTTAAAATTCCAAGACATTAAGGCAAAATTGAAAACGAAATGGATCACATAAAGTTAGATAAGTTGTTAAACTAACCATTGAGAGAGAGATAGAGTGGCTGGCTAAAGAGGAGAGAAAGAAAGAAGGGCGGGAGGAATTATATATGTAATTTCTCATGCCTAGTGTCTTTATTTATACTAATTATGATGAGTTTTACTTGTCCTACAAGTAATACAAAATGTACAAGAAAAATCTTTTTAATGCTGTAGAATTCGATCTTTTTAATGCTGTAGAATTCATACTTCTAGCTTACACAATCACACAAGTTACCAACCACTATTTACAACAAAATAAGAGGAATTGAAAAATACACCCTATGTTTATTACAAAGTTATGTAATAGCGATTTATAAATGACTCATTCCAAGTAGTCATTTGTAAATCTCTCTATCATGTTATTTGTACTTTTATCAACCTTTTTGTGATCAATTGTTCACCACTGAAAGAGTAATGCTATGTACACCAACATTTTAGACCAAATTTACAAATCATGTTATCAATACTTAAATGATAATCTAATCATCAGCAACTATACCATATTTTTATTACAAAATGCAGATACGAGAAAAATGGAAAAAATTAGCACTCGAAAAAGAAACAAAAATAAAAATGTTTTGAAATGGGAATTAGCAAAAGCTTATCTGTTATTTCTATTGGCTTTAAAGCAAGGGAACTTTAATAAAAAAAAAACTCCTAATAGTATTCATTTTAGTTTTTATTTTGTTATTATCATTAGAATTCAAAGTTCTCAAACGTAACATTAAACAAAGAGGGCTTTAAATAGGAAATACCCGCTGAAACGAGCCAAAACCACCGTCATTTTTCAGTAGACCCATCAGATAGGAATAGTAGGGGGCCAATCCATATCCCTCTTTCTCTTTCCACCCCCCGAAGAGAATCTAGGGTTTGTCTGCAACAGTGAATCTTTTCCTTTCCCGTCTGCTGCTGGTATATCTGGTAAGGGAATCTCTAACGTTTCACTCAAAACTTTCCTGTCACAGAGAACGTCCACCTAGGGTTTTCAAAACTCTCTCTCTCTCTCTCTCTTCCTACTGAAGTCTCCAATTCTCTGGTATTGTTTTCTGACCATTTTTCTGAATTTGAATGCTTGGATTCTACTGGGTTTTTTCTACTCTTCCGTTTCTCTGTGTTTGAATGGTTGCTGCTGTAAAGTTTGTGTTTTTATGGTTTTGGCTGGGTAATTTGCTGCTGGGACTTTGATCTTTTGATGATATTAATAGGAGTTTTGCTTTTGATCATGTATGTTTTGTTTTGGATTAGTATGATAAGTAATTGACTTTTGCTTTTGGTTGGATAGAAATTTGGGGGAAAATAAGAGAGTTTTGAGTTTTGTGATATAGGTTGTTTTGGGTTCTTCTGAAAACTTAGGAACTTCATTAGTTGGTTGAGTTCAAATCTTTGTTTTGAGGTTTCAAAATTGACTGTTTTTGCTTTTCGTAACTTTTCATTGGCAAAGGGTTGAACTTTCATGTTATCTACTGGTCTAAGCACTCACTTGCAATGAAGTTTCAGAATTATTATTGTTTAGATGATAATTGGAAGTGAAAAATAAAAAATATAAAGGGTGTACTACTTTTGAGCATATAGTCTATTTGTCTAGCACAATTTGAGCAAAGGTGGATATAAAGACCGATGAGCCGTTGATACTATTGAGAATTTGTTAGCACCTCTGCTTCTGTAGTACAACATATTTTCTTGGACATTTTAGTTCACGTATTCCAGAAATAGTTATTAGTTTATAAAAAAGTAATTTACTTCCTGGCATGAAGTTATTAACTATTTAAGGAGGTAAATAATAAATATTAGTGATTTCTTTTTCACTAAACATATGCTGATCAAGGACTAGGGTCTCCTTGTCACATTTATAGTTCTTTCCATTGGGGATTTGTATCGTCTATTGCAATATTCCCCCATATTCTGACTTAAGTGCCATTATATCTTGGTTTTCCAGAGGAGTATGTGAGGTTGCTTATACTATCATATTACAGAGGGGCTTATATTTTCTGATAGCATGGCGACTGAAAGTCCAATAAGAATGTCAGAAACTAGTGGAAAATGGGCTCCTCGCAAGAAGACTGCAAAACTTGCACCTTCATCTGCTAATATGGCAGCAGAGGAGTTGAAATTGCTTCTTAGGGGCCATAAGTTTCAAAGCAGCGGACAGGATGTTTCCCCCAATCGAAGTGGGAGTGCACCCCCAAGTATGGAGGGTTCGTTTTTGGCCATCGATAACCTGTTATCCCAGCAGGACTCTAGCATGAATGGAAGCTTGGCGACTCTAGGTAGTGTTATTGAAAGGTGTGAGACTGAGGAACAATTACGGGCTGATCCAGCTTATTTGGCATATTACTGTGCCAATGTCAATTTGAATCCTAGACTTCCTCGTCCACTCATTTCATGGGAGAATCGACGTCTGGCACACAATATTGGTAGTTTCAGCCAGAGTCGGGGACCTGTAGATGGGAGTGGCAATTTTCTGTTGCATATGTCTCAAGGATCACTTCCTACACACAAGGAAGAATCTGAGGATGATCAGTCTACCCAACTCTTTTCTAATGATTGGGTAGATCGGACAAGTGAAGCTTGGTTGGGAGAGGGTGCTGCGTCATTGGTAGGCCAACACCAAAATGCGGGTGATTTAATACAGGTTCATACTCGATACCTTGACATTTTACTCAACAAGGTGTATATAATCCTATCTATGATACCTTTGGAATTTCATTCTTGTTTATTTGTCGTTGGGTTTTAATGTTTGAAATTTCTCTCTTAAAATAGCTTCTATTGGTCAAATGAAATAATTTTTTTTTACCGATATTTTGAATCCCAGAAAAAATTACTGTTGGAAAAACTCAGGAGGAGTTGCCGATAAAGTAGTCACCAGTTGTTTTTAGCTTTTGCTTTCCTTACAATATCGTAGTTGTAAATGTAAATCATCTTTTTATTTCCAGGAAGATTTTGGTGGCTCTTTGCCACCTGTCCCTAATCACTCTCATACATTAGGCAAGGAAGTACCTGAGGAATTCAATGATCACAGTACCGATTCCAGTTCCATTCATGACCCTGCTATTAATGTGACAACTACCATTAAGCCCAGTGTGGATGCAGAAACTGCTGATGCTCCAGCGCTTTCACTAAATGACGAATCCTCGCCCGCCTCTGAAATTTCCAGGAGCACAACTGTTAATGATGCAAGTGTTGCGGTCATTGAATCTGAAATGAAGGCTCTTAACATATCGGACTTGATAGAGAATCAAAAGAAACAAGAACAATGGGAGCGCAGTTGCCAGAATCATTTCTTGCAGCAGCATCAGCAACAAAACAATTTTTTTCAAGTTCAAAGTGGCAAGTCACAAATAACCTCTCAAGGAACTGACAGTACATATGTTAGCATGGATCAGTATCTTCATAATACATCCAAGTATGCAGCGGATGTACAACCAGTTCATCAGACATCTGGGTTCACACCTCCACTATATGCAACTGCAGCCTACATGAATTCAGCTAATCCATATTACTCAAATATTCAAGGACCGGGCTTTCTCCCTCCACCATATCTTAGTGGATATACTTTGAATCCCACTGCTTTTTCTCCATATATTGGTGGATACCATCCTCCGGGTGCTGTTCCTGTGGTTGTTGATGGAACTGTGGGTCCAAGCTTTAATGCTCGAACATCTGGGGTTGCAACTGGGGGCATCCTCTCACCTGGTGCTGATATGCAACATTCAAGCAAGTTCTATGGTCAACTTGGATATCCGCTTCAAACTTCTATTTCTGAACCTATGTACATGCAATACCACCAGCAGCCTTTTGTGGACTTGTATGGTGTTCCAAGACAATTTGATCCATTGGCATCAAGAGGTGGTGTTGACTCAAAGAAAGTGTCCAGTCACGGTTCTTATTTGGATGAACAAAAAAGCCAACATCAGAGAATTGGAAACATGGGGAATTTGAACCCACAAAGAGGAGGGTCAATGACTCCTAACTATCTTGGAAGTGCACCAAATGTTGGTATTTTGATGCAGTATCCAACCCCTCCCCTTACTAGTCCAGTTTCGCCAGTACCCCTCATAGGTTCAGGTATAAATACTGGCTTGTATCCTGCATGGCCAAGGCACAGGGGTTTTGAGAGTTATGACGACCCCAAGATTTATAATTTCCTTGAAGAGTTGAAATCTGGCAAAGGCCGCAGATTTGAGCTATCTGATATCACAGGACATATTGTTGAATTCAGGTACTTTCTTTGTGCTTAGTTGGTTATTTCATTATTAATTGTTAGCAATGAGTAAGTCATCATGAATTTTTCAACTCCAGTGCTGATCAACATGGGAGTCGATTTATTCAGCAGAAGTTGGAAAACTGTAGTGTTGAAGAGAAGGCTTCTGTATTCAAAGAAGTTCTCTCACATGCTTCTAAACTAATGACTGATGTTTTTGGTAACTATGTGATTCAGAAGGTATGTTTCTAAGTTTTTTCTTTTCTCTCTATATATATCCTTCTAAAGAAATGTCAGGGTTCATGCCATTTTATTAATTTCCACTTCCTTTGTTATTTCAGTTTTTTGAGTATGGAACCCCTCAGCAGAGAAAGGAACTTGCCAATCAACTTTCAGGTCAAATTTTGCCTTTAAGTTTGCAGATGTATGGCTGTCGTGTAATCCAAAAGGTATGAAAGTGTGATAAGTTGTTGCTGAATTGTGTGCTAATCAACTTCATGTGGCACATTCATGTTTGATGATTTGCAATTTTATAATACAACTCATCTTTTCCTTTATTTATTTTAGTGGGTTCAGGCAGTCTAGAACAGTTTTAAAAGTGTCTAAATGGATTGAATTGACTGGTAGCTTATCTTGACTTGTCTGGAAGTTATGCTAAATTTTAGCTCCATATTCATATAGACGTATTTGAAGGTGCTGAATAGGTTTTTGATATCAAGTGCTATTACCAGTGGTGATTAAAATTACAAAACTGATTGCAGATATTTGGGGGTGTAATTGCTTATCTTTCTGATATTTTTAGTTTATATTGTTTTTTTATCTTTTCCAACATCAAATATTTATTTATCAATATTGCTATTTTGCAACTGCAGTATTATGGCATTTGCCTTCATTGTATTGTATTGTGTTTTATAGGAACTTTTTATTGTAATTATTGGCGCATGAGAGAGTTGCTGCACTTTGTTCTTGTCTCTGACTTGTAATTCTTTCTCCTTGCATCTTTTTTAATTTTTCTGAGACGGGGTTGAGGACTGTAGATGCTTTTATTCTTTTTAGAATAGTTTACCCATTGACCAGCTGCTAACAATATATTCATAATGAAATGGTCTGTATCTTTTTTTTTTTTTTTTTTTTTTTCGTTTAAAAGCAATTGGTATTGGCCGAACAAAAATGTGTAATTGCAACTGGAAGCTGTGTGTAGTACATAATTGCCCCAGCTTAGTGTTCTTTGGTCCAATAATGTTATGCCTATGTCATTTATTGTTTATGGCCGGTGCAGGCACTTGAGGTTATTGAACTTGAACAGAAAGTGCAGCTTGTACATGAGCTGGATGGGCATGTTATGAGATGTGTTCGTGATCAAAATGGAAACCATGTCATACAAAAGTGCATTGAGAGCATTCCAACAGAAAAAATTAGGTTTATAATCTCTGCTTTCCGTGGTCAAGTTACAACACTTTCTGTCCATCCTTATGGCTGTCGTGTTATACAGGTATCAATAAACTTATGGGGTTGGAACACTTTTCTTCCCTCTTTGCCACTCTTCCTTCAGTTATCATACAAAGAATTCACCTGTTTCCTTGTTTTTGGTTTGTTGTAGAGAGTTCTGGAACATTGTACAGATGAGCTGCAATGCCAGTTCATAGTTGATGAGATCTTGGAGTCTGTTGCTGGTCTTGCCCAGGACCAGTATGGCAACTATGTCACACAGGTTTGTATTGGACTCTGTAGTTTAAGTATTAATTACTATCTATTATGACAGTTGGTCTCACATTGAAGAACTAATATGCCTCGCTAAAGATTTAATTAATGCATAATGTAAACTCAATCTATGTCTTAGTGGTTATACTTAATACAGAGGTATCACGTATAGGGAGCACAGGAACATGTATTTCATGATAAGATTTGCCCTCCTATAGGAAGAGGATGGCCATAGGTTACTAGCACTTCAAGTTCTCTTCAGTGTTTGGCTCAAGCAGTAAACGGTGTGGCTAATTGATGACGGAAATTTCTTTGACAGAGGTGGAGAAACAGGCATCCAGTAGTGAGAATAACTCATATGGCATAATTTTTTTTAGAAGGGCATGACTCCAGAAGTTGACTAGCTAGTGTTTTGTAACAGAAGAGGGCTTGTAGTTCAGTGTGTCACTGTGTCTACACCAGAAATTGCCTTCCACACACATACTTACACTGTTTGACGCACACATGTTTCACGGTAGAATGACACGAGAAAGGTGTTTTAAAAACCCCCTCTCTGATGCCTATTTGGTTCTCCTACCCTCATGATTCTGTAGGTCTACAATGTACATGTTTAGCTTTTTTTCCTTCTTAATAGTTGAAAGCTGACACGTATATTCCGTGTTCTATAAGTGCAACACTTTTTGCCAACTAAATTTCTGGATGTACTTTATGCTTCCTAGTTACAACTACATATTTCATTGTCTGTATACTACATGTGATTGATCTGCATCATTTGTTTTGCTAATGAATTTTGATGCTTGACAGCATGTATTGGAGAGGGGAAAACCTAATGAAAGAAGGAAAATTATTAACAAGTTGTCGGGTCATTTCGTACCTCTGAGCCAGCACAAGTTTGCTTCAAATGTTGTTGAGAAATGTTTGGAATATGGTGGTGCTGCAGAACGAGAACTATTAATTAGGGAGATCGTTGGGCATAATGAAGGAAATGATAATTTGTTGGTATGGAGAATTCTTCATTGGCCCTCTAGTCCTAGTGGAAAAATACATTACTTGTGTTCTTTATGTTTATATGCACACACGTACACGAACACACACATATGCCAATTTTTATTTTACAAAGCAGTACAAGTGCATTTGAAGCTCGTATTTGTCTTGCTTAATCTCCATTTTTTTTTTTTTTTTGTCTTAGGTAATGATGAAGGACCAATATGCAAATTATGTGGTGCAGAAGACCCTTGAAATCTGTAATGATAGTCAACGGGTGTTATTAATTAATCGTATAAGGGCTCATACAAACGCATTGAAGAAGTACACTTATGGGAAGCACATCGTAGCACGGTTTGAGCAGCTATTTGGAGAAGGTGTGTACTCTTAAACTTTGTATCACTCTTGGTATACCGTATAATGTTTACTGCTTCATCGATTAAATGTGGAGTATGCATGCTGAACCTCATATTAACACGGGGAGGTGGAAATGACCAAAATGTGGTTGAAGTAGCCTCTACTTCATTTGAAATCTCGCTTTTATGTTCTAATTTGTTATAAAATGGAAAATTCGTTTGGCGCCCTTCGTCCATTGCAAATTGAGAAGGGTATTTTATGAAGTATTGGGTTTTTGAACTGTTTAATTGATCATGTGGTAAAGAAATGGATAATCGGAAGAGGAAATGACAGGGTAATACATTTTTAGTGCCTCCTAGTGGCATACAGTTTCGAACATTGCAAAGACAATCTCACAAGTATATTTGTCATTTGACCATACTCCTTGTTTTTCTTTGGCCTGCAGAAAATCTATCAGGATCGTGATGGGAACGAAGGCAAAATATCGAAGAAAGTACCTTCAGTGAATCTGTGGTTTGTCAATGCATACAGGGAATGTGTATCCCATGGAAATTGAAGAGAATAGCATGAGATTGGTGTACTGTGGCACCCTGTTCATGGGAGCTGTGGCTTGGCCGTGCAGCCAAGTTGTCATGTGGCTTCATGTGCAATTCGACCATCAGTAAGAGAGGGTTGATGTTTCGTTGGTAGGTAAGTCGGTTGGGTTGGTAGTTGCTAGTAAATATATGTTTTATGGTGAAGAAGTATATACTTACGTACTCGTAGGACGATTTGATTGCCGTACAAGTCAGTGATTGTAGTTATTGGTAGGAAAAACCTTGATGCTGTAAATCTATTTAGCACATTATTTGTTGCAAATGTGTGGTTTTTGTGATAAATTGTAGGCGTGTGTGTGTATTTTTTTTTTTTTTTTTTTTTTTTATGACCGTAGAAAAATTGCAACACAGTCCCCTCTAAATAAACGTCTCGCTGGTTCAAACTACATGTTTAAGGCTCAATCTGCCGAGCCTTGTAGCATGAGTTTGTAAATAAGCAGGTATTAAAGTGGTAGGTTGTATGGAGATGTAACTCAAGGAGGAGAAATTCTTTATCACCTTATGCCGAGGTCACATTAAGCACGCCCCTAGTCTTTGGGTTAGTAGGGCGTATGCTCACCTCTCTCCCTCTTGAGCTAACTCGATGTCTGATGGCTTTCAAATGTGAGGTTTTAAGATGATATTCATGCCTAGTTGTGAAGGCTAATGTTGAGGAGATTAAATTTCTAAATTAAATTTTATTAGCCGAATGATAAAGATGTTGATGATTGGATTATTAACTTGCTTATTTTCTGTTGGTAACATCATTTGATTTGTCAATTTGGTTTAAAGTTTTGGTGTTCCTAGCATTATCCAATTGTGAATATGTGACACCGCTGGTTTGAGGGGTCTATGCTTGCCATCCAAAGGCGAAAGTAATAATCTTATGCCACCTTGACATGTGATACTAGATTTACTTAAGCCTTTAAGTAGGATGTAGTTAATCCAATCTTATGTTTGGACTCAAAATTAAAGGATTGATAAGAGAACTGACACACTCTGCTCGGGTGGCCTCCCAGCTAAGGGTGGAAATGTGCTGATCGACACTAAATTGACAATAACAAGATACTATCAACCTAATAACGAAGTTATAACTAAGGAAATTGATAGTATTTCGTCACCTTTACGATGGGGTTTTATTGTCAATTTACCCTTAGCTGGAAAGTTATTTCGGTCATGGTGTGTCATTTTGAAGCTTATTAGATACTGGTCATGTGCATTTTTATGAGAGAACTAATCCTTAAAAAGAGGGATAGTTTTTCTTTCTAATATAATGATTATTTGCACTAATGGGCAGACAATTTGGGTTTAAGCCACACAAGATGTCAGGGGTGGATCCATTCATGGATGCGGAAGAGTCCTCCAACGACGGCTTAACAATTTGGGCAGGTGGTGGAAGAGAGAAGATCATCATAGCTGTGCAAATGTTGTGCAACAGAAGCTTTGAACCAAGAAGAAATATTTAATTTCAAACGAAAAGGAACATGGGGAAGACCATTATGATTATGTTATTCTTAGACCTTGATTCCAACGAAGAAGAAAGACTTTCTCTCTTCATTTTCCATGTAACCAACCTCTTTTTTTTTTTTTTTTTTTTTTGTTCTTTTTTCTTTTTTCATTTTAATTGTTGGCCAATTATTTTGTCACTTGGCATTTTAATTAAAAAAGTATAGTGTATTAATTAATAAATACTATTTAGAATATATGTTTGACATCGTCATTTTCTTTGTTTTTTCAAATTCACTATAAATTCATACGATCCCTGAAAAATATTTTGTAAAGTACTGAAAACACGTAATCACTTGAACCTTCATCTCATATAATCAAATCCACTAAAATACTAAAGCAAAAATTCTGATATTTTTCTATGTTATTGTATATGTTAAATAATAAACCTATTTGAAATAATAAACCCAACTTCTTAATAGAAGTATAGTTTTTTTTTTTTTTTTTCAAGAGTAAATAGATACATATTTATATAATATATAATGAATTTACTTAACTTAAACCCGCCTAGTCCACCTAGGCCTGGTCTATGCACATAGGTGCTAGATCCCAACCCACCGTCTGACTAACACTTAGCATACCATGGTTAGGATCACCAATATTAAAATTCTGCATTTGCCATTGCGAGATGCCATCAATAATTTGCGCTAAACTTGCCTTTCTCAGAAGTCAAACCTAAACCTGCCTAGAAAGTTTGGAGTATAGAATAAGATTTTTGGAGTGCCAATAACAATTCCCTTTTATTTTTGTTGTCAAATGATAGATTTTGATAGAGTGAGTGTTAGATTAGTTATCGACGAGGTTTGAACCCACGTCGTTATGCAAAAGCTTGACACCTCTCCACTACTATAGTAAAAGACCACTTGCATGTAACCTTATTTTATTATGACATATCTTTCTTGTCATGATTGAATACATCATTGAAACAATCATGCGAGAGGTCTACTAAGTCAATTGCGTAACGAGTTGGGGAGAGAGACGTAAGAGCAGAGCAGCATGTGAGATTCTCATCCACCTTGTCACTCAGTTAGACCTGACATTCGTGTCGTGTTTCTCGTGTTCGTGTCGTTTTCGTGTCATACCCGATAGCTTAACGGGTCGTGTCATGTAATACCTGTTAAAGTAAACGAGTAATATGACCCGACCCGAAATCAACCCATTAATATTATCAGGTAATATGACCCGACCCGTTACCCGTTAAGAAAATTATATTTTAAATCAATAAAAATGACAAGAAAAACATAATTTGACCCAAAAAAATGTAAAACATAATACTAAATTAGTATATACATACTAAATTTCGGAGTTGACCCCTTAATGAAAGTTGTAAAGCTTTTCATTACGTGTGATTACATTTTTCACACTTATTATTATTAATTTTTCACTCAAATAAATAACATTGTTCATGAGATTTTTAAAAATCTACACTTATTTATACTTTCATCAAATATAACATAAGATTTTATGGTATCCACTAGTGTAAATATTTTAAATTGAAGATCGAATTCATTCATTGTATTCATATAGGGTCAATGAGTGTAGCTGTAAAAAATCATCAAAATCGGAGTTAAAATAACCGTTAAATCGTAATTTTTCGTTTATAACCGTCGAAAAGTTTTGTCGCATTACTTGATCTCTGAATGTTTGTTTTTTTGCAATTTTTGGCGTATGCGATCTCGAAGCATATATAAACAAGTTTGACGGTTGGATCGTTGAAATTAGTTTCGTATGATGCGTATCCCATCAAAACGATAGATTCACTAACACTTAAGAGTTTATTTATACTTTCATCGAGTATAACATAAGATTTTGTGGTATCCACTAGTGTAAATATTTTAAATTGAAGATCGAATTCATTCATTGTATTCATTTAGGGTCAAGGAGTGTAGCTGTAAAAAATCATCAAAATCGGAGTTACAATAACCGTTAAATCGTGATTTTTCGTTTATAACCATCGAAAAGTTTTGTCTCATTACTTGATCTCTGAATGTTTGTTTTTTTCAATTTTTGGCGTATGCAATATCGAAGCATATATAAACAAGTTTGACGGTTGGATCATTAAAATTAGTTTCGTAGGATGCGTATCACATCAAAACGATAGATTCACTAACACTTAAGAGTTTATTTATACTTTCATCAAGTATAACATAAGATTTTGTGGTATCTACTAGTGTAAATATTTTAAATTAAAGATCAAATTCATTCATTGTATTTGTTTAGGGTCAAAGAGTGTAGCTGTAAAAAAATCATCAAAATTGGAGTTAAAATAACCGTTAAATCGTGATTTTTCATGTATAACCGTCGAAAAGTTTTGTTTTATTAATTGATTTCTGAATTTTTTTTTTTTGCAATTTTTGGCGTATGCGATGTTGAAGCATATATAAACAAGTTTGATGGTTGGATCGTTGAAATTAGTTTCGTAGGATGCGTATCACATCAAAATGATAGATTCACTAACACTTAAGAGTTTATTTATACTTTCATTAAGTATAACATAAGATTTTGTGGTATCCACTAGTGTAAATATTTTAAATTGAAGATCGAATTCATTCATTGTATTTATTTAGGGTCAAGGAGTGTAGCTATAAAAAATCATCAAAATCGGAGTTATAATAACCGTTAAATCGTGATTTTTTGTTTATAATCGTCGAAAAGTTTTATCTCATTACTTGATCTGTGAATATTTGTTTTTTGCAATTTTTGGCGTATGCGATCTCGAAGCATATATAAACAAGTTTGACGGTTGGATCATTGAAATTAGTTTCGTAGGATGCGTATTACATCAAAATGATAGATTCACTAACACTTAAGAATTTATTTATACTTTCATCAAGTATAACATAAGATTTTGTGGTATCCACTAGTGTAAATATTTTAAATTGAAGATCGAATTCATTCATTGTATTTGTTTAGGTTCAAGGAGTGTAGCTGTAAAAAATCATCAAAATCGGAGTTAAATTAACCGTTAAATCGTGATTTTTTGTTTATAACCATTGAAAAGTATTGTCTTATTACTTGAACTCTGAATGTTTGTTTTTTGCAATTTTTGGCGTATGCGATCTTGAAGCATATATAAACAAGTTTGACGGTTGGATCGTTGAAATTAGTTTCTAAGATGCGTATCCCATCAAAATAATAGATTTACTAACACTTAAGAGTTTATTTATACTTTCATCAAGTATAACATAAGATTTGTGGTATCCACTAGTGTAAATATTTTAAATTGAAGATCGAATTCATTCATTGTATTTATATAAGGTCAAGGAGTGTAGCTGTAAAAAATCATCAAAATCAAAGTTAAAATAACCGTTAAATCGTGATTTTTCGTTTATAACCGTCGAAAAGTTTTGTCTCGTTACTCGATCTCTGAATGTTTGTTTTTTGCAATTTTTGGTGTATACGATCTCGAAGCATGTATAAACAAATTTGACGGTTGGATCATTGAAATTAGTTTCATAGGATGCGTATCCTATCAAAACGATA
Source organism: Pyrus communis (assembly GCF_041283825.1). NCBI lineage: Eukaryota > Viridiplantae > Streptophyta > Magnoliopsida > Rosales > Rosaceae > Pyrus > Pyrus communis. The sequence goes on from NC_142577.1 coordinate 12,870,077, forward strand.
CATTAACTAACACTTAAGAGTTTATTTATACTTTCATTAAGTATAACATAAGATTTGTGGTATCCACTAGTGTAAATATTTTAAATTGAAGATCAAATTCATTCATTGTATTCATATAAGATCAAGGAGTGTAGCTGTAAAAAGTTATCAAAATCAGAGTTAAAATAACCGTTAAATTGTGATTTTCGTTTATAACCGTTGAAAAGTTTTGTCTCATTACTTGATCTCTGAATGTTTGTTTTTTGCAATTTTTGGAGTATGCGATCTCGAAGCATGTATAAACAAGTTTGACGATTGGATTGTTGAAATTAGTTTTGTAGGATACTGTAGACATCGAAATTTCAGTAAAAAAAAAATATGTTCACCAATGCATTAAAGTTTTGACGTGTCAAGGCATACATGGCATACGCCACGTGTTGTACAAATTGTACACATGGCGTGTGACTCAACAAAATAGGAAGAAATACCCTTGAAGGATTAAACAAGTTTTTCTTCTCATTTTGGGGAATGACAAGGCAAGTACATTTCAATCCATTGAGGATCAAAACAAGTTTTTCTTCTCATGTTGGGCAATGACAAGGCAAGCACACTTCAATCCATTACGGATTAAAGCAAGTTTTTCTCATTTGGGCAATGACAAAGCATACACATTTCAAGTTTAAAATGGTGTTAAGTGGGAAATTAGGCCATAAGTTACACCACTTCAAGTTTAAAATGGTATTAAGTGGGAAATTAGGCCATAAGTTACACCACTTCAATTTCAATATTGCATTAAGTGGGAAAATTAGGCAATGGTGCTTGGAAATGAAAAAAATATTTTGTGGTGGTGATTCATTCTCAAAGCCTATAAATAGGCTTCTCCATCAAGGTACATCAACCAATTCACAAATACATTTCTCCACACATCAAAACCTTGAAGCCTTAGAGTTCTAAAGCTCTCAAGAAAATCCCGAAGGATCAAGAAAGCACTCTTCGTTCTTCGTCAAATCCTCCTTCAAGATCAAGCCCCAACGGCCCTTGAAGAACTTCCACCAACTCAAGATCAAGCCCCGACGGCCCTTGAAGAAAGTGTTCATCCGTTCATCCTAAGCTCAAGCCCCAACGGCCCTTTGGATCAACAACCTCAACAAATCCACACATTCAATCGTTCTTCAAGATTAAGCCCAAAAGCCCTTGAAGATCCGCTTATCCATCAACCTTCAAGATCAAGCCCAAAAGCCCTTGAAGAAATCCACACAACCATTATTCAAGATCAAGCCCCGACGGCCCTTGAAGAAAGTGTTCATCCGTTCATCAACTGTTCATCCTTAGATCAAGCCCCGACGGCCCTTTGGATCAACAACTCATCCACAAACCTACACCCTACGAAGATAGAATCAGAGGACCAAATTTGAGAGAGATCGTAACCCCAAAATCATCAAACAAAAAAATATTATTTTGTACACGTTATTCTTGTTTCTTGTTTCAAGGAACTTTCGTGTTCACAAATTTGGCACGCCCAGTGGGACCTCTCTACCTCTCATCTCTATCCTCAAATCATCGAAAAAACGCAAATGGCATCAAGAAAGGATCAAGTTGTTCCTGCAATCAAAGCAAAGAACAAGAACATCATCGCCGCAAGTGGTGGTATTTCGGGCATCACAACCCGAAGTAAAACAAGAGCTCTTTTTGCCGCGGCTTCCGCCCCTGCATTAACTCTGTCAAAGGAACAAGAGCACCTGAGGTACGAGCCTGTGATCACCCTAGCCTCGCTAAGGGCATCAAGGGGAGAAAGCCCGAGGAAATACTCAGAGTCCCTACTCTCCGACGCTGATTCGAGCGGCAGTACAACCATGCAAGTCATGACCACTGGAGCAACTTCAATCGAGGAGCAGCTAACTCAGATGAATGAAGCAATCGCAAAGCTCACATGGACTGTGGAAGAGAAGGACTTGCAGATTGCCGCACTTGTCAGCCAACTAGATGCGCTGCCCGACGTGAAAGTCGACCCAAATGTTGGCCTATTAAAGAAAGAAGTCGACGAAGAAGAGGAGCCACCAGCGGAGAAAGTTGAAGAGAAGCCAAAGCTAGACCAAGCAACGGCATTCATGGGATCTCTCTCTATCCAGCAGCTACAGGAGTTGATCGCAAGCACTATCAAGACACAGTACGAAGGAAGCTCGCATGACTCCGTACTGTACTCAAAGCCTTACTCCAAGAAGATTAATGCTTTGAAAATGCCAAGGGGTTATTAGCCCCCAAAGTTCATGCAGTTCGATGGAAAAGGCAACCCGAAGCAACATGTCCCCCATTTCATTGAAACTTGCAACAATGCTGTGACAGAGGGAGACTACCTCGTCAAACAGTTCGTGCGTTCGCTGAAAAGTAACGCTTTTGACTGGTACACTGACCTCGAACCTGAGTCTATCAACAGTTGGGACCAGCTAGAAAGGGAATTCCTCAACCGTTTCTACAGCACTCGTCGTACTGTAAGCATGCTAGAGCTGACCAGTACGAAACAGTGGAGAGATGAACCTGTCATCGACTACATAAATAGATGGCGCTCCTTAAGTCTGGATTGCAAAGATCGGCTTTCTGAAACCTCTGCCATTGAGATGTGCGTTCAAGGCATGCACTGGGGGTTACATTACATCCTCCAAGGCATAAAACCAAGAACATTCGAAGAGCTAGCAACTCGTTCCCACGACATGGAGCTGAGTATCGCTAATCACGGGAAAAATGAGCCGATTACTAACTTCAATAAGGATAAAGTATTCGCCCCAAATATAGACAAGACTGGGAAGAAACCCGCTAAGGAAGCTTTCACCGTCAACACTACCCCCATCAAGACCTCCTCAGCACCCATCAAGACCTCCTCAGCGCCCATCAAGATCTCCTCCAAGAAGAAAGGGAAGGAGATAAAGACAAGTGAGCCTTATCGCACCCAAGACAGATACAAGAGCACTTTGAGAGAGTTGGAACAGAAAATGTACCCTTTTCCTGACTCTGACATGGCTGCCGTGTTAGATGACTTGCTGGAAAAAAAGGTGATTGAGCTACCCAAATGCAAGCGTCATGAAGAAATGAATCGCACAAACAATCCTAGGTACTGCAAGTACCATCGTATCGTGAGCCATCCTGTTGGCAAGTGCTTTGTTCTTAAAGAACTCATCATGAAGCTAGCACAACAAGGGCAAATTGAGCTCGACCTTGAGGACACGGCCGCAACGCATACCACTACAATTGCGTTTGGATCGTTTAATCCTGTGCCTCTCCAAACGACACCTGACCGTTCCCGTGAATGCTCAAGTTGCACGGCACCTCCTACACAACCATCACTGGAGAGAAGCGACCAAGATGCACATGCTGATGATGAAGAATGATGGATATTGGTAACCTACAAAAAGACAAGGAAACCAAGACCACGAGTCATACAGCCAAAGGTGGAACAAAGAAGAAATCACCACGGCCGCAACAATGCGAAGCCTAAAAGAAACATAAAGCATGATAAGACAACATATGCTGGGGAACCTATGGAGCAGGAGCCACGCATTCCCGTTTCCTTGCGTGAATACTTCCCGAATGACTTTTTCCAACAGTGCACTACTGTGGCCTGTCACATGGTTGAAGTAGAAATAGAAAAGCCCTCAAAAGGCAAAGCTATCGCCACTGAGGTAGAAAAGACCCTCACACCCGAAGAAGGTCTACCAACACACTTTAGCATCGAGGAAGCGCTACCATTGCCAAAAAAGATACGAAGAGCACTAGCAGCAGTCCTGGCAGGTCCCGGCGACCACGAAGTACGAGAAAGTAACGACGATGGCTCGAAGCTTCAGCCACATGAATGTGCCACATGTTGTGCCACCCATGACACAATTAACTTCACTGACGAAGACCTACTGCTGGGACCAAAGCCTCACAACCGTCCTCTCTTCGTCTCAGGGTACGTAAGGGAATACAAAGTCAACCGCATGCTTGTGGATGGTGGGTCGGCCATAAACATCATGCCAAAATCAACAATGACCATAATCGGCATCAAGGTGAATGAACTATCCCTGAGCCGTCTGCTGATCCAGGGTTTTAACCAAGGAGGACAAAGAGCGATGGGCACGATCCGAGTAGAGATGACCATTGGTGAGCTCAAATCAAGCACGATATTCCACGTGATTGATGCAAGAACTTCCTACAGCTTGCTCTTAGGAAGACCTTGGATCCACGCAAATGGGGTAGTGCCGTCCACCCTTCACCAATGCCTAAAATTTTACCGAGAATGAGTGAAGGTGATCCAAGGTGACACTAAGCCATTCACCGAAGCCGAATCACACTTTGCAGACGCCAAGTTCTACATGGACGAAGACATGGTACCCGAAGCTCTTCTGGAAGAGATCAAATCCACGGGCAAAGCAGCACCTAAAAAGCAGGAGTGGCAAGCCATGCCTAAAAAGCAAAAAGAGCAGGCCGTGCCATCTTCAAGCAAAGACGGTGACGAGTTTGCTAAACCTGCAACAACCAAAGGGAGTAGGATGCCGTCAGAAGGACCGAACGCACCCATATTCCGGTATATCCCGATGTCAAGAAGAAAGAATGGTCAATCTCCATTCGAAACTGGAACAAGAAAAGCCGACACACAGTGGCACACGGATAATGTGAAGTTGCTCAAGATGAATGCAGTTTTGCCTCTGACACAGCTAGGGGGTGCTAAGGCCGCAAGACTACCACAAGGCTTCATAAAAACTCTACCAAAGAAGGTGGAATCAAGCTTTCTTCCAACCAAGATGACCGAGGAAGGTTTCGACCCAAACGCCTACAAACTCATGTCAAAGGCCGGGTACGACTTCGCTTCTTCTGAGGCGGCTGGAAAGAAGGTTTCAAACACTGTCAATGACAAAGAACGTAACCTCACCAAAACTCAAAAGAAGTTGAAGGAGCATGGTTACGGAGTTGACAACAACAAAGCCGGACTTGGCTTCACACCAAATGCACCCGTGAAAATTTCAAGCAAAGTGAAGAAAGCTAGCGCTCAACACATCAGCGTGAGCATTGAACAAGACCAAAAAGAGCCTAAACCCGCCCCTCGGACGTCGATCTTCGATAAGATGAGCCATTCAAGCTCCAGAATTTCAGTGCTTAATCGCATTGGTAATCAAGACCGAACCTCTGTCTTCAAGAGGCTTAACGCGCCAACATCCCAAAGCTCTGTTTTTAAAAGGTTGTTAAAGCCTAAGAAACAAAGCAACACAACTATCTATCCTCTGCGACGATCAGCTTCGGAAAGATTTGAAAATAATGAGAAGCCTTTTGGAAAGAGGAAGACAACACCAAAGGAAGAAAGGTTCGATGGGTTAGCAGAAAAAGGCGACGTTCGAAGCTTGATTCCTTCAAGGATGAAGCGCCAAGCAATCCTAGAGGTCGACACAAAAGGACCACTGAAGGTAAGGAGGCGCATCATCATCCACACTGGCAAATCTTCATGCCAACAAACCCAAGAGAACGGCACTGAAGATGAAATCCCTAAGAAAGATGTCACTTCTGACTTTTTCGACTCAAAGTCTTCACCTCGACTGTTGGGGGCATGCTCCAAGTCAAGTGAAATTGAAGGATGGACTCATGTCACTCCGAAGAAACTGCACGAGAAACATATGTCTTCTCTATAAGTGCACCAATCGGAAAGGGGGCAAAACAGCTACCGTCAACCTTCAAAGCTACATGAAAATGTTGAGGATGATGAAATTACAACACAAAGATCGCTCATGCGGGATCTTTTCTTCCTCGAAGACGTCTTCAATTACTCGATCAAGGCTCCTTGCTATGAAGATTGTGAGGAATGCAGTTCGAAGATCGCTTCGACGAAATTGGACAAGCAGCAACCATCTTGTCCACAAGTTTACCAGTCGAAAATAGGGCAAAACAGCTCTTGTCAACCTCCAGAACAATGTGAAAGTGTTGGAGATAATGAAATTTCGACACAAAGATCGTCCATCCCCATCACAATGTGCGACCTCTTCCCAGAAGACTTCTTCAATTACTCGGTCAAGGCTCATTCCTATGAAGATTGCGAGGAACGCCTCTCCCAGAACACCAGACAATCCTTATGCCGACAAGCTCGAGAAGACAGCACTGAAGAGGAGATCCAAGATGTTTTCCACATCACGGTTCAAGAAGGTGAAGAAGACGAAATCCCCGAGGAAGATGTCACTGCTGCACCACCACAGCTCGAAGATGGGGGCCAAGCCACGGTCGATGATCTCAAGGAACTCAACTTAGGTACAGGCAAGGAACCAAAACCTATCTTCGTAAGTGCATTATTAAGTACAGATGAGATAGAGGAGTATTATCAGCTGTTGTTAGAGTACAAAGACGTCTTTGCCTGGACCTACAAAGAAATGCCCGGCCTGGACCCTATCATTGCTGTTCATCATCTTGCGGTCAGGCCTGGAACACGACCGATAAAGCAAACTCAAAGACGCTATCGATCTGAGCTTATCCCACAAATCGAGGTCGAGATCGACAAGCTAATGAAGCAGGCTTTATTCGAGAAGTGCAATACCCCAAATGGATCTCCAACATCGTCATTGTCCTTAAGAAATCAGGACAAATACGTGTTTGCGTAGACTTCCGGGACCTCAACGATGCTTGCCCAAAGGACGACTTCCCCTTGCCAATCATTGAAATCATGGTAGATGCAACCACTGGCCATGAGGCATTATCATTCATGGATGGCTCTTCTGGGTACAATCAAATTCGCATGGCCCTCGAAGATGAGGAACTAACAGCCTTTCGTACTCCAAAAGGTATCTACTGCTACAAGGTGATGCCCTTTGGTCTAAAGAACGCTGGAGCTACGTATCAACGCGCAATGCAGAAAATCTTCAATGACATGCTACACAAAAACGTAGAATGTTACGTAGATGATGTGGTGGTTAAGACGAAGAAAAGATCAGACCACTTGAAGGATCTGCGAATAGTGTTCGAAAGGTTGCGAAAATACAACCTCAAGATGAACCCGTTAAAATGTGCGTTTGGCGTCACCTCTGGAAAATTCCTCGGCTTCATCGTCAAGCACCGTGGTATTGAAGTAGACCAATCAAAGATCAAGGCCATTCAAAGCATGCCCGAGCCAAGAAACCTGCACGAGCTGAAAAGTCTACAAGGACGGCTAGCCTTCATCAGACGCTTCATCTCCAACCTCGCAGGGCGTTGTCAACCGTTTAGTCGCCTTATGAAGAAAGATGTTCCATTCGTATGGGACAAAGCATGCCATAATGCTTTTGAAAGCATAAAGAAATATTTGTCAAGTCCACCTGTCCTGGGGGCACCTGTGCCCGGGAAACCACTCATATTGTATATTGCTGCTCAGGAAAGTTCAATCGGAGCACTCTTGGCGCAAAAGAATGAATCCCAAAAAGAATGAGCACTTTACTACCTCAGTCGAACTCTCACCGGCGCTGAGTTGAACTATTCCCCAATAGAAAAGATGTGCCTCGCTTTGGTGTTTGCCATTCAGAAACTCAGACATTACATGCATGCTTACACCATCCACTTGGTTGCTAAAGCCGACCCTGTCAAATACGTTATGACTAAGCCAGTCTTGACAGGGCGACTCGCTAAATGGGCTTTGCTTCTTAATCAATATGAGATCATCTACGTCCCAGCTAAAGCCGTCAAGGGACAAGCGCTAGCAGACTTCCTTGCCGATCATCCAATCCCGGCTGATTGGAAAATCTCAGACGACTTGCCTGACGAGGAGGTGTTCTACATCGACATCTTCCCAACATGGATGATGTTCTTCGACGGATCCGCACGAGCAGACGGAGCGGGGGCAGGAGTAGTATTCATGTCGCCACAAAGGCAAATACTACCTTACTCCTTCCAACTGAATGAGCTATGCTCCAACAATGTTGCTGAGTACCAAGCATTGATCATCGGGCTCTAAATGGCGATCAACATGGAAATCACAGCTCTTGAGGTATATGGCGATTCCAAGCTCATAATCAATCAACTCTTAACTGAATATGAGGTGAGGAAAGATGATCTCGTCCCATACTTCCGGCTAGCGACCCAACTGCTACAAAAGTTCGAAGCTGTGACACTGGAACATGTGCCAAGAAAGGAAAATCAAATGGCAGACGCTCTCGCCAATCTAGCCTCGAGTATGACACTAGGAAAAGATGAAGTTGCAGACGTACCAGTTTGCCAAAGATGGGTGATTCCGCTCGTTAATGAAATGTCACTAGATGATACAAATGTCATCTCAGTACTTCCAGTTGATGCTGAAGAGTGGAGACAGCCGCTGATCGACTACTTAGAGCACGGAAAGCTTCCAGATGATCTCAGACACCGTTCCGAAATACGTCGACGAGCACCTCGCTTCCTTTACTACAAAGGAACACTCTATCGACGCTCTTTTGAAGGAGTGCTCCTGAGATGCCTAGGTGAGGAAGAAGTTAATCTAGCCATGGAAGAAGCACATTCAGGTGTGTGTGGGGCACATCAGTCTGGACCAAAGCTACATTTCCGGCTTAAAAGAATGGGTTACTACTGGCCGAGCATGGTGAAGGACTGCCTGGAACACGCCAAAAGGTGCCAAGCCTGCCAATTCCACGCCAACTTCATACATCAACCGCCTGAACCATTACACCCTACAGTTGCTTCATGGCCGTTCGACGCATGGGGATTGGACGTTGTAGGACCAATTACGCCAAAGTCATCTGCAGGGGAAGCTTACATCCTAGCTGCAACAGATTACTTCTCCAAGTGGGCTGAAGCCATCCCTTTAAGGGAAGTAAAAAAGGAAACTGTTGTTCGTTTCATCAAGGAGCATATCATCCACCGATATGGGGTGCCTCGCTACATTATCACTGACAACGGAAAGCAGTTCTCCAACCGACTCGTGGACGAGCTTTGCGACAAATACAAGTTCAAGCAACACAAGTCTTCCATGTATCATGCTCCGGCCAACGGCCTCGCGGAAGCATTCAACAAGACGCTGTGCAACCTCCTGAAAAAGGTAATCGGCCGAACAAAGAGAGATTGGCATGAAAGAATAAGTGAAGCACTTTGGGCATATAGGACTACACATGGGACTCCTACCCAAGCTACACCTTATTCTCTCGTATATGGCGTAGAAGCTGTTCTACCGCTCGAAAGTCAAATTCCCTCACTAAGGATGGCTATACAAGAAGGCTTGACTGATGAAGAAAATGCAAAGTTGCGCCTTCAGGAGTTGGAAGCGCTGGATGAGAGAAGGCTCGAAGCTCAACAACACTTGGAATGCTACCAAGCACGGTTATCCAAGGCATTCAACAAGAAAGTCCGCCCAAGGTCTTTCCAAGCCGGAGATCTCGTGCTGGCATTGCGTAGGCCTATCATTACAACTCATAAGACAAAAAGCAAGTTCACATCAAAGTGGGATGGACCCTACGTAATACAAGAGATCTACACCAATGGCGCCTACTTAATCATGGCAGAAGACGGGTTGAAGATCGGCCCCATCAACGGCAGATTTTTGAAGCGCTACTACCCCTAAAGCAAACGGCACCAAACGCTCCTGGCCCGCAAGAGCATAAACTGTGTACGGCAAAATCATCAAAAAAAAAACCATCACTCATTTGAACTACGTCATGACTTGATCTCTCCTCAACCAAGGGTACGTAGGCAACTTGAAACTTCAAAACTTCAAGTACATCATCAAAATAAAAAAAAAAATAAAAAAAAAGGGAAAAAACACATCTTGGTGATGTATATGTTTTATCTGTATTTAGCACAATACACTGAATAAAATAAAGCATGTACATTGATCTCCGAGAAATTACAAGTGTGTACAAAAAAAAAAAAAAAAAAAAAAAAGATGAAGCTTTCACAAAGGATGTGTACGTAAAGCCCCACTACGTGGCAACACTCTCGGAGCAGGAGGCATCGGAGCAGAAGGCATTGGAGCAAGAGGCATCGGAGATAGAGCATTCGAGGCCTCAATACTTGGCGGAAAGTTGGATGACCCAGGAAAAAGGTGCCTCTGGAAGAAAGACGCAAGCCTTTGACGGTCACTTTGCATTCGACCTTGAGATTCTTGCATCTCATCAAGCTTCCTCTTCATGCCCGACGAATAGTTATTTGCAAGCACATGCAAACTTTTATTCTCGTACTTAAGCTGTTTAATCTCCTGCTTAAGATCTTCCACCTCTGCCATCAATGATTCCACTTGACGAGACCAAGCAAGCAGGCGTTGGCCCATGTTGGACATAGAGCTCGCACACTGAACACTGAGAGCGAGGGACTCTTGAACGGCCAACTCATCGGACCGTCCTGAAAGCAGCCTACTATCTGTTGGTGTGAGGAGTTTCCTAGCAACTATTGTAGCTGTTGTTGCATTCTGCATCACTGAGTCTTCACCTGTAAGAGGACCGTTAGAAGATAAGAAAGACGGGTACCATACATTACCTTGACGCGGCGCAACCGGATCACTGCTAAGACTCAATTCTAAGCTAAGGTTCGATGGGTTAGCCATTTTTCAAAGGTGTTAAAAGAGATGGGTGGATGGAGTTAAAACTCAAAAGGCCGGAGATGATTTTCAGGAATGAGCAACCTTCAAAGTGTGCATGTTAGAGGTGATCAATACCTCTATAAAAAGGAAGAGGCGTTGGTTCAGAAATCGAAGGGCCGCTTATTCAAAAGTGAAGAGACATCGCTCTGCAAATCTCAAAAGCTGGGTTTTCCGGCGTAAGTTGGCGACGCTTTCTCAACTTTTCAGAACACGGGTGCCACTTTGTCAAAAGATCACGTGGAGGTCATCATCGCAGCTACACATCTTTAGCCGACAAGCGCGAAGTTCGGTGGCGCTTTCTCTGCTTTTCAGAAAACGCGTGCAGCTTTGTCAAAAGAGGCGCTCGTTCAGAAATCGAAGAGGCGTTGTTCAGAAATCAAAGAGGCGTATTCAAAGATCGAAGAGTCGTCACTATTTCAAAAAGCCGGATTTGCGGGATCAAAAACGTTTGTCGACAAGGGTAAAAGAACAGTACCACCACTTGCTATTGGGAAATCCCTATATATGTCGACCTTCATCTTTTATGGCAAGGCAGACCTGCAAAGAAAAAAAAAAAAATGCCCAACTCTTCCTCACCTTCGAGAGTACACTCCCAGCAAAACATCTCAAAATGCTCAGTTTTCTTCCTCTCCGGGAATGCCCTTGCAAACAAATGACACCAAGGCAAAAGTATCTCATATCAACAAGGGCGAAAGCAAAGGTATCTCATATCATGCTTTTCCCCTATCTTTTCCTTTGCCCTTGTTCTCACCTGCCAAGACAAGGACAGAGAAAGCAATATGTCGGAACCTCCACTCAAACTTGCGCTGCCACCAAGAAGTGATGGTCCATTCAAATGCAAGGTTTGCATTCAACTCCTGCATCAGGAACAAATACTACAAGAGAAGATGCTAAACCTGCATAAGGAAATACCACTTCTGCAAAGGGGAGCAAGTAAGGCAAGTGAAAATGATACATTGAAGCATGTGGAGACAAGCTACAACTGCATATGCTGAGCAATCCTCTAACCCTCTTCAATACGAATTGGAGAGATTGAACAAAGAAACAGAAAAAAGGAGTAAGCTCAGACCTTCGGAGGTGACCAAAAGAATCCTGCTGCCCAGTTCAAGAGTAGCATAAAGGAAAATCAACGAGTGGAGGAGACCAAAAGAATCCTGCACCCAGTTCAAGAGTAAGCCTGCGGAAAATCAACGATTGAAGGAAACCAGAAAATCTTCCAGTCGAACTCAAGATCAAGCCTCAATGGCCCTTGAAGAAATTTCCAGCCCAATTCAAGATCAAGCCTCGACGGCCCTTGGGTTGACATCTACATTAAGGGACTTCAAAACGCATCTTCTACACGTGTCAAGCACATGTCTACGACGCGCCTTGAAGTGGGGGCATTTGTAGACATCGAAATTTCAGTAAAAAAAAAATATGTTCACCAATGCATTAAAGTTTTGACGTGTCAAGGCATACATGGCATACGCCACGTGTTGTACAAATTGTACACATGGCGTGTGACTCAACAAAATAGGAAGAAATACCCTTGAAGGATTAAACAAGTTTTTCTTCTCATTTTGGGCAATGACAAGGCAAGTACATTTCAATCCATTGAGGATCAAAACAAGTTTTTCTTCTCATGTTGGGCAATGACAAGGCAAGCACACTTCAATCCATTACGGATTAAAGCAAGTTTTTCTCATTTGGGCAATGACAAAGCATACACATTTCAAGTTTAAAATGGTGTTAAGTGGGAAATTAGGCCATAAGTTACACCACTTCAAGTTTAAAATGGTATTAAGTGGGAAATTAGGCCATAAGTTACACCACTTCAAGTTTAAAATGGTATTAAGTGGGAAATTAGGCCATAAGTTACACCACTTCAATTTCAATATTGCATTAAGTGGGAAAATTAGGCAATGGTGCTTGGAAATGAAAAAAATATTTTGTGGTGGTGATTCATTCTCAAAGCCTATAAATAGGCTTCTCCATCAAGGTATCAAGCATCAACCAATTCACAAATACATTTCTCCACACACCAAAACCTTGAAGCCTTAGAGTTCTAAAGCTCTTAAGAAAATCCCGAAGGATCAAGAAAGCACTCTTCGTTCTTCGTCAAATCCTCCTTCAAGATCAAGCCCCAACGGCCCTTGAAGAACTTCCACCAACTCAAGATCAAGCCCCGACGGCCCTTGAAGAAAGTGTTCATCCGTTCATCCTAAGCTCAAGCCCCAACGGCCCTTTGGATCAACAACCTCAACAAATCCACACATCCAATCGTTCTTCAAGATTAAGCCCAAAAGCCCTTGAAGATCCGCTTATCCATCAACCTTCAAGATCAAGCCCAAAAGCCCTTGAAGAAATCCACACAACCATTATTCAAGATCAAGCCCCGACGGCCCTTGAAGAAAGTGTTCATCCGTTCATCAACTGTTCATCCTTAGATCAAGCCCCGACGGCCCTTTGGATCAACAACTCATCCACAAACCTACACCCTACGAAGATAGAATCAGAGGACCAAATTTGAGAGAGATCGTAACCCCAAAATCATCAAACAAAAAATATTATTTTGTACACGTTATTCTTGTTTCTTGTTTCAAGGAACTTTCGTGTTCACAGATACGTATACCGTCAAAACGATATATTTACTAACACTTAAGAGTTTATTCATACTTTCATCATTTTGATGGGATACGCATTGATGTTATACTTAATGAAAGTATAAATAAACTTTAAGCGTTAGTGAATCTTATCGTTTTGATGACTTGGAATAAATATATTAATTATTTATATATTTTAAGTGTTAATTAGACTATGTTTCAATTAGTATGGGATGATATTTAATAATAAAATTACATTTATGTTTTTTATTACGTATTTTATTTTTATTCAAGTTAAAATGTTATAAGTGATAAAAAAAAAAAAAAAAAAGCTGGTTATTTTTTTTTCTTTGGGTTAAACATTAGACAGGAGATGGATGGATATAGGTTGCAAAATTTCCCAAACATTAGGTGGGAAATGGATGAAACTCTTGAAATATTAGGCGGGAAATTAATTATTATAATTTTTTTATGTTTTTGGTATTTTTAAATTACTTCATATTTTTATTTTTAATGTGTTTTATGATTTTTAATCTCAATCTTTGCCTATAATATACTATAAAAATAAATAAATAAATAAAACTTAAAATTTAAAATTTATATGGAATAATAATAGAATAATAATTAATAAACAATATTTACATATTCATTATATCTATTGCATTTTATAGTAAGTTTTTTTTAGTAGTTTAAAAAATTAAAATCATCAAAATAGCATTTTTCTTATCGTGTCGAAACAGGTTACTCGCGTGTCACTCTCGTGTAAACCTGTTAAGGACCCGTTATTAACGGGTTATTATCGTGTGACCCGATAATGACCCGATTAGTTATCGTGTTGACCCGAAACTCATTATTTTCGTGTCGTTTACGTGTCGTGTTAACGGATCGTGTCATAAATTGTCATGTCTACGCTCAGTACGTAAACCGAAGATGGGCTTAACAGTTGGCACCATTAGAGACGTAAACCGAAGCCCATGGAGCCCAAAACTTGTAAAACCCACGAAGGAAAACCTGCGGGTGCTAGGGTTTAAGCTCTCCTCTCTCTCTCTCTCTCTGTCACTCTGTCTCTCTCTCTTGGCTTTCATCTCTCCCCCTGTCGCTCCTGCATTTCGTTGGGTTCTCGCTTGACGCACAAGAGAAAAACAACCATGTCTCGGCCGGAGCTGCAAGCTCCACCTGAGATTTTCTACAATGAAGACGAAGCTCGCAAGTACACCCGCAATTCCCGAATCATGGAAATTCAGTCGGAGCTCTCCCACCGAGCCCTCGAGCTTCTCGCTCTCCCCGACGATGGCGTCCCCAGGCTGCTCCTCGACATTGGTAATATTTCAAAACCCAACTCCCCCATCTTTCAATTCAATTTTCCGTAAAAAATCCCAAAGGGGTTTGATTTTATTCACCGAAATGGTGAAACAGCTGAGTGAGTGATTGAGGTTTTCACTGCAGGTTGTGGGTCGGGGCTCAGTGGAGACACATTGTCGGAGAGTGGGCATCAGTGGATTGGTTTGGATATTTCCCAGTCGATGCTTGGTATGTGTTTTTATTTTTGGGGTTTTGTGTATCGTTTTTGATTTGGTTTTCAGCTTCTTGATTGCTTCCATGGTTTGATCTAAATCGGAATTTCATTTCTTTGATGATTGGAGATGTGGCATTGGAGAATGAGGTTGAGGGTGACCTTCTGCTCGGGGACATGGGTCAGGTATCACTCTTAATGCCTCATGGTTCAGTTTTTTGGCACGTCCCTTGTTATTTTTTTTATCGTATTTGCGATTCTGCATTGTCATCCAAAAGACAAAGAAAGGAGAAAAAATATGTATACAAATATGATATTGTTCAACCTGAATCTGTTTTTATTATCAGCGTATGTAATCATTGGATTTTGTTTCAGGGCTTAGGACTTCGTTCAGGAGTTATTGATGGAGCGATAAGCATCTCAGCCGTTCAGGTTGACTTTTGTTTTCACTCACTAATACTTGCAATGATGGATAATGGACTTAGCTGGATTTTTTTTTGCCTATCTTAGCTTGTGTCCCTTGTTTTGTCAGTTTTTTTTTTTTTTTTTTTGTATTTATACCCCAATAGTGAAGAGCTCAAAATTCAATTATTTCCGCTCTATCTCATATCTTTTCTGAAATAATTACTATGTTGTAACTGATTTGTTCTTTTATTTTCATAACCCCTGAGATTACTTCACGTGTGCATTCCTTATGTTTTTTATACTGTTTACTAAATGAATCTTACTCCCGTTTTACTTTACTGTGTTTGAAATGCAGTGGTTGTGCAATGCTGATAAGTCCTCACATAATCCACGATTACGATTGAAGTATGTTGTGTTTCTTGGTGGTTTTTATTTTCTCATCATAATTTTGTCAGTATATGCTTGAAATGCTGTGAGATATGTGCCATGATCTTCTTATTCTTGGTCTTTTTACAACATTAAGCATAGGATGAGCCTGCAATCCCTTTTCAATTGCAGTATGAATGAGTTGTCTTGAATCCTTTGCAGGGCTTTCTTTGGATCATTGTACAGATGCTTAGCAAGGGGTGCAAGAGCAGCGTTTCAACTTTATCCTGAAAACCTGGACCAGCGCGAGTTGATTTTGAGTTCTGCTATGCATGCTGGATTTGCAGGGGGTGTTGTTGTTGATTATCCCAACAGGTATGCAAGAAACCAATTATGCAATCTTGTGTCATAGGCTGTTAGCTCTCTCTTTTATGGTACAACGCTTTATACATTTTCTTGTGTACGTGCATCATTTTATCTTTCAGTAAACCTTTTTTTCTCCCTTTCAATCTAACAGTTTCTTCACACGAATGAGTGCGGAAAAAAATGGAATGTGTTGGTGTAACTTACCCAACATATCAAACTGTTGTGTTGGTGTAACTAACCCAACATATCCCAACATATCAAACTGTTGTGGTAGGGTCAGGGAACTAGAACGAAATATAGGGCAAAATGTCAGATTCCGACTTCACAGAGTTTTTAATATCCAAATTCTTCAAGTAGTATGTTCCTCTAACTTAAGGAATAATCTTGTTACAGTTCCAAGAAACGAAAAGAATACCTTGTCCTCACTTGTGGTCCACCATCTATTAGCACTTCTACTCCCAAGGGAAAAGGTGAAGATGGCGAGGGTTCCTCTGACGATGAGAGTAGTGAAGATGAAGAAAATCAGACAGTAAGTCTTCACGGATGCATTTACCATTACTATATACTTGTTTTTTTTGATCAACTACCATTGCCTTTTTTGTTTAACCTTTCTACTATTCTAATTTGTTATATTTTTTCTAAAAAAAACGATATTATCCAAACTAAGGGGGTGGGGGAGTGTGCTAAGCCTCACAATGGACCAGACATAATAATATGGTTCAAATTCGCTTTTGGCGAGAATCGAACCTAAGGTCTCTCACTTACAAGTGAAGGGGAATGCCACTAGACTGTAGTACTAAGTAGCTGATTTGTTATATTTTATTTGTGGGAAGCAGGTTTCAAACTCAGACAGGCACAGGCCGAGGAAAAAGCAGAAGACAAATAAGAAAGGCAAGGGAAGAGAATGGATACTAAAGAAGAAGGAACAAATGAGAAAAAAAGGAAATGTTGTTCCCCCAGACACAAAATACACAGCTCGGAAACGGAAGACTCGATTTTGATCTTGCACGAGGCCTATATTGTGTCATTTGTGAGTGATGGCCTTAATGTTTTCTTTACACAGTTTTATACAGGCGTCTACGAAGGCATTACATTCCCTTTAGTGCTCGAAAATACTGGCTTTTAAAGCAGTTTTTATACAGATCTCGCCGGGCAACGGATTGATATCTCATTCACTCTTGTAACCTTAACTAGTTTGAGAAAAGTGACTTTATTCTGTTCTATGAGGTATTTGTTTATTTGTTTGTCCGCTGAACTTGTAAGGATTAGTTAATTTCTCCTCGTAACTTTAATTCTGGCCAATTTCCCTTCTCAAACTCTCATGATTAGTCAATTTCCGCCTTGTTGGATTTTCAGACTTCTCATCCAATCTTCCGTTTAGTATGCCACCACATGCCATCCACATGATCACCCTTCAAGGGCAAAAATGTTTCTTAATTAAAAACTGCTAATTTCATCCCTTCTCTTAGATTGAATGCTATTTCAAAATCAATCATTAGTCGATTGAAGTTATATACGACTCCAAAGATCAACAAATTTAAGTCATATGACTTGTTGGGAACTTCAGGATCAAGAGTTGTGGTCTCATTTAGTCCATGGAATTCGTCAGTGACTTCATGACGTTTCGTGCCTCATCCTTCGCAGCATATTTTCACATTCATGCAAACTTACGACCGCCACCAAACAATATGCAAGCCACGGCCAACGGGTGAAAATAAATCGAAAAATGCAGAAACAAAGCCAAACAGAGGATACGACTTTCAACAGAACCACAAACCATTTAAAGAGTGCATAACAAAAATTTCTTCAGCTCACATAATTTCTCATCCAAACAATTCACAAACATCCAACCCTACATGCACTTTAAACAAGAAAAGAAAAGAAAAACCGGTAAAGATTACGAGATAATATATGACTCGGTAACAAGTGATTTATGACTAGATTAATCAAAAAGAGAGAATCCCATGTCATCGTCGCTCTCCTCCTTCTCTTCCTTCTTCTCCTCAGCCGGGGGAGCCTCTGCAGCAGCCGCTGCACCACCTCCAGGAGCAGCAGCAGCAGCTCCACCTCCAATGAAGGCGCCACCGCCACCGCCACCACCAATGATCACCTGAACCGATTAAGTTTAAACATAGGAATTCAGCACCCCAACGCTTGGTTTTCAACGTTTTCTCAACATAAGCTACCACGGAAAACAAATTATATCTTCCAAAGGGGTTTGACGTTGTAACTGACCTTACAGGAAAATAAAAAGGCTACAGATGCGTGGATGAACAATCGAGCAAAAACACAATTCTGACTATCTTGAAGCAAAACCCCTAACACGGGTTCTGGAGCATATTTCACATGTGAAACAAGTCCTACAAATCCGCATAGTAACAAATGCATCCCCAAACAATTTGAGCCAACACAATGCTGACTAATTTGAAACAAAGAACCAAACACTAGGGTTCTGGTTCTGGAGCCTATTTTCCACTAATAACCTGCATTTTCTTCAATCATTATTTTTTTATTTTTTCCAACATTCGATTGAAATTCAAGGAAAGCATAATAAAACCAATTAAAAGATAAAGATCAACAAACAATACATAACAAACCAAATCAAATCTCGGATTTCAATTTGCCATCTCATATGGAAACCCTAAGAAAAAAACAGGACTGAAGAATCAAAGGCAAAGGAGCAATAAGGGACAGAAAGGGACCTGGAAAACGGCAGAGGTGGGAGTGACAGGTGAGTACGAGGTCTGGACGCCGCCGGAGGACTCGGAAGAGAGAGCGGACTGGACGAGCTTCCTCTGGAGCTCGAATGTGGAGGGAGCGGAGGCCTCAAGGTCTCCATTCTGCTGTTTGGCGGACCACTCTCCCCCGGAGGTCCTCAACACGAAGGTGAACACTCCCATGGCGAATCGAAAACCCTAACACCAATGCAGCTTTCTGTATACAAGAGTTTGGCGCTTTGAGACCGCACTTTATGCTGCGTTTTACCTCTATATGTAGAATACGATGCCAAAACCCTAGCAGCCGCTTAATAATTTACAAAGACAAGTTTGCCCCTGTCATCTTCCACAATTCAATTTCTTTTTTTTTTTTTTTTTTGTTTTCTTTATAACAAAGGATCTCGAAACTGACGTTTCAAGTTTTGTATTAGGGCTCAAACATATTGAAAAACAGTATTGGCATCCTCGTCAATAAGACTCTAACACAAAGTGTCATAGATGTTAAGAGGGTTAGGGGTGGAATTATAGCAATCAAGGTTGTGATTGGACAAGAACTTATTAATGTGATTAGCGAGTAAGGATTGCAAAATTATACTGGAAGAGAGCTTGGCTAACCAACATCAACTGTTGGGATGGATGTACATATCAAAAGAGAGAAAAGGATGAACAAGACCTTGAAGTGTTCAAGAACTAGATGGTGGAATCTAAAAGAAGAAATAGCAAGTCACTTTCAAAGAGAAACTACTAGCTGAATGCGTTTGAGATATAGAGGGGAACGCTAGCCAAATGTGGGATTCCATAGCTAGTTGTATCTGAAAAGTTGCAAAAGGTGTATTAGGAGAGTCCAAGGGTTTCACTCCACACCAAAAGGAATCTTGGTGGTGGAAGGAGGAGGTATAGGAAAACGTTAAGGCTAAGAAGGAATTGTAATGTCTTATACAAGGATAAAATTGATTAAAACTATGAGAG
This sequence comes from Pyrus communis, assembly GCF_041283825.1. Classification (NCBI taxonomy): domain Eukaryota; kingdom Viridiplantae; phylum Streptophyta; class Magnoliopsida; order Rosales; family Rosaceae; genus Pyrus; species Pyrus communis. The sequence continues at coordinate 12,889,514 of NC_142577.1, forward strand.
GTATAAAATAGCGAAGATGGAGGCAATGAAAGTCGTCGGTCCCCACTATATACCGATTAAAGTGTAGAAGGTCTTGGGAGAATTAAGTATAACATGACTCACAAACCTTTTCAACACGATTTAAAAGCGAAGAATATGTCAAATGAGTGGCAAAAAAGCACTTTGGCACCTATCTATAAGAATAAGGGCGACATACAAATTGCATGAACTATATGGGTATTAAGTTAATGAGTCATACAATAAAGCTTTGGGAAGAGAGTAATTGAGCATAAACTGAAGCAAGAGACATAAGTCTTAGACAATCAATTTGGGTTCATGCCAAGGCGCTCGAGTATGGAGGCAATATATCTCTTACGAAGATTGATGGAACAATACACAGATATGTGAAAGGATTTGCACATGATCTTTATATATTTGGAAAAAGTGTATGATAGGGTTACCAAGAGAAATTCTTTGGAGGATTCTAGAGAAGAAATGAGTACGAGTAGCATATATCCAAGCAATAAAGGATATGTATGATGGAGTAGGGACTGCAGTAAGAACTCATGAAAGACAAACTGAAAATTTTTCCCAATACCATTGGGTTACACTAAGGCTCAGATCTAAGTCCCTACCTTTTTGTATTGGTAATGAACGAGTTAACGAGACATATTCAGGATGATATCACTTGATTTATGCTTTTTGCAGATGATATAGTGTTAGAAGATGAAACACAAGAGGAGTAAATCCAAAGCTTAACTTTTGGCAGGAAATGTTGGAATCCAAATTTCTTCTCCTAAGTAGGACCAAAATGGAGCACATGGAGTGCATATTTAATGGGAATTGGGGGGAGAGGGGGGGGGCTACATTAGTTAGGGGTGAAGATTGGAGATCATGAAGTACCAAAGAGTAAACGCTTTTGCTATCTTAGATCTATCTTGCAAAAGAACAGAGAACTAGATGGAAATCTTAACGATAAAATACAAGCTGAATGGATGAAATGGAAGAGTGCATCGGGTGTTATGTTGTATAAGTGTATTTGAATACATATAGAATTTAGAGAAATGCTAAGGAGACTCCTAAAGTAGAACTCTCTATGAACTCTCTGCCACCTCACATTTTAGGTTATCTGATAATCCTATCCGACTTGGGAATGAGATAATTTGAGAACACCATTTGAATTCTTCCGCTATAGGAGCAGACTCTACTGGTCTCAAATATGGAGATTGAGAGTGATTCCCAAGTTTTTATTTTCGACTTGTGCAATCAGTCAACCACCTCCGTGTCGCGTTTCATCTCTCCGTTCGGATATCAAGAGAATGTTAGAATGCTTTCGGGTGCAGAAAAGTCCTCGTCCGTTCAAAGAGGTTAACTTGGCGACGCATGTATTGAACAATCAAAGCATTCTTCAATTATCAAAATATTACCAGACAATTGAAAAACAAATTCCGAAGTTCTCAATTGCTCATTGTCAAACAATGATCCCTAGTACAACCTACTACACATATCAACCTGCCTTAAAGCTTTAAAACCCGAGTCAAGGAAAAAAAAAAGTTCAAACCTTCCGGAGCAATGGCCATGGTTTATAGCTTGGGTCTTGAAAACCAGCATAGTTATCTTTCTCCGAGCAAGAGTTACTTACCAAATTTGAAGTCACCGATGTCTCGTCTCATGTTCTGCATTTCTAAAGTCTTCAGGAGAAAGAAAACATTTTCATTTTCGATGTCAACATTCTCTTCACTGAAGCCAATCCCACAATTCTCTCGAGCTCAAATGCAATAAGCGAAAAACAAAAATACACACACATATCAAGTTTTTCAGTATTCATTGGCCCGATAATCAAACAAACAAACAAAATACAGAATCTAATTCATATTCGCGACATCAGGCTGTGTAAAACGACAACAGGAGATTCACACAATTCTGATGTTAGGCAGTTTCTTTATTCAATTGATGAGAACCGTGCCAGTTTCTAATATAAAGGATCCTAAGTTGTTAAACATTCAAAACTTCTAGCAAAGTTAATAACCACCCTATCTCATCCTCGTAATCAAAGAACGATCTAGCACACTTATAAGAGAACAAAACATTACCCAAAGGAGATCAAATTGAGAAAAGAGCACCGTGCATGCCATGTCATTGGACCCATCAAGCATATTAACAATCTGCAATTCAATAAAAAGAGCCTTTTGGTTTACGAAAAGAAGATTATGACTGTATCTCAAAATGAATCATATAAAGTATCAAAGACAAGACACTTCCATTATTATTATTTTTAAATTTGGTAGCTCTTCAATTGCTTCTTAAAGAGAATGACAATTTGTATCGAGCTCACCTCAGGGTAAAATTCCTTACTCTCAGGCAGAGAATACATGATTAAATTCTGAACGCCATGGATCTACTCACCACAAAATAATTGTATGTCAGCAAAGAGGCTCAAAATACCGATTTTAAACCTCCACAAAATAATTTCCAAATTAAGCAAACAATATCCAAAATGGAAGGGCACAAAATACATCAGCATTTGGACAAGAAAAGCATGCTCAAAGCAGTTTAAAGAACCTTATATCTGTGGTGAAAGTGTGATCTCTCAGTATAAAGCATTATCTTCCGCTTTCCTTCAAAGAACCGAACCCATGCATGAGAAATATCACTTTGTCCTGCATATCTGAGGAAACACAAAATATCTGAGAATTTTCCACTCAGTAAATTTATGACCACACAATCATAACAACATAAATAGGACAGGTTGTTACTCATGAAGTAAACAGAAGGATGCACTCTGTGACTTCAAAAAATTTCGAACTTGAACATATTCAAAGTAAGAACTGATAAATATCATAATCCCGCCCTGAACAAAAGTTTCCAAGTAAAGATATCATGAAAAATTCCAAGGATCATTCAAGGACACTTCAAACAAAAATTTATTAATAATTGCAATTTTAAAAATATTAGGCTTCAAATAATTACCTCAACAGAATCTTTTATCTTTGGGAAGATCTGAAAACAGAAAAAACACTAAACATCTCAAAATGTGAGTAAAAAGATGAAAAAAAAAAAATCAAGCTAAACTAAAACAGTCAAGAACAGAGTGTGTATTTCAAATTCTTAAAACGCAGCAAGTTCAATGACATGAGTAGGGTTTGGGTTAAGATTGGAATATTTTTTCTTTCGAAAAAACTGAATTTATATCAGCAACTTTTCATATTCTCTTCCAACTTCAAGTGCAAGTTGTTTTAGCTAGTACAAACATTGCCCCAATCTTCCTAAAAGTTTTGGCACAAAAGTATTTGTTTCCATAGATTTGAAAACAAAAACTTCAGGAACTATAACTTCAAAATTAAAACTTATGTTTCAAAAAAAAATTAAGGGGTTGTTTGCCATCCTTCTTCGAACTTTTTGTTATCGATACTAATGGTGTTAACTAATTTAGCTACATTCATCATTTTTTAAAACAAAAAATTGGATCCAAGAAGGATACCAAACAGGCCCTAAAGAATTCTTCTTCAAGATGGTTCTATGAAATTAATAACAAAGTATCTAGCCACAATTTATAGAGACCTTCTTTAATAAGTCGAACTATAGCAATTCAGAAATCAAATTATAATTGTTTAATAACAACCAACTATAAAGTCTCTTGCAATTAAGGATACTCCTGGAAAACAGAACAAACCTTTGTAGTAAAATATTCAAAACGAGCATCCTCAAAATGTTCTATTGAGTCTGCATCAAACCGCTGATAAATCTGGAAGGTTGAAAAGTAAAAAAGTGAATTAGCTGATGAAGTTATTTCCAGATCTGAAACATAGTTAAGGAATCAATCTAATTCCTTACACTTTAAGAAGAAACTGAGTACAGTGATACATATATTATTATTTTTTTTCTAGGTAGCCACTTATTCATAATAAATATTCAAAGCACACCAGGAAACAAAAAGAACAATTCAGAGTCTCAATGTTGTGTGACCCATATTCCCGACAGGTTCGCAATCAATGAAGTCAAAACATAAATCAATAAAGACCATATCCACTGATTCCATGTTTTCATTCAAATCCACCTTAACCGCACAAAAAGGCCAATTATCAGCAACAAGAATCAAGGAGCAGGACAGAAAATATAATAGGAACTGCACAATACAAAATATAATAGGGGAATGAAGTGTACATAAGCATACAATCTGATTTAAAAAAAGATGCCAAAATGGGAAGACATACAAACATAAAAGCTAGTGGTGATTAACATCAAGCTTAACACGGCATACAGTAATAATGTTAATGTATAATAAAAATGCAAAAGCCAAATGAACAAGATATTTCATGTAAATGCACCTCAAGCACATTGATGGCTCAACAGCAGATTGAGAACCGGTTCCCAGGTCCTGTTCTGCATCCGAATCATGAGTCTCTTGGTCACCCGAGTCAGAGGGCTCCTGGTCATCCTCATTTTCAGAATCTTCACTATGCTCCTCAATTCCCGCCATTTCAGGGTCTTCATCATCAACTCCTACGCAAGTATAGAGCATGAATTAAAAAATATGAAGTGCAGAAAGATCAATTTGACTCTGCTTATGAAGAATTAAGACTACATCTTAATCCAATATCACATAGGAGATAAAAACAAAAGTAAGCATTCATGTCACTACAGTAGTGTATGCCTTCCATAACAATATTGATATATGACTATATGAAACTCAACTATGGGCTTTTGGTTACTTATTCAAAATATAAAGAATGAAAAAGGTTGTGGGATCCAGGAGGCCAGTATCGTTACGATGGAAAATGCACAAGTATTGTCTGGAAAACAATTAGGAGGGCAGCGACAACAAAATTGTTTTCTAATATTTGAATATAAAACATAAACGTTCTACCTTCTTCATCATCATCCGCATCCTCTGAGTCATGCTAATTCAGTTCATGGGTAGGGAATCAAACAAAAACTTACCTAGGTTCTTGCCTGATTGTTTTCCCATGCTGAGAAGAAAAAGAACACTGGAAATTTCGCGCCAGAAGCAAATGCACAGACTTGGCTTCGGTTAAAGCTACCGGAGGAGGATGAGAGCTTGTTGGAGTTGAAACCTGAGGTCGTTTAATTTATAGTCAAACAGAATGCCAAAGCATGAGGCAGAACATAGCAAACAAATTTTAATTCAATAAAAACGAAAAAGAAATTGAGTTTTCTCCACCATTTTTTCCTATCACCTACAACTTTGCACCATCAGTCTCTGATAAAATTAAGTTTTGACAAATTTATAGAATTCTTGTTCCATGACCAAATTCAAATCAGAAAAGGGAAAATTCGGAGTTTGGGAGCTTACGGTGTGCCTCGCGGTGGCTGAAACTATGCTCGCGATGGTGAAGGTGGGCTCGTGCAACCGCGTTGGGAGGAGACCTGCGGGCTTAGCGTGAAAGTGAGAGGGGAAATCGAGGTTTTTGGGGTTTAAGGATTTTTAGGGTTTAGGGTTTAAGATGAGCAGAGGTGTGAAATTAGTTATTGGGTTGTTAATGGTCCCATTAAGACCCATTTAGTTTGATTGCAGATTAAATGGGTCTTAGAGTGTACCCATTAAGAGCCTCATGAGTTGATTTGTCACCCTTAAAGGTTTGTACATATATCTGCATTTCACGTTTACAGGTTGTACATGCATGTGCATTTGACGTTTAAATTTCTTATGCATTATGATTAGTGATGTTGACCCGTCAGAATTGCTCACTGTTTTTACAAGAGTTGGGCACCCAATTTAAGGCAGTATATGTCGATGACATGAATCTAGTTGGAACTGCTAAAAAGCTCAACAAAATTACTGAATATCTGAAAAGCTAATTTGCAATGGAAGGCCTTGGAAATACAAAATATTGTCTTGGCTTGCAGATCGAGCATTGTGCTAGTGGGATTTTGGTCCATCAATTGGCTTACACTGAAAAGGTCTTAAAGTGATTTGGCATGTATAAAGCTTATCCACTCAACACGTCAATGGTCATTCAGTCTCTTGACATTAAGAATATCTATTTCGTCTAAAAGAAGATGATGTAATAGGCATCCAAGGAGGAATGTTATAATTATAGATGCTATGTGAGTCTTCCCTATTTATTGAAGATTGTTGTAATTATGAATGCCATGTGAGTCTTCGCCTATTTATCGAAGATTGTTACATAGGGCCATTTAGCTACAAAATTTTCGCTCATGTCTATGCAAGGTTGTATATGTTTAGTCGGTGAACTTTCCGATATAAATGTTAACTTTGAGACCCCAAACGCCGATTGAAAACTTAGCTTCAGTTCCCTCTTGTGAACAACAAAAGCGCAAACAATAATGAAAGAAATTATATAAGTCTCCTTCACCCTTTTTTCTTTTGTATTCATCTCCCATATCGAAAACAAGTAAAGAAAACAAGACAGTGTGATACTTTAATCTCGTTCCACCTCAACCTCTAGCAAAGGTTTCCCTCTAACTTTCGCATCCATCTCCCATATCAAAAACAAATAAAGATACAATGTGATACTCTGATCTCTTTTCACTTTAACCTCTAGCAAAGGTTCCCCCCTCTGTTTCGCCTATTTATAACAAATTCAACTGTTAAAATATCCGGTCCAAATTTCATAACCGGTCCACCATTGATACTGGACTAATTTCCATGCAATGCAACATTAAGGACGAGTCGGGTCTTAACAGCTTGCAATAATTATATGACTTGAAACAGTTTCTTCTTTCGACTCTTGGTACAATCATACAAGTCAATATTTTGGAAAGATGATTCAACACAACGGAACGAGGAAGTGGTGCGCGTGATGCTGCGTATGATTCGGCCGGGGGGAGCAACTTTAGAGAAAATACTACATCTACTACTGAAGCACTTGCTTTACGTGAGACGTTTGCAAACGTTAAAGGTTTTAGGAATGTCAATGTCGAAGGTGACTCCAAGCTCATTATTGATTCTGTTTTCAACTAGTGCAGAACACCTTGGCGATTGAAGACTACTCTCGAGGATATTAGATTACTTGCAAAATCCTTTTCTTCTATATTTTGGACTCATATTTTTTCAAGAGGCGAATTTTCCAGCTAATGTCGTTACTAGCATAGCACACTTAATTCATGATACTTAAATATGGGAAAGGTCCTTACCCGCTATTGCTAGAAGTGCTTTACTCTGATTGTACTGAAAATAATTGTACTTGAGGTTTCTCCCTTTGAATAAATTTCTTTGCAATCAATAAAAAATTCTTACAAATCACAAACTTCAAATCTACAAAGAAAGAAACGAAATAAATTCTGCAGAATACTAAGCTGGGGATGGCAGAGCTCATTGGTTTCAATGACAACCGGCGTTCCTTTGTCATGGCAGTAGTTGCTGCCACTTGTGCCGCGGCATTCGTTTGTCGGTTTGAGGGTTACATAAGTCTCATTGATTGTTTTGAGCATGAGTTGATCTGAGACTTACGTAAAGAACATTACTTATTTCACTTATTTAATTTCTTAAAGGTGATGACAGAGAGGTAAAACAAAAAGCTGGATGCCGAAATTGTTCAAACAGATGCTTTTGAGAATTTTCGGGATCCAACTATTTATAAACGCTACTAAACTTTCAACCCCGAATGAATAGAAACTACACCTCCAACAAGGTTCTCATATTCAACCTGCTGGAATCCTGCATCCGCAATCATCGAAGCAAACTTCTCCTGCGTACATAAGATGAATTGCAAGGGAATATAAGAAAATTTACAAGAAAGAACTACGAGCAGGACAAATCAAAATGCTGATAATACTAAAATAGAGTATTCAAGTATGGAATCTGAAAACAAAACCTGCGGGGGGAAACGACGGATACTCTCTACCAAGTACTGGTAAGATTTTCTATCCCCTGCAACGAGCTCTCCCAGGGCTGGAATGACTGAGAATGAGTAAAAATCATAGCTGCACAAGGAAATGAGGAAACCTTAATTACATGACTAAAAGAAATACACATGAAAGAAAGCAATCCATCCAATGGCAACATAGTAAAACATTTATAAGTAATCTAGTGTGTGAGTGACAGAGTCACGTGGCTTTGTGCTAAAATTCAAATGTGGCGCTGTGTGATTGCCCCACATGCACCGTTGCCCGCCATAACAATCTTTGCCAATGACTCAAATTTCTTTAGTAAAAGATTTTCCTCTAAGCTGGAGTGCACAGTAACACTTGTGTGCAAGTCATTTGACACTACACGCTCATGCCAGTGTGCAGCTAGAAGCGGTATGGTGCTTATGACAACAGAAAAATCCAATTAAAGTCAAATTCAATGGAACATTTGTCTTTCGTTGTTTTTTTCCTGGGATAAGGAACTTCAACATAACATTTGGAGCAAGCAGCAGGATTAACGTTAAACTTTCGTAACAAAAGGACAAGATACAAAAATAAATTTTAAAAAATTGTACAACAAATATCTATGCCGCAGACCATGAATCTATAATATTACACGTACAAACATGATGATGTCCGTGATAACTCAAAAGAGTTTCCCTCGTAGGTTAGAAATTGCAAATTTAACCAACTAAAAGTGTCAAATACTTACAATTCTTTGAATACAGGAATGTCTACATGGCTCAGTTCAAGGCACAGGAACCTTCCTCCACGCTTTAGCACTCTATAAACAAAATCATAAAGAGAAAACATGATGAGTGTAACAATTTGACAAACTACTTTAATGCCTCTTCCCGCAAAAATACACAACAGCCTATTAATAATCAAAATGACCAGCATAACTTAACATTGGCACAAAAGCTTATATCATGAAGGCAGAGAAGTTTTTAGATGGATTGAGCTGTAGAAATGCCCTTGAAGAACATTGTTTCACAGATTTTCCTATATTTATTAGTGGCATCAGTAGAAGTCACTTATATACCTCTGGTTTCATTTTGGTCAAGTTATATACTGACAGTTTCATCTTACCGTTAATCCCCTAAGTCAGATATCACCTTTTTAGGTTCAAAGTTGGTTCTTTAGAACTGCATGTGCACATAAATAGCATTATCTGTCACGAGCTTCGGCCCCACACTAATAAAAAATTATTCAGGTTTTTATCTGGTTCTTTCTACCTACTGTAGCTCTAGATATTGGTTCATCGTGTGTGTAGTTTTAGCGCATCCACATAATTGTTTAGAAGGGAACACATCCATATACAAAAGGTAATGGAAACAATTCACATATTTCTATTATTCTATAAGGAAAAGCAGGGAATAGAGTCGGAAAAATGTTTGCAAGTGTGCCATGTTGCCTATAACATCCGACAAAGACAGTAAGGAGGAAATTGGGTATGTCTCACAATCCTCTCCTCCGCCTTAAAAGCTTCCGCATGAGACTAACTAATTTGAGAAAACCAAAATAGACAATTTAACTACTCAAGCTGTATTCTAGCGCTATCAACGCAAAAACAAAAATGAAAAATACTACAGGTGAAGTGCTTAAAATTAATTGAAATAAGTTACTTATTCAACAGTTGATACACGGAGTGATAGCCGTTGAATTCTTCATATATAAGGAGTGATAGCCTATTTGGAGAGATCATTTATCAATTTTCCATCATGATAATTTGCCCTGCATTATTATTAACTGTTAGCATTTGTTAACCAGTACAGAGGTTTGACCACCTTACCGATAGGCTTCGGACAGCACTTTCTCTATGTGTGTAACATTCCTAATTCCAAATGCAATTGTGTAACCATCCATTGTATTATCTCCAAAAGACAAGGCTTCTGCATCTCCCTCCACCCATAGAAGGGATTTGTCTTCTCCAGTACCTGTAAATTTCAATACACGATTGTATATTTATAAACAAAACTAGAATTTGTTTGTCCAATATCTAAGGAGAATGCCTAATGCAACCTAAGTCAAAGTCACAGCATTATCTGACCTCTCTCCAACGCCCGCTTTTTACCAACATTCAACATGTTAGGGTTTATGTCACATACATAAATCTTAGTTTCTTCTTGTAAATCATCTTCGAGAACATCTTGCATAGCTCTACGTCTGATGCTGTTTACTGAGTCTAGTATTCTGAAGGCAACATCACCTGATAACATAAAAGTACCAGTAAGATTGACATACACAATTAGAAGAATTGATTTCTGTATGGTTTCAGACAAGGAAACAAACTGTCCTATGAAATTATGTTATTTATTTTATTTTTCCATCTGGCAGATTCACTCCAACATGAGGAGGTAACATACCTACAAGATCACCTTCCACTCCATAATATATGATGGGGATCATGGGATGGTGTCATTTGCACCCAACGGCAATTTTAGTCCATTTTCGCCTTAGGAAATTTTGCCTAACTTCTTATTCTCAAATTACAAAAATAATTCTTGTGCATAATGATTCTCCTTTTTATTTTGTTGGCTAACTTCTTCCTAGCCCACTCCATATGGGGATTTCAGGTCTCTTCCCAACCCAAACTGGATCTCATACTTTATGATAGGCATGTAACTTTCTATTAAAATGTCCAACGCTGAGTCCAGGTAACCAACAGTATACAAAAGTTGGATGGTATAAAAATTCAAACTGGGTTACCTACTTGGACCTCCTCCTTTCGCAAGGAGATAAGTGCACATATCAGCCTAAATCGGGGTTTCTCTAAAACAATTTGGCAAAACTTACACTTGAAATGATTTGAATCCAGATAAGATGGGTAATATTGATACCACCTGTTACTTCTTAAAAAAATACCACTTATTATTATCTCATGTGACAATAAATCTACGAGGTATATACATGTGTCCTAAAGTCTTATGGTCCACATATTTGACAAATTTACGGTAGTAAATGCATGTCACGAGCTTTACCTGTCCCACCAGCCACATCAAGATGCTTCATTCCAGGGAAAGGATTCAGTTTGGAAACTAATCTGAAAAGAGATCGGGCATTATATAGAGCAGTGAAAAAAGTCAAGGTGCTAACAATACGCTTGTCTATAAAAGAAAATAAACAGGGGGGAAAAAATAATGCATTAAAGTAAACCTTCAATAGGTTTACCTATCCTTCCATAATCTGTGTAATCCTGCACTCATCACATCATTCATTAGATCATAGTTCGAGGCAACATTGCTGAAGACATTACCAACCATTCGACTTTTTTCCTCTTCCCTTACTTCTTTAAATCCTGCACAAGAAACACTTAACGACTATAATTTATCAGCCAAATGAACCAAGCTAATGATTTGTATAAAACCATCCGTGATACACCAAAATATTCAACGTTTCTAACTGGTTCAGCATTCATATTCTGTACACATCACACTAACCACAACGTCCTATTTAACAATAAAATTAATACACAATGAAATCTACACGTTCATGCACACACAAAGTGAGAGTAAGCGGAAAGAAGGACTAACCAAAGCTTGTAGCATGTGAATGCAATAGAGCAGCAGGAGAAAACCTGTGTAATAGTTTACTCCCTAACTTCCTCGTCACTGTTCTCAAGGCCATAACTGTATCTCTGTAAATAAATATTTGTAAATAACGATCATACAATGTCAAAATTGAATACTTGCAAGTATTTTTATAAGGAAGAAAGTGAGCACAAAATATTCAAACAGAAATTGAAACTGGGTATGAATTGTTGTGAAGGTGCATATATGAATCTCATGGATCATTGTCATGCGCATCATCCATTAACACACTCATATTATCATCCTCATGTAAATCCATGTAAAAACGAAGCTAAATCGATATCAAAACTTATTCATAGATAATGAAAACGTGTAACCATGTCCAAGAATTCATTTTCGTTATCGTTATATTAAACCAACTAATGATACAATATAAGTAGCAAATATATTAAAGAAGCTTAAAAATTGGGTAAGCACTAACAAGGACAGGACTACATAAAATAAAATAAAAACAAAGTGTGGTTTTACACGACTTCATTTTTCCGTTCATTCCTAATGTAGTTTGTAAAATCTTCGGCACACAAACCACTGAACGAATCAAGCCAACAATAACCTAACTTGGCGATGATACAAAGAATATGAAAAGACTAATAAAGTAGAAGACATTGTATCATGAAAAATCAAACTAAAGACTGAAAATTATCATAAGCATTAACAAACAATTGTTTTCCTTCGTTTTCTCAGGAATCAAACAGAAAAGATAAAAACTTTTATGCTTATCCTCAAAGATACAAAATATTCCCAATTGGAAAAAGGGAAAAAAGAGCACAAAAACAGGCAAAGGACAATATAAAAAATCAAAAGACTGAATCAATATCTGATTAATCTGGGTATTTGCTTTCTTTCAAAAATTAGAAAACTGAATTTTTGAGAGAAAGAGAGAGAACTGATCGACTGAGAAACAGAGAAAGCGAGAGAACTGATCGACTGAATTTTTGTGGTCATGGGTTTGAGCCCCATGGTGGGCGTTTTAGATCTTTTTTTTTTTCAAACAAAACTTTTTCTAGTTTTATTTTTAGCCATGCTTTCCGGAACTGATTTTAATCTTACTTTACCCTATGTAAATAAAAAATCATCATTTTACCCTGAAACAAATACGATCCGCAATTCCTAGTCCGAATAGGTGAAATGCACACTTCCTCCTATAAAATTTCACATTGCTAACAGTTAATTAATAATCTTAGGGGTGTTAAATTCATGGTGTCTAGCTGGATCAATGTATTAAAAGGCGGAGGCGTAGGCGAGGCGTTCCATGGATAGCCCCGCCTAGGTGTGAGGCGAAGCCTAATGGGACCTAAATAACTTAAAATATATTGCATATATAATTATATATATAGTATAATACTTTGTAAAACAAATATAATTATAACTAAGCCAAAGATAATATCTTCTTCTTCATTACTAAGTGTAGTTGTACTTAGAAATTATGTCATATAGTCTTAAAATGTTGTAATTATTTATTTTATTGTACGCAATTATAGTGAACTTCAAGAGAAATTAGGTTGAGTGGCCACAATTATAGGGAGTTTGAAATGAAATAAAGACAAAATGTCGCAATTATAGGCAATTCAAAAGGAAATAAAGGCTAAGTGGAGCTATTATAAGGAATTTAAGATGAAATAAAGATTGAGTGGAGCAATTATTATAGGGAATTTAAAGGAAATAATGGCTGAGTGGAGTAGTTACATGAAATTTCAAGAGAAATAAATCTTGGCTAATCAAAATGCTAGGTGGAAGAATCTGAATGGGCGATAATTAACAAAAAAAAAAAAAAAAAAGAGTTGTTAGACTTTGCGACTAGGATTTGGAGAGAGAAACTTTCTCCTTCTTCTTCCCTGAAACCAGAACGGCACACAGAGGAATGGCAGAAACAGAGGAACGGCAGAAATAGACCTGGATTTGGAAGGAAAAAACGCCCAACTGAACACCTGGGCGCGCCTCAGCAACGCTGCCTTGGCGCGTCCCAACGCCGCCTTACGCCTACCTCCACAAAACAAAGGCGAAAACCCAGCAGCCCCACCTCCAAGGGCACCTAGGCGCGCCCCGATGCTAGTTTTTTAAAACACTCTGAACCAAACCTATCTAAATCAGGACAGTTTTGTAGTGCTGTATCATAATTCATGTTCAAATAGCCAAGACCTCTAGTCCTTGGCACTGACCCATGTCGTGCCTTACCAAACCTTAAACAGTCCTGTTTTCTTGAGTCTTGTTTTTTTGTTTAGAACTACTTACATTACGTTATTCTTTTCTATAATTGAGAGCTAAACTTGTCTTCTTTAAAGAAATGAAAAGGGGAGAAAAAAGGATAGAGATACATCAAATTCACATGAGTGTCATCCGTCCTCCTTTCTAAAATTTTAATTTACATGCATTTCAGATTTTATCAATAGAATCAATCAGCTAAGTAGGCGCATCTTACAAACCACATTTCATCTGCATCAAACTGACATTGTTCTTTTATTGACGATATTATTTCCTTCTCACAAAGAACATAAACAGAACAGATAAATTCAGTACTTTTTCAATTTTTCTTAATCAAAACAATACGGGGCTGAAGATCAATACCTCAGCAAGCAGCAACAACTCAGCAGCAGCAGAAACTTCAAAACCCCTAAATTGAAACAGAAATTAGTACATTTCCTTCTCAGAACAACCCTCTAAAACAGAACTAATAACCCCTAAATTGGATTCAGAATAACCCTAAATTTTCAAACCCTAGATTCGGTTTGAAAACCTCACATTCAACATCTATAACGCACATGCAAACACAAAGTGAAGTTTAAAACTCCAATTTAGAAAAAAAAAATAAAAATCCTAAATTCGAGTCATAAAACCCTAACTTCAGGAAACCCTCAATTCAAAATTCCAAACAATAACATAGATATTAGAAAGATACACAGAATAATTACCTTTGATTCAGCTTCCAACTCTCTTATATAGCCTTCAGAGTTCCAGGTTTGGGTTTTTTAATTTCGAATTTTGGGATTTGTAGCCAGGGAAAGAGAGAATTGTTGGCCAGCGAAAGAGGGATTCTGGTTCAGCGAAGGATTTAGGCGTCGCAGTGGTTCAGGAGCTCAAGGAGAAGGATCGGGGAGGCCGTAGACGGCGAGAGTCAAGAGAGCGCAGGGAGTAACAGAGTGAGGTGTTAAAAACTGAGGAGAGATCCTACGGCTAAGATTTAATCTGACTAAATAGATATATAAAAGTAAAACTACAAAGTAAATGGAATTAGATCCTACGGCTAAGATTTAATCTGACTAAATAGATATATAAAAGTAAAACTACAAAGTAAATGGAATTAGATCCTCTCCTGAGCCCGAGGATCCTTCTGACCAAAGATCTTAGACCGTTGGATGAAAGATCATCTCCTGAGGATCCTCCTGACCAAGGATCTTGGACCATTGGCCAAGGAGAGGATCTGACCAAGGATCTTGGACCGTTGGATGAAAATCCAACGGTTATAATTATTATAACTTTAAAGGACCCCTCTATTTGTAGTTTCATCCAACGGTTCAAGGTCCTTGGTAAGGAGGATCCTCTCCTTGGGCTTAGGAGAGGATCCAATTCCAAAGTAAATATATTTTACCACTTCAACTATTGGTCACCTAATAAACTCATACATCAGTTTTTGTATATTACAATGTTATACATCAATTTACAAATTCGTTGCAAGTCATATCTCTGTTAATCAATCCGTCAAATTTTACTACTAAGGATGTGGCAAATATTGACCCATATTTTCTAACATGACAATCAATTGTACCATGTAGCTACAAAGTATATTATAAAATAACCATCAAAATAAAATAAATGTTAAAAAAATAAAAAATATGAAAAAATGAATTATCATCCCATTAGTTGACAGTGCACTTAGGAGTGAGTTCAACAAACTAAAAATTGTAAAAGAAACCTTTGAAGTTGACGAAATCGAACCGAACAAAAAAAAAAAAAACTAACTAAATTATAAAATTCGAACCAACCAAAATCTTTTGGTGAAATTTCATTGGTTTAAGAACGAACAAATCAAATTATTTTAAAACAATGTCGTTTTACAAGTTTTCTTATAAGATTACTAACACAAGGCTCGTGCATAAGCCCAAGATAATAAACCTTTTCATTTAATTTTTATAAAATCCCAAATCTAAATACTAACACATCTATCCTCTATTAGGGGTGCAACTTGGGTTGGGCCAACCCGAACCCGTCCATGTTCAAACCGACTTTAAACCCGAACAAGCAGGTTTTTTTAAGTTATAACCCACCCGAACCCAATATGATTTCAACCCATCCATTGATTAGGTTGGGTTGGGTAAGGTTGATCATTTGTCCAACCCGACCCAACCCGATTAGGTTGAGCTATGCAACATGCTTCTCAATGACCTTTGCACCCTTGTGGAGGATTCACTAGTGACTTTTAATGGATTATGATAGAAAAATGCATGGAGTTGCAGAAAAGCAATTGTTTTTCTGGCAGCCACACTTTGATTTATCTACAGGAGCTTTCGAAGGACAAGACTTGAGTTGGGTACTAGCTTTGGACAATGAAGTGTTCCTCTTTTTTTTTTTTCTTTTGGTACTAGCTTTGGTATTTCTTGTATTTTAATTCAAACTTTGCATGAACCCGATTAAAACTTGAAAAAGTTGGGCAACTCGAAACCAACCCAAGTAAACCCGAATCCGAATGAACTCGATTACAACACAACCCGAACCCAAACCTGAATTGTAAAAGTTGGGTTAGGGTTGGGTTGACCTTCTAACCTGCCCAACTCGCCCGAGTTGCACCTCTATCCTCTATAGCTCATCGATTCTCTCATTCCTCTAAACCTTGGTGCATTATGTTTCTCTCCATTTTTAGAGAGGCTAACTTTGTGGCTGATGCGTTTGCACGTCTGGGCCTTTCTATTTCTGGTAGTCATATTTAGGAGTATTGTATCCCAAGCTTTGCTTCTTCTATGCTTATCTTTGATTTTACTGGAAATAGTTGTATTCGTGGTTTCTCTCTTTAATAAATTTTTCTTGCATAAAAAAAATCTTTATCTCCATCTTTATTTCCTATTTTCTCTCTCATCTCCTTCTCATCAGTTTGTTGCCTCCACCAACCCGGCCCACCACTCTCCTTCTCTTCTCTTGCTCTAATTCTAAGTCTGAATCGAAACAAAAATCCCTAATTAAAACATATGTAACATGATAAATTTCCGTTGAAAATTTAGGAGCAAGACACCTCAAAATTCGAGTTTGGTGCAACGCCAGTACTTGCATTTTCCATTGTACCTAATTGTGCTTTCGGCCTTCATACGAATATAGTGAGGGATAAGCCTAAACTGCCCATCATTTTAGGTAATTTCTTGATCATAAAACTCTTGTCTGACAGTTTGTGCGAGCTTGAAGTTGCAGATTCGCCACGAAGTTACAACCTTGGCTTTTTTTTCTTCTTCTTTTCAATAGCAAAAGCCATAAAGTTGCAAAAAACCGAAGTGTGTGAAACCGAACCCACCCTAAGTGTATTAACATTCAAATTTATAAAAGAAAAAAAAATCTAAAAAACTAAATGAAAAATTAAAAAAATATGGTGAAGGTGTTATAGTTTATGATTTGTGTGGTTTTAGAGGTATCAGAGCACGAAATAATCGAGCAAAAAATCAATGAGATGATGGTCTCTCCTCATAGAGCATGAAGAAATGGAGATGTGAGAAACTTGGAGACGTTACTCCTTGGATTGGATTCAGCTATAATTGAATTGATGCTTACAGAAAGAAAATGAAATGGAGGGTGAGATATAGCTGTTGAAAGTGCACTCATTCATCCACCTCACACACTCTCACGTGCATAACACATGCTCACCTATAAGTGAGTTGTTATGACATGTGGCGCACATCTAGCCTATTAGCTTTGTTTTAATCTTAGCCTTACATTACAAACTAAGAACAAACACTTGAATTTGAAAGGAAATGAGAAACTTGGATCAAAGGCAGCTGCATAAGCTTAAACATCAACACTCCCTCCTAAGCTAGCAGCTAATTTGACTCCCAACATCTTTCTGAAGTAGTTGAATTTCTCCTTTGGTAATGCCTTGGTCAAAATATTAGTCATTTGTTCTTCAAATTTGTAGTAAACAAGTTCAATATCATTCTCCTGAATTGCTTTTCTAATGAAGTGAAATTTTCTGCTGATATGTCTTGTTTTCTAGTGAAACACTGGATTCTTGGCCATATCTATTACTGAAGTGTTATCACACATTAGTAATGTAGGTTCAACTTGTTCTCCCAAAAGTCTTCTAAAACAAACCTCAACCACTTGGCTTAAGATGTAGCTTATGCTGCACTCACATACTTAGCCTCTACAATGGATAATGCCACTGTGTTTTGCTTGATTGAGGCCTAAGAAAACAGACCTGAGCCAAGATTAAAGGCTTACCTTGATGTACTTCTCATGTCATCCTCTTTGCTAGCTCAATCACTATCATAATAACCAATAAAGAAGTGCTGATATTCTCTTTACATATTCAATGCCAAAATCCAAAGTATCTTGAATGTATCTCAGCACCCTTTTTGCTGTTCCCATATGTTTTTTAGTTGGATCATGCATGAATCTTGCCAAAAGACTAGAACCAAACATAATGTTTGGTCTAGTGGCAGTGAGATACAACAAACTTTCAACCAATTTCTTGTATTCAGACTCATCAGTAGCCTCACTTCCATCATTCTTGCTTAGTCTTTCATTTTCTGCAAGTGGTGTTCCCACAGACTTATAATCCTTTAGACCAAATTTTTCCAGCTACTTCATTGCATATTTCTTCTAATGACTGACGATGCTTTTCTTTGTTTGTACAACTCCCATACCAAGGAAATGATGAAGCAATCCCCAAGTCTGTCATCTCATAATGTCGCATCATGTCACTTTTGAACTCCTCAAGTATTGTGACACTACTTCCAGTTTACACAATGTCATCAACATATAGAGAAACAATGAGAATCCCTGAGTTTTCAACTTTGGTATATAAGGTGGCTTCATTGGAACTCTTTTGAAAACCAGCCTTAGTGAAATGCCTTGCTTAAGGCCATATAATGCCTTGTTTAACTTGTACACCTTATCCTCTTTGCCTTGTATGACAAAACCTTGAGGTTAATCAACATAAACCTCATTCTTGAGTACACCATTGAGAAAAGCAAACTTTACATCCAATTGAAATAGATGCCATTCCTTTTTGAGCTGTAAGAGCTATCAAGGTTATTATGGAATCAAGCCTAGCAACTGGTGTAAATGTCTCATTGAAGCCAATTCCTGGCTTCTGTTAATAACTTTTTGCAACTAGTCTAGCTTTGTTCTTTTGTACTGTTCCATCAAGATTCAGTTTAGCCTTGTATATCCATTTCACACCTATCACAGGTTTACTAGATTGTCTATCTACCAGCATCCATGTATTGTTCTTTTCAATCATGTCTAGTTTAATCTGCATAGCTTTCTTCCAAGACACATCCATAGTTGATTCTTCATAATTCTCAAGTTCCACAATGCAAACATTACACTGAGCTAGCACTTCATCCAATGCTCTCCACTTATTTGGAGTAAAATCATAGCTCTGTGACAGGCTCAAGTCTACCTGTGAAATTGGACCATCAATGTTTGAATTCAAATCTTCCTGTGGAGTTTCAGAAGTGATCTCAGGGAGTACAATCTTTTCTTGATCCCCTGAACCTTGAGTTGGTTTAACTTCTTCAATATCAACAGTAATTGGTACATTGACATACTTCTCAAAACTTGCATTCCAATCCCAGCTAGCATTTTCATCAAATACTACATCTCTGGATAAGATAATTCATTTAGTGATATGATCAAATACTCTATATCCTTTTTCACTAGTACCATACCCCACAAAGATACATTTGTAACTGTTAAACTCAAGATAGTGGACGAAGATGATGGGTGGGACTAAGATAGAGCGAAGATGACAGATTGACTTGGTAGGATGAATGGACTCGAATTTAGCAAGTGTACCAATTGTTCTTGGTTGATGCGCCCGGCGAATCAGTTTGAATTAACTTCAATCCTTATATAACAATAAATACAATTCAATTAATTGTTGGAATTGCGGTGTCACTAACGGTAGAGCCGATAAAGATGTCGTTGATGAAATTGTCGAGGAGACGGACATGCATATGGGGTTGGAGTTGAGGAGGTTGTTGTGGTGAAAGAAACTTCCCAAACTAAGAATTGACTAATTTTATTTTATTTTTTGAATTTATTTTATAATTTATTTTTTTATCTGCGAAGCATTATAGATTGTCATGTCAGCAAAATATGGTATTGCAATTGCCAAGTTATCACTTAACGACCAATTTGATGGATTGACTAATAGAGGTCTAACATTGCAACGAATTCATAAATTAATGTATGACATTGCAATGTTGAAAAGATAAGGTATGAGCAGTGGCTGATTCAAGATTTCAACTTTAGGGGTCTAGTGGTAAATACAAGTTTTAGAAAGAAACAGAGTGGGAAGTGGACAAAAAAAAAAATCATTTATCCATTGCATTTCGCCGAACACTTAATGAGCTTGTTGTCGTCAGCCAAACCATGTTGGGCATATGCCAACAGATATCGACATATGTCGAAGGAATATGATGAGTGATATAAAGATGATTTGTTGAGTGTTGTCGATGCAATCTGTCGAGATATACCTAGCATGCATTACATTAAACATTTAGCAAATACAAAAGGGAGCCGCACCAAATGTTTGGATGGTCATCGGAAAACCTACACATGTATATTTTCTGGACTCTGTGGTCCTGAGACCTGATCTCTATTTTCAGCTCCTGAGTATGAGTTTGTTTTGTGATCCAAAATTAAAGTGATGAAATGTAATTCACACAAGCTTGTATTTAATAAGTATTAGGTAAAATATAAAAAAAAATAATAATAAAATACACACATAAATATTAGGTTTTAGGTTTTTTTTTTCTCTAGATGGCGGTTAGGGTTTTGACGATTATTACTTTATCTTTTTCCATACACAAATTGACAAGTGCATCTTTCACTTTTCCTCATGAGCAAATTAAGTACGATATATAGTCAAAATCACAATAAACAAGATGGTGTTTCCCGTTATCAGATTTTTGCACATATTGCGCATTATCTTCACAAAAATATATACTGGTTGTGGTTGTGGTTGTGGTGTAAGGATTTGTTCAATCAGAATTTGTAGTCAGAGAGTAGTTAGCTCCAGGTTGTATATAATTTTGCCCTTGGGACACAAAGCAGAGATTCTAACATGAAATCAATACATGGAATATGGAACTCGTAGCTAGGGAAAAATCTCCAAGATTCTCCTCAAATACAGTAGGGATTGAGTTGGTTGACTCACAACCTATTCATCTGTTAGCTATTTTACCGACCTTGGTTTCACTACCAGTTTGTAGTTTCATTGGTATTTTTATAATTACGAGTTTGAATTTGAAATTTTAAAAACAAATATAGCCTTTAAGTTTGTATTTTGAGATTTGTAGTTTTTATGGAAACAAAATGATTCCATTAAACAAACTCAGTTATATGATTCGTGAAAGATGACATCTTGAATAAGGCCAAGTGTAACCTATTTACACTAGCGAAAGTGCAAACTTAGCAAGTTTATGGTGCTCCATCATAATTTATAGGAACAAACTGAAAACTATTATCGTGCATTTGGATTACCAATTATTTATCATCATCCACCAGCAATCCAGGGCTCGAGCAATCCCTAATTTTGTTGTTCAACGTTGCAAGTGATAAAAGTGAACCACTCCCAAAAACTACCCTTTTCAAACCATGATCGCACGCCAATTGTAGCCCAGCGCTTATGGTTAACAGCTCAGCACGATCCCTCATTCTTAGCTCCAGCAGCAACAAATTGCCATGCCCAGATATTGTTCATTTTATTTATTAGTTTCCTTTCGAGGTGATTTGCTACCGACCGTTGGGGTGGAGTCATTTAAGTGTTTTGTGACAAAAAAAGAACATAGAAGAAATTTTTCGAATTCTTTTTTTGTTCCCTGGTATTCTTTGGCGGCTGAATAGTAGCATATAATGGTCAGGTCAAGCGGCACAAAAAATTAATCAGAATCCACCCGTCAGAAACATGGGAAGGGGGTGACGGATGTTGGATATTTATCAACAATCAATGACAAATTTATATATATGCTAATAAATAATAAATGCGAACAGATAGATTAACAGAATATGCATTTCTAAAATCAGTTTAAGTTTGAAGCTGTGTGGCTTCATCACCCTGAATTTATAAATATTGTCAAGGAAAGCTAGAGCTGTAATTTCACTGGTAACCCAAATGATTGGTTTAGAATGTGTGCTAACACGTTCAAGCATAGGATTAAGATTTGGAGTAAAAGGAACTTTGGAAATATTCTTAACCAAATTAAAATCTCTCAGGAGGAACTTAAGAATATCCAAGATCTTTGCATGAATCATCCGGACAACATAAGCTACATTGATAAAGAACAACAGCTAAAGGAGAACTTACTAAAACTTTATAGTGAGGAAGAACTTCTGTGGGCTCAAAGAGCTAAGGAAAACATGCTCAAACTTGGGGATTAAAACACAAAATATTTTCATACTAAGGCTACCATAAGAAAGAAAAGAAATGAAATTTGTAAAATTAAAGATGACCAGGGTATTTGGTGGGAAAGAGGTAAAGGAATGGAGGAGGTTTTCATTCAAAAATTTAAGCAGAGATTCTCGGCTGGAAACCAAATAAATGAGAGTAACTCAAATGATTTTCTCAATGTTATCCAACAAGTAGTTACAAATGACCAGATTATGGCCCTAATGTTACTTGTGATAGAGCAGGAAATTCTCGACACAGTTAATAATATTGGTGGCCTTAAAGCCTCTGGGCCTGATGATCTTCATGCTATTTTCTTCCAAAAATGTTGGAGTACAGTAAAAAATTCTGTTATAAGTTTGGTTAAAGATTTCTTTGTTAATGGTTCTAGCCTAAGGCTAATTAACCATACTAGCATTGCACTTATTCCCAAGATTGACCACCCAAAGTTAGTGGATAATTTTCGTCCAATTAGCCTTTGTAATGTGATTTACAAAATAATCACAAAAATTATAGTCAATAGACTGAAACCTATTCTTAATCAATTCATTTCTCATAATCAAGGTGCTTTGGCACCTGGTAGGTCAAGTCATGACAATATCCTTATTGCTCATGAACTCTTTTGTAGTTTCAAGAACAAAAAGGTAAATTGGGTCAAATGGCTGTTAAGCTTGATCTTGAGAAGGCTTATGGCTTTTTAGATTGGAAATTCATGCAAATGACTCTTATTAAATTTGGTTTCAGCCAGGACTAGATCAGTAGAATTATGGATTGCATCTCATCTTGTTCTTTCTCTATTTTAAGACGGAATGCCTAAGGGCTATTTTTATCCAACTAGAGGAATTAGGCAAGGTGACCTGCTCTCACCATATATTTTTATCATTTGCATGGAGCCCCTGATAAGGCATTTTAATAACTTAGCTAAGACTTCAAGTAATCATATTGCTATTCTTTCATCCCCCTTGGATACAGAGTTGCTAACTTAATGTTTGCGGATGATTGCCTTATTTTTAGCAGAGCCTCCTCGATTGCAGAGTGAAAGATTGCGTCCCTCGCTCTTTTTGAGGAGGTCTTAGGTCAAAAAATTGATTTTCATAAATCCTCGCTTTACTTCTCAAACAACACCCTTGTAAACTTAAGAAATAATATTGTTAACATTCTGCAAATTCAACATAAAACTACAATTAGTAAATATCTAGGTATTCATAATATTATATGTTGGAACGACCCAGTAAATGCAAAAGAACTTATACTTAGAATTCAAAATAAACTTGCAGGCTGGAAGCCAACTCCTTATCTAGGGCTGGAAGACTTACTCTTATTAAGTCTAGTCTAGCCAACATGCCCAATCATATAATGGCTTGTTTTAAATGCCCCACAAAAATTATTCAGACAATTGATAGGGAGAGTAGAAAATTCCTCTGGAATAAAAATTATAATTTCTCTCCTGTAGCATGGGATGATGTTTGTACCCCTTTGGCAGAAGGTGGCCTTGGTATCAAAAAAGCTGAAAAGTTCAATCTTGCTTTCTTAGCTAAGCTTGTGTGGAGAATTATTAATGATAAAGAAAGCTGGTGGGTAAATATTGTTAAAGAAAAATATTTAAGACATGATTCTATTTGGAATGTGAAGTGTAGGCAAAATCACCTAGCATCTTGGAAAGGTATTCTAGCATCAAGACATACTGTTAAAATGGGAATGAGATGGACTGTGGGAAATGGTCAAAACATAGCGTTTTGGTCCCATAACTGGGTTCTTCCTTTCCTATTATCCAATATCATTGCCACTCAAAATCAACATCTTATTGATTGGAACCTTAACGTTAATGATGTAATGCTATATAAAATTTGGAATATTGACCTCTGTTGATGCACAAAATCAGTGAAGACTTTGGAATAACGTAAAGTGTCAATTTTGTGACCCTCACTCGATTGCTCCGGTCACTAGTGAGGATAAATATGTAAAGAGATAGAGATAGGGAAGTAAACACAAGATGTATGTGGTTCACCTTAAGTTTGGCTCCATTAATAGTGAAGGGTTTACACAAATACATAGGTTCAAGCACAATCATCGTTAATGAGTTCTAATGACTAATTTAAGTACAATCATGACATTTGGGATTCATTGTAGGAGAATGATCTCCTTTTATAGTTGAGGAGAGTCTCCAGCTTCTATCCGCGGTCGATGTGGGACTTTATGAGCTTTAGTCTAACATTGACATGTGTCGCACTGTGATTGGCCTCTTGGTTGGAGGAAAACTCTTGTGCTTTGGTAGGGGGCCTTAGCATGAACCCCTTAGTAGGTCCTTGAAGGTATGACATTGACTGGTGCTTGGTAGTTTCAGGATTAGTCAAGTATGGTACAAACAGTGCTCTCTTAAGTTCCTGAGTGAGGAAAGCTTCTTGGTTGGGGACTTGAAAAATCCAAGTCATTGAGTAATCATGAAACTTCTGAGTACCGAAATGTAGTAGCATATAGTAGGAGTCCCCCAAGTTTCCAAGCGAAGAGGATAGGCGAAGAAGGTGGCTTGATATTCTTGAGTCATTAGAAAAAGACTTCAAAAATTCGCTCCTTTTTTTTTTTTTTTTTTTTTTGAATGTAGCCCAAGTATATGTATTTTTTCTTAAGCCCAATTCCTTCTTTCTTTTTGGTGAGAAAAAAAAATATGGTTGAAACCTTTTCCTCTGTGTACATAGCTTGAATGGTTGAAACTTTTTCCTTTGGATACATAGCTTGAGTGGTTGAAGCTTTGTAGGTGAAGTTTTTTGGTTGAAACTTTGTAGGTGAAGGTTGTTCCTTTGGACACATAGCTTGAGTGGTTGAAGCTTTGTAGGTGAAGCTTTTTGGTTGAACTTTGTAGGTGAGGCTTTTTGGTTGAAGCTTTGTAGGTGAAGCTTTTTTGTTGAAACTTTGTAGGTGAAGCTTTTTGGTTGAAGCTTTGTAGGTGAAACTTTTTGGTTGAAGCTTTATAGGTGAAGCCTTTTTTGAACCATATAAATAGATTTTGCTTCCACACACTTGAGTGTGGAAGGCTTTTTGAATTTTTTGTAGTTAGGCAAAGTGTGAAGCTTCCTTCTTTCAAGGTGAGAGAGGCTTCCTCCCTCAAAGTGTGTGAAGGCTTTTTCCTTTCAAGGGTGTGGGAAGCTCTTTCCCTTCAAGGGTGTGGGAAGCTTTCTCCCTTAGGTGTGGGAAGCTCTCTCCATTCAAGGGTGTGGAAAGCTCTCTCCCTTCAAGGGTGTGGGAAGCTTCCTTCCCTCAAAATGTGGGAAGCTCTCTCCCTTCAAGTGTGTGGGAAGCTCTCTCCATTCAAGGTGTGGGAAGCTCCCTCCCTCAAGGGTGTGGGAAGTATTTTAAAGGACTCCATAAATTGAATTTGTTTCCACTCTTGAGAAAGAGTGTAGAAGGCAATCTACATGTTGTAGTTATCTCTTATGTGTTGAAACTTTGTTGGCCTTCACCACATGTCATAATTAATTAGTTGCTTAATTAATAATTAACAATTAATTAATTTCGGATTTTTTTTTCTTTTTGCATAATTTTTTTTGGCAGATTTTTTTTTTTTTTTTTTTTTTTGAACTAGGGACTAGGAAATGTGGGAGAGACCACATATATTGTTTTTGCTTCCACACTCTTGAGCAAGAGTGTGGAAGGAAATCTACATGTTGTAGTAGTTGAAAGTTTGTTGAACCATATATACCCTAAATTCCTCACGCTAGTTTACGATTACACGGGTCAAGATTTTGCTTGCACACTCTTGAGCAACAGTGTGGAAGACTTTGTTGAGTTTGTATATGCCTTTTCTGAGTTGTAAGGCTTGAAAATTTTCAACTGCTTATGCATGCTAAGAATCCATAGGTGTAGGATGTACTATTCTTTCCTAGTTGGTGAAAAGAAGGCGAGTTCTTGCATAATCCGTTTGGTGAGAAGAATGGTGAGTTGCCGAGGCAAAAAATGTTTATTAAAGCACTAGTTGTATCTTTCACCACCTAGTTGGTGATACAAAGGTGAGTTCCTTCATCACCTCGTTGGTAAGAAGGGTGGCAAGTTCCGAATCTCAACATTGTTTATTAGAGTACTAGTTGTGCTCTTGATCACTTGGTTGGTGATATGAAGGTGAGTTCCTTCATCACCTAGTTGGTAAGAAAAGTGGCAAGTTATCGAATCTCAACATTGTTTATTAGAGTACTGGTTGTGCTTTTCATCACCTGGTTGGTGGCACGAAGGGGGGTTCCTTCATAACTTGGTTGATAAGAAGAGTGGCAAGTTGCTGAAACTCAAAATTGTTTCTTCGAGTACTGGTTGTACTTTTCATCACCTAGTTGGTGATACAAAGATGAGTGCCTTCATCACTTGGTTGGTGAAAAGAGTGGCAAGTTGTTGAAGGATATTAGATTATGGGTTGTACTCTTCATCACTTGGTTGGTGATACGAAGGTGAGTTCCTTTATCACCTGGTTGGTGAGAATAAGGACAAGTTACCGAGGCACATTGTAGCAAATGCTCAAATGCTAGGAATGTAAAAGACTTAAACGAAGTTGCCTGAATTCCCTCTTCTTTAAATATTTGCCGAATGGCTTGTGTTATAAAGGATCTCAAACGGTTGAAGGTCAAAACATTTGTAATGCGTATGCCTTCTTGTAAAAGTATTTCCTTCAGCACCTAGTCCCTCATTTTGAAAGAGTGAGGCTTAACCCCATGGTCATAATAGTTGAAGGTACGTTCACCCCTGGTTGTCTTGATACGAACCTTTATCCCCCTTGTTGTAATGAGCTTTTTGAAGTAAAAATCCTTTCTCTTGCCAATAGACGAATCCATTTGGTGACTAAGCGGGTAGCTAAGTGAGGCAGGAAAGGATGCAATGGGTCAGAACACAACCATTGTTGCTAAGGCCTTGGCCGCTAGGGATGCTCTTCAGATGGCCAAATTTTGAGGTTTAAAGAAGGTCAATTGAAGGGGACTCAAAGATTGTCATTGAGGCAATCTTGGGAAAGTGTAGCATTCCTTGGCGTATTAGAGCTATCATTGAAGACATTAAATGGCTGGCCTCTTCTTTTGAATCTCTCTCCTGGAATCATATTTTTAGGGAAGCTAATTTTGTAGCTGATGCCATTAGCTCTTGTGGGCATGGTTTAGAGAATTTTCATGTTTGGGTGGGATGTGCTCCTCTATTTGACTTTAAGGGCCTTGGGTGTTCCCGGGGTTTTTCCCTCTTGTAATATTGTTTTGGTTTCTCCCAAAAAAAACAAAAAAAGAATTAATATTTAAATAGGCAAAACTGAAGATCAAGGCTTGCATACCGCAATGTCCTTGAAACAAAAATTTCGTCCCTTCTCAGTGCTTGTAGTTCTATGGACGTCTGCCTCACTAGGATTCAACGATCTAAGTTAGAATTCCAACACCGGAAAACTAACTTCTTGGCGAATTTCGTTGTGGTTCTCTTAGTAAGAAGGTTTAGGATTGTAGAAGAAGAATTTGATATTTCTGTAATCTAAATGCCATGTAGATGGATGTATATATAGTAAGTTTATACCTGTTCGCAACAGGTATGAGAATAAGGTGCGTCTGTTGGAAGACATCTTTCTCAGAGGGGTGCTTTGCTCTGCGTTCTTTCATCACTTCAGACTTTATCTGAAAAGTGAAGTCTGTTGATAAAAAATAATTAATTAATTAAATTCAAAAGCCCAACCCCAAGGTTGAGCCTAATTTCACTCTCCATGGTCCATCACTTCAATTACTATCTATAAGGGACAAAGCCTTATAAAGTGGGGGAACCTTTTGATAGTGACTAATGCGAGACAATGAAATTTTTACTCAAAATTTCCAACAATAGGGATCCAATGCATATAGCTCAGATATTGTTCTTTCTCGATAAGACTGAAATGTCTCCAAGTAACAGCTATATACAAGTCCACAATGAGAAACGGTGGCCATGACTAACCACAAATAACAGCGAAAAGTCTAATATATATGAGAGGACTTCAAAATGCTTCTCTACTAATATAAACAGTCATTTTATCATACCACAAGTTTAAACACATTCAAAGCTAATATATATACAATATTTATTCCTTTTAATTATGATGTATTTATCATATGTGTTGTATGCACCATATTTTTTTCGATTGGGTGATACGAGAGCACTTGCAGCCGTTTGAAACTAGGTTGAAAGACTCCGGATTCTAAAGCACTTTATGCAACACTTTTATTTCCAATCTAGGATATTCTTGACGCTTATATTTCGTTTTCGATCCTTTTTTTTCAGGTAAGGGTTCGTGGCCAGAGCTTGTGTGAGTGAAGGGGAAGATTGCAAAAGAAACAATTGAGAAAGAGAATCCTATTGTGATTGCTAAGATTGTAAATTGAAGGAGAAGCATATGTGATTACCAACTATGACTGCTATAGGGTTTGGGTATGGGTTGACAAAGATGATGGACTTGTCACCAAGCCTCCCATAATTGGCTGAAGTATTGTTCTTTTCTAATTGAATGTTAAATTAAGGAGCTTCTGTTAATATCCATGCTGGTGCAACACAATTGTATACGATATTTATATGTAATGAGAAAGGAACTTTATTAATTGAAGTGGTTTTTTCTTGTTCATTTTCTAATGAAGGGTGTTTGTCAATTTCGTCTGTTTTCATCTTTAGCATGAGGAGAAGAAATATTGGCTCTTTATTATACGAAGCATGGCGGAAAGGGATTCAAAGGGTATTTGTTACAATCTGTAATTGTTGCTCTTTTCAGTGTCATAGTAAATCTTCTTTTATAAATGGCATTAATTAAATTCTTGCACAATTCGGGGATCGACAACCAGTGAAGACTAACGATGAGATTAATTTGTTTTACAATATTTTAGGATTTTGTATATGAGTAAGAAATTGGAAATATAAATCTGATAAGCTATTGGAGAGGATAATCTAAAGAAAGATGATATTGTAGAATAATGTTTTCTGTGTATCGACAAGAAAATTGTACATAGGTTTATATTTACAATCAATGAAGAATCACTCCTCTAGTTTTTGGATCTTATCCCTCACAAAATGTTAGTATATCTCTACATGTCGTGTCCTTTCATCAAATACCGGGGTAGCCGAAATATATAGGGCTGCTTGATTATCACAATACAACACAGATGGAGTGTGTCACCTACATGCAAGAGCGAAGCCACAGAGGTGTAAGGAGGTCCAGCCGCAACTTCAGTTGCCAGAATTCGTTCCTAAAACCTAGATTTCCACCCCTTTGCTCTAGTGCTACGCTTTGATTCTCTGCAGTAGCACTGTTGCGTTTTCGTTTTTGTGTTTAAACCCAGGGCAAAACGACGACATTTTGGATCTAGGAAAAAAAAATTAGGGTAAATGACAAAAAACTACCTCAACTATTGGTCTCACGACACTATCATACCTCATCTTTTAAAATTGACAATGTCATACCTCATCTTTAGAATTTGGTCCAATGTTATACCTTCCGTTACTTGGCCGTGAATTTTTCTGTTAAATGTTAACGTGGCTTGATTCGGGATCCACTTTCTATTAAAAAAATATTAAAAACTAAAAAAAATTATTTAATATTTTAAATATTAAAATAATACAAAAAAGTAAAACAAAAAAAAAAACCCTTAGTTCATCCCTTCCCCCTCTCTCTCTCTCTCTTCTCCCCCTTCATCTTCTTCCCCCTACCTGCTTAATCTTCAAAAACAAAAAATAAAAATTCGAAAACCCATCAACCCCCCCCCCCCCAAAAAAAGATCTCAAGATCCCATCACCCCACCAATCCCCACCCCCCTCCCAAAACCCCGATCCTTCCCACACCTGCAACCCAAATCCACCACCCCCCAACCTGCAGAAGAAAAGAGAAGGAAAAAAAAAAAAGGAAGAAAAGAGAAAAGGAAACCCAGTTCGTCCCTCCCCCCCCCCCCCCCAACAAAAAAAAAAGAAAAGCTAACCTGCAACCCAGAAAGAAGAAGAAGAAGAAGGAAACCTAGTTCGTCCGTCCCCCCCCCCCAACCCAACTTGCAAAAGAAGAAGAAGAAGAAGAAGAAGAAGAAGAGAGAGAGAGACAGAGAGAAAAAAAGAAAAAGAAAAAGAAGGAAACCTAGTTCGTCCCTCCCCTCTCAAATCCAACCTACAACCCAGAAAGAAGAAGAAGAAAGGAAAAAAAAAAAAAAAAAGGAAGAAGAAGAAAAAGGAAACCCAGTTTGTCCGTCCCCCCCCCCCCCTAACCCAACCTGCAGAAGAAGAAGAAGAAGAAGAAGAAGAAAAAGAGTGTGAGAGAGAGAAAAAGAAAAAGAAAAAAAAAAAAAGGAAACCCAGTTCATCCCTTCCCGCCGCCCCCCCCCCCCCAAAAAAAAAGCCAACCTGCAACCCAGAAAGAAGAAGAAAGGGAAAAAAAAAAAAAAAGAAAAAAAAGGGAACCCAGTTCGTCCATCCCTCCCCCCCTCCCCTAAAAACCTGCAGAAGAAGAAGAAGAAGAAGAGAAGAGAGAGAAAAGAAAAAGAAATAATTTTTTTTTCACTTTTCTTTATTATTTTAATATTTAAAAAATATTAATTTTTTTTTAGTTTTTAATAATATTTTATTAATTATTTAATAGAAAGTGGGCCCTGAATCAAGTCATGTCATCATTTAACTGAAAAATACACAGCCAAGTAACGGAAGGGATAACATTGGACCAAATTCTAAAGATGAGGTATGACATTGTCAATTTTAAAAGATGAGGTATGATAGTGTCGTGAGACTAATAGTTGATGTAGTTTTTTGTAATTTATCTAAAAATTTAAATAAAATGATGCATTTCATTCAAGGAAAAAAAACAATAAAATAATAGCTAGGAACCACTCATCCCCATTATGCACAAACCCCACGAATGTAATATATTTCTAGCAAGCAAGCTTCTATCCACCAAATCTATTGTTGTGTACCAGCAGAGAACAAGGTGGGATTTTTTGGTCGGGGAGATTAAACCATGGCGTCAAATGGTGAATTAGATTTCGGGTGAAACGGTTGGAAATTGAAACGCCAGAATAGGACAAGGTGTATGAAAGCTTTGAAGGAAGAGAGTGAGAGGGAGGGGGTTTTGGGGAGAGACTGAAGTTAAAGAAGTCGAAATCTAGGAGGGAGCTAGTGGCCACATGGAGGATTTTGGTGTGTACAAGTACAAGTGCGCGCGCGAGCGAGTGAGGGAGAGGAGGAGATTTTCGGTATATTAGGCACAAATTTGGTAAGAGGAGGATGGGTTGTCTTTAACTAGACTGGGTTGGATTTGGTTTGGTTTACCTCAACCCAAGTTGGTCTATATTTGGTCTCTTGATATTATAAGAGAGAGATTCAACATTAGGTGTAAGGAGATGAGCTCATTGTTCTAACTAATTGGTTTAAGTCGTATCTACTACCAAACGATTCAGGTGCGATGGATCGAATGTTCACAGAAATGTATTTCCAATGTTCATATTTGTGTAGTTGGCATACCTTCTTTCATCCCTCTCGATATAAGGACCTGGAATTGTTCTTGAAATAATTGTAACTTGTTTGTATTGGTAAATTATGAACGACATTGATATAGTCTACTATTTAAAAGGATTTAGTTGTCCACATTTATTTGGGACCTTTTACATTTTTAAATCTCGCCCCTCCCTCAACAATTCTTGTCTTCACCACGACCTACATATGTCAAAAAATGTCTTGCAACCAAGTTAGTTCGCAGCAAGTAGCCACCATGGAATGGTATTCAGCTTCTGCGGAAGACAAAAGAAACATTTCTTGCTTTTTACTCTTCCATGATAGCATGCACTCCCAAGAAAAACACGATACCCCGTAGTAGATCTTCGAGTTATTGGACAACTTGTCCAATTGAGGTCTCAATAAGCATTCAACTGTAAAGAATTTTGTGATGAGAATAAAATGCCTTGGCCTTGAGTACTCTTAAGAAATCGAAGAACACGTAGAACTACATCATAATGGGGCTTGCATAGTTGTTGCATAAATCGACTTAGGGGCTTGCATAGTTGTTGCATAAATCGACTTAGAGTGTGCATAGAAAAGGTGATGTGATGCCTAATGATGGTGAAATAAATTCTATTTCCTACTAATCGTCGATACTTTGAAGGATAAAGAAGGAAATCACCCTCATCTAGTAATAACTTCAAATTCTGCTCCATGGGATATTCGGTAGGTCTCACACCCAACTCACAAATATCTTTGAGAATGTCTATCAAATATTTTCACTGGGAAATAAAGATAACCTTTTTGGAAAGGGAAATTTCTATTCCCAAGAATTATTTTAAATCATCCAGATCTTCAATGAAGAAACGTGAATTTAAAAAAGTTTTCAGCTTCTTGATGCCAACTGGATCATGACTGGTAATCAAAATATCATTGACATAAATGAGGAGAGCCATGAAGGATTTACCATTTTTATTTGTGAAGAGGGAATAGTTTGACTTGGATTTAGTATATCTAGTCGAATGGCCTCAAAAAACTTGAACAACCATTGACAAGATGCTTGTTTATGTCATATAAACACTTATTCAGGTGACACACCATGTGCTCCTCTTGTCCCCCTTTCGCTTAAGACTAGGTGGCGGCACCATATAAATTTCCTCGCAAAGATCGCCATGGAAGAAAGCATTATTAAAGTCCAACTAATGAAGGGACAATTTTTTTGAATCAATGAGCCCTAAAAGGCACTGAAATGTGACCAACTTTGCAATGAGGGAAAAAAGTATCATGATAATAGACCCCTTCAAGCTGAGTGTAACCTTTGGTCATCAAACAAGTTTTGTAGCGCTCGATAGCGTTATCAGAATGGTGCTTTATTTTTGTAAACCCACTTGTATCCAATGGGCTTCTTGTCGGGGGTAGAAAAGTGAGTCCAAGTACGGTTCGCTTCCAAAGCTTGAAGTTCACAGGCCATGACCTCTTGCCATTTAGGGTTCTCGATAGTTTTTGCATAAGCACATGCTATTGGTGCATATATTGTTAAGTCTTTATCTCAGACGGCCACACACAAATTTGAAGTCCAAACCGTTAAACCCAGACATAGGGATCGTCATTTTACTTCTGAAACTCAAAATTCATTCAACTTTACTATCTGAAATTCGATTTTGATTCCCCTCTACCCCATAAAACTCAAACTTTTTTCTAGTTTTATTTTTAGCCATGCTTTCCAAAACTGATTTTAATCTTACTTTATCCTATGTAAATAAAAAAGGGTAAATTACATTTTCATACACCAGGTTTGTGGCCTATTTCAATTCCTTACAACATCTTCAAAACATTTCACTTTCATACCTTAAGTACTATTTTATTTCAAAATAATACCTCCGTTACATTTTCCGTCCATTGATTTGTTAAGCATTGACGTGACTACCATATTTGTGCCACGTGATTGTCAAATGTGTGTCACGTGGCAAAAAATAATTTTTTAATTTTTTTTTAAAACCTAAATCTTCTTTAAAATAAAAAAAAATAAAAAAAAACCAAAAACAAACGCAACCCCCACTTTATCCCCCCACCCGAGAAGAACAAGAAGAAGAAGTAGGAGGGAAAAAAAAAACCATCTTCATCCTCCACGTCCTCCTTCGCACCCACCCGCGCACCCACCCTCGCACCTCCTCTACACACCCCACTCCTTAAATCCACACTCATTGGGAAGACGGGATCTGGATTGCAGGGAAAGGGAGATGGATTTTTTTTTTTTTTCTGGTTCCCCTTCTTTTCTGGGTTGCAGATGGGATGAGTTTTTTTTTTTTTTTTTTTTTTTTGTTCCCCTTCTTTTCTAGGTTGCTGATGGGAAGATGAATTTTCTGGGTTGCTGATGGGATGGGGTTTTATTTTATTTTATTTTTTTTGTTCCCCTTCTTTTTTGGGTTACAGATGGGAAACATGGGGGGAAGGTGATGAAGAGATGAAGACTAAAGGGGTTGGGGCTTCGACATCGAGGGGGGGTTCTGGGTTTTGTAAGTTTTTTTTTTTTTTGTTATTCCTAGTTGAAGATTCAAATGGGGTTTCGGCCAGACTTGGGGTGGGGTGATGGGATCTGTGTTTCCTAGGTTTTTATTTTTATTTTTATTTTATTTTTTCCCTTCTTCCTTCTTGTTCTTCTTGTTGTTGCAGGTTGAGGGATGTGGGGGGGGGGGGGGGTGGTTGCGGGGAGATGGGATGGGTTTCAATTTTTTTTTTTTTTTTTTTTTTGAGAAAAGTCAGGTTAAAAAAAATTTTAAAAATTATTTTTTTGTGCCACGTCAGCACTTAATGGATCCGTGGATGGAAAATGTAACGGATGTATTATTTTGAAATAAAATAGTACTTAAGGTATGAAAGTGAACTTCTTTGAAGATGTAAGGAATTAAAATAGATCCCAAACCTGAGGTATGAAAATGTAATTTATCCAATAAAAAATGGTCATTTTACTCCTGAAACTCAAAATTCCCTTGACTTTGCTACCTGGAATTCGATTTTGATTCCCCTCTACCCCATAAAACTGAAAGTTCACTCCATGTTATCTTAATTCTATTAACCCCATTATGTGGGTTTGATTTGGGTACTAGGCTAATGAGTTTTATTTATTTTTTTTCATCTCTGCAACTCAATCAAAGTAACCCAAAAACAATTCAAATTCTTAATTTATTCTTTCTGATTGTTGATGTTAACACATAATAGAGATTTAGAATCAAATACATTAGCACATGTAGCTTAATCTTGTAGGGTGGTGGACCTCACATTTGTTCTAGGGGAGACGTTTAGGGCTTGTTTGGTATTTTATTCAAAAAATTTCATCATTCCTTAAATCATTTCTTGAAAATAATTTTTTTTAAACTAAAATATTTGTTTGGTAAGAGATTTAAAAATTTTAAATCTTAAAACTTAAACTAGATAAAGAGATTCAAAGACAGGGAGTTGCAAGAGAGGGAGGAAGAGGATTAGTGAGGAAAGAAAATAATAGATGACTAGAGGAAAGAGAAGGAGAGAGAGGATTGGAAGAGAGAGAGGAAGATGAGAAAGAGTAAAGATTTTTTCAATGTATCCGGAATACAGAATGGTATGCCACATGTCTCTGTACAAGCGATGAGATTCTTGTGTTAAAATATTAATAACATAAAAAATAAATTTTCCCACAATTTATATAATAACACGTGGTATATCAATTGTATTATAGGCACAAGGAAAAGTTTCTCAAGACAAAGGAAGAACAGAGAGAATGAAGAGAGTGGATTAAAGAAGAGACATAGAAGAAAATCACCCTAATCTAGTAATAACTTCAAATTCTGCTCCATGGGAAATTCGGTAGGTCTCACACCCAACTCACAAATATCTTTGAGAATGTCTATCAAATATTTTCACTGGGAAATAAATAACCTTTTTGGAACAGGAAATTTCTATTCTCAAGAATTATTTTGAATCGTCCAAATCTTCAATGAAGAAACGTGAATTTAAAAACGTTTTGAGCTTCCTGATACCAACCGGATCATGACCAGTAATCAAAATATCATCGACATAAATGAGGAGCGCCATGAAGGATTTGCCATTTTTATTGGTGAAGAGGGAATAGTTTTACTTGGATTTAGTATATCTAGTAGAATGGCCTCAGAAAACTTGAACAACCATTGACGAGATGCTTGTTTATGTCATATAAAGACTTATTCAGGTGACACACCATGTGCTCCCCCTGTCCCCCTGTCGCTTAAGACCAGGAGTAGGCCTGGCAATTTTTGACACGACCCGATAACCCGACACGACACGACACGAAATTAACAGGTGTTTGGGTCGACACGATAACGAATCGGGTCGTTATCGGGTAATGTGACATCCCACATCGCCCAGGGAAATGATCCTTAAATGTATATTCTCATCCCTACCTAGCACGAGGCCTTTTGGGAGCTCACTGGCTTCGGGTTCCATGGGAACTCCGAAGTTAAGCGAGTAGCGTACGAGAGCACTCCCAGGATGGGTGACCCATCGGGAAGTTCTCGTGTGAGTTCCCAGAAACAAAACCGTGAGGGCGTGGTCGGGGCCCAAAGCGGACAATATCGTGCTATGGTGGTGGAGCGGGCCCAGGAAGTGGTCCGCCCCGGGCCGAGATGTGACAGTTTGGTAGCATAGCCTATCCTTGGCCGGAAATGTGCCGACGAGGACGTCGGGCCCCTAAGGGGAGTGGATTGTGACATCCCACATCGCCCAGGGAAGTGATCCTTAAATGTATATTCCCATCCCTACCTAGCACGAGGCCTTTTGGGAGCTCACTGGCTTCGGGTTCCATGGGAACTTCGAAGTTAAGCGAGTAGCGCACGAGAGCACTCCCAGGATGGGTGACCCATCGGGAAGTTCTCGTGTGAGTTCCCAGAAACAAAACCGTGAGGGCGTGGTCGAGGCCCAAAGCGGACAATATCGTGCTATGGTGGTGGAGCGGGCCCGGGAAGTGGTCCCACCCGGACCGGGATGTGACAGGTAACCTGATAAGCACCTGTTAAGATAACGGGTTGATTCAGGTATACACGTGGGTAACACGATACACGATAAGCATAATATTATTTTTATAATTTTATAACCCTAAAAAAATACTGTAATAATTATATACATTAATTTTACAATTTTATACCCCTAAAAATTATAATATATATATATATATATATATTAAATTAACTATAAAGTTTATAATAATTATAATAATTATATATACTATAATAATTATACCCCCAAAATATTAACTATCTATAATAATTATATATATATTAAATTTTATAAAAACTATAATAATTATTAATTAATAATTTAATATGCATGATGCATTGCATGATTTGCATCCATTGATGTGATTTCTTTCCATTCAATTTCTTGCCGTTGCCGCCCTTTCTGGAAAAAAAAAATGGAGGGAAAATGAAAATGAAACAAAAAAGTGAGGGAATTAGGGAAAGATGTTGGAGGGAAAAGTGAAAATGATAAGAAAAAGTTGAAAAGGAAACAAAAAAGAGAGGGAAAAATGAAAATTAATAGAAGTGGTGAGAAATATTTTTTTTTTTTTTAAATTATTAACTTTTTATCACACACATGACATATCTCACTATTTTTATAATGACACACGTGATGTATGTACTATTCTGTGTACCAGTCAATTATAATTTATACGTACAAAATAAATAGATTTAAATCTACTTAATAAATATATATATACACACACACACGGAACTTGATTGACGACATACGAATTCTCCAAAACTAATTTCAACGATCCCAACCGTCAAACTTGTTTGTATATGCTTTGAGATCACATCAACAAAAAATCGTAAAAAATAAACATTCAGAGATCAAGTAACGGGACAAAGCTTTTCGACGGTTATAAACGAAAAATCACGACTTAACGGTTATTTTAACTTCGATTTTGATGATTTTTTATAGCTACACTCCTTGACCCTATATGAATACAATGAATGAATTCGATCTTCAATTTAAAATATTTACACAAGTGGATACCACAAAATCTTATGTTATACTTGATGAAAATATAAATAAACTCTAAGAAGTGTTAGTTAATCTATTGTTTTTATGGGATACAAATTCTCTTAAACTAATTTCAATGATCCAAACCGTCAAACTTGTTTGTATATGCTTGGAGATCACATCAGCAAAAAATCACAAAAAACAAACATTCAGAGATCAAGTAACAGGACAAAGTTTTCAACGGTTATAAACGAAAAATCACGATTTAATGGTTATTTTAACTCCGATTTTGATGATTTTTTACAGCTACACTCCTTAACCCTATATGAATATAATGAATGAATTAGATCTTCAATTTAAAATATTTACACAAGTGTATACCACAAAATCTTATGTTATACTTAATGAAAATATAAATAAACTCTTTAAGTGTTAGTCAATCTATCATTTTGATGGGATACGAATTCTCCAAAACTAATTTCAACGATCCAAACCATCAAACTTGTTTGTATATGCTTGGAGATCACATCAGCAAAAAATCACAAAAAACAAACATTCAGAGATCAAGTAACAGGACAAAGCTTTTCAACGGTTATAAACGAAAAATCACGATTTAACGGTTATTTTAACTCCGATTTTGATGATTTTTTATAGCTATACTCCTTGACCCTATATGAATACAATGAATGAATTCGATCTTCAATTTAAAATATTTACACAAGTGGATACCGCAAAATCTTATGTTATACTTAATGAAAGTATAAATAAACTCTAAGTGTTAGTCAATCTATCATTTTGATAGGATACGAATTCTCCAAAACTAATTTCAACGATCCAAACGTCAAACTTGTTTGTATATACTTGGAGATCACATCAGCAAAAAATCACAAAAAAAAAACATTCAGAGATCAAGTAACGGGACAAAGCTTTTCGACGGTTATAAACAAAAAATCAAGATTTAACGGTTATTTTAACTCCGATTTTGATGAATTTTTACAGCTACACTCCTTGACCCTCTATGAATACAATGAATGAATTCGATCTTCAATTTAAAATATTTACACAAGTGGATACCACAAAATCTTATGTTATACTTAATGAAAGTATAAATAAACTCTAAGTGTTAGTCAATCTATCGTTTTGATGGGATACGAATTCTCCAAAACTAATTTCAACGATCCAAACCGTCAAAATTGTTTATATATGCTTGGAGATCACATCAGCAAAAAATCACAAAAAAAAAAACATTCAGAGATCAAGTAACGGGACAAAGCTTTTCGACGGTTATAAACAAAAAATCAAGATTTAACGGTTATTTTAACTCTGATTTTGATGAATTTTTACAACTACACTCCTTGACCATATATGAATACAAAGAATGAATTTGATCTTCAATTTAAAATGTGGATGTGGATATCACAAAATCTTATGTTATAATTTATATACTTAATAAAAGTATGAATCAACTATAATATTAATAATTATATACATTAATTTAACAATTTTATATCCCTAAAAAGTAAAAACTATAATAATTATATAATATAATTATATATATTAAATTAAATTTAAAAATTGATGACCATTGGATCGGCTGAGATTAAATCTCAGCCGTCCATTTCATAATTATATATATATATATTTTTATTAAAATACTGCAGTGAATTCAGTGCCTATTCATCAAACAGAATCTGTGGATGTTATCTTTGAGGTAACCTAAGTTTGTTTTTATTTACTTTATATATTTGTAGATTGTAGTATTAGTACTATAATAAGTGTTGAAATTATATTTGAAATTGACATGATGCATGATTTTTTATGATGTAGGATTTTGATAATAATTATGATGGTTCAAGTTCGATTGAAAAAAATGAATTGCAGAAGTATTTGGAGGATAAAAGAATAGATAGAAAAGTAGACATAGATGTTCTTTCTTGGTGGCAAATGGAGCGTTTTCATTATCCGATACTTTCTCAGTTAGCACGAGATGTGTTAACGACTCCCATTTCAACTGTTGCATCAGAATTTGCATTTAGTATTGGGGGTAGAGTACTAGATCAGTATCGTAGTTCATTGTTACCAGAAACAGTTCAAGCTTTGTTATGCACACGAGATTGGCTATTTGGAAAAGGAGGTAATATATTTTTATATGGTATAGTATTATTATTTTATTTCTTTTCATAATTATTTTGGTAAACTTTTCATAATTTGAATGATTTTTAATGTTTGGTTTTTCTATACTTAGTTTATGCAGAAGAGAGTTCTGACGTGGAAAACCTTACTGAAAACATCTTCAACATAACTCTTGAAGGCAATAGATCAAGCCAAAGTTCCAATACAATTTCATGATGATCGATGTAAATTGAAGATTTTGTAAATGGAGGTGTAAACTTTTGAGAAAGACTTACAATCTTAAAAACAAAAACTCTTTATCCTTGCACATTTAATATTTGTAATAGATTAGTAGTGTATGTATTATTTTTTTTATTAGGCTTTTATTTTCGAGTGTAGATATAGTACTTGAACGAGAAATGTTTTAATGTTTTGAAGTAATATTTATGTGGCAATGTGTGGTATGTGCAAATTTTAAAAAAATATTTTTTTTCTTAACAGGTCATAACGAGTCATAACGGGTGTGACATGACACGACCCGTTAAGATAACAGGTGTTACACGAAAACGACACGAACACGATAGACACGACCCATTTGCCAGGCCTAACCAGGAGGCAGCACCATATAAATTTCTACAGAGATCGCCACGGAAGAAAGCATTATTAACGTCCAACTAATGAAGGGACAAAGTTTTTTGAAGCAGTGAGGGCTAAAAGGCATTGAAATGTGACCAACTTTGCAGCGGGGGAAAAAGTATTATGATAATAGATCCCTTCAAGCTGAGTATAACCTTTGACCATCAAATGGGTTTTGTAGCAACCGATAGTGTCATCAGAACAGTGCTTTATTTTGTAAACCCACTTGCATCCAATGGGCTTCTTGTCGGAAGGTAGAGAAGTGAGAGTCCAATTATGGTTGGCTTCCAAAGCTCGAAGTTCAGAGGCCATGACCTATTGCCATTTAGGGTTCTCGATAGTTTTTGCATAAGCGTTTATATTATATGTATACATGTTATTGTTGCATGTATTGTTAAGTCTTTGATGCGAGGTCCACATGTCCAATACGAGACACTCCCATCGGATTAGTGCACTAATTCACATTCCATCCTAGTAAACATGTTCAAACATGAAGATTAAGACATTTTGCTTTGAAATCATACTTAATTTTATCCGCGTATGGAAATTGAAAGTGACAAATGTATTTTTATGTACAGTCCCTTTCTGCTTAGTCTCTACAAAGGAAAAAGGTGCAGCTCCATATATCGTTGACTGAGCAATACACAAGAAAAAACAATCCGCCAAAATTTCACAATTGCCGATCGCATTTGTATTTTTATTTAATTTAAATATAAAAAAAATCTTTATCTCCTGCCAAAACGCGGCATATAGTCAGACTTCTTTATCTCAGCCGGCCACACACAAATTCGAAGTTCAAACCGTTAAACCCATATATAGGAATCGTCATTTTACTCTTAAAACTCAAAATTCGTTCAACTTTGTTATTCGGAATTCGAGTTTGATTCCCCTCTACCCCATAAAACTCAAACTTTTTCTAGCTTTATTTTTAGCCACGCTTTCTGAAACTGATTTTAATCTTACTTTATCCTATGTAAATAAAAAATGGTCATTTTACTCTTGAAACTCAAAATTCTCTCAACTTTGCAACCTGAAATTCGATTTTGATTCCCCTCTACCCCATAAAACTCAAAGTTCACTCCACGTTGTCTTAATTCTATTAACCCCATTATGTGGGTTTGATTTGGGTACGAGGCTAATAAGTGTTTTTTTTTTTTTTTTTTTTCATCTTTGCAACTCAATCATAGCACCCCAAAAAAAAAAAGAAAAAAAAAAGAAAATTTTCAAATTCTTAATTTATTCTCTAAACTTAATATTTTCTAATTGTTGATGTTAACGGATAGTGGAGATTTAACATCAAATATATTAGCACATGTAGCTTACACTTATTGGGTGGTGTACCTCACATCTGTTCTTGGAGAGACGTTTAGAGTTTGGTATTCTATTCAAAAAATTTCATCATTCCTTAAATCATTTTTTAAGAACATTTCTTGAAAATAATTTTTTTTTTAAGACTACAAAATTTGTTTGGTAAGAGATTTAAAAATTTTAAATCTTAAAACTTAAACTAAATAAAGAGATTCAAAGAGAGGGAGTTGCAAGAGAGGGAGGAGGATGATAGACGAGGAAAGAAAGTAATAGATGACTAAAGGAAAGAGAGAGGGAGAGAGGATTGGAAGAGATAGAGAGGAAGGGGAGAGAGAGTAAAGATTTTTTAGTGTACTCGGAACACGGAATAGTACACCATGTCTTTGTACAAGTGATGAGATTCTTGTGTTAAAATATTAATAACATGAAAAAATAAAATTTCCCACAATTTATATAACAACACGTAGTATAGCACTTGTATTACGGGCACAAGAAAAAAGTTTCTTAAGACAAGAGAAAGAAAATAATGAATTAGAGGAGAGACAAAGACAACAACAACAACAACAAAGCATTTTGCCACTAAGTGGTAGAATCGTAGAACGCTATTGCACTTGATTCTGTGTCACTTTTTGTTAGCGTGAGTCAATATTAGGAAAAATAGGGAATGTAAATAATAGGAGTCCTTTATTAAGTAGGTTTGTGTATATGTTATTTGTTTCCTTGTAAAACTATAATAGCACTGATGTATATATATTTCTAAACAAGTAATAGAAGAAAGTAATTTCCCGTAAAAGTTCTATTTGGT
The DNA here is from genome assembly GCF_041283825.1 of Pyrus communis. NCBI lineage: Eukaryota > Viridiplantae > Streptophyta > Magnoliopsida > Rosales > Rosaceae > Pyrus > Pyrus communis. The sequence continues at coordinate 12,931,797 of NC_142577.1, forward strand.
ATCAAGAGCCAAAACCCTAGTTTTCTTTTCCGCTGTGCGTTGACTGTTTCTCTGCAAATCTTCTGCAGAAAAACAGTGTTGCCGTGTGTGTGTATTTTTGGCTGCGTGTGCAGCAGTGTGGGTGGTGCTGTGTCTACACAGTGCTGCCGTGTGTGTGTGGTACTGCTGTGGGTGTAGCAGTGTGGTAAATCATCAGGGGACAATAACATCAGAAGGAGGCAGTGCCGTGTGCGTGTGGAATTGTTGTGAGTATTGCTGGTAGTGCAGTGTGCGTATTGCTGTGTGTATTGCTGCTGCCAGTACCCTTGTGCGCTGTTGGGTTTGAGCTTTTTTCGAATCCAATAGGTCACGGGTTCGACTCCGGCGGAAGTTGTTGTTGTTTGTTTGTGGATTGCTGTGCTGTTGGGTTTGAGCCTTTTTCGAATCCAATAGGTCACGGGTTCGACTCCGGCGGAAGTTGTTGTTGCTTGTTTGTTCTTGCAACTTGTGGTTCCGTAATTGGTAGGGGGCTATGATTGCCGTGTACTTGTGATTGTCATTTTTTGCGTATTATTAAATGGCAAATACAGGTTGGATTTTAGATTCTGGTGCAACGGATCATATGACATATGATAAAAATATGTTTCAATACATGACCACATCTCACAGGAAAAATATATCAACTGCCAATGGTACTTTGGCACCCGTGTGTGGTGCCGGCACTGTGCATCTTACCCCTACACTTCCCCTACATCATTGCTTGCTTGTTCCTTCTTTATCCCATCATCTGTTATCCATACCACAGGTTACTGAACAATTGGATTGTGTTGTTCTAATGTATCCATCATTTTGTCTCCTTCAGGATATTCAGACCAAGGAGATAATTGGGCGTGGCACTAAGAGAGAGGGGTTGTACTATGTGGACGACGTCGTTTCTGGCAGAGCTAATGCGGTTCGAGCGTCCCGGTCTAGTAATTTACAAGAAGTGTGGTTGTTGCATCGTCGGTTAGGGCATGCATCTTTTGGGTATTTACGGCGTATGTTACCTAGTCTATTTAGTGGAATAAATGAATCAGACTTACATTGTGAAGTATGTATTCTTGCTAAAAGCCATCGGGCTTCGTTTCCTCCTAGTATGAATAAAAGAGCTTTACCGTTTGAACTTGTGCACTCTGATGTTTGGGGACGATCTCCTGTTGTTACTTCTTCTGGGATTAAGTGGTTTGTTACGTTTGTTGATGATTGCACTCGTATGACGTGGTTATATGTGGTGAAAAATAAGAGTGATGTTGGTATGGTATTCCGAACCTTTTCTCAAATGATTCGGACACAATACTTATCTGTAATTAAAGTTCTTCGTTCTGATAATGGTGGTGAGTATCTTAATTGTGAGTTGTCGGAGTTTCTTTGTGATCAAGGCATTCTCCATGAAACAACCTGTCCCTATACTCCACAGCAAAATGGAGTGGCTGAACGGAAAAATCGCCATATCTTAGAAACGGCACGTGCTCTACTTCTGGGCGCATTTGTTCCTAAGATTTTTTGGCCTGAAGCAGTTACTTATGCGGTCTACGTGATTAATCGTATGCCCTCTCGGGTGATTGACTTTCGAACTCCTCTTCAAGTTCTCACTCAACATGTTCAGGTGATGTCTACTCATACTCTCAAGCCCCGGGTATTTGGTTGTGTGGCTTATGTGCATATTCCGAAAATTCATCGCACTAAGTTGGATCCGTGTGCCCTTCGATGTGTGTTTGTTGGTTTCTCATCTCACCAAAAAGGATATAAATGTTATCACCCTGAGACTCGGCATATGTATGTTACTATGGATGTGACCTTTTCTGAATCAGAGTTTTTTTATGCCCCCGTATCTTCATCTTCAGATCACCAGGGGGAGAGCTCTAGTGGTGATCTGGAATGGTTGGACTTGGGAGAAAATACTGTGGTTGATGTTGAGGCCGTGCATGCTGGTGCCGTGCCTAATGCGGCAGTGATCATACATGCCGTGCCAGAAGTTGCTGCCGAGAGCAGCATGCAGTCAGAAGCAAAAGATGCCGAGAGTGATCCGCAGTCAGGACAGTTCATTGTTGAGCCTACTTGTGTAACCCCCTCTCTCTCTAGCTCCACGGTGATGCCCAATGATTCTTCTCTGAATAAACCTGAGGTAAGTATTGTGGATGATTATGTAACTAATGCAAGTACTGATGTAAATACATATAAGCTGCCACTGAGACAAAATCGGGGTGTGCCACCTGACAGGTTTTCTCCGGAAGGCAAAGTAAAGTATCCGATAGCCAACTATGTCTCATGCAATGGTCTTGCACCAGAGCGTAAGACCTTGATAGACAATATGGAGGCTATTCGAGTACCAACTCGTGTGGATGAGGCTCTAAAGGATCCAAAGTGGGCAAATGCAATGGATGAAGAAATGTTGGCGTTACAGAAGAATAATACCTGGGAGGTGACGTCCTTGCCGGAGGGAAAAAAAACAGTTGGATGCCGGTGGGTGTTTACCGTCAAATACAAAGCCGATGGATCAATAGACAGGTACAAAGCAAGGTTGGTAGCTAAAGGATACACCCAAACATATGGTGTAGATTATCAAGAGACGTTCTCTCCGGTTGCCAAGATGAATACGGTACGTGTTCTGATTTCTTTAGCTGCTACTATGGACTGGCCATTAAAACAGTTTGATGTGAAAAATGCTTTTCTCCATGGGAACTTGGAGGAAGAAGTATATATGGATTTTCCTCCTGGGTACAGTGCTGGTAGAAGTACCGAAGTATGCCGGTTGCGTAAGTCTCTTTATGGGCTGAAGCAATCGCGTCGTGCATGGTTTGATAGGTTTACTCAAGTTATGAAAAAGATTGGGTATTATCAGAGTCATTCTGATCATACATTGTTCGTTAAACGGAGACAGAAAAAAGTGACAGCCTTAATCATCTATGTAGATGACATGATTATTACTGGGGATGATTGTGATGAGATTGCAAGGCTGCAGAGAAATCTTGCGGCTGAGTTTGAAATGAAGAACCTAGGGGATTTGAAGTATTTTCTTGGAGTCGAAGTTGCTCGATCTTCGAAAGGTATTTTCTTGTCACAACGTAAGTATGTTTTGGATTTGTTAAAAGAAACTGGTATGCTGGGATGTAAGCCAGTTGATACTCCTATTGTTGAAAAACATCATCTATGTTTGGATCCGAATCAGAAATCGGTTGATAAGGGGAGATATCAGAGACTTGTAGGGAGACTAATTTATTTGGCTCATACACGACCAGATATTGCCTATGCAGTAAGTGTAGTAAGTCAATTTATGCATTCACCGAGTGAAGATCATATGGCTGTTGTTATGCGTATCTTAGCTTATTTAAAGTCTGCACCTGGAAAAGGAGTTCTCTATCGGAAGCATGGACATTTTAGGATTGAGGGGTTCATGGATGCTGATTGGGCAGGAAGTGTAGGTGACAGACGGTCTACTTCGGGATATTTTACTTTTGTAGGAGGCAATTTAGTCACATGGAGAAGTAAGAAACAGAAGGTAGTATCAAGATCCTCGGCTGAGGCCGAGTATCGAGGGATGGCTCACGGCATTTGTGAGATTCTCTGGCTTCGAAAGCTTCTTGAGGGGCTTGGGTTCAAGCCAAAGGAAACCATGAGACTATACTGTGATAATAAGTCAGCAAGAGATATAGCTGATAATCCGGTACAGCATGATAGGACAAAACATGTGGAAGTTGATCGACATTTTATTAAAGAGAAGCTTGAAAGGAAGATTGTGTCAATACCTTTTGTGAAGTCAGAGGAGCAACTTGCAGACGTTCTAACTCATGCAGTATGTAGTCGAAGGTTTGATGACTCACTTGTCAAGTTGGGCATGTGTGATATCTATGCACCAACTTGAGGGGGAGTGTTAGTGTGAGTCAATATTAGGAAAAATAGGGAATGTAAATAATATGAGTCCTTTATTAAGTAGGTTTGTGTATATGTTATTTGTTTCCTTGTAAAACTATAATAGCACTGATGTATATATATTTCTAAACAAGTAATAGAAGAAAGTAATTTCCCGTAAAAGTTCTATTCTTTTTCCGTTAGATCCACGTACTCTTAAGTCTTTTCTTAGAGTCCCTTCCAAAGTCTTCTTAGGTCTTCCTTTACTCCTTCGTCCCTGAACCTTTGTCCCATAATCGCATCTTCTAACCGGAGAGTCAGTAGGCATTCGTTTCACATGTCCAAACCACCGTAACCGATTTTCTCTCATCTTTCCTTCAATTTCGTTTACTCCTACTTTACCTCGGATATGCTCATTCCTAATCTTATCCTTTCTCGTGTGCCCACACATCCAACAAAGCATTCTCATCTTCTCTACCCCTACTTTATGTACGTGTTGATGCTTCCCTACCTAACATTTCGTGCCATAAAACATTCCCGGCCTTATTGCCATCATATAAAAATTTTTCTTAAGGTTTAGTGGCATACGACGGTCACACAACACCCTGGATGCACTCTTCTACTTCCTTCATTCAACTTGTATTCTACGGTTGAGGTCTTCATCCAACTCTCCATTCTTTTGCAAGATAGATCCTAGGTAACAAAAGCGGTTGCTCTTTGGCACTTCATAATCTCCAATCCTCATCCCTAACTCATTTGAGCCTTCATTTGCACTGAACTTACATTCCATATACTCTGTCTTTGACCGACTTAAGCGAAGACCTTTAGATTCCAACACTTCTCTCCAAAGGTTAAGCTTCACATTTACTCCTTCTTGAGTTTCATCTATCAAAATTAAAATTTAAAAAAAAAAAAAAGGAGGAGGAGACAGAAAGAAGAAAAAAGAGGAAGAGAGAGATTTGGGTGAAAGGGGAGGAGAGAGAGAGAGAGAGAGAGAGAGAGAAGAAATGAATGAGCTTTAAATTTAAAAACTCTAAAAACTCACTTTTTGTGTTTTTAGAGAGATGCTATATATTTTAGTTAGTCTTGAATTTAGTTTTTGAAAATATTTCTACCAAACAAGATTTTAAGGCTTAAAACTTGAAAATTGTTTTTGAGTTTAAAAAGTTGAATTCTAGTAGAGTACCAAAAATCAGCCCTTAAGTTTCAGGGAGAAGAAAGATTTCACAAATCAAAATGAAACGAATTTTGAGTTTCAGAGAGTTAAGTAGTGACCTTTGAGTTACAAAGTGTAAAATGCGATCAAAATCGAGTTTCAGGAGACGTCGTTAAAAATAAGCCTTTCATTTTTCTTTAGACTTTAGCTTTAGTTGTAGGAAATCAACACTCTTTCCCTTTTTGACTACCCAAATTGCGAGACCAATGCATGTCCAAGCTCCACAACACAAACTTATAAGTGTGAGAAAGATCAAAGCCATCATCAACAATTTGTACGTCTTTCTGTCGAAATTATTTATGCATGTCTTACATTAGACTATCTCTAATGGTGGGCTAAAACCTAAAATTTCCTTTCCCCCCCCCAACAAAAAAAAATCCACTCCAACCCATAACCTAAAATAAACCTAAAACCCAAATGGGAGTCAAATTCCGGCCCAATTTTAGGCCACAAAGCAAAATGAACCCCACCAACTGAGACTGAAACCAGGGCTGTGAAGCCCACTTCCCAAATCCTACATGCCTACGTGCTGCACGTGCTAGGCTTTGCCGAAATATGGACGAGCCCACGTGGGGGTGTTCCCCCGATTGTCAGACCATCAAGTAGCCCAACGGCTACGTTTAAATGGGCTGTTGGTTAATCCAACGGTCTAGGTTCAAATTATTTTTTTTTTAGTTTTATATTTATATATTTATTGAATCCAATGGCTTAGATCGAATGTAATCAAATCTAACGGTAAAAAAAAAAAGATCTAACGGTCCAAATCTAAATCCGACGGCTAAAATAATTAAAAAAAAGATTATTTAACTTAAAATTCAACAAAAAACTCTATAAATACCTATGTATTTGTTCAAACATCCACATAAAACTCACTTTTCTCCTACAATTCTTCCAATTTTTCTTTCTACCATTTCTTCTCATTTCCAAATTTTTCAAGATGGCAAAAGAGCATGTTAGAGGTCGTAATTGGACTTTTGACGAAGATATTGCTTTATGTTTGGCATGGATTTCTGTTAGTGAAGATGGTGCCGTCGGCACGAATCAAAATAGAAAGGTTTTGCAAGGTAAAATCATTGATAAGTTCCATGAAGACTCAAACGCAGATCGAAGGGAAGTTAGTGGTGTTTATGATCTGTGGAAGATTATCAACAAAGCGTGCACTTTGTGGAAGGGAAGCTTGGAAAGAGCCACGGTTGACATGCCTAGTGGAAGGGGCGCCTCAAAAATTATGAGTTTCTTTGTTGATATTTTAGTTGTCATGTACACAATAGTATTTTGCAACTAATTGTTTTTATGTATTTGTTGCATAGCTAGGGTGACAAAGCAATGGCAATTTACAAGACAAGAACTACACCAAAAAATCAAGCTTTTAAGTTGCATCATGCTTGGAACATCCTCAATGATTGTCCGAGGTGGGGAACCGATGCGAACCGATGCGAACCGACAATGTGGAAGATTATTTCATAGTGAAGCCCCACCCCTAAATGATGTCAATGAAGGTGTGAATTTTGCCGATAATGAAGGTGTCGAACAAATCACCCCAACTTCTTCTTTTGCAAGGCCCCTAGGTAGAGATAAGCAAAGGGAAGCAAAAAGAAAAGGGAAGTCCCAAGATCCGATATGTGCACAATTTGCTAGCGAAATGGTAAGATTGAATGAAAACCATATCTCTCAACAAGAAGAATCAACCCAAATGCATTTGGCCATGAAGGAAGAAGGGGATAGGGAGCAAGAAAGGTTCGAAGTTAATTTGATGATGGAGGACCTTGACAAATACACTTCAGAGAGGAAGAAATACTTATGTGGTAAGCAAAAGGACATTTTACGAAAGAATGCCACAAGGAGTATATTTCAAGATGATGATTCATCTCAAGGCTATCACCCAAGTTCATCACCAAGTCAAGATGGTGGATATCATTATTAAGTTTATGTAGTTTATGAGTTTTCGATTGTATTAAGTTTATGTGGTTTATTAATTGTCATTTGTATTAAGTTTATGAGGTTTATTAAATGTCATTTGTATTAAGTTTATGTGATTTATTATGATTTTCATGTATTGATTTAATGATTTTTCAAAATTTAGGATAATCTACAAATTTTTTTTTTTTTTTAAAAGTTAATTTAAAAAAAATTTAGCCTTAGCAAAAAAGCTGTTTCTAGGCTAAAACTCAAATTTTCTAGGCTAAATATTTTTAGGTTTTAGGTCACCATTGAAGATGGTCTTATGGTTTCAAAACCCGTAGTAGCGCAGGCGATTTTTCAAGTTGATTCTAAAATCTAAAGTCAACTTATTCTCCGCGGGCCTCGTGATTAAACTTGAGGCATGCATGACAATGCAAATCACACCAGCATGATGGTAATCTCTTATCACCGCTACGAACACCTCACCAGAGAATTATGGAGCCATATATGTAAAAAGTAAAGCAGGAAAACAACACACAAAAAAATGAAGGAAGAAAAGAAGACGTAGGGAGAGCTATGTACAATTGTTGCAGGACAATGAAATGTAAATCCTAGTCAGTCAATTGCTGATTGTTGCCATTACGTCCAGTCGCGGCCTTTTCAATCAGCAGCAGTGAGGGTAACCTGCACGTTTTAAACAAAGGTTGCATAAGAGGTACAAATAATATTGGAAGCGATAATTTCCAAGAAAATGACTGCATCGTGCATCACCTTTAGACCTTTGACGTTCAATCCAATGCCAGTTTAGTTAAATTTCTTCTTCCATGGCTACAGTCATCCATTTCTCTGAATATGCACACTGAAAAAAAACGAAAATATGATGCGCAATAACCCTTTAATTTTATTGATTCTCTAAACTACACATCTTAAAAACTAAAAGCACCTGTTTGGTTTTCAACTTGAATCTAATTTTTTTTAACTCAAAAACAGTTTTTGAGTCCCAAGCCTAAATTCTTGTTTGTAGTACTATTTTGAAAAACTGAATTCAAAACTAAAACCCACTCTTATCCTCTCTCTCTCTCTCCAGATCTTCTTTTCTTCATCCTCTCTGCCCTGTCTTATCTCTCTCTCTCTCTCTCTCCTCTCTCTCCCCTCTCTTCCTCTCTCCCTTATCTCTTTCTCTATCCATCTCCTTTCTTCCGCTCTCTGCCCTATCTCTTCCGGTCTCAATCTCGATCTCCCTCCTTCGGCTCCAACAAGGAGTTGTTGGCAAAGAGCTATTTTTTTTTGAAAAAAAAATTGCTAAGACAAAAACAATTTTGTGTCATACCAAACAAGTTTTTGAGTTTTATAAAAATATTGAAAACTATTGAGTAGGGTACCAAGCGGGCCCTAAAGCTTTTAGCTGCCCAATGAACTACTCATGCAGAAAGGGAGGGACAAATAAATTGCAAACCAGAAAATAATCACACAACTTTACACCCCAAAACATTGCTAAATATGCCAGAAGAGAAAGAGAAATTACTTTAATTCACCAACCTGGCATCACAATATTATAAACATGTCGTTTTGTTGATAAGATCCAGATGCTTAGCAGGGCGTCATCCTCGTTTCTCTAGACAGAATTAATGTTTGGAATGTAACCTTCAATCTTCAGATCCTCATATAGTAATTTAATTACATCGAGAATCTCTGTTGAGCCTTCACCCGAGTGAAACTCATGAAGTTGATCCTCATTCCCAATCCAGCTACAACCAGGAGTCTTACTGACACCTCTTTGTCTCATCAACATTCTCATCCTAGCTGAATCATCCCACATTTCTAAATTTGCATATATCTTTGATGAGATAACATAGTTTCCAGAATTTGCAGGCTCTAATTCAAGAAGCAACTGCAACACCTGCTCGGAGACATCTACATTTTTACACTTCCTACAGGCACCAAGCAACGCCCCTAGTACAACTTGATCTGGTTTTTCAGGCATTTTCTGAATGAAGTCCCAAGCTTCATGTACAAGTCCTGCACGCGACAACAGGTCAACCATGCAAGAGTAATGCTCTATTTTTGGAACAAGCCCAAATGACGAGCTCATCAAATTAAACAACTGACGACCCTTGTCGACTAATCCAGCATGAACACATGCAGAAAGTAATCCTACAAATGTGATGTCATTTGGCCGAACAGATGCACAACCTTCTGTCATGCGCTTGAATAGGGATATTGCTTCATGTGCTCTCCCATGGAAAGCAAGGGCAGATATCATGGCATTCCAAGAAACCTCATTTTTCTGGGGCATGTCTTCAAAAACTCTTAGAGCAGTGGCTAAGCTCCCACACTTAGCATACATGTCAATCAATGCAGTACCAACGTAAATGTCATGTTGTAAGCCTCGTTCAGTTGCATATGTGTTGATCCATTTCCCCAATTCTAGGGCACCAATTGAGGCGCATGCAGACAGCACTCCCACCAACGTGATTTTATCAGGATTGACACCTGCCTCTTTCATACCATCAAAAAGCACCATTGCCTCATCAGACATTCCATTTTGTGCATACCTGTCATGTATGAAAATGATGATTTACAAATATATATTGATGGTATACTGCTGATTGTCGAATTGGACATACTTATTGAAGTCATCCCATTAGAATCTGATAACCATAGGTTTTTACCAGATTCCTCTTCCAGGGACATATTGAAGGGGTTTGAGGGTCAATAACAGTCAGAAAATATTTAATAGATGCGTAAGAAAACTTCTGTAAGCAATAAAAACTACAAAGTAGTACGAAGTGTGAACGTATGGGAGTACCAAGTTGAACACCATCATAAATATATTGCTCTTTCTTATGTGCTTATTGTTAAACCAAACAGCAGGCAAATGAAAATAGTTTTCATAAAGCACCCCAGCCACCTCCTAAAAAATTGCACTCCCATGGAAGAAAATGTTCAGTTCAACCAAAGGGAACCTCTCACATAGATATTTTTCCATAGAGAAGTAGGTGCAACTGTGCCCAAACCAATTTACCAGACTTTGTTTTGGGTAATTAGAAACTAATCTAGTATAATGTTGTAATAGGCACACTTTGCTACAACCAAATGTAGCTACTAGTTCATTTATGTCAAAGAAATTACCCTTCCGTTTTTGTTATTTTAATAATCTGAAGAGATTTTCAAAATGCAAAGATTTGAGCGCAATACTTTATGTTTCATGATCTACTAAATGTGAGATATAATCTAACGCAAGGTGCAAGGCCTCTATGTGAAAAAGCGCTCAAAAGCTTCATTTTCTCATTCTCCTTCTTCATCACATCAATCCCAGTTCTGTACTTCCATTTCCTGTTAAGACAGAAAATTCCTCTAACCCTAGTCTCTTTCTACCCTGGACATTGTTATAACCTTTTGCTGTTCAAATCACATTGCTATTGAATCTAAGAAGTATGCTGTATTCTCATTTAATTTTTTATCAACAAAACCTAACATTCTAAGCCTGATAAAAAAAAGTTATTTCCTTCAGGCCTGCAGGGAGCAATATAAACAAAAAAAAATATATATATATATATATATATACATATATATAACAAAAACTATACTTGAGGGAGAGTTACTTGCCCTGAAATCATGGCATTCCAGGTTATCCGATCCTTTTTCTTCATGCTGTCAAAGACCCTCCTCGCTGAAGACAAATCACCACACTTTCCATACATACCAATCAACGCAGACCCCACATATGTATTCATCTCCAACTTATTCTCAATTACAAAACCCTCCACCCACTTACCCAAACTCAAATCACCCAGGTCCCCGCACGCCCCAAGAACTGTTACCAAGGTCCTTTCGTCTGGCTCAAACCCATCAGTCCTCATTTCGCAAAACAACCGCACAGCATCCCCAGCACAGCCCATCTTGCAATACCCAGAAATCATTGAATTCCACGAAACCAAGTCCCTCTCAGAAATTTCATCAAACACTTTCCGTGCGAAACCCAACTCACCACACCTTGCATACATAGTAATCAACGAGTGACTCACATGTCCATCCTTATCCAACCCAGTCTTAAACACCGACGAATGCGCTGCACGCCCATGATTCAACTCCAACAAGTTCGCACACGCGATGAACACAAACGGGTAAGTAAAATTATTGGGCATCAAATACAAAGACTTCATTTGGTAATAGAATTCAATAGTAAGCTGATATTTCTGCCATGTGGTGGTCAGGCCGCGGATCATGACGTTGAAGGCGTAGTCGTTGGGTTCGGGGATGTGGGAGAAGAGGAGGGAGGCATAAGTGAAGTCTTTGAGGTCAATGATTCTGGGGAGGAGGAAGTTGGGTTTGTCGACGGAGTTTATGAGCATTTGGGTGTGGATTTGCTTCAACTGTTTGGTGGAGGCACATTGTTTTAAGAGGTGTAAGAGATTTTCGAAGAGAGGGGGGGATTGGTTTGGGTTGGGGGGTTTGAGGCGTGTTGGGGTTTTTGAAAAGGGGTTTCGGCGGGTAATGAGGCGTGGAGGGACTTTGGCTCCGAGCATTGTTTTGTGCCGTTCAAATGTGCTTTAAATCCAATTGTTTAAGTACCACTTTCTATTCTTTGCTTTGTGGCGGTTGTTGCTATTTGTTAGCTTATAAATCTTGCACTTTTACAGTTTACATTGTTTTAGGGTTTTGTTTAGATATTTTTCAATCATTTGAAATAGGTTTTTATCACAAATAATATTTGAAATTGATCCAACCTATCAAGATGGTCTCTGAAATTGAAAATTGATCAATGTAGTCCTTGAAAATGAATGTCACAAATCAATGTGGTTCTTCCATCACAATTCTGTCAAAACTTCTGTTAAGTGCTAATGTGTCACATACTTGGGTCCCACAAGTTTAATTAAATACTAGCCTCTCTGCACGCACTAACGTGCATGCGAGAGGCATTTTTGTATCACGGGCGCTACGCGTCCCAAAGATGAGTTATTTTAAATATTCTTATATTTCTTAAGTGATTATTTTATAAATTGTGGAAACAGAAGCGAATTCTAACAAAGTACCAATATCAATGTCAAGAAATTTCACTAAACAAACGGAGATTACAAAAGAGTGTTTAAACTCTCACAACCCAAATCCCACAAATTGACTCTCACCAAATTGCCACACAAAATACACTAACCCTAAGGTCCTATTTGTAGTGCATAGGACTTAAGTTACAATAAGAATCCTCATACGAAGTTAATACAAATCCTAATCAAATAGGTAATTAACAAAATCTCTCCACCAAGGAAAACAACTAAGAAGTCAAAATCCAAACTCAAATGGGACACCAAAACCAAATAGGTAACATAAACCTAATTCTTTGCTTCATCCTAATTTTGAGCCGTAAAACCCAACAGATAATTGATGAATCAAACTCTGCAACTGAAGGGTTGACAATGGCTTCAACCCTAATGCTTTGAGACAACTTACATCAACCCTTGAATTTCTTCCTCAATTAGCTAGCTCTTGAATGCACCAATGACATATGCAACTGGGACTTGGATTACATAGCTCTCAATTTCATTGACTTCGTCTATTAATTTTTAGAGGGTTACCTACAGTTTTTTTCAATGACAATGACATGGTTTGCGCATGAACATGGTTTTTTCTTATTTGTTTATCTATTTCTTTGTTTAATCTACACTTGAATCAATAAAATATTGTCATTGCAATCATATGGCATTCACAACGATCATACTATTGATTTGTAATTTCTCTGATAATTACATCTCCGATCAAGCAGTCTAATTGTCAAGCGTAATTAAAAAAGTAGCAACAGCCCTAATAAAAAAAATAATTCAGACTCATCAAACTATCTAGTTACATACCTTGCATCGCAATCAAGCGTAAAATTTACCTTTCTAGCAATAACGAAATAACTCAGTTATCAAATGTAGGACACACTGAAATGCATCTAATAACTTATCATAAAGGGTGAAGTAGCAACCTAATCAAACAGAATGATAGGTAAAACTCGGGATTGAAGAATCTTTGATTACTTTGAATACTTGGTGAAGTTCCTCCTCCTGAACCCCATGAAGAAAAACGACAGGCTGCAAGATAAGATTCAAAACATATTAAATAAAAAACCAGTAAAAAATTCCCAACCCAACACTGTTATTATGGTAATTTCAAGGCAAGCCGCCTTCTCTAGCAGAGTTCATTTCCAAATCCCTACTACTTTGAGAGGATTTAAAAATTTCGGAATCTCTAATAACTGAAGAATTACGCTATATAGTGAATAAGCTTGAAGAAAAGCTTCAAATTTGTATATAAAAAACTTTGAATTCGAACAAAAAATGCAAAAACTAAGTCGTTTATTAAGAAGAAGAATCGCAACTCACATGGCTGTGGGGATTTCCAGACTGGTCCCAATAGATTGTGTGGATATCCGAAACCTTAAGAAACCAGAAACTGTACGGCTCAATAGTCGAGTACAGGCTATGGTTCACCCTAGAAAATCTTTCTCCAATTCTATCGAATCGCTAGATAGTTTTGGCTTGCTCTCGAAGCCCACACTTTGCGTGCGCAAAACTAAATTCCAAAATTCCTCTTCCATGCATTCAGAAACACATCGTCAGTTAATTAGAATTGAATATGAACGCAAATCTAACTCTGCTTCATCAAAGCAAATAATTCATACACAATTGAAAAAGATGTATAAATGGGAAGAGAACGGAAATTGAAAATATGATCAGAAATGAATGATCGATGAGAAACAGTTAATTAATGGCAATGAATTTGATTTGAAAAGAGACTAATAAACATACTGCTAAAGAAGCTGCACTTGTCGTTTATGGCGAGTGAAAGGCTGTTTCAAGAAGTTGCAATTGTTGATCACGACGAGTAGAGTCAAGTTTGAAAGTTTGAACAAACGCTGGAAGGAATACATAGAAAATTGAGAATCAAGTTTGAAAGTTACATGCGATAAGAATTAGTCGATGTAGAGGAAGAGCCTTTATCAGTTTGTATCTTTGTTTCTCCCTCCCCTCGTTCTCTGTAGAGGAAGAGTCTTTGTCAATGTGGTTGGTAGTTTGCAGAACGTGGAGGGTGGTTGAATCCCACGTCGTGGTTTTAATTCTTCATTCGGCAAAACTCTACGGTTGTGATGCCTTATCTTTTTTCAGTGATGGTTTTTTACCAGTTTGTCGTATTAGTTTAACCATCGAAATTCGATTCACACATTACTCATATTTTCAATGTACAATCTGCTCACAAATCATTACCAACTACAGTAAAACAGAAACTGGTAATTGGGTAATTTTAGTAACTCCTATAAATTCGGACCAATTGCAGAAGTACTTTTAGAGAAACCAAATTCCCAGCTATAGCCTCAAATGTCTCTCATTGCATGCAGCTGACTACCACTGACTAAAATCACATAAATAAAAGAAATGGAATCCAGAAAAACCCATATGGCAAATTGCAAATCGCAGAAATTAATGAAGTAATCAAGAAAAAGTGTTCATGCAAATTTGCAATCTCCAAACATACCCTGAGAAGAAAAAAACCCATATGACAACAATTACGTTTAAATAATAGGGTAAAATACAAAAAACTACCTCAATTATAGGTCGAACGACACTTTCATACCTCACCTTTAAATATTGACAATGTCATACCTCATCTTACGACTTTGTGACAATGTCATACCTTCCGTCAGTTTGTCTGTCATCTATTCCGTTAAGTAGTGACGTGGCTTAAAAAAATTAATAAAAAATTAAAAAATTAATTAAATATTAAAAACTAAAATTATAAAATCATTTAACAATTTTTTTGGGTAAAGTACAAAAAACTACCTAAACTATGGGTCGAACGACACTTTCATACCTCATCTTTTAAAATTGACAATGTTATACCTCATCTTACGAAATTGTGACAATGTCATACCTTCCGTCAGTTTGTCTGTCATCTATTCCGTTAAGTAGTGACGTGGCCTAAAAAAATTAATAAAATAGTAAAAAATTAATTAAGTATTAAAAACTAAAATTATAAAATCATTTAACAATTTTTTTTTACATGGAGACCCACCCCTTATCCCCCTCACCTTTCTTCCTTCCTCCCGTTTTCCCCTACCCCAAACCCAGATCCCATCCCCACTTTGCTCTCCCTCGCCGTGCCTAGAACCACCATCCTTCCCCTTTCTCTCTCCCCTTTCTCCCTTTCACGTTGCAACAGCAGCCTCGTCGGCTCTGCCATTGTCTGTAAGCTCCAAGCCCTAAACTTCACAAACCTCGTCCTCTGCACCCACGCTGAGCTTTTCGTCTCCGAGAACCTGATCGATTCGGTCTTCGACATGCGCCTCGGCAAGCTCGCCCTCCGCACCCACAGCTCCGCCAGTAAGTCTGCGTCTACCGACGAGGAGTACCTCTAGCTATCCCAAGCCTTCAGTGATTTCTCCGCCTGCAGCAACGACATATCGGGAGAATTAAAACGGCTTGCAAGCTTGCCGTCGCCGGAAAATGCGTTAACCTCTAAATTATCTGAGGCTGCGCCAGAACTGGAACCATGTAAGGGGTTTTTGCAGAGGGAGAACTTCTCAACCGAGATCATCGAGAGCATTTCATCGGAGGATCTTCAACCGACGATTAAGATCTGCGTTGACGGCCTCCAATCGCCGTCACTTGTCGTGAAGCAATCTGCAGCGGCCAAGCTTAGGCTTTTAGCGAAGAATCGGGTTGATAATCGCGCCTTGATCTGCGAGTCCGGCGCCTTTCTTGCTTTAATTCCTCTATTGCAATACAGCAATCCATGGATGCATGAGCACACCGTCATGGCACACACCCAGTTTGCGAAATTCCAATTGGGATTTGAACAGGGGAGAAAGAAAAGGATGGATGCACAAGGCAGAGGTGTCAAAGGGGTAGCAACAGAGCACACCCAATTTGCGAAATTCCAATTGGGATTTGATTTGTTTGAGTGAATTAAAAATTGGGGACTGAAATGGGGAAGAAGGGTGAGGGTGATGAGTTTGGGGGGTGGGTTAGGGGAAGACGGGAGCGGGTGGGGATGAGATCTGGGTTTGGGGTGGGGGAAAACGGGAGAAGGGAAGAAAGGTGAGGGGGATAATGGGTGGGTCCCCATGTAAAAAAAAATTGTTAAATGATTTTATAATTTTAGTTTTTAATATTTAATTAATTTTTTAATATTTTATTAATTTTTTTAAGCCACGTCACTGCTTAACGGAATAGATGACAAACAAACTGACAGAAGGTATGACATTGTCACAGATTCGTAAGATGAGGTATGACATTGTCAATTTTAAAAGATGAGGTATGAAATTGTCGTTCGACCCATAGTTGAGGTAGTTTTTTGTATTTTACTCTAGTTTTTAATATTTTATTAATTTTTTTAAGCCACGTCACTACTTAACGGAATAGATGACAGACAAACTAACGGAAGGTATGACATTGTCATAAATTCGTAAGATGAGATATGACATTGCCAATTTTAAAAGATGAGGTATGAAAGTGTTGTTCTATCTATAATTGAGATAGTTTTTTGTACTTTACCCTAAATAATATAAGCGGTGTGGTCGATTAAGTACTAATCACTGAGCAATTTTGAACGCCCAGCAATCCCATCCTACGCCATCAATGATTCGAATTTCCTTATTAAATTATATAGAATAATAAACTAAACAAATGAAAAAGCAGATTCATGTGGGTAATATTACTTAATCGGACGGTAGAAATTATGAAAAAAAAATCACAATCAGAGGGCAGAAATTATGAAAAAAAAAAAAATCACCTGAATTTGTGTAAATTGAGTGTGGATGCAGAAGAAACTCTGGAAAAACACGCGGATGAGAGGTCTGTGCAGAAGACAAAAGAGAGTTATTTTGGTTTTGGTAGAAAGATAGAATGTGATGCAGTATTTGTGGGAGGATTGATCTAGGGGTCACAATGAATTTTAAGTGTGTATATTTTTATCTGGTGGTTGAAAATTGTCATTGTTCAAATGAGTACATATTTTATTCACACAGTATAATTTCGTTGTATTATACATTCTTTCTATATATATATATATATAGAAAGGCACAATTGGAACTCCCTTAAACCCAGCGAACTCTATCAGTTCCAGAGTTTGCACGATGGAAACTACCCATTGAGCACTAGCGGTTGCAGCGTTGCACTGTGGAAACTGCACCCTACTACCACATGTTCAGAAGGCTTCAACCGGTTACTCAGTCCCACTGTTCATACAAAAGGGAGAAACAAACTCAACTGCGCAGACCTCTCTATCAAATCATTTTTTATTTTTTTTATTTTTGGCCTTCTTCTTCATCCACCTTTCAATTTGGTGCTTTTGGGGAAACGATGAATTAAGGATCAACAAAATACTTCAATTTGCAGGTCCGGTCACCAAATCTCCTATTTTATGTGATTTAAGATATTGGATGTTATCATCTTCTCCCGGTACCCAACTTCCGAATTTAAAAAACCTTTTGGTTTTTTTTTTTCTGTCGTTATTTTGGGAATGGTGACTATCTTACGCAATGGCTGATGTGATGATAGAGCTAGGGAAAATCCCCAAGTCCAGTTTTCACTCTTTTCATTTTCTTTGTTCCTTGCAGATTCGTGAAAAGGATTGAGACTACAAAATGGAAGCTCTAAAAAATACCATTATGAAATTGGAGCTCTCTCACCAATAATTGGAGAGGGTATTGATGTCTTCATCTTCCATTTTTACCATCATCAATTCAATCAAAACCTATGCCATGCTTAATTATCAATAGAAAAGTGGCAGGAGATCATACTTTTAGGGGAAAAAATGCCGTATTGTGTGCTCTTGTGCCAAAACTTGATCTTTTGTTTAAATTTACAGACTTTGACCAGATTTTGGAAAAGGGTTATGTAAATAACATGTTTTTATCTAATGTGATTATGTGTTGTAGATTTTGGAGTTTGTACGAAATGGCGATAAATCTCTGGCGGAATTGATGGACATTACGAAACAACTACTAGGAAAGTAGTGGTGTGAACTGCGAACGATTTTGGTAATTGGTTTTGAAAAGGAAACGTTTATATCTAATGTATTTTCTGTTCCTTTATACATAAGGATTCTTATATTAATTTTTGAATGTTAGTGGCAGTTCCTCTTAAAGCTGATGAGGAAGTTGGTGGCACATAATTGCCAGGTAAACTAAACTTGGTGGCACATAATTGCCAGGTAAACTAAACTTGGTGGCATCTGTCACTCTATGTTTCATTCAACTTGGACTTGAGTTTCCAAGCTTGCATGTTTCCATGTTAGTTGTGCTGCTACTTTGCCTTTTATGTGCTTATTTATTCGGGCAATTTGGTTTTTACAAAATGTAGGCGCGTCAAATTTTATATAGCTCTCATGAATTTGGGATATTTCAGGGAATTTATAAGATGACCAACAATTTCAAGGAATTCATAAGATGACCAACAATATTACTTTTTTACAACAAGTGTTTCTTATCATCTATTACTTTTTATGGTTATCTTTTCCAGTCCTAGATTTATGAACTTAATGACTTAATTTGTCGTTAAACCATAGAAATATGCATAACTGGTATGACCATAACTGAAGTTCCCCATGAAACAACACCATCTTCTCATCTATCAATTATGTCAGCATCATCAAATCTTTCATCACCGTGTCCCCATAAGTCTGGCTTCCCTTTCTCTATTGTAGATTGAATGCAATTTTGGCTTAAAGTATGGCAGCACAACCTGATACATATTGGTTCATAAATCATCAGCTGCGAGAGAAAAGAAACCGACATAGCACTATGTTGAAAAAAATTGGATGATTTTGGATGAATGAAGTTTTAAATGGTTTAGGATATAGAGGTAGGGAAAATCCCCAAGTCCAGTTCTGATTTTTCGCTCTTTTCATTTTCTTTGTTCCTTGCAGATTCGTGAATAGGATTGGAACTACAAAGTGGAAGCCCTGAAATATTCCGTTTTGAAATTGGAGCTCTCTCGCCAGTGATTCGAGCAGGTATTGATGTCTTCATTTTCCATTACCAAATTGGATGTGTGTTTTCTCTTGATTTCAGTTCTTGGTTCTATCCATTTTGCACTCCTATTAATTCCGAATTCATTTGCATACAGACTGACATAAAAAACATAGAGAGAGACAATTATGGAGTGCATGCTGATGCTTATTTAACTAAATTTTTTGTTTTTATTTTCATATAAAAATGTGCTTTTACTAATTGGTTTGCAGCCCTGTTATATTTGCAGATTGTACATACAGTGCCTCATGTTTATTATGATCATCTTAATTAGTTAGACTTTCAATTTAATGTCATCTATGTATTCTTAATCTTCAGCTTAATGTCATATTTGGCTGAGTGGAAAATAAGTTGGTAACCATGTATGAGTTCAGATTCCTTGCATGCTCAATATTTTAGTTGGAATCGAGTGGTGTGCTTTGTGCTGTGTGATATAATTCAAAGATGGTTGGAATTGATTCCTTGAATTTTTTTCACTTTTCTTTTTCCAATTTTGTAATGGAGTGTTGTGTGTTGTGCCTTCTTAGTTCGATCATTAAGCTAAGTACCATTTGGAATCGGGCAAAATAATTGATAGAAACATAAACTAAATCATTTGGAATGTATTCTGAAGATTTATGCCTCAATTTTTGGTTGCAGACTTATTCGTCGGGCTTCCGTGATGCAACAAAAGAAGATGACTGTTTATCATCTTCTTCCCCATCCACCCGAGCAACACCCCCACCCCCCACCCCACCCCACCCCGTTGCCTACATAAGAAAAGAAAATTCTGAAACAGCTACTCTCTCAAATATTTTCCAAAAGTAAAAGATATGGAGGGAGAGCTCTAAAGTTTCTTTTTGGCATGGTCGACAAAAGCCCACTCTTGTTGGCAACTAAAATCCAAGAATACGTACTAAACCAGCAAACTCGATTAATTGAATGAGTTAATTACCAAATCATAATGTCAATTGAAACATCCCCAGTGTTGCTCGACCCCCTGTCGCACCCCCGTTCCCATGCTTCTTGCTCTCGCCAGCGCCGATAATTCAAATTGAAACCTTTCCGGTTTTGCTTGACCCAAAGTTGTAAGCCATTTGACGATCGTTAGCATCAAACCCTAATCTGTGCACGGACATTAAATAGCCATGCATGAACACTGATGATTTATATAATGACTCAGTAACCCTAAACTGTATTGGATGACATCGTATTCACGATGTGAAAGTGATCTTCTCTTCTCTTGTGTTCAGAAAGGTTATTCAACTTTCAATGGGACAAGTCTACGTAAATGATAACCAACCACACTGAGAAAAGGGACCAAGATCATCCTTTATATGTCTTGACCCTAAAAACTACCTAGCCTATGTGGCATATAAGCCGAGTAGTTACTAAGCTAACTACGTTATTCGGTTGCATGCGGGGCATGCCAACTCATCGGCCAAGCTCGGTCGGGGAGTAAAATGAATGTTGATGAGAAAATGGTATTCATGGCACGTTGATATGTGGCACCAGCATTCTTAAGTCCGAAAGGCATGATGACCCATTCGTAGGTCCCTAGTGCTCTAGGGCATCGAAAAGCAGTTTTATGGACATCTGCCTGGGCGATAAAAAATTGATTGTAACCAGCGTGGTCGTCTATGAAAGATAAAATCTCATGGTTTGCTACAACGTCGATTAATAAATTTGAAATTGGCATTGGGTATTCATCTTTAGGGGTTGCCAAATTCAGATTACAAAAATCGATGCAGATGCGCAAAGCACCACTTTTCTTTAAGACTGGGACAATATTCGCCAACCATTTGACGAATCGAGTTATCCGAATAAAGCCAGCTTTTAAAAGTCGAACAAGTTCGTCTTTTATGCCGAGCTGAACTTTGGTCAAAAATCGTTGTGGAGGTTGGGGAAAACGTTTACTTCTAGTTTTGATACGCATCTCGTGTTCAACTAGTGTTCGTTCAAGTCCAAGCATCTCATGGTTACTCCAAGCAAAACAGTCTTTAAATTCCTTAAGTAATTTACAAAGTTTGCCCTTCATAGGCTAAGGCAACAAGGAACTAATAAATAAAGGCCGAGGTTTATTGGCCATTCCATATTTATCTCTTCTAAATGATCTTTGACTTCAGGCCGATTATCTTAAAGGTCAGCCAGTAGAGCTTGAAGTTTATCAAAAGACAATACTGGGCTATTATTCTCTTCGGTGAGGAACTCCACTAAGTTCACGCCAGAATTCGGCTACTTGGAAATGGTGTACTAGTGGTCCAGCAGCAATTTTATAGTCAATGAAACTGCCGCCCTATGTTTGTCCCTTCGTGTTGTGTCAGTCATCAAGACAATCAGCTAAGTCAGCCAATCCAGGTCTCGCCGGATTTTGTTGAATGGTTTCGGCGCCAACCTCGATGACTTTCTGGATAAATATTCTGGTCGGTCTTCCTTCCTCGTTAAAGCTTTACAGAGTGATACAGCCGACCTGGTTGTCATAATAATGGGCTTGAATCATGTTTGGCCTCGAACGGCTGATTATTGGCCAGATGAACCACAGCCGATTTACGATCTTAGAAAATAAGGACCTGGTATAATGAAGAGGGGATATAACTAGTCTGATGGATCTAGTCATGACCGAGTAATGCATTGTACTTGGTTTTTGAATCAACGTGGTTATGTGATTTTGACTTATGATATTGACTTTCAAAGGCAGGACTTCTTTCGTCTGAGATTTATCGCCTACAAAATTGCTCATGGTCACACTGGATAGAATGAGCTTATTTTTTCAGCATTGTAAAGCTTTCATTATGGAAACAGGCATGATGTTAACCGTTGCCCCACAATTAACAAAAACTTTAGATATCAGGTATCCTTCAATATGGGCCATCACATATAACGGCTTCAGATGATGAAGGTTGACAGCCGAAGAATGGGGGAATAGCTCGACTAAGGCTTCTATGAGCTTGTCCTTCTTGCTAATTGGCTCGGCCCATTCGATAGCCATGAAGTCGACTTGTGTGGTCTTTTCGGCAACCACATCACCATCCAAAAAACTTGGCTCAGACGTGTTTGGTTGGAACTCTACAAATAGGACATGGACCATGCTAATTTCCATGTTGTCGAGGACCGAGGGCCCCATTGGGTCGCGATCTTCGTCTTCTGGATCATTCAACAAAGTATCTTGATCTTCAGTTGCACCAACTGCACCGTTCACAGCCACATGTGACAAAGAGAAAACATGTTCACCTGGTGTGTCTGGCGTGGTTGTTTCACCTTTGACTTCAGCAACTGGTTCCAACAACGTTGGGACATAGTCTTGGGTTTACAGAGCCTTATGAGTCTGCTCCTAATGTATGATACAAGGGTCTTATGTGTCCAGATAATAATGACACGGCGGAGAAAACCTTAAAATGATGTCGCAAATATTGTAGATCATCTAAAGAGAATGAGAATCTGCAGGATCTAGATCGGTGTATAGGTCCACGTCGAAGTCGAAGACACTGGCTTCTCGAATGTGTTGGAATCTAACCTTCATTCCCAAGTCAGACCATTTTTGGATGATTTGTTTGGCGTCGGAGCCGGTTAAGGCTAAATCAAGGGATTTTTGACATGCCTTTGGGAGGCTGTATAGGTCGTTTAACAAATATTTCTTGTGAAATTCCCATATGAATTCTAGAGCCTCACCGAAAAATGGTTGATGTCAATTCTACTTGGCTTTGATCAATGGTTCTTGCAGCACAATAAAAGGAGTTTGCTTTTGGCCTCTTTCCTAATATGCTTAATGCGAGCTTTCATTTCTCCAAGCCAAAGAAGAAGTTTGATTCTTTTCTCCGATTCTTCGATCTCAATTTCAAAGTCGCAATCGATTACCTTTTTCCTTGAAGTAGCTCAGTCATGATTACCAGAGCTTGTTGATCGTCCTCCTTTTTTGCTGTTTCTTTAGGTTGCCATTTCGTGACCTGAACTTCCTGAGCTACTCGCCGACGGGCCATGGAATCTATCCTTTGTCGGCGACGCTTCTGGGACTTCGATAGAACTGTGTATGCACCGGTAGGGAGATTGTAACCATGCCAATAGTGGTTGCACAATTCAGGCGATTTGAAAGTTCTATGAGCCGTCAATGAACATGAACTTCCAAAGTTGTGTACATAGTAATCCTCATCATAAAACTGCCCGTCGAAATCGAGTAGGGATGGCAACGGATCAATTTGGGGACGGAAATGCTATATCCGTCTCCATAACCACAAAAATTAGCCATATCTATAACCCAAATTAACCATTGGGTATTATCCATAACCATACCCACCGGATAATGGATTTCCCATCAATTAACGGTTATATCCATAACCATACCCACCGGATAATGGATTTCCCATCAATTAACGGTTATATTCATCTTCGTTAATACAAAAAATATATTCGCCCAATTGACGCATGATAATTTAGTAAATATTAATTTCATCATTAAGTATTTGATGTATAAAATGATTTAATTAATGGATCTTGTGGAACATAAAAATTAAAGCTAAACATTGATAATGTTGGTTGATCGTTGATATCTCGCATAAATACTATTAAATTCTCATAGATTTTGATTCATATCAAAACTTTTGAACTTTGCCACAAAATGCAACTCACACAATGCAATTTTTGTATTCTCAAGGTAATGGATTAGGTGAATAATGAATACACACACACACACATATAATTATATTATATATTATTCGGTTTGGATTCGGGTACGGATATGGATTGGGGACCCTTATAACCATATCCAAAACCATAACTGAATAATATTCATAGTTTCCCCATACCTAAAATATACCCGAATTTTCATACCCAAATCCAATCCATTTGGGTGGTTATCCATGGTAATTAGGTTTAACGGTTAGAATTGCCATCCCTAAAATTGAGTCATCATTGAGCTAAATACGGTTTGTAATCCTGTGATTGAGGGCCGAGTCTATTGAAAACCCTTTGTTGGCGTTGTCCCAAACCAAGCATTGATTGAAACTTCGTCGAAGCCATAGATGTGGTTTGTGGTGGTTCGCCCAAAGGTTCCGCGATTTTGGCTTAGCTATAATTACTTATTATTGGCATTTACTACATAAAATCATTGGGCTTTCTGATTTATTTGAACTGGAATATGACATTCACTCGACATAGACAGGATTTGAGAAAAAACTAGGCAGTTCGTTTTGAGATGAGAAATCGATCTTCAGACGTGGTCAAGAATTCTATTTTGGGACATGGTCCATTGGGATGAACTCAACTTTTCCTTTTTTTTTTTTTCCTTATCTTTAAGCAAATGGGCATCTACCATGTTTACCGTTGCCGAAGGGAAATGATCAGCGTCAACTAGCATCTGTATCTTCTCTGGGAACTTCAGTTTTCCATTGTCAATCCATCTTTGGATGGCATCACGAAATACAACGTAGTTATTCGTCATGTGCTTGTTTGAATTGTGATACTTGTAGTCTGTTTTCCCTTTTAAGTCTTTAACCTTAGGAATGTCGTGCTCTGGCTGAAGCTTGATAATCTTTGCAAGTAGCAACTGGTCGAAGGTAACATCAGCCTTGGTGATGTCAAAAGTCTATACCTTTGATGTCTTGACGGCTGCTTCAACAGAGGCCGAGCGTGTTTTGATGTCTTTGGAACTAGCGTGAGCTAGTGCCTTGCATACATAAGGTTTGTCAATTACTATCTCAGCTGCGTCCACATTGGCGTATTAGGATTTGTCATTCCTAACTGATGCGTAACTTACCGTTGGATTCTTATACATTGTCGAGTTTTCAAGATTTTTTCTTCTTTTGAGCAAATAGTCATATTGCTCGACGTGCTGAGCCAACTCATATATATCTTGAAAGTTTGCCCCTAAAAATTTCTTCTTGTATTCCACATCTAGACCATTCTAGGTGATCCTAACAAATTTGACCTTGAGGAGGGGTACTCGACACCAATTCCTAGCCGATTTGAACCTGGTAAGATATTCCATTGGTGACTTATCAAATGACCGAGCCATTCTGACCAACGAAGATACCAACACCTCCATTTTGGAGTGATAGAATCGTTCGTGAAAATTCTCAACCAGTTGCTCCTAGTTTTGTATATAATTCTATGGAAGGTTAATATACCATTCAAATGTCGTGCCTGTCAATGAGAATTTAAATAGTCATAGATTGTGGAAATCATTGTTGACACCTCCACTTTGGGTAGTGAACCTGGCCATATGTTTTATTAAGGACAAGGATGATTCCCCAACAAAAAGATTGAAATATAGGATCTTGAATCCTCGAGGATATTGAAACCTCTCAACGAAGGCTAAATATGGATCGATAAACTTTAGGACTTTTGGCCTTTTTTCCCGAATTGATCATTCTCTGAACTTCAACCATATCCACAGATGTCATTGTTGTTCTTCGGCCAAATTCGACTGAACTAGTGCTTGGCTCATCGTATGGTCTTTCAAGATCGATGGTCTTGGTTCGATTGAGTTCCATTTCGGTCTACACTGGCAGTGACATTTCCTCTCCCAATGGAGTATTCTTTTTTAAAAAGGGATTTTGTCTTGGCTGATCGACGATCAGATTCTCGTGAGCTTTGTTAACTAGAGTCTCAAGAAACTTATTAGTCAACAAGTGGCTTTTAAGCACCTCTTCTTGTTTATCGCATAGACCTTTCACCTCTTGGCTAAAAACTTACTCAAATTGCTGAG
Organism: Pyrus communis; assembly: GCF_041283825.1. Lineage (NCBI taxonomy): Eukaryota > Viridiplantae > Streptophyta > Magnoliopsida > Rosales > Rosaceae > Pyrus > Pyrus communis. The sequence continues at coordinate 12,957,468 of NC_142577.1, forward strand.
ATTGTTATTTCAACCATTGTTGAAAAAAAGATTTAGACGATGCACCAGAGGTCTCGTCCTCTTTGTCGTTGCAATCTTCTACCAGGCTTTCGATAAAACCATCTTTTGCCACCCTGGTTATTTGGGTGAAGACCATGGCATCATGGTTTTGACCGCTGAGATTAATTTTTGTTTCTCGGTGAATCGTGCCTATGGCTTCAGGTGTCACGGCAACAGGGAGATCTTATGCTTGCGACACATTACCTTGGACTGGACTTTGAACTATAGGTGTTAAACTGGTAGTCGATTACCCATATTTGTTTTCTTTTTTATTGACCATGTCTCAAGGTCATAAACTTCATACCTTTAGCACTGGGTGTGCCAAAATATTGACGCTAAAAACTACTAGCCTACCTGACACGGAGGTTGAGTAATTAATAATCTAACTACGTCATTTAGTTGAATATGGAGCATGCCAACTCGTTGTTTGAGCTCAGCCGAGGAGTAAAATGAATGTTGATGGGGTGTTGGGCACGCTGTTGACTTCTTGATCTTGTGACTGCAACCAAGGAAGGAACATGTCTCGGCCTTCGGGTTCTAAAGCCTGAAGCCAAGGCTACTAGTTATGCGAAGTTCAATATCGGATTCAGCTTTCAATGTGCCAAATGTAGTAACTTGGTAACACCTCATTTCGTGGAGAAGGCTGATGAGATTACTTCTACTAACAAGGACTCGAAAATCCTTGTTGACAGAGACTTAACTAGTTGGTCTCAAAGCAGTGTTGTTTATCCAAATTAAAGGTGCTCCTTAATTGGCTGATTCTACGACTCCAGTGCTGTTTATTTAAACTGAAGATGTTGTCGGTTGCTACCACAGTTCTGTTTATCCAAACTGAAGGTATGTTGGCGAGGAAAAGGAAAATAAAAATCTCATGGTCTTTGAGAGGTTTTGCGTAAAGCAAAAGTTTACGCAAGGCACTTTTGTGTTGATTTTGAGGGGCTTTGAGTGATGCACTCCCTTCTCTATTTATTGACACGCCCTAGCCCCGATATCCCCACATACCAGGGTAGGCAAGTGCTGGCCGACACCCAAGGGTGACGAAGCTATTTTAAACGTTCACACAAATACAAGATATGTAGTTAGAACAATTATACGAAAGCGGAACGTTTCAGAGCATACAACTACTAAGAATAATATGGAAGAAATACTAAGAATAGATACAAATAAGGAAATGATACCTATGCTATAAAGTGCTGACGCCGGGTTCATGTGCCTCGATCCTAACTCTTGAGGGGGCACAAAAACCAAAAGGTGCTTGGACCAGAGTTCATAATAATAATACTAATATTAGGAAAATATTTATTTTTGAACATAATAATCCCTTGTTTTGAAAGCATATACAATACTATATAATAGATTTTCTAAAAATCCTAGCATGCCATGAAAACATTTATAAAAACAGTACGTGTAAAACCATGCTCAATAATGCTAAAAACGCCGCCCGAAAGCAAATCTGTAATCTCCGTGAATCACATCAGTGAGGTACTCAACTAGGGGTATCATATTCGCCCAAAGGCAGTACCTGTCCATCACCCAAAGGTGAAGTTGAATAACCTGTCCATCACTCGAAGGTGAAGTTGAATAAAATAGCATAACATCCACACCGACACTAGCCATGGCTAATGAAGCTGTCTGACACTGGTTTCGGCAGTGAAGCTGAGGGTATATCATATATCATATCTCACTCCTCATCATCTGTGTCCTATGACCATAGACATTTATACCAGTGGTGTGCGGATGTGCTGTATGATAACCCACTAGGTAAGTGCCAAAAACATATCTCAAAATCTTGTATCAAAACATCGGATCTCAAAAGCTCAAACCTTGCCTCATAAATCCATGGCAAATCATATTCATAAATCCATAATAAACATATACGTGAATCCGTAGAATTTCATAAGCGAAAATCCAATGATTCATAATCTTTAGTAATATATAAATCCGATAAATCATAATTATTTCATAAAAGCAATTTAAATAAATCACAAGTATGAAAAATCCGTAAAACATATTATAAACCATGCTCTATTCATAAAATATGCAATGCATGCTAGGCCAATATTTTATAAAAATATATAAGCTATGAAGGGGTCTACTCACTGATATTTTATCGCCCAAAAGTCGCTCGAATAGAGTGAACGAGATCACCTCCACCGATGCACCTAAACTCACATATAGAAGCCATTTAGTAAAAATCAATTAAAAATATTGAATTTGGGAAAATGGACAGCGGATTCGGATTTAGGACGTCGGAAAACTTAAAGAGGAACCTTGAGTTCCTCCACGCGCCGTCACATGCGCTGCCACGCATCGAGATGGGTCGTCGAAAAAGTTGCTGGTGCCGTGGACAACGGTGGAGCATAGTACCTTCGGGGGAGGCGTGTATACTCCACGCTCCGATCACCACGCGCACCCATATGCGGCCCACTCGCCAACCGTGGAATTGGGTTTCTGGGTTGGGCCGGTTCTTAATTTAGGTTTTGGGCTTTAGTTTAGGCCCAAAGGTTTGGGCCAGCTTCAGATGGGTTTGAGGGCCGGTTTAGGGTTGTAGGTTTGGGCTTGACCTGGTTTCAACTCGCAAGTCGCCGGACCAACGAAGGAGATAACCGGAGTTTTGGCCAGGATTTTCATCTAAATTTCACCATTCTTAGTGATTTAAATACCAAAGTGAAGCTAAGGAGACAAGGATTCGAATCTTACCCTTAGTTTCCTCGGTCGTGGTCGGATCTCACTGGAAAAAGGCTCGAAAGCAGTTGGACCTCACCGAAAAACTGGGAAATAGTTTTCCTGAGTTTTTTTCTGTATGAAACTCATCCAAACTCGTGTATAAGCTAGAGATCATACTAGAAATTGGAAACTAAAATGAAGCGACATGATACAGTCCTTACCCAAAGTCGGGAAAGTTGTGGTTCGTCGAGAGATTCATCAAGAAAGTTATGGCTCCGTCGTATGTACTCAGTTCCAAAGTTAACAAGGATAAGAGGATAGTGGAGACTGTCTGTGTGTGTATGTGTGAGTGTGTGGGTTCTCGAATAGAAGAGTATAGAAAGTATGAAGAGGAGAAGGTGATAAAGACAGATAAAGGGTTGCAGAGAAGGTGAAGGATGAAGGAGAGAAGATGGTGGTTATTGTTGACTGTGCGTATTCATGTATGTGTGCTCGGGGAATAGAGATGAAGGTAGAGACATGAGAGGTGTTTCCCGAGGAGAGATTGAGATAAAGAAATAAAGTGAGATGAGAGAATTCTAGAGAGAGAAAAAGAGATCACGGGAGAGGGAGAAGAACGCCCTAGAAAATGGGGAGGAATTTGCCACGTGTTGCCGTCCTAATGGTCCCTGATGGAGAAATATCTCCAATTGTAAAATTACCAAAATAACCTTATTGTTCTGAGTCCCACAAAATCTTCGTTTTAGCTCCAAATTCAATTCCGCTCGTGACCATGTGTTTGTAGCAACGAGTACTACGAGGATATGTTAAGGGAACATATTATACGTGACAAGACAAATCAATCAACAAAAGTCAATGACCGAGTTAGAATTTCACTCAGACTAAAATTTACGTATTAAAATTATAAAAACCGTAATTTTTTGGGACATGTCATTACATTTATAGTAGCAATTTCCTCAATGACCGAGTTAGAATTTCACTTAGACTAAAATTCCTCAACCAAATTTGATTAGGTCTTGACCAATCCTAACTCCTATAGGATTCTGAACCAAGCTCATTAATCACTCATATTCAACCCTTGACTCTCGACATCTTTTCTGATTCGAAGCATCCTTAGGTTCTAAAGAATCCTCATTGTACTAGGATTCGACCACTTCACCCTTATCCAGATGGAACCATCTTTTGATAGGATTCGGTCGAACTCTATTGGGCCAGGCCCAAGGTAGGAATACTCCTGATACTTTTTACTGGATCGAGAACAATCATGGATTCGGCCCAAAGTATTATTTTGGGTCCAAACAATATGATAATCCTTTCCTCCCTTTAAGGAAAGACTTATCAACAGTTATCAAATCTAGTTAACTGCATGTTTTCAAATACATTTGAAAACCATCAGCTTTCCCTCCAATTGTTAATTTGTCCTGTTACAAGTACTACATTATAAAGCCTTACTTTTTATAACTCACTTGTCTTATATTATCATACTTTATAATGTTTGATGAAACTCACATAAGAGTTTCTTACATTCTCCCACATGAGTGACATCAAACATTAAGCCATGATTGTAATAATATAAGTAAGTATGATCATGGAGTTATAAATTCAACATGCTTCGAACATTTATCAAATCAATGCTTGAGATGGACCTTGAAGACATTGACATCAGTACTTTGCATCAGTCTATCAAAATTACAATCTTTTTGCAATGAAATATAAGTGCTATTATATTGAGAGAACATCACATAATTGGAAGAATTATACGATATATATCTTATACTCCCACATTTCTTTGCTCCTAAGATACCTTAGCTTTTGGTATCCTACAAATGTTAATTTTGCAAGGATTAACATATAAATGATAATCATTTTCGTTTGAATATTGTACTTTCAAAATGAACACAAGTAAATTAGTTCAGTACATTCACATAGTCATATAAGCAGTAAGGATGTTATACATAAGATCCTTCACCCCCACATTTAAACTTGATCAAATGAGTCATGCAAACCCATACTTATAACATGCTTAATAAAGCTTGTAACATGTATAGCTTTTGTAAGAGGATCAACTATCATATCATGAGTGTTGATGTGCTTGATTTCTATAACACCTTCCCTCACTTGATCCTGCACCTTTAAATACTTGATATTCATCAATTTCAATGCTTCAGACCTCTTATTGTTCTTGGCAAAGAACATTGCATATGTATTATCACAGAAGATCTTCACTGGTCTTTTAATGCTTCTCATTACTTTCATATGATGAATTAAATTCTTTAACCAGTTAGCTTGTCTCATTGTCTCGAAGCATCCAATATACTTAGACTCCATAGTTGACACTACTCTTGTTTGTTGCTTCTTACTTCTCCATGAAATTGCACCTCCAACTCATATAAAAATGTAACCACTAGTTGACATTCTATCATCCACACATCCTCCAAGAACAGCATTTGTGTAACATGTTAATTCTAGGTCTTCAACATAGTGGTAGCATAATACATAAGATTGTGTCTTCTTTAAGTACATGAGTATTTTCTTTCCAGCATTCCAATGAGAGAGCCCTGGATTTGATTGAAACCTTCCCAAAACACTTAATGCAAACACAAGATCTGGTCTGGTATAAACTTGAGTATACATTACACTGGCAACTAATGAAGCATAAGGCTTGTCCTTCATCTGTTGAATCTTAAATTCAGTTATGGGACATTGCTTGGTAGTTTGTCTCCCTTACCAATTGGCACATCTCTATTGTTTCAATGCTCCATATTGAACCTCTTAAGCACTTTACTGATATTGTACTTTTGTGCTAGCCCCGAAACTCCTTGCTGCCTGTTTCTATAAATTTCAATTCCCAAAACATAGTGAGCCTTTCCCAAGTCCTTCATATCCAAATGACTTGAAAACATGCTTTTAGTTTCTACAAGTAAATGAGAATTTGTACTTGCAAGCAAGATATCAACCATATAAAGAACCATGAAAATGAATTGAGACTTTACCATTTTCAAATAAATGCAGTTGTCTATCTTGTTTTCAATGAAACCAAAACCTGTCACAACTTGGTCAAATTTCTTGTACCATTGTCTTGAAGCATGTTTAAGTCCATAAATGGACTTATTGAGTTTGCAGACCCAATTCTCCTTCCCCCTTTCAACGAATCCATGTGGCTGTTTTATGTAAATGTTCTCATATAATCCACCATTTAAGAATACTGTTTTAACTTCCATTTGGTGGAGTTCTAAGTTGAATTGTGCAATCAATGCCATAATCACATGAAATGAATCTTTGGTGGAAACTAGAAAAGGTTTCAGTGTAATCCACTCCTTCATTTTGAGTAAAACCTTTAGCTACAAGCCTTACCTTATGTCTCTCCACATTTCCTTTGGAATCCCTTTTAGTTTTGAACACCCATTTGCAGCTTATACTAAACTCCATACATTATTACTAGACATGAAATTCAATTCATCAACCATTGCAGTATGCCAAAAAGAAACATGAGTACTTGCCACTGCTTCTTGATAAGTAATTGGATCATCTAAATCACCAACATCATATTCAATTTCTTGTAAATAAACCATGTAGTCATTTGAAATGGCAGATTTCTGAGTTCTTGAAGATTTTCAGGAAGGGAGTAATGGCTGATCAGCAGCAAGGGAGGGTGAAAGCTATGAAGTGCCTGCAACTGCACTAGTGGGAGGCTGATCAAGAGTGTCTTGTAAGGCTCCAAGACTGATACCTGAGAAGGTTCATGTATCTTAGAGGCAATGGGAAATGAAGCTAGGAAAGCTTGTGATGCAGAAATAGATGTAGTATCAGTGAGTGACAATGGCAGTGGCAAGGAGAAAACATTCACTTGACTTGAAACTTGAGAAGAACATGCTGTAACTTGAGTTGCTTCTTAAAAAACAATTGAATTAGTAGTAGCTACACTACTATCAACAAAATCTTCAATAAATTTGGCATTGTGACTTTTTGCGATTCTTGTGAAAGAATGAGGATAGTAAAATCGAAAACCCTTTGACCTCTTTGCATAACCAACAAAATGACAAGTAGTGGTTTTCAAATCCAATTTTCTCTCATTTGGATTATATAGTCTTTCTTCACATTTGCATCCCCATGTATGAAAGTGTGAGAAACTAGGCTTTCTTCTTGTCCAAACTTTGTAATTAGAACAGGTTTGGTAGGCACTCAATTAAGTATATAATTAGCTGCTTTTATATCTTCACCCCACAAGAACTCAGGTAGCTTTGTAAACGAGTACATTCTCCTTACCATATCTTTCAGTGTGCAATTGCGTCTCTCAGCCATTCCATTTTGTGATGGTGTACTTGGATTAGTATATTGAGCTACTATACTCTTTTGTTGTAGATACAAAGCAAAGGATCCCTTAAGTTGTCTTTGCTCTGTGTATCTTCCAAAAAACTCACCTCCTCGATCAGACCTCACTATTTTAATTTACTTATTCAATTGTTTTTCAATCTCAACTTTAAAGATTTTAAAACAATTCAATGTCTGAGATTTGTCTAAAAAAAAAAAAAACAAATAGGTGTATCTGGAAGAATCATCAAGGAAAAGGAGAAAGTTGGAGCTGCCACATATTGTTTTGGTTGGAAATAGACCACACACATCTGTGTGTATGATCTCCAAAAGATCACTACTTCTTTTTGCCTTATTTTTTTGTTGTTAAGTTAGTGGTCTTGCCCTTAAAGCAATCTGTGCAGTTCTTAAAATCATCAAAGTTAACACTTGGCAATGCACCATCCTTTATAAGTCTCAACATTCTATCTTTTCAAATATGTCCTAGCCTTCGATGCCATAGCATGGAAGATGAATCATCTGTGAACACTCTCTTTGATGCAGTAGTCATAACATTGAGACAATCATGATTATATGTGCATTCAATCTGCTAAAGGTCACCATTTAGAAATGCATAGCCAATAGCACTGTCAAACTAATCCTTGATATAAAAGTTTATTTTATTAGCATCTCCTATATAAGAGAAACCATTTTTAACAAACTGAGTCATAGAAAATGGATTCCTTCTTATTGAAGGTACATAAAATGCATTGTTCAAAGTTAATACATAACCAGATGACAACTTTAAATTGACAGTACCAACCGCTTCAACCACAACTTTATTCCCATTTTCAACATAAACATTATAGCACTCCCTACTTGTCTCTTTCTAGCTCTAAAATCCCTACAATGAATTTGTTATATGGATGAAACATCCAGTGTCAAACCACCCAGAGTTTTGAGGTATAAAAATTATTTTAAATTCTATTGTGACAAAAACATCAAAAACTGTTTTACCTTTCTTAATTAACCAAGTTTTAAAACCAGGACAATTCTTCCTCAAATGCTCAGTGGATTGGCAGTGATAACACTTTTTAAAATGAAGTTTGTAAACCTGTAAACCAATTGAGGTGGAGGCTTTAACATTTTTGGTAGATACAAAAGAACCCTTGAACTGTTTCTTAGGACTAAGTGCATGCAGTGTTTGGAGTGTTTTGAGGTCTAGAGGGTTTGTTGCCCTTGTAGTTTTCATTTTTGTTACTCATGATCATTTTCCCCTTGCCCTTTGCAGTGTTGACAAGATTAGCCAATTCCAGTCTCTCACTTTTAGACTTCTTCAACCTCTCTTCCTCCTGACAACAGACGGCAATAAGTTCATTGACACTCCATGGTTCTTTCTGTGTGTTACAGTTGACCTTGATTTGATCATACTCCCTAGATAAAGAGTATAAAGCCATGTGCACCAAAAATTGGTTAGTGATGCCAATTTCCATCACATTTAGTTTGTTGGAAATGTTCATCATCTTCATCAAGTGCTCACGCACACTGCTTGTCCCATCATGCTTACTATTGATTAGTGCAGACAAACATGCACCCACTCCAGCCTTGTCTGATCTCTTAAACTTTTCCTCAATCTTAGCCATATAATCCTTGGCTAAGTCATAGCTAGATATCCCTCCTCTGATGTGCTCTTCCATTGCATCCTGCATAATGAGAAGAGACATTTGAATGGCTCGTTCCCATTTTGTAAATGTTTGTGCAGTGCTCTCATCAATCAAATCATTTGGTTGTGGAGTTTTGAAAGCAATGTTGAACTTGAGCATTCCCAAATTCATCTCAATTTGTTGCTTCCAAGTCTTGAAATTGTTACCATTTAACTTCTCAATGTTAACTAGGTTAAGCATGTTGAAACCTGCAACAAGTGCCATTTGGAATGAAAAATCATAAGTATTGTAAGTAAGAACTAGTCTTAATTGTCGTGTTACACTAAAATTATGAAACTAGTAACACCCTCAGGCAAGAAACTATCCATATAAATATATAATTTTTCTAAATACTGCATAGCCAAGTAAAAAAGACATGCTTTTATCTAATACCACACCTTTAGGCAAGAAGAATTACATAATCACATGAAATTCATCACTCACTATACATCAGTCCATAATGATCCCAGTAAAAATTTCTTTGGAAACCTTAAAACTTGATAGTACTATGAACTGCCATTTTAAGTATTCTTTATGAGGTCACATGATCTTAAGACATAGTCAAACACTTTGGTGAAGAAACTAAGTAAACCTCATGACTTTTGTACTCAAAATTTGTAAGAATTACTTCATACGCAATGATATGTATACACTAGACACACATATATCATTGTCTGCATTTTTTTCATCACTGTATTCTATACACCAGACACACATATAACATGAGCATATAATTTAGTTTTATGAACAAAAGATTAAAATAATAAAACGAGTATAACTATGATTGATACTCAGAATGTAAGTTATATGTTATAGAAAAAAACATCCATACATCAGAAAAGAACAAATGCAAATTCATTGCATGTTACATATATATATATATGTCAATGATAGAAGAAGATTCAGTATGAGAATCCTGTTTATTCAAGTTGGGGTTTGACTGAACCGGCTCTGATACCACATGTAAGCAGTGGCGGAGCCAAGAATTTAAGACAATGGGGTCAAAAAATAGCTTTCCATCATTCGATCACTTACTAGGTTGCTCTGCTCTTCTTGAATTCTTTGTTCCCTGGCTGCATCTTGTTGAGCCCTCTTCTCTGGCCTCTTCCAACTCTTGCTGGGCTTTGCCTGCTCAGGTTGACGGATATTAGAAAAATCATGTCGGATAAAATATATCCGTCACATCATTTAATTAGTGGCAGATATTAGAAAAATCTTGTCGGTTATATCCGACATAAAGTCCTGACGGATATTTAATGGCGAATATAAAAAAAATCCTGTTAGATATTTAATATTTTGAAGATTCTGGCGGTTTTTAAGTTAATCGTGGCGGTTATAACCGATAGAAATTGACTATTTTATTATTTTACTTTCTAGCGGTTATTATTTTAGTATTCTGGCGGTTATAACCGACATAAATGAAAATTTTATTATTTTAATATGTTATATGGATTAAAAATAAATAAATAAACACATATTTAAAATTATTTTTTTCACTTATGACCCTAAAGTCTAATGAACCCAAATCCCACGAGCCATAAATTTTCTGAGAGAATAATAACAATAGACTACAATATGAAGCTCTATCATTTTTGTAATAAGGATTATGCTCCCTCACAGGCAAGCAATAAGTTACAAAGAAATTCAAACAATTTTTTTCAATGCGTCACAAAGCACATTGTTTGGCACATAAACACATATGAACATCTGGTGTACTCTATCATGTCTGATTTTATTATTTTAAAATGTTATATTGATTAAAAATAAATAAATAAACACATGTTTTAAACATTTTTTTTTTCACTCATGGCCCTGTCGGATATAACCGACACGAACAAAGCAAGATTTTGGATGACCGCCAGAATAATCGCTGAATGTTTTTTTTTTATGCGATTTTTTACACATGATATCTCGGAGTATATACAAACATATTTGACGGTTGGATCGTTGAAACTAATTTCGTAGAATGCATATCCTATCAAATTGATAGATTTAACAAACACTTAAGAGTTAATGTTATACTTCCAATAAGTATAAAATAAGATTTATCCACTACTGTAAATATTTTAAATTGAAGATCGAATTTATTCATTACATTCTTATAGGGTCGAGGAGTGTAGCTGTAAAAAATATCAAAATCGGAACTAAAATAACTGTTAATATGTGATTTTTCGTTTATAACCGTCGAAAACTTTTGTTCTGTTACCTAATCTTTGAATGTTTGTTTTTTTGTGATTTTTTACGTATGTGATCTCAGAGTGTGTACAAACAAGTTTGACGGTTAGATCATTGAAAAAAAAATCGTAGAATGTGTATCGTGTCAAAACGGTAGATTAATTAAACACTTAAGAGTTAATGTTATACTTCCATTAAGTATAAAATAAGATTTTGTGGTATCCACTAGTATAAATATTTTAAATTGAAGATCAAATTTATTCATTGCATTCTTATAGGGTCGAGGAGTGTAGCTGTAAAAAATCATTAAATTCGGAGCTAAAATAACCGTTAAATTGTGATTTTTCGTTTATAACCATCGAAAACTTTTGTTCTGTTACGTAATCTCTGAATGTTTTTTTTTTACAATTTTTTACGTATGCAATCTCAGAGTGTGTACAAATAAGTTTTACAGTTGGATCGTTGAAAAAAGTTTCGTAGAATGCATATCACGTCAAAACGATAGATTAAATAAACACTTAAGAGTTAATATTATACTTCCATCAAGTATAAAGTAAGATTTGTGGTATCCGCTAGTGTAAATATTTTAAATTGAAGATCAAATTTATTCATTGCATTCTTATAAGGTCGAGGAGTGTAGCTGTAAAAAATCATTAAAATCGGAGCTAAAATAACCGTTAAATTGTGATTTTTCGTTTATAACCGTCGAAAAATTTTGTTCCATTACATAATCTTTGAATGTTTGTTTTTTACAATTTTTTACGTATGCAATCTCTGAGTGTGTACAAATAAGTTTGACGGTTGGATGTTGAAAAAAGTTTCGTAAAATGTATATCACGTCAAAACGGTAGATTAAACAAACACTTAGAGTTAATATTATACTTCCATCAAGTATAAAGTAAGACTTGTGGTATCTACCAGTGTAAATATTTTAAATTGAAGATCAAATTTATTCATTGCATTCTTATTAGGGGTGGTTCGATATGGGATCCCATACCGAAACCCTTGTCCCGATTCCCAAACCGAAATTTTCGGGAATCCCAAATTCAATACCGATCTCAAACCAAATTTTCGGGAATCCCAATTTTCGGGAATCCAGAAATAATTTCGGGATTTCGAGACAAATCGGGAATCCCGAAATGCTTTTGGGCTTTTGGGCTTTTGGACTAAAATTTGACATATTATGCTTTTGGGCCCAATCTGCCAATTTGTTATTTCTACTAATTTGCCCACTGCCCACTGCACAAATTTGACATAGTTTCATAAATTAAGTTTCAATCTGCCCACTGCCCATTTGTGCACAAAGTTTCAATAATAACAAAGTTTCAATCTGCCCACTACACATGCATCATGCATGCAATAAAAATAAATTAAGTACCAAACCCAAAAGCAAAAATAATAGTTACAAGCCAAGGTTTTAAAATAAATAAAGTAACAAACTCAAAAGCAAAAATAATAGTTACAAGCCAAGGTTTTAAAATAAATAAAGTAACAAAGCCAAAATCAAAAAAATTAGTTATGAGCCAAAGTTTTAATAATTAAGTTACAAACCAAAAGCAAAAAAGCAAAGCTTAAAGTCTATAAATATTGTTGGCCTCTTCGGCCCCTTCATCCCCTTCGTCCCCTTGATCTTGTTGATGTTTGTGGTTGCTCCCTTCTCGTTGGTACTTGTACTCTTCCCCTTGATGTTGATGGTTGAGCCATTCCTCTTGATGTTGATGGTTGAGCCTTTCCCCTTACAATGGGTGGTCGTGGAGGTAGTGATTGATTTTGACGTTGTTGAACTTCAACTTGGGGTGGTCGAGGAGCATTTCATTTTGAACTTCAACTTGGGGTGGTCGAGGAGGTGGAGGTGGCATTTCATTTTCTTGTGTTGTATTCTCCTCACCTCCCAAATTAGCCATGCCTAAAACAATAAACCACAAATCATTTACATTGAATTATAGTCTAATAGATAATAAATCCTAAGAAAATAAAAGAGGAATGAAATTCGTCAAGTGTAGGCTCCTTGTAGAAACAAAATTCCTTTCCTCTAAGCCAATCACTAGTACACACTAAAGTCTCAACCATTTTAGGTGTTAAGGAAGTTCTAAAAGGATCAACAACTCTCCCACCAAGACTAAAGGTAGCAACGGTGCTACTAGGAAGGGCCAAAACATCCTTAGCAACTTTACTAAGAGTTGGATATTGAGCACAATTTCCTTTCCACCAATCTAAAAGATTGAAACCCTCATATGTTAGGCTTTGATGTGGATCATTGAAGTACATATCCACTTCATTGGCTATCTCATTTTGTTGTGCCTCCGCTCTCTTTCGTTGGATCTTCTTTGTCATCCTTGAAGCAACATCAATATCTACGATCACACCCCCACATCATCTAGTACAACACTTGATCTTTGCTCCACATTTGAGGTAGCACTACTACTAGTACTACTAGTACTACTACTACTAAGGACCACTCCCTCCTTGTATGCATTATACAACTCGGTTACATAGCCTTTAACCCTTACTTTCTCCTCCCTTATTTTGTCCCATCCATAGCCGAGCTCTTCTAGATTTGTCTCCAACATATCAAATTTGTACCTAGGGTCGAGTACTTGGGCTACAAAGAGAATAGGATTCACCTTTTCAATGTGACCCCAATATTTGTCAAACTTGAGCTTCATTGATGTAGCCACACTTTGCAAAGTGGCATTAGAGGCGTTTAAAATTTGTTCTTGTATCTCCACTTGCAAGGCAATCACCGTGCTAAGTATTAAGTGTGACGTTGGAGTAAGGGTTGCACTCAATGTCAAGGTGGCATCATAAAACTTTTTAAGAAAGTGAGCAAAACTCATCGACCTTTCCCAATCATCCACCTCCGGAGGACCCACCCGCTTGGCCTTTGTTGTCACCCCATCAACCTCTTTCGAGACCTCTTCTTTAAAGTAAGCAATAAAAGAGTCACACTTAAAGGCCATCTTAGAGAACACTTCTTTAAACTTGAAAGCACTATTAAGCATCTCATACGTGGCATTCCACCTTGTGACAACATCAAAAGGGATACTTGACATCCTATCAAATCTCAACAAGACACAATATTCCCTAAAAGACTCCAACCTTGCCGGGGATAAGTGTATAAACTTTACACAATTTCTTATGGCATCAATCTCACAACTAAGCTCCGTCATTCCCTCCTTAACTATCAAATTGAGGATGTGACAAGCGCACCTCATGTGCAAGTGAGCCCCGTCAAGTAAAAGAGTACCATTTGACTTGAGTCTTCTTTTCATGTATGCAATGGCGGTATCATTTGCACTAGCATTGTCAACGGTAATGCTAAACACCTTGTCTATGTCCCAATCATTCAAGCAAACCTCTAGACATCTTCCAATATCATCACCCTTATGAGAAGTAACTTGGACAAAGTTTAGGATCCTCTTGTGCAACCCCCAATTAGTGTCCAAAAAATGGGCCGTGATGACCATGTAGTTTATCATTTGAATTGAGGTCCAAGTGTTTGTTGTAATACTCACTCTCAACCCCTCAATCACACTTTTTATTTTAGCCTTCTCTTCAACATACAACTCCAAAACCGCCGCCGCCACCTTATGCCTATTAGGAAGTTTGTACTTTGGATTCAAGTCACGAATAAAATCTCGAAAGTCCTCTTGATCAACCACCCTAAAGGGCATCTCCACTATTATAATCCACCTCACACATCTCCTATCAAGTCTTTTTTGATTGAAAGTATGAGTGACAACCGGACCTCCCATCCTCGCTTGTGTCAATGTAGGTTGCTTCGGATCCACATTTTCAAAGAGACTAGAACCCGGGCATTTCCTCAAATGCTTAAGAATTCCCGTCGTCCCATGAATTATAGGGTGTGCCGGTGCTAAGAGTTTGCAATGCTTGCATTCGGCCATGGAAGATTTCTCCCCATTATTATCGGTGATCGTTACCTTCTTAGCTTCATTCCACCCCAGACTTGGACCCTTTCTCCTATTACCCTTTTTCCGAGGAGGACCCTCCCATCGTCTCACTACTTCTTCTTCTTCTTCTACTTCCTCTTCCCCCTCTTCCCCCTCTTCCCCATCTTCTTCTATTTGTTCTAATGCAATATCCTCCTCCATATCCGGATCATCATCCCAACAATCTTCATAATAATCATTATGCAAATAATCTTGAGGTGAAGGAGTACCTAGTTGAAGGGTACCACTACGTTGGGTTTGTTTTCGTTTTCCTAATACCGAGACCATAGGTGTACTAGATTGGCTACTAAACCCGTCCATCCTAACAAATAAAATAACAATGCACATTAATATATCACAACCACAGTTCAACATATATCCAAATTCCAATCAATAAATAAAATAGATGGTTCAAAAATCTGAGCATTCAACATAGAAAATATATGGTTGTGAGAAAAATAACTCAAAATATATAACATAAATCAAAAGAAATCTGCCTATTCAATACTTTCATGGCATCTGCCCAATCTGCCAATTTGACGTAGTTTCATACTTTCATAGCATCTGCCTATTCAAAAGCAATCTGCCAATCTGTCTGTGCATAATAGCATTCAAAAATATGAGCATAATAGCATTCAAAAATCTGAGCATTCAACATAGAAATATATTCCAAGCAAATATATTCAAAAATCTGCCAATCATGTCTTGTTTCTACTAATCTATGCACAAATATGCCAATTAAATGGCAAGGCCCCAATTAAGTATCTACCTATAAGTATCTGCCTAGAATATGCCAATCTGTGCACAGAATTACAAAACTTGATTTGCTATCAAACATTAAAGCAAGACCATGTATCTAAGATTCTATAGCCAAAACAAAAATATTACGTAACGCTACGTACGGAACGTGTGACTAATTTGAAGTTTGAACAGGTGGAATGATTGATTAACTCCTCCTTAGTTGCTACAGCAGTGCTAAACTTGCTAACACTAGCAGGAAAAATGTTAAGATGTGAAAGGTTAACAGGTGAAGGCATCGTGGGACAGTAGACAATACATTCACATTTGATTTCTTTTGTGGAAAGCATGCATGATGGAAAGCTATATGGTTCTCTAACCTTGCATATGTATAAGTAGATCCCAGAATTAATGCAGAAAACGAAACACGTATACAGTTTTACTAAGAGATGAACGACTGGAAAAATGCCAAAAGCCGTGCCAGTTCAACGAACAAATCATATCCAATAATTATGATAATATATACTGATTAATGCCAATAATTTGACAAAACGAGCATATCATATCAAAAAATCTAATGCCATCTCACCCCCACATTCCAACTTCGATTCCTCCTCCACATAGTTGTAATTAAATGAAAATTTTGGCGGCACCCATGTCTGAAAGAACAACCATATTGTGTACTCGAAAACAAAAGAAAAAAATTTGAGCTCAACTAATTGCATGGTCTATACCCACCGTGTATATATATGTATACTGATATGTTCATGCATGCATAATGGTCTTTGCTCCTTTGTTTCCTTGATTTGCCTAGGTATGCGTATGCAGGAAACTAATATCCAAAGATTAATCACACTAGTGGCTAGTTATGCAGGAAACTAATATCCAAAGATTAATCACATTAGTTGAGACAACTGGAATATAGAAACAAACAAATTGAATAGCTACCAATACCATTAATGTAACCCTATTGGTAAGGCAGTAGAATATGGCATTGTTCTGCTACAAATCTAGGCGAGTTTGATTTTGTTCCAACCATTTCACATGGGCGGATCTTATTGTAGATTTAGAAATTATAATACAATTACAATTAATTTACAACAATTTTGCTGAAGGATTCATTTCCTTGATTTTGGGATGAACATCCACATGAGAAGCATAATCTCTAGTTGTCAATTTGGTATGTTAATTAGGAAACAAATTCACGTACATAACACACAAAAAAACATGTTTGAAATTCTCAAATTACATGATATTGAGTAACTTTCATCCAGCAATTTGGTTTACTTATCTAGGAAAATGCTAAATAGAACACAAGTTTTATAAGCAGAAGTAGTTGAATTGGCATGCTGCATATATCCAACATTCCCAAATCTCAATCCTATGTAAGCATGCTCTGCTGCTATGCAGGTTTTGCACTGTTTGCATTGGTTTGCTAGTTCAATATTAGGCTTTTAACTGAAATTCATTGCGTTGGTTTGTTGCGATGCCCACTCTAAAACCAAATAAAAGGAACCAAATACAACCCACATGGGTGCCGCAGTGCATCATCAATAAAAGAAACCAAAGACAACCCGCCAAAACCAAATACATACACAACTAAAACGCCAAATACACAACCAAAACCCGCGCTTTAATCCCCCTACAACCCGCCAAAACCAATTACATGGGTGCCGCATCGCATCATCAATAAAAGAAATGATTTTTAAAAAAGAATACGATAAACTCAATCAAACATCATTTTAATTATTGAATGACTACTAACAAACAGAGTTACAGATGAAGATGGAAGAAATGTATAAGTTATTAACACACAAAAAAAAAATTGCCAACGACATAAATTAATTACTTAATTTGGGTGAGAGTGAGACTCGGACTCAGTGCTAGATTGAGAGTTTTGTCTGTGAGGGAAAATCGCCCGAGAGAGAGAGATTGCAAGTGTCGGAGACGATTCGTGAAGGAATCGTGAAGGAAGGTTGGAGAGTTCTGTCCTTGATGCTTTGGCGTGGCGATGGCTGGGTGGTGATTTGTGAAGGAAGGCTGGGCCGCTGGAGAGTCAGACGATTCGAAGGAAGGCAGGCTGGGTGGTGGCTAGGTGGTGATTCTGGTGAAGGAAGGTTGGCACAGTGGCTGCGCTTCAAGCTCGATGGAACGGAAGTGAAAATTGAAATGGGGGATCTGACCTAAAAACAAATGAACATCATAGATTAAATCTAAAACAATGAATGGTTGAAATAATTCTCTTATAATTAAAAAATTAATATATATATATATATAATATTTATTTCGGTTCGGTATGGGAATACCGAAAAAATGGAGATGCAAAACCGAATCCTGTACCGAAAATTTCGGGAATTTTGGTTTGGGATCGGGATTTTTTCGGTTTGGTTTGGGATTTTTGGGATTTTTTTCCAGCCCTAATTCTTATAGGGTCGAGGTGTGTAGATGTAAAAATCATTAAAATTGGAGCTAAAATAAACGTTAAATTGTGATTTTTCGTTTATAACCGTAAAAAACTTTTGTTCCGTTACGTAATCTTTGAATGTTTGTTTTTTACGATTTTTTACATATACAATCTTGTAGTATCTACAAACAAGTTTGACAGTTCGATCATTGAAACTAGTTTCGTAGAATACATATCTCCGTTAAATTTGCCTAAATTTTTAAGTGGGAAAAGTAATTTGTGCTAAATTTTTATTTATATTTTTCAAGTATTGATTAGACAATATTTAGTTTGTGTGATGACATTTTCAGTGTACAATTATCTTTTTGTTTCTTTATTGCAAATTTTACATGGGTTATAATCTATTAAACCAAATAATTATTTATTTTTTAAAATTGTAATAAAATTTTGGGGGGATTTTTTTTTCTGTCGGTTATAACCGACAATAATGAAATGTTTCTGTCGATTTTATATTTGAAAATTTCCAAAATAAAATGGCGCTCTCATTTTACTCACTACAAAACTGTCTCTCCTCCCTCGCATGCACCCCCCAAAACTCTCTCTCTCTCTCTGAGTCTCCGACCCAAAACCTCGGGAATTCAAACAGCGCCAGCCATGGCGGACTAGGAGAACTGCCTGCGCATCACGAGGTCGATGAAGAGGAGGCCCGAGGCTGCAGTGACCCCGGAGCAGCCGGCCACCAAAAAACGGGTGGTGTTGGGAGAGCTCCCCAATGCCGTCGTTCCGGCGAATAAAATGTCCGGGGCGGAGAAGCAGATGAAGAAACGCGGTGCCAAAGGCAATGCGAAGAAAGCAGTGCCCCTGACCAAAACGATACAGCAGCCAGAGGCGGCTAGGGACGTTGATGCGGTGTCGGATGACCACCAAATGTGTGCGCCGTATGCTCGTGACATTTATGAGTATCTTCAGAAGCTCGAGGTAAAGGGTTATCGAATTGTAGCTTTCTTTTTTAAATTAAAATTTATTGGAAAAATGGGAGCTGGGTTTTGTTGATTTTTGGATTCTTAATTTATCAGTGGGTTCTGGTTGCATTGAAATTTGAATTAGGGATAAAGGCTAAAGCTTTCTGGTGATTAGTTTATGTCATTTTTTATTAGCCAAAGATTAAGCTATATATAAGAACTTCTGGAGTATTTGTAGTCTGGGCTTGGTTTGAAGTGGAATTTACTGGAAAATTGGAGGTGGGTTTTGTTAATGTTTGGGCTTTCAATTTTCTAGCGGTTCTTCTGGTTACTCTGAAATTTGAATTAAGGATAAAGGCTGAAGCTTTCTGGTGATAGTTTATGCAACTTTTGATTAGCAAAAAGTTTGACGCTTAATTTAGCAAGTCTCTTAGTCTCTGTATTTTGTTTTTGTTTGAATTGGAATTTGGGGGTTATTTTGGGTTTTGGGGCATCTGGGCTAATGGTGATGATGGGTTAACATTCAGGCGGATGAAGATCGAAGACCTTCACCCGATTACATGACAAAGATTCAAAAGGATGTCGCTGCCAATATGAGAGGAGTCTTAGTGGACTGGTTGGTTGATCTTGCAGAGGAATATAAACTCCTTTCTAACACTCTTTTCCTCACCGTTATGTATATTGATAGATTCCTATCTGTGAATGTTCTCAATCGGAAGAGGCTTCAGTTACTTGGTGTTTCTTCGATGCTCATTGTCTCTCTGGGATGTGATTGTGCTACTTGATGTTGAGGGTCAGTTCATGTGAAAGTGCAGTGAATGCAGTGAATATGGAAGGATATGGAAAATGCAGAAAGTGGTTTATATTTTTTTTTTATTATTAATATATTTTCTGTCGGTTTTATCCGACACGAATGCTCTTATTTATTTATTATTAATAAATTCTCTGTCGGTTATATATGACACAATTTATGTCGGTTTTAACTAACATAAATTCTCTTATTTATTTATTATTAATATATTCTCTATCGGTTATATCCGACATAAATGCTCTTATTTATTTATTATTAATAAATTCTCTGTCGGTTATATCCGACACAATTTTTGTCGGTTTTAGAGTATTTTCTGTCGGAAAATTCATTTCCTGACGCTGGTAATTCTATCGCTTATTATATCCGTCACTGCATCCATTTTTTGTCGGATTTTACTTAAAATCTGACAATAATATACGTTTTTTGTCGGTTTTTGGACTGCCAATTATACATAATTTTATAGTAGTGCATGTCGTCAACGGGGAATGACATGAATGATTTATGGGAAAGTTAACAAAGTAGAACTAACAGTTTTAAGGCACCAGCCTCAAAGAAACTACAACAAATCCTCATTCTTATTCTCAACAACTTCTTGGAGAGCATGAAAACGCCTTATGCATGTCATGGTCAAAACAAATACGATCAATAAAATTACATGATTTCAAATATCTTGAAGATAAGTTTTCATATTAGACAACCACAAGTGCGTTTGATTACAAATTTACCCTATAAATTTTAGAGTTAATCTTACTTGCTTTACCAATGGAACCACCAGCCAAATACAACATCACAAGAAAGTCTAAAACAGAAGAACCAATAGCGCAGACTTTATGAGAAAATCACCTGTGCCTAGAAAACATTTCGTCACGGGTTTCCTGTGTATTCTCCGAAGCTTTGTCTGACATTGTATCAGATTAAAATTTGAAATCACCTGTGCCTAGAAAGCATTTCGTCACGAGTTTCCAAGATTAAGATTTGAAATTTAACATTCTTTGAAATAAAATAAAAAACCAACATTTAGACTCTGTTTTTTCGTTTTGATAATTTGAATCAATAGTTTGGATGCTTGAATATTATGCTAGGACTATGAACTTCAAATTCCCAATTTAATTCAGTTGATGGGTAGAACGAAATCAACTTACCTGAGAGCCCTCCTTTGTCGTCGACTGCAATCGCAAGCTATGCCCTCTGAAGCTTGTCATGGCAAAAGCCCTAACCCTTATGTCCAATTCCTATTTCACTCTACTAATCACTGCAAACCTCATCCCTTCGCTCTTCCCACCCCTCTTTCACTCAGATTCTCCCCACCCCAAATTTAAAAACCCAAACAAATAAATAATGAAATTTTAGACAAGAGAGGTTATCAGAGGAAGGACGCCGAGCCGAGAGACCGCGACCTAGAGAACAAGAGAGATTGCTAGGAGGAAGGATGGATTCTTTGATTTGGTGTGGACTGGGTTTTGGGAAAACTGGCTTCTTTCATTAAAGGGGTAAATTTTTTTTGAAAGGGATAAGTTACAAATCTATTGGGGTTAAGGGAGCCCAATGCCCTCACATTGGCTTCGCCACTGCATGGAAGCCACTTGAAGATTGATACCATCAAACCCTAATTTGTGCATGGACATTAAACAGCCATGCATGAACACTAATGATTTATATAATGACTCAGTAATCCTAACCTGCATTGGATGGCACCGTATTCACGATGTGAAAGTGATATTCTCTTCTCTTCTGTTCAGAAAGGTTACTCAACTCTCAATGGGACAAGGCTACGTAAATAGTAACCAACCACACCGAGAAAAAGGACCAATATCATCCTTTATATGATAATCCCTTCCTCCCAATAAGGAAGGAGTTATCAGCAATTATCAAATCTAGTTAACTGCATGTTTTCAAATACATTTGAAAACTATCAGCTTTCCCTCCAATATTACACATGCATATTACATTTTGTAAGAGGATCAGCTATCATATCATGAGTGCTGATGTGCTCGATTTTTATAACACCTTCCCTCACTTGATCCTGAATCTTTAAATACTTGATTTCCATCAATCTCGATGTTTCAGACCTCTTATTGTTCTTGTCAAAGAACACTGCAGATGTATTATCACATAAGAGGAGGTGAAGGCGACATGGTGGGGTGGGGGCTCTCCTTCCCTTGAAACATCACTATCGCACCCTATTCCTGCGGTCCTCGTGCTTGCTAGCGCTGGTAATCTGAATTGAAACCTCTCCGGCGTTGTCGACGCAATGGGGTGGGGTGGGCGTTGTAGGGTTGTTGGGGTGAGAGATGAAATCATCTTTTTTTTTTGTTTTGTTTGTTTTTTTTAAGTTCATAATTATATAGAAATATTTTTTTATTATTTAAATATTTTTATTTAATTACACTTGTGGGATCCAGATATGTGACACATCAGCACTTAACAATTTTTGACAAAATTGTGACGAAAGAACCACATTGATTTGCGACATTTATTTTCAGGGATTACATTGATCAATTTTCAATTTCAGGGATCATCTTGATGGGTTGGGTCAATTTCAGGGACCATTTGTGATAAAAATCCTTTCGAAATATATCATGTCTTTCATTATGTGATTGTTAATTATGATCGTTCCATCTAGTTTAACCCAGGATTGAATGTCCAAATTTTTAGTGAATTTGGGCAATTCGGTCGAGAATACGGCGAACAAAAATGTGTTGAACAAGAATGTTGTTAACGAGGATGTTTCGAACGAGTGTTGCGAACGTCAAAGTCCTAATCCAATAAAAACTTGAGCTTCACCGATATAAAGTTTCATTCAGAATGGAGTTTGAGTGTTGAACGAAGTGTGATTATCTGAAAGCGAGATCCAGGATCTCTATATATACGAAGCCCTTGGCAATGAGAAAAGGATCTCAAAGCAATCAATAAAATCTCTCACGCTCTACGCGTTTTATATTTGTGGGATTACTAACTACCTAACTAGATGACTAGCGACATTTCCAACTAATGTGAAGCTGAATGGTTCTACTCAACGAAGTATACAACCTGATGACTAAAGTCTACAAAGAAGTTCCGACCTTGGTGCTTCGATACAAGGGTCACGCGATTTCTTCCAAAGGCAAGTTGGTGCTCTTGGCTTGTTCATGTGTGGATTGCATCGTGTAACATCTCAAGTTCGGCACAAACACTACCACTCTTGGTTCTTTGTCAAATGTTTTAATATCTTCGCTTCATCAGTCTTATACATTAGAGAAAATTGTGACCGAGAACGAGTTTGGTGAAGAAGATCTAGATTACATTTATCAAATGTTTTAACATCTTTGCTTGATCAGTCTTATCCCCGTTTGCAGAACCTTCACATTCGAGAAAATCGTGACCGAGAACGAGTCTGGTGATAAAGATCTAGATTACAAAAGTGATTGCTACGACCTTGATTCTCTTACCCACTGCTTGAGTCTAAAATCATTCACTAACTTGACCGTAGGAGGGCCTGTGGCCGGCAGGTTTGCTCATGGTTGTTTACTATTTTGCAGGTTACTCGAGTTTGTGCTCAACCACCACTTATGGCGATGTGCGAATTTGGTTCCAACAATTATGAAAAATACTAAGGTTGCAGGGGTGGTGCTTTTTGAGGTTTGAGGCTGTTTGCACCAAGGGAGTGATTTCTTTATCATGGTGCAGCACAATCCTCCTATATAACGTTATATCCTTCTTTCTGGGTTGAGTTTTTGGATCCCCCTTTAATGGCTTCTAACCTCCCTTTTGTAGTTGAATGACCCCTTCCTAGGGTTCCTAAGGAATCTCTAAATATGGCTTGGTCTTCTCTCCCTTTTGCTCATAGTTCTTCTGCCAATCCCGTTTTGGTGCAAGGCAGCTAGGTCCAACTACCCTTATGAAACATGCATCGCACCTTCTTATCGAGTTGCTTCTATAGTGGGTTTTCTACCTTTCGTGCATTGCTCTTCTACATGAGCTAGGAAGGGAAAGTCAGCTTCTCTTTTCATTAAATGCATGCTCTGCTGGGCTTTCATGTGACTTTAAGGTTTGGGGTTTGGTTTCTTCCTAACTAAGTTGGTTAGCTTGCCAGGGAAAGTATACCTACCAATTTCTTACATGATACTTAAACAACACGAAAATAACAGGTTTTGGGTCAACACGATAACTAATTGCGTCGTTATGGGGTCACACTATAAGGACCTGTTAATAATGGTTCCTTAACAGGACAAGAAGTTGACTCGCAGGTAACCCATTTTAACACGTTAAGAAAAAAGTTGTTTTGATGATTTTAATATTTTTAAACTACTAAAAAAACTTACTGTAAAATACAATAGTCATAGTGTATGTATTATATTGTATATTAAATATGTATTATTATATTATTATTGACACACCCCGACCGAGATCAGGGCATGCTGGCCGTCACGTGGAAGTGACATAACCATGTGCACAGTGCGGAAGCTAAGAAATAATAATAAAAGTATGAATAAATAAAAACCAAGCTATACACAAGGTAAATAACATACACGTGCAAGCATAAGTGTGAAAAACAAAGTTCAGAGCACGGAAGGCCTAGTGCAGTCCGGGAGAAACAACACTAAATAAACACACCCAATGGTGGTCCTACACTGGTGATAATCTGTCAGATATGCCGTGAATCCCTCGAGAGCCACCAACAGAGCTATCCAAACTAGAACCTGGAGGGGCGCAAAATAGAAAGCGTGAGTGGGCAAAAACAAAGCTTTTCAAAATCATTTCAATGTTAAAAGTACTAACCCCTTGCCGTAAAACCTGTATAGTTTCCCAGAAAATAGAGTATGCACATATATATAAAACATGCTCAGAAATATGCCATGTTGAATGCCTCTACATAGAAATGCAAGTACTTAGGTAATGTCAAATCAATGTCATATAATCTGTTAGCCGGAGTCACCTAATGTGACCTGTACGGCTGGATCTAGAGCTCAAATCCCCAACTCACTAACTATACCTGCACACAAGTCGGAACCACCTAAAGTGGTCTGTATGACAAGACTGGGTGTAAATAAATACGCTCAAGTGCTACGATCACGTGAAGATTGAGCGAATAATCGCAGGTCACCTACGAGTCAGAACCACCTAAACTGGTCTGTATGATAGGATTGTGCACCTAACTTAGATCCAAGATGAGCGTGTGGTGCGGGAGGTGAACATCACGTGAAGGACTGTGCCCTACTCTGGGCGGGAGCACTAACACCGGGGGTGCAGGTTATGAGCTCTCTATGCATCGCAAATCACTACTAAACACAACATAAACCGTAACTTACCTGACACTTACCTGTGCGTTCGCAGCACCAAACACACACACACACACATATATATATGCAACTAATAATGCATAATTAAACAGGCAAACGCAAAGCATGGCATTTAAAACATATAGACGCTTCATTTCATTTTCTGGGAAAATCATAAGTATATAGGTATATAAGGAAAACCAAAAGCCCACTCACTGGTATGTAGAAGGGTTGTAACCCCCTCGCCTTGAGTGACTGCGCTCGTCCTCGGGGTAGGTCTCACCTATATGCGAAACAACTATAAAAACGTTAATTTTAAAGCACATAACCAACATCACGAAATAACTTCTCATACAATGATCAAATGGGGTGTATGAATACACCAACGTGATCTACTCAATCTCACGAACATCCCCATATTTTAAAAATAATTTTCTGACACTGCACGCGCCCCCATGCGCCGGCCAAGGCACGGCCACACGTGCTGCCCACGCGCAGGCATGTGCCTGGCACACTGACGGCGTCAGTTAACGCCGTCAGGAATATTCCGTTAAGTCTGATAGATTCTGTTAAGTCTGATAGATTCCGTTAAGGCCGTTAGGAATATTCTGTCCAAACTGACGGAGTATTCTGTCATCTTCTCCGACCAAACTCCGACGCCGTCGCCGTCGCTGGAAAACCGGGAAAATTTCCAAACTTTATATCTCACTCATTTTTCACCCAAATTTCACGAAATTGGTACCAAAATGAAGCTTACAACAAGAGGAACAAATCCTTACACTTTCAAGCATTAAAACCAACGGAATCTCGCCTAGAAAACACCACCAACTCATGCCAAACCTGCAACTCACGATCCCAGCGTCCAAAACCTTCAAACGAACCACCCCGAGCCTCCTAAGGACCTCACCAAGCTTCCTACAAGCCTGAAAATCTCAAAAACACATGAATTTACGTGTGCATGAATAGTACCCCGAATTAAGCATCTCGGGTTTGACGTGAAAACGATGGTTCCCCTACCTGAAATGGGTATGGTTGAACTCCTAAGAACCTCACGAGCACAAATATGTAATTTGTTCCCTCGATCCGTAACGTTTACGAAGGTTTTGGTGTTGTCCATACGAAGAAGATAAGAAAGGGAGAGAGAGAGGGACTCGGGACAGGAAGAAGATGGGGATGAAAGTGTGTGGGTGCGTGTGTGGTCCAAAACAGCCAGCCAAATTCCAAAAATGACCACACAACGAAACAAACATACTAGGGGCAAAACCGTCATTTCACCCCTACGGTACGAAAAATCCGGGACGGGCTGTCACAATTATTCTATATGAATTTATAGAATTTAAGTTTTATTTATTTATTTATTTTTATAGTATTTTTTTCACAAGATAGATTTTGTTCAATTAGATGTTAGATTAGTTACCGATAAGGTTCGAACCTACACTGTCATACAATGACTCAACTCATTTCCACCATTGTAGTGAAGGGTCACTTGCATTTATTTATTTTTATAACTATAGGCAAAGAGGGAGATTAAAAAAATTATAAAGCACATTAAAAATAAAAAATCAAGTAATTTAAAAATAAAACACAATTAAAAAAAATTATAATAATTAATTTACAAGTGCGAGAATGTGAAAAAAATATGCAAATGCTCGTGATTGCATCCTTACGCTTTGAGTATGGGTACATCGTCGTTTGAATTTTTAAAACCATACAAACCCTCATGAATAGTATTTTTAAAGGAGTTCATAATAAATAAAATTCATAATCATTAATGTACAAGTCTAAAAAATGTGAAAGCATATATAAACATGCAAGGTTCCTCAACCTTAAGATGCAAATCCCTTCAATTTGCATGTTCTTGAACATTTGGTATTTTGTAGTAATGTACTAATGTTTTTTCACTAGACTCTTATTTTGGAGTAAGTAATACTTGAAAGACAAATGTCATTTTTTATGTTTTGAAGTAATATTTATGTGACTATTGTATGCATATATAGTATAACGTTTTATATTTTTTTGGGTTGAATTATGTCTTTCGTTTTCATTATTTATTTATTTAAAATATGTTTTTTTTAACGGGTAATGTGTCAGTTCATTTTACCTGATAATTTTAACGGGTTGATTTCGGATCGGGTCATATTACCCATTTACTTTAACGGGTGTTACACGATACGACCTTAAGATTTCGGGTATGCCATGAAAATGACACGAACACGAAAAACACGACATGCAGGTCTAAGAGAAAGCGGGGAAGCTAAGTCTGTTCTCTTTCTAAAACTCACCCACAAAGGTTATGGGCCACCTTGGATCTTTAGGCTCCCAAGCACCAGCCGAAAGTCTTCCATATTCTTGATTTCACGTAAGCCCGATAAATTTTTGTAACCATCCACACCACATTTCACTTGGCAAGCCCCGGGCATGTGACTTTGGCTTACATTAGCATGATAAGGCATGGCATGATAAAAATGTATGGATTTACATGAGCATGGCATGATTTATACAAATTCATGGCTTAATTAATGTGACAAGGCATGATTATGAATAATATCCCTTCTCGATCTCGTGCCCTTGCATGTATTTGGGTTTCGAGGCTTGATTGGGCTTGCATGTGAAAGTTTTGGGCCCCAATACCATTTCTAATCTCTCTAAATGGGAACAAAGTAGTGTACTTGGTAGTATATCGATAATCTCAGGGTTTTGATTCTTTCTAGCCACATCTACGGATTTAAAGATTACTATTGTAGTCCGTAGATCAAGCCTTATGTATAGTTCGACTCGCCTTATTCATTATCATCATTTTATTAAAAAAAAAAAAATCTTATATGCTTTTGCAATGCTCATATGATTAATTTTTTTGAAGATAAGATGATAGAAAATTGGTTAACGTGGTTTGGACATGTGAACCAAAGGCCTACATATACTTAAATGAAAAGCTAAAATTATGAGATAGAAACTCTAAGCAAAATGTTTAGAGGAAGGCCTAAGAAGACTTGGAAAAAGACTCTATGTAAAGACATAGAATACTTGAAGCTAATGGAATAGTTGGCACAAAACCAAACACAACTATGTTCTAGGATTCATACAACCAACTCTACTTAATGAGATAAAGTTGTATTATTGATGTTCAGTTTGAGTTCCAGTCAAAAACTTAGAAATCCTTCACTCAAAGGCAATGGTGGAGCCAATGAGGGGGCATTGGGCTCCCTTGACCCCAATAGATTTGTAACTTATCCCTTTCAAAAAAAATTTGACCCCTTTAATGAAAGAAGCCAGTTTTCCCAGAACACAGTCCACACCAGATTTGAAAGAAGCCATCCTTCCTCCCAGCAATCTTTCTTGTTCTCCAAGTCACGGTCTCCCGGCTCGGCGTCTTTCCTCTGACAACCTTCTCTTGTCTGAAATTTCATTATTTATTTGTTTGGGTTTTTAAATTTGGGAAGGGGAGAATCTGAGTGAAAGAGGGGTAGGAAGAGCGAAGGGATGAGGTTTGCAGTGATTAGTAGAGTGAAATAGGAATTAGACGTAAGGGGTTAGGGCGTTTGCCGTGACAAGCTTTAGAGGCCTTAGCTTGTGATCGCCATCGACGGCAAAGGAGGACTCTCGGGTAAGTTGATTTCGTTCTACCCATCAGCTGAATTAAATTTGGAATTTGAAGTTCATAGTCCTAGCATAATATTCAAGCATCCAAATTGTTGATTCAAATTATCAGAACCAAAAAACAAGTCTGGATGTTGGTTTTTTATTTTATTTCAAAGAATGTTAAATTTCAAATCTTAATCTTGGAAACTCGTGACGAAATGCTTTATAGGCACAGGTGCTTTCAAATCTTAATCTGATACAACGTAAGACAAACCTTTTGAGAATACACAGGAAACTCGTGACGAAATGCTTTCTAGGCATAGGTGATTTTCTCATCAAGTCTACGTTATTGGTTCTTCTATTTTAGATTTTCTTGTGATGTTGTATTTGGCTGGTGGTTCCGTTGGTAAAGCAAGTAAGATTAACTCTTAAATCTATAGGGTAAATTAATAGAATTTTACGGCTTAATTTTCATGTATTGCATAATTGGGAATATAATATATATGATCCTTGTTCTCCAAGGTAAACTAAAAACGGACATATGAAATATCCTTCCTAATAAAGGACTCTAATATTTATACAATATTTACATTCCTATTCTAAACCAACTCATGCAACACTCCCCCTCAAGTTGGAGCATAGATGTCACACATGCCCAACTTGACAAGTGAGTCACCAAAAACTCTACTACACACGGCATGAGTGAGGATATCTGCAAGCTGCTCTTATGAGTTCACAAATGGTACTGACACAATCTTCTTCTCGAGCTTTTCCTTAATGAAATGTCGATCAACCTCCACATGCTTCGTTCTGTCATGTTGTACCGGATTCTTTGCAATTTCTCGTGTCGACTTATTATCACAATACAACTCTATAGCCTCCTTTAGTCTGAAACCAAGACCCCAAAGCAACTTACGTAACCAAAGAACTTCACACACCCCATGTGCCATACCTCTAAATTCGGCCTCCGCAGAAGATCTAGACACCACATTCTGTTTCTTGCTTCTCCAAGTAACCAAATTTCCACCAATGAACGTAAAATATCCAAAAGTAGAACGCCTATCAGTCATATCACCTATCCAATCAGCATTAGTGAACCCCTCAATTTTTAGATGACTACAATTTCTATACAAGATTCATTTTCCTAGGGCCGACTTTAAATACGCCAAGATGCGCATAACAGCGGCCATATGATCCACACTTGGTGAGTGCATAAATTGACTCACCACACTCACTGCATAGGCTATATCTGGACGGGTATGAGCTAAATAAATTAGTTTTCCTACCAGCCTCTAATATCTGCCTTTATCCACTGGTTCTTGATCTGGATAAAACCCTAAGTGATGTTTCTCCATAATAAGCTTATCCACAGGTTTACACCCAAGCATACATGTTTCCTTTAATAAATCAAGAACATACTTCCTTTGAGACAAGAAAACACCTTTGGACGAATAAGCAACCTCAACTCCTAGAAAATACTTTAAGTCACCCAAACTCTTCATCTCGAACTCGGTGGCAAGGTTTTTCTCCAGTTTGACAATCTCATCTGAATCATCCCCTGTTATTATCATATCATCCACATAAATAATTAAAGCTGTTACTTTACCGTTCCTCCATTTCACAAATAAAGTATGATTAGAATGACTCTGATAATACCCATTATTTCTCATGGTCTGAGTGAATCTTCCAAACCATGCATGAGGTGACTACTTTAGCCCATAAAGAGACTTTTGCAATCGGCACACTCTCGTTTTTCCTCCATTATCATATCCTGGGGGAAAATCCATATACACTTCCTCCTCCAAATGTCCATAAAGAAACGCATTTTTTACATCAAACTGTTTCAATGGCCAATTCAAATTTGCAGCTAATAAGATAAGAACTCGTACCGTATTCATCTTAGCTACTGGAGAAAAAGTTTCTTAGTAATCAACACCATATGTTTGAGTATATCGTTTTGCTACCAACCACGCCTTATACCTGTCGAGTGAACCATCAACTTTGTATTTAACTGTAAAAACCCATCGGCACCCAACTGGCTTCTTCCCTTTCAGCAACTCCACTACTTCCCATGTATTATTTTTCTGCAGTCCCTTCATCTTTTGATCCATTGCTTGTACCCATTCTCGACTCTTCGAAGCTTCCTTTACCCGAGTTGGCACTTGAATTGACTCCACATTGTTTACCCAAGCTTGACATTCAGGTGAAAGGTTTTCACACGACACATAATTTGCTATGGGATACTTTACTTTTCCTTCTGGAGAGAACCTGTTAGGAAGTACACCATGATTTTTCCTTGGTGGAAATTTATATGTACTTATAACATCATTAATTACATGAGCATCACTAGTACTTACCTCAGGGATATTTAGAGAAAACGTATTGGACGATGGCATGATCGAGCTACAAGGAGGGGGGAAGCTTCGGCATAAATCTTATGGCTGCTAGCTTCGGCAAATGCTTGCGGTAAGGCTAGCTCGGCCTCGGTAGTAGCTGATTGAACACTACCTGCAGCACAGGGGCTCTTAGTACAAATTTCCTCACTGACAATCAGTGGCTGCCCATCTATATCATCTTCGAGACATCAAGATCATAAATAACACTCTCCCCCTTGGGATCGGAGGGTGAGAATACGGGAGTATAGAAATAATCAGATTCAAAGAAAGTCACATCCATGGTGACATACATATGGCGGGTTTCAGGGTGATAGCATTTATAACCTTTTTGTTGGGATGCAAAGCCAAGAAAAACACACCGAAGAGCACAAGGATCCAATTTACTATGATGAATCTTGTGGATATGAATGTAAGCAACACAACCAAACACTTGGTAGAGACAATCGGAACATGTTCCGTCAGAACTTGGAGTGGAGTACAAAATTCTACAACCTGAGATGGCATGCGATTGATGACAGACACGACATATGTAACGGCGTCCAGCCAAAAACTCTTAGGTACAGACCTGCCAATAAGCAATGCACGAGTAGTTTCCAAAATATGACGGTTCCTTTCAGCCACCCCATTTTGTTGCGAGGTGTAAGGACAAGTGGTCTCATGGAGTATTCCTTGATCTTAGAAAAAAGAAGAAAGCTCAGAGTTAACATATTCACCCTAGTTATCAGAACGAAGAACCTTAATAACGAAGGAATATTGTGTAGCCACCATCTGAGAGAAAGACCGAATAATCATATTAACATCACTTTTATGTTTCAACAGATAAACCCATGTCATACGAGTGCAATCATCAACAAATGTAATAAACCATTTAATTCCCGAAGTAGTACTAATAAGGGAAGGCCCCCACACATCAGAGTGTACTAGCGTAAATAGAGAAGATGTTCTATTCATACTTGGAGGGAATGAAGCAAGATGACTTTTGGCTAAAATACATACTTCACATTTCAATTCAGAGTCTTCAATACCACTGAACAAATCAGGTAATATATGTTTCAAATAACCAAACGATGCATGCCCCAAATGACGATGCATTAACAATACCTTCTGTAGATTACTATTACATGACGTACAAACCAAATTAGCTCTTCTTGGAACCACGTCATCCACATAATATAGCCCTTCTCTCTTAGTGCCATTCCTAATGATCTCCTTTGTCTGAATATCCTGAAGCAAGAAAAATGAAGGATACATTAATACAACACAATCCAATTGTTCAGTGACTTGAGGTACAGACAATAAGTGATGGGACAATGACGGAACCAATAAACAATTATGTAAGGGAATAGAGGGTGTAAGAAACACTATTCCCCCTCCAACAACAGCAGCAGTAGAATCATTGGCAGTTGTCACATACTCTCTATAAGGACGTGTCATAGATTGAAATAAGGTTTTATCATACGTCATATGATCTGTTGCAACGGAATCCAAAATCCAGCCAGTATTTGCCATTGTAATAACACACGAAACAGTATTACAAGGCAACCACAAATATGCAACAATTATCCCAATACACGATAATTGTAGCAAGAAGGCACGATGATTACTACTTCTGAGGCTTGATTACAGCTTCTGAAACACCACTCAAGGAAATACAGACAAGACCACAAGGCCACGAGAAAAGGGAAGACCACGTAATTGTCATGCTAAAGGTTATCACCCGCTGCCCAAGGCAGCAAGCAGCCAGAGTTGAGCAAATCCCTTTTTTATTTTATTATTTGGTCAGTACCTTTACATGCTGCAATCATGCAACAAGCAGCATCAAAATCCCCTTTTGTTTTGGTCAGCAGTAGCAGCCAATCACGGTATAAAATAGGAAAAATCCACACGCCTCAATACACGGCACAATTTGTACTTTGAAGCAGCAGCAGGATCACAGCCTGCAATACCTGGATACACGGTCTGAACCGATTTCTACAACAACTGCGTAGGAACCAATTCGACCGACACAGCAGGTAAAGGAAAAAAAAGTTTTACAGTTTCTAGGATTACGGCAGCTTGGCTCTGATGCCAAATAAAATTTTACAGCTTAATTTTCATGTATTGCATAATTGAGAATATAATACATATAATCCTTGTTCTCTAAGGTAAACTAAAAAAGAACATAAGAAATATCCTTCTTAATAAAGGACTCTAATATTTACACAATATTTACATTCGTATTCTAAACCAACTCACCCAACAAAATTTGTAATCGAACACACTTGTGGTTGTCTAATATGAAAACTTATCTTCAAGATATTTGAAATCATGCAATTTTATTGGTAGTATTTGTTTTGACCATGACATGCATAAGGCGTTTTCATGCTCTCCAAGAAGTGGTTGAGAATAAGAATGAGGATTTGTTGTAGTTTCATTGAGGCTGGTGCCTTAAAACTGTTAGTTCTACTTTGTTAAGTTTCCCATAAATTGTTCATGTCATTCCCCGTTGACGGCATGTTTGCTTATACGGGAAAGAGATATCAAAACTTCAGGACAAGGAAACTGAAATGAAATAGGCAGCTGCCAAAGGGAGCAAGGTTGAACAAAAAGCTAAGAAAAAGGAGGTGGGGGAAAAGATTACTCGGCTTTCTGCTAATCTTAAAGAAAAACATGCTGCAGAACTTGCTTCGTTAGGCTATAGTGCTAGTAATGGGAATGAGAAAAGTAAACTTGACACTTTAGTGAAGGCCATAGCTGGTGTTTGTGTCACCAGTCAACCTAAGCAGGCAAAAGCCAGCAAGAGTTCGAAGAGGCAAGAGAAGATGGCTCAGTAAGATGCAGCCAGGGAACAAAGAATTCAACAAGAGCAGAGCAACCTAGTAAGTGATCGAATGACTGAAAGCTATTTTTTGACCCCATTGTCTTAAATTCCTAGTTCCGCCACTGCTCAAAGGCAAAGATAACCTAATTATTTTTCTACGTGGGACATTCCTCATTCCTACTTGTCGTTGCATCACGTACAAATTTGCAGGAGCATCAGTCCCTTGTTAAAAGGTGTGCTTGCCTAGAGGAATCAAAATGCAAGCAGGTCCAATATTGATGTAATTGTATTATCATAATTAGCCACCCAAATTTTATCTAAAAGTTGATGGATTAAGCCACTACGAACCCAGCCACAAATGAATACACTATGAGGATCCCACACCACACTGCATGCATTAATTTTATAATTGTAAACTCCTGTAACTATCTCTATCTAGGATGTGAAGTAAAAGAGTCACATATTAGTGAAATGAGAAATTTTGTAAGGGTTTATCAGAGAAAGATGTTCCATGTGTGAAGCCAAACGACCACAAACACTCTACGTTTTCCCGTTGTATTATCCATGTGTTAGGTTACAAGTGAAGGGCATGTTGGGAATGATGTGAGAAGGTGTGTTGAAAATGAGTCACACACTGGTGACAGAAGGAACCTTGATTGAGTTTATAAGAGCAAGTCCTCCCCTAAAAAAATGCGCTAGCACTCAGCCCATTTAATCTACTTAGTGAACAGTGATAGGCTCCATGAACAGTAAATTGGCCAAATGCTTCTCCACCTCTACAAAATGCGCTAGCACCCAGACCATTTATTAATATATTATTAATTTTCTATAAATAATAAATTTTATTTAAACTTAGTTTTAATTTCGGATAGGATTTTATTCAGTGTATTTTGTTAAGTTTATTGGGTGAGTTTATGTAATTTTATTTCGTATGTTTTTTTAAGTTTATTTGGGCGTGTTTAAATAAAGTACTAAAAATATTAAAGTACTAGAGATTACATAAAGTATTAAAACTAAATAAGAAATTACATAAAGTACTAAAAATAAAGACGAAATTAAATAAAGTACTACAAATAAATACGAAATTATACAAATTCTGTGGAGATAGGATATGTGGTGCTAGGATCTCGGTTGCTAGGATCTGTGTAACTAGAACCCCCTCGACTTGTTTTCGTGTCTCTTGCACTCTTCCTTCGTACCACGTCTTTTTTTTTTATTTTTTTATTTTTTCTTTTTTCTGATGACCAAAAATATTTTGAATTCGGAGACAGTCTAACTAGAGGCTTATTCATAGTGTCACGATCTGCTTGTGTGACGACCCGCCCCAAATTATTATATATTTTTCTCCATGAGTGTGTAAAGTGACAATTATGTGCTCGGTGGCTTAGTGACATGGATGTACATATGTAGTTTTAAATAATCTTCCTCGTTATTGTAATTAGATCGTATTCGATGTCACGAGTGTGTCGATGCAAGTTAGGGTTGAATCAGATTCGTAACGAAAAAGTTACGATTATTTAAGTGCATAAACAGGTAAATTGTGGACCAATTATAGGGGTTCCTATTCCCTTGGGCCCAATCAGATTTTGTTTTTGATTTTTTTTTTTCCTTTTTGGGCCAATTAAAATACCTATCCCTCTTTCTCTTTCATTCTCAAGACTTCCTCTTTCATCTTCTTCCACCCGAGACATCCCCAGCACACTTATACCTCAAACTCTTATAGATCGAACTTGTGAAGTTTACCATCAAACTCCCCTTGACCTCACGATCATTGTTATACCATTTGGTCTTCGATTTGGTGAACTTTGAGGCTGTGACTCGTGAGCTCTATCTCGGTGGAGCTTGGGTCGACGTGATCGCGGACGAATTACATGGTTTTGAGACTTAGGGAAACTTCCACGTAACTCCCTAAGGACTCTAAAGTAAGTTTAGGAAGGAGTTGACATTGGAACAAGTGAGTTTGAAAAGTTTCAGTTTTGGCCGGTTCATTCAAGGGATTTTTAGGCCCTTTCCCCCTTGATTTTGGACTCTCAAGAGGTATGAACTTGTTCTATTCCTTAAGAGCTTCAAATCCATATAAATTTTGTGGATTTTGGTTGAAAAATGAGTTAGATCTAAGAGTTTTAAAATTTTCTAGAAACAAGTGAGTACAGACGGCAGCCGACGGCAGATTCCAGCGAGTCATCAGAGAAGAAGAGGAATATTTCATCAACTTTGACGGAATATACTGACGGCGTCAGGTAACTCTATTAGTATTTTAACGAAATATTATGCTATTTTAATGGAATACTCCCTAACGCCATTAGGGATTCAGTCAATGTGCCGGGCACGTGCTTGCATGTAGTCAACACGTGTGGCCATGCCTTGGCCGGCGCGTAAGGGCGTGTGTGACGTTCAAAAATTATTCTAAAAATATGGGGTTGTTCGTGTTCTCAAGTAGATCATTTTGGTATATTCAAACACCCCATTTGAGCAATGTATGAGAAGTTATTCCTCGGGTTTATGCATGTGCCTTAAAATTAACGAAAAAATTAGTTATTTCTCATATAGGTGAAACGAACCCTGAGGATGTGCGTGGACAAGTGAGATTGGGGGGTTTCTGAGTTTTATGCTAGCATATACCGATGAGCTATAGGTCCAGTCGTACAAGTCACCTGGCTTACATCTGTTAGTGCATAATTGTTATGACATGGCATATTTTAATTTTTGATGTCCTTGTGCATTGGTATTTGTATGCGTATACGTAGTATTATTTTCTGGAAACTATACGGGTTTTACAGTGAGGGGTTATTATGTTCAGAAAAGATAAATGTGTTTTTAAACATTTTGTTTTTGCCCACTCACCGTTCTGTTTTGTGCCCCTCCAGGTTCTAGGTAGCTGTACGTCTCGATGGCTCAAGAGTCTACTAAATAAGTGTAGGGATCTTCTCCCTGTTTTGTATAATTAGCACTTGGTTGGTTTGATTGCACTATTGGATTGCCTATGCTCTGAATACTTGTATTTGGTACTTGATCACTTTCATGCACTTACTTATTATCACTAGTTAAACTAGCTTAGGTTGGTTTTTATTTATTCGGATTTACCTATTACTATCATCATTTCTGTTTCGCACTTGGCTACGTCACCCTTATGTGACGACCAGCACGTTTTAACTTCAGTCGGGGTGTGTCAGTTTGGTATCAGAGCACTAGGTTAGGCAGTCTTGTATTTTTGTTTAAGTCCTAATTATTTTGATCCCTTATGTCAGAACCATGTCGCCTCGTCGAGAGCCATATACTTATTCTGAGTCTAAGTTTCCAGATATTAGACAATTTGGTGAAGCTATTGCTAATGCTATTCAGTCCTCACTTCATCCTACCCAGAGGACCCCCTTAGAGACTGTATATAACTTGAAGCTAAATGATTTCTTTGGTAATAAGGGGCTCGATGAAGCTGAGTGTTGGCTCGACCATGTTAAGAAAACCTTTTGGATGATGCAGCGATAGGGAAATATTTTAGAGGACAGATGGGTTGAGACAGCCACGTGGTTCTTGCGTGTGGAGGTTGCATCATGGTGAAGACAAGAATCTTTCCAAACATCAGCGGAAGATGTCACAAATTGGGCGATTTTTAAGCATCTATTTCAGAAGAGATTTATACCTCCGGAGTATTTGGATCGTAAGAGGGAATAATTCTCACATTTGAAACAAGGGAAAATGTCAGCTAATGAGTATCATCGGAAGTTTACTGATTTGTCCTGATATTGTCCAGAGATTGCTGCAAATCCTACTGAGATGCTTTGACGTTTTAAGTGGGGTACTCGAAAGAAGTGGTGTTCTATGGCGACTACGACTCCCTGTTCTACATATCAAGAATTGTTCGAGGTTTTACTTCAGGTTGAGGACTCCGAGAATGCTCCGGATGATAGTGATGAGGATGAAGAAAAATGTAATGTTAAAAAAAAATAATAATAAAGATAAAGGGCAATCATTTTACAGTCCTCGCAAAACACAGAACTTTAAATGAAGTAGTACTAGCTCTGGTTCATCCAGTGGTGGTTCGAGTTCTACTGTGCCATGAAGGGGCGGTCGCTCTTCAGGAGGTTCTCGATTCTAGAGACAGAGAGATTCTAACAGTTCTGGTGCTCCACTTTGTCGAAGATGCAATAATCAGCATTTTGCAGAATATAGACAAGATAGCAGTGAATGTTTCACTTGTGACCAGATGGGGCATCGGGATAATTAGTGTTCGTAGAATCAGTAGAAACCCCAGCCTCCTGCTTTACCACCAGCGGTTCCCCTTCAGCAAATTCAAGAGCTTCGTGGTTATACCTCGACGAGTTACGGTGGTGCTTACCACTATCAAAGGGATGTAGTTCCGTGTTCTGGTAGAGCCTATCAGTATCCAGTTGATCCATATTATCAGGGTGGTTATCCACCATATCAAGGGGTTATGCGCCGTATGTGCCACATCAAGGCAATGGATCGCAGTGGTATGTTGGAGGACCATCCCAGAACGTGGATGTTACTTCTAAAAGTGTTGTTTCGTCAAGGCAGCTTAATCAGCCCAATCAGGGATGAGGTATCCAAGAACGAGGTAATCAAGGAAATAGAGGTCATGGAGGCCGACAGCAGGCTCAAGGCTGTGTTCATGATATCACTATGCAAGATGCTCAAAGCAACCCTGATTTAATTATGGGTACGTTGAATATTCTTGGTCATTTTGCTAGAGTATTGATTAATTCAGGTGCTACACATTCTGTTATTTCTCATAAGTTTGCTCAAAAGACTTAACTTCACCCCACACCCTCGGTTACGAGTTAGAGTTTTCAATGCTTTGAGGCGAGACATGTTATGTTAGCTGGGAGTATCAGGGATGTCCTGTTTTTGTTGAGGATGTCATTATGCCAGCTAATATTGTTGCTCTAGATATTGTTGATTTTGATATTATTCTGGGCATGGATTGGTTACATTACAATCGTGCCAAGTTGGATTGATATGAGAAGGTTGTCACTTTCCAACGGCTGGGCTTGCCTGTGGTCACTTTTGTTGGCGAGCGTTACGGATTGAGATAGGGTGTTATCTCGGCTGTGAGAGCGAAGAGACTGTTAAGGAGAGGATGTCAGGGCTACCTAGCTCATGTGGTGCTGAACGAGGATACTTCTACACGAGTAGAGGATGCTTGGGTAGTTAGACAATTCGTTAATGTTTTTCCTGATGATTTACCTGGGCTACCACTAGACCGTGAGGTGGAATTCACTATAGATTTAGTTCCAAATACTGATCCTATTTTTTGAACCCCTTATCAAATGGCGTCCACTGAATTAAGAGAATTGAAAGCCCAATTACAATAACTTGTGGATTAGGATTTTATTCAACCTAGTACTTCACGATGGGGAGCTCCAGTATTGTTCATGCGAAAGAAAGACGGAACTCTGAGGTTGTGTATTGATTATCGACAATTGAATCGGGTTTCATTACCTCGCATTGATGACCTTTTTTATCAGCTTCGGGGTGCTTGTGTTTTTTCAAAGATTGATTTGAGATCTAGGTATTATCAGTTAAAGATTAAGCGTGAAGATGTCCCGAAGACAGCATTTCGAACTCGATATGGTCATTATGAGTTTCTTGTAATGCCATCCGGGTTAGCCAATGCTCCAGCTGCCTTTATGGATTTAATTAATCTAGTATTTCACCCGTACCTCGACAGGTTTGTTATTGTCTTCATTGATGATATTTTGGTATATTCTAAATCTAAGGCGGAACATACTAGACATCTCACTCTGGTTCTGAAGAAGTTGAGGGAGCATCAGCTGTATGCTAAATTTAGTAAATGTCAGTTCTGGTTGGATCAAGTGTCATTCTTAGGACATGTGATTTCAGCTCATGGTATTCTTACAGACCCTCAGAAGGTAGCTGCGGTAGACAATTGGGAACAGCTTCGTACTGTCATGGAAGTATGGAGTTTTCTGGGCCTAGCCGGTTATTATCGACGTTTTGTGAAAGATTTCTCGGTTATAGCCTTGCCATTAACGAGGTTAACCAGGAAGGGAGTTAATTTTGAGTAGGATGATGATTGTGAGCGAAATGTTCAGCAGCTGAAATATTGCCTCACTCATGCACCTGTTTTAGCACTTCCAGATGATAGTGGGAACTTCCAGATGATTGTGTGTTAATTCAGCATGACAGGGTGACTGCTTATGCCTCGCGACAATTGAAGCCCCACGAAATGAATTATCATACTTATGATCGTGAGTTAGTGGCCATTGTTTTTGCTTTGAAGATATGGAGGCATTATCTTTATGGGGAAAAGTGTAAGATTTTTACGGATCATAAAAGCCTCAAATATATTTTCACACAAAAAGATTTTAATCTCTGGCAACGGAGATGGTTAGAATTACTCAGTGATTACGACTGCACGATTGAGTATCATCCCGGTCATGCGAACACAGTGGCAGATGCACTTAGCAGAAAATCACGTGGCCAAATTAATGCTTTTCATGCATGTCGTATTCCTCTCCTCATTGAATTGAGATCTATTAGAGTTGATTTAGAAGTGGAAGATCGGGAAGAAGCCCTGCTTGCAAGTTTTCGAGTCAGACCAATCTTGATAGATCGTGTGCTCGAGGCTCAAGTGAATGATGCGGAATCTCAAGACTTAATTTAGGCAGTTTCAGACAAGAAGAAGAAAGATCTCAGGGTTAGGGATTTTGATGGTATGCTAATGTAAGGTAACCGAATGTACGTGCCTAATATCGAAGAATTAAAGAAAGATTCTTGATAAAGCGTATGTTTCAGCATATGCGATGCATCTTGCAAGTACCAAGGTGTATCACACTATTCGACCTTTCTATTATTGGCCTGGTATGAAAGGAAAGATTGCCGAATATGTGAGTCGCTGTGCTGTATGTCAACAAGTTAAGGCAGAAAGGAAGAGACCTTTTGGGTTACTACAGCCACTTCTCGTACCATGGTGGAAATGGGAAGATATTACCGTCGATTTCATGCACAAGTTACCTCGTACGCGGAACGGTTATGATGGTATTTGGGTAATAGTGGATCGACTCACCAAGTCAACACATTTCATACCTGTTTGAGAAAATTTTGGAGATTGTCAGGTACCATGATGTTTCGATTAGTATCATCTCTGATCGCGATCCCAGGAAGCTCTCGGTTTGAGATTGGTTTACAGCACGGCCTATCACCCTCAGATGAATGGATAATCTGAGAGAACCATTCAGACACAAGAAGATATGCTGAGATCCTCGGTTTTGTAATTCGGAGTCATTTGGCATAAGCGTTTAGCTTTGATTGAATTTGCTTATAATAACAGTTATCATTGTAGCATTGGCATGTCACCTTTTGAGGCGTTTTATGGTAAATCATGTCGTACTCCGTTATATTGGTTTGAAGTGGGCGAAAGAGTGTTAGTGGGCCCTGAGATTGTGGATGAGACTACATAGAATATTCGGGTGATTAAAGCTAACCTGAAAGCGGCCCAGGATCGACAAAAGAGTATCACCGATAAACATGCCACTGACAGACTATATAAAGTTGGAGATTGGGTATTTCTAAAGTTATCTCCGTGGAAAGGCATGGTACGGTTCATTAAGAAAGGTAAGTTAAGTCATCGGTATATTGGACCGTATCAGATCACCTAGTGAGTTAGTGAAGTTGCCTACAGGCTTGAACTACCTCCAGAGTTATCAAAGGTGCATGACGTTTTCCATGTGTCTATGCTTCGTCATTATGTCTCTGATCCATCGCACGTGATCCTTCCTCAACTATTAGAGATTAACCCAGATTTGACTTATGATGAGGAACCAGTGACGATCTTGGATTGGAAAGATAAGGTTCTTCGGAATAAGACTGTGCGCATGGTGAAAGTATTGTGGAGAAACCATTTGGTCGAGGAAACCACCTGGGAAACTGAGGAGCGTATGCGAGACTTGTATCCACGTCTGTTCTATGATTATTGATATGTGTTGTCGATGTGTAGAAATTTCAAGGATAAAATTTTCTTAAAGGGCGTAGACTGTGACGACCTATCCCAAATTATTATATATTTTTATCCCTGAGTGTGTAAAGCGACAATTATGCCCTCGGTGGCTTAGTGACGTGGATGTACATATGTAGTTTTAAATAATCTTCCTCGCTATTGTAATTAGATCGTATTCGATGTCACGAACACATCGATGCGAGTTAGGGTTAAATCGGATTTGTAACGAAAAAGTTACGATTATTTAAGTGCATAAATGGGTAAATTGTGGACCAATTATAGGGGTTCCTATTTCCTTGGGCCCAATCAGATTTTTTTTTGTTTTTGGGCCAATTAAAATATTTCTCCCTCTTCCTGCTAATCAGAACCACACATACACATACACACACGAACCCTCTTTCTCTCTCCTTCTCGAGACTTTCTCTTTCTTCTTCTTTCACCCGAGACATCCCCATCGCATTTACATGTCAAACTCTTACGGATCGAACTTGTGAAGTTTACCACCAGACTCCCTTTGACCTCACGATCACTGTTATGCCATTTGTTCTTCAATGACTTGTGAGCTCTGACTCGATGGAGCTTGGATTGACGTGATCGCGGACGAATTACATGATTTTGAGACATAGGGAAACCTCCACGTAACTCCCTAAGGACTCTAGAGTAAGTTTAGGAAGAAGTTGACGTCGGAACAAGTAAGTTCGAGAAGTTTCAGTTTTGGCCAGTTCATTTAAAGGATTTTTAGGCCCTTTCCCGTTTGATTTTGGACTCTCAAGAGTTATGAACTTGTTTTATTCCTCAAGAGCTTCAAATCCATATAAATTTCGTGGATTTTGGTTGAAAAACGAGTTAGATATAAGAGTTTTAAAATTTTCCAGAAACATGCGAGTACAGACAGCTGCCGGCGGTGAATTCCGGTGAGTCATCGGAAAAGAAGAGGAATATTCCATCAACTTTGACGAAATATACTGACGATGTCAGGTAATTTTAATAGAATATTCTGCTATTTTAATGAAATATTCCCTAACGCCGTTGGGGATTCCGACAGTGTGCCAGGCACGTGCTTGAGCGTGGCCAGCGCGTGTGGCCGTGCCTTGGTCAGTGCATAAGGGGGCGTGTGACATTTTTCGTAGTCCCGAAGTGCTCACAATTGAGTTCCTGAAGAGCCTCAAGTCTACTACACTTAAATTAGGAACCTCTCCTTTATGAACTAAACGTTCATAAACTAAATTGAACTTGTAGTTTCAAATTTAGTGCCTTTGAAACCCGAAATTTTCATAAAACAATACACCCATGAAAACCCGACGTTTTTCATGAAAACCATGTCTTAGAACCTGAATGTTCTAACTTTGATGCTTATGGATGATTCCTTCCCATAACACCAATCATAATCATGTTCCCTCTATTCAGTGGATTGTCGTACTGTAACAAGTTCGATTTCCTGATTTGGACGTTTCTAATAGACACCACCTCATGTGGGGTACGAAGATGTGAATTCCACTTGACTATCAAGAAGCTGAGAAACCATTGAAGCCAACAATGGCAAGGAAGAGTTGAATAAGCCTCCACCATGATCTTCATTCGAAGACTTATGCTCGAAGCATTATCAATGGAAATACTTCTCGAATAAGGATTCCATGACTATTTGGCTCGCTCCTACGGACCGTGTGATCATGCGACATATTGCCTGAAGCACACCATGATTACGTCCATGAATGAGTACAATTCTGAAGTTTATAAATCCGATCGAATTTTGACTGGAGAATATTTTTCTCGTTCTTCCTTGCTTCTAACTCGCCCCTGAAGCAGAAATGTAGAAAGCAGAAGTTTACCAAATTCTTGGATCTGATTACTACCACAAAACATATGGTATAATCAGGGCCTGCTAAGGTGTGGCATCATGCCCGATGCATGATCCTTGGTACCTAAGACCTAAAACTTCAAGAATAAGGGATAATATTCTCGAACCTTAACCCTGCAGAATCTTTTTCCGTCTTCATGGAATAGATCATTGGTTATGCACCTGTTCATGCCCTTACCAATGTTGTTAAGGAGTACCATTCTAGTAGTCAATATGTGAGACT
The DNA here is from genome assembly GCF_041283825.1 of Pyrus communis. Taxonomy (NCBI): domain Eukaryota; kingdom Viridiplantae; phylum Streptophyta; class Magnoliopsida; order Rosales; family Rosaceae; genus Pyrus; species Pyrus communis. The sequence continues at coordinate 13,001,299 of NC_142577.1, forward strand.
AATTTTTGCTCCACCAAACACCGTTGTCAGAGCCAAATTTTGACATGGATGGCCTTATTGGTCGAATCCCCTTAGTAAACCATTTACTCTGTGAACATTTTTCCATGTTCTTGGATTCAAGTTTGGTGTATGTTTTACTTATGGATAATCTTATTGATAATGTCCTCGAACATGAGTTAATTGAATCATGTTTCTTAATACATGTGACCGATTCAATTAAACACGTGATTAGGTAGGAATGTGGGAAAGTTAGTTGTCTGGATGAATGCGTACTACGCACACTAACTTTACACCTAAATTACATCTCTAACAACAACTTCAAGTCTATCCAACCTGATTAAGAGCATTGGCATGCTCCTCGTTGTATGAATGGTACTGAATCACCATTTAAGGGACCTTAAATTCTCCCTGACGTTGAGTTTTTAAGGATATTCGAGATGACAATGATCATAAATGAAACCACTGAAGAAAATAGAGTGAAATATCGTTGCATCACCTCCAAGAATGAGCCTAAAGCTTTGATTTGGGGTCAATGGGTTATCTCCCAACTGGGAATGCACCACATGTGGCCGGCCTGAAGCCTGGTGATTGAGCAGTTTACTTGCTTTGGCACGACCTTTTAGGACACTTAGATTGAACAATGATGCTACAACGCATCTCCTTATCTGAAGTAAGAATATTGTGCCTACAAGCACACTTTGCTAAGCATGCTCATTAAGGAAGTTGATTTTCTAAATCATCTTTCGCAAAGATACGAAACGACTCTCTTTTCACGGTGGATTCAAGGGAATATATGTGGACTAATCCAACCAAAATGCAGACCATATAAATACTTATGGTTTTGGTTGATGAATCAACAAACTGGTCATATGTTTGTCCACACACATTGCTGCTAAACCTCATGGCCGATTAAGGGTTCACCACCCTACTTATCCCTTAAGGTCCGGGAAACTGGATAACGTAAAGAGTTTATATCAACGGTTTTTGATAAAGTATTGCATGTCGTTTTGGGTTTCTAATTGAACATTGAATTCCTATGTTCACCCTAAATGGCCTCGCCTAGCGATCACATAGCATAAAATGATCACCCGAATTTTGGTAAAAGTATCAAGTTTTCAGTTTTTGCCTAGGGCTATGCAATTTTGTACGCAGTTATGTTGGTCCGCCTTGAGGCACATTGCCACCCAACCTATACGATGTTACAGTTGGTTACTATGTACGAACTTGACGATTTTTGTATTTACGCATTTAGGTGTGCATTCCATGTGCCAAGTTGTGCCGCCGCAACGTACCACCATGGGTCCTTAAAGAAGGATGTGTATCTTTTGTCGATCATGATTCTCCTTCACTTAACTCTCTTCGAGCTCTTGCATGCGATCTCTTTACCACTTATTTGCGGGTTGTCACATTAATGATACAGTCTTCCCGCCGTTAAGGGGAGATAAGAGCGTCAACGTTCTGGTAAAACGACACGAAGTTGCATGGACGTTACCCACTATGTCTTATCTCGATCCCCATATCGCACAAGTGTGATAAGCAAGTGTGATGAATTCTAGTTTTTAGAACGTTGATCCAGATGCATTCCTCTGATCTAGCTAAAGTGACGAGATCATATACCAGCTGCAAACATGCCTGCAAGGATAGACGTACTTAACGAACGTCGAGTCAACATCCCTGGAGGGTGTGCCGCCCTTGTTGGACTATTTGGATGCCTCTGTTGGACAGTCTGGTACACCAACGAATAGCCAATCAATCTGTCTTGGCATGAAGCATGATAGATCATTTGGTTCGTAGGATTCACTTCCTTAGAAGAGGAAGACATAGCACAACAATGAATCTAAACTTGATCGTTGTCTCAAATCATTTCCATCTCATGAGATTAATCTGGATTTCTCCTGAGACTTAAAGTTCTTGGTCCAGTATACTAGTTTGGAAGAGCTAAATCGAATTGAAATGAGATTATCATCGATGATGTTTTCACTTATATGGTAGCTACAGACATAAATGAAAAGTGACAATATCGAACCGTGTTCCGTTGGTTAAGTGACAACGTAGAACTGATTAGACAACTAAAGTTACAATCCTGGTCAAATTGCTTACCAAAGTGTGTATTGGACCTGTCGTTCCTACACAGCCCAAAGTAACCCTATTGTGTTACAAGTGGGAAAGGAAGCATTATGAGTTGAATGAAATAGTGCGATATGATGCACCCTTTACGGCGCAAGGTTTCTCTCAAACGTCCTGTGATTGATAGCAACATTATGAAATGTGGTTAGTGTTTTCTCAATGGGGATATAGATACGGAGATTTACATGTAAGTTCTCGAAGAATTACATGGACTATTTCAAATAGTTCCAAAACCACGGAACACATTCTTAACTTGTTTTGAGGCGTTCACTTATGGATTGAAAAATCCAACGGATGTGGTATACCCGTCTATGTGATTATTTGATCAGTCAGGGATATGAATTATGCCTTTGCGTGTTAAACTATGAAGTCTTATTCCAAATTGCTAGAGTTTCAGTTTATGTCGTTGACACGAATCTCACTAAGACTCCGGAAGAGCTTGAGAAAACTGCCTCGCACTTGAAGATGGAATTTGAGATGAAGGATCTTAGGAAAACTCGTTTATGCCTTAACCTGAAGTTGAAGTAGTGTTCTGACGGTATTTTGGTCTACCAATCGAACTACACCCCGAATGTGTTACTTTGAGTATACCTTTGATCGTCTATACGTTATATGCAAATGAGACCTTGAAGAGGTTATGAAATCCGAAATTCCATATCTGAGTTCAACTTTGCGCTTCGTTGTACTTAGCTCATTGTATTTAGACAGGACATCTCCTTCGATGTTGATCTTGGTAAAGATGCAGCACCGCGCCTACACGCAACCACTGAAATGGTATTAAAGACGCTGAAGGTACCACGAGGGCAAATCCCAATGCATCTCGAGCGGATCCAACCCCTTGATCCTCAAAAAGATGTTTGCCTTGTTTGTTATGCTAACGTTGCTTACTTATCAAACCCATGCAAGGCAAAATCCCCGAATGGTTATGTCTTTATCGTTAGGGATATCGCAAGATCTTGGAGGTCCACGATATGAGACATGGTTAGGAGTTCTTGTTAAGCATATTTGAAGTACTTGCTGTGTTTTCATCCATCGTTGAGTCCCAACAGCGATCTATGAAGATTATGCCACATGTATCAACCCGACCAAGCCATGATACATCAACAAAGTCAACACAAAGACATATTGCGTCTACATCTACATCAGCAAAGCATCAGGAGATTGAAGTCATGCAAGCCAATCCCAGACAACATTGCCAACCTCTACTCGATGTCATTGCCGAAGTTAACCTTCCAGAAGCTTGTCCGAGGAATTGGATGCCTAACTACTCATATGCAATGCTTGTAGTTCTCATTTGGAAGTTATGTCAAACTCAAGTGAAGTATCCAGAAGTATACTCACTAGATCTTAATGTACTATTTTTCCCTACGATTAGGAGCATTTTTCCCACTGGGTTTTTGCTACCTAACTAGGTTTTAACAAGGCACCCATCCTGGGCTGATCATACCCTTGTGAGCTCTTCTACTTGCGTCCAAAAGACGTATAGTTTTGACTTAATGCAACTTCTCACTTTTCTCCTTAGACTATGGGTTTTCCCCACCTTGGGTTTTACCATAGCAAGGTTTTGTGAGTTTTACTTTTTATGCATTCTTCCATTGATTTGAGACTCGCATTCGCCCATTGTGCCGACGACTTCATCAACTATACTTGCTTCATCACTGAAGACTTGATGTGCCATTTGCTTTAGTATTTACGCACTCAAGGGAGAGTGTTGCAATCCTATTGGAATAGGAATGTGATTGTGTAAATCCTAGTAGATATAGGAATGTATCTTATATTCCTATTAGGAGTAGATTACTTATTAAATGTTGTAATTCTAAAGGGTAAGGAATTAACTTTCCCTACTACTATAAATAAAGGCACAATGGGATGGAATAATACACACCCACAATTACACATTTCTCTACTTCTCTCCCTATGCTGCACCCTCTCTCTCTTTCTGGCCTCCATAATTGTTTAGTAAATTATGCCTACAACAGTTCTTCCTTTTTTTTTCTTTCTCTTAATTCATTTGAACTTTATATGTTTTGCCCAATTAACAAAACAAAAAATAGTGTTCTTATGAACTGCTTTTTACTTTTTTTTTCTTGCTTTATGTTTTAGATTTTATTTTATTTTTATGAAAAGGGGAAATATAAGGAATGGGGATGCCTAATTGGTTGCAATGGACAAATGAGCGATATAATGAGCAAGCAATTGAGTTGGATCTCCAAATTGTCCACTAAGCATTGTCTTGCCTTTTTCCTTCATAGCGCATAGGGGCCTTTTACATGTCTATATCAAAAGAAGAATATGCGCTTTCAAATAGAATCTCTTCCTCCAAAATCATGCATGTAGTTTTGATTTATCCTAGGAAAGAAACTGTAAATCTTTGTATTCAATATGAAGACTTTTTTTTTAAATTTATTATTATTAAGGGAAGCAGAAAGTTTGAACTATTACAATAATTTAGGCGAATGAGGAATTTCTAGCCCAAGACGCATGGGTGGAAATATAATACCTTATTGGGCTACAAACATTATATTCAGCATGTGTTGACCCTAAAAATTACAAAGCTTACATGGCGCGCAGGTTGAGTAACTAATGAGCTAACTACGTCATTCGGTTGATGCGGGGTGTAACAACTCGTCGACCGAACCTGGCTGAAGAGTACAATTTGTTGATGTTGCGTTGAGTGTGTTGCTGACTTCTTGATCTTGCAATTGAGGCCGAGGAAGGAACAAGTCTCGACCTTTGGATTATCGAGCCCGAAGACAAGGCTACTAATTCTGCTAAGTTCACGAATCGTTGACGTCGGATTCAGTCACAGTGATTATATTCGTGAGAGTATAAGCACGTCGAATCAACACCAGACTATATAGACACAAGTACTCAAAGGTGATGTATGTCTTGATGGTGAATGTGGTTCGGCCATCAGAATGTCGAACTCTGAAACTTACTTGCGAATATCCAATCATAAAACCACTCGGCGTTCAAGGTGCCGAATGTCGTAACTCGTAACACCTTACTTCGCTGAGCAGGCTAATAAGATGACCTCTGCCAATAAGGATTTGGAAACCCTTCTCGACCAAGACTTGGACAGGTGACCAGTCGGCCTCAACGTAGTGCTGTTTGTCCAAACTGAAAGTGTTCCTTGGTCGATCGGTTCTACGGCGACAGTGCTGTTTATCCAAACTGAAGATGTTTGTCAGTGCTGTTTATCCAAACTGAATATGTGTTGGCAGAAAAAGAAAATAAACTATCTCAAGATGTTTGAGAGGTTTGAGTAGGGCAATTGTGTGCTTGTTTTGGGCCCCTGAATTGCACACTTCGTTCTCTATTTATAGCAGCAAGAATAAATCCTAACCATACTCAAACTAAGACTCCTTACCCCAATCCATCTTATCTCGGCCAATCCCATTTCTATTAGGATTTTGAATTCAACCTCTTATTAGGCCACATGCACTTACACCTTCCGGTCTCCTTATCTGACCGAGAAGCCTTATTGCATCAGGACTTAACCACTTCATCCCTCTGCTTTGCAATAGGGTCTACCTACTTCCTATTCATCTGGAATATTCATTTCCAAACAAGGCTTAGCCAACCTTAGTTAGGCGGCCCATGAACCGGCTGGTTCGTAGAAATCCTCAAGCAGAACTTCTGGGCCGAGAAAAATTCCATACTCGGCCTAACCCAATAATTTTAGGTCCAAACATTGCCCCCTTACTTCTGAGGCCGTCGCCTGCCAATCCTTGATTGAGTCTCGACCTTGAAGAAGGGAAAACGTCTTTTGCCATTAGACTTAACCGTCTCGATAACCACCACCATGTGCATTTATGAAATGTGATTGCACGCTCTCTGTTTTTCTTGATTTCTTGCCATGTGTCAATTCTTCGATAAACTTAACAGCCCTTAATCATGGCCCTCGAAAATGTGCGCCCTCCGAAGCATCTCTTCCTCATCAATGCATTAAATCCGCCGCCACACGCAATCGTGCGTCCTAAAACCTCGAGAACCTCGATCCTATCCTTGGAGATTTCTGAGATATCCAAAATGATTGGCAATTTCCTGGTCGATTTCGCGCTAAATTTTGAAAATCGAATGCTTTTGAAGATCAAACGTTTAACCTTCCTTTCAATACGCCTATAAATACCTGCAACCTTTTCATTCGTACATTATGCTTCCAAAACCCCTAAATCTTCTTGTCATTCTGCTTTCAAAATCCCAGAAAAACCCAAAGACACGTATCCCAGAAAACCTTCCAAGCTCTCCCAGAAATCCGTCAAAGCTCTCCAAAATGGCTTCCAACACCTTTATTTCCAAACATTCCGACGAATGCGCCAAATGCTGGGACTTTACCGACCGAAGTACCATAAAAAATATACGATTTGAAGGTGACTCAAGCGCCTCCCATCAAATCTTGGGACCACTTTTCAAGGACAACGTTCTAGCATCCATTACCAATCTCCTCAAGGATCACTGCCTGGCACCTCTACGTCAAGGTTTCGATTGGTCAAAGTGGGAATCAACTAAACCCCAAGGGGCTTGGCCTTCAACCATCGCGGCTTGGGTAACATGGGTCAAAAGGATGAAGAAGTTCTTTAGCAAAAAATGGAGGGTCATTAGGATCTACGATGCCATTAGGCTCTCGACCATCGAGACTATTATGGAAAATGAGCTTCTTATGGCAACTTTGAGCTTTTGGTGCTTGGCCACTAATACCATGGTCCTTCCGCTCGGCCCCATTGGTCTTACTGTTCTTGACATCTCAGCCATTCTCGAGACCTCTCATTCAGGTCTTCCGGTTGATGACTCTCTCTTTAGGTGTCCATTTAGTCTTGACCTCAAGATGCTTTTCGACGAACGTGCCGTCGAATCGCTGAGGAAAAAACACCAAAAGCCCCTAAAGAAGAAGTTCAGAAACTGCACAAAAACGTCTTCAACTACAACACCCTTATTCAGCACTTCGCTGGCCGAGGCAAAGATAACCTCAGGAAAGGGGAGCATGAAGCCTTCATTTTTTATTGGTACAACAAATTCATTTGTTGTACCAAATCAAATAAGTGTTTAGTCAAGAACATGCCGGTTGTTGAGGTATTAGCCAGTGGCCACGTCCTAGCCCTCAGCTCGGCTTTTCTTGCGCAACTTACCTGTTGTCTGGCGGAGACAACGGTGAACAAGATTGATCCACACTAAACTAGCCCATTCTAGGTTCTTCAACTCTGGATGCAGGTCTATTTCACCACCCTCAGGCCAGAAACCCCAAACTTCGTACCCACCGAAGTCTTGGGTCTTCAATTGGGTTCTAGACCCACTTTTCCTTATTTGGCCGAAGAAGTCTTCAAATACTTTTTTGGCCTAGAATACCTCTCTGATGATGAATTCTTGATCTGTTGTCATCAAGAATACCCCCTTCCATCAAGCTCTCTTCCTCGGTATGGGATGAAGCTAAAGATGCCGACCTCCGAAAAAGCTGGGGGTCGTTCGTTCTGACTCGTGACCTTCCTTTCGGCTGTGACGCCAAACGTGCAAGTTGGGAAGTTTACTAACCCCATTTCACCGCATGGCAACTTGGGTATTTTTAAGGCTGCCGATTGCCCCTACTATCATCCCGCTTTCTCTTGAGTCGATGACGCCTTTCTGGTTCTTTAGAAAGGGAATGCAGGGAGCAAGAATTTCAAGAAAGATGTAAGAAATTCCACCTTTGGCCAAACGTTCCTAAGACTCTTAATACTGCCACCTTCATCGACTGGTGGGTCACGTATACTCAAGCCTTGTTCGATGCGCCCGTCAAAGATGTCATTGAGAAAGTATTCGACGACCGCTCGAAGAAGACTTCTGCCCCCACACCCATAGAAAAAGATCAAGGTATTTTTATATCCATCTTCATTTTTCAAATACCTAACTCAACCTTGCTAGCTTGCTTTCGTTTCCTTAAATGGTCAAGCACTGAAAAGGACGAACGTGATTGTCACGACTGCGGTCAAGAAGAAGTCAGGGCTTTCTTCCCAGAAAACCAAAACCGTCGCATATGCCCTGTCGAGCAAACAACCCCACCAGGATGCCAAGACGGGAGGTAAAGCTCCTCGACCTCTAAAATGCGTTAATAAATGCATTAATAGATTTATGTCATCTCCATCCAGACCACGGGAGTGACCGATCCTAGTATCTCTCCTCCTGTTATGGTTGTCCAGGCCTTGACGGAAAAACGATCAACGTCATCCTACCAACCGGCCGAACCAATCTTTGGGGTTGTGGCTGGACCAACTGTCGCTCCATCTGCAATTTCAGAGCTGGTTGTTGTGCCTGTTGTGGAGAAGATGACCATACCCGTCGAGACCACTCCCAACAAACGACCGACGATCATTTTGGAAGAGGTATGATTCTGCTGTTGGTAACTCCCTTCGTCTCATTGAATTCGCCAGTATTGATGGCCTTTTATTTCAGGAAAACGAAAACGATGAGATCTCGTTGACAAGCCGCCCTCGACCAACCAAAGCCCCTATTGTAAATTCCCCTCCTGTGGTTGAGGCGGTCGCCCTAGTCTTCCCTCATGTAGCGGATCGTGGGAAGAGGCCACTCGTCGAGCCTGAAGCGATGGTGGAGACGCCGATCCATCCGCATGATCATAACCTCGGCATACCTCCTCAAGAGGTATTTCGACTTTTGTAAGGCTTAAACCTATTCTCTCGTTAATTTTACTATAAATAATCTGAACCAAGAAAATATTAAATGTCAGGTGCCCGAAAATTTTACGCGTCGAAGGGTGTTATCTATATTTCCTGGCCACTTCAGTGGCCGTCGAACATGGATAACCTCCATCAGCCGCATGAGTTAAGAAGCAGTCTTAAATACTGGCTCGGTTATTGAGCTCTCTGGGTTCGAGCAATGAACCAAAAGACATGGCCGAGGTCTCCTCTCAGCAAGTTTAAAACAAATTCCCTCTGGTTTTGCTTCTAATTTTCTTTCTGGTTACAATTCTTTCTGTGCAGCCTTCGTGGGAGGTCGAGGTTCACGCTCTTCTTCTAAGCACTACTGGCATGGCTAGTTCTTCTGCTGCTTCGGCCGAGCCTGCAGAGACTGTGGCCTCGTCCCATGCTTTTGTAAAGCTGCAAGAACTACTATCCATTTCTGCCTCTCAGGTCTTTCAGTGTAAGGGCCTCGACTTCGTTAAGGAATGCCTGAACAACCTCGCAAATGGCGGTTTCTTGAGCATGGAGAATGTCGCTTATTTGTCTGATCTTCTGGAGTGGACTCGGCAACATTTGACCACTTTTGAACAAGCTCTCCGGGCCAAGGAGGACCTGAAGACAACAAAAATTGCGCATGAAGCCAACCGGTCAGAGGTCGAGGCAATAAAAATGAAGAAGGCACAGCTGACCGGTTTTGATTGCTAAATTTCTGAGCTTTAACGTCAAATCATCGAGCTTCAACAACAAAAGTCAGTTGTTGCTTTAGAGCTCGAGAGGGATTTCGAGGTGAATAAGGCTCGATTGACGACTTTCCCAGCCGGCATAAAGCAGATCTAGCAGCTTCAACTTAATAAGAAGACGAGGCAGATCGAGATCATACTAAGCGAAGTAAGGTGGCTGGAGTTGAAAGCCGCTCTTGAAACCTTTCTCCCCTCGACCCCTTAGAATTTTAGGAGCCTTTTATATATGTATTTGTACGTCCTTTTATAAATTTAATACAATGATATTCATTCTCGCATCTTCTACGTGACTGGATAGTATTTCTTTAAAATTTTTCCGTTGATTGGTAGTTTGTGAACTAAACCAGTTTGGTTTTTAAGATGGTATGCCCCCTTGCCGAGAACTTTGTGGGCGATGAACAGTCTTTCCCAATTTGGCGACCATTTGCCAAACCTGGTGTCCTTAATCCCCGCGGGCGACGCGCTGATTATAAAATCGCTCGGCAATTTTCTTCTGTGCTACTAATAAATTGCAAGCGTCAAGCCGAAGTTCTTCCAAGTCTTTTAACTTTTGTCTCATGGCTTGACTGTATTCAGCATTAAACAAACTACTTTGCTCGATCACTCGTAATGAGTTTATACTTAGCTTGACTGGTAACATAGCGTCGTGTCTGTAAGTTAACACGTAAGGAATCATTCTGGTGGTTGATAGGGGTGAAGTTCGGTAGGCCCATAATGCCTCATTTAGCTTTAAATGCCACATCCTAGGCCTCTTTCTTATCATTTTTTCAAGAATGCAGATCAATACCTTATTGCTTGCTTCGGCCTGCCCATTCGCATGTGGGTAATACGGCGTGGACTGCTCAAGTCAAATACTCAGATTCATCGTGTATTCCTTAAACCTGTAAGTTGTGAAGATTATGCTATTGTCGGTTATGATCGTTTCTGGCACGCCGAGTTTGGTCACAATATGTTCCTCTACAAAATTGCAAACTTTTTTGGTCGTTAATTCGGCATATGATTTTACCTCAACCTACTTGGTGAGGTAGTCGGTTGCCACTAATATCCACGCGTGTTTTACTGCTCCAGAAGACGGCGTGATTTTGCTGATTACGTTCATTGCCCATTCTCTGAACGACCATGGTTTGGTAACTGAGTAGAGAAATTCGGCCGGGGCTCTCTATATCAGTCCGTGAATCTGACACTATATACATCCTTATGCGTATTCGATGCAATCCTTCAATATATTTGGCCATAAGTAACCGTGTCGGCAAAGTAGCCAACGCATTTTATGCCCGGATTGGTGTGCCCCACAAATCGCTTCGTGTACTTCGGCGATTACTTGAGTAGCCTCTTGTGGGCCGAGGCATAATAACAATAAACCATCCTCACCCTTTCGATACAACTCATTCTGGTACGACACGTACTTTGTGGCATGTACTCTTGTTCTGCGGTCGTTTTGTCGCTGGGGTTGTCAAGATATCGTATAATTACAATTCTCCAATTGTCTAGCATTGTCTCAACGACGCATACATCTACATGGTCTCCTCGTTCTAGCAATGATGGTAAAGACATCACTCGTGTGTGTATCACTTGACTGCGCTAGAAATCTTGTTGATTAACCAAGGCTGGGTAAGACTTCCATTCTGTAGGTGTTGCTCGGCCTAACTTGCCCCCCGGGAGTTGTGCTTCGGAGGTTATTTGGGCGAGTTCGTCTGCGGCAGTGTTTCGAACACGCGAAATGTGGTCAAATGTAATTCTTTCAAATGACTCGACCAAATAGGTGGCAACCATGTGATAGGGCGCCAAAGTACAACTCATGCAACAAAAAATGTCGTTTAGTTGGTTAATCACCTGTTTAGAATCACCGAGGATGAGGACACAGGCTGCTCTTAAGTCATGGAGGATGTGAAGGCCGATGATGAAAGCTTCGTACTCAGTCTGATTATTCATACAATTGAAATCTAACTTGAAAGAGAAATACCATCGGTAGTGGTCGGGAGATTGAATGACGATACCAACACCAACCGAGGTTGAGGTGCTAGAACCATCAAAATGCATCGTCCAGTAGTTATTTCATGTTTGGACTAAACCGATGTCGACTTCGATGCCTCCAAAACCATAAGGAGAGGGGTGTTGGGCCAAAAAATTGGCTGGGGCTTAACCTTTAACGGCCTTTTGGGGTACGTACTGCAAACTGAACTCTGATAATGCCATTGGCCATTTCTCAATTCAGCCTTTTATGATAGGCCGAGTAAGCATGTAACGAATAACATCTCTTTGGGCGATGACCTGTGTAACTGATGGGAGCATGTAATGTCGAAGTTTGGAAGCGGCGAAAAACAAAGCTAAGCAAAGTTTCTTAACGGGTGAATAATTGATCTCAAGTGAATTCAAATTCTGGTTGAGATAAAAGATAACTTGTTCACGCCCAGCATCATTATCCTATGCGAGGAGGCAACCGATGGACTCGTCGCCTATCGAAATGTACAGATTGAGAGGCCTACCACGGCGAGGTGGTACTAGTATTAGTGGCATGGTAAGGGAGACCTTGATTTACGTGAAAGCGGTCTGGTGTTCGTTGCGCCACTCAAACTTATCTGAGTCTTTAAGTTTTAAGAATGTAGAGAAGACTTTCATTTTGCTTGCCGAATTAGCTATAAAACAGCGAAGAAAATTTAGCTTCCCGAGTAACGACTGCAATTGCTTCTTCGTCGTTGGGGGTGGAGCGCTAATGATTGCGCGGGCTTTATTTTCGTTAACCTCGATGCCGTGATGATGCACAATAAAACCCAAAAAGTTACCGGTCGATACACCGAATGCGCATTTGGCTGGGTTCATGTTGAGATTATGCTGACGCATACGAAGGAATGCTTGCCGAAGATCATCCAGATGCGTTTGGCGGCTTTTCGATTTCACAACCACATCATCGATATAAACTTCTACGACCGTACCGATTAAATCATGGAATATCGTATTCATAGCTCGTTGGTATGTGGTGCCAACGTTCTTAAGGCCAAATGGCATGACGACCCATTCGTATGTGCTGAGTGCCCCCGGGCAACGGAAGGCGATCTTGTGAACATCCGCTTCAGCGATAAAGATCTGGTTGTAGCTGGCATAGCCGTCCATAAAGGACAACATTTCATGATTGGCTGCGACATCAATTAATAAATCCGAGATTGGCATTTTGTATTCATCCTTGGGAGTTGCCAAATTCAAATTACGAAAATCGATGCAGATGGGTAGGGCTCCATTTTTCTTTAACACCGAGACGATATTGGCCAACCATTCGACATACTGAGCAGTCTGAATAAACCTAGCTTTCAAAAATCGAACTAATTTGTCCTTTATGCTAAGTTGTACTTCTGTCGAGAATTGGTAGGAGGGTTGTTGGAAAGGCTTGCAACCAACTTTGATATGTAACTCATGTTCGACGAGGTTTCGGTCGAGGCCTGGCATCTCATGATAATTCCACGCGAAACAATCTTTAAACTCATGGAGTAGTTTACAAAACTTGACCTTCATGGGAGGTGGCAACAATGCACTAATAAACAACGGCCGATGCTTCGGCTGTGCCAATATTTATCTCTTCCAATGGGTCCTTGATTTGGGGCCGATTGTCTTCGAGTTCGGCTGGTGCGGCCTGAACTTGTTTTAAAGATAAAACTGGGCCGTTATCTCCCTCGGCCAAAAATTCAATTAAGTTTATGCCCGAGTGTGGTTGCTTGGCAATAGCATACCAGTGAGCCAGCAGATGTTCCATAATGGATAAAACCGCTGCCCGACGCCTTTCTTGTTTGGCGGCGTCAATCATCGGTTTTGGTAATTAGTTCTGCCAAGTCGAGTCTCGCTGAATCCTGTTGTACAGTCTCGGTGCCTACCTCGATGGCTTTCTGAACTAAGATTCGAGTCGATTGTCCGTCCTTGTTAAAACCCTATAGGGTGATGTAGCCGACGTGATCGTCATAATAGCGAGCTTGAATCATATTGGTCTCGAACGGTTGATTATCGGCTGGATGAACTACTACCGATTTGTCGTCCCAAAAGATGAGAACTTGGTATAGCGATGAAGGAATGCAACTTGTTTGATGAATCCAATCACGGCCAAGCAATGCATTATAGTCGGTCTTTGAGTCAATTATAAAGAATGCAGTCATGTGGTTGCGACCTGCAACTCTTACTTCTAACGAGAGCACTCCTTTGTTTTGAGACTTATCGCCGATGAAGTTGCTCATCCTTATTCCTGACGATATAAGCTTGTCATTGGAGCGGCGTAATGCCTTTATGATAGAAATCGGCATGATGTTGACTGTGGCTCCACAATCGACAAACACCTTGGAAATAGGGTATCCTTTAATATGAGCCATGATGTATAACGGCTTTAAATGTTGGAGATTAACAGAAGTAGAGCGGGGAAACAATTCGGCCAAGGCTACCTTAAGTTTGTCGCTGTTATTGATTTCCCCATCTTCCTCAATAGCGATGAAATCAACTTATGTTGCTTTTTCGGTTACCACGTCCCCATCCAAAAAATTTGATTGGTGGGTTCTCGGTTGAATTTCAGCCGGTAGGACATAGAACATGCTGACTTCCATGTGCTCGAGGACCGAATGACCCATCAGGTCTTGGTTGTCGTCTTCCGGATTAATGGGTGTGGTATCAGTCTTTGGAGTGTCTGCAACCGGATTATCTTTCGCCTCGTTATGGATCTGCTCTTGGGGTGTGTTGGCTGAACCTATTCCATTCTGGTTTTTGTCCTCGAGCTTATTTATTTCCGATGAGTGATTTTGTTCTTGTAATGCTTTACTGGCTTGTTCTTCATAGGCGATTCGGGTGTTCCTTATGTCCAGGTATGCATCTAAACACGCCACACGATTCTCCTCATAGGCCGTAAGGCTGGAAAGAGACACGGCCGAGAAGACTTCAAAATGATATCATAGGTGCTGAAGGTCTTCGAGTGAAAAAGGAAGCTCGGCTGTGTCTATATCTGTGTATGGGTCAACCTCAAAGCCGAGGACTCAAGTCTCACGTATATGTTGGAACCTAGCTTTTATTGCCGGATCAATGGTTTTTGGAATAATTTGTTTAGCATTAGGACAAGTTAATGCTAGGTCAAGGGCTTCTTGACATGCCTTGGGCAGTCCGTACAAGTCATTGGCGGAATACTTCTTATGAAATTATCGCATGTACTCTAAGGATTCACCAAGAAATAGAGGGTACAGATTGCGCCGTACTTTTATTAACGGTTCCTGCAGTGGTAACAGAGGAAGCTTACTTTCGGCCTCTTTTCTGAAATGCTCAAGACAAGCTTTCATCTCTCCGAGTCGAAGAAGGAGCTTGATGCGCTTTTAGGACTCTTGAATGGTGGTTTCAAAGTCGCGATCAACTACCTTTCTCTCTTGAAGTAATTTGGCCATAATGGTTGGGGTAGGTCGGTGGTCGCCACGTCATGCTTCCTCTTTTGTCTGCCACTGGGTAGTCGAATTAGCTTGTGATTCTTGTCGTCGAGCCATGTAATCTATCCGCTGGTGACGACGTTTTTGAGACTTAAATAACGCCGTATACAAGGCAGTTGGAGAATTGTAACTGTACCAACGTTGGTCACGTGGCTTAGGTGGTTTGAAGATTTTTTTACCCATCGATGAACTCGAACTACTGGAGTTACGCGAGTAATAATCCTCATTATAGAATGGCGCGTCAAAGTCAAGACGTCGTCTGACTAGGGTTGGGTTTTTTGCTTATACCTGTAGCCGAGTCTCTCAAACACTTGTCGTGGTTGGCCGGCACCGAGTTCCTTAAGCGATTTTGTTGCGGTCGTAGATGGCGAACATGAAGTTGGAGCCAGAGGTGTTCTCTCTTTAAGTTTAATTCGTGTTTTACAGCAGCCGCACAAAACCATTGATTCATCAGTTTCTTCGGAATTAGAACCTGACATGGGTTCAACGATGGCCGGCCCTGAAGACTCCGTAGGTGGTGCATTTGAAAATAAATCAATCTTGAGTCTCGACTGACCACCCTGCTTACGGACATGATGTACTGGGACGAATTCGGCTTTCCCTTTTCCTTTGTTTTTAGAGAAATGAGCATCCACCATACCAATTGTCGTTAAGGGGAAGGATTGGCGTCAACCGCCATCTGTTTCTTAGGAAATTTTAACTTACCCTTCTCAATCCAACTTTGAATCACATCACGGAACACGACACAATTATTGGTAGCATGTTTGTTTGAATTATGGTACTTACAATATGTTTTTCCTTTCAATTCTTCGACCTTAGGAATGTTATGTCCTGGCCGAAGTTTTGTGATCTTTGCTACCAACAACTGGGCGAAAATTGCATCGGCCTTGGTGATATTGAAAGTGTAAACTTTTGATGTTTTAATCATCTATTCAGAGTCCGAACGGGTTTTGGCATCTTTAGGACTGATTTGAGCTAATGTCTTGCAAACGTATGGTTTATCTATCACTATTTCAACCGCGTCCACACTCGCGTATTGGGGATCCTTGCTTTCGGCTAATGCGTAGCTAACCGTGGGATTCTTGTATATCATTCCTCGAGATGGGGACTTTGATATTTTTTCTTCTCGGAGCAAATAATCATACTGCTCAACGTGCTGAGCAAGTTCGTACATATCTCGAATATTTGCCCCCAGGAATTTCTTTTTGTATTCCACGTCCAAGCCGCTTAGAGCAATTTTGACGAATTTAACTTCAAGGAGAGGTGCTTGGCACGAATTCCTGGTTGACTTGAACCTTGTTAAGTATTCCATTGGTGATTCGTCTGAAGCTTGAGCCATCCTAGCCAATGATGAAATGGACATTTCCATCCTTGGTCGATAAAATTGTTCATGGAATTTGTCGACCAATTTCTCCCAACTCTGGACGGAGTTCGGTGGAAGGTTGATGTACCAAGCAAAGGCTGAAGCTGTTAGTGAAAAGTTGAATAGTCGTAGTTTATAGAAGTTGCTATTAACGTCTCCACATTGCGCAGTGAACTGAGCTACATGCTCTAACAACGATAAGGATAACTCTACGGTGAAAAAGCTGAAGTTGGGGATCTTGAAACCTTTAGGGTATTCGAACTTTTCCACATAAGCCGGTTATGGGTGGATGAACTTTGGGAACTTCAGCCCTTTTTTTATGGCCGAGTCGATCATTTTTTGGACCTCGGTCATATTGACGGATGCTGTTTTTACTCCCTGGTCAGGCCCATCAAATCTACTGTTTGATCCGCCTTTTTTTTCCAAGTCAATTGGTTGAAACCGAGCAGATCCTTTCTCGGCTTGTAATGGAACATTTTTAAGGGAAGCTGTCGAGGTTGGCCGACGTGGCCATCTTCGAAGGCTTTACTGACTAATAGTTCAAGCATTCTGGTCTGTGTGTCACTATTACTTCGTATTGCGTCAAGCAAATCATTCATTTTCTAGCCAATCAACTACTCAACCTGTCGAGATTGTTCATCAAGTCGTCTTCGAAGAAATGACCTAGTTGGCGGATCAAAACCTTCCCTACCATCTTCGTCACAATCTTCCACTATTCCTTTGACAAAAATGCCTGCCGTTTGGATAGGAATTTCTAGGTTGCGAGATTGTTTGTAGAGACAAATTTCCTTCTCTCGGCGTGTCACACTTGTAGCCTCGGGTGGCACAACAATGAGGGGATTTTGTACCTAAGACAAATCTTGTCCAGTGCCTTGTATTGGTAAGTCGGATTTTGACTTTCCTATGATTGTTTTCTTCTTTACGGACTGTGTCTCAATGGTCATGAACTCCGAAGGTCTAGCATAAGATCCCACTGGGTGTGCCAAAATGTTGACCCTAAAAATTACAAAGCTTACGTGGCGCGCAAGTCGAGTAACTAATGAGCTAACTACGTCCTTCGGTTGATGCAAGGCGTGCCAGTTAGTCGGCCGAACCTAGCCGAGGAGTACAATTTGTTGATGTTTCGTTGAGCGGGTTTCTGACTTCTTGATCTTGCGATTGAGGCCGAGGAAGGAACAAGTCTCGGCCTTTGGATTCTCGAGCCTGAAGACAAGGCTGCTAATTCTGCGAAGTTCACGAATCGTCAACGTTGGATTCGATCATAGTGATTATATTCGTGAGAGTATAAGCACATCGAATCGACACTAAACTATATGGACACAAGTACTTAAAGGTGATGTATGTCTTGACGGTGAATATGGTTCGACCATCAGAATGCCGAACTTTGAAACTTACTTATGAGTATCCAATAAAACCACTTGGCGTTCAAGGTGCCGAATATCGTAACTCGTAACACCTTACTTCGCCGAGAAGGCTAATAAGATGACCTCTGCCAATAAGGATTCAGAAACCCTTCTCGACCGAGACTTGGATAGGTAACCAGTCAGCCTCAACGCAGTGCTGTTTGTCCAAACTGAAGGTGCTCCTTGGTCGATCTGTTCTACAGCGACAGTGCTGTTTATCCAAACTGAAGATGTTCGTCGGTTGCCTCCACAGTGCTATTTATCCAAACTAAAGATGTGTCAGCGGAAAAAGAAAATAAAATATCTTAAGATGTTTGAGAGTTTTGCGCAGGGTAATTGTGTGTTTGTTTTGGGCCCTTGAATTGCACACTCCGTTCTCTATTTATAGCAGCAAGAACAAATCCTAACCATACTCGAACTAGGACTCCTTACCCTAATCCATCTTATCTCGGCCAATCCCATTTCTATTAGGATTTTGAATTCAACCTCTTATTAGGCCATATTCACTTCCACTTTTCGGTATCCTTATCTGGCCGAGAATCCTTACTGCATCAGGACTTAACCACTTCATTCCTTCGCTTCGCAATAGGGCCCACCTACTTCCTATTCATCTGGAATATTCTTTTCCAAACAGGGCTTAGCCAACCTTAGTTAGGCGACCCATGAACCGACTGGTTTGTAGAAATCCTCAAGCAGAACTTCTGGGCCGAGAACAATTCTATACTCGGCCCAACCCAATAACTTTAGGTCCAAACAGCATGAAGATCTATTATGGTATAGCGCATAATAAGTTTTTAAATGTTGTATGAACCATGTCAATGTATAATACCTTATTGGGTCACAAGCATTATATTCAGCATGAAGATCTGTTATGGTATAGCGCAAAATAAGTTTTTAAATGTTTTGTGAACCATGTCAATAGCATTATTGCTTGCTCTATGTCTTCCCGTTTTTTACCGTTTCCTTTAAATAAAGAGGTTTTTGGAGATAAAGGCTTGTCAAAGATGATTTTTAGAATATAACTTAGAAGGTTTTCAATATCTGAAAAAGATCCTTCATTTTAATGCACCATGAATGTCACTTATAATAAAACCACAAGTTTTACTATTATTTACAAGAATGCCATCTTTATTGTCTACAATGTAACCTCCACCATCAAAGTCTGAAAAATGTGATTGTAGGTTCATCATCACTGATTAAAGTAACATCCATCTTCATTGTCTAAAAAATTGTCATCTTTATTGTCTAAAACTACCTACTTTTTGTTTTTTTATATTTATTAAAATTTGATATTGTGTGGAGATCGATGCACTAATTTAGGTCTGATAGTTTTGGTACGATCAATTAGGTACGTTATATAGTTTATGTACCATAGATTTGGTACAGTAATTTGGTACAATTTGTATATTTTATGTTTTAGTTCATTAGGTCCAATAAATTAGGTACATTATAATAGTTTAGGTTCCTTAGATTCGATATGGTCCATTTAGTAAAATTGATATTTTTATATTTTAGTTCACTTGGTCCAACAAATTTGGTACAATCAATTTGGTACGATTTATATTTTTTTATGTTTTAGTTCATTAGGTATGAAAAATCAATAATCAATCAAAGAATTATCAGATATATCAACAAAGCATTATGAGATATGATTAGTTTTTTTAAATGAACTTTCATTAGTTTTGCGAGAAAATGGAAACATCACTTACAATCTTACACCATCTTCTTTCAGCTTCATTAATCTTAACCTTCATTGATATGAGCCACCGGAGGGAAAAAAAATCTGTTTCAATAAACATAGAGGCAAATTAGTAAGATATGTGACACATCCCGATCCGGAATGTCCACTAGGACTCTAAATCGAGCTATGCTGGCCAACACCTGGAAGGTGACGAAGCCATAAAGTATAGTGATGTGGAAAATGTGAATAAATTTAGCCCTAAAAGTGCCTAAAGACCAGAGTGCACAGCAAGCGGAAACGAGCCCGTTTCACATGCAACGTCAAAGCATAAGTAAAGTACAGTAGTGTGGGTAAGGATCATACTCTCAGAGGTAGCCATCTATACTGAGATTCACCACAAATCCTCGTCGATACGAACTTCCAACAGCTAGAACCTGGAAGGGCGCAAAAACAAGGGTGAGTGGGCCTAAAAATAAAGTTTTTAATAAAACCCTTTTGAAAACATTCTAACCCTTCGCTGTAAAACCTGTATAATTTCCCACAAAATAATAATACATATGTATATAGAAATCATGCTCGAGAGTAGTGAAAACCAATTATATGCCATGTCAAGTATCTCAGCAATGAAATAAGTAAGTCAGGTGAAATAAATCAATGTAAAATGATATGCTAACCGGAGTCACCTAACGTGACCTATATACCTGAACCAATAGCTCATTAACCAATTCTTGCACATAAGTTGGAACCACCTAATGTGGTATGTACGACAAGCTGGGTGTAAATAAATACGCTCAAGTGCTACGATCACGTGAAGGCTGTGCGAAGTATCACAAGTCACCTATGAGTCAGAACCACCTAATGTGGTCTGTACGACAGGCTGGCACCTACCTTAGATCCAAGGTGAGCATACGGTGCAGGAGATGAACGATCACGTGAAGGCTGGCCTTGACCTCAGGCGGAGCACTAACACTGGGGTGCAGGATAATGCGTACCAAATGCATCTAGGCATAACCATATACATCACAACCACTAACATCATAATGTACTCACCTGTAGCTTACCTGGACTCCGCAGCATCATGCAACATTATACATGACTACACCAATGCATATACTAAAATATAATGCAAGTATGACTTGGCATTTCAATCACATTTCATTTAAAACCATTTCTAGGAAAAACATAAAGTATACATACGTATATATATAGAAAACCAAAAGCCCACTCATCTGGAGTTCGCGCTATAACTCCCTAACACAAATATCAAGGTGTCACGAACGATTGCCACCTAAAACAATTATCAAATAGTCTTAGAATTCTTATCAATAGAACATATAACTTACATTTCCTAAATGGGAAGATCCATACATCAGATTTCCGACCCATAAGTTTCTAATATCCTTTAATATTACTTATTATAACGTGTCAAAGTTTGGTAACGATCCAATGGTCAGATCGTTGATTGCTATAATAATCAAGTAACGCACCTTAATTAGACGAGATTTACAACACTCAAATCCACATCATATGGATATCAAATCTGAGATCAAGATATCAATTTAGTGTAAAATAGCATCAGCGACTCGTTGGCCATGCGCCGCCACAGGCGCCACCGCCGATGGCGGTCGGCCACCTCGTCTTGTCGGAAAATTCCATTATTTCTAAAAATTCTCAAACTTCACAGAAATGAAAATCTCAATGACTGGAGAAACTTTCATACCTGTGACTATGGCCAATTTGGCCGGGAAAAGCCCCTATTCCACTAAAACCCGTCAGAAACCCTAGAAAGGGTGAGTTTCAATTTTCCTTCCTCGATGTTCTGCTGCCCCTACAACTGGTTGGGTCTTGTTCCTAGGTCCAAGGGGGTTAGATTAAGGGTGGTGATGGGTGGTGTAATTTGCCGGATCGGTGGGATCGTTGTCGAAGACCACCGGAATCCCACTTCGTCCTTCACAGAACTGAAAGCCAAAACGCTTAGGTTTGGAAGGGAAAATGGTAGTACAGGGGTTGGGAGGTTGCTAGCAAGTGATGGCTGGGCGAAATTCGCTTGAAAATTGGCTGAATTTCAATGGAGAAACTTGCGGGTCACAACCGGGTCAAGAGGAACCTGTCGGGTTCCTCTCATTCTCCCTTCATTTCCTTTCTCTCCTTTCCCTAGTCTCCTCTTGATACACCCTGACCCGAAATGTCCACTAGGACTCCGAATTGAGCTATGCTGGCTAACACCTCGAAGGTAATGAACCCATAAGTATAGTGATGTAGAAAATGAGAATGAATTTAAACCTAAAAGTGCCTAAAGACAAGAGTGTGCTGTGAGCGGGGATGAACCCATTTCACACGCGACGTTAAAGCATAAGTAAAGTACAGTAGTGTGGGTAAGGATCATACCCTCAGAGGTAGCCACCTATACTGAGATTCGCCACAAATCCTCGTCGATATGAACTTTCAACAGCTAAAACCTGGAGGGGCGCAAAAATAAGGGTGAGTGGGCTTGAAAATAAAGTTTTTAATAAAAACCTTTTGAAAACGTTATAGCCCTTCGCCGTAAAACCCATATAATTTCCCAAAAAAATAATAATACATATGCGTATAGAAATCATGCTCGAGAGTAGTGAAAACCAAGTATATGCCATGTCAAGTATCTCAGCAATGAAATAAGTAAGCCATGTGAAATAAATCAATGTGAAATGATATGTCAGTTGGAGTCACCTAACTTGACCTGTAGGGCTGAACCTATAGCTCATTAAATATGCCTGCACATGAGTCGGAACCACCTATTATGGTTTGTACGATAGGGCTGGGTGTAAATAAGTACGCTCAAGTGCTACAATCACGTGAAGGCTGTGTGAATAATTGCGGGTCACCTACAAGTCGGAACCACCTAATGTGGTCTATACGACAGGGCTATACACCAAACTTGGATCCAAGGTGAGCGTGCGGTGCGGGAGGTGAACTTCACGTGAAGGACTGTGCCCTAGCCACGAGCATGAGCACTAACACCAGGGTGCAGGATAATGAGCTCTACATGCCTCTATGTATAACCATAAGCAATGCAACCACTAACATCATACAGTACTTACCTGAAACTTACCTGGCCTCCACAGCCTCATACAATAATATGCATATACATACCAATGCATATAATAAAATGAAATGCAAGCATGACATGACATTTAAAAGAATACGCTCGTTTCAAAACAGTTTATGGGAAAATATAAAGCATATATACATATATACATATATATATATATATATAGAAAACCAGAAGCCCACTCACCTGGAATTCACGCTATAACTCCCTAGCACAAACATCAAGGCGTCATGAACGATCAATGCCTGTGACTAAGGCCAAATTGGCCGGCAAAAGCCCCTGACTTTAAACGTTAATATCTCTTTCGTTATAACTCCAAATCATGATCCGTTTGGCCCACGCGTCCGTAGCAATGAGTACAACGAGGATACGCCAAGAAAATGAATCTTACGTGACATGACATGGCAGTCAACAAAAGTCAACACTTTGCCTCGAAGGGCATTTTCGTAAATTCACTTTTTAAAATTATAAAAATCATAATAATTGGGGACGGGTTGTTACACCTCTAGTCTAATATTCTGTATTTCATTCCTTATTATTTTCACCTCAATCTTTTGAGACTCAAAAATTCCTCACCCAACATAGCTTAAAGGTTCAAAATTTGAAGGCTGCAAATCTCTCATCGTGAGTATAGAAATAAGTAGTTTAGCACTAAAGTAACAGGGTTCGTATCTCTCTGTCTTTTAACTTATTTCTTACCTTTGTTATCCATGATTCCTTTAAAATTTGTTGCAACCGAAAACTATAAAAAACAAGAATAAAAACATTATCACTCGTGTTTACAAAAGCGAGGTTTATATGTAGATATTAATGCGTCTTTAATGTATGCAGGCAGGGGAACAAATATGATTTTTGATTAAACGAGAAAAAAAAGATAGTGGCCTCTAGGATGATGCATTGCCTCCCACGTTTGGAGTTTACAACTTGACTTTTATAATTAATAAAAGGTGGTCGTTTAATAATTTGATAACAATTTTTTTTTTTTAATTTTTATAAATTATTCAAAGTTAGCGTATATGTACGAAGAGAGATGGTGGAAAATTTGTAATTTTTTCATCTAATTTTCACTTTTAAACAAAAAGTAACATTTGTTTTAGTTTAAGCATTAATTCTTATCCTTTCCACCTTTAGTTTAAAATAAGTAATTGATCCAAGTTTTATATTTTGTTATGCATGCACACACACCAGTTGCTGTAAAATAAAATTGGCCGGTGGAATATGGATCCCTATGGACAAAATCACCACCATAATGCATTGTTGATCTGCATATCACTCGGAAAGGAGTGAAATCTGACAACTGGTTGATCTCTCTTGTATTTTAATACAGATTCCCGGAGAGGGAAGCACGCACGTACTTTGTCGAAAAGCTCGTGTTGGATTGCTGACAAGTATCCACTAACCTTTGTTCAACTGGTTGATCTGTCTTGGATTTTAATACAGATTCCCAGAGAGGGAAGCATGCACGTACTTTGTCCAAAAGCTCGTGTTGGATTGCTGACAAGTATCCACTAACCTTTGTTCTCCTTCTCTTTAAACGTAGCCAGACTAAGTGCTATAACGAATCCGAAACTGAGTACTAGTGCTTCCTCCAATCACAGATTTTTAATTTCTAGCCCCTTCGGAGATGCTAGGTGCGACAAGGATACTGGTGTGTAGTGTGCGAGTGATCATTCCATAACTAAAAAGTCGATCTCTACTACTGTTGATACACTTATCATTGACAATTTTACTTTCTAATTTTAATATTTTATAGAAAGTATATGTGAGAAATGAAAGATAAAATAAGGGTAGAGAAGAATAGGGGGAGACAACCTCGACTTGGAATGTCAATTTGGACACCCAATCGAGATGTGCTAATTTCGTCACCTTTCAGGTATCGACCAACACATCTCAATTTAGCTGTCCAAGTTAACATTCGGGTCAGAGTGTGTTAAGAGATATAGAAGAAATGCTTATAAAATGGTACCTAAAGTGAAGACCAAAAACCAAATAAATAGTTCCCATCAAGGTGGCATGGTGTGCATGGTTTGACCTATTTGTTTTCTCTCTCTTTTTACAATTCTGAATGAAAACCTTTTTTTTTTTTTTTTAATTTGTTTAATACGTAAAAAAGAGATCTCAAGAGGACTAGAAGAGCCATGCAAAACCCCAAAGTAAATCAATAAAAGCAGAAGCAACAAGAAGATTAGAAGACCAGAATACCCAAGCAAAACTCCTAAAGCAAACAGAATTAATAAAAGGAGAAACTAAAACTAGGATGGAGCCACGTACGCTCACTCCATTCCAGGTTTGAATATACCTTGTAGCAAAAATGACGAATTTATCAACAGGGTTGACAAAGTTGGGTAGCACACGAAGTGAGACTTTAAGGGTGCGTTTGTTGCACCGGACTATCTTGAACTGGACTAGCTTCAGGAACTAAGCTGGACTGACTTAGAATAGATAAAGATGGACTGATTTAGTGAAGCATTTGGTGCTGTGTCGACTTTAGTGAAGCGTTTGGTGTTGTGTCGACTAAAAAACAAGATTCATATATTATATTATTAAATTTATATGTACAATATTTTTTCATTAATTTAATCTATATATACTAATATTTTATTATTAAATTATCATTTTCCTTTCTAGAACCATCTTCCGTCTTTTTATTTTGGTCAAGCTTTTAATCATCTTCTTCTCTCATTTTTTTGTCCACCCACTGCATCCCTCCCCTCTCCCCTTTCTCTGCCATTTTACTAGTGCCACATCTCTTTCCCCTTTCCCTTTTCCGTCCAAATCCCTCTCTCTCTTCCCTTTGTCTTTTTTCCTGTCCAACTCCCTGGGTGATAATCTAATTTTGGATGGTCTCAGATTCGAAGATTTTGCAAATCTCTCTCTTCCTCTTAACCGCAAATCTCTCTCTGCCTCTTCTATTCCTCTCACAAAATCCCTTGCAAATCTTAAAATCAAACCAAAGAGCAAGAACGAAAATAAAAATTTAGGAGTTGAAGGCAGGATGCATGCGTGAGTGGCTCGAAGGAGGGAGATAGGGTTGAATTTGCTTTTGGTTTCTAAGTTTTTTGGGTTTTTGGGTTTTTTGGGTTTTCTCTGATTTTTTGGGTTTTTTGGTTTTTTGGGTTGAAATTTTGGGAGTTGGATCTGGTATTGAAAAGGGAAAGGCTGCAGAAATCCACGAAATGAATTTACAAAACTCCACGAAATGGGTTTCTCAGAGAACGAGTTTCTGACCACAAATCCATGGTGGCTTCGCTGGAAGAGGAGTCTTATGGGAAAAAAATAGCGGTCGGGAAGGGGAAGGCAAAGAATTGACGAAGAGTGAAGCGGAAAGGGGCGAAGGAGAGTTGGTCTTAGCAATCCGCCCAATTTTGGGGGGCCTCGCTAAGACCGCCTAGTAAGGCGTTTAGTCTAGGCGAGTCCCCTTTAGTCTCATTAAACACAGTCACGACTGCTAACAAACATGATATTTCACTCACTATTAATTTTAGCTAGTCCAGTGAAACTTAACGAGGCCAAATAAACACGCCATAAAGGGTGTAGACATACACTTCACTAAACTGGCCTTCTCTCCGCGCTAAGTCTCAATCTCCTTATAGTTTAGATGAAATAGTGTATGTTTTTATATTATTTAACAAAAAAACAAAAAATAAATGGTGAAAGTGCTTTTCCGAAAAACAAGATCATTTAGATCTATAATTCAATTGGGCTTTTGAGGGATTTATAAATTAAAGGATTTTGAGAGAAAAGCGTGAATTTACGAAATTGCCCTAGAGGTAAGGACTTTGATTTCTGTTGACCATCGTCTAGAGAGACGTATGACTTATTCTTTTAACATATTCTCGTAATACTCGTGGATGTGAACGCATAGGCAAAAGTCGTTTGCGAGTCCGGATTATAACGGTATAGTTACGGACGTTCGAAATTGGTTATTCAAGGTTTAGTGTTAATTAAATTAAATCCCCAATCAGAATTGGTTATTTAAGGTGAAGCCCAATCAGAAAAAGGAAAGAAAGAAAAAGAAAAAAAAAAAAAAAAAAAAAAAAAATCCCAGCTTTTCCCGTGGGTTTTCCCACTCGCGACCACCCATTTTCCAAGGCCGATTCCGGCCAACTCCGGTGGAGTTTTTCGATGCCACCACCACCATCTTGAAGCTCTCATTCCCCTCTACAAAACCCACCCAAGAACCACCTTGATTAACCATGGGATGTGGAGGTTTGAGGCCACGAAAGTTGACGAAAATCAATGATGCTCCAGCCACCCTTTTTGATTTTTCGGCAAATCGGCAAAGCAATGGCCGATGCCACCACTTGGGCTTTGTAGCTCATCATCCCAGGAGCAAAACCCAACCAACCTTGACCCCGTTGGATCACCGTAGACGACGAATCGACGTCGGGAAGTTTTAGGCACCCGCCGGCTTCGTGGGCAAAATTGACCATCTTCCGTCCACTTTTGGACTTTGTGGCAGGTATGAAAGTTGCTCCACTCACTGAGATCTTCATTTCTGTGAAGTTTGAGAATTTTTGGAAATAGTTGGATTTTCCGGCGAGTCGGGGCAGCCGACCGCCACCCGCGGCGGCGCGTGGCCAGTTGGCCGCCAATGCTATTTTTAGGCTATGTCGAATGTCTTGAATTCAGTTTTGTTATTTGAATGACATAGGTTGATCGTTGGAACCTAAATTCGTTACGATACATTGCTTGATGAAAATGTGAATCGACAATCCGACCGTTGGATCGTCACCAAACTTGGGTACATTATAATACGTAATATTTAAAGATCATAGGAATTTATGGATCGGGAATCCGATGTACGGATCTTCCCGAATTGGATTTGTAAGTTAGTAAAATAAATGTTCACGGCCACTTGTTTTAGGCAATTGGCGGAGATCTGACCGTTGGATCGTAATGAAATTTTAATATGTTATTCTAGAAACATATTCTGGATCGTTGGAAGTTGCGGATTGGAAATCTGATATGCGGATCTTCCGGGTCAGGTTATACAGGGTTGTAAACCCTACCGTCGATCTTTGATCGACGGTTGACTTGTGGTCGATGGGTCTCAAACTATTTTAGAATGTCGTTGCGGTTGTTTTTTATGTGAATTACATATTCTACGGATAAGAGTTCTGAGATGTGATTTGATAATTGGTCACAGGGACCAATCATTCAGGACGCCTCGATGCGTGCGCTAGAGAATCATAGCGTGGACTCCAGGTGAGTGCATCTTTTCCTTTTTATCGTACATATTATTGAGAGTTCTATCGACACCTTTAAATTGATTAGGCATATTACTTTCATATATAATTATTGTGAATGCTTGAAGTACTATGTGAACTACGAATGGCTTGATCCCTGTTTAGGGTACGTAGGCAGTCTAACGAGACGTTAGATGCAGCCATAAAATATTTGAGACAAAAGCCTTACTTGGGAAATTGAGTAATGCGAAGGAAATTGGTTAAGGCAAGTTTTAGTTTTATGAATTAGTTAGTTAAATTAGTGTTAATTGGGTTGTCATGAATAATTATCCTTGAAAATAAGTAGTTTGGGAGTAGGGCGTTATTGATTGTACACTTCACACTATATTGTTTATAATTGAAAATGCTACGACATGGTTGAGTAGTAGATTGCATCATGATATATCCATATGTATATTACTTGCATATAATTATTGGGAATGCTTTCAAGTGCAAAGGTGAACTCAGGACACCCAGGTAAGTTCAGGTGAGTTTATGGTACTAGTTGAATCGATTGCGTTATAGCATGACTACAGTTATGAGTTAGGCAACTTCGATACGGTCGTACTGGTTGCCATGAGTTGCACATGTTATATTGAGATGCATTGAGAGCTCATAAACCTGCACCTCGGTGTTAGTGCTCCCGCCCGTGGCCAGGGCACAGTCCTTCACGTGATGTTCACCTCCCGCACCTTACGCTCACCTTGGATCCAAGGTAGGTGCACAGTCCTGTCGTACAGACCACTTTAGGTGGTTCCGACTCGTAGGTGACCCGCGATTATTCGCACAGCCTTCACGTGATCGTAGCATTAGAGCGTTTATATGTATTACACCCAGGCCTGTCGTACAGACCACTTTAGGTGGTTCCGACTCGTGTGCAGGTATACTTATTGAGCTATTTGCTAGCCAGGATTGATGAGATATGGATAAGTTGTACAGGTCACTATAGGCGACTCCGACTTATATGCTAGCCAGGATTGACGAGATATGGATAAGTCGTACAGGTCACTATAGGTGACTCCGACTTATATGCTAGCCAGGATTGACGAGATACAGATAAGTCGTACAGGTCACTATAAGTGACTCCGACTTATATATCACTTTGTATTGATTTAGTTCATTTGGCCTACTTATTAATGTATGGTGGATGTGATGGCAAACCGTGGTTTTGGTCATTTCCGAGTATGGTTTGGATATATGTATATATGTTGTACTGTCTTATGGAAAACGATACGGGTTTTACATTTAGGGGCATTACTTTTTAAGAGGTAGTAACTTTGGGAAGCTTGGTTTTATTGCTTACTCACACCTTCTGTTTGGTGCCCTCCAGGTTTTAGCTGCTGAGTTTGTATCGACAAGAATCTATGGCGAATCTTAGTATTGATGGATATTTTTGAGGGTATGATTCTTACCCACATTACTGCACCTTACTTATGCTCTGACATCGCGTGTGAAATGGGTTCGCTCCTACTCGTAGCGCACTCTGGTACTTAGACACTTTTAGATTCAAATTTATTCACTTTTTATGCACTATCACATTTTATGGCTTCGTCACCTTCCAGGTGTCGGCCAGCACAGCTCGATTCAGGGTCCAAGTGGACTTTCTGGGTCGGGGTGTGTCAAGAGATGACATTTGTGAATGCATAAAATACACTAACAAATCTTTCCAATTCCCTCAAATTCCTCAGCATTTTAAAATCCTTTAAAATATTCCTAATCAAATACACCTGAAAGGCCTAGCAATTTCTTGCATGGCCCATTAACTTGACACGAAAATAATAGGTTCCACGTCAATCCGTTAATCTTTATCGGGCCACCCATTAAAATAATGGATGTGACACATAAACAACATAAATACGACCCATTTGCCAAGTCTAAACATTAGGCAGATCAATTTCTTACATACAAAAAACGAAACAACAGAAAAATAACAACTTTCGGTTCAATCCGTTATTGAAACGGTTGTTAGCAGGTCACATGTTAAAAACTCATTAAGATCACATGTTAAAAACTCGTTACGATAATGAACTAACACGACACGATTCATTAAGATAGCCGGTATGACACAAAAACGAAAGGAACACGGCAAACACGACTCGTTTGCTAGGTCTAACCTAAAACGTTATAAACTCTTTAAAATCATAGTTGTATACGCCCGAATTTGTGTAAATTTTAATACTCTATCTTAAAATCTTAATTAAATACACATAAATTTTCAAAAAAAAAAAAATCACTTAAAATTTTAATTGATTCACTCATAAATTTGTTAAAAAAAAATTAATTTTTTTCAAAATCTCAATTATATACACTCCCAGTACTTATGGCTCTACATGGGCCATGAAATAGGCTTCTTGTTGAGAAGGGTAAGTACGAAGCCCCATCAAAACTAAGATTTATGCTTTGTCTATTGCCCCACTGGCATAAGGTGCACCCGGATTGCATTTTGTAAGGTGACGTTTGTTTTGCTTAAACATTAAAATGGTTTACATGTTTCGTCATTTTAGTTTGCGATGTTTACAATTTAGCCGATTTAATCATTGCATTTTACTCTATGATGAAGCTAATTTAGTGAATTCCTTGAAGTTATTATTTCTTTTATTATTAGAAACTCTAGTTATTTAAGAAAAATCAAGGGCTCAATTCAAAAATATTATATTTAAATAAAAATAAAATAACAGTTATGATATCAAAAAATCATTTCCACTATTTGCACAAACTTTTAAAAACATGGATACGATAGGCTTCTTAGTCAAAATGATCTTTGAGATTGGTATAATTTCTTATTTTGGTCCTTGAATTTTAAAATCAATAAAATTGGTCCCTGAGTTTGTCTATTGTCCATCATTTTGATCATTCCATGAAAAACATTTGTTAATAAGAACAAAATGACAAAAATACCTTTCCATTTTTGTCAAATCATTCTGACCCATTTGTAAACATGAAAAATTCCTGAAACAAAAACACAAGAATACGTGTACAAAATAATATTTTTTGTGTTTAATGATTTTGGGGTTACGATCTCTTTGTAATTTGATCCTCTGATTCTATCTCCGTAAGATGTAGATTTGTTGATCCAATGGCCGTCGAGGCTTGATCTTGGATGAACAGTTGTAAGTTTCTTCAAGGGCCTTCGTGGCTTTGATCTTGAAGGTTGATGGAAGTTTCTTCAAGGGCCTTCGGGGCTTGATCTTGAAGGTTGATGGATGAGCGTTTCTTCAAGGGCTTTTGGGCTTGATCTTGAAGAATGGATGTGTGGATTTGTTTGTTGATCCAAGGGCCGTCGGGGCTTGATCTTGGCTGAACGGATCTTCAAGGGGGCTTTTGGGCTTGATCTTGAAGAATGGTTGTGTGGACTTCTTCAAGGGCTTTTGGGCTTGATCTTGAAGGTTGATGGATGAGCGGATCTTCAAGGGCTTTTGGGCTTAATCTTGAAGAACGATTGGATGTGTGGATTTGTTTGTGCTATTGATCCAAAGGGCCGTTGGGGCTTGATCTTAGGATGAACGATGAACACTTTCTTCAAGGGCCGTCGGGGCTTGAT
This sequence comes from Pyrus communis, assembly GCF_041283825.1. NCBI lineage: Eukaryota > Viridiplantae > Streptophyta > Magnoliopsida > Rosales > Rosaceae > Pyrus > Pyrus communis. The sequence goes on from NC_142577.1 coordinate 13,032,582, forward strand.
CTTGAGTTGGTGGAAGTTCTTCAAGGGCCGTCGGGGCTTGATCTTGAAGGAGGATTTGACGAAGAATGAAGAGTGCTTTCTCCATTCTTCGGGATTCTTGGGAATTTGGGGGTTGGATGCTTGAGAGCTTTAGACTTTCAAAGCTTCAAGGATTTTGGATGTGTGGGGAGTATTCTCTTCCATTTTGGGAGTAGAGAAATGTATTTGTGAATTGGTCTCTTGTGTGTTGGTGTGTTGAGAAATGTATTTGTGAATTGGTGTTTTTTCCTCTTGATGGAGAAGCTTATTTATAGGCTTTGAGAGTGAATCACCACCACAAAATTTTCCCACCCAAGCACTATTACCTAATTTTCCCACTTAATGCAATATTGAAATTGAAGTGGTCTAACAAATGGCCTAATTTTCCACTTAATGCAATATTGAAATTGAAGTGGTCTTCTTTATAGCCTAATTTCCCACTTAATACAATATTGAAATTGAAGTGGTCTAACAAATGGCCTAACTTTCCACTTAATGCAATATTGAAATTGAAGTGGTCTTATTTATGGCCTAATTTCCCACTTAATACAATTTTAAACTTGAAATGTGCTTGCTTTGTCATTGCCCAAATGAGAAAAACTTGCTTTGATCCGTAATGGATTGAAATGTGCTTACCTTGTCATTGCCCAAATTGAGAAGAAAAACTTGTTTAATCATCCAAGGGTATTTCTTCCTATTTTGTTGAGTCACATGCCATGTGTACAATTTGTACGACACGTGGCGTATGTCATGTATGCCTTGACACGTCAAAACTTTAATACGTTGGTGAACATTTGTTTTACCGAAATTTCGATGTCTACACCATTGTTTATTAAATTGAAAGGATTTTTATCATTTTCGTACTTATTTAATATAGACTTTTCACGTAATGGCCAAAATGATTGATGGTGAACAAATGCAGGGACAAGTTCTATCAATTTTAAATCTCATGAACCAAAGTGAAGATTTATGCAAATCTCAAAATTCATTTGGCTAAAAAGCCTATTGTATTGCATCTTTTCTTATCCTTTTTTTTTTTCTTCCATAAATTTCGTAATATCCACAATACAGTACGTAGCTTTTGGACACCATAGCTTGGTCCAACTTTGATTGTCCATGCAAAATAGTCGTGGTTTTTATAATGGGAATTGTTATTAGCACTCTAAAAATCTCATTCTACACTCCTCACATGTGTATTTTTCTTTCTAATTATAGAAAGTTTGGAGTGTCAAATAAGATTTTTGAAGCGCTAATAACAATCCCCTTTATAATCTATCTCAAATTAATTGCTTATGTACCACATGTGAAATCGTTTATCTACATATAGCGTAGGTTTTTATTCAGTCTAGCTATAACACATATTAATTGTATAACTTTTTTTTTGTTTTTTATAATTAATTTACTCACAAAAGTTAATGAATTCAAATATTTTTATCTAAAAGGGCAAAATTGGTATAAACATATGTGATTTGATAAATGGATTCACTCCCAAAAAAAAAAAAAACCTATATTTTTGGTTTTGGATCTAAAAGCCCCTTGCTTTTGAGTTCCGGGATGTGTTAGGCACAGAAAGAGCAGTTACAATTCTGAAACCTCTAGCGGAGCATCGAAATCCAGCAAACCTTGCCTGAGGGTAAATCCAACAGTAAATTCCACTTCTTGTTCAGAGGGTAGTTCACCCAACTCTGACGCGTAAATTCACTTCCGATGCAACACTTGTCACTACGCTGAACGTAAGCAGGGATACCGGACTAACAGTGTCCCAAGAAACAACAAAGTCAACTTACATGAACTTTTTTTTTTTTTGACTACCAAATAAACCTACCCATCGGACCAGACCCTAAGCAGCAGCTAGCCTATGGTGGCGCTACCCACTACGAGGAACATTGCTCAGTACCCTAAGCATGATTTCTTAATATTAGAGACAATGCAATATTAGGGAGTCATACCTCATCACTAGGATGACAGTTCGCAATCTCATAAGAGTCTAAAAATACAAGAATACAGAAAAAGCGTCAGGCACCTGCTCAATCGACAGGCATGCGAATAAAAGTAATTGAGGCCGAAGGAATCAGAATTGCGGTACCATACAGAGGACAACAGACCCATGATCGTGTCAATGATGTCGCCAACCATGATGATCTGAAAAATCTTGACTTAATCACGAATACATCAAAAACTTTTGGGCACTTTGTTAGGGTTTGACTGATCTAGATGTCACCCTCAGTCGTGTCAACCCTTATTTACTCCATTGACTCAACCACAAGGGTATCCCTTTCGGTTACTACTTGGGAATCAAAATGCCACATGGCAAAATATGTTATGTCCAACGGAAACGCAGAGGATGCACCGTTCACTTTGTCAATCAAATGATGTCAGTTAATCTCAATCTGTTGGATATCGTGGACTTCCATGTAATCCAAGGAATTGATCGACTACATCATGTTATTACCTAGTCATTGATCTAATTTGTGAAATGTATATGTATATGTAGGCCTGGCAATTTCTGACACGATCCGATAACCCGATACGACACGATACGAAATTAACAGGTGTTTGGGTCGACACGATAACGAATCGGGTCGTTATCGGGTAACCCGATAACCACCTGTTAAGATAACGGGTTGGTTCGGGTATACAAGTGGGTAACACGATACACGATAAGCAGAATATTATATTTATAATTTTATAACCCTAAAAAAATACTGTAATAATTATATACATTAATTTTACAATTTTATACCCCTAAAAATTATAATAAATATATATATATTATATATATTAAATAAACTATAAAATTTATAATAATTATAATTATTATATATACTATAATAATTATACCCCCAAAATATTAAGTCTATCTATAATAATTATATATATATATATATATTAAATTTTATAAAAACTATAATAATTATTAATTAATAATTTAATATGCATGATGCATTGCATGATTTTGCATCCATTGATGTGATTTCTTTCCATCCAATAATCAATTTTTTGCCGTTGCCAACTTGCCGCCCTTTTTGAAAAAAAAAATGGAGGGAAAATGAAAATGTTAAGAAAAGTTGAAAATGAAACAAAAAAGTGAGGGAATTAGGAAAAGATGTTGGAGGGAAAAGTGAAAATGATAAGAAAAAGTTGAAAAGGAAACAAAAAAGAGAGGGAAAAATGAAAATTAATAGAAGTGGTGAGAAATTTTTTTTTTTTTTAAGTTATTAACTTTTTATCACACACATGACTGTCATGACATATCTCACTATTTTTATAATGACACACGTGACACGTGATGTATGTACTATTCCGTGTACCAGTCAATTATAATTTATACGTACAAAATAAATAGATTTAAATCTACTTAATAAATATATATATATACACACACACACACACACGGAACTTGATTGATGGCATACGAATTCTCCAAAACTAATTTCAACGATCCCAACCGTCAAACTTGTTTATATATGCTTTGAGATCACATCAACAAAAAATCATAAAAAATAAACATTCAGAGATCAAGTAACGGGACAAAGCTTTTCAACGGTTATAAACGAAAAATCACGACTTAACGGTTATTTTAACTTCGATTTTGATGATTTTTTATAGCTACACTCCTTGACCCTATATGAATACAATGAATGAATTCGATCTTCAATTTAAAATATTTACACAAGTGGATACCACAAAATCTTATGTTATACTTGATGAAAGTATAAATAAACTCTAAGAAGTGTTAGTTAATCTATTGTTTTTATGGGATACGAATTCTCTTAAACTAATTTCAACGACCCAAACTGTCAAACTTGTTTGTATATGCTTTGAGATCACATTAGCAAAAAATCACAAAAAACAAACATTCAGAGATCAAGTAACGGGACAAAGCTTTTCAACGGTTATAAACGAAAAATCACGATTTAACGGTTATTTTAACTCCGATTTTGATGATTTTTTATAACTACACTCCTTGACCCTATATGAATACAATGAATGAATTCGATCTTCAATTTAAAATATTTACACAAGTGGATACCACAAAATCTTATGTTATACTTAATGAAAGTATAAATAAACTCTAAGTGTTAGTCAATCTATCGTTTTGATGGGATACGAATTCTCCAAAACTAATTTCAACGATCCAAACCGTCAAAATTATTTGTATATGCTTAGAGATCACATCAGCAAAAAATCACAAAAAAAAACATTCAGAGATCAAGTAACGTGACAAAGCTTTTCAACGGTTATAAACGAAAAATCAAGATTTAACGGTTATTTTAACTCCGATTTTGATGATTTTTTATAACTACACTCCTTGACCCTATATGAATACAATGAATGAATTCGATCTTCAATTTAAAATATTTACACAAGTGGATACCACAAAATTTTATGTTATACTTAATGAAAGTATAAATAAACTCTAAGTGTTAGTCAATCTATCGTTTTGATGGGATACGAATTCTCCAAAACTAATTTCAACGATCCAAACCGTCAAAATTGTTTGTATATGCTTGGAGATCACATCAGCAAAAAATGACAAAAAAAAAACATTCAGAGATCAAGTAACGGGACAAAGCTTTTCAACGGTTATAAACGAAAAATCACAATTTAACGGTTATTTTAACTCTGATTTTGATGATTTTTTATAACTACACTCCTTGATCATATATGAATACAATGAATGAATTCGATCTTCAATTTAAAATATTTACACAAGTGGATACCACAAAATCTTATGTTATACTTAATGAAAGTATAAATAAACTCTAAGTGTTAGTCAATCTATCGTTTTGATGGGATACGAATTCTCCAAAACTAATTTCAACGATCCAAACCGTCAAAATTGTTTGTATATGCTTGGAGATCACATCAGCAAAAAATGACAAAAAAAAAACATTCAGAGATCAAGTAACGGGACAAAGCTTTTCGACGGTTATAAACGAAAAATCAAGATTTAACGGTTATTTTAACTCTGATTTTGATGAATTTTTACATCTACACTCCTTGACCCTATATGAATACAAAGAATGAATTTGATCTTCAATTTAAAATATTTACACTAGTGGATGTGGATATCACAAAATCTTATGTTATAATTTATATACTTAATAAAAATATGAATCAACTATAATATTAATAATTATATACATTAATTTAATAATTTTATATCCCTAAAAATTAAAAACTATAATAATTATATATATTAAATTAAATTTAAAAATTGATGACCATTGGATCGGCTGAGATTAAATTTAAAAATAGCTTTGTTGTGCACACGAGATTGGCTATTTGGAAAAGGAGGTAATATATTTTTATATGGTATAGTATTATTATTTTATTTCTTTTCATAATTATTTTGTTTAACTTTTCATAATTGAATGATTTTTAATGTTTGCTTTTTCTATACTTAGTTTATGCGGAAGAGAGTTTTGGCGTGGAAAAGCTTATTGAAAACATCTTCAACATAACTCTTGAAGGCAATAGATCAAGCCAAAGTTCCAATACAATTTCATGATGATCGATGTAAATTGAAGATTTTGTAAATGGAGGTGTAAACTTTTGAGAAAGACTTACAATCTTAAAAACAAAAACTCTTTATCCTTGCACATTTAATATTTGTAATAGATTAGTAGTGTATGTATTATTTTTTTTATTAGGCTTTTATTTTCGAGTGTAGATATAGTACTTGAACGAGAAATGTTTTAATGTTTTGAAGTAATATTTATGTGGCAATGTGTGGTATGTGCAAATTTTAAAAAAATATTTTTTTTTCTTAACGGGTCATAACGGGTCGGGTCACTTTACCCGTTGGGTAAAGTGACACGACCTGTTAAGGACCCGTTAAGATAACGAGTGTAACACGACACGACCCGTTAAGATAACAGGTGTTACACGAACACGATAGACACGACCCGTTTGCCAGGCCTAGTATATGTGTATTTGAAAGGTTTGCGAATTGAGAGGGCTAAGAGAGGACTGGTATCCTAAAAAATGTTATTTCTGATTTCATGTGTGGATCTTAAACAAGATTCTGAAAGGTGTTAGACACCAGTTGGGCGGCGAGTATGAGCTTAGTGCCTAGGTGATTTTTTTTTTAATTTTAATTAAATTTATTATACAACAAATAAATAAATGTCTATTTATACTTAAAAAAATACATAATTGTATTGGAATACATAAAATGAAAAATAGAATGATATATAGATTGAATTGGAACATATTGAAAACATGGGAACAATCATATAATGAATGTTCATCCAAGTATTCAAAAATTCTTTTACAATTTTTTGAAAAAATAAAATACAAAATTAAAGTTAACTATTTTTTGTAGAGTTGAGAGTTGTGACTTAAGCGGGTGCTTAGATGGGTCTAGACCTATCTAAGCACCCGCCTAGGCTAGTTTGGACGCCCTTTCTTAATTTTTAAACACTTAGGGATTAATCGGGACGGTTTCCAGCCGCGTTGTGCCTAAACGGAGATTTTTTGAACAATTAATCACTAGTATGTTACCTTTCTTTTTGACTCGATGAGTGCGTCTAGGTGTTACATTTCTTTTTGGTTTTATGAGTGTGTCTGGAATCTTGCTAGTACTATATGTATGGATGCCATTGAGTGCATCTCTAGCCCGACATTTCGTTCTCTTCTATATAGTGCATCTAGAACCATTCATCGTATTGATTCCATGTAGTGAGCATGGATTCCATAAGAGTTCTATCTGATTCCACGAGTGCGTTTGGAATGAAGAACATTGTGTTTTGACTTCATGAGTGTGTTAGAATGCGAAAATTTGTGAGTTGTGTTAGCCCTATTATTTTTTTATATACAAAAGAGATGATTGAATGCATGGGTGGATTCAAACGAGATTTGCGAGTGAGGTTATCTTATATGTGCAAATGATTGTGAAATGCTTTACAAATGAGATCGATTAACTTATTATTCATATATGCCATATTATTGTCAATCACACAAGCTTTATAGCTTATTCAGTTTTACTTTTTTTGGTGCACCATTCTCAAGTGTAGGGTTATTTCTTGTAGAGTATATATAAAGGTTAGAGAAGAGCATTTTAAGAGGTGTAATTGGTGTCTACAATGCATTTGAGAGTAGGATTTGTTACCCTTTATTGTAATTAGGTATGACGGTGACTGCCATGTGAGTTAAAATATTGAATATTTTAGAAGAAAGTGGTATTCTAATTCTATCATAAAAATGGGGAGTGTGCATCTTTATGTTGGGTGTGCCCACACCTCCTATTTGTTTAGGGTGGGCGATGTGAATTCTAATTCAAACATGATGCACCCAAAAATCTGCAGTTCCTAATGGAATAGGTAACAAAGAAACTTTGCCACTAGCTGCCACTAAGTAGGTATTCAAGTAATCCCGGAAGAGATCATTGGAAAGCTTTAATAAGGGTATTAAGATACTTAAAGCATACAGTGAACTATGGTTTGCATTACAGGAAATTCACAAGTATTAGAAGGATATAGGGACACAAATTGGAAGGATATAGGGACACAAATTGGATTTTAGGGAGCACAGACAGTCAATTCACAAGTGGATATGTATTTACACTTGGTGGAGTAGATATGTCATGGAAATCGTCCAAGCAAACGTGTATAGCACGATCAACAATGGAATCAGAGTTTATAGCCTTAGATACAGCTGCTGATGAAGCTGAATGGCTTAAACATTTTCTAGAAGATATTCCATTATGGACTAAGCCTGTGACTGCAATATGTATACATTGTGACAACATGGCTGCACAAGGTCAACCAAAAACGCTGAATATAATGGGAAGTCGAGACATATAAGGCGACGACATATGACCATTAGACAACTACTAAAAAATGGAACTATTTCCATTAATTATATTAAATCTAAGGAGAATATTGCTGATCCTTTGACAAAAGGCCTATCCAAGGATCAAGTGGCATTTACATCGAGTGGAATAGGCATAAAGCCAAATCAATGAGTTATAACTTGACGGAAACCTAACCTAGGTTCAATAGGCAAACTAGTTGAGGAAAACTCAAAGTAAGAAACACACAATCCTTACTTATTCATGTGATGGAAAATAGTGTGTTTCCTGTAAGACGTAGAAGGTGAATGGTTATTCTTAATAATGCTAATATCTTATGTTTAAGATGAATAGAAGAGGCTATTCTCAATTAGCATTACCTATATGAGATTGATGTGGGGTTGCATCTTTGAGAATTGATATGGCTACAATTCTCTAAAGGTCTCATGAAATCAGGAAATGTTCAGGACCAAAATGAACACAACCGTATGAATTGCAATGTGTTAAGATGTGTTATGTGTGATACTTATTGTTTCGATTTACTACTAAGAATGATTAGTTGAAGATATTAAATTCACTGCTTCATTAGGTAAATCTGATAAGTACTCACTAGAGAAGGTTCAAATCTAAAAGACACCTATCCTGATGCTTCATTAGGTAAACGTTACCAATTTCGTTAGTATCTTATTTTCTATTCAAATGTGGGGTATTGCTAGAGTTTGAATAGAAAATGTGGGGTATTGTTGGAACTTGTGAAACTTGTGGGATCTTTAGTCCCACATCGCCCATTCCTTTTCTGGTGATCCAGTTTATAAGTGTGTTCCCACACTTATGGTTTAAAAGAAATTGGGCCGAAGCCATGGACCTTGGGCCTTGGACTTGGAAGGTTTGGGTGCATATATTAAATGTCAAAGATTGGCTCTTGGGCTCAGATGGACGAAAAACACCAGTATAATTTTTAAGTTTTTGATTTTTGCATTCAGTTTCTTTTCTTTCGAAAGGATAAAACTAATCTCGTTAACAGTTACAACCGTTCTTAAAGATAAACATGAACGGCTTTAACTGCTTCATTACGCCATTGTAAATATGGCCGTAAGATTAGAAACCGAACAACAATTCCATCACTTCTTTTTCCATACTTAACAAAGAAACACCACAACCAATTCGCCAAGAATCCAAGTTCGAGTGCAAGAACTTGGATTAGATAGTTGTATCCTGCAAGATAGATGTTCGTTGAACTACTGCATTAGTGTAGTGGCAAATTTCTATCTTTGGAGATTGCTACTGCAAGCCTCTATCTTCCGAACCAAGTCAGTGTTTTGTGATTTATTATTCAATTTTATTTATTGTTTATATAGTGAGATATATTGTATCTTTATGAAATTTTTATTTGAAATAAACTGAGCAATTGTTATATATTATATACTTGACATTTGATTGGTTTTAACAATCTAAGACAGAAATTTCTATTCATGTGAAACCATGGATCAATCAAATGTTGGTGTCGTCAAGCAACACATTGAGAAACCTCCGAAATTCAAGGGAGTTGATTTCAAATGTTGGCAATAGAAGATGTTGTTCTATTTGACAACTCCGAATTTGAGTCATGTCGTTACTTCGAAGGCCCCTAAAACACCAGAAGAGGGAGATATTCTTGTCGAAATTCTGCAGGTTATAGAAGCCTGGACTCACAGTGAATTTCTATGCAGGAACTACATTCTGAATGCTTTAGATGACTCTCTATACGATGTTTATTCATCATATAAGACATCAAAAGAACTGTTGGAGTCTCTGGACAAGAAGCATAAGTCTGAAGTGGCAAGTTCCAAGAACTTTGTAATTGAAAAATTTCTAAATTACAAGATGAGTGACACCAACTTTTTTGACAAGCAAGTTGAAGAACTCCAAGTGATTGTTCATGAGTTAAATGAAGAAAATCTTGGTTTGAATGAAGGTTTTGTGGTTAGCATTATTATAGAGAAACTGCCTTCGAATTGGAACAACTTTAAGATTTATCTGAAGCATCTAACTGAAGACATGAGCATGGATCAATTGATTCTCAAACTGCGTGTGGAGGAGATGAAAAGTATGATGTCTCATCGCTGGAGGCAAAAGCCAATGTTGTGGAAGGAGGTGACTCACACAAGGCAAGGCACCATCTGAAAAACAAAGGCAAGGATGCTGCAAAGAAATGACTGATTGCTGTGAAAAGGAAAACCTTCAAGAAAATCGAAGGAAGTTGTTGGGTTTGTGGAATGACAGGTCATGGGGCAAAGGATTGCCGCCACAAGAAGGATCAGAATTTTGGGAGTTCCAAACAAGCAAACGTTGCAGAAGACACATTTGTTGCTTGTGGGAGCCAAAAATGATTCCTCCACTAAATAAGCCACTAGCACACCAAACATGAGGAGTGGAGCTATAATAAAGCAACATAATACCCCCTACATGGAACATGGAGAAATAGAAGGAGAGTGAAACTTGGAGCCCAAGACTCGAATGCCTATAAAAGGTTAATAATCCCATCAGCATGAGGGAAGGAGGAGAGAGGGAGAAAAGAGAGGTATAAGATCGTTCTATATTTTATAAGCATGCTGAACAAATACTGACTTGAGCGTCGGAGTGTTTTTTTGCAGGTCCCCCCGCTTTCATTGTTGATAAGCGAAGATGATGTCGAAGGCTTCTCAACGTGTTCAAGATTACTTGTTGGTGGAGAATTGGAGTATCCAAAGTTTTCCGTTCCAACATTTGGCGCCGTCTGTGGGAAATGTACAAAAAGCCATATTTGAGAAGTCATTGTTTCACCAAGGCCACAATAGGGGGCACGGGCCAAAAAAATAAAATTAAAAAAAATTAAAAAAATAATTGAATAAGTTTTTTCTATTCCTCTCTTTCCCCAATTAATCGTCTTTCTTTGCTCATAATTCCTACCTCACTTTCGATCGTCGCCATCAATTTTTCTCCTTTCTTCTTCTTTTTTCCATTTCGAAAATTTCATTGCTTTTTTCTAGTGTTCCGGTGGATTCTGGTCTTGTTTCCGATATGAGTTGAAATGGGTTCTCTCTGGGACGGCGATGATGAAATCAAGCCAATGGAGACAAACTCACTCCCTGGTTGCATCGACATCGAGCCCATCGACACTCAGATTTCAAGCCTTCCATCGTCCAATGAAAAGTGCAAATAGAGGGATGTGGATTAGTTAATGCGAGACATTGTGCCTTGTGATGACACTGGTCCAGTTGAAGATGTATTTGAGACCCAAATGGTAGATTTTGGTGGTGTTGGATTTCGATTGCGAAACACAAGTAATGGATTTTGGTGGTGAAACCCAAATAATGGATTTTGGTGGTGACACACGAGTGATGGATTTCGGTTGCGAAACCCAAGCAATGTATTTTGGAGGTGAAACTCCAAGTAGTGGATGATATCAACTGCTTTGCGAACATGAAGGAGACTCGGTTATGATGTAGTTGTTATTGACACCTACAATGAGGAGTTGGATACAACGGAAGTTTTGGATGATAGTAAGGATCTAACGGATGATGAATCACTACAGAGAGGCTCTGGTCAATCAGTGATTGAGGAGAATGTTCGCCCCACTCCTTGTGAAAATAGTGTAAATGGGTTAATGGAGGGAGCCAATTATTTGGTCAACAAGCAACGAATTCAGGGCTCCGTGTTTCTGCTGCAACAAGTTGAAGGCTCTTCGGAACTGAGACCAGTGAATTGGACGAAGGAAGCACAATCACTATACGAAGTCATAGCTAGTCGAGAGTAACGGTAAAGCATGGGAAATTCTTCAGGGGTGAAGACGACTCTTCACCGCCATCACCGTCGCTCTCTTCCTCGCCTTCACAATCGGTGATCGGTCTCCCAAAGCCCACACGGCTTGTCTATTGTGACAAGAATGGGAAGTTCAAGATGGATCTAGAGGTTGTCTCCATGTCGCAGCTCATAACCCATTGGTGATTGGTATCGTCGCAATCTGCGGCCATGCCTGACAAGGCAAGAGCTTTATTCTTAATCAGTTTCTCGGAAGGAATGGCGGATTTCATGTATACATGATTTCGTTAGGGCATATGTGCATATAAATTAGAATGTTTATCATGCAATTGCCTAACGCTCTTTGTTTGCTTGAAGTTGTTATTTTGCCGAGCTCTACCATTATGATTTTAATTGCTATAATTAGGGAGGAAAGTGAAGGAAAAATCAGAACTGCAATATATTTGGTTCGATAGATAAGAACTATAGCATTATTAATTAGTTTCGATTTATGCAATTCATGGTTTTTTTTTTTTGGCAAGGAAAGCTGAGAACATTGAATCACTAACTGAATCTCAACTTATTTATCATTTACTTCCCATAATTCACTATCAATGTCGTGGCCTCATATTGACAAGGCTAATGAGGATTGTTGTTGTGTTGGCAGTGAATTACAATGACTTGTTCCAATTTGTGAGAATATGGAGGGGAAGTGGAAATGTTTACATTGCATATCATTTGGCTGCATATTGAAAAGGCACTTATTCGGCAAGCACCCAAGGGTTGTTAGCAAAGGAAAACCATTTAATTCGACAACAATGAAGTTGCCCAACAAATAAGAGTTTCTATCTTACACATGCTCATTAGTACTGTCGATTTTATTCAAATTTTAATTACTCTGGGGGCATGCTATTACTATATAAATTGGTGATCGAAGATCATGAAACCGTGGGTTGAAGACCTAGACCGAATAAGAGCCGAAGGCTCAAGATTGAAGGTCGAATACCAATATGACCGTGGTCGAAGGCCAAACTCATGGTCGAACACCATAGGATCGTAGCCGAAGGCTAAACTAATGATGAAATCTCAAATTGAATAATTTTTTGTGAAGAAACATTTTTCCTCTACAAACCCTAAACGATATGTGTTTGTAGAGAAAAAAGGGGGCAATGAGGTAACCAAAAATGATTCATCCACTAAATAAGCCACTAGCACACCAAACATGAGGAGTGGAGCTACAATGAAGCAACATAACTACATGGAACATGGAGAAATAGAAGGAGAGTGAAACTTGGAGCCCAAGACTTGAATGCCTATAAAAGGGCAATAATCCCATCAGCATGAGGGAAGGAAGAGAGAGGGAGAAAAGAGAGGTATAAGATCGTTCTATATTTTATAAGCATGCTGAACAAATACTGACTTGAGCGTTGGAGTGTTTTTTTTTTGCAGGTCCCCCCGCTTTCATTGTTGATAAGCAAAGATGGTGTCCAAGGCTTCTCAACGTGTTCAAAATTTCTTGTTGGTGGAGAATTGGAGTATCCGAAATTTTCCGCTCCAACATTGCTATTGTATCTGAAGTTAATTTATTGACTAATTCTAATGACTAGTGGGTTGATATAGGAGCAACAAGGCATATGTGTGCTAGTCTAAATTTATTTGTTACTTACCAATCCATTGTTGGTGGAGAAAATCTATACATGGGGAATGCAACTGCATCTGCCATTGCAGGGAAGGGAAAAGTGATGCTCAAACTTACTTTTGGAAAAGAGCTTTCACTCACCAATGTTCTACATGTTCCTGATATTCGCAAAAATTTGATTTCTGGTTCACTTCTGAGTAGCAAAGGTTTCAAAATAGTCTTTGAATCTGATAAGTTTGTAATCACCAAGGGTGTGGTGTATGTGGGAAAGGGCTACCTAGTTAAGGGGCTCTTCAAACTGAATGTACTTTCTGCTAATGCTATTAACAATAATCACAAGCCTAGTGCTTCTTCTACTTACTTGATTAAGTCCTCTACATTATGGCATGTAAGATTAGGTCATGTTAATTTTCGTTCTCTTCAAAGAATGGTTAACTTAGGCTTATTGCCCAAATGTTCCCTGAACAAAATATCTAAATGTGAGATATGCACATAATCTAAATATGCAAGACACTCATATAAATCAGTGGAAAAATCCAATGAAATACTTGGTTTAATCCATTGTGATCTTTGTGATTTCAAATCCACACCAACTCGTGGAGGAAAAAACTACCATATTTCTTTCATTGATGATTGCAGCAAGTACTATTATGTCTATTTGATTCATAGGAAAGCTGAAGCTTTAAACATGTTAAAGACATTTAAAGTCGAAGTTGAAAATCAACTAGACAAAAGAATAAAAGTCCTAAGATTGGATAGAGGTGGAAAATACGAATCTAATGACTTTGCAAAATTTTGTTCGACACATGGAATAATACATCAAACAACAGCTCCATATACTCTTCAACAAAATGGAGTGGCTGAACAAAAAAAATCGTACATTGAAGAATATGATTAATTCCATGTTGAACAGTTTTGGTGCACCACATAATTTATGGGATGAGGCACTCCTTGCTGCAAACACGATTTTGAACCGAATTCCACATAAGAAGACTAATTAATCTCCTTATGAAATCTGGAAAGGTAGGTTACCTACATATAAAACCTTGAAAGTGTGGGGTTGTCTTGCAAAAGTCCAAGTGCCTCTTCCAAAGAGACAAAACCTTGGACCAAAAACAGTGGATTGTATATTTATTGGTCATGCCAATAATTGTTCGGCATACAGATTTTTGGTTCATAAATTTGAAATTGCAGACATTCATGTAAATATGATACTTGAATCTGCAGAAGCTAAGTTCTTTGAGGAAATTTTTCCTTATAAAGATAGGTCATATGTTTTGAACAAAAGAGTACATGATGTTACTACAAGAAATGATGACAATAATCATGCTTCAACTTCTAGGGTTCAAAGCCAAGATTTGGAACCACGGAAGAGTAAAAGAGAAAAAATTGCAAAGGATTTTGGTCCTGATTTCCTCACTTTTGTAACCGAAGAAGAGCCTCAAACTTATAAGGCTGCATTAGAATCATCTGAAGCACCTTATTGGAAAGAAGCTATTCAAAGTGAAATAGAATCCATCATGCAAAATAATACATGGGAATTGGTTAATTTGCCTCCTGGAAATAAACTAATAGGACACAAATGGATTTTTAAGAGGAAATTGAGACCGGATGGTACCATAGACAAGTATAAAGCTCGTTTAGTTGCCAAAGGGTATCGTAAAAAAGAACTTGACTACTTTGACACTTATTCACCAGTAGCTAGAATAACATCTATAAGGTTATTAATAGTTGTAGCGTCTGTGGAACAACCTGAAGGTTTCATTGTCAAATGTCAAGAAAAGAAAGTTCACAAGTTGATTAAGTCATTATATGGACTCAAATATGATTACGAATGGATTTGTAATCAATGAAAGTGATAAATGCATTTATGTTAAGCAAATGAAAAATGCTTGTGTTATTGTATGTCTATATGTTGATGACATGCTTATAATGGGAACAAACAAAGATATGATTAACTCCACAAAGAAAATGCTAAGTTCTAGCTTTGATATGAAAGATATAGGATTAGCTGATGTGATTCTTGGAGTTCGAATCCTAAGGAATTCAGATGGATACGTCTTAACTCAATCACATTATGTTAAAAAGGTTCTAAAATGGTTTGGATATTATGAATGTAAACCTGCAGTAACTCCTTTTGATCCAATTCAAAAGCTTACTAAAAACGAAGAAGAGAGCGTATCTCAATTAGAGTATACACAATTATAGGTTGCTTGATGTACATTATGAATTGTACAAGACTTGATCTTGCTTATTTAATAAGCCGACTAAGTAAGTATTCAAGTAATCCTAGAAGAGATCATTGGAATGCTTTAATAAGGGTATTCAGATACCTAAAGCATACAATGAACTATGGTTTGCATTACACTCAATATCCCCCAGTATTAGAAGGATATAGTGATGCAAATTGGATTTCAGGGAGCACAAACAGTAAATCCACAAGTGGATATGTATTTACACTTGGTGGAGCAGTTGTGTCATGGACATCGTCCAAGAAAATATGTATAACACATTCGACAATGGAATCAAAGTTTATAGTCTTAGATACAACTACTGATGAAGCTAAATGGCTTAAACATTTTCTGGAAGATATTCCATTATGGCCCAAGACTGCAATATGTATACATTGTGACAGCATGGCTGCACACGGTCGAGCCAAAAATGTTGAATATGTAATGGGAAGTCGAGACATAAAAGGTGACAACATAAGACCATTAGACAGCTAATTAAGAATGGAATTATTTCCATTGATTATATTAAATTTAAGGAGAATATTGCTGATCCTTTGACAAAGGGCCTATCCAAGGATCAAGTGGCATTTACATCGAGGGGAATGGGGTTTAAAGCCAACTCAATGAGTTATAACTTGACGGAAACCTAACCTAGCTAATTGGAGATCCCATGGTCTAGGTTCAATAGGCAAACTAGTCGAGGAAAACTCAAAGTAAGAAACACATAATCCTTACTCATTCCTATGATGGAAAACAATGTGTTTCCTGTAAGACGTAGAGGGTGAATCACTATTCTTAATAATGCTAATATCTTATGTTTAAGATGAATAGAACAGGCTATTCCCAATTAGCATGACCTATATGAGATTGATGTGGGGTCGCATCTTTGAGAATTGATATGGCTATAATTCTCTAAAGGTCTCATGAAATCATGATATGTTCAGGACCAAAATGAACACAACCGTATAAATTGCAATGTGTCAAGATGTGCTATGTGTGATACTTATTGTTTCGATTTTCTACTAAGAATGATTAGTTCAAGATATTAAATTCCCTGCTTCCTTAGTAAATCCGATAAGTAACACCTATCCCGATGCATATCATATCTAAGTTCTCTGGAAAAACGTTACTAATTTCATACAGTGGCAAGAAATTTAGGAAATTCCACAAGTGGAAATTCCAATATTCAAGAAATGGGACCGCGGTGATCCACGAGGCTAAATGTGATCATACGTGGAGTGGCACCACCGTTACGAGGCTCCACCATGGCAACCACCGCGGTGGCCACCACGGCCACGACCCACGACGAGGTCTATGGCACCACCACCAAGGCCTGAGCCGTGCCATCTAAGCAAGCCCAAGCCGTGCCATCCAAGGCCCACAACACCAAAACCACAACCCAAGCCATGTCACTCCAAGCCCAACGTGTTGCCAAGCCGAGCCCTAGCCTAACACCCACATGCGCCACACGCCGAGCAGCCTACTCTCGTGGCCCAGCCTATTCCCCTTGAGCAGTCTGCTCTCATGGCACAACCTGCTCCCGTGGCCCAGCCTGCTCCCGCCAAGTAGCTTGCTCTTGTTGCCTAGCCTGCTTCTGCCGAGTAGCCTATTCGCGTGGCCCAACCTGCTCCCGCGACCCAATCTACTCTCGTGGCCTTCCAAGCAGCTCAAATTGATCCAAGATTAGTTCAACCGTCTCGGCTTCAAATTTTCGGACCAATGATTGAACTGGGAGCACTTTCACCACATTCTTTTATGGATTTGACATTTCCTAACTCAAATCTTGCGCCCGAAGTCTACTACACTTCCACTGCTCAAGGAGATGCATTTCTTCCAAGCTATTCCAACCCAAATGGAGAACAACACTTGTCTCGACAAGTCATAAAGTTGAAGAGCGCCCTCGCACAACAAACGACCTTGGTGAACCAGCTCTTACAGCGCACCGAGATGTAACATGCCTCAAACAAGGTGTCTCGAAGTAAGACAAGGGTAGACAAAGAACCCCTCTAGGAGCGTCCCGGCAAGCAGCCACTTGACCAGCAAAGAACCAAGCGTTTGGACAGTGTACACTCCCGATTGAGGCCCCCGAGATAGCGTATACTCTCGTCTTAGCGCGCGGAGGAACGTGCACTCTTGGCTAGGCCCATGAATGAGCATACATTCACAGTTGGGGTCACACTTCGATAGTCAACATGAGCAACCTTCAAAGCAAAGTGTTCATTCACAGCTAAGCCTGCAAGGAGCATCCTTCACCTCACATCGGAGTAGGCAGCACGACGAACGGAGAGCAGCAGTCATTCAATTTGGCTACTGGTAGCCTGCGAAGAACTCACTCGCCTACTAGGAACGCACCACACACACCGCATCCATGACATAGATGAACCAAACACATGGAAGAGCAGCCTAGAACAGCAAGTCACGACTGGGGGCAGCCAAGAGCTCTGCTACCCTAACAAAGGCAAATTTAGGAAGAAGTAAAGATACTCTTCACCAAGCGATTGTGTGATTTCCAACGCAATGAGGTCACAGACAAGGCACTGCGACAGAACATGAACAACATAAGTAGGTCACCCTTCACGGATAAGATCAAGCAGGCAAAGCCTCCATGCGAGTTCAATATGCCACATTTCACATCTTTCAAAGGGGATGAAGACTCGGAGAGACACTTAAAGTATTATCGAAGTGCAATGATCCTCTATCAAAACAATGACGATCTCATATGTAATATATCCGCCACCACTCTATAAGGCGAGGCGCAAGATTGGTTCTACACCCTGCCGCCACAATCTATCTGAAGTTTCGATGAACTTTCTTTGGTTTTTACCAATGAATATTCATCCTATCGCTCAATCAAAAAGAAGTATGACCATTTTTTCAACATCAAGAAGAACCCAAAATAGTCGCTTCGTGACTATGTGAAGAGGTTCAAAGCAGAAAAGGCAAGGATAATCGGATGCAACGACTTGAAAGCTAAAGCAGCCTTCCAAAAAGGACTTCCAGCAGACCACCCCCTATTCAAAAAATTGATCATGAAAGAAGATCTAACTCTAGCAGACTCTTTCGCTCTGGCAGAAAAGCATGCACTTTGGGACAAGGCACGCCAATGCACATTCAAGGACTTGAAGAAGTACCCGACATCACCTCTCTAATATCCAAACCAGAAGCAGAGGATGACTAATTCATATATTGAATGATATATGAAGTAGCAATAAGCTTTACCATCATATGAGAAGAGCTTGAGGCCTGATGTATTCCACAGTTCAAAAACTCTCATCGATGCTGTCAAAAATTCAAAAGCTAACTTTGGCAATAGTTGTTGCAACCCGAAAAGCTAACTTTGGAAGGACACACTCGGAAGCAAGTTTTGTCCTTGTCGCCCCAAAAGATTCTACATAGGAGCAACATGTACCGGCAGTTGAGCACTAACTCCTGTTGCGCCCCACATGGCCCTAGCCGACCCTTGCTCCATAATTTAGCTATAGAATGGTCTAATACCAACAGTTGAGCATCTCCTGCTACGTGTAACATGGCCCCAGCTCCACGACTCCCTACCATGCACCAAGATGCTAAGAAGTTATTACAAAAGTGCGACCGCTGTCAACGCTACAAGCCAATACCAGCACTGCCTGCTAGCGAGCTACACCTACATATAAGTCATTGGCCATTCATGCAATGGATAATCGACCTGGTAGGACTTATGCCACCTGCTACTAGGGGCAGAGGCATGATGATCGTGGCAACAGACTACTTCACCAAATATGTAGAAGCAGAGCCCAAGACGACCACGACTCAAATGGACATAGAGTACTTCATATTGAGGAACATCATTTGCCGATTTAACATCCCATAGTCCATCGTCACTGAAAATGACCTGCAATTCATGGGCAAAGGTATAGCGAAGTTCTTCCAAAAGTATGGCATCAAGCAGCACATGTCCACGCTGAGATATCCTCAAGGCAATAGGTGGGCTGAAGCATCCAATAAGATGATCCTCGACTGCCTCAAGAAATCCCTCACCAACAAGAAGGGAAAATGGTCAGACGAACTCCCCGGATGTCTATGGGTATATTGCACCACCAAAAGACTAGCAACCGATAAGACTCATTTCTTTTTGGCATTTGGCTCAGAAGCAATCATTTATCCCAATGTCATCAAGTCAAGTATCACCGCTCTACTACCAAGCATTGAACAGAACAGTAAGGAGATGGCCACAAGCTTAGATCTGGCAGAGGAGAAGTGCGAGCAGACCATCACCCGCATTGTAACCTACCAGTAGCAGCTCCTCTCCAGCTACAACGAAAGAGCCAATATCCGGCAGTTCCAACCCGAAGATCTAGTCCTAAGAAAAGCCTTCATCATTGCCCACAGAGAAGGTTCTAAAAAGATGGATCCCATTTGGGAAGGTCCGTACAAGATCAGCAGAGTAAGTGGCAAAAGTAATTACACCTTCGCCACCATGAAACAACAAAAAGATCAAAAAGTAGTAGAACGACTACAATATGAGGAAGTACCATGTGTGACCTCCCACTACATTAAAGCTTGAAGACTCAAGTGGCTTAACAGGGACCACTTTACAAGCAGAGGACTATCCAGTTGTTATGCAGTTCTTACCTTACAACTAAGTTCTCGTTCGTTTCACTTGTTTTTCAATGATGAATTCAGAAGTAATCACAACTTGGCTCGGCTGCATGCTTACAACAACTGATCACTCCTGCACTTTAAAAGAAGACCGTACTCTTCTTAGAGACTTATAGCAGGATTGCATCCCCTGAGGGTCCAACCATGTTTTCCAGTGTGAGAAGGTAAACCAATTCCCCAACACCCATATAGGTTAGCTCTCCAAGACGGGAGGATAAACTTTACACTCCGAATATCCAGACATGGATGAGCCTGGCTGCCCTAGTATAACTAGATGCACAATGGCTTGTGCTGGGATTCCTAAAAGTAGCCACAATGGTCTTTTTCAAGGCTTAGCTAACTGAAGGATTTTGGGTCTTTTGGCCTAATCCGTGGGGAACCGGGCCCTAGAAACAGAGGGGGCACATTACGCACTACATCTGATGGATGGCTGCCCTAGAACCCTAAAGCTGCTACCGAGTGCACTAAGGTAAGCCAGATGACTGCCTATGACTTGCCCTTTAAGCAGTAAAGCCACATTAGACTTATACAAGTGTATATTCTTGTGAAAGGTTAAACAAGCTCGCGTGCATATACGAAGCTTTATCCACTACCAACATGCTACATAGTCGATAAACTTTACCTTTGCCAAGTGCATAACAGCTTACACCAAGTCCTAAAGTGTTGTGATACTTGTTACGCAACCTACAGAATTGGAGAAAGCCAAGGTTAACAGCCTAGTGGTTACACGAGCTTGTCTGCTTTTGTAAGTAAGGCATCCAGCTGCCAACCCTATGGCTAACAACTTTGCAAAGTTTTACACCAACACCTACGACTGCATAGGCTACGCGGGCCTGTCTGCTTATAGAAAAGTAGCACGCCTGCCACTGGTCTATAAAGTTTAAAGGTTAGCGCATGAACAAAATAAGCGAAGATGAAGAAAAGCGAAGGAAGCATGTTTATAAACAACTAGCAAAGGCCGAAGGAGTTCAAGAAAAACAAGAGCTACAAGGAAAAACAGAGGCTACCTAAAAGACTACACTTCAGCAGCTTGGACATCCCACAATTACACAGTCGCCACACCTTCAGCAACTGTGACGTTCTTAGCAATGGCATCATCCAGTGCTTCACCCCCTAGCTGCCCTAGCCTAGGCACCAACTTCTTCAATTACTTCACCAATGGAAGCTTTAAAAGTAAAAGCAAACAAGTCTTCCGGAGAAATAGAGAAAATCTCGAAACTTCGAGCCCATCCTTCTCACCCTTCAGCTGCTCATTCTCCTTGAGCAGACTAACACAGACACGCTGCAACTCATCCACTTCATTCTTTAGACTTTCGTTGATATTCAGTACACCTTGAAGTTTCAACACTTGGGGTTCAAGCCTATCGACGATTCTCTTGAAATAGATCACTTGATTATAAGCAGCAATCAACTCTTCATCCTTTGCATAAACAGTGAAACGAGATCAGAATCTAACCTCTTGATCTCCTCGGCTGAGGAATAAGCTTCACCTGCCATAGTCTTCACCACCTCCTAGGCAGCCTTGCTATATATGCATCATAGCAAGTAGAGCAGTCCTTCTATATTGGGTCGTATGTTTCACAAAACAAACTTGGGCAAACAAACCTTTCTAACGCCATCAACAAACTTGGCACAAACATCTATATCTTCAAGCATATCTAGTTTCAAGAATACACAAATCTCAGCAGCCTTCCCAGAAGCAGGCTAAGTGGATTTCTCACAGCTGCCCACGCAAGCAGCCTCCTCCTTCCCAGCAGGTGAATCAGTCTTAGCAGCAAAGGGAGTGTGCCTTAGTGCCACTTTAGCAGCAGAGTCCACCTTATCGCTCTTCATAATAGCAAGCCTTTCCGAAAAAGAACTGAACTTAGCTCCCAACGGACGTCTTGGCATAGACTTTGGCACTAGGGGCATGCCAAGACCTCTACATTAAGCAATACTATCAGCAATTGATAGCCATTTTCAATATAGTAAGCACCACAGACTCAGATTTAGCAGCCTCATTTTTCTTCTTATTGGAAGAAGTCATGTCAATCACAAGCCTCTCGATAGCAGGTGGACCTTCACGAGTAGCAGAGGAAGTCTTTAGTTTTTTCTTAACTAGCATCTCTTGAGCAGACGGGGAAGATCTCTTCTTTCTACCTTCATTCACAGTAGGCTGCACGACAGCGATCAGACCAACCAAAGTATCCGCCTTGATCCTCTTTACCTTCTCTCGAGAGAGCAACCCACATTTCTCTCGGCGAAGAAAACTAAGCAACCAATGTTATTCACGGTACTCAGCAAGGGAACTCAACCCATACTAGTTTTTTCCTCATTTTTTCTCCCAAACCAACAGGTAGGAGGCCTGCATGCCCAGCATTCCAGTAGCCCATGAGGTCTTCGACCTCCTCATCTCTCTCAATCACCGGTCTGGCCCCCGTTAAGTCCAAGAGCCCAAAGGACATAAGTTATACGGCTCACCTAGCACTGTGCCCCAGCACCTCAATTCGCAGCCCTAGCCATGCAAGCTGCCCTTGGCTTGAGCCAAGCCGAGCAGCCACTGCTCTCTGCCACAACACCTCCTCAGCTTATGCCAAGCCAACTTCTAGCCCTTGATAGCTGACGTGCCGCACCACCCTAATGGCTGCCCTGTGACAACACTATCCAAGGAGAAGATAAGGAAAATTAATTTTTTTTCTTACCTCGGTACGATGCGGAGAGGACAAGAAAGCAACGAAAGATGATCCTTTGCACGGGCAAGATGTAGAAGATTGCTAGAGGAAGATGAACAAATATCATCTAAGCTCTCTCTATCTCTTGTAAGGTTGAATAAATCGCTCTCCAAAGTTGATTTAATAACTCACTGAAGGTGGACTTAAATAGGCTATGAGAGAAATTTATTTCCCTTCCCTAGAAGGATCTAATTTCCTAATAAAGAGAGAATCAACATCAAAATAGGAAACAATCCTACATTTCCTAAAGCAAGAAGATCTCTACACCTGCTGCCCTTTCCTACAAGCAGCCCAAAAGGTGTGGGGCATTTGTGGAGCCAAAAATAATCAAGAGGCGACACGTAGATTTTTGGGCTAAAAGGACAAAATTACCCTTGAGGAGCACCAGAATTACTACGCGCGAGCAGTGGACAAACATTCTACAATTAAGTCAAAAGTACCTAAAATAGGTAACAAATTCAAAGTTATTTCATCCATCCTCATCCTATATTTTCCACAAGGTAATTATTTCATAACCTCCAAAATATTCATTCCAAAAATGTGCTAATTGGCTAATTAATGGATTAATTACCTAATTAATCCATTAATTGCCAAAGAACTCACACATTAAACCACAAAATGCATACAAAACGCATCCCAAAGGCCGGCCACCTTTTCTCCAAAGGGTTCGGCCATGCCCTATAAACACTACCCATTTTTCTTTAAAAACCTAAGTCCTCACTCTTGCAAAACTCCAAAAACTCTCTAAACACTTTTATCTCTAAATTCTAACTTTGCTCACAAGATCAGTTACAACCGTTTTTTAAGATAAACATGAACGACTATAACTGCTTCATTACGCCATTATAAATATGGCCGTAAGATCAGAAATCGAACAATAATTCCATCGCTTCTTTTTCCATACTTCACAAAGAAACACCACAACCAATTCGCCAAGAATCCAAGTTCGAGTGCAAGAACTTGGATTAGATAGTTGTATCCTGCAAGATAGATGTCCGTTGAACTACTGCTTTGGTGTAGGGGTGAATTTCTGTCTTAGGAGATTGCTACTGCAAGCCTCTATCTTCTTAACCAAGTCAGTGTTTTGTGATTTATTATTCAATTTTATTAATTGTTTATATTGTGAGATATATTGTATCTTTGTGAAATTTCTATTCGAAATAAATTGTGCAATTGTTATATATTATATACTTGACATTTGATTGGTTTTAACAATCTAAGATAGAAATTTCTATTCCTATGAAACCATGGATCAATCAAATGTTGGTGTCGTCAAGCAACACGTTGAGAAACCTGAGAAATTCAAGGGAGTTGATTTCAAACATTGGGAACAGAAGATGTTGTTCTATTTGACAACTCTGAATTTGAGCCATGTCATTACTTCGGTGGCCTCTAAAACACCAAAAGAGGGAGATATGCCTGCCGAAATTCTGCAGGCTATAGAAGCCTGGACTCACAATGAATTTCTATGCAGAAACTACATTATGAATGTTTTAGATGACTCTCTATACGATGTTTATTCATCATATAAGACAGCGAAACAATTGTGGGAGTCTCTGGACAAGAAGTATAAGTCTGAAGTGCCAAGTTCTAAGACGTTTGTAATTGGAAGATTTCAGAATTACAATGGCATGAAAAATTCGATCATAATATGATTACAAATGGATTTGTAATCGATGAAAGTGATTAATGCATTTATTTTAAGCAAACAAAAAATGCTTGTGTTATTGTAAGTCTATATGTTGATGACATGCTTACAATGGGAACAAACAAAGATATGATTAACTCCGCAAAGAAAATGCTAAATTCTAGCTTTGATATAAAAGATATGGGATTAGTTGATGTGATTCTTGGAGTTCAAATCCTAAGGAATTCAGATGGATACGTCTTAACTCAATCACATTATATTGAAAAGTTTCTAAAAAGGTTTGGACATTATGAATGTAAACATGTAGTAACTCATTTTGATCCCATTCAAAAAGTTACTAAAAACGAAGAGTTATAGGTTGCTTGATGTACATTATGAATTGTACAAGACCTGATCTTGCTTATTCAATAAGCCGACTAAGTAAGTATTCAAGTAATCCCAGAAGAGATCATTGGAATGCTTTAATAAGGATATTAAGATACCTAAAGCATACAATGAACTATGGCTTGCATAACACTCAATATCCATCAGCATTAGAAGGATATAGTGATGCAAATTGGATTTCAGGGAGCACAGAAAGTAAATCCACAAGTGGATATGTATTTAAACTTGGTGGAGCAGTTATGTCATGGAAATCGTCTAAGCAAACGTGTATAGCATGTTCGACAATGGAATTAGAGTTTATAGCTTTAGATACAACTGCTGATGAAGCTAAATCACTTAAACATTTTATGGAAGATATTCCATTATGGCCTAAGCCTGTGACTGCAATATATATACATTGTGACAGCATGGCTGTACGAGGTCAAGCCAAAAACGCTAAATATAATGGGAAGTCAAGACATATAAGGCGACGACATAAAACCATTAGACAACTACTCAAGAATGGAACTATTTCCATTGATTATAAATCTAAGGAGAATATTGCTAATCCTTTGACAAAAGGCCTATCCAAGGATCAAGTGACATTTACATCGAGGGGAACGGGTTTAAAGCCAACTCAATGAGTTATAACTTGACGGAAACCTAACCTAGCTAATTGGAGATCCCATGGTCTAGGTTCAATAGGCAAACTAATCGAGGAAAACTCAAAGTAAGAAACACATAGTCCTTACTTATTCCTATGATGGAAAACAGTGTGTTTCCTGTAAAACGTAGAGGGTGAATCGCTATTCTTAATAATGCTAATATCTTATGATTAAGATGACTAGAACAAGCTATTCTCAATTAGCATTACCTATATGAGCTTGATGTGGGGTCGCATCTTTGAGAATTGATATGGCTACAATTCTCTAAAGGTCTCATGAAATCAGGATATGTTCAGGACCAAAATGAATAGAACAGTATGAATTGCAGTGTGTCAAGATGCGATGTGTGATACTTATTGTTTCAATTTACGACTAAGAATGATCAGTTCAAGATAAATTCACTGCTTCATTAGGTAAATCCAATAAGTACTCACTAGAGAAGATTTAAGTCCAAAAGACACCTATCTCGATGCGTATCATATCTAAGTTCTTTGGAAAAACGTTACTAATTTCGTTAGTATCTTATTTTCTATTCAAAAGTGGGGTATTGCTAGAGTTTGAATAGAAAATGTGGGGTGTTGTTGGAACTTGAGAAACTTGTGGGATCTTAGTCCCACATCGCCTATTCCTCTTCTGGTGATCCACTTTATAAGTGTGTTCCACACTTAAGGTTTTAAAGAAATTGGGCCTTAGCCTTAGGGGGTTTGGGTGCATATATTAAATGTCAAAGATTGGCTCTTGGGCTCGGATGGACGAAAAACACAAGTATCATTTTTACGTTTTTGACCTTTGCATTCAGTTTTTTTGTTTTCGAAAGGATAAAACTAATCTCGTGAGCAGTTATAAGCATTCTTAAAGCTAAACATGAACGGCTTTAATTGCTTCATTACACCATTATAAATATGGTCGTAAAATAAAAAACCGAACAACAATTCCATCGCATCTTTTTCCATACTTCACAGAGAAACACCACAACCAATTCGCCAAGAATCCAAGTTCAAGTGCAAGAACTTGGATTAGATAGTTGTAACCTACAAGATAGATGTCCGTTGAACTACTGCTTTGGTGTAGGGGTGAATTTCTGTCTTAGGAGATTGCTACTGCAAGCCTCTATCTTCCTAACCAAGTCAATGTTTTGTGATTTATTATTCAAATTTATTAATGGTCTATATTGTGAGATATATTGTATCTTTGTGAAATTTCTATTCGAAATAAATTGTGCAATTGTTATATATTATATACTTGACATTTGATTGGTTTTAACAATCTAAGACAAAAATTTCTATTCCTGTGAAACCATGGATCAATCAAATGTTGGTGTTGTTAAACAACACGTTGAGAAACCTGATAAATTCAAGGGAGTTGATTTCAAACGTTGGCAACAAATGATGTTGTTCTATTTGACAACTCTAAATTTGAGTAATGTCATTACTTCGGAGGCCCCTAAAACACCAGAAGAGGGAGATATTCCTGCCAAAATTCTGCAGGCTATAGAAGCATGGACTCACATTGAATTTCTATGTAGGAACTACATTCTAAATGCTTTAGATGACTCAATATATGATATTTATTCATCATATAAGACAGTGAAAGAACTGTGGGAGTCTCTGGACAAGAAGTATAAGTCTGAAGTGCCAGGTTCCAAGATGTTTGTAATTGGAAAATTTTTGAATTACAAGATGAGTGACACCAAGTCTGTTGTCAAGCAAGTTGAAGAACTCCAAGTGATTGTTCATGAGTTAGATGAAGAAAATCTTGGTCTAAATGAAGGTTTTGTGGTTGGCTCTATTATAGAGAAACTGCCTTCGAATTGGAAAGACTTTAAGAATTATCTGGTGCAGGGGCGAATTTCTGTCTTAGGAGATTGCTACTACAAGCCTCTATCGTCCTAACCAAGTTAGTGTTTTGTGATTTATTATTCAATTTTATTAATTGTTTATATTGTGAGATATATTTTATCTTTGTGAAATTTCTATTCAAAATAAAAAGTGCAATTGTTATATATTATATACTTGACATTTGATTGGTTTTAACATAGGTATGGAAGTTCATCATTCTGCAAATGCACTAATATGTTAAACTGCAAACTCGTCTGCATTCCTGCCATTAGTGATCGTTGTCTAAGCTTGTATGATGGCAAACCACTTTCAAATGTGATTGAATTTCGTAGTGTGGTTAGTGCTCTTTAGTATCTCACCTTCATACAACCAGATATCTCCTTTGCTGTCAATCAGGTATGCCAATACATGCCTTGTCCTACCACTACTCATTGGATCCCAATAAAACGTATCTTAAGATATCTGAAGACTACTCTTGACCATGGTTTAGTGTACAAGGAATCTTATGGCTTATGTCGATACTTACTATGCTGGTGATCCCAATGATCATATTTTTCTGGACACTTACCTTATTTCTTAGACTTCAAAGAAGCAAAGGGGGGATCTCGTTCAAGCACTGAATCTGAGTATAACCAGCTTGCTTATACTACCACCACAATTTCCTGGTTTCGAAAGTTGTTTAATGATCTTCGTATCTCATCATCACCTCCTAAAATTTGGTGCGATAATATTTCGGCAATCTCTTTGGCATCTAATCATATTTTCCACACTTGCACTCATCATATGGAGGTAGATTATCATTACATTCATGAAAAGGTAACTCAACGAGAACTTAGTGTTGGTTCTGTTGCCACACAACACCAACTCGCTAATTTCCTTACCAAAGGTTTGTCAACAACACACTTCAATTTCATATATCCAAGCTTCATGTTCATCGTTGACCGCTCAGCTTGTGAGGGAGTGATAAACCATCCAACCCGCCAAGAGGAAATTCAAATATTTCCTCTGGCCAACAGAAGCCACAACAAATGCAAGATTCTTTCAAACATGTTGATCAGTCCTAGCTGTGATCTTATTTGAATTTTGTATTTTGGATTAATGTAATTATCACTTGTATTATCTGTTTATTATACAAGAGTTTGTCCCACATCAAACTCTCCTTTGTAACCTCTATATAAAGATGAATACACAAAAGGAATGTTCACAGAGCAAAATCATACTCAACCTTTAGCTTTCGATATATATACACACCATTAATTAGACCACCCTATTTTAAAAGATGAGTTAGGTTGTATAATTAGGAATCTTAATATTATTTTGAACAAAGGAAAAGATTTTTGCAAGGGGTTTTGATGAGTTGATTTTATATTATATATTATTCTCTATTCTTGATATATTTTGGTTATTATTTTGGTGTTATTTTAATGCGTTGTTATGTATTTTCAATGTAGAACATGCAAACTTGTTATGAGCATAAAGTAATCAAACAGTGGAATTTTTGAGTGATTTTAATTGGAGCAGGTTCATGAATCTGTCGAGAAGGTTGTATCAAAATTTCATCCTGAAGCATATGATCGTGGCGAATTAATTTATGCCTAGGGTGCATTGTTGGCTGATTAGGCTGGACGATGATGGATTTTGGCTTCGGTTCTTCTTGGAACTTGAAGAGAAGGTCCTAATCTTTATTTGAAGTCATTTTGGGCCTGTTTTGGAGTCTTGAAGATCCAGAAACGTGGTTATTTCTTTGCTGGGTAAATTTCCAAGTCAGAATAAGAATGTAATTCCTAGTTATCCTTTTATTATTTTATTTCCTAGTTTTTAGAAAACCTTTTCTACGAGGGTTTTAATTTGGAGTACTATAAATAAGGCTCTTTAGCCATTACGGTTCTGGATGCGACATTGAGAGAACTTAGCAAAGCTTTGGAGAATTTCAGACTTTTTACCTACAAAGGTGTTTTCAATCTTTTTTCTAGTTAATGATATTTTCTTTGATTTTTATTATGAGTATGAGTAATTAATTCCTTTTGCTAGGGTTAGGCCATGAGCCTTAGCATGAATATATGATTTTATTAATTTACTTATGAATGGATGCATGCTTGCTTTGAATTATTAATTACTGTGATTAAAACTATCTATATATTTTAATGATTGATCACCATTAGGATATTTAGACAAGTAATTTGATGCAATTTCTGTTGGAACATCACCTAAAATTGAGAAGGGCTTCTAGTGATTAGTAATTGTAAGTTCACTTAAGGCGAACATCACGCTCTTAAGGGTTGCATGGTTTTTCAAAGGGCTTTCACAAAGCTTAATGAGTCTTGCATGTTTATATTTGATCTGAACATCACAGACAGGTTACATGTTAGATATACATTTTTGCTTAAATATCACGAGGAAAATATGCATTAGGAAAACTTAACCTTCAAGGCATGTATGTGGAGATTCATAAGTAATTGGTAGAATTCCATAGGATTGTAACGGTAACGACTAAACCCCAGTCTTTTCCAAAATTGTTTAATTTAAAAAAATAAAAAATAAAAACGTTTCTCTTCTTTGCAGCTATTATTTCCAAACTTCCAAATTTCTTTTATTGTTAATTTAATCTTTCAAATTCAAAAATCTCAAATCTTTGATAAAACATCTATTTTAATAATTAATTAAGAGTTAATTTAATTACAAATTAGTCAAACAATCTTTGGGGACAATGACCTTGCATGAGCGATTATACTACAATTACCTTGTTTTCTTGCAAGTATTTTCAGTGATTTTAACCGTATTTGAGCAAGTACTAAAAATCATATTAGGTTTCTAGCTAAAGTGTTTAAAAACTTTTATCCATGCACCTGGGTCTATGGTTCATCCCGTCCTCTTCTATCGCTTGAATAAAAATAGTAATACGTTGTCAACAAAGGAAAGCATTTAGAGTGTAATTAAGTTGGGTAGGGATTCTTAGGAGATGATAGGGTTTAAGCTAAGCACCAAGAAATTTATTCGTAAGTACTTGTCATTTGAACTAGACCTGACATTTGTGTCGTGTTTTCCGTGTTCGTGTTGTTTTTGTGACATAAACGATATCTTAACGGGTTGTGTAATACCCGTTAAGGTAAATAGGTAATATGACCAGACCTGAACTTGACCTGTTAATATTATCGGGTAATATGACTCGACCCGTTACACGTTAAAGAAAATATATTGTAAATCAATAAACAATGAAAATGAAAAACATATCTGGACCTAAACAAAAGGAAAACATAATACTAAATTAGTATATGCATACCACATTGTCACATAAATATTACTTCAAAACATGAAAAAAAAAACATTTGTCTTTCAAGTATTATATATCCCAAAATAAGAGCCTAATGAAAAAATATTAGTATATTACTCCAAAATACCAAATGTTCAAGGATATGCAAAATGAAGGGAGTTGTGTTTCAAGGTTGAGGAACCTTGCACATTTTTCACAATAAAAAAATCAAAAGACGTTGTACCCATCCTCAAAGCTTAGAGGATACGATCACGAGCATTTGCATATTTTATTCACATTTTTCGCACTTGTACTATAATTTTTTTATTGTGTTTGGTATTTTTTAAATTACTTGATATTTTATTTTTAATGTGTTTTATATTTTTTTTAATCTCACTCCTTGCTTATAGTATACTATAAAAGTAAATAAATAAATAAAACTTAATTTTTTTTTAATTTATTTAGAATAATAATACAATAATGCATATTTAATGGACAATATATACCTATACACTATGACTATTGTATTTTATAGTAAGTTTGTTTGGTAGTTTAAAAAATTAAAATCATCAAAATAACTTTTTTCTTAACGTATCAAAATAGGTTACCCGCGTGTCACTCTCATGTAAACTTGTTAAGGACCCATTATTTAACGGGTTTTTATCGTGTTACCCGATAACAATCCAATTAGTTATCATGTTGACCTGAAACCTGTTATTTTAGTGTAATTTACATGTCCTGTTAATGTGTTGTGTTAACAGATTGTGTAAGAAATTACCAGGTCTAATGTGAACTATTAAAAATGCTTAATTATTTGAGTTCATTTTTATTCATATGTACTTGTCATGTGAACTGTTAAATATTCTTATTTGTTTATGTTATAAATTTGAAACTAAGAGTGCTCAATTCGGTTATAGGACCCATGCTGTCCTAGGACTATATAAGACCGCAGCGTATTTTTGACCTTCGAGTGAAATAGTATGCTAAATCAGAGTCAGTGGCCCAATGTATGCACCCGTGAAAGTTGCAATTCGGATTGAGAAATTCAACTCTTTGCTCACTTTTCACCTGACCAACTCGTTAAGCAATTTTAAAATTCTTAAATAAGGGATAATGTCATCACTGATTTAGGTAGAATAATAATAACTTGTGCAATTTGAAACTAGTGGTATAATGTCATCACTGATCCTCTCAAAAGGGTTCCCAAAAGAAAAGTGTATTCACATCGAACCACATATGGATAATCCTGCGTATCAGATCGTATTCTAACGAAATCCAAAATGGTATTCCATTGGTTCAGAATAAAAATCTCATACATGCTATGCATGTGGAAAAATATATCTTTATTAATTAATGAAATTCTCTTTGTCAACTAAAAGAGGGTGAAAAGACAACTTAGTCTTCTATCACACAAAAAAAATGATGGGCAATAATGTAATTTCATATGTCCAAATTTTATTGTTTTTTATTAAAACCTTACCTACAGGTGATGTTAAAATATCTCTAATATTTAAAATTAAAAAAAAACCAAAAAAACCAAAAACAAAAACCTCACACTCCTCCCACGTTTTCTCTCTCTCTCTCTCCCTCTCTCCTTATTTTCTAAAAAAATATGTTCATACACACCAAGTGTGTAGACAAATGCTAGTATAAAGAAAGAGAAGTTAGAGGAAAATGTAAAAGAATTATTTTATTTTTATATCTTAAATAAGAATTCTATCTCTATTTGAAATTTTTTATCGCAAATAAGGGCGAGGAAAGAAATAGAAATATGATTCTTAATAATTTTATAGATTTGAGGTCACACTAAACAACATTCATTTACAACCAATTAGCAACAATCATTTTATGTGATAAATTAATGCCTTTGGTACCCACTCTTACTTAAAAGAAATGCCTAATTGGATAAATAGTCCTCGTGGTGATAGGGTATTCGGAAGATAGCCTATCTGGTAAAAAAAAAATCGAATTTAAACTCTTGTGATGAAGTCTGTTAGGAATTAAATTCCAAATTGAAATTTCAGTTAGTAGAAAAATAAAAAATAAAAAGAAATATCAGTTAGTTTCTTCGCTAAGATTTTTTTTTTTTTTTTTTTTTTTGGTCCAGATGTTAGAATCGTTACAACCTATGCAGAACAAGCTTGAATCCTATACGACGGCAAGAGAGAGGTGATCGATCGCCGCAGTAATCGATGGTGTTCTTTAGGAGCATCACCGCACTTTCCAAGCTCCGTTCTCGTCTCAGGCAACAGTCGAGTCTCAGAGATTCCGTCACATGAAATCAAACGCAAACTTCCACAAATCTTGACCTTCGTTCTCAGTTGGTCGAATTGATTCATGAACAATAAGAACGTCTGAAGAAACTGAAAGCAGAAAAGTTTAACTGGGCAATATCACTGTTGATATTGATTGGTGGAATTAGAGGAATGATAGGGTTGTTGTGGGAAACCTCCTTGATCCAGATGAGGGAATTCCCTTCAGGGGTATGTCAATTCTAGAATGCATAAAGTATTAACAGCTGCAAAGCCAAGTGGAGAACCTTTGCCAGAAAGAATTAACAGCATATCTAATGACTTTGCCAGAAAGTATTCACAGTACATCCAATGACCCAGTTTACCACTGGTGTCATGGCCCTCCAGGTACAGAGTGAAATCCAGAAGGCATATGAAAAAGGGATTGGCTCATTTGCAGCTGCTTTAAACGGTTTGCTAGTTCTCATATCTTTCATTTTGGTTTGACTGCGCCGAGATAGATGTATCGGGAATTAATGGGTTAATGGAGATTTTGATTTGGGGTTTAAATCCTATGGACTCCACCACCGGAGTTTAAATTCAAATTTTACCACAACATGAGCTATCTTCCAAACACTCTATTACTACGAGGATCATTTATCCAATTAGGCCTAAAAGAACAAAAATCTAATGTCGTCGACCTTTATCTTTGATCTTGGGATCAGTTGCAATCTTAACGACCCTTATCCTTTTCTCTTTGTCATTGTAAGTGGTCTCTATTAATGGTCAATCTCCTTTGTGGATGAGAGTCTTTGTGATCGTGATCACTCTCTTACTCTATCAAAGAGAACATTCATGGTTGTCTCTCCCTCGCTCAGTCAGGGATCATTTTGTAAAGTTTGTGGTGTGAGCGACTGACAAAGGACTTTTGAAATACTGAGTCTTAAATATAAACATAATGGAAAAGGACGATCGATAAAAGAAGGATATGGTAACATATTGCTTATCATTTATATTAAATATTATTACTTTTTTGTTAATTTTATGTTTAATATTACTCTTGTTACTAATCAATTTGATTTATGTTGAAACTTGCAGGCTTGTTAGAAAAAATGTGATTATTGATATCTATGTGATCATGACATATACATATGCATTGCAAAGCAAGAAAGAGAGTTCAGTTCTGTTGAGTTGTGTAAAGTGTTTGAGTTGTAAGGATATTTAAGTGCTGAAGTTTGCCTTGAATATAAAATAATGAACCTTGTATATGTCAGGCGTCGGGGAAAGGGCTTGAGTATACAAACTAGTCAATTATAAAATAATGAAATCTCGTATATGTCAGGCATTTGGGGAAGGGCTTAAGTATACAACTGGGCATTGGGCGAAGTACCTATATAACAAAGTGAATTTGAGAATTTAATTTTGAAAAACTGGGTTTAGGGGATGAACGGGAGTTAACTCATATTTTAAGGTATTCAAAGCCCACTGGTATAAGCATAGTATGGGACATGCAAGCTTGGGTGCCCTAGGTATGTGTTAGCGGGATTAGAAGAGAGTGTGTACATTCATGCATCTCATTTTCATATATTTTATGTATTTGCAAGGTTTACTCATTTCAGTTAATTTGTTTGTACTTTTGGTTGTGAAGTAATTGTGCACTAAGTTTATTCCGCTGCGTATTTGATAAATTATATGTGGTAAACTCAAGCATTTTTATGTAAAATTTTGTTACACAATGTATTGTATTTTAGTTACAAATATTATTTTAAAATTTTCCTTACCATGTCTTGGTTATAGAATTTATTTCTACAGCTAAGATTTGGTTCACACCCTAACTCGTGAATAGTCCTTATTTGCAGGTTAGGGCGTGATAGGACCATATGGAGAAAACTTGATGTTTGTTGGAGTTGACTCATAATTGGATTTCCTTGTCAATGATTGAAAGATCATTTGAGGGTGGTGAATATTCTCCTTATTTCCTTACGAATGTTCTCGAACTTGCAATGCTTAATCCTCGTGATTGTTATTTTCGTGTTTGTTAGGTTTGGGTCCCTCGTGAGGCCGAGTTTGTATTGTGATTATAATGAGTTTGTAATCATAAAGTGTTGGTGCTTCTTTTGGCATGTCTGTTCTCTTATTTTGACATGTATTTCTTATTACGTAAATTTGTTACCATTATTTATGAAATTTTTTTAGGGTCGAAGAATAGCATAAAACATGTGGTAACTTAAATGGGATTTGCACAAAGTTAAAAGAAATAAATAAATCAGTAGAGAAACCTATTATGAAACTAATTTTAAAAGTGGGCCTAGGAGAGGGGATGAGAGAGAGAGAGAGAGAGAGAGAGAGAGAGAGAGAGAAGCGGTTAGGTATACAAGAATTATGTTCTCACTCCTTGGTCTTGTATGTTTATTCATACTAGTCATGCTGGATTTTCTTGCCTTATAAGTAATACAAACATATGATGATTTGGTCTCCAAATCCTACTAGGATTCAACTTTAAGTTTATGCAGTCACATTTCTAATTAATAATTCTATTCACCACTCTCCCACTTGAGTGTGTACAACTTAAGAAGTAGTTGGGTCAAGTCTTCATAATTAGGAGATGGCAGTTGTTGTAGTTAGTTGTCGGCATGTACAAAATTGCTAACACGAGTCTCATCGTAAAGGCACATATCAACAGAAAAATCTTACTAAAACTTTGCTACAGTAATCCAATAGTCTTAAACAAGCTTCTGAATGGTAGGCATCGTTAATGACTTCATGAATAGGTAGGCATCGATTGTCTTGAGATCATATCTGCATGACTTTGATCTTCTGATGCTCTTGCTATTGATGAGTGAATAAAAAACATCGGGCAATGTGCTTGGTACTATTGCCTTTGTTGTATCCTTTTGTGAACTGGTAGACACATGCATCATTGTCTTTGATGCGTTACGAATGTGACACATAAATTAAACCCTATTTGTGACAATTGTAGTAATGATGTAAGTAGGGATCGTTCTAACCGGGGATTAACTAGGGGTGCTAAACACTTGATTCAAATAAATAAAACTAACCTTTAAAACACTTAACTCACTTAACAAAAACTCAAAACAAGTCCACAAGACTCCAAATACTTAAAAACACAAAATAAGATAGATTGTAATGACTATGGTTTGACAAAATATGGGGGGGATTGAGGTTTTGACGAAATTAAACTAAAATGCACAGATTGCAATTAAGGGCAGAATGTAAATATGAATGTGATGAAAATATGGATGAATGCTAGCTAGAAGGTTCTTCTCCACACATGTTACACTTGCATACAAGATGATTTTCGGTTGGTCTTTCGATGAATTATGAAACTCAACACCCCGGGTTAATTAGGTCCGCTTAAATTAACCGTCAAGTTCTCCTTAAGTTAATGAATTGGATGATTGCATACGACAACCCAAAGAATTCCCCACAAGTTCCCTATATGAATTGCATAATAGAGATACAAGCAAGAATCATTAAGTTCTTTGAAAACCATAAGCATTGACGAAGCACTCGTTACTATGAATTGCATGAAACTTATGCCAAGAATTTACTTAACGCGATTGTTTATAAGCAACCTCCACTACTTGTGAATATAAGTTCATAACTATTAGGTGAAACTCACTTATATTCTAGCGTCATATTCATGCATGAAAATTAAGCGTGCACTCTCAATAAACATACATAAATAGGTTATCAATCAAACAGTTAAACAAATTGAATCCACAACTCATGAAATTCCAACCAAAGGTAATCAATTCATATTGCAAGCATAAACATGGTTTCGAATCACCCCCTAGCTAATGGGGGGTTTAGTTCCTCATACGTACAAGACAAAGATAAGTAAATTTAACCATTG
This sequence comes from Pyrus communis, assembly GCF_041283825.1. NCBI lineage: Eukaryota > Viridiplantae > Streptophyta > Magnoliopsida > Rosales > Rosaceae > Pyrus > Pyrus communis. The sequence goes on from NC_142577.1 coordinate 13,069,248, forward strand.
AAATCAAGGAGAGGAAACACCTAAAAATTCCAACAACTCAAACTTGAATTGTATGAACGTTTAGGCCTCTTCTCCTCCTCTTTGTTGCGGCACAAGGTCTAAGGATAGGTTTTGGGGTGGTATTTGTATGGAGGAATGGATGTGTGATGGTGTGAAGTGTGTTGGAGGGATGGGGAGTGCTGGAAATGGAAGGGTATGCACGGCAAAGGGGAAAATGGTGCTGGAATGTGTATGAAATGGTAGTGTTTTGCACGGCTAAGCTTGTTGTTGTTTCTTGTGTGTAGTGTGTATGAATGCATGGGTTTATATAGGGGGAATGGGAGAATATGTGGCTGATTGTTTAAGAGTGCATGTGGCTGAAATAATGATGGAAAAACAGCTAGGAAAAGAATGATTAAAGAGGGAATGCATGTGGAAGTGTGGCTGCAATGAAGGAGAAAAGCTGGAAAATGGAATGTTAAGCCACGGCAATGGGATTGTTCTAGGTGATGGGTGCATGTGGCTGAATTATTTGTTGGGAAAGCATGTGAGGGAATGATTATGGTGAATGATGATGAATGCATGTGGATTAAAGAGGGAATATGGAAGAGAATGTGCTGCAATGATGAAGTGGGAAGCTGGAAATGCAAAGGGGGAGCCACGACAAACAAGGGAAGTTGCTGGAATTGAAAGGTTTTGCACGGCTAAGGCCTTGTTTGATTGGGCTAGGGCCTTTGTTTTATGTCCTTAAGTGCATAAAAGGCCTTCAATTTCGTCCAACACTTTGGCTCCAAGCATAAGCTATCCATCCTTAGCACAAAAGTGCTCCAAAAGGCTCCAAAATGCACTTCTTTGCTCCTTTAGCCCTTAGAACCTGAAAACATACGAAAATAACTTAAAAGACTTAAAGAACTAAGAAATAACAACGTAAATGCATAAGAACAAGCCAACTAAGTTGCCTAAATATGCTCCTATCAAATTCCCCCACACTTAGCTTTTGCTAGTCCTCGAGCAAAACAGAAAAACAAAACAAAACCTAAACCTTCCAACAATGGTCTCAGGGATTCTTAATGCACATGACATGTTCAAGAACATTACTCACATAGATTGAGTTGATATGCAAAACAACAATATTTTCTTAGCAACCAACTGTTATTGAGTTGATCACCAAGATATTGCAGTATCTCTAACTATAAAGACATAAGATGTTTGAGAATGTGCTCAATATGGGTCAGATAAACAACCAGAGTTAGCATAATCAACAAGGCACCTCATTTCGAAGATCAGGAGGTTTATATCTACTAAAAAATGTGCATGGATAGAACAAGCCCATATCTATTGTACCCTTAAGGTAATGCACAACATCTTTCACACATGTTCAATGTATGCGTGTAGGCGCATTGCTATATCTAGTTAAAAGATTGACTACAAAGTAGATGCCTAGTTTAGTGCATTGAGCCAAGTATAATAAAGTACTAATTACACTTAGGTAAGGAAAATCAGGTTCTATGACCTTTCCATTGTCATCTTTATGACGATTTGATCTCGTTTTCACATAGAGTTTGAATGATCATAGGAGTACTCAAACTTTAGTTTTCCTAAGAAAATATTGAGTGTTCCCATGACTCTTTATTTAAAATTCTGACTTTAGTTAGGTGATAGTTTTTCAAGTTCCTCCGCAGTTCCAATGAGATTCATATCATCGACATAGGCTGCAACAATGACAAATCCAAAATATGACTTTTTAATGAACACGCAATGACATATAATTCACTTTCCTTGACTGATAGAAAAATTGCTAAGACAGTTATACCACATCCTGTTGGATTGCTTCAATCCAGAAAATCATTTTCTCAATCTAATAGAGATAATGTTTCGTGGTTAGGAAAGAATTTTTGCTGGCTAGATTTATGTCTTCCCTTGATTACAAGCTTGGATTTGATGTCCATGTCGCATCCCTTACACCTCTTACGAAATTTCTGACTATGAGAAACGATCGACAAGATATATATGAAATCTAAGAATTTAGTAAAATTTTGTGATCAAAATTAATGCTGCAAGACAATATGCATAGCATGGAAGGTCGAATAGATCTTCTCCAAGAGATCATGTTTAATCACCTATTCCTCACAATATTTCAGTGGTGATCAGATTTTACATAGACTAATACTTATACACTTACTTATAGTCTTGGAATCTCATATTAGTCCAATTTGTGTCTAGCCCTTATGTAGAGAGTTTTTAAGATCTTCCTTGGAAAGACATTCAGTCATAATGCATCATGCATGTGGTGCCAGATGAAGATCATTGTGGTCGCCTTTATCTGCTTCAGACACATATTCATAAATAAGATGATGATTAACCCGAAAATATATCATTGCAGATGAAGATGGTTGCTTTTTTACAATTTGCAGTGAGGTGGAGTTTCACATCTTGAATCCACTCAACATAGTTTCTTCCAGATACCTCAAAAGTAGTGAAATCAAGCTTAGTGATGTTCAGTATTCTATTTATAACCAAAACATGAATTAATGCTTTGAATAAAATTCACAAGCATCATAGATATATCATGTAGATCAAAAGTTTGGTTTAACATATTTATATCATATTTTGGTTTAACATATTTATATCATGCAGATCAAAAGTGCTCAACATGGTTGGTGCGCTTCTTTGGGAAAAAACAAAAAAAACAAAAAAAAACCCTTGGTTTTTCAATGGCACGCTCGAAACTTCAAGTTCGAGATTAGAATGAAACCACGGTTCTATCAACATGTATTCTTATCAATCAAACAGTAATACCCACGTATACATGTGCAATATAAAACTAAAACAAATATAAAATTGCAATAGCTTATCAAAAGCGCATAAAGTAAACAACTTCCAGACTCGTCATTAAGCATCTTTAAGCTTCACGCCCAAGTATCAAGACACAAGTACGTATAGAAATTCAAGCCATTCCAAAACCAAACGGGGACACCCAGACAAGGGTTTGTACCACTCAAAACTAGGGTAGGGGATTTTTTTGGTACCCTTAAGTCGAACCAAAAAGATAGGATTGGGTACAACCAGCCGAAATTGGGCATGATTCAATAGGCTCTTTTCAAAGTAGGGTGCTTTGATCGGCACATCCCTATCGAAATAGGGTATGTCTCTAGTTCATCCATGCCAAAGGAAAGCTTGCCTTTTGATGGACTACAACCAAAGCAGCCAGAGTCATTCGATAAACTTCTGGAAAAAAATGGCTTATACTGTTTGGTAGCTCCCAACATAATCTCTGGGAGAACGTCTCTCTTGCAGGGGTCTATACTATTCCAAGTAGCGCCTAGGGTTTCTGGGGCTAAACCAAAGGCCCTACACCTCACCATTAACCTCGATTAAATCGAATGAGGTATTTTCCAGGCAAGGCACAAGCCTTGGATTCTCGATGGAACCCTAATTCTCCACAACGAAACCATAATTCTGTAGGGTCTGTAGACTTATTCCTTCGGTTGTCTTTGTCTTCGACCGACAACAATGGTGGTTGAAAGTGATTTGGGTTGAGTGTTTCAACAAGATTCACAAGGAATCTCCTTTATACTGTGTGGATGCAAATTTTTGCCGTCTTCTTATTTGACAAAAATGCACCTGCAAAATAATAACACCTAAGATTAAGGCCACAAACCTCTCGCACCCAAGATGAATGATGGGGCTTTGGCCGAAGAATCTCCGATGCCAAAATTAGAATTCTGAAAAAAAATGTGTTTAGGAGTTTGTGGGTAGCAAATGGCTTAGCTTTTTAGTGGGATAATATGGCTATTTATAGGAGAGTGGCCGACCCTATTTGAAGAATAGTGGCCGGCCATATATGGTGTAATTGGGTGAATAATTGCAAGATATTATTCACCTAATAGGAAATTTGGGAGTTACCTTTTAAATAAGGATTTGATGAGGAGCGATGAAAGAGATTTGAATAAATACCATTTTGATCACCTTTGACTCTTCATTGATTGAGTCGTTATTGTCCATTGCATACGCATGGGAATCTCGGTGGGTATCGGGGGTAATTTTGTCCTTTTTACCTAAAAGTCCACGTGTCACTTCCATAATTTTCTTGATTAGTTTTTGCTTCACAAATGCCCTCACACCTGTTTGGCTGCTCGTAGGAAAGGGCAACAGGTGTAAAGATCTTCCCTTACTTTAGGAAACATAAGATTGTTTCCTATTGTGATGAAATTCTCACTTTAATTGGAAATTAGATCCTTCTAGGAAAGGGAAACAAATCACTTCCAAAGTGTATTTAAGTCTACCTTAAGTAGATATTAAATCAATTTTAGAGAGCAATTTATTCTACATTACAAGAAAGAGAAAGCTAGAGGATATTTGTTCCCACTCCCCTAGCAATCTTCTTCACTTGCCCATGCAAAGGACCATCTTTCGTTACTTTTTTCTTCTTCACGCCACAGCAAGGTGAGAAAAAATTAATTTTCCTTGTCTTCTTAATTTTTTGGAGCCTAAGGTCTTGAAATTAGACTAAATGAGGGTCAATGATATGGCAAAAAAGTGTTGAAAAGCCACGACATGGCTACTATCGTGGGTTACTTAGTACAACAGTGACTAGCTAGGCTAAGTGTGGCTCGGCTTGGGCCGAGCTGAGCTAGCCCTGGCACTGGCGCTGGGCGCTGGGCTAGCCCTAGCACGGGCCAGCCATGTGAGCAATGGGTTGGGCTTTAGGCCTGGCCTACTGAGCTGGTGTCAATGAGGCGTGGGCTTCCTAGTTTGCTGGGCTCGAGCCCATGTGTAGAGAAAGAATGAGAGGCGCAGGGGCACCTGCCCTATTTTCCAGCTGAATTAGGTTGAGAGAAAAAAAGACCAGGCCGTAGAGCTTGGCGTCGTTACTGGGCTCATGAGGTTTTGGGCTCGTGGCTGGTTGGTTCTTGTGCCTTAGGGCCTGGTGTACTGCTTCTTTTTTTCTTTTTGTGCAACCGTCTAATGATTCTTCCTTTTATCTTTATTGAATTTCTTTGAATATGTCTACTTCAAGCCATAAGAGTGACAACGGTGTGCCAGCGTTGTATCGTCAAGGCGGGACTTTGAGTAAAATGGGCTACGTCAAGGCTGGTTACTTCAAAATTAATTCTAATGACTCATTCAGAGATTTCCTTGAAGCATATAGTCACGCATTCCGTTTGGGATACGTGTGAAGTGAGTCAATGAGGGTGGCAACCGTGAGCCATATATTGGGGCTTGGAGAGTTTTCAAGTTTCACCCCTACTACTTCGTGTTAGGATTTACTTTTCCATTCTACATTTCTTCCAAGAAGTGCTTTGCTTCATGAAGTGTGCCCCCGCTCAATGTTCTCCAAATGCGGTTCGTTTGATGACAGATTCCTCAATCTAAGCCAATTCTTTTACTTGGATTTGACCATGAACCAATTCTGGTACTTCTTTGAGATAAGCATAACTGCGATCCTGCTATAAGCTATTCGATTAATCGAGCAAGGGAGATCATGATTGGACCAAGGAAACTTTGGAGATAAGTGGAGAGTGGAAATTTGGTCCTTCCCCTAAGCTGCGTGTTTCGACGATTTTCATCACTGGTAAGTCGATTGCTTAGGCTCTAAGTTGCTTTGTGATTTTGCTACACTGCTTTCTAATTTGTTAACTATCTTTCTCTGCCTATGCAAATTCAAAATTTGGCTCAACTCCTAAGACTTCTCTAGATATGAAGAAGGTGCAAGTTGCTTTAGGTATCTCTACTGAGTACAGTGAATGGCCTTGGTTGCTAGTCCTCTTCATCGAGAGAAAAGTAAGCTGTCACTAAGAGAGGAGATGAAATGGATCAAGATAGATGCATTGGCTCGTTAGATCGTTGTCATGGACCCTGCTCTGAATGAAGGTGGAAAAAAAAGACCTTCCCCTCCTGCTCAAGAGATGCCAGTTGAGAAAAAATCAAAGGCTTTATCCTGCTTATGGGGGTCCGTCTGCTGTTGAGAAGCCTGTGATTGACTTGACTTCTTCCACAGGGAAGAAAGATAAGGTTGCTAGATCTAAGCCTATGATGCCTGCTATGCTAAAGATAACTAATATGATTGTTGATAGGATTACCCGGCGTAGAGGTTCCGTCGTGCCGAAGTCTGTACCAAGATGTCCATTAGGAGCTAAGTCTGATTCACCTTTGGAAAGGCTTACTATTATGAATAGTGATAAGGTGGACTATGTTGCTAAAGTGGTGCCAAGGCCCACTCCTCTTGCTACTAGGACCGATTCACCTGCTGAGAAAGAATAGACTGCTCGCATGGATAGTTACGAGAAATCCATCAAGCTTGTTTCTAGAGAGTCTGCTGAGATTTGTGCATTTTTTAAGCCTGATTTGCTTAAAGACGTAGACAGTGTGCCAAACTTGTTGATGGCATCAGAGGGGTTGCTTGCCTAAATTCATTTGCTAAGCATATGACCCACTATAGGAGGACTATTCTATTTGCCATGATGCAGAAAACGGCGATTCTGGCTGCCGAGTCTATGCTCCTTGACCAAAGGGATACCAAGGCTGCCAAAGAGGTGGCAACGACTATGGCAATTGAGGCTTATTCTTCCACCGAGAAGATCAAAGAGTTGGAGCTTGAGCTCGTCGCTTTAAAGGGGTCCAATATCTTTGCCCCTACTTCTCTATAGCTTGAGACCACTTGCTAGGAGATCGTTGACTTGAAGACTAGGCTTGACGCGATCCAAGTTAAGTATGAAAGTGCAGAAAAAAAAGATTGGTTGTTACATACCTCAGATTCAAGATCTTGAGCGTGATGTTTCTCAGCTTCGTTCTGCTGCTTACGCAAAGGATCAAGAGTTTATTGCTACTTATAATCAAGTGATCCACTTCTAGAAAATTGTCAATAAACTTGAACCTCAAGTGTTAGAACTCCAAGGTGTGTTGAAAATCAATAAAAGTTTGAAGAAGGAAGTGGATGAGCTACAGCACGTCCGCATTGGCCTGCTCAAGGAGAACGAGTAGCTGAAAGGTGAGAAGGTTGGGCTCAAAGCTTCGCTTGTTCAAAGTCAGGCCATTTGACTTTAAGTTTGATGGGAAAGATTTCGAGACCTTCTCTATTTCTTTGTAAAACTTGCTTACATTTACTTTTGAAGCTTTCATTGGTGAAGTAGTCAGAGAAGTTGGTGCTCAGGTTGTGGCAGGTGGGGGTGAAGTGCGGGATGATGCTGCTGCTAAGAATATGGCAGCTGCTGAAAGTGCGGCAATCGAGTAGTTATAGGATGTCTAAGCTGCTGAAGAGTAGTCTTCTAGATAGCCTTTAGAATTTTCTTTATTTTCCTTGTTGCTTTTTGCTTTGCTTGAACTCCAACTGCCTTTGTTATTTGTCTATCAATTTTGCTAGAAAATTTAATAAACTTTTTTCCTTAGCTTTTCTTCAACTTTGCTTCTTTTGTTTACACCGAACCTTTGACCTTTAGACCAGCAGCAAACGTGTTGCTTTTCAATAAACAGATAGGCCCACGTAGCCTATATAGTTATAGGTTTTGATGTAGACATTTGCAAAGTTGTTAGTAGTAGAGTCGGCAACCAGATGCCTTACTTATAGAAGTAGATGAGTCTGCGTGACAACTTGGCTATTAACTTTGGCTTTCTTTAATCCTTTCAGCTGTGTGGCATGCACCACAACATACTAAAGATTTATGGGACATGAAATTCACTAACCTTTCGTATCGAAAGTACGCGGTTATATGGAATTTCGTAGGCAAAGGTCCTAGAGAACTATTTGCTCTTTATGTAACCTATTCCGTAGGTTGCGTAACAAGTATCACAACACTTTAGGAATTAATGTAAATCTAAACAATCATTCCGTGCTTGGCAGAGATGATGACTATTGATTGTGTGGCATGTTGGCAGTGGATAGAACTTTGTATATACACGCTAACTGTTTAACCTTTCACAAAAATGTGTGGTTGTATAAGTTTAGCGTGGCTTACTGCTTGAAGGGCAAGTAGTAGGCAATCTTCTGGAAGCCATAGACTACCTTAGTGCACTCAGTAAAAGCTTTAAGGTTACAAGGCAGCCGTCCATAGGGCATATTGCGTAATGTGCCTCCTCCATTTCTAAGGCCCAACTCCCCAAGGATTAGGCCAAGAGACCGAAAATCCTTCAATTAGCTAAGCCTTGAAAAAGACCATTGTGGCTACTTCTAGGAATCTCGCCGCAAGCCATCATGCATCTAGTTACACTAGGGCAGCCTAACTTACCATGTCTGGATATTCGGAGTGTATAGTTTATCTTCTCGCATCGGATAGCAAACCCATGTGGGTGTTAAGGAATTGGTTTATCCTCTCCTACTGCAAAGCATGGTTGGTCCTTAAGAAGGTGCAATTCCTGTGATAAGTCCCTAAAAAGGGCACAATCTTCTTTTGAAGTGCAGAAGTGATCAGTTGTTGTAAGCATGGAGCTGAGATAAGTTGTAAATTACTTTCGAATTCCTCATTGAAAATAATGAAACGAACAAAAACTTAGCTGTAAGGTAGGAACTACATAACAACTGGATAGTTATCGACTTGCGAGGTGGTGCCCGTTTAGCTGCTTGAGTCATCGGGCTTTAATGTAGCAGAAGGTCATGCATGGTACTTCCTTAGTTTGTAGGCGTTCGACTGCATTTCAATATCTTTGTCGTTCATGGTGATGAGGGTGTAGCTACCTTTGCCGCCTATTTTATTGATCTTATATGAACTTTCCCATATGGGATCCATCTTTTTGGAGCATTCTCTACGGGTAGTGATGAAGGCTTTTCTTAGGACTAGATCTCTAAGCTGGAATTGCTGGATCTTGGCCTTTTGTTGTAGCTGGAAAAGAGTTGTTGCTGGTAGGCTGTGATGCAGGTGATGACCTTCTTGCATTCCTCATCTGCCAAATCTAAGTTTGTGGCCATCTCCTTTCTGTTATGCTTAATGCTTGGCAGTAGAGTGTTGACACTTGGCACGATGACGTTGGGAGAAATGATGGCTTCTGAACCAAATGCCAAGAAGAAATGAGTCGCACTAATTCCTCGTCGTTTGGTTGTGCGATACACCCATAGACATTTGGGAAGTTCATTTGGCCATTTTCCTTTCTTGTCGGAAAGGGATTTCTTGAGGCAGTCAAGAATCGTCTTATTGGATGCTTCGGCATGTTCATTACCTTAAGGATACCTCGGCATGGACATTGCTGCTTGATGCCATATTTTTTTAAAAACTTAGCTAAATATTTTCCTACAAATTGCGAGCCATTATCTGTGACGATAAATTAATGGATGCCAAATCGGCAAATGATGTTCCTCCATAAGAAGCGCTCTATGTCTGATTGAGTTGTGGTTGTCATGGGCTTTGCTTCCACCTATTTGGTGAAGTAGTCAGTTTCCACGATCATCATCCATTTGCCCCTAGTAGCGGGTGACATTGCCCACTGCATGAACAACCAAAGACTCGTCTGTGGGTATAGTTCGTTGGCAGACAGTGCTGGTACCAGCTTGTAACGTTGGTGGCGATCGCACTTTTGTACTAATTCCTTAGCGTCTTGGTGCATAGTAGGCCAGTAATAACCTGTGTTAAAAACTTTATGTGCCTAAGGTTCAGCCTTTGGAGTGATTTCCACAAACGCCTTCATAGATTGAACTAAGAACGTTTAGGTTGTTGGGAGACGCTAGGCTGCGAAGATGTGGCCCAGTGTAGGATCTTCAAATGAGAATGTTGTTCCACATGTAGTAGTGCGCTGCTTTCGTTTGGAGTTTTCTAGACTTCAATCTCTCTGTGGGGAGTATGTCATTGACCAAGTAGTCTATAATGGAATCTTGCCAGTTTGGAGTTGTACTAACCTGTGATGCCTCAACTGCTGGCTTCGCCTCTATGCTTGGTTTGTTCAGATACTATACCAGAATAGAGCTTTTGAGTTGATGGTCGAAGGTAGAGCTTAGGCCAACTTGCACATCTGTGTGGGCATTTTCTGCCAGCGAAACTTGAGTAAGGGTGTAAGTTTGAAACGCCTCAAGCTGCTTTTGTAACTTTTTTAGGTATTACGCCATCTTCAGATGCTATGTTGTGTACTCCCTAGTAGTTTAGCTGGTGATTCGCTGGGAATCAGAATGAATTGCAAGCTTTTCATCTTCAAGTCTTTTGCCATTCAGAGGCCTGCTAGTAGGGCTTCGTACTCTGCTTCGTTGTTAGATGCTTTGAAGCTTAGAGTTATTGCCTGCTCGAGCATCGAATTGTCTAGGGTGATGAAGACCACGCCTGCTTCTGAGCCCTTATAGTTATATGTGTCATCGATGTGCAAATGCCAGAAGTCTCTATCAAGTGAGGTAAGCATGACTAGGGCATGCTCGGTTGCCTCTGCGGCGTCGTTAGGCCGCTCTATTGCGTTGCCTAGGCTAGGCATGAATTTTGCTATGAAGTCCACCAAGGCTTAGGCCTTTATTGTCGTGTGGGATTGGTAAACTAAGCTGTATTAGCCAAGTTCCAACGTCCATTTCATTACTTGTTGAGAAGCGTCTAGACCATGTAGGATTGATCGTAGGGGATACTAAGTCATGACGATGACTGTATGAGCTTGAAAATATGGTATAAGCTTCCGAGCCGCAACAACTAGCGCCAAAATCAATTTCTTATATTCAGATATCTAGTTTTCACATCGATAAGAGCTTTAGAAGTGTAAAATACCAACAGTTGGGCCCCCAGCTCTTCTCATATAAGGGCAGAGCTTACTACTACTTCTGAGCCTACTAAGTAGATGTATAAGTCCTTCGTTGCTTTTAGCTTAGATAGTAAGGAAGGTGAAGTGAGAGACTTCTTTAGGTTTTGGAAACTTCCTTCGCACTCATCATCTCATTTGTCTCGCTGTGCCCTTTTGATTACTTTGAAAAAAAAGCTTGCATCGATCGGTGGATCGTGAGAGGAAGTGGTTGATCGCGGCTATTTATCCGATCAAGTTTTGGATCTCTTTCAAGGTAGTTGGAAACCTTATCTCTAGGATTGCTCGGATCTTCTTGGGATGTGCTTCGATTTCTTGTTGGGTAACTAGGTACCCTAAGAAACTGCATGAAGATACTCCGAATGCGCATTTAGCGAGATTAAACTTCATCTTCTACTTTCTAGGAAATATCGAAAGTTTCTACCAAGTTACTGATGTGGTCTGATTACTGCTTCCCCTTCACCATGATGTCATCGACATAAACCTCCATGGTTACTCTAATTTGCTTCTTGAACATCATGTTTACTAGTCGTTGGTAAGTGTCTCCTGCATTATTAAGGCCAAAAGGCAAATCCCATTGTAAAGAGACGGGTCGGGTCTTTTATTAACGTGAACATCTACTTTGAGACAACTATTGGTGTTCTCACGCGAAGTGTAATGTTGTCAATGACAATCGAGGTGTGTCCGTTGAATTCGGTGAGCACCTCTGCTGAGCATATAATTATGTTTTCCAGGCCCATCTTTTGAATTACTGGGAGCTGAAGTAGGCCGATTGCACTTCTATTGTCAACCATCATTATGTCAACTATAACGTCGGCTAGTTAGACAAATACCACTAGTGTGTCATCGTGTAGGAAGTTGACGCCTTCGGCATCTTGCTCAGTGAAGCCAATGATGGGTTCAGGTTAGGTGTTGACTGCCTAGACCTGAGAGACTAATAGAGCCTGCTAGATCATTCTCATCTTGGAGTTATTGGTGGCCCCCATGTGCTCGGACTTGGCGAAAATGCCATTGATCCGAATTATCTTGGTTGGCAGCTCTTCATCAATGTCTACGTTCTTTCCAGGCTATGCAGCTGGCTTGTCTAGGTATCTATCGACCTTTGCCTTATTTCACCAACTTCTCTAGGTAGTTTCTCCAAGTATAATAGCCATCAGTTGTATAACCGACACCTCAATGGAATAAGCAGTACTTAGTGTGTTCCAACTTGGAGGTATCTCCCTATGATCGTTTTGGCAACTTGAACAATGATTCACTCTTGATGTCGCGAAGGATTTGGTGGATCGGGATTGAGAACTTAGAATAGTTCTTGGGTGTCGTGGATCGATCCATGCGCTTGGCCTTCTGCCTACTTTTGTTGTTATACTGCTTTTCGTCTTCCTTCTTTTGAGCTACTGCTGATTCTTTTTTAGGCTGCTCAGGTGCCTTGTCTACTCACGGAGCCTTGTCTACTGTTGATTCTTTCATGATCAATTCCGAATAGTGGATGGTCTGCTGGGACTCCTTTTTGGAAAGTTGCACTAGCTATCGAGTCGTTGCAACTGACTATCTTTGCCTTTTTGCTTCAAACCTCTTCACATAGTTGCAGAGCAACTCTTTTGGGTTATTCTTGACGTTGAACAAGTGGTCGAACTTCTTCTTGACCTAGCGGTATGATGAATATTCCTTGGTGAAAACCAAAAAAAGCTCATCGAAATTCAAGATGGATTGTGGCAGCAGCGTGTGAAACCAATCTTGTGCTTCGCCTTGTAAGGTGGTGGTGAATATCTTGCACATAAGGGCGTCGTTGATCCGATAAAGGATCATTGAGCTGCGGTAGTGTGTTAGATGCCTCTCCAGGTCTTTATCTCCTTTGATGGATGTGAAATATGGCATGCTGAACTTAAGTAGAGGCTATGCTTACTCAATCTCGTCCATGAAGGGTGACCCGCTTATGTTTGTTATGCCTCTTCAGAGCGCCTTGTCACTAACTTCGTTATGCTGGAAATCGATCAATCGTTCAGTCAAAAGCCTTTCTATTTCTTCCTGAATTTACCTTTGCTGGGGTAACGGAGCTCTCCACTAGTTTAGGCTGCCCCTAGCTATAACCTACTAATCTAGGCTGCTCTTCCATGTGCTTGACTCATCTATGTCGCGGCTGCGATGCATGTGGTACTTTCCTAATAGGTGAGCGAATTGCTCGTAGGTTGCCGGTTGAACTTGAGCTAGATTGAGTGATTGCTTCTCTCCGTCTGTCGTGCTGCCTACTCCGATGTGAAGTGAATGATGCTCATTGCAAGCCTAGTCGCGAATAAACTCTTTCCTTGTAAGGTTGCTCATGTTAGTTATTGGAGTGTGGCCCCAACCGTGAATGTAAGCTTGTCCGTGGGCCTAAATAAGAGTGCACGCTCCTCTGGGCGCTAAGACGAGAGTATACACTATCTTAGGGGCCTAATCGGAAGGGTATATTGCCATAATGCACGGTTCATGGCTGGTCGAGTGGTTGCTTGCCTAGACACTGTTAGAGAGGCTCGTCGTCTGCCCATGTCCTACTTTGGGACACCTCGTCTAGGGCACGCTGCATCTCGGTACACTACAATAACTAATTCACTAAGGTTGTTTGTTGCGCGAGGGCGCTTATCAACTCTATGACTTGTCGAGACAAGTGATGTTCGCCATTTGGGTTGGAAGAGCTTGGACGGTATGCGTTTCCTTGAGCAGTGGAAATGTAATGGACTCCGGGCATGACATTTGATTTGGGATATGTCAAATCTGGGGAAAAATATGGTGAAAATACCCTTAATTCAATCGTCGGTCCAAAAATCTGAAGTGGGGACGGTTGAATAGGTCTTAGACTGGTCAGGATCACCAAATGGGCCACGAAAGCAGGTTGGACCACAAGAGCAAGTCGGATCGCCTACACGGGTCAGATCGTGGTTGTGAGTTGGGCAACTGGAGCACGTGGGCGCTGGGCTCCCCTTGGTGTGCCTCGGGCCTGCGGGTCTTAGGCTCAGCTTTGGAGCTTGCTGGGCCCACGAGTGCTAGGCTGTTCCACTTACTGCAATTGCGTGGGCCTCAACTACTATTGCAGGGTCGTGGACCTGCTAGATGTGGGCTGCTTTGCATTGTGCTTGCTGCCTTATGGCACGAGCCTGAGTCTGCTGCTGCAAGGTGGTATGCTCACCATGGGCCGCTACGGTGGTGCCCGATAGGGGTAATGCCAGTCCTCTTGCGTTAAGCCTCATGGATCATCGTGGTAGGGCTATGCCTTAATCTCCATCACTTAGTCCAAATCCTTGAACGTAGGAAGTTCCGTTCGTTATGGTTTCCGAATTTCTAGTCCTTGTACTTTTCTTTTACATTTATTCAAAGAACTTTATAAAAAAAATTCTAGGAATAAGAATGTACAAAAAACTACAAATGAACGAGAAATGAGAAACTTTGAATGCGAGAGTCTTCTTCAAGTGTGTGAATCAAACTCTCAATAAAAGTACCAATTTATGGATGCAAATTTCCGCCATCTTCTCCTTTGATGAAAATGCACCTACAAAATAATAACACCTAAGATTAAATCCAAAAGCCTCACACGCCCATGATGAATGGGGGGGCTTTGTCCGAAGAATCTCTGATGCCAAAATTAGAATTCTGAAAAGAATATGTTGAGGAGTTTGTGGGTAGCAAATGACTTATCTTTTTAGTGGAATAATAGGCTATTTATAGGGGAGTAGTCGGCCCTATTTAGAGAATAGTGGCCGGCCATGTATGGTGTAATTGGGGGAATAATTGCAAGATATTATGTCAAATAATATCTTGCAATTAATATGGCAATTAATCCTAAATTAAATAGGAAATTTGGGAGTTACCTTTTGAATAAGGATTTGATAAGGAGTGATGAGAGGAATTTGAATAAATATCATTTTGGTCACTTTTGACTCTTCCTTGATTGAGCCATTATTGTCCGTTGCATGCGCGTGGGAATCCCGGTGTGTTTTGAGAGTAATTTTGTCCTTGTCACCTAAAAGTCCACTTATCACCTCCATAATTTTCCTGATTATTTTTTGCTCCATATACTGCCTTCCGGGTAATTCCCCATCACAACCTCGATGACAAAAGACGTTGGAGATGGGAGCCATCATCATCATTAGCAGCAAAAGTCATAGGAGGTGGCATAGGATCACATCCCTCACGACTCAACGAGGCAGAGCGGCGACGACCAAGTTTTGGAAGAAGAAGAAGGCATGTCAAACGACATAGCGTGTAACCATTTAAACGACTGGAGCAGCTTGGCAACTCAGACGCTGGTGCGGCTTCAAGCCGTGACTTCTGTGATTTAACGTTTTGAAATCCCTTAATTTTTTCTTCTTTTTTGATATACCCACCCATATTCATCAACGTTGATATGACATGCCTATTACACAGAACAATAATCATAGTATTCATGGGATAAATTAAATTGAAACCAAATAGATTATGGTTTAAGATTACTTGGATGTTGATGAAGATGGTGAAAAGGATTTGTAGGGTTTTTTTCCAAGACCTTCTCTTTTTCGTAAAGACACGTCGTGCTGATTGTGAAAAAGAGGGGATGGCTAAGAGAGAATGGCTGATGTGTATGAGAGTTGTGACCTCCACTTGTTGGCTTTGTAACTTTATTTATACCAATCCTGAGGAGTTTTTTTTTTTTTTTTTTTTTTTTGGGTCTTACAAGTAATTCAAACCTTTGAGGATTGGATCTTCGTATCCCATTAGAATTTTATTTTAAGTGTACAAAATAAAATTTCTAATTGATAATTCTATTCATAACACATCCATGTCTTTTAGTTTGGCTTACTACATTACTTGCCGTTGAGGGTGTACTTGCTAAATCAGTTAGAATGCCCATCAAGTGTTCACACATCAACCCCCTTGGCACTACGGTAAATAATTAAGAGACGAATACAAGTACGAAAGTGTAATGGCAAAAAAAGTGTGGAAATCCTTCTCCTCCACCTCAAAGGCTTAAACGAAAAAGTAAAAGTTGGAAAGGAAGGATAGCAGAGGAAGGCGGGTTGGAAAAATGTAACAAGATTGGTGAAAATATAAACTAACGTAGAATAAAAAGTAAAAAAAGAAACAAAAAAATTAACATCTCATCAGTTTAAGCACATATGCTATAAAGCAAGCATTGATGTGGATTCACATGTGGATTCCATTCTTTTTCCCTCCGTCTGATTCTCCACTATTTGTGTCTCATCAACAAGAGAAACGTGAACCAATTATAACAACCAAAGAAAGTTATTTTGTTAGGAGATTACTTCATTAATTTAAGATATTCTTTATGTACATGTCCTCCTCTATAAGTTATAATCCTTCCCTTCTTATATATGTAGTTCCCACAACTTCATCTACTTAAAGCCTTCAGACCCTATTATTCTCTCTCTGTCTGAATTAAGCTTGAAGAATCCCCAGAGCTCCCCGTTACCTACAAGGTGATTTTCTTTAAGCGTTTGGCTTGATCGATCATGTTGAATGAATTCACGATTAGTATTGTCAACAGAGCTGAGTTGCCCCTGGTTGAATAATTCCCAGGTTTCCTATTCTTTGTCTCCTCAAGACCCTCGGTACACCTGCATCACACACACACACACACACGAACTTCTGACCAAATAATTTTCATAACTCTATTCTTCACAAATCAGACACAAAGTTTGTATACCAACAGAAAATTAGTAATTTTTCCTGTGTCCTGTGTATTTGCAGAAGTTGAGAGATAATTAAGCAGGATGGCTTCTGCCCAGGGCAAAGAAAAGCCAGCAGCCATAAAGTTTCAGAAGAGCTACTTTGATGTGTTGGGGTTGTGCTGCTCATCAGAAGTTCCTCTGATAGAGAATATCCTCAAGCCTCTTGAAGGTGTAAAAGAGGTTTCAGTGATTGTGCCTTCCAGAACTGTCATTGTTGTCCATGATACCCTTCTCATTTCCCAACTTCAAATCGGTAATATATTCTCTTAAATAATTTTACACCAGTTAATATTAGTATTTTTCCCTTAATTCTCTAATATTTGTGCTAAAAATTGGTTTTTTTTGGTAATACTTGCACAACAGAAAGCAAATAGTTTTGGGAAAAAAGAAAAAAACAAAGAACGATACCAGTAGGTGGACGTGTACTTTTTCTGTTGTGGGAGAATTATTAATCGGCATATCGCGTACAATCATGAATCAAAAAGATAGAGACGAGCATGCTTTATATGTTTTGCTTTACCCAACTTTCACGTACAATTTTGCTTTCCTTTTCATCACCCACTACGATATCCCACCAATATAATTTCCCATTTTCTAGGTGCTTTCTGCAATTTTTTATGATGGGTTTGTAACAAAAAATCTTACGAACTCGTTATACGTAACTTTTTTCACTGTTTGGATTTTTTTTTTTTTTTGGAACTCTTTTGAACGTTACTTTGGTTTCACAATTTACTCTGTATAATATACTTAATAATAGCTTTCAGTTGTGGCTAATTGGTTGTATGTCTCACCTTAGTTTTCTTGTGGTCACTATATAATACTAGATAATATTTCACCCCTTTGGTGTGAGTCTTGAGACTATTTTTTTTCCTTAAAAAATTGAACAAGTAGTGGCAAGCCACGGTTTTTCATTTTCATAAAATAAAAAAGATTCAAACTTTTTATTTGAAAATAAAATAAAATATGCTCAGTGCAATGTGCAATGTGCCGGCCTCTCACCTACTCTTTTACCTTAATAAAAGTGCACTAGTTTTTCTATCTCCGTCATTACTTGTAAGGGTAAAATTCTTTTGTTTTGCCCCATCAGATAGCATTTAGAAACGTTGAAAATTGAAAGAAATCAATACGACAGCAAACTCACATGAATGTGTATCGGAAAACTGATAGGGCAACAGAAACAAATTTGTTTTTCCTTGAGGAAAATGCCCTTTTGATCTTGATAAATTAAAAAGAGTACATAATATGTTTCTTTGTTTACCAGAAAAAAAAAAAAAAAAAAAAGTATCTTGAGTAAGCATGAATTTCTTAGTACTGTATGATCTAGTACTATTAGTTGATTTACCTAAATGTGTCGTCTAGATTCAAAATCCTACGATCTGTTATTTCATGGACAGTTAAGGCACTAAACCAAGGAAGGCTAGAAGCAAATGTGAGAGTGTATGGGGCAGGGGACAGTTACAAGAAAACGTGGCCAAGTCCATATGCAATTGGTAGTGGCGTGTTACTGGTTCTATCATTTCTCAAGTATGTATATCGGCCATTAGGATGGTTGGCCCTTGGAGCGGTTGCCGTTGGCATTTTCCCCATTGCTTCGAAAGGTTTTGCGTCTGTTCGGAACTTCAGGTTTCATGACATCAACATTCTTGTTATCATTGCTGGTGAGCCAACACTGGTCTTAATATTCAACTTCTTTTTTCATTTAATTGACTGGTTTTCTACCAATCTAATTTGGTTTTACACTACTGATGCATGATGTTACGTTAATTATATGAAAATATCATATAAAAATTGAAGTACATATGATTGTTAGTCAATCATCTATCATGAGAACAATATGTAAAGTGTGAAAAGAGCATATACAATCAAGTAGAGTTACTCGTCAAACCATATTTTTTTACACTCCAAATTTTGGTACCACTTATAATACTCATTTCTTTGTCAGCTACTTTATAAAAATGATTACAAAAATTAGCTATAGTTTTAAGATAAGTAAAATGTCGTATTAAATAAATCTAGGCCATCTTGTTCTCATTGCAAGTTGGATTAGTATTGATCACTAAATTGTGATTGTTGTTCGTATCGTTATATTGTACATATATATTTGATTCTGGGTACCAAGCTCCTTGGATGTTTAAAAAAAGGACTTTGCCGAGCTTCACACCGAATAACCATAAAACTATTGATCCTTTTGTTTTGATTTTCTCTGTTGCAAGGATGTTTAAGAAAAAGACTTTGCCGACCTTCACACCGAATAACCATAACGATTGATCCTTTTCGATTTTTCTCTAAGAAAAATTGCAACACATCACGTTTCCTTGGAAAGTTTGAATGGATATGTTGGTTTCTGTGTAGCAGTCCGAAAGCCACCGTTAGGCATACTTTATGATTTTTGACGATACACAAATATGACCCAAATGGTTAGTCTTTGGCTTCTTGCAAGTTTGAGTGGATATGTATGGGTGGGTTAGATTAAAAGTTTGGATGGTTATTTAGCGAATTTTAACCATATTATTATTAGTTTATTGTGAGTTTAAGTGATACATTTTTAGGAAAAATGGAATGGCTGGATTGTTTTGACACTTGAAAAACTTAGAGTTCATTGGTATCTTATTTGAGAATTGAACTTAAAATTTTAATATTTTTTTTCTTCTCTAAAAATTCATGTTTTGTTTTTTTTTTTTTTAATTTTTTAAATCCAAAAACTTATTTGGTTTACAACTTCTCAAACTTATAAAAAACAAGAAAAAAGTAAGAAAATAAAAGTCGGAACACCTTTTTAAATATTTTTAACTTGTGGTGTTGAGAATTGGATCCACAGTAAATACGAAACGACAAATGTAAATTTGGGATTCAAAATTTATTTTTGAGTTAAAAAATTGGATCCATGCAAATACCAAATGGACCCTTAAAGGTTTTTTTTTTTTTTTTACATTTTTTTTCAGAGAACATAACTCTACCAATTCAAGGCTTTTTCGAGTAATGCTGGAGGGGTTCCGACTTCTGAGCATTACTTGAATCCTCCTATAGCATGTTCTGCATTTTTGTACTTTCACATCTCTTCTTAGACTTAAAAAACTTTTCTGTCTAGATTAGGTTTTCTAAATTTTTAGTCCACCTTAACGTCTAATTCCACTGGCCCTAGCTCATTATTGGCCGGCTTTCCCTTTTTTATGAATGAGGATGCTATTATTGGCTCATCATTTTGTGAACCGTACGTCTAATTTAGTCCGTATGTCTATAGTTTATAATCTCAGTGGATTCCATTAATGCAACATTTCTCTTATCACGTTTATTTCTGTTATGTAAATTTTATAAAATAAATGGTTCTTCAATTTAATTGCGAGAACCAAAAACTACAAAATTGAATCTACTAAAATATGAGTTCAGTTGCAGTTGGAAAAATGCTGTAAAAGATGGGACTTATATCCAGAACTTTATTGCAATAATGCACACATGGTACAGAAGTTACTTATTTGTGCATGTTCGTATATTTATGAAAATCCATTGTGCCGGTGCCATGGACAGAGCCAATGAAAGCTCACTGGGGACAGATGTCCCCACTCAAATAATTCGTTTGTTTAGTTACAAACTACAATTATATAATATGCACGGGTTATCTTTGAAGAAAATATATATATCTAATATCCAACATACATTCATTCTACTTATACTCCATATCAAATATTATATGAGCAATAGTGCTCTTGTTCTGTCATTCAAACCGAAAAAGCCCTCTCTCGCCTATCATGTACTTATATATTTTCTCATCACTTTGCCACTTTCCACTACTATATTGAAATTTTTGTAACATTGGAATTGTGATACATCATCATTTGAAACCATCCTTAATATCATATTGCATATAACCATACTATAATAAGGTTTTCTTAGTTGTTTTCGGTTGCCCCCACTAGAAGAAATTTCTGGCTCCATCACTGGGACCCGGTGCTATATTTTATATATAGTATACTGGTTACTGGTATTGATAAACTGATAGATTGTGTAACTTTTGACAGTAATTGGGACAATTGCTTTGAAGGACTATACAGAAGCTGCCTCGATTGTCTTTCTGTTCACCATTGCAGAGTGGCTCCAGTGTTCTGCGGGTTACAGGGTTAGCATGAAACACTCATCCTTCTTTTTTATAAAAAAATTAAGAACTAATCTCATTGAATTAAACAGTAACAATAAGTGGCAGAAAAACATAGCAATGGATTTTGGAACAACAAATTTTGCTGAAGACAGTTTTGTACAAAATTATGTGATAAACCAAATATTAACCAATGCTTTAAAAGGCGAAGGTGAAGCCCCGCCTAGGCAAAAGCCTTGAAGTTGAGGCGATATCCTCACGGGACATAAAATTATTAATATGTAGTCTAGTTGGAAGGTATGTCATATAATGTAGTTGAACTTAAGAGGGTATTCTCATAAAGTCTACTAGAACTTGAACTTTGGCATTTTTTCTTTCGTTCTTTTAAAAACGCCCAGTCGAACACCGCAACCTCCTAGGCGTGCCTCGATCACGTCTAGGCGAGTTGAAGCCTATTCCCACTGAGCATAGGCTTTTTCATCACCGTCCCGCCTCCAAAGCTGCCTAAGCACACCTCAAGGCTCATTTTTTAAAACACTGATACTAACACAGTAAAATGTTGCGTAAAGGATTAATGGATGACTTGCTAACGTATATCATAGACAGCCAGACATGTAAAATGACATGCTTTTATGTACTCAGGCGAAAGCAGTGATGTCGTCGTTGATGAGCATGGCGCCCCAAAAAGCAATCTTAGCAGAAAGTGGAGAAGTTGTGGGTGTTGATGAGGTTAAGTTGAACACAATTCTTGCTGTTAAGACCGGCGAAATTATACCGATTGATGGAATAGTTGTTGAAGGAAAAGCTGAAGTGGATGAGAAAACACTAACTGGAGAATCCTATCCAGTTGCCAAAGAAAAGGACTCCACTGTTTGGGCTGGCACTATCAATCTTAATGGTAACATAAATCCCGCTCTCGTCATTCTTTGATCTTGAATAAAGAATTAGATTTTCTTTTCTGACAAATTTTGGTTTCTATATGTGAAGGTTATATTAGTGTGAAGACCACATCATTGGCTGAAGATTGTGCGGTCGCCAAAATGGCAAAACTTGTCGAAGAGGCTCAAAACAGCAAAACCAGAACTCAAAGATTCATTGACAAATGTGCAATGTTCTATACCCCAGGTTAGTCTACTTTCCCCATACATTTCATATGTTTCCCTATTCTTTACTGCTAAGGAGAACACAATCGGTTGGATTTATATGTTTTGTGGTGCTGTTTTGCAGCGGTCCTAGTCATATCTGTTTCTATCGCGGTGATTCCAGCTGCATTACATGTTCACAATTGGAGCAAGTGGTTTCACTTAGCTTTGGTTGTTTTGGTGAGCGCATGTCCATGCGGTCTCATCCTCTCTACACCCATTGTGACTTTCTGCACGCTCACAAAAGCGGCAACATCTGGACTTCTGATCAAAGGAGGTGACTACATTGAGATTCTTGCTAAAGTCAAGATCATGGCTTTTGACAAAACTGGTACAATAACAAGGGGTGAATTTGTGGTGATGGATTTTCAATCTCTTCGTGATGACATTAGCTTGAACACATTGCTTTACTGGTATACACTGCAACTCCTCTATTCAGCAACATGTTGAATGACACCAAAATTCTGATGGAAAGAAAAAATTTACTTCATGACATTCAGAAGAGGCTTTCAGTTTAAATACGAATTTAAGGCTGTCTTAATGCTGCATTATTCTTCGAAAGTGTTTCCTATTATTTAACTAAGTTTGCAGTTTATTGATTACTTTATTAATCTTCATGAAGGGTTTCAAGCATTGAGAGGAAGTCAAGTCATCCAATGGCAGATGCGCTGGTTGACTATGGAAGATCGCTTTCGGTTGAGCCAAAACCTGAAAGTGTGGAGGAGTTTCAAAATTTTCCCGGGGAAGGTATTCATGGGAAAATTGATGGACAAGATATCTACATTGGAAACAGAAAAATTGCTTTGAGAGCTGCTTGTGAAATAGGTAAATGCCATCAACTCCTTTATCTTGGAAGCTATTTCGAATTATTCCAAGAATATGATTCATTTTCTTTTTGTTTATGGTCTTTTTGGATCTCTCATCATTAGTGCTTTTTGAAATTTCAGTTCCAACAATTGAAGGTTCTAAAGGTGGGAAGACGATTGGTTACATATACTCTGGGGGAACCCCTGCTGGAGTCTTTACAATATCTGATGCTTGTCGATCTGGGGCTGCAGAGGCTGTCAGGGAGCTAAAGAAGTTAGGCATTAAAACAGCTATGCTCACAGGAGATAGTAATGCTGCCGCATTACATACAAATGAGCAGGTGTGTTATTCCTAATATTTTAGCCTCATATCACTATGCCTAAATCTGCACACGCACACCATGCGCTCCACACTACACTCACTTTTATTGATTCAATGTATGATCTTCCCTGGTATACATGGCTGTAGAACTGCATATATATTTTGTTTGCATATTAAGAAAAAAAGAAAAAATAAGAGTAGAAAATTTATCTGTCTTGCAGCTTAAGCAAGCTCTCGAGGTAGTCCATGCGGAACTTCTACCTGAAGACAAGGCAAGAATCATTAAAGAATTTAAAATGGAAGGAAATACAGCAATGATTGGAGACGGTATCAACGATGCCCCTGCTTTAGCTACAGCCGATATTGGTATCTCAATGGGCATTTCAGGATCAGCCCTTGCTCAAGAAACTGGGAATATAATTTTACTGTCAAATGACGTTAGGAAACTACCGAAAGCAGTCCAACTTGCGAGAAGAGCTAATAGAAAAGTGATTGAGAATGTGGTTTTGTCAATCACTGCTAAGGTCAGTATCCTTGCACTGGGATTTGCAGGGCATCCACTCGTTTGGGCTGCAGTTCTTGCTGATGTCGGGACATGCATGCTTGTGATATTCAACAGCATGCTACTCTTACAAGGAACCCACAAGCATGGAGGGAAAACCTCTGCACCACATGGCCATAAACATGGAAGCCATGGACATAGCCATTCTCACAAAAACCAACATTGTTGCTCGGACAGCAAACCCTTAAAAGCAGCCTGTAAACCTCAAAAATGTTCCTCGCAGAAATGTGGATCAGAGTGCCAGCCTAGTCCCTTAAATTCAAGCTTTCCCTGTAAACTTAAGTGCAGTGACTTACATGAGGCACAACACTGTGATGAAACAAGCTGCACCAAAGTCAATCATGATCTCGAGTCACAGAATAAACACAATCATGGTTGTTTGAGTCATCATAATTTGAGCTCATGCGCAGAAGGTGATAAACTTTACGAGGCAAAACACTGCAATCATTCTGCTTCTTCTTTGGTGGAAATTAAGAAGTTGACAAGTAAAGGTCATTGCCACTCGACCCACTGCGGTAAAGAGCACAACAGAAAAGAAGATGATGGAGTCCATGAGGAAAAACACTGCAATTATTCCGCTTTTGCTTTGCACGAAAGTAAAAAATTGACAAGTGGTGTTCATTCGCACTCAAGCCACAGTGGAAAGGAGAATAGTATAATGGAAGGTGATGCAATCCATGAGCCAAAACACTGCAACCATTCTACTTTTTCCTTGGAGGAAAGCAGAAAGTTGACAAGTACTGGTCATTGCCACTCAACTCATTGTGGCAAAGATCATATTCACAATGAATCGTTAGGAGAAACGTTTGCCACAAGATGTGATCATCAGCACCACCATAATCAAGATAAACAATCACCCCCTCATTCGACGATTGATATTGTAGCGCGTTGCGACCACACAGAATCAGCCGCAACGAATTCTTGCATTCGCTCCCGGACAGCGGAAAAGGAAGCATGTTGCTCGGAATTAGTAGCAATTCATGCTTGTGTGTTGGAGAAAAGAGAAGTCGGTGGGTGTTGCAAAAGCTACATGAAGGAATGCTGTGGTGGTCATGTGCATATTGGTTCTAGCTTTCAGGGTTGTTTATCAGAAATCACAATTGAATAGATGTAACTGACCGAAAATAAGTATATATATTATATATATACGTGCTTTATAAATATACTTTCAGTAGCTGCACGTTTTGATTAAGATAGTGTGCCTCAACCACTGTTTTATACTATGAAGCACAAGTGCAGCTGTGGATACATCCAGATACACCTTGAATACAAGGACTTCCTGCTCAATGCACTGCTTTTCGAGTTCTAATCATGCCCTCCTCTTAGTGTAAACTAATGTAGGATATTGTTTTGTAATAAAATAAAATAAAATATAACAAGTTCCTTTAGTGTAGAATATCTGAGGCTCCCACTTTTAACACTTGGTATTAAATGTTAAATATGACTTTGCTCTTGACTCTAAAGTCATATGACTATAACTCTTTTGTTCATTAAAGAGAGATTAAGTTAAATTTAAATTCAAATATAATTTTTAACTTCAATTTTTTAGTGCAGTGGAAGCAGCGTGCTCATATAATTTTATTTATTGGGTTCTTCTCGTTGCAAAGTGAGCCACTTATATATGAATCTAAATGTAAGTGGTGGATTGCCATGATAGTTAAAGACTTCCTCTTTAACTTATTGTGTCTTGATTTTAAACCCTTCTTTTTATTGTAAATTAAAATTGTGATATTGATTGCATTCCTATATATACACACACATGTGAATCTAAATGGATTGCTAAGGGGAAATAATGGAAAGTTTTGATGAGTAGAAATATGGAAGGAATTCAATTTTAGTTTCTAAATTAAGTTTTCTCTGTCTTTTTTATTCCTTGAGGAAAGTACGATATTCGTTAAGATGAAAGAAAACGTACAAAGTGAGAATGGTGTGCTCATTGTTGGATAAATACAACAATCAATGATATATTTATATATGCTAATAAATAATAAATGCGAACAAATAATTTGACAGAGTATGAACAAAACAAAATAATATTAATAGACAAACTAAAGATCGAGGCTTGTGTACCGGAATGTCCTTGAAACAGAATTTCTTCCCTACTTTGTCCTTGTAGTTCGATGGACGTCTGCTTCTTCAGGATTAAACGATCTAAATCGAGATTCCAGCACTGGAAAAATAGACTTCTGGCAAATATTTGTGTGGTTCTCTCAGTAAGAAGGTTTGGGATTGTAGAAGGAGAATTTGTTTTTTATGTGCTCTAAATGGGATGCGTCTGTTGGGAGACATCTTCTCATAGGGGTGCTTTGCTTTTTGGCGTTCTTTCATCACTTCAGGCTTCATCTGAAAAGATGAGTCTGCTGATATAAAAATTAATTAATTAAATCCAAAATTAAATAAAAATATATACATATTAAATATATATTAATTAGTACACTCCAAAATCCAAACTCAAGGCTAAGCCCAATTTTATTCTCCATAGTCCATCACTCTAATCACTTTCTAAGGGAGACAAGGCCCTATAAAGTAAAAGAATATTTTGGTGGTAACCAATGTGGGACAATAAAATATCTACTCAAAATTTCCAACACTTACATGAGCCTCGATAAAAATCTTGTTGAGAATTTCAATTGTTAGTCATGGTTATCCCATGTGACAGGTGTCAACCCATTAATACGGTGGTATTGCTCACAAGTTAGGGTGGTGAGCCTTTCTTTTTGTCTTTTTTTTTGTTTTTTTTTTATGAAGAAGAAATTTATTAAAACTTAAAACCTCTAATACAACTATTTCCCATACAATCAAAATTAAAAACCTCTATAGCCGAAGTTGGAAGACAAAAATCCCAAAAATGTGGGTTGGCAACAGTGAGGCCCACATGAGCTAATGCGTTCGTCACGAAATTAGCCTCCTTATAAATAGCTTTCAACTGATATGCTAAAATTTAGAAGCCAATCGTTTGATGTCCTCTATGATAGGTTTAAGATGCCAAAGGGGTATCCAAACATCTTGCATCATCTGGATGACAAGCTTAGAATCCCCTTCCATGCAGAGAATGTCAAGTGGGCCAAAGATGATTTGCCGGGGCCTGAGAGATTGTTCTCCAAATCAAATGAGGAAATGTCAATTGTTAGTGGACATGATTTAGTGATATTCTTTTTAGTAAATGAGATATCTGCAGATGCAAAATGAAACCTATTAACTTGAAATAGTAAATTATAGTTATACAAACTTATGATTTGGCTTGCTTGTCCTGCAAGAAACTATTTCAATTTCTAAACTCTGTACACAAGATAAATTAAAAAGGAGTTTGATGCTTATTAACAATGCCATTAAATGATATCAAATATCGTAACGAATGCAATATAAAAAAAAAAGTTCGTAGACTTCAAGGTAAATATAATATAGGTAGATGACACAATTGATATATCTCACTTTTAAAATATACTAATAACATATATTATTATTTGAATAGGATAAACACTACATGGCTTTATTTTTGTTACATTGAAGAATTGTTTCAAGGATCACACTCACCTCAATACCACAATTTTGGGATGCTAAATACCGAGGAATGCCACGCTCGAATCAGCTCGACAATGTGTGTTCTCCATATAGGCTTGCGCATCAAGATTTTCGGCTCACGACAGGGTTTAATTAGCCATCCCCAACCACAAAAAAATAGCAACGTTAAACCATCCTGGATATCACCTTCCAACAACACAACCAGCCAATCCGGAGCAATGTTGTCCCGCAATCCATAATGTGCAAGTGAATAAGTAAAAAAGGTTAAACGCCTTCCCTTTTAGCTCATTTTCAACTCCATACTGCATGAAAATAATCTTCAAAAAAACAAACAAACAAACAAAAACAATACACAACTTAGCTCAAGAAGATCCTCCCATTGATGTCTCGTGTACCAATCGCAACGAAAACAGACCAGATCAGTGTTATCTCCCAGATTTGATCCAAATTTGTTCCAGTTTGCGTCTTCAAGTTGAGGAGCCTAACAATTCATACGGCTTAAAAAAAAAAAAAAAAAAAAAAAAAAAAAAGAACTAATCATAATTAAGGACGCTAATCACTTCACTTGTGGGATTCAAAATGAAAACGTGGCGACGAGTTGATATTATTCTATATTTTTAACCCTATTCTTAGTATGCTCTAGTAATTATTTTGAGGAAATTTTGATACTTTGCTTCATATTTTCAATGTAGGACATGTGACTTTCTCTTGAGAAAAAAGTGATTAAATGGATAAATTTTGAAGTGATTTCAATTGGAGGACCTTCTTGAGTCTCTCAACTTGTTCGTATCAAAGTTTCATATTTTTCTACCAAGCGATTTATTTATGGCGATACAATAAAAGACCAACGCGCGAAACTGTCAAAGTAACGTTTTGAGCTTCTTTGGATTTTTTGGTGTCCAAGATGACATTTTCTGGAGATATGGTTAGGAAATCTTAATCTTTAAAATAAGCTTCCTTCTCCAGTGGAGTCCCTAAATAGGGATAGCCACCATATAAAATGGGTATAAAACAAATATAGGGACAAAATGAATCTCCAATGGATCGGAAAGTGAGTCCTTAAAGTATAGGGACTCACCGGATACATAGTACATGTCCTCACATATAGGGACTGTATAGGGACAACCTTGAGTTGAAAACATGACCCACAATCTTAATTGAAGCTTTTAATGCTTTTAATTGATTTCAAAATGGTTAACAGAAACAAAAAACTTGTGCATCTTGAGTAGAAAACGGGACTCACAATCTTGATTGAAAATCTTAATGATTTTAATGCTTGTAATTTTAATGCTTTTAATTAATTAAAAAAAAGGGTTAACATAAACAAAAAATGTGCACCTAATCAAATTATCACATAAAATCATAAAAGCTTCAAATTTAGGGACTCTACTATAAGGACTCTACCGATTGAGGCAATATTCTTTTAGGGACACAAGGATTCTCTCTAAGTCCTTAAATGAGTACTCAAAAGTGGTGGTGGGAGTCCCTAAATAGGGACTTCCATTGGTGTACTACTGTCTAGTGATATTCCTCTTTACTTGTAAGTGAAAAGTCTTAAGTTCGATTCTCACCAAATGCAAAGTCAACCCACATAATTGCTAGCCCATTATGAGGCTTAGCACACTCCTCCACCCCTTAGTGTAAATAATATCGTTTGTTCCAAAAAAGAAAAGAAAAAAAAAAAAAAAAAAAAGGCTTCCTTAGGCTTGTTTTAGATCTATTTTAGGCCCATAATGAGGCTGATCAGTTTGCGGGCAGATTTCTCCATGTTTCCTAGTTTCTCTTCATATATTCTATTTCCTAGTTTTATTCTAAGACCTTTTCTAGGAAGGATTTTATTTTGTAGTAGCATAAATAAGGTTAATTAGCAATTAGGGTTCTCTACAAACTACTTTGGAGAACTCGGCTTAGAAAGGTTTTGACGATTCAACTTTATTTTAACAAGCTGTTTTCTATCCTTACAATGAATAATATTTTGCTTTTTAATTATAATTTCACTTAGTATGAACACCACATCTTAAGAGTTGCATGATTTTTCAAAGGGATTTCATAAAGCTTAATAAGTCTTTCATGTTCACAATTGATCCGAACGTCCGGACGAGTTGCATGTTTGATATACATTCTAAATTGAAGGTTCAAGTAGAACGTACTTTGGAAAAATCTAACCTTCAAAATACGCATGGGTAATTCATAAGTAATTAAAAGAATTATGTCGAATCTTTTAAACTATTTTTATTAAATTCGTTTTTATTATTCTAAGTCATAAAATCAACCTTTTTCAAACTTTGCTTCAAATAATTAATTAAGATTTAGTTTTCACATACGTTGTTTTAAATAATAATCCATGTAGAGAACGATTTTGCATAAGCATTTACACAACGACTACCTTACAAGTACTTTAAGTGTTTTTATCTTTACTTTTGCAGGTGATTAAAAATTCATCATGCGGGAAGACAAGGAACCATGACAAGCAAATACTATAAGGATGATCCACCAAGAAGAAAGAGACGACGGAGATTCGACCCCTGTCAGACGGAGAAGATTTTCTTCTTATTTTGAAAACTTTTGAAATAAAATAAAATAAAATGGGAACAATTAGAACGAGCCTAATTAAAGTAAATAGTAAAACTTAAGGGACTTCTGGCATCAAATTCAGTGTCCTAAGAGAAGATTCGTCCCAACTTTACGTGGTTGATTCGCATTCTTAGCCAACATACGACAACCAGTGGTGCTCCCGTAATTAACTTCATTAATCATCCGACGCTCAAACATTTAAACACAAATAAATCACAATGAAACTCCCCCAAATAAGTATGCAAATAAATCAAATGTTTAATCACATGTAACCTCCCAATGAATGTAAATAGATATGGAATTGAATTTAATGTTTTCTTAAATCACACCAAAATTTCAACACCACGAAAGATTACTTAATTCCTTCCCGCTAGGCATCAACAAATTTGAGTAGATAGGGAAAAAGCGCGCTTAAATTAGCTTTCATGGTTGTGCTCTTGGTTGTTGCTTCTGGTAAAGTGCTTAATTTTCTGTAATAATTATACCAAGTACAAACAATATGCATGGATTTATTTTTTTCTATCCCAATTTCTGCATGTGTAAGAATTTCCTTCTGAATATATATATATATTATTAATCAATGGAAAATTTGGTGGTAGGAATACAATATGGAGCTGAAGCAAGGTATGCAGTAATTAAAATTCCCTGCACATCAGTTTATGATTGGCCTGACCTAACTAGATGTATGTGCGAGGACACACTATGCAAATGTAAGCGGGAAGGAAGACTGAGGTTCATCACCCAAGCCTCCTCTCCACACCGGCGAGCAGAGAAAGAAATTCCATAAGGAATAACTCAAGCCTCCTATATATATGGTAGGCACAGTGGGTTTTACAGCACAAAATCTTGAACTCGCGCATTTTGTTCCAAAATTATATGCGCTCTCTAGAGAATCATCAAAGTTTTGGGTGTGAGGGTATTTGAATAAATGGTAAACGCATTGAATTGCTGATGTTCAAAAAACAATGGGTCTCATCACTCACTGTCAAATGGTTTTGGGTTTGGATGCATACTCTCACATTCTACGTTTATAGGTTAAATTGTGTTAGTGTTCTTGATTTATCTAAGTTATGTGATATGGAGAGAGAGAGAGAGGATTGAAGGATGCAAAAGGAATGAATGTTCTTCTTCTCTCTTGCAAAAGTTGCAGAGAGGAATATATTTCTCTTAATGGAAAATTGAGCACACACACGTGCATTTCATGACTATTAGCCTTAGATGGATCAACACACATCATATTTGATCTCAGCCACACATCTAGCTAATTTCTAGGATCACTACACATGGCTATTTTAGCCTTACATATTGGAGCCTCACACTTGTCATTCTACAAGACTAAGCGCATACACAATTAACATTCAAGGCTTCTTATTTACCAATCAGCTCATTACTTACAATTCTACACTCCCCTTTAAGTTTTGGGCTGATTTCACTCCAAGTTTATCCCTGAGATAGCAGAATCGATCCTTGGCTAATGACTTTGTGAATATATCTGCCAATTGCTCATTTGTAGCACAGTAAACCAAATCAATGATTCCTTCTTGTAGAGCATCCTTGATGAAGTGATATCTTCAATCGATATGCCTAGTTTTCTGGTGAAACACAGGGTTCTTTGTGATGGCAATTGCAACAATATTGTCACATTGAAGTGGAGTAGCCTCAGCTTGAAATTCACCAAAATCTTCCAACACAAACCTGAGCCAAATTGCTTGTGCAGTTGCCTCTAATGCACTAATATAATTTGCTTCAGCAGTGGAGAATGCTACATAGTTCTGTTTGATTGAAGCCCAAGAAAAAATTCCACTTCCAAAGGAGAAAGCATACCCTGTGGTGCTTTTACTGTCATCAATTGAACCACCCCAGTCACTATCACAGTAGCCACTTAGGATTGCATTCTTCCTTTCACATACTCCAAACCATAATCAAGAGTTCCTTTGATGTACCTGAGAACTCTTTTTGCAATTCCATAGTGTTTATTAGTGGGGCAGTGCATGAATCTAGCAAGTAGACTAGATGCATACATCACATCAGGCCTTGTGGCTGTGAGATACAATAGACTTCCCACTATCTTCCTGTATTGTTTTTCATTTGCTGGACCACTACCATCATCTTTACTCAACTTTTCAGTTGTAACCAAAGGTATAGAGACAGGTTTACAGTCACTTAAGCCAAATTTACTTAACAAAGATGTAGCATACTTTATTTGATGAATAAAGATGCTTATGTGTATTTGGATGACTCCCATTCCCAGAAAATGATGCAAGAACCCCAAATCTGTCATTTCATACTTTATCATCATGTCTCTCTTGAATTCCTCCAACATTGGTTGACTATTCCCCGTGTACACAATATCATCTACATATAGAGACACAATCAAAATTTATGCTTCTCCTCTGGTTTTGGTATATAGAGTGGCCTCACTTTGACTCTTCTCAAATCCATATTGAGCAAAATAAGAGTCAATTTCACTATACCATGCCCTTGGTGCCTGTTTTAAGCCATACAAAGCTTTATGAAGCTTGTACACTTTGTCTTCATTCCCCTTGACCACAAAACCATCTGGTTGTTCTACATAAACATCTTCTTCGAGTACTCCATTCAGAAAAGTAGATTTGACATCTAGTTGGTACAGTCTCCAACTCTTTTTTGCTACCAATGCAACTAGTGTTCAAATTGTATCGAGTCTAGCCACATGTGCAAAGGTCTCATTATAATCAACACCTGGTTTCTGAGCATACCCCTTGGCTACCAGTCTTGCTTTATTCTTCTGTATTGTTGCATCAAGATTAAGATTGGTCTTGAACACCCACTTAACCTCAATTATAGGTTTATCGGTTGGTCTGCCCACTAGCTCCCATGTTGCATTCTTTTCAATCATTAATAGTTCATCTTTCATAGCCTTCATCCATGATTCGTCTTTGGTTGCCTCATCAAACTTTTCAAGAACCATAATGCAGAGATTGCATTAAGCTAGAACATCATCTAAGTTCCTCCACTTTAGTGGAGTGTGATCAGCTTGAGATTGTTTCATGCTGCTACTTATATCACTTGGTGATTCATGAGAAAATGACAATCTTGGTGACTAAGCATAGTCATAACTTCCAAGAATTATCTATGGTGATGTAACTTTAGGCAGCTCAGATAACCCTTCATAATTAGTCACAGTTGTATAATTCTCAAGGGCCTTCTTCCAATTCCAGGCTACATTTTCATCAAATACAACATCCCTCGAGAGTATAAGCTTCTTAGGAATGGGATCATACACCCTATACCACTTTTCACAGGTAGCATACCCTACAAATATACCCTTGGTACTTTTTACATCAAGCTTTTGTCTTAGTTCACCTGGTATGTGTGCATAACACAAGGAACCAAAAACTTTAAGATGAGCAATTCCCGGCTTTCTACCACTGTAAGCTTTAAATGGAGTTACATTCCCAAGAGCTCTTGTAGGACATTTGTCTAGTATATATATTGTTGTATGTACAGCCTCAGTCCATAAGTAATATGGAAGACCCTTGTCATGCAGCATGGCTTTTGCCATTTCAACCACTATCCTGTTCTTTCTCTCCACCACTCCATTTTGCTGTGGAGTATAGGTCATAGAGAGTTGCCTTTGAATTCTTTCCGTCTCACAAAGTCTATTAAACTCACAGGATGTGAATTCACCACCTCTATCGCTTCTTAGGCATTTCACTTTAAAATCACTCTATAATTCCACCATTGACTTGAATTTCTTAAAACAGTTTAGTGTTTCTGACTTGTATTTGAGGAAATACACCCACACCATTCTTGTACTGTCATCAACCAGGAGCATAAAATATTTGTTACCAGCAAGAGAATCATTTTGCATAGGACCACAAAGATCTACATGTATCAGTTCTAGAGGATTTCTTGCTCTCCATGCCTATTCTTTTGGAAACCATTCTTTATGTTTTTTTCCAAGTTGGCATCCCTCACAAACTTCATCAACTTTTTCCAATTGTGGGAGTCCATTTACCATATCTTTGTCCTTGAGTTGTTGAAGACCTCTAAGATACAAATGGCCTAGTCTCTTGTGCCATACCCAAGTAAGCTTAGAAATGCTTGCCTTCAATACAATCTGATCATTTGGTACCAGTGTTAGAGGATAACACCTGTTCTTTTTCATTTCAACTTTAAGTACCAATGATGGGCCATAAAAAAATACTACACATTTTTCCTCCAAATAACAAGTAGTAACCAAGTTCATCCATTTGTCCCACATTTAGCAGATTTTCCTTCAACCCAGGCAAGTACATTACTTCCTTGACATATTTTCTACCTTTGATTGTGTCTATCACAAGAGTACCAATACCTGCCACATTCACAAGTTCTCCTGTAGGCATTTGAACTTTGCCAACCACATTTGTATTTATATCAATCAACAATTTTGAATCACCTGTCATATGGTTGCTATAACCATTGTCAACTTACCATTCTCCATTCATCTTTGGTTCAATGATGGTGCTATTTGCATAAAACAAGTTCCCTGTCACCTCCACTTGATTAGCTGCAGTGCACTCTCTAGCCTAGCGTCCAAACCTGTCATAGTTATAGCGTGTAGGCTTCCCTTTATATCTACATTCACCAAAGTGAAACTTAGAGAACACCCTACACTGTGGTTTGGTA
This sequence comes from Pyrus communis, assembly GCF_041283825.1. Taxonomy (NCBI): domain Eukaryota; kingdom Viridiplantae; phylum Streptophyta; class Magnoliopsida; order Rosales; family Rosaceae; genus Pyrus; species Pyrus communis. Next base: position 13,103,289 of record NC_142577.1, read on the forward strand.
GATTCCTGACCCATTGACTGTGATGGACATGAATTTTGTGCAGGACTAATGAAGGGTTTCTGTTGAAATCTGGGTTTTAAATCCCATTTCTTGCCCTTAAAATTCCAATTTTTCTAGAATTTTGATGGACCAGTTTGAGCTCCACTCCTATTCTGCCTTTTTGGACTCATTGAGAATGATGCAAATGCCTTTTCAGTAGTATCAACAATATGTAAATCAAATCGTTGTTCTTGACTTTTCAAGATTGCAACTACTTCCTGCAATTCTACAGTCTCTAGACACCTTGTATTTTCTATGACCAAACAGATAGAATCATAAGTTTTACTTAGACTAATCAAAACCTTTTGCACAAGTCTCTTATTAGAAAAAGATTCACCAAATGTTCTCATCTGATTAATCAGTTCATTCAACCTTGTAAGATAACTAGATAGGGACTCATCATCTCGCATCCTAGCATACTCAAATTCTCGTCTAAGATGCTAAAGTTTTACCGATCTAACCTGATCACCATCATGGTATTCTCCATACAATATATCCCAAGCCATCTTAGCTGAATCAACGTTGATAATCCGAGGGAAGATCTGGTCAAGGACTGCATTTTGTATAATTTCCAGAGCCTTCGTGTCCTTCATGAACACAACGGTCATCTCTTCATCAACTTCATCTTCTGATAACCCTTCAACTTTCTTCTTCTTCCTTGAATCAAGGGTTGTAATCCCTTTTTCTACCAGATTCCATAACCCAAGAGATTTGAAGATTGTTACCATCTTAATTCTCCAGAACTCATAGTTCTCACTTCCGAGCTTCCAGATCCAAACATCTTTGGTCTGAATAAATCGATTTCTCTTCTCAAATGATAACGAAACTCCGGCGACCTTCACCGAGCTTCAACTGAGCTTTGATTCAGCTCAGTGACCTCACAAATTTACGCCCAAACTTAAATGATCCAACCTAGCTCTAAGGCCATGTTAGTGTTCTTGATTTATCTGAGTTATGCGATATGGAGATAGAGAGCGGATTAAAGGATGCAAAAGGAATGAATGTTCTTCTTCTCTCTTGCAGAAGTTGCATACGTGCATTTCATGACTGTTAGCCTTAGTTGGATCCACACACATCGCATTTGATCTCAGCCACACATCTAACTAATTTCTAGGATCACTATACATGGCTATTTTAGCCTTACATATTGGAGCCTCACACTTGTCATTCTAAAAGACTAAGTGCATACACAATTAACATTCAAGGCTTCTTATTTACTTAGCAAATCATTACTTACAATTCTACATATTGCTAAAAAAAAGGCCTTAAAACGGAATAAAAAGAGTAATGCTAGGTAAACCAATTTTTTAGACCAAATTTGCAAATCATATATGATGTGTTACTAATAAGAAATTAACACATTAGTTAACACTTAAGTAATAATCTAAGTCAACAACTACATAATATGATTGACAAAAGTTAGTTTAAAAGTTGGTCTTCCTAGCATTGTCCGAATAAAAAAAACCTAAAATATATTACACACGAACAAAGAATTTTAACCTTAGTGAAAAAGGATGATACATTATCCCTAGCTTTCTTCCTCTCTTTAGACCTAAGACCCAAACCCTAGCTTTCTCGCTGCAGCCGTTGGCTCCTTGCTCTGGCATGGGCTCAGCGGCAGCCTCCTCCACCTCGTTTATCTTCCCCTTTCCTCTTCCCCTCCTTTCCTCCTTCAATTTCACCCACAACCACATTATTCTGATGCATCTCTTTCTCCTCCCTTGACCAATGACCCCCTTTTTTTCCTCTGCCCCCATCTTTCTTGCTCCTCAACTTGCCACCATCTGTCCATCTCTTTTTCACCAGTCCCCTGGATGCCCAACTCCTCCTCCCTTTCCCACAGTTTTTTTCTGACAACCCTCCAATTTTTGTTGGAGTTTCTTCCTAAATCTGCAATATGCCCACTTATTTTTGGCATTTTTTGTGATTTGGGTTAGGATATATGGTTGTGGTGGGTCATATCCATCTCATACTGCTTGTTTTCTATGGTAGTTGTGCGCTACTCCGCTGACTGTGACTAAGCCACCTTACCTGGTCTGATCTATGGTAATTTGTCTTCCTATGGCTGCTATAAATCTCTCTAGAAGTGGTTTTGTCCTCACCATGAAGATTTGCTGGTTGATGGTTCCATTCTTAGATTACTTAGTTTTTTATTTTGTGTTGTTTTGTTCTGCATATCAGGCTGCGTTATATCACATAGGCAAGTCGTTTGTGACCTTGTTCTTGCGAGGGATTTTGTGCTCCGGTGCCAGATTTGTTATGTATGCCGTAATTGTGGCAGTTCTACACCGGTAGCTTATGGTTCTTGTGTGTTGTGGACCTATGGTAGCCATGTAGGGATTTTATTTATTAGCAAATTTGTGCAGATTTATCTCCAGATCAAGATATTTGGTCACTGAAGAATTATACCTATTCAGCACCTCTATATAACGTTGGTTGTACATGTTTTTTCTAATCAATGAAATTCTTTATTGCTTCTATAAAATAAAATAAAAAATAAAATAAAATAAACCTTAGTGAACGTACGCGGACCAAATGGTTTTTACATATATCGGCCAGCATGTTGCAGCCTTAATTAAAACTGATACAATTCCTTTTTGATAACCTTCCTTTTCCTTTTCTGGGAGGAACTGGAGGAATTGAGTTGTGCGTCATCTATATATATCCAACAGGATCCTCTCCGGATTATTTTGGTGAGAATCTTGAGGATTCGTGAATTATGTCCATTAATCGTACATCATGCAATTAGTTTTTGTCAAGTAATATTTTTGTTTAATTTTAAATAAAAATATTTAAAATAATTTTTGACCGCATGATGTACGATGAATGGACAAGATTGACGGATCTTCAGAATCCTCAAAAAGATGATCCAACGAGAATCCGAATTCTATATATATATCCAGACGACAAAAAAGGTGAAACATTCATAATCTCAAAAATACCCATCCTTAATTAAGATTTTAAAGTAAAATAGTTTAATTTAAGAAAATCAACTAACTGAATAAAACTACCCCTATAGTGGACAAGTTTTTTCTTACAAATTTTAATCTCTATATATATAAAGCCAGAAGGCAAAAATGATGAAACATTTATAATTCCAAAAGTATCCCTCCTTAATTAAAATTTTAAAATAATTTAATTTAATTTAAAAATTTACTAACAGAATAAACTACCCATATAGTGGACAGATTATTTTCTTTTAATCCTTCAAATAATATGTAAAACAAATATAAACGGAATAAATTTACAAGTGAATAACATCTAAAAGGGCAAATTGCCACATGCTTTAATTTAAAAAAAATTAAAAATTAAAAGAAAATAAAATAAATAAAATTACAAATAAAAAATAACATTTATATATGTATATGTAAGAGCAAATTGGCACACACGTAAGTGTGTGCCAAAAGGCTAGTGTTACATATAAGCTTGGAGGTGCAGAAGTAACTTACACCAATGCACATTGAGTATTTAGACAGCTAATTACTCTAGAAATGAAAATTAATTAATACAGTTTGAATCTGATTGTGCAAATTAACTTAGTTTCCATTTTGATTTGATGTATTTCTTTACCAAATCCTTGTTTTAATTCGTTAGTAAAACAGTAACCATATCTAGATATGGCAGTTGCACAAAATAACTCCCAAAACTTGTTTATACACGGGATCTTGCGGGTGGCGGATGATTTGAACATACTTGTCAATTTCAACTATATATAATCATAGGTATGGAGGGCTCTAATCGCTCAGAAATTACCTAACATAGCACTACAACCATCATATAATTCCTTTCCTCTAGCTATTAAATACCGACATGGAGAGATCACTGAGGTTAACCTTCCTTCTTGTGCTCTTGGTTGCTGCCTTGTGTAAAATACTTTTCTCAAATAATTTTATATGATACCAACAATGTACACAAATACATATATATAGATATGTTTGTATGTATGCACTTTTTTTTCGCTTAAACTATGTATGTGTATAAAAAAGATATGTAGTTAAGCAAAATTTGGTTGCCTGCAGGGACGCAATATGGAGCTGAAGCATGGGGGAAAATAATTAGGTTTCCCTGTAAATCATCGGACGACTGTCCTGACCCGAAAAAATGCCAATGCAAACACACTATATGCATCTGTAAGCGGGAAGCAGTTTTGGATTTCTTTGCTCAAGCCTTCTCTACAGACTCGCAGGCAAAGAACAACAATCCTTCCATATATAATGTTACACAAAGAAGTTTAGATCTGAGAGGGCTGTTAAGAAATAATAAAGAGCATCACCATATTGAGATAATTTAGTATGTTCGATTTGCCTCTCTTATAATAAATATGTCAACAGAAGTGCAGTAGTGCATGTGCGGCATATATATGCCAAAAGCGTCAAAAATTCCTAATCAATTTCAGAACACAACAAAAATATCACAAAACACAAAAAATGAACTGCTACTCATGTTAAGTTCAGCCTCTGCCCTGCGTATATGGTCCAGCGTTCATGGATTTGGTCCTTGAGAATCTAGCATGAGAGGAAAGAGAGCAAAGAAGAACTGAGGATGACTTCCCGGCCGGAAGATATTGTACCAAGAGTGGTTAATTAATACTGGCAAGTCATCCTCGGCTCATATCTACTCTCTATCTCTTCATGCAAGACTCTTGGACGACTTTAATAAATACCATAGTATATGCCTACATACTTTGTGTGTGATATTTTCTTTTGTTTTTAAAATAGGAAGGAGAGAGGGAGAGAGGGAGAGAGGGAACATGAGAGCAAGAGCGGGAAAAGAGGTTTTATTTTTGTTTTTTTGTTTTTTATTTTTTGATATTAGATATAAGCTAAAATCATTTGTAAGTGAGGTTTCAATAAAAAATTGTAAATTTTGGTTTTGTGAAATTATATTATCACCATCATTTTTTTATTTTTATGATAAAAGACTAAATAGTCTTTTCATCACCTTTTGGTTGACAAAAATGATTATATTACTTTGGTAGTTTAGATTTGAGAATAACTTTTATATAAAATGAGTTTATTAGTATGTAGTGTCCTATTCTAATAATAGATTGCCAGGGAAAGTTTTTCTCTGTATAACAGTTCATTATTGAACCAAAGTGCCACGCTAGCTGTAAACCCATTTGCTCTGGGACTATGCGTTATATTATATTGAAAAAGGAGATTGAATCAGGCATATGGGCTGATGTATGAATAAAATCTTTTCCATAATTGTAAAGTTTACATGCATTATCCCCATTATTATCAGACTTCTCTTTATTCCATGTAGTGGAATGGGGCAAAAGATCTTCGGCTGGCCCCCCAGACTTTATTCTCCCAATTAATCAGCTATATGGCCAAGGCCTTTTGGGAGGCATACCAAATCTTCATCACACTGCAATGTTTTTTCTTCTCAAAAGTTTGTTATAATAACGTAGACACTGAAATTTTAGTGATGTGAAAAGGTGTGTACGTTCTTGATAAGTTAAAATATAGTTCATGAGATGATATGTAGGACATAAATATTCATCTTCACACACAAGAGGTGTTTTCAAATGTTTGATTCAAGCAGTACGTCATATGTCATAATACAAATAAAAAAAATGATATAATTTTTTGTGTTGCTTCACTTATTTTATGACAAATGAAGTACCCACTTAAATATTAGGTACATATAAAAATTTCCCCTCAAATACGAAGGTTTATGCGGTCTTTGGAAGCCCACGACCGTCCGCTCACTTCAATTGTATTAAATAGAGAGAATATCAGAAACAAAGAGTGGAAAGTAAGGAAAATAAATTGGATCAACTGGTCCTCTTAATTGTTCTAATTCTTAATTTTTAAATATTTAACTACGATTTTTAAGGGAAATCTCACACTATACTTTATACTATATTTAATTGAGCATGCAGTCAACTCCGCGGTGTCTTTCCAATAGATCATGTAATTATTGGGACATGCATCAATCTTTACATATGTCAGACCCAAGTCATTTATAAGTTTTTTTTTCCTTATAACAAGATTCAGGCAAACAATCTCCATCAGTCAACATTTTTTTAATTAACTCAAGTAACGTAGTGAAGATCCGGTCCGGCATTCTTGCTAAACACTTGATCTGATACAATCTTACAACCGCCTCCAATTTTTTAAATTCATTACAATCTGGCCACAAATCTTGATCTGCCTCTTCAAGCAACTTAAAAAAAGTCTCGACCTCTTCCGGACGCCTTTCCCTAGGAAGGGGTTCAGTAGACAATCGAACACCTTCTTCTGTTAATGGTTGAACAAATACATCATTAAGAACATCATGAATACCAGTCAACCGATCTCCTGTTTCAGTAGACAACCCAACAGCTTCTTCTCCAATCCCCATATTTTTCTTTCCAATGAAAGGTTCCCCATGATGTCGCCACAAAGCATTTTTGTAATCTTTATCCATATCATGCAACACAAGATGTTCGACAATAGTTTTTCTAACAAAAGTATATCGATTACAACATCTTTTGCAAGGACATCTAAACTTATTCGGGCCAGCACCATTCGCAACTGTTTGATCCAAAAACAAATTAATTCCATCTATATATGCTTCCAAATTTCGCGATATTGTCAACCAACTCTTTTCCATGTTTTACCACTGTACGAGAGCACATATTACTTTCAAACTAAGATGCCTACAATCTTTCAATCCCTATCATGTAGGCATAACTATCAAAAATTTCAATCCCTATCTTTCAACCTCGAACTATCACAATTGCAATTTAATTTCCAACACCTATCACAGTAAAACAAATTCAAAAAAACAATAAAAGGTTTAAAAAAATATGTTTATCTACACTCTTGATTATGAAATTTAAGTTTTGTATATCCTCCTAGCAATTAAAGTGAAATATATAATTAATCAACATAATATGTACCTATATTACTAAATACTACCAATTTGTGGTATATTAAACATTATCAATTTAACATAAATATTTACAAATAATATTTATCTCAATTTCTTCATAACAATTTAAGTAAATAAAACAAACCAATGGAACACAAATAATCCTAATTTATCATACTAATTAAATTAAAATCTCTAAATAAATAATCGTGCGTGTTAAACAAACAATTTAAACATCAAAAAGTTCAGCAAAAAAACCTGAACTATTGAAGAATTTTGTCGTCGATCTACTCTTTACGTGGTCAGCCAACCAAATAAAATCCCTGGAAAATCAAATCAGAAAATGATGAAATGCTTGATGAAGAAAGAAATAGAAGATACAAAGTATAGAAGCAAAAGAAACTTACTGTGAGATGAAAAGAACAAATAGATTAAAGATGAAGAGAAGAAAATGATTGAAGATTGAAAGAAGCTTGAGATTGAAGAAGCCTGAGATTGAAGATGAAGAAGGCTAAGAAATCTGAGCTTGAAGATGAAGAGGGCAAGAGAAATCTGAGCTTGAAGACGAAGATGAGCGAACAACAAACAGAAAAACCTTTGGCGTAAAAATAATAAAATATTTGATTTTTGTCAGTTATAACTGCCATAATACTAAAATAATAATCGCCAGAATACTAAAATAATAAAATAGTCAATTTATGTCGGTTATAACCGCCAGAAAACTAAAATAATAACCGCTAGAATACTAAAATAATAAAATAGTCAATTTATGTCGGTTATAACCGCCACTAATAACTTAAAAACCACCAGAATGTATAAAAAAATTGTGACAGCCCGTTCCGGAATTTTTAAAACGTACGTGTGAAAAGAAAATTTTGCCCCTAGTGTGATTTTTACGTTGTATGGTTGTTTTCGGCTTGGTGTGGCTGGTTGTGGACCACACACATTCCCCCACACATTTCCTTCACCCTTTCCCTGCCCTGCATCCTGTCTCGTGCCATTTCCCTTCCCATTTCCCCCCTCCATTCGTACGGTCATACCCCAAAACCCTTGTAATCTTCACAGATCGAAAAAACAAAGTACATATCCATGCTCGTGAGGTCCGTAGAAGTTCAACCATACCCATTTCAAGTAAGGATACCTTCGTTTTCACATCGAACTCGGGATACCCGATTCTTGTCACTGTTCATGCACACGTAAATTCTTATGTTTTTGGGAATTTCAAGCTTGTAGGAAGCTTGGTGAGGTCCTTAGGAGGCTCGGGGTGGTTCGTTTGAAGGTTTTGGACGTCGGGATCGTGAGTTTCGAGGTTGGCCGGAGTTAGTGGTGTTTTCCCGGCGAGATTTCGTGGATTTTAGCACTTGAAAGTGGTATGAACTTGTTCCTCTCGTTGTAAGCTTCAATTTCGTACCAATTTTATGAAATTTGGTTGAAAAAAGAAGAAGATATCACGAATTGAAGTTTTTCCGATTTTCCGGCGCCGAAGAAGACGACGGAATATTCCGTCAAAACTGACGGAATATTCCTAACGGCATTAACGGAATCCGTTAAAGTTAACGGAATATTCCTGACGGCGTTAACTGACGCCGTCAGCGTGCTAGGCACGTGCCTGTGCGTGGTCAGCGCGTGTGGCCGTGCCTTGGTCGGCGCGTGGGGGCGCGTGCGACGGTGAAAAAAATTTCTAAAAATATGGGGATGTTCCTGAGGTTGAGTAGATCACGTTGGTGTATTCATACACCCCATTTGAGCATTGTATGAGAAGTTATTTCATAAGGTTGGTTATGTGCTTTAAAATTAACGTTTTTGTAGTTGTTTCGCATATAGGTGAGACCTATCCCGAGGACGAGCGTGGTCACTCAAGGCAAGGGGGTTACGACCCTTCTACATACCAGTGAGTGGGCTTTTGGTTTTCCGTATATACCTATATACTTATACTTTTCCCAGAAATTTATTTGAAATGTTTATTCGTTTATATGCCATGTTTATTGTTTGCCATCATTTACGCATTATTGGTTGCACATATATATATATATATATATATATATATTTGGCGCTGTGGACGCACAGGTAAGTGCCAGGTGAGTATGATTTATATTTACGTTCAGTAGTGATTCTATATGCATAGAGAGCTCATAACCTGCACCCCCGGTGTTAGTGCTCCCGCCCAGAGTTGGGCACAGTCCTTCATGTGATGTTCACCTCCCGCACCACACGCTTATCTTGGATCCAAGTTAGGTGCACAGTCCTGTCGTACAGACCACTTTAGGTGGTTCCGACTCGTAGGTGACCCGCGATTATTCGCCCAGCCTTCACGTGATCGTAGCACTTGAGCGTACTTATATTACACCCAGGCCTGTCGTACAAACCACTTTGGGTGGTTCCGACTCGTGTGCAGGTATAGTTATTGAGATGGAGATTTGAGCTCTAGATTCAGCCGTACAGGTCACGTTAGGTGACTCCGGCTGACAGATTTCAGGGCATTGGATTTGGCATTTCCTAAGCACTTGCATTTTACTTCGAGGCATATGGCATGGCATATTTCTGAGCATGACTTATATATATATATATATGTATATTATATTTTCTGGGAAGTATACAGGTTTTATGGCGAGGGTTTAGAACTTGTTTTGAAATGGTTTTTGAAAAGCTTTGTTTTTGCCCACTCACGCTTTTGTTTTGCGCCCCTCCAGGTTCTAGTTGGCTAGCACATTTGGTGGCTTCCCCGAGGATTTCCCCGGCATATCTGACATACTATCACCAGTGTAGAACCACCTTCAGGTGTGCTTTTGTAGTGTCGTTTTCTCCCGGACTGCATTAGGTCTTCATGCTCTGAACTTTGTTTTCACACTTTACTTGCACATGTATGTTGCTACCTTGTGTTAAGCTGGATTTTATTTATTCGTATTATTTTATTAGCTTCCGCACTGTGCACATGGTTACGTCACTTCCACGTGACGGCCAGCATGCCCTGATCTTGATCGGGGTGTGTCAAAAATATTTAGAAAAAAAACACACAAATACTGGCGGTTAAAAACAATTTGTGGCGGTTTAAACCGACGCTAATTATCTGCCAGTAATTATCTGATAGTAATTAAGTTTTAACCACTAATTAAAAAATGTGTCAGATTACTTTTATCCGACATAATAGCTTATTAACCGCCACCATCAACCAACACTTACGGTTAATTTTGTAGTAGTGTAAGTTGAACGCTCTAAACAATCACAATACCCTAACAAGATTAGCATTGGCAAATTAACTCTAACAATATACCCTAACAATATATATGAGACAAATTAACTCCACTTTCAGTAGACAGAAAACAACAGGATTAGCATTGGCATTGAATTCACAAATTGTGTACTATAACTAATGAACTTCCACCCCTTCACAAAACTTATGTTCAAATTACGATCCCTTACATGGTTGTACGTAAATTGGTCCTTGAATCTCACATGGTACAAAAGAGAGCAAAGTGACCCAAGGATGACTTATCAAAATATACCAAGTGGAATCGAAGGGCATTCACCTACTAGAGATTTTGGCAAGTCATCCTTGGCTCATATCTACTCCCTCTCTCTCTCTCTCTCTCTCTCTCTCTCTCTCTCTCTTCATGCACGACTCTTAGACAAACAGTAGAACTAATCGGTATACCGTTCCAGTTCATTTGTTCATATGCTGCCTTGCCAATCGTTTTTTTTCTTTTTTATTAAAAAATCTCGACAGTATGAAGGGAATTTGATAAGAAAAAAAAAGTTACACCTAGTCAAAGAGGGGACATAAACGCCACCCTTCAAAAAATAAAAGAAACAAAAAAAAAAACACGAAAAAGAAGGGAGACACAAACCCTACAATTCTAGAAACAAAAACAAGAATGATACAAAGAGGGAGAGGGAAAGGGAGGGGGAGGGGGGAACATCTCCTAACCCCTCTAAAGCCAAACCTAAAGGTCTAAACTTGCATAATAGGTCGAACAACACCACAAAGTTAGGACTAAAACAAGAAGGTGAGACAAACCTGTATACCGAAATGCAAAATAAATTGAAAAATGGTAGCCAGGCAAGCTAAACATAATTCGAAAACAAAGAAGCATGAGCCACCGACCAGGGACAGTTCAGGAACAGTCTCGATTTTATGCCTGCGAGCCATAACCAGAGATGGGACTGGCGATGATAAAACATCCTCCCATTTAGAATGACTTCCACTTTACACTAACTAATTTATTTTAATATATGACCACAAACATTTTGTGTGGCCTCCTTCTAATTTTTAATAAAATGGTGAAAAGGCTATTTAGCCTTCTATCATCCAAAAAAAACAATGATGGGTAATAATATCATTTCATAGATTCCACTATATTTTATTGAAACATCACCTATATGTGATGTTAAGTTATATTTAATTAAAAATTAGAAGGAGGCCACATTTTTACCCTTTATTGAAAATTTCCAATCAAATCATGATCCCATCTCGATCAATTTCACATTGATCAGGGCAAGAGCTCTAGTCCCCAGATGACTTTCTTCAACCGCCCATGTTCCAACAGCTCCAAATAATGAAAGTTAAGGTTATTCCTCTTCATCAGCCAATACCCGACCTCAGTCTCATCTCGTCTCCTTTCTTTCATTCAGCGACTAGGTGTGACCCACAATTTAAAACGAGCCTTGCAACAAGACATGGACATTCTCCATGTTGCGGTTCCCTCCGGTCCATTCCCAAGTTGGGTTAGGGGAACATCCAAGCGATTGACCAAGAGCCCATCCTTGATCCAAGCAAAGTTTTGCATTCCTTAGCATGGTGCAAAGAGCGATCCTCGAGAATAAACTATCAGGCGGAGGAAAGCGAAAATTAAATCCTATTTTACTCAGCCGAAAGCTTTTGCTTCTTCATTTACTTATTTCTGCTGGAAAGTCGCTCTCCTTTTTGCCTGTAGTGAAGGATTACCTCCTCCCCTTGTATAGGTTGGGAGGTGGATTACCTTTGGAAGCTAAGCCGAAGATCTCGGTGGTCTTGTGAGTCGCTCAATGGCAAAAAGTCTGAACTACAACACTGGCAAATAAGGTAGTTTTTCTTTTCCAGCGCCTATACCCGTTGTTACACAGATCTTTTTTCTTTTCTATGGCAATTTCTAGATTACTATATGATAAAATGTGGAGGAAAGTAGAACAAATGGCCGATACTACGGGAAGGATTCCTCTTTGGATAATAGATACTGTAGCCATAGCAGATCAATTCCAACGAACCTTTCAAACTAGTACTTTTTGTAATCAACTCTATAGCTTAAAAAACAAAAACAAAAATCTCCCTTTCTCACTCCCACCCACATTCTCTCTCTCCTCTCTCTTTTCCATTTAAAAAAATTAAAAATTAAAAGTGGTCATACACACAAAGTGTGTAAGCATATGCTAGTAAAATCATCTTCTCCAAGCTTTTTCTACACCAAAAACATCATAATAACTTTATTTAATGAAAAAGACATAAAATTTTAATAAAAATGCCTTCTCCAAACTCTATCTTAACCAGCAAGTAGCCATCTACCACAGTGGTGAAGAGAAGTGTTATCATTGCACTATGGCGTGGGTTCAAACCCCGTCAGCTCCCTAATCTAACATCTAATCTAAAAAAATATCATTTGACCAAAAAAAAAAAAAACCAAAACAAAAAACAAAAACAAAACAAAACAAAAAAAAACAAAAAAAAAAACAAAACACAAAACGAAACAAAACAAAACTTTATCTTAACCAAAAGCATTCTAATAATTTTAACCTTCTTAGATCTAGCTTTTGGTTAGGGTGCTTTTTTCAGTTTGGGGTGATGCCCTCCTTCATGGTGGTTGTAGCAGTGGTGGCTACCATTTTACTGATGGAGATTAGGGTTTTGCTGTTGTTTTTTCTTCTTTTGCCTACGGGTCTATTGAGCCTCTCTTTATTTCTTGGGTTGTTGCTCTCCCTTTGCTTGGGCATGTTTTTTATTTTATGTAGGGTTTTATGTTTTGTATTTGGTTTGGGTTTAGGCCAATCTTGCGCATATTGTAATCTCCTTTTTATGAATGAAGTTTTTGCTTCCGACCAAAAAAATTAAAAGGACACAAAACTTTAATGAATAGGGCTTCTCCAAACTACTGCAACTATTCCTAGAACCAACCACTGCCACTATTTCTATAACTGAACACTGTCACTATTTCTATAGCCAAACATTGCTACTATTTATATAACTGAACACTAACTTGCAACTATTTCTTAGAACTGAACATTCTAACTATTTCTAAAACTGAACATCACAACTATTTCTAGACCTGAAACTATTCTAAATTGAACACTGCCATTATTTCTAGAATTGAATACTGCAACTATTCTAGAATAGAAAACTGACATTATTTCTAGAACAGCACACTGCCACTACTTCGAATATTGCCACTATTTCTAGAATCAAATCTAAAAGTATTAGTCTTGAATAAGCACTTATATGGAAATGAAGCCCATGAGGAGAGGATTAAACTTCTCTCTTAGGTCGAGAACCAGTTATGTTTGGTTTGGTTAAAAATTGGCAAGAATCACCAGAAAAGCGTCACCTTTGGAGAGCTCGGTCTCCTTGAACATTGAGTTTCAACATGTGGGTCTTATATTAGAAGAAAGAGGGCATCAATAGGAAATTGTACCCTTTGACCTTGCGGTGATTTCGTTACCGTATAAATGATTTATGAAGAATCTAAGATTGGAAAGAAGGAAGTTATTAAAGTGTTTTTTTTTTTTTTTTTTTTGTTAGGATTCAAAGTTTTGAAGTCCTTTTCATTAGTTTTACTTTTTTATAAATGCTTACGATTATAAGTGATTTTCAAACAAAACAATCTTAAACTAGACAACTTTTTTTTTAATGCACAAACTAGGCAACTTTAGGCCATAAGAAGTTCATACATGTATGACAATTTCTCCATAACCAATTAATTATTTTGACATTTACTGTGCACGAAATGAGAAATCAATAACCAATTTATTATTTATTATATACTTCCAGCATTTTCCTAACAAATTGATAAGCATTGAGCAGCCATGCATGCATTTCAAATAACATCGCATTCATAATGCACTAGTAAAAAAAAAACCCTTGCGCGACGAAATTCTAAACTTCGTCGCACAATATATCGTCGCTTGTCATGCAAAGTCTTTACAAAAATAAATAAAATTAAAAAATTATTTTTTAAAATCTTTGCACAATGTAATCCAAATATTTCGTTGCCTAAACCAATTTATTTTCGTTTTTATTAATTTTATATTATAAATTTTAAAATATAGTTATTTTCATAAGTTTTTATTATTTTTCATAAACTTTGCGCAACGAATATCAATATTTTGTCGCCTAAACCTTATTTACTTATTTTTTATTTATTTTTATATTTTATATTGTTAAACTAAATTATTTCTTTAATTTTTTTTTCTTTGCGCGAAAAATACACATTTGATCACCTAGACCTTATTTATTTTAATTTATTTATATTTTAAATTGTAAAATAAAATTATTTGCGCAACGGAACAAATGCGCAAGGACATTATGCGCAACGTTGACAACTAAGCGTCACACAAGGACATTTTGCGCAACGAAGCATTCCGTTGAGCAAAACTGTTAAGAGCAATGAAGGTGTACCTTCGTCGCGCAATGTTGGGAAAAAAAAGGGTAAAAGCCTTGATTTGGCGCTACAAAATTGCGCAACAGACCAACTACATCGTGCAAATAGCCTTTGCGTGACGTTTTGATTCATCGTTGCGCAAAGACTATTTGAATGGTATATATATTTATTAAGTAGTGAGGATAGCAATAGTTATTATTGTAGTTCGGATGAGGATTTAATTTAAACTTGCAAAATTGAATGGTATATATATTTATTAAGTAGCTTTAAATTTATTTATTTTGTACGTATAACACTTAAGAAATTGAACGGTATATATATTTATTAAGTAGCTTTAAATTTATTATTGTAGTTCGGATTGGGTTTATGCTGGAAAAATATATTATTGTAGTTCAGATCGGGTTTTTGTTAGAAAAATATATTTTAAATTGACGATCGAATTAGTTCATTGTATTCATATAGGGTCAAGGAGTGTAGCTGTAAAAAAATTATCAAAGTCGAAGTTACAATAACCATTAAATCGTCATTTTTCGTCTATAACCGTCAAAAAGTTTTGTTGCCACATCCCGACCTGAGCCCCCACCACATCCTGGGCTCGACTCCACTGTAGCACGATATTGTCCATTTTGGGCCCCAACCACGCCCTCACAATTTTGTTTCTAGGAACTCACACGAGAACTTCCTAGTGGGTCACCCATCCTAGGAATGCTCTCGACCGAACTCGCTTAACTTCGTTGTTCCTACGGAACCCGAAGTCAGTGAGCTCCCAAAAGGTCTCGTGCTAGGTAGAGATGGGACATATAAGGCTTACAGGATCCACTCCCCCTGGGCAATGTGGGATGTTACATTTGTCCCACTACTTGATCTCTGAATGTTTGTTTTTTTGCGATTTTTGACGTATATGATCTCGAAGTATATACAGACAAGTTTGACGGTTGGGTCGTTGAAACTAGTTTTGTAGAATGCGTATCCCATCAAAATAATAGATTTACTAACACTTAGAGTCTATTTATACTTTCATTAAGTGTAGCATAAAATTTTGTGGTATTCACCACTGAGCTCCCAAAAGGTCTCGTGCTAGGTAGAGATGGGACATATAAGGCTTACAGGATCCACTCCCCTGGGCGATGTGGGATGTTACATTTGTCCCACTACTTGATCTCTGAATGTTTGTTTTTTGCGATTTTTGATGTATATGATCTCGAAGTATATACAGACAAGTTTGACGGTTGGGTCGTTGAAACTAGTTTTGTAGAATGCGTATCCTATCAAAATAATAGATTTACTAACACTTAGAGTCTATTTATACTTTCATTAAGTATAACATAAAATTTTGTGGTATCCACCAGTGTAAATATTTTAAATTGAAGATCATATAGGGTCAAGGAGTGTAGCTGTAAAAAATTATCAAAATCGGAGTTAACATAACCGTTAAATCGTGATTTTTCGTTTGTAACCATTGAAAAGTTGTGTCCCGTTACTTGATCTCTGAATGTTTGTTTTTTTGTAATTTTTGGCGTATGCGATCTTGAAGTGTATACAAATAAGTTTGACGGTTGGATCATTGAAATTAGTTTCGTAGAATGCGTATCTCATCAAAACAATAGATTCACTAACACTTAGAGTTTATTTATACTTTCATTAAGTATAACATAAGATTTTGTGGTAACCACTAGTGTAAATATTTTAAATTGAATATTGAATTCAATCATTGACTTCATATAGGGTCAAAGAGTGTAGTTGTAAAAAATCATCAAAATCAAAGTTAAATAACCGTTAAATCGTGATTTTTCGTTTATAACCGTCGAAAAGTTTTGTCCCGTTGATCTCTGAATGTTTGTTTTTTACGATTTTTGGGGTATTTGATCTCGAAGTATATGCAAACAAGTTTGACGGTTCAATCGTTTAAACGAGTTTCGTAGAATGTGTATCCCATCAAAACAATAGATTCACTAACACTTAAGAGTTTATTTATACTTTCATTAAGTATAACATAAGATTTTGTCGTATCCACTAGTGTAATTATTTTAAATTGAAAATTGAATTCAGTCATTGTATTCATATAGGGTCAAGGAGTGTAGTTGTAAAACAATCATCAAAATTGGAGTTAAAATAACCGTTAAATCGTGATTTTTCGTTTATAACGATTGAAAAGTTTTGTCCTGCTACTTGATCTCTGAATTATTCTTTTTTGCAATTTTTGGCGTATGCGATCTTGAAGTACATACAAACAAGTTTGACGATTGGATCGTTGAAACTAGTTTCGTAGAATGTGTATCCCATCAAAACAATAACTTGTGCGACACCACAATGAGGTCATTACGCAAAACCCAATAGTGCGACGTCATAATGTATACATGTGTCACGCAAACAAATTTATTTATGTTTTTTATTTAATTTTATATTATAAATTTTAAAATATAGTTGTTTTCATAAGTTTTTATTATTTTTTAAAAACTTTATGGGACGAATATCAATATTTCGTCGCCTAACCCTTACCTACTTATCTTTTATTTATTTTTATATATTATATTGTTAAACTAAATTATTTTTTTATTTTTTATTATTTTCTTTGGGTGACGATTACACATTTGATCGCCTAAACCTTATTTATTTTAATTTATTTATATTTTAAATTTTAAAATAAAATTATTTTCTTTTTTATTATTTATAAAAATTATTTTTATAAATTTTGCATGATGAATATTTCGTCGCGCAAAATCTTTAAATTTGGATTGGAGCCAAAAATGGGACACAAAATTAAAAAAAAAAAAAATTCTTTAGATTTTGCATGACCAACAATTCGTCGTGCAAAACTCTAAAAATTTGGGTGGTGTGACAACCCGTCCCTAATTTTACGTTTTTATTAATTGTAAAAGCATGAATTTACAAAAATGCCCTAGAGGCAAGGACTTTGACTTCCGTTGACCATTGGTTTGAGAGATGTGGGACTTATTGTTTTAGCATATCCTCGTAGTACTCGTTGGTACGAATGCATAGGCGAAAGCTGTTTGCGAGTCCGAATTATAACGGTATAGTTACGGACGTTAGAAACTGGTTATTCAAGGTTTAGTTTTTATTAAATTAAATCCCCACCTTGTGGGGTGAAGCCCAATCAGAAATGAGGAAAGAAGAAGAGTAAAAAAAAAAAAAAAAAAAAGAGGGGGAAGTAGCCTTCCCGTCGACCCACACCCAACGCAAGCTCCCATTTTCCAAGGCCAATTCCGGCCAACTCCGGTGGAGTTTTTCGACGCCACCACCACCATCTTGAAGCTCTCATTCCCCTCTACAAAACTCACCCAAGAACCACCTTGATTAACCATGGTATGTGACGGTTGGAGGCCACGAAAGTCGACGAAAGTCGACGAAAATCAACAGTGCTCCAGCCACTCTTTTCGATTTTCCGGCAAATCGGCAAAGCGATGGCCGATGTCACCACTTGGGCTTTGTATCTCATCATCCCAGGAGAAAAACTCAACCAACCTTGACCCCGTTGGACCATAGTAGAAGACCAATCAACACCGGGAAGCTTTAGGCAGCCGCCGTCTTTGTGGGCAAAATTAATCATCTTCCATCCACTTTTGAACTTCGTGGCAGGTATGAAAGTTGTTCCTCTCTTTGAGATCTTCACTTCTGTGAAATTTGAGAATTTTTTGAAATAGTGGAATTTTCCGGCAAACCGTGGCATCGCGTGGGCCGACACTCCACTTGACCTTGCTAGGCTAATTTTGAAGCCCAATTCCATATTTGACATCCATTTAGTGAAATTATGATGTTTAATATAGTTTCATAGTTGACCACCTAGTTGGCCATTAAGAGGTCCTTGCATGAATTGACGATCCAACCGTTGGATCGTCACCAAACTTTAATACATTATAGTATGTAATATTTGAGGATATTAGAAACATACGGATTGGGAATCTGACATATGGACCTTCCTAACTTAGATTTGTAAGTTCGTAAAATAAAACGTTGACCGCCACTTGATTTGGTAATTGGCAGAGATCCACCCGTTGGATCATAATGAAACTTTAGTATGATGTTTTAGAAGCACAATGTGAATCTTTGGAAGTTATGGACCGAAAATCCAATATGCGGATCTTCCAGATCGAATTATACATGGTTGTAAACCCTACCATCAATCTTTGATCAACAGTTGACTTGTAGTCAATGGGTCTCAAACTATCTTAGAATGTCCTTGATGATGTGCTTTATGTGAATTATGTATCCTATTGATATAAGTTCTGAGATGTGACTCGATAATTGTTCTAGGCGCCAATCTTTCGAAACGCCTCGATGTGCATGCTAAACAATCATAGCGTGGACTCCAGGTGAGTGGGTCTTTTCCTTTTATCGTATATATATATATATATATATATATGAATGATAATTCCACAAACGTTTATAAATTGAATTTCATATAATTTCTATTAATGCTTTGGAGGACTGGCGTGAACTACGAATGGCTTGATCCTTGTTTTGGGTACGTAAGCAGTCTAACGAGACGTTAGATGCAGCCATACAAGATGTTAGATTAAATAATTGAGACAATAGCTTTGTTTGTGGAATTGAATAATGTGAGGGATATTGGTGTAAAATGTGAGTTTTAACCTTATGTGTTGGTGGTTAAATGTTGGTTATAAATCAATGTGTGAAGAATCAAGAAATTTAAGAAAGCAATCATAAGTATTGATAATTAATTAAACTAGTGTCTAGTTGGGCTTGTCACCGATGATTATCCCCAAAAATAAATAGTTCAGGAGTAGGGAGTTATAGCTTATGCATTTTTATGCCATATTATATTTATGTATATAATTGAAAATGCTATGACATGGTTGAGTATTAAATTGTATCACGGTATATCCATATGTATATTACCTGCACATAATTATTGTGAATGCTTTGAAGGGCAAAGGTGAACGCATGACACCCAGGTAAGTTCAAGTGAGTTTATGGTATTAGAGGAAATGATTGAGTTATGGTATGACTATATTGATGTTCTAGGCAACTTCAACTTTGTCCTACTGGTTGCCTACGAATTGTACATGTTGTGTTGAGATGTGGTTAGAGTTCATCAACCTGCACCCGGTGTTAGTGCTCTCACCCAAGGGCCTAGCCTTCACGTGATTGTTCACCTCCTGCACCACACGCTCACCTTGGATCCAAATTTGGTGCCAGCCTGTCGTACAGACCACATTAAGTGGTTCCAACTTGTAGGTGACCTACAATTCGTCACACAACCTTCACGTGATCGTAGCACTTCAATGTACTTATTTACACCCAGTCTATCGTACAGACCACTTTAGGTGGTTCCGACTCGTGTGCAGGTATACTTATTGATGAACTATTGGCTAGCATGTTATTGAGTTATTGGCTACTATGTTATTGAGCTATTGGGTAGCGTATTGATGAGCTATTGGCTAGCATGTTATTAAGCTATTGGCTAGCATATTGATGAGCTATTGGCTAGCATGTTATTGAGCTATTGGCTAGCATATTGATAAGCTATTGGCTAGCATATTGATATGCTATTGGCTAGCATGTTATTGAGCTATTGGCTAGCATGTTATTGCATATTGATGAGCTATTTACAAGCATGTTATTGAGTTATTGGCAAGCATATTATTGACCTATTGGCTAGCATATTGATGAGCTATTGGCTAGCATGTTATTGAGTTATTGGCTAGCATGTTATTGCATATTGATGAGCTATTGACTAGCATGCTATTGAGTTATTGGTTAGCATGTTATTAAGCTATTGACTAGCATTGATTGATGAGAGATGAATAAGTCGTACAGGTCACTATAGGTGACTCCAACTTATGTGCTAGCATTGATTGAGGAGATATGGGTGCAATCGTACATGTCACCATACGTGACTTCCGACTTGCGTGCTAGTATGGGTTATCAAACACATGATTATTTATGTTGCTAACGAGATGCTATGTCGTAGTATACTTTTGGATTTACTATTGTTATACATTTGATTTAATACTTATACGTAGTATGATTTTCTGGAAACTATACAAGTTTTGTGACGAAGGGTTACTACCTTTGATAATTGAAAATCTTTGTGTAGCCCACTCACACTTTCTACTTTGCACCCCTTCAGGTTCTAGTAGCAAAGTTCTGTATTGACGAGGACTTGTGGCACTCCCTAGTTCAGGTGGCTTTTATGATGGTATAATTATTATCTTACCTTACTGTACTTTACTTATGCTCTATGTCACGTGTGAAAGGGGTCCATAACCGCTCACCGCGCACTCGTGTACTTAAGCACTTTTAGGTTTTAATTTATTCACATTTTATACACTATCACACTTTATGGCTTCGTCACCTCCCAGGTGTCGACCAGCATAGCTCGATTTGGGGTCTTAGTGACATTCCGGGTCGGGGTGTGTCAGGCGAGCACCAAAAATGGGACTCATAAAAAAAAATTTTAATTTTTTTTAAGACATTACACTACCAATATTTCGTCGTTCAAAATCCTTAAATTTGGACTGGAGCCAAAAATGGGACATGGGAATTTTTTTTTTTTTTTTTTTTTTTTTTAAATTAAGACTTTGCGTGATCAATTTTTCGTTGCGCACACAACCAACACTTCGTCGAGCAAACTCTAAAAATTTGGGCAGGCACCGAAAATGGGATGCGGGAAAATTATTATTTTTTTAAGACTTTGCGCGACTAATATTTGCAAACTAGTATCCTTCGTCTCGCAAAGTGATAAGGTTTTTAAAACCAAAATAACTCCTCCACCATTTTCTCAATGTCTTTCTCTACTCTTACATCTCCTCTCTCTTTCCCTCTCCCCAAATCCAACCCTCTCTCACACTCAGTCGTCTCAC
The DNA here is from genome assembly GCF_041283825.1 of Pyrus communis. Classification (NCBI taxonomy): domain Eukaryota; kingdom Viridiplantae; phylum Streptophyta; class Magnoliopsida; order Rosales; family Rosaceae; genus Pyrus; species Pyrus communis. Next base: position 13,124,656 of record NC_142577.1, read on the forward strand.
TTAATCTCTCTTCTCTCTCTTCACTATCTCTCACTCTCACTCACTCTCTCATCTCACTCTCATTGTCTCCTTTAATTCTCTCACACTCACTCCTCCCTCTCATTCTCACTCACTCTCAATCTTGCCAAAAGGTATATTCTTCCCAAATTTTAATTTTTTTTCATTAATGTGCTTTTTGAGTTAGTTTTGAGTTTGGTGTAGGGTTTGGGGTCGAGTATTGGGTGAGGAGTGAAGTTTGGGGTCGTATTTGGGATATACCAATTTTAGGGGAGATTATGCCAATTTTTTTGTATTATTTTATGTTATTTTTTTGTTATTTGACCATATTTGTTTTTTTGAAGGAATTCGTCGAGACTTTGACGGCTAAAGTTGAGGATTAGGACGTTATTGAACCATATCCCCCGCCACTATCACCACAATAGACTTGTATTAGAATTTTATTGTTGTACTTTGCTAATTTATGTGTGCATTTTGAATATATTATATATATTGGATAATTTGATCACTATTTTTCATATGTTATTTCATTTTGAATATGTCAATTTAAATTAAAGTAATTTAAAAAATAAAATCATACAATTAAATTAAATTAATAAAGTAAAAACTCGAAATTCTTGCCCTACCAAATATTTCGTTGCGCAAACAATTAATATAATTAAATTAATATAAGAGAAATAATAAAACAAAAAGTCAAAAACCTTGCGTGACAAATTATTTCGTCGTGCAAAATATTAAATTAATTTATTTTAATAAAAAAATTAAAAAACAAAAATCGTTTATATTTTGCACGACGAAGACTAATTTTCGTCGTGCAAACCGTATCTTTACGAGCTTTGCGCGACAAACCATGCGCGACCAAAGTTTCGTTACGCAAGGTTGTGCGCGACGAAATTATACTTTGCGTAACAAACTTATTTTCTCATGCAAAGTGTTTTTTGTAGTAGTGATGGCACATACATATTAAAGGGGCAATACCCTCACAAATGCCAACACCCTGGTTATATTGGCTTCCACATTTTGCATTACAACAGTCGTTAAAACACTCTTCCCCGCATAAACCTAGTGCCGTAGTGCACGATCGTTTCGGCTGGTCTGGAGACGGCGGAGGACCGCAGTAGTAATCACACATACACATCCCACCGGGCGGCATTCGGGATGACAAGTCCCTTGAGGTTGTTCGTCAAACCCACCGTGCTTAGCTTGGCAGCGCTCGTTACAGTCGTTACCGCACGGACCCAGATTATCCTCGCATCCGTCGCGGTTTCCATGTACGGTGGACACCATTCTCCCAACTATGATCACCAATGTCACGAGGGCAAGCGGAAGGAAGTGGGTAGAGATCACAGAGCCAATTTTGGCCATCTTGTTTTGTAAGTCTTATTGTCAGTTCTATTAACTAGGTGAGTTTTCATTAGGGGGTCAAGGAGTTTTATATGGATCCAATTAACTACATATAAAGATACAATTATCTTTTGTCAGAAAGGTAATTGGAAATATCTGATAAGGATTGATGAGGATATCTAGTCTCTAAAGGATTAGATTCTCATTTATGAAAACTGGACTTTAATAGACACCATTTCTTCTGAAACTTAAAAACAAATTACAAAGAAGATCCTTTGCACATCTTTAAATAATACGCATCAAAATCATTTTTCGTATAATTTCTTTAGTAAAATTGTGGAACCAAATACATACATGTTTGTATTTATGACTATTTATGATGCAGTTGTTAATGATTGGATTATTACTTAAGCGTTGATTAACATGCTTATTTCCTACTAGTGACACAACATTTGATTTGCAAATTTGGTTTAAAATTTTGGTCACCTACTGCAATTTTTTTTTTTTTTTTGAGCAAATGATATTATTTACATTAAGGGGGAGAGGGTGGGCTTAGCCTCAAAATGGGCTAGTAATAATGTAGTTCAAATTCGTCTTTGGCGAGAATCGAACCTAAGACCTCTCACTTACAAGTGAAGAGGAATATCACTAGACCGTAGTCCTAAGTGGTCATCTACTACTTAAACCGTAGTACTAAGTGGCCATTTAATATGGTCATCTACTGCCATATTAGCTCTTCTATTTGTCTCGAAAGATGTCGAATGACTTTAATAAACACATTTGTATAATTTGACAAAGACCATGGTGAATTCAAAGAACAATACTTGGCTACTCAAAGAAGAAGGAGGAGTTCCTACTCAAAATTATTTGTTGTCGATTTATAGAACTCTGTTTTTATAATCATAACCTTTCATATTATAATTCACTATATAAAGATCCCCTATGTAAAAAAATCAACGAAAACTAAGGTCGTTTAGTCATTGAACTGTATAAAAATAAATGGACGGAATTGGTAAAAATATTACGAACCATCTATGTATTTGCTAGAATAGGTTAATTAAACGACCTTAGTTTTAATTCATTTTTTACATAAATGATCTTTACAGTATGATTTATAATATGAACGGTTCTGATCATAAGCACAAAACTCTATGATTTGAACACGAAGAGTTTTGAGTATGAATTCCTGCTCATCTTTGAGTAGGCAAGCATTGTTTGAATTCAAATGTACTCAATTATTACTTTGTAAGAGAACATCCTAAATTCAAATCTCATAAATTTTGGAATGAAATTGAAAAGGAAACTTTTATTCATCATCCATATCCATTGGTGAAATTAAAATGAATATGTTATGAATCACCCCTTTCAAAATGCATGCATGCATGCATTATTGATCACCTATTACAATTTGCATAATCGAATGCAGTACACCAGGTTTACTAGCAAACATAAGTGCACGTACATAGTGTCGTGCTTCCTATGTTTTGACAAAAACCTACACCCTGATTATATTTGGCAGCACACTTTGAATTGCAACACGCATCGTCACACGACTGGACGGGGCAAAGACCTAACCCTGCAGTGCATTTTCTTTCCGGCGGAGATGCAGTCATAGTAACATGAACATAACGGGGGGTTAAATGTGTGATTGCACTCTCCTCTAGCGTTACCACCACGCCTAGAACGACACCTCACATCACAATCGCTACCACATGGACCTAGGCCTTCGGAGCATTGCGTATCCACAGAAATCACCTCTGCATGCACCATGATTTCACACCAAAGTAAATTAAGGTGTTATTTTAGGAGAAAAACGCTCTTGCAATACTTATGTTGTCGGACAAATATGTTTTTGTTTTCATAATTATTTAGACATATAACGAGAAGAAGAAGAAGAAGAAGAAGAAGGAAAAAAAACAATTCTTTGTGTTTTATCTTTTCAAATATGTTAAATAAAAATGAGTGATTATGTTAAATAAAAATGAGTGATTATGTACGTACCTATTACACACATGAGGGCAAGAAGAAGGGAAATGTTTTTGAGATTAGCCATCTTCCTTGATGACTGCTTCTAAATTTTTAGATGTTATGGTAGAACGCAGCAATGTAATCATTTTATAGTACTTCCAGAGTAGGTAGTTGTTAGAGTTAATGTAGAAATATAGAGAATAATTCGAATGATGACTTTGAGGTACGACTTGAATCATTTCCTTAAAGTATTATTTGCTCCCACTCGAATGAGTTTGCTAAAGGGTTCTTGGCAAATCACTTCCAGGATACAACAAAATATGGAATATTCGATTAGCAAAACCGAATTGTATTCCCTTAGAAATAACTAGAAAGAAATTGTATGAATGTGATGGAGAGAGGAGAGAGCAAAGAAATTGTGTAGATAACAAATTTCTGAATGAATTTCTCTTCTACCAATTTACCAATATATAAGGAAGATTACACTTGTTAGACATGTCCTTTGGTTTTGGACATGCCTTCTCGCCATAGGATACAACTGAAATAATATTACAGTAATATGCCAATTCGCATGTCTGATGCAAAGCATAAATTACCAAAGGTTGTGTCTGTTAGTAAACTATGCACTAGTCAGACATGGATCATGTCTTTTAGCAAAGTTTGAAATGTCACATTGCTTTAATCTGATGAAGAGCAAGTGTTGGTCAAATACCCAACTTCTTCCATACGAATATTTAATATCTCTAATATTAGAAAGCCAACAATCAATTTTGGTGTCTCAAGGCTTCACCAAAAAGAATTGGACTATAAAGCGCCTCAAACAAAAAAATTCTAAAACTAACTGAAAATAATAGAAACAAAATAGTAGGGATAATTTTGTCATAAAAAAAATTAAATTAACAAAACATTAGAAGCAGTTTTCTTCCCACTATCTTGCAAGAAGAATCCGCGTGATGGAAGCAAAAGAAACCGTCGTCGTCCCACACAAGAACCACACCCGGAGGAATTCTTTGATATTACGCGTATTGGAACTCTTTGACTCATCTCAAAAACCACACCCGTTCTTCTCGGAGGAAAAGAATCAATTTTCTTCCCGGAAATTATATTTTGGATGCAAAATTTGATGTTTTTGTAATATTGCTACCCAAAACAAGAAGTGATATGAGCAATTCTCTCTCCTCCACCTACTCCCCGTCGGCTTCAGTGCCATCCGGAGGTACCCAACTTTCCAACTTAAAAAACTAGGGTATTTTTCTGGGTTTTTTTTTTTTCTGTCAGTTAGTTTGGGAATAGTGACTACCTTACTCAATGGGTGAGATTGTGTGTTTTAAAAGAGATTGGGCATCTACAGAGCCACGAAAAATCCCCAAGTCCAGTTTTGATTTTTCACTCTTTTCATTTTCTTTTTTCCTTGCAAATTCGTGAAAAGGATTGGGACTACAAAGTCGAATCTCTTCCATAAGTTTTCGATTTTTTTTATGTTGGCTTTGTAGTTTGTCACTAATTTTGGTATTTTAGATTGCTTTTTGGGGAATTTAAAGTTACCCAGAAACTCCAATTGCATAATTTGTGGATATAATTTGTTGGTATAATCTTAAATATGCTTTGGTCTTTTTCAATTCACATAATTTGTTGATAAATCTTTTTTTTTATTTTTTTATTTTTTTATTTTTTTTTGAGGTTTTCAGGATATGGGATTTGATCGAAATGTGTGATTTTTGTCGTAAGGCTACGAAATTTTACTAAATTATGCTTCAAGCTATGGAATTTACTTAACTATGTGTTTTACTACTATGTTTACAGACTCTATACAAGAGCAGGAGTTGGAAATCGAAGCGTTGGAAGAAAATACTTGCAGATGACTTCAAAGGTATCTGCTATGTGGTGCTTCTGCAGACCAACATTTGTTATAAAATTTGTTATCTGTTTCATTTTTTATTATCACAGGTAGTGAAATTAATAGGAATGTTCTTTTCTGTTGTTTTCGATATGCCAGAAATACATTCGGGTGAGAGCGGGTTAAATACTTCCAATAGGTGTTTTCAAATAAAAGTTATCTCTAGTGGTAGGTATCTCCTTCTCTTGCTGTTTGCATTCTACTGGCATAATTGTTACAACAGCATAATGTCAGGTCGAGAAAGAATATATAGAAAATGATATTACAATAATTGTCTCTTTATAATTATCACAAACATACCGATATAATCATGCATACAATAAAGGTGTCTTTCGAATTAAACCTTTAATTAGTGTAAGTAATTCAAAGTTATAATGAATGCGATGGTGACCTTAGTTTAAACCAACTATTCCTATGTTAAAACCGGAATCATTACACACATGACTATGTCTTATTTCCTTAAAGAAATTTATGAACTAATTAAGCACTATTATGGCCTTGTGCTTCATCCTGGTTTCATAAACATTTATAAGAGAAAACCCAATTCTTGGTAGAAGCGGCACCACTTCTTATGTTTATATAGGTGAGGTTCCTTCCCATGTCCTTGCTACTATAGACATAACTACAAATTACCTCATTAAGAGATAAAACTCATCCTCCTAAACGTAGCAGTCTTGCACTGATCATCCTAGAATGAGCTATATATTAATTTTCAATGCTTTCACAACCACTTAACAATAACTTGTTATTACCCATTAAACTTTTAAACTAGTGATGTTCTAGAGAAAGTCGAATTACCATTATTGGTGGCTAATTTTCAGTAAAGGGTTTTAGCCCCATTCCACTAGATGTACTAACTACCAAAGTTCTTGAAGGTGCTTTTGTTAACAAATCCGCCAAGTTATTACTTGATTTAACATAAATAATATTAATAACTTCATCAGTTATTAATTGTTTGACATATTCATATCTCAAGCTAATATGTCTGGACTTTCCATTGTATACCTTATAGTATGCTCTAGACAAACTAGCCTCACTATCACAATATAAAGAAATGGATGGCATTGGTTGTGACCACAACTCTATTTCCAATAAAAAATTTCTAATCCATTCTACTTCTTTACTTGTTGTCGCTAATGCTATAAATTCATATTCCATAGTTGAATGTGCTATACATGTTTGCTTCTTCGAAGCCTAAGAAATTGCTCCTCCGGCAATTGTAAAAATCCACCATGATGTAGACTTATTATCATTAGCACTTGTTATCCAACTTACATCTGAATATCCTTCAAGTATTGCTGAAAACTCAGAATAAGTTAAACTCAAGTTAATAGTTCCTTTAAGATAACCAAAAATTCTATTTATTGCTTTCCAATGAGCAGTACCAGGATGACTAGTGTATCTAGAAAGTTTTCTTACTGCAAATGCGATATTTGGCCTGGAATAATGCATGGCATACATTAAACTTCCGATTGCACTAGCATGCATACTCAAGCTGTGCAACGGACCTACTAGAATTATTAAGCAAAGTCTCACTAGGGTCATAAGGGGTATTTGCTTCTTTTATTTGTAGATGCTTAAACATATGAAGCAATTTTTCTATATAATATGACTAACACAAAGCGTAACCCTTATTATGCTTCTTTACTTTAATTCCCAAGATAATATCTACTTCATTTAAGTCCTTCATTTTGAATTTAGATACTCTTTAGTTTCAGATACACCTTTCATGTTGGTACCAAAATTAGTAATTTGTCGACATATAAACATATACACCATAATCATTTGTGAATTTAGAGTATATGCATTTATCAGCACTATTATGTCTAAATCCATATGATAAAATGACAATATCAAACTTTTCATGCCATTTCTTTGGTGCTTGCTTCAATCCATATAACAACTTGACTAATTTACAAACTTTCTTTTCATTCCCAGGGAGAACAAACCCTTCTGGTTGATCCATATAGACTTCTTCATCTAAATCACCATTTCAAAAAGCCGTTTTCACATCCATTTTATGCACATGCAAATTATATAAAGATGCCAATACGAACAATATTCTAATTGATGTGAGCCTAGCTACTGGTGCATATCTATTAAAATAATCTATCCCTTTTTCTACTTAAAAGCTTTGGCAACTAGCCTGGCTTTAAATATCTGAATAAACCCGTCTGTATTGTATTTTCTTCTAAATACACACTTACAACCTATTGCTTTTGATCCTTGGGGCAAGTCTACTAAAACCCATGTTTCATTAGATATTAATGATTCAAATTCATCATATATAGCCTTTTTCCAAAAGGTTGCATCTCTTGAAGTCAATGATTTGCTTAGACTTTTAGGATCATCCTCAACATTCAACAATATGGGTATTCTCTTAAGAACCTTTTCTTACCCTTTGGCTTTTCCTTGGTTTATTAACAATTTCAAACTGTTTTCTTTTCTCACCTTGAGAATGATTAGTAGCCAGATTAGAGAAAGGTGTTTGATACAATTGCAACAATGTTATCAATTCCAGAATTTTCTGCCATATTTGCGCTATTGGTCTTATTGGCATATTCCTCACTTGCTTTTATGTGTCTACAATCACGAATGTAATGGTCTTTCTTTCCACAATGGTAGCAGACACCATTTGCATTCTTTTGATTGTTGTTGGAATTGGTCTTCTTAAACTTCCCTTTGTCAATTTTGACTTTGAAGTTCTTTTTGTATTTGTTTCCTTCGACAATGTGAACTTTGGAGGAATCTTGATTTGCAAAATTCTTATCACGATTTCAAGTTTCCTATACAATTTGAATACTCTTTTGCAAATTCTCCAAACTAATATCTTGCACCATGTGTAGAAGATTCTTTCTATAGTTATTCCATGTTTGGGTTAATATTGCCATAATCGCCCCAACTATATATCATAGGATCCGGAATAATTATTTTAAGCTCATGAAGCTTTGAGACCAAGACCAATAATTCATGAACTTGGTCTAGGATGGGTTTGTTATCAAACATACTGAATTCATAATATTTTAACATTAAAATTTTATCGTTACCTCTTTTCTCTATTGTGTACTTGTGCTCAAGTGCTTCCCAAATTTCCTTTGGAAATTGAACGTGTGTGTACAGGTCACATAAGCGATCAAATAATGTGCCCAAGATGTGTCCTCGACATACCAATTCATCTTCTTCATGCTTATTTCGATCAACAACTATTTTGTTTGTGTCTTTGTCACTTGGTTCACGAATAGACTCTAATTTCGGGTCCAATACATGTATGATATTTAGAACAGTAAGCATGAAAGAAATCTTGTCCTTCCATCGGGTGAAGTTTGATCCATCAAATTTTTCTACCTTGCACACATCTTGATTGATAATCTTCAAAGTCATGTTATTAGACTTGTTCTCCATGACGAAAATAACACTTTAAGATTGTTAGAGTTAATGTAGAAATATAGAGAATAATATGAATGATGACTTTGAGGTATGACTTGAATCGTTTCCTTAAAGTATTATTTGCCCCCACTCGAATGAATTTGCTAAAGGGTTCTTGGCAAATCATTTCCAGGATACAACAAAGTATAGAATATTCGATTAACAAAACCGAATTGTATTCCCTTATAAATAACTAGAAAGAAATTGTATGAATGCGATGGAGAGAGAAGAGAGAGCAAAGAAATTGTGTAGACAACAAATTTCTGAATGAATTTCTCTTCTACCAATTTACCAATAATAGGGGAGATTGCACCTGTTAGATGATGAGTCAATATTATATTGTATATTTTACCCTATTTTTAGTATTAGTTTATTGATTATTTTGGTAGAATTTTGATATTTTGCTTTATATTTTCAACATAGGACATTCGACTTCCTCTGGAGCAAAACGTGACCAAATGGACGAATTTTGGAGTGATTCAAATTGGAGGACGTTCGTGTGTCTCTTTGTCAAAATTTGGGATTTTTCTACCAAGCGGTTATTTTCTAGTGATCAAATAAAGAAGCAGAGCGCGCAACTTTCCCAGATTAACGTTTTTTGTTTTGTAGGTCAAGAGAGCATATTTTGAGGAAAATTCCTTATGAGGATTTGTAGGGGAAGACTTCAGCTTTCAAAAGAGACCATTTGGGACTAAATCGGAGTTGATTTGGTTGGTTAAAAGTCTGATTTTCTGAGAAGTCTGAATTTTAGTTCAAATAGAAAACCTTTTTTATTTTCTGTTTTATTATTTAATTATGTTTCCTAGTTTTACTCCAAAACTTTTTAGGGTTTTATTTTGTATTAGTATAAATAAGATATTTAGCTATTAAGGAGAAGAGGGGAGAAAACGCACGCACACTAGAGAGCTTTTGGATTCAAGTTTATTTTCATGGTGTTTTCTATCCTTGTTTTTAATGATATTTCATTGTATGATTGCTAGTAACTAAATTCCGTTTGCTAGGACGAGGCCATGAGCCTTAGCAAAAATATGTAGTTTTTTTTTCAATTTGGCCTCGCCTTAGCAAAAAATATGTAGTTTATTTTCAATTTGGTTATGATATTATGCTTGCAGGTTTGAATTATTAATCACCGGTTTAAAATATCTACTTATCTTAATGCTTAGCTACCATTAGAATCTTTAGAAAAGTAATTTGATGCAATTTTGGTCGAAGGTCAGTCCCTGAAATTGACAAAGGTTTCTTGTGGTTAATATGTGGAATTTCACTTAGGATGAATACTACGTCTTAAGGGTTGTATGGTTTTTCAAAAGGTTTCACAAAGCTAAATGAGTCATGCATGTTTAGATTTGATCTGAATACCACAGACTGGTTGCATGTTTGATATACGCTCTATGTTAGGGGTCCAAGTAGGCATATATTAGGAAAACCTAATCTTCAAAATATGCATGTGTAATTCATAAGTAATTGGAATAACTACATAGGATTGTTAAGGTGACGGCGGAACTTAGGCTTTTACAATTTAATTTTCAAAAATTATTTTCTTTTAGTTTATTTTATTTTATTACTTTATTTAATTATTTTCTATTAAATTCGTTTTTATTATTTGAAATCAAAAATCAACTGTTTCTCAAACTTTGTTTTAAGTAATTAATTAAGATTTGATTTGATACAAATTATTCATTCAATCCCTGTAAAGAACGACATTGCGAGAGTCATCTATACTACAATTACCTTGTACTCTTGCAAGTATTTTAGTGTTTTTATCCCTATTTTTGCAAGTGATAAAAATACGTATAATTAGACATATCCTTTGATTTTGGATATGCCTTCTCGCCATAGGATACAACTGAATTAATATTACAGCAATATGCCAATTCGCATGTCTGATGCAAAGCATCAATTACCAAAGGTGTCTGTTAGTAAATTTTGCGCTAGTCAGACATGGATCATGTCTTTTAGCAAAGTTTGAAAAGTCACTTTGCTTTAATGTGATGAAGAGCAACTGTTGGTCAAATACCCAACTTCTTCCATACGAATATTTAATATATTATTAAAATATTCAACAATAGTTACAGTTTATAAGGAAAGATCTTCAATTATTGGATCTTTTCAGATATGAAAATTTTATGTATTCTGTCATTTTCATGTAAGTGGAGATTTATTTCCATATAATAAACAGAAGCCATCTCACATATATTATTTTTATTAGTTGATGTAATTACTCTTTTAACCCTCACAAATTTGATTGCTCCCCAGTTTACTCATAGGGTCCGATTGGTTTGTGACAAAATCAGCTTGAGAATGAAGACTTGTTGCATTTTTCATGTTTGGTAAGGCCAAATTTGGAATTTAATTTTTTTGGCCATGAGAAAATAGAGGGGAAATGTAATCCCTCCATCCACCTTAGTAAATCATCAATTCCTCAACGAAAACTAATAAAGAGTTCGTTTAGAAATTGTTTTTAAAATGACTAAAATGATTTTTAGATAAAATGTTTTAGGTACCGAAAGCAATTGAAGTGTTTTTTCAAAATTCAATTGTATTTTTACTACGGATTGATTCCTAAAATATTTTTACCAAAAACGAGTTTCAACCAATTTAAAATCACCTCCGCATGTGTCCATAAATCATTAATTACCTTTTTAGGTATTGGCAGCCAACTTTGAGTCAAGTTCACCTATTCATATTTTGTTATCTAAGATATGTAAATGCTCTGATGTCAGTTTCATATATCTGTTTTCCATTATGTACATTTATTTAATAGTTTACCACACTCTTTGCGGAATCTACTTATATTCGTACTTTAATTTACTCGTACTTTTTACACATCACTTTCACACTTATAGCTTCGTCGCCCTTCAAATGTTGACCAACATGCCTTAATTTTGGTGTCTACATGGTCATCTAAGCCGGGGTGTCAATAACTACAATATCCTCATGGATTTCACAGTGGGACTTTCTAGTTACAAGGGCAAAACTATTATCCTAGTGGTGATCGATAAGTTGTCTAAATATGATCATTTTATAGCACTTTCTCATCCTTACACTGCAGTAAGTATTGCTCAAGCCTTCATTGGCAATGTCTTTAAGTTACATGGGATGCCAAATTCCATTGTGAGTGATAGTATCCAATATTTCTCAGTGCTTTTTGGAGAGAACTGTTTAAACTACAAGGTTCCAAGTTATGCATATGCTCTAGATATTATTCCTAGAGTGATGGTAAAACTGAAGTCATGAATAAATGTTTGGAAACTTACCTAAGGTAGTGCGTCTCCTGGCATTCAGGCATCATACTTTTGCATGAGCTGGGAAGGGAAAATTAGCTTCTCGCTTCATTAAATGCGTGTTTGGTTGGATTATCACGTGAACTGAAGGCCTTAGGGTTTAGTTCCTTCCCAGCTAGATTGGTTGGTTTGCTAGGAAAAGAAGGAAACTAGGTTTTCTCTCTCTCTCAAACTTACTCATGTGGACTTCAAAGATTATGGGCTAGGATCTTTGGGCCCCAAGCAGCCCAATGTCTTTCATAATCTTGACTACGTGTAGGCCCGATAAACTTGTAACCATCCACACCACAATTCACTTGACAAGTCCCAAGCATGTGACTTAGGCTTATTTTAGTGTAAATAGTAGTTAGTGTGATAAGGCATGGCGTGAAAAATATGTATGGATTTTCATGGGTTATGGTGTGATTATACAAATGTTTGGTTTAATTACCCTAGCGTGGCATGATTGTGGATAATATCTTTTCTCGATTTCGCACATTTGCATGTGTTTTGGTCTTGGCTTCACGCGCTTATAGAACAATTGGACTTTAAGACTTGGCCATGCCTGCATGTGACATTTTTGGGCCTCAACAATAGGAACCCTAACCCATATGTTTCTACAGATCAAGCAATAAGCTTGATGTAAATAAAATACCAACAAAATAAAAGGGGGAAAAGGATGCAAATGATTAAACCCTAACTTAATCACCTTTGTACCAATGTTTTGAAACAAAGTGGCAAAGTCCATTAAAGTTGCCAAAACTAAGGTGGTAGAATTTTGTACGTGGATTGGCCAAAATAATGGAAAGATTCAAAAGCCCAATAAAATTGGGCTGAAAAAATTCGGCTAAAAAGCAACATAAAGTAGAGAAGCCTAACAAGATTGGGTTGAAAAAAATGGGCCTTTACCGATAACGACCCTAAAAACCTTTTTTTTGTTTTTTTTTTTTTTTTTTGTTTTAATAGGGGACAACTGGTGGTAAGTCACAGTTATCCACCCCTTTCAAGGGTTGGAAAGACTTATATAGGTATTTCAGTCTCCTTCTGGCCACAAGTTTGGCTTCCACACCAACAACAGGTTTCGAACGCGAGATCTCTAGCTTTTAATTTGAATGAAGCCTCACAATCTGCCATTTACCACTCAGCCACTAGCTCATGGTTAAAAACCAAAATTATTCGATTTACCAAATTTTGATCAACTAAAATAATCGATTCGGTTTTGGTTTTTCTCCCTTCCCGAACCGTTTAGCTCGTTTTCGGTAAGCCCATTTGATTCAGTTATCGAATTGAAATCACCCCCAAATGTGGCAGATGATAGTTGGACTTTATTTTTAGTGATTAAAAAAGAAATCTAACTGCCAACCGCTACATCATGTGCCATATGGTCACAAAACATATTCTAAAAAATGACATCTCTAGCGTCACCCATTTATTAATGTAGGCACGTAAGCGTGCATAACCAATATTGAAGACTTGACTAAGATTGGTTATGGATGAAAACCATAAAATGATATTCTTAACCAGATTAAAACAAGACTTATCGTGACAATCAGAGCCGGCCCTGAGGGTAGCCGGAGTAGGCGCCCGCCTAGGGGCCCTAATTTGTGGGCAGAGCTAGGTAGGTCTGGACGGAGATGGGCGAGAGCTATACAAGCTTCTATGTAAACGTCGAAATCTGGAAATTTTTTGTTGCAGGGTCAACCTCGTGCGAGGAAGAAGACAACCCTATTCCCAACATTATTTTAATTGCACGATTTTACTTAAAATGATCCCACCATCTTTTGTTTTTTTTTTTTTTTAATATAGTTCCCCACCATCTTATTTTTACTTTTTTGCTTCTCTCTTAAATATCACCGTTATGTTTATTTTATGAAGTTTTATTACTCTATTTTAAGATCACACTACATGTATCTTTATTATGTTCCTAAAAGTGTGACAACCCGTTCCAAATTTTACGTTTTTATTTTATTTTAAAAGCGTGAATTTACGAAAATTTTATAGGCAAAGATTTTGACTTAAGTTGACCATCTTCTAGAGAGACGTATGACTTATTCCCTTAACATGTTCTCGTAGTACTCGTTGGTGTGAACGCATAGGCGAAAGCCGTTTGCGAGTTCGGATTATAACGGTATAGTTATGGACGTTTGAAAATGGTTATTTAAAGTTTAGTTATAAATCATTTGAATTCCCACCTTGTGGGAAAGTGGCCAATCATATTTTAAGCACAAATAGGAAGGACCAATCAAGTATAAGGTCAAGGAACCAATTAGAATTAGAGGGAGAGGGTGAGACCCAATCAAAAAAGAAAGAAAAAAGAAAAAAAAATGGGAAAGCTTCCCGTGCACCCGTGCCCAACCCTGTGTGACCACCCATTTTCCAAGGCCAATTCTGGCCATCTCCGATGGAGTTTTTCAACGCCACCACCACCATCTTGAAGCTATGATTCCCCTCTACAAAACTCACCCAAGAACCACCTTGATTAACCATGTTATATGGCGGTTGGAGGCCACGAAAGTCGACAAAAATCAACAGTGCTCCGGCCACTCTTTTCAATTTTCCGGCAAATTGGCAAAGCGATGGCCGATGCCACCACTTGCTCTTTGTAGCCCATCATCCCAGGAGCAAAACCCAACCAACATTGACCCCGTTGGACCACTGTAGAAGACGAATCGACACCGGGAAGTTTTAGGCACCCACTGGCTTTGTGGGCAAAATTGACCATCTTCCATCCACTTTTGGACTTCGTGGCAGGTATGAAAGTTGCTCCACTCATTGAGATCTTCATTTCTGTGAAGTTTGAGAATTTTTTAAAATAGTTGGATTTCCCGGCGAGTCGGGGTGGCCGACCGCCACCCACGGTGGTGCGTATGGCGGCACGTGGCCAGTGGGCCGCCAATGCTATTTTTAGGCTATGTTGAATGTCTTGAATTCAGTTTTGATATTTGAATGACGTAGGGTGATTGTTGGAACCTAAATTCGTTACGATACGTTACTTGATAAAATAGTGAATCGACAATCCGACAGTTGGATCGTCACCAAAATTGGATATATTATAATACGTAATATTTAAAGATCATAGGAATTTATGGATCAGGAATCCGACGTATGGATCTTCCCGAATTGGATTTGTAAGTTAGTAAAATAAATGTTCACAACCACTTGTTTTGGGCAATTGGCGGAGATCCGACCGTTGGATCGTAATGAAATTTTAATATGTTATTCTAGAAGCATATTGTGGATCTTTAGGAGTTGTGGATTGGAAATCTGATATGCGAATCTTCCGAGTCGAGTTATACAGGGTGTAGACCCTACCGTTGATCTTTGATCGACGGTTGACTTGTGGTCAATGGGTCTCGAACTATTTTAGAATGTCCTTGAGGATGTGTTTTACGTGAATTATGTATTCTATTGATAAGAGTTCTGAGATGTGATTCGATAATTGGTCACAGGCGCCAATCATTCGGGACGCCTCAATGCGTGCGCTAGGAATCATAGCATGGACTCTAGGTGAGTGGATCTTTTCCTTTTATCGTACATATTATTGATAGTTCCATCGACACTTTTAAATTGATTAGGTATATTACCGTCATATAATTATTGTGAATGCTTGAAGTACTAATATGAACTACGAATGGCTTGATCCCTGTTTAGGGTACGTAGGCAGTCTAACGAGACGTTAGATGCAGCCATAATTTATTTGAGACAAAAGCCTTATTTGGGAAATTGAGTAATGCGAAGGAAATTGGTAAAGGCAAGTTTTAGTTTTGTGAATTAGTTAGTTAAATTAGTGTTAATTGGGCTTGTCACGAATAATTATCCCTGAAAATAAGTAGTTTGGGAGTAGAGCGTTATTGATTGTACATTTTACACCGTATTGTATATAATTTAAAATGCTATGACATGTTTGAGTATTTGATTGCATCATGGTATATCCATATGTATATTACTTGCACATAATTATTGTTAATGCTTTGAAGTGCAAAGGTGAACACAGGACACCCAGGTAAGTTCAGGTGAGTTTATGGTATTAATTGAATCAATAGAGTTATAGCATGACTACATTTATGTGTTAAGCAACTCCGATAATGTCGTACTGTTTGCCCATGAGTTGTACATGTTATATTGAGATGTATTGAGAGCTCATAAACCTGCACCCCGGTGTTAGTGCTCTCGCTCGTGGTCAGGGCATAGTCCTTCACGTGATGTTCACATCCCGCACCTTACGCTCGCCTTGGACTCAAGGTAAGTGCACATGTCTGTCGTACAGACCACTATAGGTGGTTCCGACTCGTAGGTGACCCGCGATAATTCGCACAGTCTTCACGTAATCGTAGCACTTGAGCGTACTTATTTACACCCAGTCCTATCATACAGACCACTAGAGGTGGTTCCGACTCGTGTGCAAGGATGATTGATGAGATATGGATAAGTCATACAGGTCACTAGAGGTAACTCCTGACTTATATGCTAACATTGATTGATGAGATATGAGTACAGTTGTATGGGTCACGTTAGGTGATTTCGACTGATGTATCATTTTATATCGATTAAGTTCATTTGGCCTACTTGTTAATGCATTGTAAAGTCTATGGACATGGCATACCCGTGGTTTTGGCCATTTTTGAGCATGGGTGGATATATAGATATATATATATATATATATATGTGTGTGTGTGTGCGTGCGTGTGTGTGTGTGTGTGTGTGTAGTACTGTCCTATAGAAAACGATAAGGGAATTACAGTGAAGGGTTATTACTGTTAGAAAGGTAATAGTTTTGGAAAGCTTGGTTTTACTATTTACTCACACTTTCTGTTTTGTACCCCTTCAGGTTTTAACTAATGAGTTCGTATCGACGACGATATATGGCTAATCTTAGTATTGGTGGCTACTTTTAAGGGTATGATTCTTACCCACACTACTGTACTTTACTTATGCTCTAACATCACATGTGAAATGGGTTCGCTCCCACTCGTAGTGCACTCTGGTATTTAGACACTTTTAGGTTCAAATTTATTCACTTTTCTTACACTATCACACTTTATAGTTTCGTCACCTTCCAGGTGTCGGCCAACACAACTCGATTTGGGGTCCTAGTGGACATTCCGAGTCGGGGTGTGTCAAAAAGGCTAAAACTCTCACCTTTTTGTAAAATGACATTATTTAATGTTCAAATTAATTAGTTTATATAATAAATTATTCAAATCCGCCTCATCCACCTATGCGTGTATACGAAAATTACTATCCTCTTCACTCTAGTATTTTCCCTAGCTGTAAGATGTTGTCTCTATAATCCAACCATTCATTCATTTATTGAATGTAATAAGTAATATTGTAACAATAGAAAAATAATTGGAATTTGGCGTACTGGGTGGAGACTTCTCTTTTGGTTTGAATTGGTTGAAAAATTAAATTATGTAAACTTAATAAGTGCATTTGCATCTAAAAATGTAAGAAGGATAATATTTGAGTAATGTTTGTATATCTTTCTTATATATATATATATATATATATATATATATTTTAATGATATTTGATGTAGAAATAGACTTTTTATGTATTTAGTAAAAAAAAAATTTACACATGTCAATGTACAAAGAGTTAGGAGTCAGAAAACTCTAAGACCCCACTTCGAGAGCTCACCTAGGACCTCCAAATTCTTAGGGCCGGCCCTGGTGACAGTTGACATATAGCCCCAATGATGGCTTGTGATTTTAGGCGAAAAACTTAAAAAAGGTAAAGAAGAATGAATAGTAGATAAATAAATGACGGTTCTCGTGGTGATAAGATAATTTATGTGGTAAAAAAAATGGGTAAATTACACTTTCATACCTCAGGTTTGGGGTCTATTTCAATTCTTTACAACATCTTTAAAACATTTCACTTTCATACCTTAAGTACTATTTTATTTCAAAATAATACCTCCGTTACATTTTCTATCCATTGATCTGTTAAATGCTGACGTGGCTGCCACATATATGCCATGCGGCTGCCAAATGTCTGCCACGTGACAAATAAAATATTTTTTTAATTTTTTTTAAAAACCTGAATTTTCTCAAAAAAAGAAAAAAAAATTGAAACTAGTGCCTTCCCCTGCGCCCCCCCCCCCCAGCAACCCTAACCCAGAACCCAAAAACCTGAAGAAGAAGAAGAGGGAGAAAAAAAAAAAGCCCCAATTCGTCCCACCCGAGCCACCCCTTTCTCCCATCCCTCATCACCCCTCCTAAAAATCCCCCATCACCCACAAAAATTCCACACGAGATTAGGTGGATCTACCACAAAGCCAGTTCAAAAATCATCTCAAACTCAAAGTATTTTCAAAACCCACCCATATCGAAAATCACTAGATCCTGACCCGAGGGGGGCAGGGAAGGGGAGAAGGTCGCGCACCAAGGGGCGGGAGGTGAGTCGCGCAGCGTCGGGGGGGGGGGGGGGAACGAACTGGGTTTGGGGTTTTTTTTTTTTTCCTTCTTCTTCTTCTTCCTGCTGCTGCTGCCGTTGTTTTTTTTTTTTTTTTTTTTTTTCTTTCTTCTTCTTCCTCCCTCTTCTTCTTCTTGCAGCAGGTTTTTTGGGTTTTGGGTTAAGGATAGGGATGTGGGTCACTGGGGGGGGATAGTGGGTTTCATTTTTTTTTTTTTCATTTTTTGAGAAAATTTAGGTTTTAAAAAAAAAAATTAAAAAATTGTTTTATTTGCCACGTGGCAAACATTTGGCTGCCACGTGGCAAACATTTGGTTGTCATGTGGCATATATGTGGCAGTCACGTCAGCATTTAACAGATCAATGGATAGAAAATGTAATAGAGGTATTATTTTGAAATAAAATAGTACTTAAGATATGAAAGTGAAATATTTTGAAGATATTGTAAAGAATTGAAATAGACCCCAAACCTGAGGTATGAAAATATAATTTACCCTAAAATAAACTAGGATTTATACCCTTGTGATGGAATCCATTAGCAACTTTAGTTCAAAAATAATCTTTCCGTTAACCATATGTTAAGTAAGGGGTAAAACTGTACTTTAAATTGCCTTCTTCTTCGTCCTCCCTCTGCGTTTATTGTTCATTTCATATTAATGTCTTCGTCAAGAAACCAATTGAATTTCCGATAATCCTTATCATGCGTACCAGTGAGAATACAATTGAATTGTTCATCAATGACAAGAACCCGGTTTGTATGGTGGGTACTAATCGTCCCTCTCCATATCACAATTCATCAAAGACTTCACCAAATCATCACTCCCCTGCTTCCCCTCCTCCACTCGACCTACACCTACACGTCGGCTTTGTTTCATTGCTCTATTTTTTCAACAGGGAAGCAGTTAAATTCTTCTCCACACCCTTCTCTGCAACACTCTTGTCCTCCAAACCCGATTTCGGTACCAAATCGGAGCTTCCATTCCTGGCCGCCACCGGCGTTTTTGGGCGGTGATTCCGGCCTGATAGGCCGTAAAAACTGTCGCCTTATCAGAATTGTGGTGCTGTCAGTTTGATTTTTCAAAAGGGTTGTCGGTTCGGGTGAATTAGTACCATTCGTGGGTATAATTAGGGTTTTGGCTGAACGTTTGAGGTCTGATTCGGGTTCAAAATTGTAGGTTGTGTTTGGTTTGTCAAAACATGCGGTTGTTTATTCATTGGCAGAGAGAAGAGGAAGAAGAAGGCGCTCAATTCAAAGGAAATTTTTACCCTTGTATTTCACGGATAGTTAATGAAAAAATTATTTTTGGCTTAAATTTGTTAATTGAATCTACCGTGAGGACTGAAATTCTAGTTTTTTTTCCCACAGGTTATTTTCCAAATTACTTTCTTACCATGAGATCATTTATCCGATTGGGTCTAAATAAATTAAACGAATTTTTAATGAAGTTGAACCCACAACTTTTAAACACCCTTCTGACTTACGTGAGACATATAAGTCGCTACGTAATGCCTAAAGTAATTAGCTTAGGCTAATATAAGGTCGTATGGCTCCCAAAAAATATATAAGCATATGGTCAACAGCTCACCTTTCACGTGAACCAACGTGGCTTATAAGCATATGGATCCAGTCAAGGGCCTGTTTATCCCTACAAATTTGGCATTTGACACCTTGTAACTAGTAATACTCAATTGCTTCATTTCAATTCATTATGCAACCCAACGACCTTGACTTTTCCCATTTCAAATTTTAAATTCATACTAACTGAGTGGTCGTAGATTTAATTCTTGTCAAAAGCGAAGTTAAATCACATTATTGCTATCATATTGTGAGACTAGCCCACTTCCCCACTCCTTAATATAGATAATATCGTTTGTTCAAAAAAAAATAAATAAATAAAACCTAGCCTTTCATCTAATGATAATAAGGGCTCGCACTTGGGATTGAAAACCAAACCGAAATAGGGATCAATTGAACATGCACCAAACAGTTTTTTGCAGTTTTGAAACAATCTCGATTTGAAACTAGAAAGCTAAAATAACTATTTGGTTCCGATTTATGTTGTGTTCATTTCAAGTGCAAATATAAGGATAGTATAATGGCACAAGTAAGGGTGTCGAACCACAGGGACTGATTAGACCTCTACAAATTATTAGTTTTATGTGATCCCTAACTAAACAATGAAAATGCAAACTGAATTTAGATTTTTCAATTGAAAACTAAAATAACTTAAAAATGCAAGAAAGAAAAAGATAAATGATAGGTTGATTCAGAAATAATGGGAATGGAATTAGGGATACCGATTTCACCATTACAAGCCAATTCCATGAAAATAAAGTCAAAACGCATTCATCTATCCAATCTGCAACTAGGGTTCGTTTTACTCATTTATGATCATCCATTTGATGTGTGGGTGTGACCAAGTACTCCTAATTTGCAACCTAATTGTGATGTTCAACTTAGATTACCAACTAAGAATCCATTAAGAACAAGAAAACTTCAAAGAACCAAAGAAATCACATGGCAGGATGTATGCATAGCAGTTTCTTCATTCATGCACATGTCCACCAAGATTAAGTATGATGTATACTACACCCTGATCAAATAATTCATAAGTAGCCCTAATGGTGATCAAACATTAAGATTAAGGAACAAATTATACTATAAAATCAGTGAATGAAACAAGAACACAGATTACATAGAATAGGTTTGCAAGGTTACATCGAAATCCCCAGCTATGAATTTAATTACACAACATGATTATAGAATATATTAATATCAAGAACAACATGAGTGAAATTAAAGTTCATAGAAGAAACCCCCTTGAAGCAATTATGATGTTGAACTTCTCCAAGAGCAGCGCGGCTGCGTGGTTTCTTTGGTGTCTGCAGATGGTGAATGGAGAAAGGATTTTGTTTTTGGAAGAAAGGCCAAAGAAAGAGAAGAGAGAGAGCTCTGGGAGAACCCAAGGGGGGCTTGTGTAAAAGTGATCTGAAACCCTAGTATTTATATGCTAAATGGGGCTGCAAGATATTCCAAAGTGATCCCAGCAACTTAGTCTTTATTTTACACGTTTTTGCCTTATTTGGCACTTCCAAATCAGGCTGGATATCCCAATGGCTTTCCCAAATGGTTCCTGGTCTTTTAACAAGCCAGATTCGCCTTGAATTCTTTATTTGGGGTTCAAAACAGGCCACTAAACTTCTTTCTACATTTGAATAAGGGTCAACCCCAAAAATGGCATGCTTTCATTTCTTTTGCCTTCAAATTGATCCTAAAGTACATGTAATTGCACACTAACACAAAATAAGGTAAAATGCAACCAGTTTAACTCAAAAACATCACAAAGAGACTAGAAATGGATGGTATAAATGCATAAAATATATGAGTTATCAATTCATAGTATATAAAAAAAACTTAATTTAATTAGCAAATTAGGTATTGGGTTGCAATAGTTATTTGGTGGAGTCCATTATAGGTTTGGATACTTGAATTTTATTATTGTGGTTATTTGTTGCTCGGATTTGTTTTTCTCCTTCGATTTGGAAACAAACCCAAAAGAGATTTCCTTGAATTTTGGTAGGGTGGTTATCACTTTTGGTTTTACTTACCGTAAACTGTTCTTCCCTCTCATTTAAAAGCCAAAACAAACTGAAAAAAAAACTATAAAAATAAAATTACAAAAAAAAGTTGACAACCCTAAATTGAATAGGCTTGTAAGGTAAGCCCAATTATTTTACGGGCCTATAAGTTAGGCCCAAATTTAAATTAAAACGGAACCGAACCAAAATAGAATGGTTCAGTTCCACTTCAGTTCTTACTGTCAACCTGAAAAAACTGAAAATTTCAGTTTCAGTTTTACCCCACACACGAACTGCACCAAACCGTGCCCATTCCTAAATAATATGTTTGCTCAATCTGACAATGTATTAATTTTGACCACTGTTCTAAAAATCCCCGCCTAGCATCGTCTAGGCCATGCCTAGGCACTAGGCAACTGGCTGCCGCCTCGATTAATGCCTAGGAGTTTGAAAATTAAGAAAGGGCACCTAGACCTACTGAGGCGCCCGCATAGGCACCGACCTAGCTCGCCCAAACCCGCTTAGGCACCCGCCTAGGTTGCAACTCACTTATATAGAAAATAGATAACTTTCATTTTGCATTTTATTTTTTTTCCAATAAATTGTAAGATACTTGTTGCTAATGGCAAAGCCAGGAATGGTTGGGGGGAGGGGCTTATAGAGTGCAAAGTTAAAAAAAATGGCAACACCCAAAGCCTTTTATATGGTAATGTCTTCTATAATTTATCAATACAAACAAATTACAATTGTTATGGACAAGATTTCATGTCATGAAAACGTCGTATAATAGGCTCATTATCAATAAAAGCAAATACATTTCTCTCAATGTAACAATCATGTTAGCAATCAACCATTGATCCATTTGCAACTGTGTAAAAAAATCTTAGATACTTAAGCCTAGAGTAGAGTATACTAATATGACTAATAACTGATCAGACCAACAATTCAGTTAATCAATATGAATAATCAATAATGATAGAATAATTTCATTCATCAGTAATCAATAATCAAGAATTCAATTGTTATCCTAAACAATAATTTCATTCATCAATAATCATAGAATTCATTTCATAATCAATAGCCAATTACCATATTAGGGTATTACTCTATAATTATATATCAATTAAACAAAATTTGTATTAAATAATCATTAAGGGTTTGAAATAATAAAAATTTACCTAAAATTGGGAAGGATTGAGGGATTTGCGTGTTTGGTAAAGTGGGGGGATGGGAATTGCGGAGGGACGGGGTAATGACTGGTCCCCCACAATACTTAAATTTTTTTTTTTAAATGGAAAAGCAAAATGACATCGTTTACTTAAATAATAATTTTTTTTTTTTTTTTTTTTTATGAAAACAAACCCTGCGCGCAAGAGGAGCTGCGCAGCAGAACCACTATTTCAAATTTCCAGCCGAACCAAAAGAGCTTAGAATAGTTCCACCCCAGCTCTTTAGGCTGGCACCTAGGCCAAAAAATGGAGGCATCCCTTTTTTTTGCTCCACCCCATCCTAATAGGTTGGCACACAGCCCAAGCTAGGCCACATGCCGACCCATAATCGACAAAGTAAAGGGACGACCCATCTGACGTCAGATGGCATTTATCAAAGGTGGACAATGTTTGTCAAAACAGTCCCACATCCATAAAGTGAAAAAGAAAAACAGTTTGCAAAATGTCAAGAGGGGTGTAGGAAGGTTGTGGAACGTTGTTTTGGTATCTTCCAAGCTCATTCGGCAATTGTTTGGTTAGCTGCTAGAATGTTTGATATCGAGGCACTTCGATCCATCATGATGACGTGTATCATTCTCCATAACATGATTGTGGAATATGAGTATGATTATGATGCTGTTGACGAATACGAGCCAAACACAATGAACAACTCAAGAACACATATCTATTGTGCACATGACACCATCGAAGATGTCGTACAACACGAGCCATTGGAACGGGATGGAAGTTACAATGAATTGATCGCTGAGCAGTACACTTCATTGCAAGAGCCATACTGGCACTGTACCCGTCAAAGTGACTTGATTGAGCACCAATAGGGATTGCAACAAGGTCAAGATAATTAAAAGGAGCTTGTAGTGAAACAATAAAGTTCTTAGTTTATTTAGTGTGTTTTTTTAACTTTATTTGATGAGTTTATGTAATTTTATTATGATAATGACATGGCGTGACGAGATTGGTTAAAAATCCTATCCGAAATTAAAACTATTTTTTAATTTATTATATTATAAACAATTGAATAATATTTTAAATGGGCTGGGTGCCAGCGCATTTTGTAGGGGTGGAGATCGTTTGTGCCGGCGCATTTTTTAGAGGTGGAAATGCATTTGGCCTATTACTGTTCATTGGGGTCTATCACTGTTCACTGAGTGGATTAAATGGGTTGGGTGCTGGCGCATTTTTTAAGGGAGGACTTGCTCTTAGGACTGGCTCCTGGCCTTGTTTTCCCACGAGTGAAGGGGCGGCCGCCCCCTTACCCTTATCTAGCTTCACCATTGCTTGTTGCATACTTAAATGAACACAAATTATATCCTTATTTCACATGTTTTCATTATATTTCAATACTTCATAATATATATGCATTCTATTTTGTAGTTTATGATGAAATTATATATACTTTAATTGTAAGCAAACACTTATTTACACGAAATATTATAGATTTACTTAAATTCACCTAGTTCGCCTAGGCGCCCACCTAGCTGCTTAGGCACTAGGCCCCAGCCTGCTGCTCAACTAGCACCTAACGTCTTTTAGAACCTTGATTTCGACTGACATAAATAATGACAACAACCATAACTATATGAGTAATACTAGAAAGACTAAATTTGTAGACTAAATTTGCAAACTAAATGATGTGTTACCAATAGAAATAAACATGTTTATCAACGTTTAAGTAATAATCTAATTATCAACTTTCATTTCGTTTGTAAAATTTTATCTATAAATTTAATCTTTTGAACATTATTCAATATATATATATATGTATGTATGTATGTATGTATGTATGTATGTATGTATGTATAAACTCTTAAACGCTAACAAATTAGTAAATTAATGCAATATTAAACACACGTTCGGCCCACTTTACAACATTTTTCTTGATGTGTCTGTTCGTATATTTTGATGATCTGACCGTTCATACTTAATTGCTCCTAACTCTGTCAAACTGCCTAGCCACTTGTCCTCTGATCTCGTTCACCTTGTATTAATATTAATAGTCCTTTATATTTGAGTGATCCGATAAGGGAAAAAATAAGACGAACAAGTAAACAAACATAGCAGCACACTTGTGCCACATCTCTTACCATCATCCAAGGCTAACTTCACCTACAATTTCGTTTTTGTAGTATCATGTTAATAACATTGGCTCTTTAAATTATTTTTGGGCACAATAAGTTCTTAAATTTATTAAAAATTACTAATTTCATCCCTACTATTATATTTAAAACTATTTTATTCAATTTTTTGTCAACTTAAGTCACTTGAAACACTTTAGAGTGTTATACCGTCATTTCCTCACCTATAAGCCGTTAACATTTCATATAAGTTGCGAATTTAACGTGTAATTTTTCCTCTGAAGTTAACTTCATGCACTATTTCTTTATGAATTGTAATACCCTATGTATTTTTAGATGTATGATTTGGTTATTCATTTTTGTATGATTATGTGGAACTCGTTGGAAAACAAATTAGATAGTGGGTAATTTCGTCTTTTGTGGGACCTTCGAGTTCAAGACACTTGGTGATAAATATTTTATTTTATTTAAATAATACTTATCATAATGAACGCGTGGTCACAAACGGATATGAATTCGGAGTTAGAATGAGTAAGTTACGAATTTTTAAAGTTAGACGGCAAAATGGTAATTTTGGGAGGGAGAAGGCTTCTCTTTTTTTTTTTTTTCCCCGACAGGCAGATGCAGCAGGGAGGCTGCTGTGTTCTTCTCCCCCTGAATTCTTCTTCACTCCAAAAATGATAACTTTCTCATATGGCAACGAAATCACACACGGTTGAAGGTTATGTATTCATAGCGAAGCCCTCTTCAATTTGATACCAAAACCATATGCTGGAACCAAGCGTGCTCATATATTGAAGCCTAGAAGTTTCGACGGTTTTCGTGGGTTTTTCGCCGATTCTGGCCAACCTCGCTAGAGATGGGCCTCAACCCAAAAGAGAAAAATAGTCCTCTCATCATGCACTTCTAGGATATGTAAGTGGATCTTCGAATTCCAAGTTTCATTTTCGAACAAGTTTGAGATTGAAGTGTTTAACTCGCAATTTCGGTGTTCTTGTTGAGGATTCGTGGTGATGAAGTTGATTTCAGAGCATAGTAGTGAAGTGGCAGATTGATGAACAATTTTGGAGGAGTTTGGAGGTGAGAACCCAAGAAACCCTATCATATTTTCTTTTTGGTTCTAATAGATGAGTTAATTTATGTTATGTTCTTGGGTAGGTTGGATGAATTTGTGTGGATTTTTAAACTTGTAACTAAAGTGGCAAAGAATTGGTTTAAGTTGATGAGTAGGCTTGCCATGAGCCTCACCTTGGATTTTGGGTGATCTTTGTCTAATTTTATTCATGTTTGACTTGATGGAGGAATTATAAGAAAGTTGTGGAATTTGGTTATCTATATATATAAAGGGAGAATGCCAGTTTGGTGAAACATTCAGAAATGCCAAGAAAGCCGTCATGTCATACCTAAAGCAACTAGATAATTGCCCATGGAAATAGGGTCAAATTCGTAAATATGATACAATTCATAAATTATTTACAAGTTGAAAAACAAAATATCAAAAACAGAATTATCTACTGCAAACACTACATGCACCCATCACAAGAATGACAATTATGAACCACTAGATGAAAACACACACTTTAAATTCATTGTCATCCCTTAAATTAATCAGCCTATAATTACATCATCACATTCTATCTTTCCACTGTACAGAAACAAGAAGTAAATAAATAAATAAAAGAAAAATAATACTCCAGATGGGCACGAAGCCACGAACTCCCAACAGCAGGTGCAGCAGTTGCAAACTGCAGAGATGGAACTCTCCACGGCAGTTATAGCAATTGCAAACTGCAAAGATGGAACTGCCATATACTGCACGTTTAAAGTGAACAACAGTCACTCCACCCCCCTCCCCCCTGGCAACGCATACAAAAAAGGTAAACGAATTCACTTTCTTCTCCTACACAGACCAATCTCCTCCGCGTGTTTTTTCGAAGTTTCTTTCGATATTCCGTTAGATTGCTCCTGTCGTCCAGAATCATCTCAAACTTGTACGGATTCCTCTTTCTCCAAACTAATTTTCAGTTTACAAAGGGAGATTAGAGAGTTGTAGACAACCAAATATAAGGGGGACAGAGAGAGTGTCCTTTCTCTTCATGATTATAATTACTCAAATTGTGAGTTTCAATTTTAATTATCTTAATGTGCTATACGTGTGCTATGGTAATTTAAAAAATTATTTGTTTTCTTTCTCAGGATATTTACAAGAATACCCGCAAAAAATGAAGAAGGAACTACCTATTGATAAGATCCCAAACAGACATGTCTCTATTTTTACACCTCGTTGGGATATGTTTGTTGGGGTAAAAACTACTGATCTAAGCCAACTGATTCTCAAAGAGTGGAAAAAGAAGAAGCATGATTCTTTATTAAATTTGTTACAACAAATCTAACATTATATATACTTTTAATATATAGGTGGTGCATGAAAACGACTGTAGAAGAATTAAGACCTTCAACAACTCCTCACATCATACGTATTTGGAATAAAGTCCAACAAATTAGGTACAACACCATTTCTTACCTATTTATTTTTAATGGCATTCTCTACTCTACAAATTAATTAACACATATTATAAAATTTAAAAAATTCTACAAATTAATTATCTCAAATTATAAAATTAAAAAAAAAAACAATTTATGGGTGCAAGAAAAAGATTAATAGTGACCAAACAACTTTTCTAAATACGGTAACTCTTCCCTTATTTTCATGCGAAAGTATACTATAAATTCAAATTGCATTCAATTTTCAAATATAAATAAAATTGCGTTTTTATCAGTTTTACAAGCATTACACTTGTCTCAAAGTACAAAGGTTGAAGCACAAGATTAAGGTAACATTTCTTACTATTTAATTTTGTAAACATGATTACAATTTGCTACCTCAAACTTGACAAATTATTTATCTTTCAAGATTCTAAAAGTAACTGGAGTAAAAGTATTGCTAAGGGATAATTGTCAAAGTTAAAGGTATTTAGGTTAAATTGCTTACAACCTTTATATTTGGGATTGTGCATTATTCCCATCCTAATCAGTTAGACTTCTTATTTTATCATCATTGCTTGCAGATTAACCATGAAAATCTAAAACATCAAGTGCAAGCAAATGGGTGGCAAGCCTGGCAGAAGGACGAGAACGTGTATATGGAAGTATTTTGGCGGAAGCGGAGAGAAAATGAAAACCAAAATGTCAATGTAATATGAAGTTATTGTGGTTTTGGCATTCTTTAATTCCCTCCATTTACCTTACCTAATAGTTTACTTCAATTGTTTGGAGTTAATTTCAATTATATTGCACATTTGAGGTTTTTTCTTACGGAATTGTTATTAGCACTCCAAAACTCTCATTCTACACTCCAAACTTTCTATATTAGGATAGAAAAATACACTTGTGAGGAGTGTAGAATGAGATTTTTGGAGTGCCAATAACACTTCCCTTTTTCTTATTACAAACAATGTATGCTTAATTTCAAAATGGTTTCTTAAATTTTTTGGCAATTGGCATTTGTACGTCACTTTAGGGTTAATCAAGTGCACAATGATTGCTTAATTTCAATTGATTTTTTTTTTTAGTGTGATTTCTTTTAGCTTCCGTTTCTCTTGGTTGTTTTGCACATTTGGGTTTTTCAATTGCAGGATCATCCGTAAATTTGTACAGGAAACAATTATGGAGAGATGGTTCAAATAAACAATGAGATTGATAGCTTTATACTGTAAAATACTACGTACTCCTTATCACATGGATTAAGGTGTAAGTTTATGTTGTACTATGTTAGTAAATGTCACATATCTTCTCATTATTTGATGCATTTCAAGATCCATGGTCTCGAAGGGTTAGGAACATGTTTGCGAAGGTAATGTCAGAGAAGACAAGTAAAGGCACTGTTGTCTGTGAGAGAGTATCCACATCTAAGGGGGCACTTATCAATAACAGGTAAAAGCCTCTCTCTGCATGCACAATTCATAAAACAATTTCTTACAAAACAACAATGTTAAATAGCAAGAAACATAACTAAAGCAAACCCCATCTTTAAGGGGCGTGTAGCACCCGTGATTAAAAAAAGCCTCTCGCATGCGCGTGAGTGCGTGCTGAGAGGCTAGTGTATATATAATTCTTTGTTGAGTATTAAGTAAGCGTGTGACCGTTAAATAAAAACTAGACGGTAAAAACTAATTTGGAGTCAATTCTTCCAAGGAAGTGTTGCAATATCGCATGATTGTTAATTTTAGAAATTTGACAAGCAAATGGATTGAAACGGACCTAAGTAGGGTTTGTTTAGTTTCTCTTATGGACGGTGAACTACGAATGGTTTGATCCTGTTTGAGGCTACGTAGGCAGTCTACCAAGAAAGTTAGATGCATCCATAAAATGATCGAATTTGATTTATGGTAGTTAATAGAATATTGATTAACCATGATTTTATTTTGGGCCTATCACCGTGATTAGCTTACAAATAATTTTTTTTGGGGCGTTATCAATCTACTCTCCAATATGTATTACATGCAAGTAACGTGACTTAAATTGATGGAAAATTGAATAAAGTATCTTCAAATATAATATTAGGGATGTAATTGGCAGATTTTTATATTTCATGGATAGATTTTTCTGAAAAAATAGTTTAGGGACATAATTATCACTTAGGTGGTAATTCAGGAACTAAATTGACATCACTTAGGTGGTAATTTAGGAACTAAATTGACAGTTCAACTTTATTTTTTAAAACAATGATAATATTTACATTAAGGGATGGGAGAGTGGGCGAAGGCTTATAATGTGCTTGCCACAATAATTTGTTTAACTTCGCATTTAGCGAGAATTGAACTTAAGATCACTCACTTAAAAATGAAGATAAATACCATTAGGCCTTAATATTAAATGACAACTTCACATACATTTTAAATTCAGAGAATGACTATTTTTTATTAAAAATATTAATATATTTCTATAAATAGAATTATCACCATGGAATTGACATTTGGGTTTAGATGAGCGGATGTGACAACCAAAAAGAAGAAACTAAATGAGCGTTTGGGTAATTTTCGGACGGCATCCTACCAGGTCGTCCTGTATTTCCTTCTGATATTTCTTCTTAGTTAATTACTTTGCAGGTTTCTTGATAACCTGCACGCACACCCCAAATGACAAGTTGACCACTCCTTGACCGGTGCTTCCGCATTGCCCGCAAAAGGGTGTTTTTGTAAATTGAGTGGCACCTAATAAAGCCGGTGCAATTGCAACGCGCTCGTCCCGTGTATGTCCTTTAGAACTTACATGCCTCTCGTATTTTGACTGACAATACCTCCTTAAATCATTTTCTTATAATTTTTTTTTTTGACAAACGATGCTATTTACACTAAAAAATAAAAATTAGGATTTTCTCTCCTCCTCTCAAATTCTATTATTTTGTCTTTCTCTTGCTATAAAAAATTAATATAAGATGTTAACGTGACTTAACCGTGACTGTTCAAATAGGAGGAGAGGGAAGGGGAGGGAAAAAAAGAGGGGAGAGAATCCTACTCCAAAAAATAAGGGGTGAACTTAGCCTCACAATAGGTTAGCAATAATGTGGTTCAAATTCACCTTTAACAAGAATCAAACCTAAGACTTCTCACTTACAAGTAAAGAGGAATACCACTAGACCATGGTACTAAGTGACTTCTTTTATTTAGTACAAACTATATTCTACACTAATCTATATTAAATGAGAGAGAGGATTAACCATCCCTCTAAAGATGCGTTGGGTTAAAAAAATGAACTAACCATTCGGGCAATTTACCACTTGCCATTTTCTAGTGAATTTGACTGACGTGAGCGTTAAGGGTAGAAGCACTCCAAATAGATAGCACTTTTTTTTTAGTATCTTAGGCGTCATATAGTATTTTTTTATTTGAACGAAATTTTGTTTACGTGACCGGGAATACAAGTCACTTGATGCAACATTTTTTTTATGATATATTTGTTAACGTAGGGTCCTATTAGTAAACGTAGAAACCTATCAAGGGACATAAAGGTTGTCAAACTAGGCACTCGTGGTAGTGTTTTCTCAACCATCTAAAGCTAAGTGGACCGCTTTCTCATGCCCCGATTTTGAAATACCTCCAGGACCAACACGTGACATCAGAACCTACCTATCTAACTTTTATGCCCCGCTTTCGAGTCAATAACGTAGTAACTTTTCTTTTGTCACATCACTGCATCTAACTTTTGTGTTAAACTACCTACGTACCAAAGACAGGATCAAGCCCTTCGTAGTTCACAGTTCTATTAAGCTCTGAAATTGCTCAAGGCATTATCTTGTGAGAAACATAGATTTCAGGATCACTCAATGGAACTTAACGAGTATGTCTCACTAGATTCCAGACTTCATAACTAAACCAAATGACAACCAAGATTGTACTTTCGTTAATCACATATATTACAATGTTTTCCAACCAAATTCCACAATCACAACAAATAATCGATTCAATAATTCAAAGATGCAAAATATTAACACTTAATTATGTTAATCCACCAACACGAGCAAGTATCATTTCATGAAATTTAATAAAGCAAATCTACGTATTTCCCTACCTGGATCCAAACAATAACATTGTAACCGTAAGTTAACAAACACAATCATGAGCAATTTCTATCACATGAATCCAAGGTTCGGAACAAACTTAACCGAAGCGAATAGGGAAAGAGATTCCTAACTACTCAACAAAATCTTATGAAGATAGAATTCCAAACCACTCAACAGAACTGAACATGAGCTAATATTCTGGACCGCTTAATGGAATCCAACTAGGAAATAGTCGCCCATCGCGGATTTACCAAGCACAACCACTTCTTACAACCTTAAGTAGGCAATGATCATCCATGGTGGATATACCATGCATATCACCCTTAGAATATGTGTGGTCCTTCATCGTGGATTAGCCAAGCACAACCATAGGTATATCTAATAGTGTACGCAATGACGACCTGTCGCATATATACCATTGATGATTACTCCTAGAATACAAATGGTCCCCATCGCAGATTAACTAAACAGGACCATATTCTATAGTACTTGCTCTAGTGTACTTATTCTCGTGTTGGGATTATGCCATATTAGTCAGAAAGGTTGTGCTATTGTCGGAGTTACTAGCCTTACCGGAATGCCTTTAGACTAAGTTAGTTGAACGCTACAGGATATGAAAGGAAGAAGGGATGTGCAATTAACACATATCCATTTCGCAAAACTATAAAAAAAAAAATAGTCAAATTGGGCTCTTTGTTTCATGGTAAAATGATTTCAGCTTTTCGAAGTAATAAAATAATAGAACAAAATAAGTAAAGGTATCAAAAACCCTCCATTCTTGTGTTTTATGGGAAAATTCAGGCCTTTGCGACAAACCCTTCTCCACATCATATGAAGTTAGGGCTCGTGATTCTTCAATCTATCATGAAGTAATTGTAATCGTCATCCTTGTTTTTGTTGTCACTCACGAATAGAATTTTTGCTACCAAATCCATTCCGATTTGGTCCTAGAAGTTCTCTTTATAAAGCTTAAGACGTTCTCAACATATTCTCAGAAGGAACTTTCCTCGAAATATACCATCTTGACCTTCAAAATACCCAAAACGTTCAGAAACATTAATTTGGGAAAGCTACATGTTGCGCCTTCTTTTCTTTGCCATGGTCAAACGGCTTGAATTAAATTATGGAACTTTGACATAATTATTTTGAAAGATTCACAAATCCACTCCAATTGGGATTACTCCAACATTCCTTCGTTTGATCACTTTTTTGCTTAAAGTAGATTCGCATGTTGATAGAGTGATTGGACGGGAGAATATGAATTCACTCTTAATGAAGGCACCAATTGTTGGAACCAAATTCACGCACTTCCGCAGACGGAGGTGAAAGTCGAACTAGTCCATGATCACTGATGAAGGAAGAATAAGGTTGATTGTAGGGTGTTTGAATCCGAAAAGGACTGTCTACATATCTCTGGGAATGAGAATCAAACCATGGGTGTAGTTCTAAGAAATAATGGGGTGAACCATCCTTGATGAATATCATATGGCGGGGCATTAAAAAGAAAAGTTCTTTATCGATATGTCTACGCGTACACAACGGCGTATGAGCCTTTGTTAGGCATAGAGAGAACATGTGTATTGTGGAAAATATTAGACTTAGAGAGATCAGAGAGCATGAGATGTCCTCTTTGATAATTATTCAAGCTAGTGTATTTATAGGGATCTTGAGAGTTCTTGTAAGGAAAGCAATCTTCATCAAATCAAGAGACGATCTAGGAGGAAATCTAGGATAAGATACCCAATCTTCCTAGAATCATGATTATGTTGCCTAATCCCCTAGTATCCTAATTTGACCTTAATTAGGGTTTCTTTACTTGGGAGACAAGTAATACCTTTAATAGACTAAAGCCTAGCTTGCCAAATTATGCTCCCTTGGCCTCGGGCTTTCCGATCTTTCTCACCATGTATTATGAGCCTAGAAAATCATGGTCCCACATAATCCTTGGAATAAGTCTCTCCAAAAGTAAAACAACTTTACTTATAAAATTAATCGAAAACTACGAAGATTATAGAAAAACGAGGTTCGAAATACCGAAATTGAAGTTCGAAAAGCTACTGATCCTGGCAGCATGCGACTCCACATGCCGGTGGCTAAGGTGTCACTAAAAATTGAATATTTCGTCACCTAACAGAATATTTCATTACTGGAAGTGGAATATTCCTTCATTGGAACGAATATTTCGTCAAAGTTACCAGTAGAGCTAACAGAATATACCTAGTATATTTTGACTCGAATTGTCAAATCAAAAATGGGAAAACGAGTTGGATAGGTTTCAAGTCAGGTTGGCACTAGGTTTAGGTTGGTTGATCAAATTTGGGTCACAGGTTATAACTGTCGTATTCTATAAATTTTCATCACAAATCTTCCCCAGCTTGTTGCGTCACCGTCGTTGCTTTGATGTCCAATCCAGAAGGATACTTGGACTCTTAGAGTTGAAAAGAATACAATGGTACAAGTATCGAGGGTCGATTCCTAGATGTTTGGCCTGAATTCCCTCTCTGGCCTTTGGTTTCCTCACCCAAAAACTAGGGATTATTCCCATACTTCAATTTGTGTCAAATCTCAACCATTTCAGACGATCCACATATTAAAATTCATCTAGACAATGTGAGGAAGAGATTGGTGGTGGCTGTGAGGCTTACCTTTGTTGGAAAATGATAGAATTTTACTAGGAAATGTTCTCAGCGTCGAAGCTCGTGAACGGGGTTCCTAGGTTCGAATTTCAAGGAATGAAACTCATGGTTGGATTCGTGGTGATGAGAAGGAGGAAATGTTGTGTTTGGAAACTTGAATCGTCGAAGAATTTTAGATGGTAGTTAGATGTGGTTGTCGGAGAAAACAAAAACAAGAGAAAGTTAGGAGGTTTGAGAGATAGACAAAAGCCAGAAAATGGGAGACAGATGGGAGAAAAAAAATGGAATGTGGATCACAGTGGCAAACAAAATAAAATATCCAGACAAATAGTAAAATTACCGAATTACCCTTGACATACCATGTTTCGTAAAATCTTCATTTTAGCTCCAAATTTGGTTCAACTTGCCCTCATGCATATATATCGACGAGAGCTACACGAATATGCCAAGAAATGAGACAAAATACATAATGAACTCAAACATCAACGTAATGTTCCACTTAGTCCTACAAGGGCATTTTCATCATTGGATTGCCAACATCTAGAGAATAAAATACACAAAATTAGGGATAGGTCATCACAGCCTACCCTTTTTAAGAAAAAATTGTCCCATAAATTTCTACATTACACCAAAATACAGTCAAAGAAAATAAATGGGGATAAAGAGCTCACATGTGTTCCTCTATCTCCTAAGTCGCCTCCTCAACGACGTGGTTTCACAAGAAGACTTTTAGTTCTGTTCTTCTAAACTTTTTCTTTCCAATTTAAGGATTGTTATTGGTACCTCATCGTAGGTTATATCCTTGTAAATTTTTAAGGGCTAGGGCTAGATTATGTGCAACGGATAAAAAACGTATCTCCATAACATAAACACGTGGAAAACATTGTGCACCTTCTACAACTTTAGAAGTAAGTCAAGTCGGTAAGCAACCTCACTAACTCGCTTAATGATTTTGTATGACTTGGTGTAACGAAAACTTAGTTTTCCCCTCTCCCCAAAGCGAACAACCCCTCTCCATGATGACAGCTTCAAGAAGACCCATTCATGTACCTTTATACTTATACATATGACCTCAAATATCACACTATCAGACCCTACACTTGGATTTAAGAAAAATTCCCTTGGATTTATCCATGGTTTGTTTATACCTGAAATTCCCAATCCCATTTCTTAATTCTACATCATTTTTTATCCGATCGAAATAGAATCTCATTGACAGTTTTAAGGTCAAATCAAAGTTCAAATCTACAAATATAAGGTACCTATAATGCCTCAAATCTAAGAACTAGAAACTTTGTAATGTTTGACATGTGGTAGACCTGACAATTTCTTACACGATTTGTTACCACGATACATAAACGATACAAAAATAACGGGTTTCGAGTCAACATAATAACTAATCGGGTCACACAATAAGAACCCGTTAATAACGGATCCTTAACAGGTTTACATGAGGGTGACACGCAGGTAACTCGTTTCGACACATTAAGAAAAAAGTTAGTTTGATGATTTAATTTTTTAAACTACTAAAAAACTTATCATAAAATACAATAGTCATAATGTATATGTATATATTGTATGTATTATTGTATATAAATTAAAAAAATTCAAGTTTTATTGAGTTATTGTTATTGTATACTACATGAAAAGAGTGAGATTAAAAAATTATAAAACACATTACAAATAAAAATATCAAGTAATTAAAAAATATCAAACACATTTTTAAAAAATG
Source organism: Pyrus communis (assembly GCF_041283825.1). Classification (NCBI taxonomy): domain Eukaryota; kingdom Viridiplantae; phylum Streptophyta; class Magnoliopsida; order Rosales; family Rosaceae; genus Pyrus; species Pyrus communis. The sequence goes on from NC_142577.1 coordinate 13,160,781, forward strand.
TGCAAGGTTCCTCAACCTTGAAACACAACTCTCTTCATTTTGCATATCCTGGAACATTTGGTATTTTGTAATAATGTACTGATTTTTTTCATTAGGCTCTTAATTTGGGGTATGTAATACTTGAAAGACAAATGTTTTTTTTTAATTATTATTTTATTTATTTATTTTTTTAATGTTTGTGACAATGTGGTATGCATACACTAATTTAGTATTATATTTTTCATTTTTTTGGGGTCAAATTATTTTTTTCATTTTCATTATTTATTGATTCAATTTTTTTTGTAACGAGTAACAGGTCGGGTCATATTACCTGAAACTATTAATGGGTAGATTTCAGGTCGGATCATATTACCTATTTACTTTAACAGGTGTTACACAACACGACCCGTTAAGAAATCAGGCATATAACGAATACGATACGAACACGGAAAACACAACATGAATGCTAGGTCTAACTTGTGGTAAGCATCCTTACGTTTAAACTTCTTGAATGGTCAATGTTCGATCAACTTGTTCAACATTCAAGCACATGTATATCCATCACGTGTCCAACACGAGTAGCACGAGATCATATCAACCTTAGTGTCATATACACTGGCCTTTCCTAACAACTAGCTTTATTTAAGAACTAAGTGACTATAATTGAATACAAGTCCCCATGCCCCAACCTTGTTGAGGACATTGTTTCCATACCCTGACTATTGAATACAAATCTCCATGCCCTAACCTTGTTTAGGACATTGTTTCCATACTTGAAATCCTATACACTCATTCATAGTATATTATCACTATAATATAAAGCCAAACTCATAAATGAATAAAACTTGCTCATTTATTAATTAATTATTGTGGAGTTATTACATAAATCCAATGTCACAGCTCGTTCCGAAAGTGTCTATTATGTTATCCTCGATGGCGTGAAATTTCTATTTTACCCTTGGACGTTGTGTAGTGTTGTGTGGTTTTACTTTGGATGTGGACCATTTATGTTAAGTCCCTAATATTTTGGAACTAATTAGGAACTTAGACTTATGTCACATCCCGGCCCAGGACGGATCACTTCCCGGGCCCGCTCAACCACCATAGCACGATATTGTCCGCTTTGGGCTTACCATTCCCTCACGGTTTTGTTTTTGGGAACTCACGAGCAACTTCCCAGTGGGTCACCCATCATGGGATTGCTCAAGCCTCCTTCTCGCTTAACTTCGGAGTTCCTACGGAACCCGAAGCCAGTGAGCTCCCAAAAGGCCTCGTGCTAAGTAGGGATGAGAATATACATTTAAGGATCACTCCCCTGGGCGATGTGGGATGTTACAATCCACCCCCCTTAGGGGCCCGACGTCCTCGTCGGCACACACGCTACCAGGGTTAGGCTCTGATACCAAATGTCACATCCCGGCCCAGGACGGATCACTTCCCGGGCCCGCTTCACCACCATAGCACAATATTGTCCGCTTTGGGCTTACCATTCCCTCACGGTTTTGTTTTTGGGAACTCACGAGCAACTTCTCAGTGGGTCACCCATCATGGGATTGCTCAAGCCTCCTTCTCGCTTAACTTCGGAGTTCCTACGGAACCCGAAGCCAGTGAGCTCCCAAAAGGCCTCGTGCTAGGTAGGGATGAGAATATACATTTAAGGATCACTCCCCTGGGCGATGTGGGATGTTACACTTAGGTTTTATTTTCTTTTGTTTTGGTTGGCTGTCATCTAGACCACACACACGCGCACACACCCAAACCTTTTCCCGTTGACTCTTTCTCTCTCCTCTCTCTCGGATTTTCTTTCATTTCCGTACAACTGTACGGACAAACCTCAAACCAACCCTTCCAATCGCAGATCGAGATTGTTGTTGGTGTTTTTGGACTCCTTGCAAGCTCAGGAATCGATCCATACCTTTGGTTGGACGTGAAACCTTCGAAAACCCGAGAACTAGAATTCTTGATTTGATGTAATGTTCATGCAAAAGTAATCGTGAAGTTTTCAGTGAGTTTTAAGGTTCTAGGAAGTTTTAGGACGTCTTCACGAAGCTCGGAGAGTAATTTTGAAGTGTTTTGGACGTCGAGAAAGCTCGGATTGGCGAGTTGCAGAGGTAATTAGAATATCGAAGGACTTTCTGGCGAATTTCGATGGGTTTTAGGTCGCAAAAGTGGTAAGAATGTGTTCTATTCGTTTAGAGCTTCATTTTGGTGAAAATTTCATGGATTTTGGTTGAGAAATGAAGAAGATATTAAGGTTTGAAGTTTTTCCAGTTTCCGGCGACAGTGACGGTCACCGGCGAACCAAGGTTGAAGACGACGGAATATTCTAGCGCCGTCAGGTTAGTTTTAACGGAATACGCTACTTTTAACAGAATATTCCTAATGGCGTTAACGACTATCGTTAGGCATGCTAGGCACGTGGCCGCACGTGGGGGCGTGTCTGGCCGTGCCTTGGCCGGCGTGTGGGTGATTGGAAAATTTTTCTAAAAATATGAGGATGTTCGTGAGGTTGAGTAGATCGCGTTGGTATATTCAATCATCCCATTTGAGCAGTGTATGAGAAGTTATTAGCTAGTTTCGTTTATGTGCTTTAAATTAACGTTTATATAGTTGTTTTGCATATAGGTGAGACCTATCCTCAGCGCAGTCAATTGAGGCTTGGGGGCTACGACCCTTCCACATACCATCGAGTGGGCTTTTGGTTTTCCTTATATACCTATATACTTGAGATTTTTCCCAGAAAATCGATTTAAATGAAATTATGTTTGAAATGCCATGCCTATTGATTTATGCTTAGACTATGAATTGGTATGATATGTGCATATTGTGATTTGACGCGGTGGACGCTCAGGTAAGTACCAAGTGAGTTATAGATTGTTTATGTGAATTGATGATTATGTGAGATGTGTTGAGAGCTCATAAACCTGCACCCGGGTGTTAGTGCTCCTGCCTATGGTTAAGGCACAATCCTTCACGTGATGTTCACCTCCTGAATCATATGCTCACCTTGGATCCAAGTTAGGTGCACAGTCTTGTCGTACAGACCACTTCAGGTGGTTCCGACTCGTGTACAGGTATAGTTGTTGAGATGTACACGTTAGGTGACTTCAGCTGGATGGATGAGCTCTAGATTCAGCCGTACAAGTCACGTTAGGTGACTCCGGCTGACATATCATTTGCATTAATTTATATCACCTGGCTTACATATATTTTTATGCTGAGATATTCGACATGGCATATTTGTGAATTTTGGCTATTTTGAGCATGGTTGTGGTATAGATATATATATTCTATTTTCTGGGAAATTATACAGGTTTTGCGGTGAGGGCTTAGAACTTTTGAGAAATGAAATGATTTTGAAAAGCTTTGTTTTTGCTCACTCACACTTTCTGTTTTGCGCCCCTCCAAGTTCTAGTTAAGAGTGCTTTTTGGTGGCTTGCAAGGAATCCACGGCAACTCTGACAAATTATCACCATTGTAGGATTACCTTTGGTGTTGTGTAATTAGTATTCGTCCTGCTAGACTACACTTAGGCTACTTATGCTCTGGTTGTGAATTAACACTCATTTCGTCTTGCACTTGTTCTTATTAGTGCTCTAGTTTGTTTGGTTTTTATTTATTCGCATTTCTTATATTAATATTGCTTCCGCACTGTGCACATGGCTACGTCACCCTCACGTGACGGCCAACACGCCTTGATTTTGGTCGGGGTGTGTCATCCAATATTATATAAATTGGCTTTTAGGGCATAGCTCCAACATAATGAACGAACACGTAAGGGAATCTCATGTGTTTATGAGGAGTTGAACTATGCCTCATATTGCCAATTGATTTTATTGTAAGACCTCAGCTTCTTTTAAGGTGCACCAATAGCATATCCATTGAGCGATTAAACACTATATTTCTCACCCTAATTCACTAGATTCAATATAAATAGCGAGTCACAATGGCACATGTGTTTTATTTTCAAAGGCTTAATTGTATCAATGACCCTTGAACTTTATTCCTAGTTTAATTTTAGTCATGAACTATCATTTTAGTTTCTTTAGACGTCAAACTTAGCAATGTGTTGTACCATTGGTCATTTTCACTAATGCCGTCTATTTTTCCGTCAAATTTAGGGGTTTAAAAATGAGAAATGAAAAAGAAAAAAAGATCTAAAAATTAAATTTTTTGTGTGTGTAAGAAAATTGATACATAGGAATTTTTTTCATGGTTCAATATATGATTGATTTGTAAGTTGTTTGAGTCCAGCCACTATGTGATCTCTTACCTACTTTGAAATCGCATTGCCTAATTTTTACAAGTCAGCTAAAGTCCAACCATTTTCATTTGGTATTTTATAGTTTAAATTTCATTTTGTTTTAAGTTGTAGATATGAATTTATAAATTTTCATTTGTATTTTTATCTATTGCTTTTTGAACTTTTAAGTTGAAACTTCTAATATACCCTAAATTTAATATATATACGGTGTTAGTGAAAATGACTAATGACGCAACACATTATTAGGTTTGAGGACTAAAAACACTAATATAAGAGTTGCGGGACTAGCCACTTAGTACTACAGTCTAGTGGTATTTCTCTTTACTTATAAGTGAGAGGTCTTAGGTTTGATTTTCGTTAAAGGTGAATTTGAACCGCATTATTGCTAGCATATTGTAAGGCTAAACCCAACATTCCTCTTAGTGTAAACAATATCGTTTGTTCAAAAAAAAAAAAAAAGGGAGAGAGTTGAGGGACTAAAATTAAACTAGAGATAAAATTCTGTGACCATTGTTATAGTTAAAGCTTATTTTTAAAATACAAAGCCAATAGAGAGTATCAACTCTAATGTCTTCTATTTAGAAATGAAAGAATAGTACCACTAAATTGTAACCACAATAACAATGTTGCTAGAATTTTAAAAGTAAAAAAAAAAAATGTAGTGCTATCTTCATATCTATTTTTACTTTTCACACACCATCTTAATTTTTGAAGGTTGAATTCAATGAATTAAAAGATAAGTAAAAAGTTAAAATAAACATGAATAACACTTTTCTTACAATGGGGCATTTGGTGGGGTTGGTACGAAAAATCACGCGCCACGAGTGCGAATACGAGAATAAGCAGTCCAAAGCAAAATGATACAAAACAAGAAAAACAAATAAAAAACAGAGAAATAAATCGCCGGCTTTGTTAGTGTTTGGAAGAAAGGCAAACGACTGTTTGGACTCAACTACTTTCAGGAGGAGGAGAGGGAGAATTTTCGGAACAAGGGAATCATCTTTCAAGGAATCACAACAATCCCATCTCCCCATTCAAAAAAATCCCATTTCCCATCTTTCTGGTTTTTCAATTTCTTCCAATCCTTCCATCTCTTCTCTCCCTCTTCTGTGCGAGGAGAGAGTGTCTCTGGAGGCCGGCCTTCCTGTTGCGTGCCCTAGATCTTGAGAGAGTCAACGAAGAATCACCGTTCCCGATCTTCAATTCTCGGTTTTAAGCTCCTTTCAGATCATAGCATCAGGTATCTCCTTCTTCTTCTTCTTCTTCTTCTTCTCCGAGTGTCAGAAACTGAGATTTTGAATTTTCGTTTGGGTTGCGGTTGCAGTTGCAGTGGCTGTTTTGATTTTGCGTACTTTCTCGGCAGCCAAACGGGAAATAAGAAAATGGGGAAGAATTTTTGGAGTTGTGGGCTGCTGGGTTTGACTGTTAGGGGGCAATAGAGATTGCGTCTTGTAGTTGGGGTTTTACTTTTCTTGGGGTAGATTGGAATCTGTGGGTTGGTTTGACTTTTATTTACTTGGATTTTCGTACCTGCATACTTATCCAGGTGTTTGGTATTAGTTCTTGGACTGCTTCTTAGATTTGAATTCTGAACGTAGGGTTTTGTTGCTTTGGTTTGTTCTTTTATTTGCTCATATTTACACTGTTACCGCTCCGATTGGTTGCCTGAGGCGAGGTGAGGAGAGTGAAGGGAAACGAAAAACCGAAACAATGAATTATAGTTTACTTGCTTTTCTTGGCAAACAATTACAAGCACTAAACATAACTACTCGATGATCATGAATTCGATCTGATTTCTGATGTTGCTTAATCTATGAATTGTATCGTTGCATTTCTTTGTGATCTAAGCACATTCTTTCTAATTACTTATATGTGCGTATGTCTACATGATGTATCTATTGCTGTTTAGTATTGGGTTTACTACTGATCTAGTGACATTATTATAAGAAACGGTATAACCGATTTGTCAGCATGCTTGTTTACCTGCTTAGGATATTCTTTTTTGTGTTGCAGAATAAATTACCATGAACTTAGTCCGCTTATCATTGCCTATAGGACCTCTAATTTACCAATTAATCCTCTTATACTTTCAGATTGCAGAAATTTCTACACCAATCAGACAGCGCAATGGTGGATAGGGACTATGGGCAGGAATAAGATCATTAGGTGATGAAGTTGTGATGCATTTATTTTAGATGAAGACGAGTCATTGGCGATTAGGCATGGGTGACATGCAGATCTTGCCTGGGGCACGCCATCGCCCACCTTTGAAGAGGCCAGTGTGGATTATTGTCTTGGTTTCTTTGGTCAGCATCTTTGTGATTTGTGCTTTTCTCTATCCACCTCAAAGCAGCGCTGCTTGTTACATATTTTCTTCCAGAGGTTGTAAGGCTATTTCGGATTGGCTTCCACCTGCTCCTGCTAGGGAATTTACTGACGATGAGATTGCATCCCGTGTTGTGATTAGAGAGATTTTAAGCGCACCTCCTATTCAATCCAAGAATCCAAAAATTGCATTCATGTTCCTTACACCAAGTGCATTGCCTTTTGAGAAGCTGTGGGATAAGTTTCTCCATGTAAGGTTTCATCTGCTATTGATTTATTGGCCCAAGAAAGAAATCTTCTGTGTTGTTTTTTCCTTTTATTTTTTTTGGTTTCTTTAATACTTTTTTTCCTAATATGCCTGTTCTGTTTAGTTGGCTTAAGCATATTCAGATAGTATATGATCTTTGTCAGATAGTGCTTAGAAAGTATAAGAGTAGAAAGTGATCAACTTATATTGTTGTCCCTATAATCTTTCACAAGGATAGTTGTTGGACTATTCACATACAAGCAAGAGTCTCCATGCCTGAATTATTTTATGGTTACCGATTAACAGTTAAAGACATTTGGACCAAGAAGCTTAATTCCATCAAGCTATCTAATATTCAAGTTTGACAATGCAGCATAATGGTTGATAAATGCTTGAATTGTCGGTTGTATTAGGTGGGAAATAAAAAGTTTGATGGGAGAATCTTTCTGTATGAATGAGGCAAAGTTTATGTAAATGTTCTATACCAAAATGGCACACATGCTTCTTATTTGTAAATTTTTTATGTCTTTGTGGCTGATGAGATGAGTTGGAGCCTTCTTTCACTGTTACTTTTGATGCTTTAAGTTTGTCCTTATTTAATCTGGATAAATTCCATGTGGTGGCCCCTTGGTGCTCTTTTCAAGTGATTGTTTTCATATTTCTGACTGATTTATAATTTGTTGGTATACAACAGACGTGTGCATGTTAAATTAGGTATTGTTCATAAAAATATGTGATAATAAATGTTCAACCTGTTCAATCAATATTTGAGTGTTGATAGAGCCTGTTCAAGTAGTTATCGATTCACATGCTTAGCTTGATCATTTCTGTTTTTTGTTGGCAGGGTCATGAAGGAAAGTTCTCTATCTATGTGCATGCTTCTAAGGAAAGGGCAATTCATTTGAGCCGTTACTTTTTTAATCGAGAGATTCGCAGTGACCCGGTAAACCTGCTTAGATTACGTTACTTTACTAAATTTATGTTTCATTTTTAATCCATATAACTCTCAAGGAAGCTTAGGATAATATTTAATATTAACTTAAATAGCAGAGACTTACTGATTATTTCTTCATTTAATTTTGGTCATTTTAAGCTTGCAGACATATTGAATCCATCACTATTTGTCAGGCAAGTGTTATAATTGTGTAGATGAGGTTCCAGTGATAGGTAGAAGAGCATAAAGATTACACATCTATCAGTAGTGATTGTGATTTATTATTGTCATGTTTAACTAGTGATTTAGGAGATAAATGAGATCGATCATTGATTCATGTTTCCAGGTGATTTGGGGAAAAATTTCTATGGTAGATGCAGAGAGAAGATTATTGGCAAATGCTCTTCAAGATCCTGATAACCAGCATTTTGTTTTACTTTCTGAAAGGTGATCAAATTCGCGTTACCTTTAGTAATCCTTTTTGTCAAGTTCTGATTATTTCTGCTGTTATTAATCTCATTAATTCTTTCTGTTGTGCAGTTGTGTACCATTGTACACATTTGACCATATCTATGACTATCTGATGAATACAAATATAAGCTATGTTGACTGGTAAGTAAAATCTTATTTTATGAGCTGCTGTTTTAGTTTAAATGTGTTGGCAGCTCACCGTATGATTGGATTTAAATTTGATGAATAAGTACAGTTATGAATGTTGCCTAAGTAGGTTTTAATTTTTTCATCCTCTGAAATTATTTGGAGCCAACTTGTTCCTAATTGATAAATCCATTTTTCTTACCTGTATACTTGTGTATTCTTTTCAGCTTCGAGGATCCTGGTCCACATGGAAATGGGAGGTATTCTGAACACATGTTACCTGAAATTGAGAAGAAAGACTTTAGAAAGGGTGCACAGGTATTTTTTTATTATTATGTTGAGGCTGTAGATGTAGTTTTATAATTTGTGGAAATTTGATTTGTTGTCCATCTCTTGATGGCCATTTTTATTAGTTTTATATAACTAGCCTGCAATATCAACAAATGTAAACAGTAGGGATATATGACCACCTAAAAATACTTTTCATTCCAAGGTAACACTGAAAGTCTAATATTCTGAATTATATGCAGTGGTTCTCTGTGAAGCGTCGGCATGCTGTGATAGTAATGGCTGATAATCTATACTACTCGAAATTCCGGGACTACTGTAAGGCAAGTTTTCCTTCTCAGCATTTGTATATCTACCTTGTTTAAGTTCTTAAATGTTCTTATATTAGATATTTTCGCCTGTAATTTGTTTATCATATATCTATAGGCTGTAGCGTATCTGCATGTATGATACTTTCATCCTTGCTTTCTCTTATTATTGGTATTATAGATTTTGGGTCGCTCTTTATTTGGTCGTTTTCAGATGATCTAAGCTAACAATGCTGAATTTTTTAATTACTTTATGTCAAAACATATGCTTGATTTCAACATATGGCTTGCTTTCCCATTCTCATGCTTGGCCCACTGTACAGCTGAGATGCAAGTATCTAATAGGTTTTTTCTGTAATCTTTAAAACCATGATACTGTATGTTCACTGGTCTCAATTTGTTGATGTGGATTGTCTTGGTAATAACAGCCAGGTTTTGACGGGCGCAATTGCATTGCTGATGAACATTACTTGCCAACCTTTTTCAATGTGAGAACTCTTGAAAATTTTCTCCAGTGTTCCCTTCTGTTCTCTGCCTGAATGAAGTTTCCTTTGTACATATTTTCAGATAATTGATCCTGGTGGCATTGCAAACTGGTCCGTGACTCATGTTGATTGGTCTGAAAGAAAGTGGCATCCGAAGTTATACAAGTCTCAGGATATTACACATGAGCTTCTGAAGAATATTACGGTAGAATTCTTCTAAAAGCTTTTGCATATGTGTGTTTTTTATTTATGGATAACAGCTCCATCATGCATGTTTATCTAGTTTGGATATGTGTTGCATAGCTATGTCCACACTGAATGCCGATTCCATGGCAGTTCATCCCTGGCTATTTGTGTCACCTGTTGAGCCTCTCATGTTATGTTGTGTCGCACTCCAGCCATTAGCTGTTTAAAACCATACAAACACCCCACTTATCTTACAAAAAAAATAAAAATAAATAAAAAATGAAAAAAGACAAACGGAATAGTCTAGGGATTGTTTTTTTTAAGATTTTAGTATTAACACTTGACCTTTTAACGAAGATGGCTGGAAATGGTTTGGTGGATATATAAATCAAAGTGTCGTTATAATTGCTTTCTTTGTGCCATCAGTTCCAACATAGATAGTGTTTGAAAGAACAACAATTCGAATGTAAATGGTTCAAATTTTCTGATGGCTGACTTTGGTTGTCTTGTCGCTGCAGTCGATTGATGTGAGCGTGCATGTAACCAGTGATGCGAAGGTATGCATCTAAAAGATTCGTGATACATGCTTATGGAATTGGATTGCTTGGCAATAATTTAATTTACATTTTCGATTTTGTTTTTCAGAAAGTAGTACAGAAATGGCCTTGCTTATGGAACGGTATAAAACGACCGTGTTACTTATTTGCAAGGAAGTTTCATCCAGAGACTCTCAATGACTTGTTACGCCTTTTTGCCAATTATACAACAGTTTGAGCCGGATATTTTTTTACTCCATATTCTTTGGTTGGATCGCCTTCGACCCTTTGACTCCATCCTATATCCAGTATATCTGACGAAGTTGTAAATTGCCAAATTATCGAGGCTTGATTGTTCCCCACCTCCCGACCACGATTCTTGAGTGCAAGGGCAACTGGCAGAGCAGTTAGGGTGACCCGAGTCAGGCAGGAGGCTAACAGCCTAGTGTTGCTTCCCTGGGGATGATACGAGGATATGTTGTTGTCTCTACGAACCCTTCATTTTGCGCTATCGGTGTTAAGTGTTCTAGAACATATTTTTTTGGGCATCTCTTTCACTGCATCTTGTGGTTAGTCTTTGTAAAAGATGAAGTTTGAACTCTCAAGTGGCAAATATACAACACGCAATAGCGCCGTGAAATTCACGCTTCAAAAGATATTTCCGGCATGCTCCGGGAAGGTGTGGCAAAATTCAGGGAGAAGAAAACTAGAAACAGTGATTGAATTGCATATCATTAATCTAGTACATTATCATGTCATGAGAAAAGAAGAGTGCCCATTTCATGTGTTCAAAATTGCTCTTATTTTCATCTTTGAAACCAAACTTCAATGTTCATTCTTCTACTTGCAAATAATTTATTTTCTCCCTAGAAATTTTATAAGAGGAACTGTTCTATTTTGAGTCTTCAGTTGAAGATTAGTGGTACAAAAAATCATTTGAATCGGAGATTGTTTGGTTATTCAAATATATAGAATAAATCAACGGTATAGCTACAAAGTAACACATTAATGATGAACTGTATATTTATTTGATAAATACTTTTCCTCTCTCAAAACCTTTTATATGGTGAACCTGAATTTGCTCACCACCCTTACTAAGTGGTGATGATTATCACCATATTGAGAATGACACCACATGACTGTAACCATAATAATCAATTTAAATTTTTTTATATGAAATGTATTAAATTACAATCTCTTTCAAATGAATTTGGGTTCCAACTAGATACTCATATCCGATCCGTTCATTGTACATCGTGCGGCCAATTTTCGTTAAGGACTCACAAAGAGAACCCGAAGAAGATCCTCATCCCTTCCAAATATGCTTTCATCAAATCTTAGGATTCTTCACCATCATATTTGTTTTTTAATGGAAAAAAAAAAAAAAAATCTGACGTAGAGGATCCTTGACGTATGGTATGCTGTTACCAAACTTGTCAAGGAGTAACATAAAAACTATTAAATAAAGAAAATTACTAAAATAAAAACACAAGAGTGGCTATAATCGCGTGCCAAATTTAGCAATGTTGATATGTTGGATTATATGGAAAGATTGAGCAAGACGTAATCTTTTTACCTAAACCCTTATAATTATTCGTGCAATTGAGAATCTGCTCTAGTAAATGTCAAATATGCTTGATGAAAACAAATTTGCCACGAAATATTTATCTCATTTTTTATTGCCTGTATTAGGATTTTGGATTAATCTTTCCGGTGTCCGTATCAAAACCACCTTTGAATTTCTTGTTAATTTTGGAGCTAGCCAAGTCTGACTAGTCTCCCTTGCTTGTTTATTAAAGATCTGATGTTTCGAAGTTTCGAACAATATTGTAGATCCTTGGTTGGAATTCTGAATGTTATATCTAAAAAGCTGGATGCAAGGTAGAATGCGCCATTTTCTTTTATTTTCTTGGAAAGACTTTAGATGCCTTAGGAGATATTTTGCAAAGTTTATTTCACTCAAACCTTTATTTCTATTACAGTGAAACACTTAGAACTTTTCATCGATTGCTTCCATTTCACGAAATATGATTTAATCCAACAATCTTTACAAATAAACGAACTCGGAGTTAAGTAATAGAATCAAACACGAATAAGCTTGCAGGCCCGACCCTTGATAACATGGAAACAGAACATGTTATGCCTAACTTAGTGTTTATAAAGATTTCCACTGCAAGCCAGTTAGTACTATGGTCTGGTACTTGTTAGTGAGAGGTCTTAGGTTTGATTCTCGCCAAAGGCAAATTTGAACAACATTATTGCTAGCCCATTGTGAGACTAACCTCACTCATCTTCTTTGGTGTAGATAATACCGTTTGTTCAAAAAAGAAAAAAAAAAAAAAAAAGATTTCCACTGTGATAATAGGAGTACCACCCTCTGGTCTTAAGACCTATGAAAAATCTTTCACTCCGAGACTTGCTTTGATGCATTGATCCGATTAAGCATGATAAATTGATTAAATTAGTCTGGAATGACCTCCAGATCATAATGTCAGTTCGACATGTTTCAGTTGCCTTGTTGGCTAAATAATGGTTATTAACACTTGTCATGAAAAGTTGAGCATGACTTTGAATCTCTATGTTCATTCACCTTGCCCTATTGTTTGAAAATTTAATAATTGTGAACGTGTAACCAAGAAGGGGCTTCATTCCTACTCCAACTTGTGTGTTCGTCCATATTGAATCATAAATCCAAAGTTCGTTAGGGACTTGGTCGATTGCACATGGGATTAGAAACACCTTTGGAATCTTTTTGTCATAAACTATATAACTCACGGCAAAGGGGTATCAAAGGCCAATTAAAATGGCCACTAATCCTAACTCTATAGGGACTTAAAGTCCATACTACCAATAAAAAAAAAATTAAAAAAAATGAAAATAATAAGAGCTAGTAATTAAGTCTCTCCTAAAAATCCACTAAATTGTATTCTCATGTCAATTAGATCTCTAAAACCGTTGTATCTCATGGTCTCATCTTCTTATGGTGTTGCATATGCTTTGGCACAATTAATTAGTCTCTTTCTCTATTGGAATTACTCTAGACACATGAAATTGCCATTTTCTTCTCCTTTTAAAGATCAAAACAATATTGTTGATGCACAAAATCAGCGAGGACTTTGGTATAACAGAAAGTGTTAAGTTTGTGAACTTCGCTAGATTACTCCGGTCACCAATGTGGATAAGTATGTAAAGAGATAGAAACGGAGAAGCAAACACAAGATGTACGTGGTTCACCCAGATTGGCTATATCCACGAAGTAGAGGAGCTCTCATTAATTGTGAAGGGTTTACACAAATACATAGGTTCAAACTCTCCTTTAGTGAGTTCTAGTGAATAGTTTAGTACCAATAACATTAGGCATTATTGTGGGAGAATGATCCCCTTTTATAGAAGAGAGTTTCTAGCTTTGTTCTGACATTAACACGTGTCGTGCTGTGATTGGTCTCTGATATCGACACGTGTTGCACTGTGATTGGCCTCTGATATTGACACGTGTCGCGTTGTGATTGGCCTCTTGGTTTGAGGGAAAGTCTTGTGCGTCCTTAACGCTATATTGTTGATCGGTGCTCAGTAGTTTCGGGATTGGTCAAGTATGGTATAAACAGTGATCCCTTAAGTTCCCGAGTGAGGGAAGCTCCTCGGTTGGGGACTTGCAAGATCCAAGCCATTGAGTAATCGCGAAACTTCTAAGTACAGAAGCGTGATATCATTTTCATTTGCCTCTGCCCCATAGGTAGACGTGGCCTCTTCTCTGGAAGTACTTTTCCTCCATCCAGGAATGGTATCTTTAGCTGATGTTGATGCACAAGGTAATGTATCATTTTCATTTAGTTTCGGGCTTGGTCAAGTGCGATACAAACCCTATAGTAGGAGTCCCCCAAGTTTATAAGCGAGGAGATCTGCCGAAAGAGATAACAGACAAGGTAAGCAATCAGTCTTAGATTGGAAGTTTTATTTCGGGTTATGGCTGATTGTTCTCCATTTCCTTGTCTTGTGGACCGCAACAAGGACAAAGAAAAGGACATGGACAAGAGATGATATGAGATATTTTTTCTTTTGAAGAAGTAACGGATGAATCGACACATGTTGTTGTACTTGTTGACTTTCCACGGGCTTATTCTTGAACTGGGCTATAGGGTTTTCCGGTTTACTCCAAAGGAGTGAGCCGACTCAAGAATTTGAGGGTCAAAACAAGTCTGTCAAATCTGGAGTATGGTATAAGATATTTCTGTTGTTGACAAAGTAGTGGATGTGGTATAGCGAGGCTTTGTTCTTCGGCGACAATGCTAGCGAAAGGCTATTGAAGCTTCTCAATCTCTTTAATTAGAGCAACGATGCTGAGCTTGAATTTGACTTAGACTCCTCCGTCTGGATTGTGTGGTTCTACAGGAAGGGCGTCGTGCTGTAGTGATTTGTTCTATCTCATCGTTGAAACTTCTGCTTCAATCTTTAGTATAGCAGAAGTGGTGCGCAACCTTTGCATTTAAATGGTCCTTTAGAGCACTACTTCTCAACAACTCATCCATGCTTGGCGGCTTCATTGTAAAGAGCCAATATCATACTAACTGTTCTGAGGTATTTGCCGAAAGAATTTGTGGCCTTGACAACAATTGAGGATGAGTACTCGAGAGCAATGCTAGGCAAGCAACCATGCAAAGGTTCTAGGCAATCAGTTCCAAATCAGAAGTTTGATTTCAAGTCCCGACTAATTGCTTCCTTTCTCCTTGTCTTGCACGTAAAAGCAAGGGCAAAGGAAAAGACAGGGAAAAAGCATGATATGGGATACTCTTGCTTTTGACCATGATGATATGAGATACTTTTGCTCTGGTGTGACTTGTTTGTAGAAGTATTATAGGGGGGAAGGGAGCTGAGTATTTCGAGAGACTTCGTTGGGAGTGCCCCTTCGAATGTGAGGAAGAGTTAAGCATTTTTTTTTTTGGCAGGTCTACTTGGCTATAGAGGATAGAGGTCGACATATATAGGAATTGTCCCAACAGTGATTAGTAATGCTGTTCCTTAACCCTTCTCGGTCAGAGCAATGTAGTGGCCGCTGTAAGATTCACGCGTTTTAACTTTGTCAGAGCACTTTGAAAAAATGGTCCGTGGTATCCAGAAAGCTAATGTTGCTTGTGAAGATTGTAGACAAATTTTATCCAAGGAAATCTAGCTCTCAAAGTTTGGAGAGCGGTGCCTCTTTGATTTTCGGAACAAACAATCTTGCTGGGGATCTAGTTCTCGAGATTCAGATAGCGGTGCCTCTTTGATTTTTGAGCAAGCAATCTTGTTGGGGATTTAGTTCTCGAGATTCAGAGAGCGGTGCCTCTTCAATTTTTGAGTAAGCAATCTTGTTGAGAGTGCTTTCTCAGATGTGAGGAAAGGTTGGGCATTTTTGCAAGTCTGCTTTGCCACGGAGCACGGAGGTTGACACACATAGGTATTTTCTAGTTATCAAGCCATGGTGTTGTTCCTTTACCCTTGTGGGTAATAGTAGGATAGCTGGACCTTCAAAATTTACGTGTCTTAACTTTGTCAGAGTTCTTTGGCAAAGTTATCCTTGGTATCCGAGGAATTGATGTCGCGTGTGAAGATTGCTAATAAATTTTAACTCAGGAAAATCCGCTTCTCGAAATTTGGAGAGTGGAGCCTCTTCAATTTTTGAACAAGCAGCCCTGTTGAAGATCTAGCTCTTTCTTTTATAGGGGCACCAATTAAGTTCAAGGAGTACATTCAGAAAGCTACTGCTTGTAGAAATTTCCCCCTATTGTTGTACTTCTGAGATTTATTGGACCTATTTTTCCTTCCTCATTTCTGAAAATGCCTGGCCCATCTGATCGTCATTTTGACTTGAATGTTGGTGAAGAGGTAGCCATGTCTTCTCAAGACAACATATGGCGTCCATCCTTTTTATCCCCTACTAGTCCTATTACTGTTGGGGACTCTGTGATGAAGAATGACATGACTGTTGCGATGGTGGCTAAGAATCTTCTCACTCCCAAAGATAACAGACTACTTTCCAGACGATCCGATGAGTTAGCTGTTAAGGATTCTCTATCTTTCAGTGTTCAGTGTGCAGGTTCTGTGTCTAACGCCTATTTGCTCGAACCCGCCAAGTTGATCATTGGCGGCTGAAGTGATAAGTCTCAAACAGGAGATTAGAGGGCTCAAGCACAAGAATAAACAGTTGCACAGGCTCGCACATAGATATGCTACAAGTATGAAGAAAAAGTTTGACCAGTTGCAGGAATTCGAGGGTCAGATTTTAATTATCAGAGGTTTGTGAATTTGTTCGAAAGGCATTTATTGCCTTCATCCTCTAGGGTTGTACCACATACTGAAGCTCCAAATGATCAACCTCCGGTGCCTCCTCTTTCTGGGGTTCTGCCCAGTACTAAGGCTCCAAATGATCACCCTCCGGTGCCTCCTATTTCTGGGGCTTTGCTGAGTGCTGAGACTTCTCATGAGCAACCTTTGTGAAGGCCCCATCCTGTTTGTTTGTTTTGATTCATGTGTATGCACGTATTTGTAATTTATCGAAGATATCAATAAATAAGCATTACTTCGTTCAACTTGTTGTGTTAAGCACACTAAGGCATCCTTCACCAAGTTCTTTGAATTTTTTCTTTTGTTTGGAGTTTGCATGTTGAAACTTCGTGGGTGGATCCTGTAGGTTGAAATAATGCTCCCTTAATTTCCCGAGTAAAGAAAGCTTCTCGATTGGGGACTTGAAAGATCCAAGTCACTAAGTAGCGAAACTTCCGAGTATTGAGGTGTAGTAGCATATGGTAGGAGTCCCCTAAATCTCTGGTCAAGGAAGTTGATGAAGGAGATGTCTTGCTAGTAGCCAATTTTCCAAAGTAACAAAACTTCACCATTTTCCTTTCTAAGTGGTAGCCCAAAACTCCTCCTTCATATATATTTGGTATGAAAGTTGTTAGACCCAAAGAAGGGGAGGCCTAGGCCCTTTTTATTTTTTTTTAATTTTTTTTTTAATTTTAGAATTTTTAATTTTTTTTTAATTTTTTGATTTTTGATTTTATTTTATTTTGAATTTTCGAATTTTTGAAAATATTTTTTTAATAGGTGAAGCTTTAGTGCTGAAACTTTGTAGGTGAAGTTTTTGTGTTGAAGCTTTGTAGGTGAAGTTTTGGTGCTGAAGCTTTGTAGGTTAAGCTTTTGTGTTGAAGCTTATACGTGAAGTTTTGTTGGCATCATAAATTGATTTTGCTTCACACTATCTTGATCAAGAGTGTGCGAAGCTTTTGAGAATTGTAGTTGATCTCCATTGATGAAGCTTTGTTTGATGTTGAAGCTTTGTTGGACACCATAAATTGGTTTTGCTTTACACTATCTTGATCAAGAGTGCGTGAAGCTTTTGAAAATTGTAGATGAACTCTATTTGTTGAAGTCGATGAATTTCCCAATTTCCTTCCTTTTTTTTTGGGAAAACTGGAAATTTGAAAATGTGGGAGAGACAACATATACAAATTTTGCTTCCACACTCTTGAGCAAGAGATTGTGATGTAAGCCAGTAGTTGAAGGATTGGAGAAACCATATAAATTGATTTTGCTTTGCACAGTCTTAATCAAGAGTGTGCGAAGCTTTCTACGAGTTGTAGTGTTTGCATGGTTATAGAGGGGAAATGTTTGAAGCAGATGCAAGAGGGCTAAAGAGCTTGATCTTTGTATACCATGCACTGAAGCCTTCGTTAGCTTGTAATAAGACTTTGTTGTGACTATAACCCTTGTTAGCCATAAGTGCTTCCCTAATTGGGTTGAGTTAAGCTTGTTTATCCACTTTTTGAGTTGTAAGGCTTGAGGGTTTTTGATTATTTGTGAATGCTAAGAGTTCACAGGTACAAGCTGTACCACTCATCACCTAGTTGATGGGGAAAATGGTGAGTTGATGAGGCAAAAATGTTTATTAATAGTACGAGTTGTACTTTTCATCGCCTGGTTGGTGATGCAAAGGTGAGTTCCTTCATCACCTAGTTGGTGATAAGAGTGGCAAGTTGCTGAATGAGAGTACAGGTTGTACCTTTCATTACCTGGTTAGTGGCACAAAGGTGAGTTCCTTCACCACGTAGTTGGTGAGAAGAGTGGCAAGGTGCCGAGGCACATTGTAGCAAGTGTCGAATGACATAAAGTATGTTGAACCCTTTCGAAGCTCAGTTGGCTTATGTATGAATGTGTTAAAATGTATGATGTTTATGTTGATTGACATGAGTGATGCTTATGAATGTTTTGCTATGCATGAAGGAATCCATGTTTTCAATATGTGAACCATGTTGGTTGTAACACTTAGTATCACTTACTTTGTATCAAAGTATGCATGTTGAAGCTCTAAGTTAGAGTATAGAGGTAAGTCAGAATAGACCAAGTGTTCCAGTGCTAGAAATGTTAAAGAGTTAAGACCAAGTTGTCTAAATCACCTCTTTATTGAATTCATGCCAAATGGTCTTTGTTACATAGAATGTCGAATGACTGTAGCTTAACACTTGTACAATGTGAGTTTACTTGTAATAGTACTTTAAGTGATCAGCGTTCCATGGATGGCCAAGGGTTTTGCCATCGGAGCTTCTGAGCTTGTAGGAGCCAGGGTGACTGATGCCAACAACTTCAAATGTCTATCCTAGTTTGGACTGAGTGTGCCTTCACTCGGGACTCTGTCATAGAGTAATCGTTATTTCAATACCCAGTCCCCCACTTTGAAAGAGCGAGGTTTGACCCTTGAGTCGTAGTAGTTGGAGATGTGCTTCTTGTAGGCAACATTCCTCAAGTGAGCCTGATTTCTGTGTTCCTCGACTAAATCCAAGTTGAGGGTGAATTGTTTGTCATTTTCACTTTACATGTAGTTCTGGACTCGGAATGTTGCTTCCTCAAGCTCAACTAGGACAACTGTCTCTGTACCAAAGGCAAGTGAGAATGGAGTTTCTCCTGTTGAAGTCAAATATGAAGTGCGGTATGACCAAAGAACTTGGGGTATGAATTCTGGCCAACAGCCTTTAGCCTTGTCCAAGCTGGTTTTCAAAGTGCGCTTGATTATTTTGTTGATGGCCTCAACTTGTCCGTTAGACTAGGGATAAGTTGGGGAGACAAAACATAAGTTGATGTTGAACTTAAAACAGAACACCCTAAACTTCTTGTTGTTAAATTGTCGCCCATTGTCCATGACTATTGCATTGGGAATGCCAAATCTGCAAAGGATGTTCATCCATACGAAGTCTTCTATTTTTGCCTCAGTAATGGTTGCCAAGGGTTCTACTTCGGCCCACTTTGTGAAGTAGTCAACTGCAATGATTGCATAACAAACTTTGCCATTCCCTACAAGCATTGGATTGATTAAATCAAGTCCTCACTGGGCCAAGGGCCAAGGGCTGATCATAGGAGTGAGGGGCTCAGGAAGGGAGTGAGGAATAGTTGCATAGCGTTGACACTTATCACATGAACGGATTATTCTGATGGCATCTTGGTGGAGTGTTGGCTAGTAATATCCTTGGCAAAAAGCCTTGTGTGCTAAGGATCGAGATCCAGCACGATCTCCACAGACTCCTTCATATATTTCCCGAAGGACAATTTCTGCCTCCACAAGTGTAAAGCATCTTAGGTATGACAAGTTAAAACCTCACTTGTAGAGTTGGTCATTAATGATCAGTTTTCTTAGCTTGGACTTTATCATTTGGAAGGGTGCCATGGGCAAGGAATTTATAAATCGAGGTGATCCACCTATCCCCTTGTTATAAGTTGCATACTTCCGCGGCTATGGTGCTTGGTGTTGCCAACAATTCGACATGAATTTTTCTCCCAATCTTGTCTTCCACTGTTGAGGCGAGGCGAGCCAATGCGTCTGCATGACTGTTTGCCACTCGAGGGACTTGGGTGATCTGGTAGTGGAAGTGCTTGAGCAAAAGCTGCATTTGCACAAGATACGCTACCATGGAGTTATCCTTAGCATCAAAGTTGTTTGTGACCTGGTTAACCACCAACTAAGAGTCATTGAAGATATCAATTTGTTTAATTCTAAGGTGTTTGGCCAGACGTAAGCCTTCTAAAAGGGCTTCATACTCGGCCTCATTGTTTGATGCCTTGAATTTGAAACGAAGAGCATACTCCATTGCCACATTGTCGAAGGTAGTCAGAACTAGTCTTGCTCCACGGCCCTGTTGGTTGGATGAGCCATCAATATATAGAGTCCATACTGGGGATGTTGGTTCTACCTTCTGAACTTCCGGGAGGAATAGAGCCACTACTTTAGGTGTGGAAGCAATGTCAACAGGATAAGTGAATTCGGCAATGAAATATGCAACTGCTTCGCCTTTCAGCTGGTTTTGGCTGGTAGGAGATGTCAAACTCACCTAGTGCTATCGCCCATTTGATCATTCGCCCCGAAGTGTCAAGACTTTGAAGTATTTGTCGAAGAGGGTGATTGGTAAGTACAATGATGGAGTGTGCTTGGAAGTAGGGGCGAAGTTTCCGAGCAGACATGACTAATGCTAAAGCTAGTTTCTCAATGTTAGAGTATCGTGTCTCTGCATCTTGTAGAGCCTTGCTAGCATAGTAGACAGGTCGTTCGATACTATCATCATTTCGAATGAGGACAGAACTGATTGTTGAAGCCGAGACAGACAGATAGACAATTAGGGTGTCACTAACTTCAAGTTTGGAGAGCAAATGGGCTTTACTCATGTACTCCTTAAGGTTCTTAAATGCTTCGGCACATTCATCAGTCCACGTAATGTACTTCTTACTTCCCTTAAGTGATTTGAAAAAAAAGAGCGCATTTGTCTATAACCTTATAGATGAACCCGGTCAAGGCTGCTACCTTGCCAATAAGGCTCTGGATGTCTTTTGAAGTTACTGATTCTTTCATGTCAATGATTGCTTTAATCTTCTCGGGGTTAGCTTCAATGCCTCGTTGGCTAATCATGAAGCTTAAGAATTTTCCAAAGCCCACGTCGAAGGCGCATTTGTTAGGGTTCAACCTCATTCGATACTTCTTCAGGATGAAGAAAGTTTCAGACAGGTTGGTGATGTGTTGGTCAGCATGTTTGCTTTTGACTAGCTTATCATCAACATAAACTTCCATGTTCTTCCCAATCTGTTCAATGAACTTTGAATTGACTAATCTCTGATAAGTCGCCCCTGCATTCTTTAGGCCGAATGGCATGACTTTATAGCAATATAGTCCTCTGTCAGTAGTGAAGGACGTGTGTTCTTAGTCCGAATGGTTCATGAGGATTTGGTTGTACCCTGAGTAAGCATCCATGAAGCTCAAGAGTTCACACCCTACTGTAGAGTTTATAAGTCTATCAATGAGAGGAAGAGGAGAGCTGTCCTTCGGGCATCCTTTGTTTAAGTCGATGTAGTCGACACACATTCTCCACAAAATCTTTCGAAGCAAGAGATTTTCCTTGGTTAGATTTTTCTTAACAAGGACCACATTTGCTACCCACGTTGGATAATTAACTTCACAAACGAAGCCTATGCTTTTGAGTTTTTCAACTTCTGCCTTCATTGCCTCGTATCGTTCAGCATCATAAGATCTTCACTTCTGTCTCACCGGCTTGGTCTTGGGATCAATACTCAAGCGATGACAGATGATATCGGGAGAGATGCCTGGCATGTCTTCGTATGACCAAGCGAAGACCTTAGTGTTCTCTTGCAAAAAAGAGATCAATACCAATCGAAGGGGTGGTGACAAAGTGGTGCCAATCTTCACTATGTCGTCCAAAAAATCTTTTGAGATAGAAACTTTCTCCAACTCTTCAGCAGGTTGTGTTTGCTGGGTGAAAGAGTCATCTCGAGGATCGTCGGGTTGACTGTTACCACCGTGAAGATCCAAGTTGGCTTTGTTCAAGCTGGTTTTTATAACTTGGTCATGTATAGAAAGTGTTTCTTTGGGCATAGGCAAGTGTTATTGCTTGATTGAAGTGTTGTAACATGATCGTGCACTAAGTTGATCTCCTTTGATGTAACCGTTGCCATAGGGGGTTGGAATTTTCATCAACAACATATATATGGATACCATGGCCTTGAGATCATTGATGCCCGTGCGCCCAAAGATGACATTGTATATCATTAGGCAATCAACCACCAGGAAGTTAGTGGTGATGGTGGCTGTGTAAGGGTCTGTACCAATGGTGAAGGGTAAATGTACACTCCCTAAAGGTTGCACGACATCACCAGAAAAGCTTATCAGAGAAGAAACTAAGTGATCGAGTAAGTGTTCAGCTACATTAAGTGCCCTGAAAGCTTCAGCAAACATAATATTGACCAAAGCCCCCGTGTCTACCAGGATTCGTCGTACATCAAAGTTAGCTATGTGAGCCTCCACGATCAGTGGGTCGTTGTGAGGGTAGGTGATATATCACATTCACTTTGTGTTGGTTACAGTTATCCCTTGGAAGGTGAAGGAGGAATTAATCAATTTTTCCTTCACGTGCTAAAGCTTCAATATGATCACGGAGGGTGATACACTTCTCACCATCATGGCCGTTATACTTGTGGTAGTAGCAAAACACACCCGTGTTCTTCATGGACTTGTAATCTGGCTGCCTTGGTTTTGGCTTTGGTATCAGGTGAGCTATATTGGGGTAAATGGCCGTACATGTGACGTTCAAAGGTGTGTACATCTCATACCTCGGGGTAGGGCCTATCTTGACATGTGTTTGGCCCACTGCGTTGACTGCCTGAGGGTGGGCATTATCGTGGCGATACCCTTGGTTATAGCGATAGTGCCCCTTACTCTTCTTACTAAAATGGGACTAGTGAGGATGGAAATCTTTTCTCTTACCCTGAGGTCGATATGTCTGTTGTCTTGGCGAAGCATTAACTAAGGCAGGAAAAGGCGCCGTTGCCGTTTGGAAGGTTGAGGTCTTCTTATTTAGTTGGATTTGGCTCCCACTCCCCACTTGCTGATAAGAGGTGGTTGTATGAGGTTTCCCTTGATATGTACTTGCCTTGGCGGAGGCGTGGTTGTAACCATGTGCCATCACCTCAGAGTACGTCTTCCAAGTGTTGGCATTAATCATGTACTTGAAGAAACAGTCACGTAGGCTTGCCATGAAGGCCTTGAGGACAGTCTTATCATCTGCCTCAGCGCAACGAGAATATTCATGGTTGAAGCGACCGGCATACTTTTGCGATGACTCATTTGGCTTTTGGCGAATAGTGTACAAGTCATCTGCAAAGTGCAAGCGATCAGTCTAGAAGATGTGTTAAAAGACAAATAGTTTCCTCAATTCCTCAAATGAGTCTACCGTGTCAGGTAGAAGATGACAATACTAGTTTAGAGCTCCACCAGAGAGGGTGGAGGGGAAGATGAGACATCGCTCTTCATCGGTATGCATCCGGTATGCCATAGTGGACTCAAAAAGATTAAGGTGTTCAATCGGATCCTCCCTTCCAGTGTAGAGTTGTAAGCTGAGTTTCTGTTTTGTCTTCGCTTGAAGGGGGTGTTGAGGATCCTCCTTGTAAGAGGGCCAGGCCTAGATTGGTTCCAGTCAGGTATCTCGGCCTGAAGTTCAGCCTTCAACTTGTTTACTTCCTCAAGGAGCTGAAGGACAAGGGGGTCCTGAGTAGAGTCATGTACTATTGGAGTTTTCTTCTGTAAGTCTCCATTGCCTCTTAGAAGTATGAAAGTTTGATCAAGAACGTGTGATTTTTCCTTGGACTCACCATATTGACTTCTAGAGTAAGTCTGTCAGAATGCTTCCAAGTCCCCTGTACCTTCATGTTCCTTTGGGACCTGTCGCTCATTCCCTAGATTAACAACTAGCCTGGGTCGTGGAAGAGGATCGAGTCTTTCAGAAACCCTTAGGTCATTGATCTTTGAGCTTATGTGGATGGGATTCTCTCGACGCTGTCTTAAGAAGTCTCGACAGTCGCAATAAACAGCTTTCAATCCTTCTGCTCCCTCTGCAAGGAGATGTCTTAGTCCATTTCTCTCGCTTCAGGTCGAAGCAACTGGGTTGAGAGAAGCCTTACGTTGATCAACACCTTGATGATTAGCTCGCTCCTCATTAGGAACAATCTTGTCAAAAATCGGTGACCCTCCATGTTGGGGGGCACCCAATTAATGGTTGACTTCCACGAGGGCGATAAGCTCGTGCGTTTGAGTATGCCTAGCCTCATGGAGCATCTCGAAGAGCTTCTCATACTGCTCTTGAAGGACCTCATTCTTCATTGCTATCCTGTTGTTCTAAGCCTCTAGGTCTTCGACTTTAGCTTGAAGAGCGAATTTCTTTCGTTCATTCTTTCGCAGCCTTACACTGTGAGGGAGGTGTCGTTCTGTGTGTTGTTGCTTCCTTCGCTCCCCATGTTGGAGAGGGATGCCTGGTCAAAAGAGATTGTACAAATGGTGGAAACCAACTTGACAACGCTGAAGAGAGTAGGAGTAAGTGTGCTTCCCACAGACGGCGCCAAATGTTGATGCACAAAATCAGCGAGGACTTTAGTACAACAAAAAGTGTTAAGTTTGTGACCTTCGCTTGATTACTCTGGTCACCAGTGTGGATAAGTATGTAAAGAGATAGAGACAGAGAGGCAAACACAAGATGTGCGTGGGTTACCCAGATTGGCTACGTCCACGAAGTAGAGGAGCTCTCGTTAATTGTGAAAGACTTACACAAATACATAGGTTCAAGCTCTCCTTTAGTGAGTTCTAGTGAATAGTTTAGTACCAATGACATTAGGCATTATTGTGGGAGAATGATCCCCTTTTATAGAAGAGAGTTTCTAGCTTTGTTCTGACATTGACACATGTCGTGCTATGATTGGTCTCTGATATCGACACGTGTTGTGCTGTGATTGACCTCTGATATTGATACGTGTCGCGTTGTGATTGGCCTCCTGGTTGGAGGGAAAGTCTTGTGGGTCCTTGACGGTATACTGTTGACTGGTGCTCAGTAGTTTCGGGATTGGTCAAGTATGGTACAAACAAATATAATTGATTGCATTTAACCCATTCGCACATACAAAATCCAAAAAAAATATATGAAAATATGATGACATTAGGGCTGAATTAGGGCTATGGTGAGGGAGAGTTTTGCATGGCAGTGCAAGTTTCTCCTGAGGGCAGTGGCAAACCTACAGAGGGACTTGGGAGGTCCCAGGACCCCTCAGCGACCCTAACATGAGGTCTATGCTGCTGTGCAGGTTTCAGGTTGCAACGGAGAAGAAGACAACGAGGAAGAAGAAAGAAAATAGGGGTTTTTAACAATTGGTCCAAAACAGCAGTGTTTTGGCCAATTGTTTTAAGTTTATAAAAATAAAAAATAATAAAAAAAGAGAGAAAACAAATGATGTTGTTTGTCCATGATTGATGACTCCATATTGTTTTAATTTTAAAGCCTAGCCCTTGAGCGGCTGAGCCCCACATCTTTCCCCAAAGTTCTCTTTTTCCCCGCTGCTTTTCCTCAATTCCCCATTATTTGGTTCCCTTTTTCCCCCCATTTCAAAACCCTAATTTCTAATCCCACCCATGACCCAATCCCATATTATAATTACATAAGCCCAATATCATACCTCCACTAGTTTCAATTCTCCACTCCACCACTATTTGGTTCAAAATTCAAGTAAGTTTTTTAGAATTCTAATCTAATCCTAATTAAATTATATAAGATGTTGATGGACAACTTCTAATAAGAGATCCATGGTTGAGTGATATCTTATTTGTTTATATTGAGAAAGATGTTTTTTCATGTATGGGTAATGAAGCTATCATAGAACATTTTCAGACTATGAAACCTCATCGTAGACGCTTGAATTATGATTTTATAGCTTGAAATGTTGTATTGTGTATGATTTTTGAATGAAATGTATCATATTTAACTTTTCAATGTTATTTTTGTCTATAAATTTGTTGACCTTTATTATTGGGACCCCCCAAATTAAAAATCCTAGATCATCCACTGCCTGAGGGTAATGGCTTTGGATCGATCTTACTGATTCTTGATGACTAATTGGAAGGTGGAGGAGCTGTGTTTTTTATTTTAAAAGGAAAACTAATATTAAAATTTGTATAATTTTGCACATTTACTTATATGTAATCTATTTTAATATTTTTAGCATGTATTTAATTAGTGAATCTATGCCTTTCCCAAATCGGGATTCGTTGAGTTTTCACGCTTCCAAGTCTCTCCCGCTCCCGAATCCCTCTCCTCTGCATAAGGCAATCAACCCTCGCATTTTTTTTAAGATTGATTCCAAACTCCCTTTTGATTGTTATCGTCCTCTTTTATTATACAAAAATGATACTCTTACCGTATTTTGCATTTTACATGGAGCTTTTGTGGACCACATGACAGTGAGACCTACTTGTGTTGGTGATTTCTCTCTAATAGGAGAACAACTTACATGGTACGAGTACATCACCACGTGGCGCACGTGTCATATTAGCCATTTTTGATAAGTGTAACAAATGATCGATTCCAACTGCATTCACTGATACACATGTGATACAAAAATTAAACATGAGAACGTTGATCCTATTTGGTTAAACTTAAACTCACGCACGACCACGACGCTGAACATATTTCGGGTGGACAAGACTTGGATTTGGACCCTGCAGACTTTGTTGTGCAATTCACACAGACACAGGGGACCTCATGCACGACCATGACGCTAAGCATTCTGTACGGTCAAGATTTTCCTTAATTGTCAAAGTACATCTCGATATAGAATATAACAGTAACCAAAAACAGCATATGATATATAAGAGTTCATGGACGTCTCGACAGACGACATTTTTCTTCTAGTTTCCAATAAATGGCCAAGGAAAAAGGGTCAAAGTGAGGTTTGAAATGCAAAAGCGCCTCTTCTTGACCAAAACTAAAACTAATATCAAGCATAACCCAGGGGAGCTATTTGACCACTGCTCTAATAATCCTATAGAAAATACAAAATTATAAATCCTGCTCATTCCTTTAGACATGGTTACTGCAATCAAACCCCATGGTTCCAGTCCATGCTGCAAAAAGAAATGGCGTGCACAAGGAATTCTACATGAAAATGGAAAGACGAAAACACATCTTACCTTGCTGAGGATGCTTATAGAATGGCTGCACAGACCCACTTATGGCCACAAGTACCTCTAAAGCCTCTATCCTGTAGTTCACGGATAACATCAGTGCAAAATAACACAAGCTTCTGTGCTCTTTGCTAAATGCACAATGTGGCTTAACTCAACAAATTCAAACTAAATACTAGAAAAGAAGACCCCAAATATCAACCTTCGCTAACAGCAAAATCTTTCAGCATAATAATTGATTGTGAGGAATGAAATTAACTCAAAATAATCAAAGGTTTTCTAACACCGAGAACGCTTCTAAGGACATCAAAACCATAATAAGACCATTGGCGGCACATGCATCCTAGGAAAAGAACTGCTTTGCAAAACGTAGTAGTAGATATATATAATCAGATAACTTGCTATGGCTAAGTAAAAGAAACTCATCTACTTCCCATTGTCCTTGAAAGACACTCCCTGAGGCACCAAATCTGTAGTAGATGCGACACTAGCAATCAGTTTAATGACAACAATAATATGTCTAGCAAAATCATTGTGTCAATACAAAACAAACATATGATCTCCCATGTAAAATCAAAGAAAGTAGAATAAAACAACCCCACATGATAAATTGCGCATTCTCATGGTAACTAGAAAATTCCAGCAAAAACCTTAATCGCTCGGGCAGATAATATTTTCATCTCTTTCTTCCACCACGCTCCCTCAATGAAAGAGTAAGTGTTTCAGCTGCTCCAACATTGTAATATGCAAGTGACATGTTGTCCTTGAGAAAACCAGGTTTTCCACTCAACTTCTGTTTGTTTGCTGGAAGCTGGATCTCCCCAGAAATTTTCTCTTTCAAACTACCAACAGTTTCTGATAAAGACTGCACCGAGATCTCCAAAAGTTGTCCCTTTAGATTACCTTCATCAACATTGGGCACAGATACTGTGATGCGAACAGGTCCCTGTAACCAAAAATAAAATATAAACGGAATAGTTTCTGTCAGGCTTCCAACAGTCCATTATACAATAGCACAACACTAACTAAAGAATTTACAGTAGAAAGACAAGGACAGGAAGAAATCCATACCGGATGCTGTGCCAGAAACTGATCTTCTGGAATAAGCATTGAATCATCAAGCTTCTGCCGCTTTGGCTCAGGTTCTTCTGGAAGCGGTGGAGGAGCTTCTTCGGGTGGCGGTGGAGGCATTCCCTGAGGCAAAGGTGGGGGTGGCATCATTTGCATTGTAGGTGGAGGAACAGGAAGAGGCATATAAGGTCGGGGAACTTGCATTGGTGTAAACTGAGAACCAGGTGGAGGTGGTACAGAAATAGCAGGTGCATTCATGGACATGGATGGATGCATAGGAGGTGGTCGATTGAGCATAAGGGGCTGCTGTCCAGAACTCATGGGCATTGGGGGTCCAGGTGGTCGAATTGATTGATATTGGACAACCGGGGGCCTTGGTGGAGGTGCAGGGAGACCGCCGCTAGTTGGAGCAGAATACTGGACTGTGTTTGGAGGACGAGGTAGATTCAAGGCAAGACCAGGTGGTGGAGGAAGAGGACGAATTGAAGGCACACCAGGCTTTGGAGGAGGAGCTGCAGGACCAGGAAGGTTCCTAGCATCATTGTTAAGACCATCATTTTGGTCCTCTCCATTGATATTCTGCGACATTGCTTGATTTGCTGTGCGGCCAATACTTCCAGTGTGACCATCCCAGATGACTTGCTTTGGTTGCTCATCTTTCTTTTTCTCAATCTCAGCCTTGACAGCATTAGACACTTCTTCCTCTGTGGTACCAAAAATATCAGGACGGGTTCGTGCAAGCCCCACAATGTTTCTTGAGATTTCATCATCTTGAGCAAGAGTAGTCTCCCGAATCTTAGCAAACATCCTTTCCTTTTGCTCCTTGTATTTTGGATCAATGAGAGAAATCCTCATGTGTTCAGACATCTCATTGATAGGGATGAGCTCTCCAGTGATTGGGGAAATGACATACTTTGTAGGGTCTCTTTCTGCAGGGATCCTGTCCTCAGGTCTCTTCCAGTTCTTCACAATTCTCATTGGTGGTTCTGGATCCTCTGTCACCATATTCTCGTTCCTCTTTTCATCATCATTCTCTTCAAGTCTGGCTGTCCTCAAGCCCTCTTCAACAAGTTGCATCTCTTCTTCATCCATTTCCATTTCCACCTCCTTACCAGGCTCAACAATGTCCTCTTCCATATCAGCGACCTTGCTTCTCCTTATAACCTCCTCAAGGGTCATCGGAGGAGGTAAATCCTCATCCTCGTCATCTGCAAAGTCTATTGTTTCAACCACAACAAAATCATGCCAATCAATCATAGCCATTTGTATTCTTTCCTGCTCAATCTCATCTTCAGCCTTCTGTCTTGCCTGCTCTTGTGAACGCTCCCACTCCAGTCGATGGACACACCTTTCGAGCACAGTTGTCATGTCTGCAACACTTTTCTTAAGCTTATCTTGCAAATTCTCCGGAGGCATCAACACCTTAGAATATGCATCAGCCAGAGAAGTGAAAAATGTGAACATGCTATGCATAGGCTTCAGAAAATGGAACTGGTGGTTATTCATTTCCCTGCTTGTCAATCCTTGCAAAAATGTTTTCCCATTTCGAGCTGCAAACTGCGCTGTGAGCTTAATAATATCCAACTCTTCCCCGGTAATACCTTCAGGAAGACGAACAGTATACTCCTCAGCTTGTGGTGGTTCGAGCACTTTGCGAACAGGTCTAAACTGGGCAGAGGGATCAGGCTTTGGGGTTCCTGCTTCACCATCTGCAGCTGGAGCTGGTGGGGCAGACTCAGGTGAAGCAGAATCTGCAGGCTGTGTAGATGGTTGCTGTCCAGAAGACTGATTCTGGGCACGGAATTCAGACAACCGATGTTGATAATATGCATGGTAGGGATCTGTCGAAATCAAGAAACTGAACTTTGCATTTCCGGTATTATTAGCCATAATCCTTTTCTCAAACTCTGGTCCATTCTTTGCCACAAATTGGGCAGTTTTGTCAACAATGTTTCTAATGTCTGGAGGAGGATGTATGATACCAATAGCCCTGGTATGCGTTGCAACTGAAGTAGAGTTGGCTTTGCTCAGCTCCTCGTTCAATTGGTTCTCATCCTGACTAAGTTCAGTCACTTGGGATTCCGGAAGAGGCCCAAGGTCTCCATCAGAAGGAGGAGCCGGTAAGGGCAAAATGGACCCTATCATTTTCCCTACAGAAAAAACAGAACACTTTAGTATGAAATCGGCTAATTAACAGGCATAAAAACAGCCCTGTCCAAACCACAACCTGCACATTACAATTCCAAAAACACTCATTTTAAATGTCGAAGCATTTATATATACGCATAAGACCAATTTTGCAAGAACCGAGCTGTCATACTACTAAATACAGAAAACTAATTCACTCTGATAGCCAAATTTCGAAGATGGATCTGAAAAAGATGGGAACACAAACAGCCATACTGAAAGTAAGACATCCAAATTACTAAAAAAATCCGACAAACCCATCTGCATATATACAGTATTAACCATAGACACTAATCCTTATCAAATACAAAGAAATCTTCTATTTTTCGAAGTAAAAGGAAACCCAATTCGGAATAATAACTTCTGAATCTCAAAAATTTAGTGTTAATTGAATGAGAACCTCAAACCCAGATAGGAATCAAGCACCAGAAAATAAAAATAAAAACGATTGCACCATTAAGCAAAACAAACATAAAATTTTGTAGCAAAGCCTAGTTGAGAGATTCGTCCGCCCTGCCCTGCCCTGTACTTCCGATGTGGGCGACAAACGGGATCTTAGAACTTTTGGGAGGACGAAAGTATTAGGGTTTAAGGCAGAGAGAGAGAGAGAGAGTACCTTAGGGTTCTAACCAGATGATTCCACCTCTTCTAGGGTTTCGAAGCCCTACTCTGTGTGAGAGAGAGAGGATGAATGAGCGGGTTTATGCTAACGAAATATGCACTGCAATAACCGTGTTTTTTTATTCATGGGAGATTTTATTTGGACCGACTTATCTTATTTTAACATCCAATTAAAAAAATTTCTCCACTAAACTTTCAAATTTGTCTTTAAATAAATAATAAAAAGAAAATAAATATTCATTTTTTTTATCTCTACACGCAACAACTAAAAGCCTAACACACCGATGTACTCTTTCATTATTTCTAATGAAACCCATCCATGTGAGCTCAAAATATTCCCTTGAGGTCATCAACGACCATGGATGGTGGTGTTTCTCAAATTTTTCAATGGGAAGTATATTGGAATTTTTAGGGGTAAATTATCAAAATCATACCTTTAACTATCAAAACAATCTACCACTTACATGTGTTACTTATTTTATTTGGACATGTAGGTTATTTTTCTGTTTGGAAAGAACTTTGTTCTTTTTGATATATATTATTATATGGAATGAAAATGTAAGTTTTTTGTTTATTAAATTGATTTTGAAAAGTAATATTTTTAGTTTGTTGGAATTGTGCATAGCAAAATAGAAGTTGGGATGATGGACAAAATAGAAGTGGGGAATGGTGGTTTTTGAACCGCTTGTTGCAGACAAAAAAAATTGAAAATTTTGTTGTGACCTATATTTATCTGAGGGGTGCAGCATGGAGAGAAAGAGAGTGGAGAATGGACTTGAGGAATGGTGTGTTAATTCATCAGTCCTTGGGCCTTTATTCATAGTAATAAGGAGGAGAGAAACTTGATCTCCAAGTAATACAAAGTCTATTAGGAAAGATCTTTTAGATCTCAAAGGATTCCTAATCTATCTCTACTTAGGATTTACACAATCACAATATGTATTAGAACTTATGTCACATCACTCCCCCCTGAATGTGCAAATACTCCAATAGATGGCGCATCGAATCTTCAGGCAAATGTAGAAGCAGTTGATTAAGTCGTCTCGTCTAATCGGTACAAGTAACGAATGCGAGTCTCAAAACAAACGGAAGAATGCATGGGTGGTAAAACTCACAAAACATCGCTATGGCAAAACCCAACGTGGGACAAAAGCTCATAGTCAAAGGAGAAAAGTAAGAAGTTGCATTAAGTCAAAACTATACGTCTTCGTTACGCAAGTAGAACGTACATAAGGGTATGACCAACCCAGGATGTGTGACTCGTCAAAACCTAGTCAGGTAGCAAAAACTCAGTGGGAAAAATGCTCCTTATCGTAGGAAAAATAGTACATTAAGGTCAAGCGGGTATACTTCTGGATACTCCCCCTGAGTTTGACAAAACTTCGAAATGAAACTACAAGCATCACAAGTGAGAAAGTTACGCATACCAATTCCTCGAACAAGCTTCTGGAAGGTAGATTTCGACAGTGACGTCGTGTATAGGTTGGCAAGGTTGTCTGGGATCAAACTGCTTAACTTCAATCTTCTGATGTTTATGTTGACGTAGACATAATATGCTTGGCGTTCACTTGTTAGATGTATCATGATTTGGTCAATACATACAGCGTTGTCTTCATGGATCGTTGTTAGGACTCAACGATGGATGAAAATCGTAGAGATTTTGAATATGCTCAACAAGATTTCTTAACCATATCTCTCACGTGATGAGATACAGTGAGTCTTGGAACAATTCAAAGGTTTCACAACAAATGTCTATCTGGTTGACCTCCAAGATATTGCAGTGTTCCTTAATGGTAAAGACATAACCATTTGAGAACGTACCTTGTACGGTCAGATAGTTAGTTTGATTCAGCGAATCCATAAGGTAGGCATCATTCCGAAAATCAAGGGGGGTGTGATCTATTTTGAGATGCATAGGGATAGATAAGCCAAAATCCGTAGTAATGGAAAAATGTCTTTAACACCAATTTAGTGGTAGCATGTAGGCGCAATGCTGCTTTATGCCAAAATATTATCAATACATAAGATGTCTAATCTAGTGCATTGAGCTCAATACAACAAACGCCAATTGTACTTAGATATGGTTGCCTCACGTTCCAATATGGAACCTTATGCTCCATATCCTCCTTAAAGGTCTCATTCGCATCTAGTGTACAGATGATCAAGGTATACTTAGACATAACACCTTCTGGGTCTAGTTTGAGTGTGGACCAAAATACCATCAGAACTAGCTCGAAACTTCAGGTCAAGGTAATGTCTAGTTTTCCCAAGATCTTCCATCTTAAAGTCCAACTTTAGGTGCGAGTCAGTATTCTCAACTCTAGCAATTTTGGATTTTGTACATGCATGGGCATATATTCCTAACTAATCAAATATTCACTTAGACGGGTATACCACATCCGCCTGGATAGTTCTGCATCCATAAAGTGAAGGCCTCATCAAAACCGAGAGGGTGTTCTTGTGGTCAAGAACTATTTGAATCAATACATATAAGTCCTTTGGAAACTCCATGTAGTTTTCGTATCAAGATCCCAAAGATACTACAACCACGTTTGTAATGCTGCAATTAATCACATGGCGTATGAAAGAAGCCTTGCGCCACAAGGCGTCATTCATACTATTTCATTCATCTCATTCGTCATAGATTGATTCTTCTAGTTAACCAATCAGTTCTACATCGAACTAATCAATGGAACGTAGTTCGTTGCTTTTCATTTATGTTGGTAGTTACCATATAAATGAAACGTCATCTATGATAATCTCATTCCAATTCCATATCTCATCCAAACTAGTATATTGGACCAAGAACTTCAGGTCTCAGGAGTAATCCAAATTTAATCTTATGAGATGGAAATGATTGAGACAGCGATCAAGGGACGGATTCGTTCATGCCATGTTCCTCTAATTTTAGGGAAGTGAATCCTCGAACTAAGTGATCTACCATGTTTCTGGTGTAGAACAGATTGATTGGCTAGCCACTAGTATACTAGGGTCAGCCACAGTAATGGCATTCCTAATTTCGGAATGAAGATCCGTGTACATTTGGTACACATCTTTGTAGGCACATTTGCAGCTGGTATATATGATCTCGTCACTTTTTACTAGATCAGCGGAAGTGTCTAGTTATACTATCACTATCTAGATTGGGATTGAGATGAGACATAGTAGAGATGTCCATGATAATTCGCGTCGTTCTGTAGGAATGTTGACGTTCTTATCTCCCCCTAACGGCATGAAGACTGTCTCATAAAAGTGACAATTCGCAAAACGAGCCGTAAAGAGATCGTTTGTCAAAAGGTTCTAAGTAACGAATATTAGAAGGAGAATCATAACCGACATAACACAACCAAAGATGCACAAATGTGATATGTCGGGTTCGTATATGGTAACCAACTGACACAGGCTTTATAAGGTTGGGTCGTGACCGACCTCAGGCAGACCAACATGGTTGCTTGCCATATTGCATGGCCCCAAGCAAGGATCAGAGAACTTGGTATGTATGACCAATTATCGTGCAATCATTTGAAGGCGTTTATTGAATGTTTTTGCTAGGTTGTTCTGGGTATAAACATGGGGTACTTGATGTTCAACTTCAAAAAGCCAACCGACATGCAATATCCATCGAAAGTTTTCGATCTAAATTTTCCAACTTATCCAATCAAATAGGTTTGATCAGATGATTAGGGTGGTGAAGCCTGAGCTTGTTAATCTAAGCCACTAGTGTGGAGAATGTAGCTTGTGGATAACAGCCATATGTGTGACCAACGTGTAGAAGCATCAACCAGTACTATAAAGTATCTAAATAGTCCACAGGGTGGTTGAATCAGTCCATAAATGTCCCCTTGAATCCTTTGTAGAAAAGTTGGAGGGTGCTAAGGCATGATACGCTTCCATGTATGATGTCTTTACTTCTGGTAAGAGGATGCCTAAAACGGTGGATCACAGATCATCCTAGATATCCCAAACGTACATCTACAGAGAAAATTCCTTTGAATTTCTGGCGGGCCACACAGTGGGCCTAAATGGGTGTAATCTACTTGTCAAGTGTTTCATCATGTCTAGAATACGCTGCTGACTATATTCGCAAGAAGTGCAATATGGTAATATGCGAAGGAATTTTACTCCATTTTCTACATTGGTTTCAATATGGTAATAATGCTCTCGAATATCCTTAAAGCTCAAAAGACGTTCTTTCAGAACGAGTGAGTATAAGGCTTCCCTTTATGGTAAAATTAGTACCATTGGACAGTATAGAACAGTGTCATGCCCCACAATCAGGTTGGATAAGCTTGAAAGGTTGTCAAGGGATGGTTAGGTATGAAGTTAGCATAGAACCAGACTGTTAAATTTCCTACAAAACATACCTAAGCATGAGTTAATTGTATTAGTCACATGGTAATTTTTGTTAATTAACTTTTATTCGAGAACAATAGTGACATCCAAACACCAATCTTAAATATGAGAATAAAATAAATTGTTCACAAGTAAACAAATATATAAGGGGGTTCGGCAAATACAACCTTCCATGTCAAACTTCGCTTGCCAAATGTGTTAAGTGGAGTAAAATTAGTCTCACAGATTGACTATGGGAATGGTACTCCTCAACAACATTGGTAAAAACATGGAAAAGTGCATAACCAATGATCTATTATGTCAAAATAGAGTTAGATTCTGCAAGGTTGAGGTTCGGGAATACTATTCTGTATTCTTGAAGTTTTTAGGTCTTAGGTGCCAAGGATCACGCTTCGGGCATGATGCCACCTCTTAGTAGGCCCAGATTCTACCATAGGTTGTAAAACAAACTCGAAATTATTGTATGAGAGAGATAGAGAGACAAACCCAGACTTGGGTTCAGTAGGATCCAGTTGAAACTGGAGGGGTCAGTTCGGTAGCCTCTGCCGAAGCAGAGCAATAACATCTGATACACCTTTGCCGAAGCAGAGCATGCAAGTCGGTGCATCCCTGCCGAAGCAAGGCACCACCATTCGGTAGACTTCATCCGAAACTGGGTCTATATCGTTTGGTATCTCCCAGTCGAATTGTTGGGGTACCTTTCTCTCACAGGTGTGGTAGTAATCAGATCTGAGAATTTGGTAAACTTTCGCTCTGTATAATGCTATTTTAGGAGCAAGTTAGATATAGAAGGACGAGAAAGATTTTCTTCTAGTCAAAAATTCAATCGGATATAAACTTCAAAATTGTACCAATTCATGGACGTAAAGAATTCAATCATGTTTTACTTTGGGCAACTCATCTTTGCATGATTTGAAACAGTCCATGGCGAGTCAAAGAGCCATGGAGTCTTCAACAGTGAGGTACTTCCATTTGATTTGCTTCAGGCATAAGTCTTCAAATAAAGATCAGGGCGGAGGCTTATTCAGCTCTTCCACACCATAACTGGCTACAATGATTTCACAACTAATCATAATCAAGCAGGGTGTCACATCTTGAATCCACATAAAGTAGTTTCTTGTTCGAAACTTCCAAATCAGTGAAATCGAACTTGTTAAGGTTCAACAAAACGCTGAATGGTGGAAACAAGAATGTTATTGATGTTTAGGAAATAAATTTTCCATAAACAACAAAGTTAGAACATGCAGGTTCTAAGATATGGTTTGATTTAAACAGATTTAAGCATGGAGAACTTCGCTCTCAACATGAGTGTTGCGCTTTAACAAACTTCAGGTCTCTATGGCACTTTTCGAAACTTCGGGTTTGGGAGTATGAACTTCAAGTTTATAATACATGCAAACAAATGCAATATATACAAGACAAAAATATACATCAATTGAAAAATGCATGTAAGCAAGAATATATAGTGATTTGATTAATTATTGGTCTTCGGGCCAAAGGAAAGAATTGGGCGAAAAATATAAAGCTAATAGTGCCTAAAAAAACAAATTTAGGTGATTAAATTTGGTGGCCCAAAATGGACCAAAGTCCACGAAAGCATAAAAAATATGTGCCTTAAGGCCTATGCCAAAGCCAATGAGGAAGGCAGTAGGCTTTCCTAGCATTGCTGGGTTGCAACAAACATGCTCAAGGCATGGGGAAAACAGAAGGCCTAAAAACAAGGGTGGAGATCCTGTGTGATACAATGTAGGATAAATCGGAATGCCTCCCTAGGGGTGCAATCCAATGCGGTGCGTCACATAGGAGCACCACACACGTGGGCCGAGCAAAGCAATTGCACTAGGTAGCTGCAAGCGAGCCCAGGAAGAAAAAAAAACTTGTTTGCTACAGGCCGAGTTACCAAGGCCCAATTAGGGCACGGGTGGACCAAGGAAACATCCTAACCGCTGTTGGGTGTGCTCGTTGGAGAAGAAAGTCGGCCCCGCCACTTCAGGCGGCCATGTTTTTGGTCTGGAAAACTTAGGGCGAGTTCAATGCATGGTGGTTTATCCAAGAATCAGTCATAATGATGGAGAAAAGTCCTCGACATCGGGGATGTGTGGAACCCAAGGGATTCGATTAAGGAATCTTTGATTTCAATGAATTTCAATGGAAATTCAAAGAACGTCATTGCAGTCGATGTGAAAACCTAAACTAACACGACTGCAGGTCATGATGTTCAAAAAGAACAGCAAAGCCATGGTCTCGGCTTCTGGCGAGGGTAGGTTTTCTGGGTTGGGGATGACGTGCGCCAAAACAGCGTCGTGTTCTCAGGTTCTCAGCGCAGCAAAGCTATGCTCTAGTGCATTGCAGTTCCGTGTCTCTTTATGGTAGCGCGACTCAAAACCTGCAGCTCGCTGGGTTGGGTTCTCGAAACCCTAGTTAATTTTTTTTTTTTTTAAATTATATGCATGTATAATTCAATTCATGCATATTCAATATAATTCAATAAGATTATGATTTTAATGCATACACAATTTATGTAGAATCTAAAATTCGAAAAACGTAAAGTTGGGTCATGCATTATGGTGAATTTTTATGTTATTAGGGCTGCAAAAATATCAAGATAAAAATCGTTGTTCTGGAAAAACCTGATTGCGTGATGACATTGATGAACTGGTTTGATGCAAAAAATTATTTTTTTAATTTCGGTTTTCCATCTCCAAAGCTTGTATCACGTTCAACATAAGAAAAATAAATTGAATCAATAAAAGTAAATGAATTCAAGAAAATCAAAATTTAATCAATTAAAATAATTGAATAGTAATATTCCTCAAGACGAATAAATTTTCTTTAGCATAGCGTGAAGAGTGTGCTGATAACGTATTGTGACCTATATTTAGGTGTGGCATGGGGAGAAATAGAGTGGAGAATGGACTTGGGGAATTGTGTATTAATTCGCTAGTTGCTTGTACCTTTATTTATAGTAATAAATAGGAGAAAAACTTACTCTCTAAGTAATACAAAGTTTCTCTTCTAGATATCAATTCCTAATATGCCTTTATTTAATCATTCTCAATATTTAATCGTGGAATTAAATAAATTAGAAAAAATCAATAGGCAAAAATTAACAAAACTGGAGTTAAAATGTGTGAACACTCTTGCCCCAAAAAACCGTCGGTAACACTGTTTTTTGGTGTAAATTAAAGAGAGATTGATTAAATGTGCGATAATATTACTAGATCTGGATCCACCATCTCCCCAAAGAATATTGATATGTATTATTTTGTTATATTTTCAGCATCTGGATCCACCATCTCCCGCCATCCCATCGCCTGCGACACACACAGCATTCTGCCCTGCCACCACTCCGCCACCTGACTGCCCCTAAAAATGGGAACGACGACGCTGGCGCCGGGACTGTCCCGGAAGCTGAAGAAGGTCTTGGAGTGTCGCACCGACTCCCCCGATGTTCTGGCCTCACTCAACACCCTCTCTTCTTTCTATTCCGAAAATACCCCTCAGTCGCGGCGGAACCTCCGATCCACCATCGAGAAGCGAGGCCTCGCCACCAACCTCGAGTTCCTCGAGGCCTCCCTAGCAGCCCAAGAGGCCTTGGATCGCGTGGAGGACGAGGTCAGTGCCTTGGCCACTAGCTGCGACAAGATCGCCGTCGCTCTCAGCAGCTGCACCGCCACTACTGGTGACATTATTGCCACCACCGAAAGGCTCAAGCAGGAGCTCAACGTTACCACCCAGAGGCAGCAGATCGTCTCTTGCTTCCTCCGCGATTACCAGCTCTCTAATCAAGAGGTATCCATCAAACCATTTGCGTTTATAAGTTCTGAGATTTGATTCAATTGATTGATTTGGGTTTTTGTTGCGAGATTTGCATCAATTGATTTAGTTGTTGATTTGGGTTTTGGTGTTGATTTGTGTTGAGATTTGAATCAGTTGGTTGATTTGTTGATTTGGGTTTGTTAGATAAGTGCATTGAGGGATGAAGAACTGAATGAAAACTTCTTCAAGGCGCTTAATCATGTTCAAGAAATTCATGCCAACTGTAAATTGCTCTTGAGGACTCATCACCAGGTACTCTCTACTCTCATTGAAAAATTTTCGGGAGCCAGGAGACATGAAAGGTGATACTTACTCAATTACAATTCACTTGCAGCGTGCCGGTCTGGAGCTCATGGATATGATGGCTGTCTACCAAGAGGGAGCGTACGAGCGCCTGTGCAGGTTTTTATTTTCTTATCATCTTCCTTAATATGCATATGTACGAGGTCAATTTCTCTTCTCGAATGGTCTAACATGTTATCTTGGAAGACTGTCAATCTAGACCACTAATTAGGTGAATTCTTGTTTACATACGTGGCCAAGATTACAGTATGGCAATGTAGCATTCTTTGATACGGCAAGAGAACTGAGAACATTACCTATATGTATAATTGTTTCAAAATTTTGAGACTACCATTCTGCTGGGATAGATGAGATATGATATATGAGTCTTTAATTATTCCTGTGTTTTAGGTGGGTTCAGGCGGAATGTAGAAGACTTGGTGACTCTGATAATCCTCAAGTTGATGATCTTTTGAAAACAGCAGTTCGTTGCCTCAAGGAAAGGCCTGTGCTTTTTAAGTATTGTGCAGAAGAGGTGATTCTCTGTGCTAACCATTTCTCCCTTTTATCTATTACCTTGCTTATTCACTTGTCAGTGAATCTTCTAGGTAGCAAACATGAGGCATAATGCATTGTTTAGACGGTTTATCAGTGCTCTTACACGTGGAGGACCTGGTGGAATGCCTCGACCGATTGAAGTTCATGCTCATGATCCCTTACGATATGTTGGGGACATGTTAGGCTGGTTACATCAGGTGTGAAAACAAAGATCTTGGTTGTGTTGCACTTCCATTTGTGAATTATATTCATCATCTGTCTTTTCTTGCTCCTGTTGCAGGCCTTAGCATCTGAGCGGGAACTTGTCTTTGCGTTACTGGATCCAGATGCTACAGGAGATACTAGTCCAACCAGAAACCAGTTCTCCAAGAGCCCTGAGAGTGATTCTCGAAAGACAGAATCTGATTTGATGTTTGTTATGGATAGAATTTTTGAGGGAGTTTGCCGGCCATTTAAAGTAAGGGTTGAACAAGTTTTGCAGTCCCAGTCCAGTCTCATAATTTCATACAAACTAAGTAATACCCTGGAGTTCTACAGTCACACTGTAAGTGATGCCTTTTCCTATTCATCAATGGAATAAGTTGTTCCACATGTTATCTGGCTTTCTTTTCTTTTTTTCCTAATATATGGCTGTCTATCTACTTGCTACTTGCAGGTATCAGAATTTATTGGGAGAGAAACAGCTTTATCTGATACATTGTGGACACTTAAAGATGCTGCTCAGAAAACTTTCTTTGATATTCTGAAAACCCGAGGGGAAAAGCTTTTGAGGTACCCTCCCCTTGTTTCTGTTGATCTCTCCCCTCCACCAGCAGTAAGGGAAGGAGTCTCACTGTTGCTTGAAATAGTTGAGACTCATAACAGCATGATGCTTCCAACTTTAGGCAAAGATCCTTCTTTTGGTCCAGTCATATCTGCTTTACTCGACCCCATTGTTAAGGTGCGTTGTGCTGGACATTTCGTTATGTGAATGGCATGATTGATAAGCTTGCTTCTGGTTTCATGTTGGTCAAAGCAACATTGACATTAGTCTTTTGGTCCAGTCATATCTGCTTCAAAACTGTCACATTCCCATTAATTAGAACAAACTTACTGAGAACTTCCTTTGAGTGCTTTGCACCTATTGTTCTGAGTTTGTGTAATCCCTCAATCAGATGCTCTCTATATTGGTAGAACCACTCCTGTAAACGATTTAAGTTGGCACACCTGGCCTTGGAAGCCAAAACTTGTTGCAGACTCGCAGTGTGGAGTCATATCTTGAAACATCATACCTAGAAAATTGTTTTGTTGTACCTCTTTTATTAATCATGTTACAAATTTAAAGGGATTCAAAACCGTGCTGATGCACTCCAAGTGAAAATTAGTCTCTTTAACTTTTCAGTCAGAAATTGAGATCTGAGATTGACGTTTAATTTATTAAATATGTTGAATTAAGTTTTAATAAAGTTCCTTGCTTCTACCATTGCAGATATGTGAGCAAGCTGCAGAGGCACACAAGTCCAAGGGAGTTGGCCACTCCTCAAGAAGAAGTAAGATGAGTTCTGACTTAGGTCAATTTGGTAAATCACCAGTTGACGCACTATTGTCCAACAGCAATTCTGCCTCATCGTCTCAGGTTTCTTTTCTCATTAATTTCCTAGCCTCTAATTTCAGATTAATCTCCAGCCAGTCCTAGGATATCGTGGCTTACTGTTAGATTTTGTTGTAATTCTCGTCAGCTCTAGTTTGTATCTGTTCCTGGTGTTAAGTTATGATGAATCCCATATCAATCTATACCCAAAAAGAGTGCTTTTAAAATGGCTGAAAGCACTTATGGTGAAAATGTTTTTGGAACCAATTCTTAATAAAAATGCAAGTGAATACTGGAAAAGCACTTAAAACCCATAAACATTTTTGCTAAAAGCACTTTCAGTCATTTTAAAATTACTTCCAAACTAGCCAAAAGTACAATGATGGGTTCTTATTCTTAGAAATTTCTGTAACTACCCCTTTTCATGCTTGTTTCAAAGATTTTTGTGACGCACTCCAATAGTCTGATCAATTGCTTTATTCTGTATTTATGCTTCAAGACTGCTGCTTTTTTTTTTTTTTTTTTTTTTTTTTTTTTTTTTTTGTGTCAAAGCTTTAAGGCTAAAACTAGATTTATGAGATTATCATGCTCTGCTACAAAGCCGAAAATTCTGGTACCAAAGATATTATTATACTTTCCTCAGGATTTTAGAATCTTAGATATAATAAAAGGACCTTGGTACTAGAACCCTATCTGCAAATATTAGATTATCAAAAACCAGCCATGACACGGGAAATTGGTGTATTTTTTTGAAAATAAAAGGTCCCTGTATTTAATGATATATAAATTGGATCGTGAGTCACTTGTGCATAATCTTCCTCACTGCTTTCGTCCTAATACCTGTTTAATGGATTGGTGCAGTCTAG
Organism: Pyrus communis; assembly: GCF_041283825.1. NCBI lineage: Eukaryota > Viridiplantae > Streptophyta > Magnoliopsida > Rosales > Rosaceae > Pyrus > Pyrus communis. The sequence goes on from NC_142577.1 coordinate 13,203,283, forward strand.
TGAAACATCCTCTAAGATTTTCCTCATCAATTGTTTGTGTGCCATCCAACAACCATTGCTTGGGCATGAGGTCGCAGTGGAATACGTGAAGAACCTCGGGACGATGATAGATAAGCACATGCAAGCCCTTGTAGAAAATGAAGTCGATACGATCCTTAAAAGATGCGGATTGTCGCAGAAGATGACTTATTTCCGTGACTCACTCAGCAGGGAGACTGGCACTACCCCTTTGGTAGAGATAGATGACACTTCTCCAGCATCTCTTTCCGAGTGTTTGAAGGCTTTCTTTGGGCTTGTCTTGGGAAGTGAAAGTTCCCTGCCTGAATTTGAGCAGATGCAGGTTCCGAAGTTGCGTTCTGAAGCTTGTATCCGAGTGGCTAAATCATTGGCCGAAGCATATGACCTTACGTACGAGGCAATTATGGATCCCAAAAATGGCTACTCAGATCCTAAGTCACTGGCGAGGCATCCTCCAGACCAGATAAGGACCATTTTAGGAATATGAAGCACTGATTTTTCTTCTCCCCCTTACATTTGTGTTACTCTCAGATTTTCTCATTCTCTATTAAACAGATTGTTGAAAACTCATATCTCTGTCGAACAAGTTTTGTTGGATATGCGATTGTGAAATGTTAATATTATTTAGCAGAGGAAGAATTGTATGCAAGTAAATTAATCTCTGTAATGGAATAAACAAGTTGTTCAGTTGAATTTCTCTGACGCCGAATGACACATGCGTGGAATCGTGAACAATTGTGCTCATTTGGACTAATTGATGTGTGGATGACAAACTCCAGCGGCAATGGAGAAAACCCTGCATGCAATGTCGTTGTTAAAACAGGGGAACAAATTTTCCGTTTTCTGCTAACGCATTGATACGAATGTAAAGTTTTCTTATACAACTTCGTTGAGGCTCGGAATTTTGGGTTTAGCTTTCCAACGGTCTTGAGTTTTACTGAAACCACAGAAGCCGCAATAGAACGAAGCGGCAAGGGTTCCTTGCGTTTTATCCCTTTCTCGTGTGTGCGTTCAATGTGTGGCTAGTCAGTCGGGGTGACGGGCTAGGATTTAGTGCTTGGACGGCCAAGCTGACCAGGCGGATTTAAGTAAATTTATTAGATATTGTATAAATAACTACCTATTTATATTTAAAAAAAAATACATAATTGTATTGTGATACATAAATTGCAAAATAAAATAACTTATAAATTATAACGAATTAGGATACAGACTGAGTATTAAAACATAATGAGCGTTCATTCAAGTATTTAACAAGTCTCTTGCATTTTCTTGAAAAAATAAAACGCAAAATGAAACTTATCAATTTTTTGTACAAGTGGGAGTCACGACCTAGGCAGGTCTAAACGGGCTAGGCGGGCGCTTGGACAAGTTAGGCAGACATCTAATTCGGTCTAGGCGCGCCTTTTTAATTTTTAAACGCCTAAAAATTAATCGGGATGGTCGCCAGCCGCCTAGGCGATAATTTTTAGAACAGTGCTTACACCATTCACCAAAGCTTGCTAAATTTGTTCCTCACTTCTGCATTTACAGCAACGAATTGGCAGATCTACTGATCAACATCCGCATCCCGGGAACTTGAGCGACAATTGGCATGATTCTGCAAACACCTTTCTTCATAGAGAAGCAGGTTGGTTTCACCAGACATCATTTGTTGAGATTAAATCCAACTAGTGTCACTCGGTTGCACCAAGTCCCTTGGCTGAGATTAAAGAGAGATATTGTTAGCTCAACGTATAGATACCAAAACTCCTTGAGAAAACATGATCATTCACCAGTAACGTGAATTTATTAGCAAAGAAATAAACGAAAGAACAGGATTCAGTTGACGATATATGCCGTAATAAGCATTAAAATACAAACTGATATGTGCAACAAGCATTATCAGTTTGCACTTATTACAGAGGAACCTGCAAGAGGTTCAAAGAAAAATTTTCAGATGCCGATAAAATGCATATGGTACTTTACAAATACCGGCAAAACAACAAGACAAAGAAAGCATGATAATCATCCCAGGTTAGTTATTACGAAAGGAGTATGGAAAATGTAAATAAAATTTGTAACTTAGTTTGAAGGCCGAGCAGAATAGGCAGCCCATAATTCAGGGAAGTAAAAGAACACCACACATTCCGGTCAAAAGTTTAAAAAAAATGGATGAGAGTTTAACCTAATACTCACGCATCTGAACTAGTAAATTACCTGAAACACAAACATCCGTCAAGTTTTTCCCAATGTATCAACGCCAAGGGCAGCATCGGGTTGAATGCCATATTGTGCAGCAGGTTTCTGTAACTAACCAATAAATTCAAACACACAAAAGAAAAACAAACAAAGAATTGAAACAATGTAGAGGGCTACGTTTTCATCTTAATGATGCCACACAAAGTTTAACTGGCGCAAAACCATTATGTATTACTATCGCTTTCAATTTTCATGCTTCAAGTTCCACCAGCTGAAACCGTTTAGCTTGTCAGTATTCTGTTGCAAGCTAAAACTTATACTTTAGGGCATAATCATCCAATGAAGTATTTTTTATATACTATCTATGTTATGTATATACACATCGATATATGTAAGAATGTGCGTACATATAAATACGCTTTCACATATATGCGCGCGCAAACACACACAGAGATTGCATAAGCCCAAAAAAGAAGAAAAATTAACAGCAAATCAAAACAGTATCAAAACCAATATATTAAAGCATAGTCTGTAGTTAATTTATAACTTTTAACCAATATGTTTGCTTATCTGCAAGACTGATAAAAAAACCAACGGAAGTCCAAAAGTTTTCAGATACCATCGTGAAAAAGTGAATGTATAAGATCATTCATATTATCAATTGGATATATTCAAAGAAAGATTGCTCAGAAACAATACATATATGCCTTTCCAAAACTAAAAAATTAAATAGCATAACACAATGAAATGAATAAACAGAGCCCATATACATAACACAAATAATCAACAATTATTTAACTTGAAAGAGTAGGCAAACTTTCAAAGAACGAAAAAATATACCTGCAACTGCATGCATGGCACCTGTTCCCTCAATGAAGGGGAAGAAGGTTCCAACATCACTTTAGCCGGATTTTTCTATTATATTAACTGGCCCTGCCAAAATTAGAAACCATCTCCTTTGCTAATTGACTAGCCTTTTGTATCTCCCCACATGAACAGAGCGTCGCAACTTGCTTATAGCAATCGTCAAAATCTTTAAACTGAGACCATCTCCCTCCACCATCATAATTTTCCGCCACCTTCTCTACTTTCTTCATTTCAGAAAGCTGAATATCCAAATCTGAACCGGTGGAGGTTACAGAATTTGAAACAACTATACCAGAAGGCTCCCTGTCATAAGGCTTGTCTAATTTAAGAAATTGTTGGTGAGTATTAGGTGAACCTCTAACAGGGAAAAACATGCACCCAATTTCATTAAGGACAGTAAGTGATTCTTCGATACGGCCTTGCTCACATAAAGACGCAAGCAAACCTTCTAATGAATCTGTTTCGACCTCAACATCAACTCTATTTATTAGCTCCAAAACAGACTGGGAGTTGAGCATTTCTCTCAAGATGGTTCTGGCTTCTTCCATCCTTCCCTTAGCGCATAGACCTCTTAGTAAATATAAGAAACCCAAAAAATCAGGTAATGTACCTTTTTCCTTGAGGTCAACAAAGAATTCAAGAGCTCCTTCTATATCACCCTTTAGACAAAAGCCATTGATTATAATACTAACAGTGAATTCATCAGGCCTGAGGGATTTTAAGTCCAATTCATAAAGAAGCTTCAAGGCATCATCCATATCTCCAATTTTGCAATAACCATCAATAATTGAGTTGTAAACATGTGTATTTGGCTTAACGCCCTTGAGAACCATCCTCTCAAATAACTCCTTGGCATCCAGAAGAAACCCCTCTCTACGTAAGGCATCAATCAATGTAGCATATGTGATTTCCGTGGGTACCAAATTAATTCTCTCTAATGAATCAAATAGCCGAAATGCTTCAACAAGGTGGCCTTGGCGGCATAATGCATTTATAACTGAATTATAAGTGATGATATCAAGTGCCACTCCTTTATTTTTAGCAATACTACACAGATCTAATGCCTCGCTGATATGTCCTCCTTTACCAAGACTATCAACCATAAGCGAATAATCAAATGCATCCAGGATAGGTAGACCATCTCCGGCCACCATGACAAGTTTATATGCATCCAAAACCCTACCAGTCTTTATAAGTGTCTTATAAAGACTAACAGGCAAAGTGACAGCTGCAGGCTTATCCTTCATTTTGTCTAGAAACCAGAAAGCATCATCAACATTCTTCAGACTTATGTAGTAAGCTAGAATCTTGCTTACCGTGGATTCTTCTAGGCCATATTCTTTCACAAAGATGGTCAAGAAAGATTGAGTTAGCCACCCTTTCCCATCATGGATAAGACCTTCTAAAATTGAACAGTAAGTTTTGCTTGTGGCAACTGACCCTTTCCTCCTCATTGCCAAGTACACCTCGCATGCAGACTCAGGAAAACCTCTCCTGCACAAGAAGCTGATGCCATCATTGCAAACAATATCATACACTTCTGTCTTCAAACTATCAATCCGTCGAACCAAATTTATAACTCCAACTGCACTATTGTCTTCAAAAATTGCCTTCAACAGAATATTATAGATACCTACATCCAAACCTAAACCTTTCCCACTGAGTTCAATAAATACCTCTGTGGCCATATCTACCATTCCCTGCTTACAGAGCGAACTGATAATACAATTATAACATGCAACGGAGGAACCTAGTGTCCTTCTGAACTCATCAAATATCTCAAGTGCCTCATCCATTCTACCAACTTTACAGTACCCATCAATCATTGTACAATATGTACTGGAATCGGCAACCAAACCCTTCTCTGGCATTCCCTTGTATAGTATATAAGCATCGTCAAATGCCCCCACCATGAACAGTGCTTTGATAAGTATGTTACACATAACAACATCCATGTAGACTCCGGCTTCCTCCAATCTCCTCTTCGTTTCAAGAATCCCCGTGATATTTTCTTCCTCAATATATCCATGTAGCAGCGTACTATATGTAATTGTATCTCCAAGTATACCCTTTGAGATCTCATCAGCCTCGCATGTCCTCCCAAATTTGCATAATCCATTAATTACAGTATTGTATGTGACAATGCTTGGATTAATCCCCCTCTCCTCCATTTTATGTAGCAAATCAAAAACATCATCGAGATCTCCTCTCATGCAAGACCCGTGAATTAAAGTTGCATACATGAATTCATCAACTACAATTCCCAAATCTTCAACCATCTTGAAAATAGCAAATGCCTCCTCCATTTTCCCTTTCTTGCAAAACCCCAACAGGATGGCAGTATACATGATCAAATTGGGTTCTAACCCATCTTTCCTCATCTTTATTACAATACCAAGCGCTTTTTCCACATCTCCTAGCTTGGAAAACCCATCTATCATAATACTATGGCTAATTATATCAGGTCTTATGCCTTTGTCCACCATCTTTCTATTCTTCTGAAATACCTCCATTAAGACCCCTTCCGAAATATAACCACAAATCCAACTACTGAAGAAAACAACATCAAATGCCCAACCTCTCTTCTCAACCCTACAAACCAAATCACAAACCTCATTAACTCTACCCAATTTACAAAGAGCACCTGCAAGTGCTGTATAAGTCACAACATTAGGCTCTAAAGCTCCCGAATCCACAGCATTCTTGAAAAACTTGACTGCGATTTCCGGCTTCCCAATCTTACAAAACCCGGAAATTACTGAACTAGAAACAAAATTATCAAAAGGGTACTTAACTTTCTCATCAGTCATCAACTCCAGCACCTCAATTGCCTTGCTCATATCCCCCTGATTGCTAAACGAACGAATTAACGAGCAAAAAGTGAAAGAAGAAGGAAAAATACCGTAGCTCCCCAAGCAATCCCGCAACACCAACAAAGCCTTCTCGGGGTCTTTCCGGTTGACACATAGGCCTTGAATCAGAGAGTCCCACATCCGATTCCGCCGCAAACTCGAAGCTTGGACCATCCGGGTCCTCATAAAATGCTCTGCTTCTTCATATTTCTGCAAATTTAGGAGAGCCCAGGTGAGAATTGCGTGCGTTTGGGCGCTGCCTTTGATTTGGTTGGACTCCATTTGGGAGAAGAGGTGGACGAGGGTGTCGAACCGGCGGGTTCGAGAGAGGAAGAGAAGGAATTGGACGATGGATTTGAGAGTGGGAGAGAAGCCGCTTTTGAGCAGAGTTTGAAGAGGTGGTGGTTCTGGGAGGTTGGTTCGGCAAGGAGATGAAGAAGAAGAGAAGGATCGGATTAGTTTGATGTGGAAGATTGAGGAGAAGAAGATTATCATTATTTGGGAATTTCTTGAATTTGTTTGCTGCTGCTGCTGCTTCCCCTCGAAGCGTTGAGTGGGGGAGTTGAGTTCGAAGGCTAACCAAACATGCGAAATTGTTCCATGCTACTGCGCGGTGACGCTAATGAGCCTATGAGCATTGGATTGCCTCGTTAGTCGTTAGGGTGGGCATAATCCGTGAAATCGAATTAAACCGTGACAAAATAATTTGTAAAAAATTATGTTGATTAAAAAAAGTTAATATAGTTTTAAGAACCGGATTGAATCGTTTTGACAGGTTTCGGTTTTGGTTTTTAGGTTGGAATAACCATTCAGAACCGTTTATATAAATAATCAATTAAAATTAACAGTTGTATGATTAAAAAGATGTTATTTATATATGAATTTATATGCACTTGTTGTGTCTAGCTATCGTTTGGTATGCAGACGGGACGGGACGGAACGAAATGGGACGGGACAGGACGGAACGGAACGGAGTCGGAGCAAAGATGCCTTCGGATGGAAACAAGGAGGAAGAAGAAGGAGACGGAGATGTTATAATTTTGTGTTCCACGGATGTGGAATGAGTCGTTCCAGGGGGGTGAGGTGGAACGAAAATTCACCCAAAACTCGTCCTGTGGAACAGCTCATTCCACCCGTTTTAAGCGCACCAAACGTGGGACGGAACGACTTGTCCTACTTTGTTCCGTCTCGTTCTACGTACCAAACGGTACCTCATATCGCGTGTCGCAGTATTCGTGTCTACCAGTGCAACTTAGGGTTCCACAACCAAGGAGTACCCAAAATTTCAAAATTGGGCCTAATCTCAACTTGGACCAGTGGACTGTCTCTTCAAAGTCAGCATTTCATCCCTCCACTCATTCCCACTTTTTCTCAGCTCCCAAGCCACCCGGACAAGTAGAAAAAGTTCCTCAGAAAATATGACTAACACCAGCTCCATTCTTTCCCCAAATCCGTTAATTCGGTTGAAAATCCAAATCCCACCCAAATTTCGCGCCAGAAAGTTCCCCACAAATTTCTTACCAGTCTCCGCTCGTCTCGACGATTCCAAAAGCACCTCCACGGACCCCCAACTCAACCTCTCCGTGCTCCGCTTCACACTCGGTAACTCTCTCGCTCTCTTTCTCTCTCTTTCTCTGGACTGAGATTTCGATTGTGATGGATTGATGGGTTTTGGGTAGGAATACCTGGGCTGGACGAATCCTACTTACCAAGATGGATTGGATATGGGTTCGGCTCGCTTTTGATTTTGAACCATTTTGCTGGTTCCGCTGCAACCCCAGCACAGCTTGTAAGAGAATGAAACGTTTTTTCTTGTGTTGGATTTGTTTCAGTTTGTGTTGGATTTTATTTTAATTTTTGTGGGTTTGTGCGTTTTTTGTTGGGTTTTCGGATAGAGGACGGAGGCTTTGGGTCTGTCTTTGGCTGCATTCTCTGTCGCACTTCCCTATCTTGGAAAATTTCTCAAGGTATACTTCTCAAGGCACTTATATATTCCATTTAATTAGATTACAATTAACATTGGTGCTAAATTCATGACCCGATTGATGGTGAAATTCGATGGATAAGCGCATCTACGGTGCAAAAGATATGAACTGCTAAGAACCCTTAGTTCCATTTTGCTTTTGAAGATGATACAGCATTTGTGTTTTCCACCGGCATAACCGGATAAGAGAATAGCATTTCTTTATGTGAGTTAGAATAGGTACAACTTATACCATTAAACACTGAGAGTTCAATCGTAACCCAGTTCCCATAGAGAAACAGGCGATGACTGTGTTTTTGTAATAAAAATTTACGAATATGCGAGTAGCTTGTTGTGTGCACTGCCTACTCAGCCTTTTCGTAAGCCTGATTGTGTGGAGTTATATTGCAGGGTGCTACTCCGATGGATCAGACGACCATCCCACAAGGGTGTGAGCAAATATTTGTTATATCACAAAATGTCTCAGATACTCAGAAGGAGGACTTGGCTTGGGCTACATACATATTGTTGCGCAATACAAACACCATAGCAGTGGTACACAACAGGTTTTTATTACATTTGAAACTTCGCAGTAAAAAAATTTACCTGGCAGATAGATGGAGAGACAAAATCAATATTATTTTGGATGACTATGTAAAACATTCTGTTGTGTTGCTAGAGAGTGATAAGTAACTGAACAAATAAATTATGTGCTTATGTTTGCAAATGTTTTGTATAAGCTCTTCAGATGTAGTTGTTCCAAATATTTCAGATGATATCCGTACAAAATGAATTGTGCGTACGCGGCTATTGGAACATACCAGATGAGGTTTCAAAAGCCAACGTACTTGGATGGCTTGAGAAACAGATTGAAAGTATTGGCATTTCTGATTTGAAGGAGACCCTGTACCTATCTCAGATTGAAGGTAGCTATAACTTGTGCATTATTTAATCAGCGCTGTTTTTGAAAATGACTGTCTTTTCTTGGAATAGTAGTGAAACCTTGATTCATGTTTCAGATTCTGGACTTTGGGAGATGCTACCGCAGGGGACTCGTTCTCTCCTTGTACAACCGATTCTCCAAGTGGAGCATTCAATTGACAATGTGATCCAGAAAGTTGAGGGATTTGTCTTGTTGGCTTCCACCATGAGGTATGCATATAGTGATAAGGACAGAGCCTGGATTGGTGCTCTTACAAACAAGTTCAGAGGTAAAGCAATAAAGATAGAGCCTTGATAGGAGCATTCCCGTAAAGAAAAAAAAACCCCGGAACATATGTGCAGCCTCGTATAGCATGTGAATTACACTGCAGCAATTATTATTTTAAATGCAGCTTTTTGGTTCCGTTGATCTCTTTTGTGATTCATATAAGATTAGCATGAGAAGAAGTTTTGCTTGTAGTTCTTTTAGTTCTTTTAGCACCAGAATAGGAGGAAATACAGAAAAATGAACACAGTAGTATTAAAAGCAATATTAAATTTTAGGATTAAGTAACTAAAACTCCCCAACCTTTTAGTCTCATTCCAGATTGGTTTCAACCTCTTTAAACATTCTAAACAAGTACCTAACCTAGTAAAAATGTCACATCTGTTAAGCCCCAATTAATTTTTCAAACCTAGATTATGTTCAAAATCCACCAATTGGGTTTATCATAGTCAATATTAATTTTAGTTGCCTCAAAATTTGAATTTCAAACATAGATTATGTAATATGGAACCCAATGAACAAACGAGTATTGAATTAAATCGAAAATAGACACAAATTGAAATTATATTAGGAGGGCAATCTCTTAACAAAGAAGAGGGTTAAGAGTTCAGATAACGTTTCATTGAGCTTGTTTGTGCTCGTGATTTCCTCATACGCTGATTCTTGGCTTGTAAAGCTTCCAGTTCTTCTTTGTGGGTGATGAAGTTGGTGGTGGCTGCATCATGACAGTCCATACCATTTCAGCAACCTCCATGACCTTCTTTTCGATGTTGGCGGCTAGAGTTGTAGGGTGGAGTTAGTGGTTTTGTGTTGGGTTTAAAGATGATGGCATGGTGGGGTGGGGCTGGTGGTGACCGTTTGTTGATGGATGATATGCTTCCATGACCTTCTAGTGAATGATTGGGAAAGGGCAGAGAATTATAGCATATGAATTATGTGAATTTCACACAGAATTAGTAGACAAGAACACATTACTTGCCCACCACTCATCATCAGGGCCCCCAAGTTATAGGAGGAATTATGAAGGAAAGGTGGTTTTGTATGTGTTTTAGTTAAATTACACTTTTGTATACGCAATTGCTAAGAATTTAAGTGATTGAGTTTTGTCCAGAAAACGGGGAACAAAGGCCGAAATGATTATCTCACCCCGCTTCCCTTATGGCCCGGCTTTGGTGGCCTTGAATTGTCACCGCCATTGTTCGTTTGTTACTGTAACGCTACTATCGGTGTTCTGGTTGCCGCCACTCATGTTTTCATATTGATTTATCAAAATACTGAAACTTATCCGTCATTTCGAAATTTCTTAGTACTAGCATTTACTTCAAACTGTCTGTCTTGCTAAACGAAATATGATATCCAATTTGGTTGGTTACCCCAAATCTTACTTCTTTCTCGAGAGCAAATTCACCCGCATTGGTGGCTATCAACCGTTGGTAAAAATGAATCTCACAATTCAACGTGAATGGTTGACAGCCACCGACACGCACAGAGACAATATACTTCATGAAGTGGAAGAGTCAAGAGTAGTTTTGGAGCAATGAGTTAGTTTCAACAACATGCTGCCCCATATATAAAAGGTCAAGAGAATTTCTATGTTTGCTTAACAACTAAAGCAGTAAAGCAAGAATTAATAATGCTCCCACTCATATGACACTCAAATCATTATCAATCACAAACCTTAAATGGATTTCTTTTGACTATTTCACACAATTAATTACTTTTAGTTTAACTGCAAACCAAACTTTGCATATGTAAGTTTATCTTACGCTGTTGGTCTCAAGCCTAGATGAAGGAGGAGGGGAGCGCATCAAGTAATCGACAGTCGGCACTCCATTCTCACGTCGAATCCTATATGATAATTAACTCTAAACGAAATTATCCAACCCCACTTAATGGGATAAGACTTTATTGTCGTTGTACTTAAACTAAATCCAAAACGAAATTTTCAGTAAATTTCATTATCCATTTTTTTATTATCATTTTATAAATATAAAAAATTCTAATATGTTTTGGTGTATAACAAACACCGAAACAATGGATGATTGAATGAACGGTCAAAAGATTCAATGGATCCCGAGTTTCATTTGATGTTTGAACCTTGTCTTGTTTAATGATGCCAGTCAACAACACGAGGCCTCTCATATCATGATAAAGACTGTTTATTTTTAAATTATGTAAAATGTAACCTTATGATGCTAATTAACATTTATTTTATTTTCTAAACATATTTTACTTGGTTGACATCACCTCCTCGTATTTTATTTTCCAGTCATATCATATTTTCAAGTTGGATTGGAATTTTTCGATTACGTCATTAAAATTTTCGATTCCGAATTCAAATATTTTAAAAACAATTCGACTGGAATTGGAATGTATGCACTTGAGATTCTAAACATTTACAATTTTGATCGGAAATTTTTTTAAAGTGTTCCAAGCTTATTTGATAAAAAAAAAAAAACCTTTGAAAATTGTAATTTTCTAATAGTTATTTACTAAAATTATGTACTTTGCAATTAACTTTTATATTTTTATAATATTGATAACGATAAACATAGTACTACGCTACATATTTTCATTGAATTTGTATAGAAGCATATACAAAATATAGAACAATAAATAACATATATAAAAAGTTTGAGATATAAAAAAATGTGTAAAATATATGAATCTCAAACTCTGTTTCGAAAATTTTGAGATTATTCCAATTTCGAAAATTCTGAATTTAAGACTATGTTATGATCGAATAAAATTGAAAACATTGTTTCCAATTCGATCATTCCGAAAATGAGATCAAATAAAATTGAAAACCTTGTTTCCGATTCGACCGTCCTAAAAATGAGCTGAATGAAAAGTTATGGAGTCAGGTTGGTCAAAATTCAAACAAAACACAACGTTTAAATAGTTGATAAACAGTGACTATTTGCAAGTAGTAGTAATATGTGGGATGTTCACTAATGGCGGCAATTCTGTTTGAGAAAGAAATGGTGGACAATGAGTTTATTTGTTATTATTGTTAGGGTTGTGCAATAAAACTAATACTTTGTTTATGATTTTGGTTAACAAATAAATTATACTATGATGTTCTACATTAAATATAAACAATAATATCCAAGGCGTCATCAAATACGTTATTAATTTTATTAGGCGTCATCAAATACGTTATAACATTCTGTTTTTTTAAGCAAAGATGACTTGGTTTCTTAACTACAAAAGAAAATATTTTTGTACACCTGTTTTTATGTCAAATTCTATTTTGTCTTCACGGACATGTACGGAAATAAAAGCTCAAATTTGAGAGTACAATTCTACCAACTTTTGAAGTAAATGATATTTTGTTTGATAAATTTAAAGGTTGTTTGATGTTCTTTTCAAGTTTAGAAAATTGAAAGCTTGTTCGATATTTGTTTTTCGGTATGAAATTAAAGCTAAAATTCGAAAACTCACAAAAGTAGTTTTAGGGTCTGTTTGATAACCATTTCGTTTTTTTTTTCTTCATTTAAAAAAAAAATTGAATACTAAAAACTGAAAGTCAAGGGACCGTTTGATAGTTTTTCTGTTTTCAGTTTTTGTTTCATTTTTTTTAAATGCGAAAACCCATTTGGAAAATACTTTCATTAAAAAAAAAACTAAAAATTAGAAACTGAAAAATAAAAAAAAAAAACTACTTTCTTGAATTTTTAAAATTTAATTTTTATTTTTTTATTTTTAATTTTCACGAAGAAAGTGGATTCTAATAATTTTCTTTTGTTCAATTTTCTGGGAATGGATCCTCTCTCCGATCCCTTCAATCAAATCCACTAAATCAATTAATTCGGATTCTTGAAATTTGATCCATATATTACAAACAAAGAATTTCTTTAAAAGTTATAATAACTTTAATAGTTAGATCAAATTTAAAAGGTTCAAATTAGGTGATTTGATGAATTTGACGGAAAAGATCCATTTCCAATTTTCTGAACTCTGACTTTCTGATCACGGCAAAAGCTAGGTCGCAGAAGCAAGACACTCATCTCCATTAGAATTTTGTATACAATTTTTTGTCTCACTCATGGGACCTAGCTTCCATAGTCAATAGGCTGCCAGTGCCCAAGCCCCACGCCCACGAAAGATAATGCCAACAGGTAACGTGACTCGTCGGATAAAACCAATTTTGTTTGATATTGTTGTATTTTGAAAAAAAAATTATTTTTACTGTAATATGAGAATAAATTTATTTTTATTCATGTTTTCAGTTTTTTTTTATCTAACATTATGAAAATAAGCTATTTTTAAATATTTATCAAACATTTTTTTAAACTCAATTTTTTTTATGTCTACTTTTTATAAAAGTACTTCAGTATCAATACAAAATCTATGGGTTCAACCCATCTTTATCCCAAGGACCAAACCAAAAGCCTTTTCCAAAGACCAAGCCAAAAGTGCTTTCCATTCAGTTGACTGCTTTAACTTCTAGTCAATCACTTGTACCCAAATACACTCTTGAGTCTTGACTCGCAAATGTTAAAATTTGCAAATTTATGAAGCAAAATCAAGGCTTAAACGAGTTTGAACCCGATAAGTAGTGGATCGAAGAAGAAAGAGGTAATTATGAAATTACAGTTTATTTTGTTTTTCTAAACATGGTTCGGTTTTGAAGGATCAAAATTAAAACCTCTTTGAGTTAAATTTTTCCGTTTTTAGTTTTAACAACTGAAAACCTTATTAAAGTTTTTTAGCATCTTCTTAGCCACCATCCTAAAAATCAAATTGAGAACATGCCGTATGGAAATGAGTCTAGTAAAAAGAACATGTTAACTTATAGGTTTTGTATGGCGTTTCAAAAAAAAAAAAAAAAAAATCTCATTGTTTATCATTTTAAATTTATTTGGGTATAAAATAGCTATAATATGATATACTTAAAATCCAAAGCCAAAGCCATTAAATCAATTCAAGAATACAATCATATAGTTTAAGTTCCAAAACTATCAACACGTCAATAAATAAGATGAAAGATAAAGTAAACTAATAAAGACAATTGACTAAGCATGATATTTTCTCAGCAGGCCTAGTCTTTGTAACCAGCCTTAACCACACAAAGTCTTCCCCTGTTTAAATTCTCATTCGTCATATCTACATATATAAATACAAATACATACATATACACACACACACACACACACACACACATCATATATATATATATATATGTATATATCTCCCTTAAGGGGCGCCCTTCCATTCTTCTCTGCATCCAAAACACACCTCATAAAAAAAAAAAAAACAAAAAAAAAAGAGGATGGGTGGTTGCTTTTCTTGCAGACCAAAAGTTGAACTCCAGAGTGTGAAGGTGGTGCATCTGAATGGGTATGTGGAGGATTTTGAGCACCCAATCTCAGTAGGGCAAGTGACAGGGAAGCCCACAAAGCACTTTGTATGCACTCCATCTCAGCTCCTCTCAACTGGGTCGAAGCCATTGAAGCATGACACCCTCCTCCAACCAGGGCAGGTCTACTTCCTCCTCCCCTACTCTGCATTGCGGAGTGATGTTTCTCCTCTCGACTTGGCTTCCATAGCCAGAAAGCTCACTTCTGCAGCAGCAAAGAGCAGCAGGAAGCAGTCTTCGTCTGCCCCTCAGTCTCCTGCGGCCTATTCTTCAAGCATGAGCGGCCAGTTTTGCCCAAGCCCTATGTGGAGCTCTTCGTCGTCGCCGGGGAGGAGTCCAGGGAGGAGTCCGGGAAGGTATGTGGAGCAGGAGAATTTGAGTATGATGGTGGATTATGGCTCTCAGAGATCGTCGCGTCGTTCGTGGAAGCCGCTGTTGGATACGATAACGGAGAGATCGTTGAACAAGATGACCGAGTCTGATTTGCAGGAGAGGCAAGTGGAGGTGGTTGTGAATTAGGTTTTGGTTTTGCAATTTTATCAGTTACACTAGTATATATGTTTTAGTAATTAAAAAAAAAAAGAAAAAATATTGGTGGCCATGGATGTAATGAGAAATTTCTTGTGGAACCATGAAGTGAAAAACCTTGTTGATTTTAGGAGTCGTTTGACAACCGTTACGTTTTTGAGTTTTTAATTGTTTTTAAAACCGAAAATTGAAAATTCAAATATGTACACGGCATTTGAAAGCAGGAATTTCTGGTTGTTGTTGTTTTATTTTTTTTATTTTTTGTGTGTGTGTGTTGGTTTTCTTCTTGCTCAAGAGTAAAAAAGGATATGTTGAAAACACTATTTGAAATATTCATACTTCTTCTGATGCTAATCTTGCATCTGAGCCTTTTCCTTTGCAAGTTTTCTTTGGTTTTTTTTTCTTATATTTATAGTAGTGCATAATATATGTTTATTTGCTTAAGCTTCAAAATATGTCAAATGCAAGCTCGTTTGATCTTATAAATGCCAAAAACAGCCTAAAGACACTCCAAGTAACAAAATTGTGAACTTTTGACATCTAATAAGATTTTAATCTTTTGAGGACTTATCTTGTAATTTTAGTAGCGTATTATATGTATTTATTTGTTTAAATTCCAAAGGTACTGGATGCTTTTGACTGAATTCAATTAGATAACTCACTATTTTATGAAGAAAGAAATAAAAATTTTGTTCTACTCGAAAGTAGAAGATGAATTATTCGTTATGAAAAGTGATTCATTCCAACTCCTATAAAATAATAGGTTTAGAAGGGAGAAATAATTTGATCTCTGTCAATTATTGAGGTGTACTTTGAAGCTAGCTTTTCCATGGACCAAGTCTCTAATCAAAAGATCCCATCCTTTCATTTTTGATCATGTGGTCAGGAATAAATTTAAGTGTTGAAAAATTCTCACGCAAAACAAAGCAAGACGAAAATGAAAGACTGGGATCTTCTGGTCAGCTGACTCCTCAGGCTGGGATCCGGAGGTGATCCCAGTCCATCGGGTGGGCTACATGATTTTTCTTGTCATGTTTCTGAATCAAAAACAGAAAATGCAGGCGACATCCAATGAACGTATCCATTAGCCCCACTGCCATTTAATTCGGATGGTAAGTTTGTAACCATTAGCAACTTGAGTGTGACCCTTCTAAAGGACTACCATTTTATCAATTTACACAAATTATAACACCTATTCAAATGTGTTTGAAAGTGCTTTGAAAATAATTAAAAACTTTTCCTTATACAAATGTTTTTTAAATCAATCTTTAATTAGTAAAAATGCAAGTGTATTTTGAAAAAACAATTGAAGTGCATGGAAGCAAATAACTAGTTATTCTTCAAAAATGCACTTCAAGTACTTTTAGAACCCAATATCACGTTTATAAAAAACGTTTTCAATCACTTGATAAACACTTCGAAACGATAAATCTTAGATGGAACAACATCATGATCTCCCAATTCACACAAATTAGAAGATGCCAAGTTTCAAGTTTTATGATGATGGAAAATAGTTACAAGGGTACAGAAATAGGAGCTGGTGGCACCCATTGCTGGATGGGTGCGCAGTCCCACCCACCACCTTCTTTGCTATGAGTGACTCTAAAATGGTTGGGAACCCAAGTTTCACCTTTTGCTTCCCTCTCTCTCAGCAGCTCCCTCTGTTTTTCTTCCACTGCTTTCTTTGCCTCTCTTGCTTTGTTCCAATCCTTCCCAAGAATTGCTTGGCTCAGCACTCCCCAGATCACAGCTGATTCACTCGGCCAAACCCCCTGATTGTTCCAAATTTAATAAGTAATCCAAAATTTCAATAAATCATTGTTGATAGCTCACTAATGGATATATTACACTATTACTCAATTGTCTGACGTGGGAGAATTTTTCACATCCTCACACTTCATCTCGGGCGTGACCACATTTGAAGGCAAACATATGGACAACATATATCAGGTGATGTGGAACACGTGTGGCTGTTGGGTTTTCACATTTGGGCGAATCTGCTATGATAACATTGAGGAAGTTGGGGTTTTATCTCGAAACTAAGTGGCGATAGAGGAAGTAGCTCAACTCTTTATGGCCTTGTTTGATAATGAGGATTGGCTTGATCGGGATTATTAACAATATTGAAGGCATTTTGGAGGAAGAAATTGATGATCTCTAAAGTCCAACCCCCTTAGGGGAGTATCTTCATATCCAAGTCAATGTCTAACAAACGAAACCTATAAGTCTATGCTTTCCGTAATATTCCGATGTAGGACAACTTTCCACAACCTCATATGTGGTAAGGCAAAGACTTCGAAGATAAAAAGATTCAAAGAAACAAAAACAAATTTCTCACATAAAAAGGCAAAGACTTTGAACGGATGAAGAGCAATCATTCTGCATATTTTGTAGGGCACATTGACTTAATGCAATCCAAGCTAAATAGTTCAGAGATAGAGAGGCAGAAATTAGTTACCTTCAAATCGGTAACAATCGGAGCTTTCAGTCCCGAAATGGCTTCTTTTGCATTGTATATAACGGTTTCTTTCCCGCTACTAACGTCCTTCATTTTGACAGTTCTGCATTGAAACCAAATATCCAGAATTACACCTAGACAGATATGGATGTGTTAACAAATGTCAGTACAGTTTTTCAAGGCTGAGCATAAGTATAGTTAGTAGACAAGGTTACAGATTGTTACGTAAACTTTCAAGGTGTAACTTCAAAGTAGTCTCTGTTGGTTAATTTTATTTATTTGTTGATTTTTGTATATATATGCAATCAGACCACTGTTTTCGATCTGTATGCAGATTACATAGCGGCACTTCGAAAGAAGAAGGAAGCCTTGAATTACCTATCCCACTGACCATGTATCTCATAAAGAAGCTCGAATGTTGTTGAGTCAAAGATCCTTCCCTTAATTGTTCTAGGATTTCCCCTAATCCATGAATTGCTTCCATAATATAACTCAGCTTCAAGGCCCGTCTCTTGACACCGGATTCTATTTTCGCCAACCCAATCAACCCAAGGCAATGGGAGGAACTTTATTAAGAGTTTTGGTGAGTTCATTTCATAAGTTTCTCCATGATTCAAGAGCTTCAACTGACGTTTTCCATGCACCTCCGTTTCCACTGAAGTACCTGCATCATGGTTCTCGATAAGGATTAATATGACATATAAACACAACAGAGTATTTGAAAAAATACTTAAAAGTCAATTAACATAAACAGCAGCAAAGTTCAGACAAGACTGAAATCTTCGTTATTATTGTATGAGTCCACAGTTCTTGACTAACTATTAAACGGTTTTTGAGCTTCCAACAAGTATAAAGTAAAAGATTAGCGTGACCCGAAAATATAAACACATCCTCGTACGGGTAATATGTTAAGGAGTTTACTAGATAACAAAAGAAAAATAACATGTCAAG
Organism: Pyrus communis; assembly: GCF_041283825.1. Lineage (NCBI taxonomy): Eukaryota > Viridiplantae > Streptophyta > Magnoliopsida > Rosales > Rosaceae > Pyrus > Pyrus communis. The sequence goes on from NC_142577.1 coordinate 13,221,670, forward strand.
GGACAAGATAAAAGAACCCTTGCAGACTGATGTCTGGTTTAAGATAGAAACTAAAATCATATCCTCTGTAATGTACCAAAGAATGATTCGCAAAGTAGCTCGAATAGCACTTCCATCTAAAATGTGCATTCAACTCAAGAGAAGCTCATTTTCAAGGAGTATAAGAAGGGAAAAGGAAGATATAAGATCAGCAGCAGCAACTTAACTGTATTATATGTTACAAATAGTCGGTAATATGTATATTCTCACATGACACTTGAAACTTGAAACCCGATTAGGATTGCTTCTTTTATATTAATGATCACTATGATTTTTACGAAGACGAGAGTACCATAGAATTTGGGAGTAGGATGTTGACACCAGATCATTTCAAGGTTTTCTTTTTCATCAGTTGCATGAAGAGCGGTAACTGGTGGATGATGTGAAACCTGCAAGCATGCAACCAAAAAAAGCAATAACGTTAGTCAATACATGCATATAGATCCGCAAACTCGCCACTCGCAAGGTAGTTAGTGACATTTAGTTCAAGCTGGGGCATCATGGCAACATCAATTGGAGCAAAGCTCAGCAGAATAATAAATACAAGTACCTGCTCAAGTAGAACATTGAGGTTCCCCCTTGTAACATGATGGGTTTCTCCAAGAATGGGGTTGTACGGAACAATTCCGAAGATCATAGGACGCAAAGTAGAAATGCTCCATGATACAACAGCTGTGAACCTGTCATGAGGGGTCTCCGCTCTGTTGCACCTTCCTAACAAATCAATACCGACGCAGTACACTGATTCACCGAAACACTGGAGGTGTGACTTGGGAATGTTAAACAGCGGTGACAGCTGAAATTGCAAGAGAGGTAAAAAAATATCAGTTACCAATAAAGGTCCTTCTTTTGTCCAAATTTACTGTAATTAGTTAGAATTTGTGAAAATATCTAAACTTCCAACGTTTATGAATCTAAGAAAAAGAGAATTGGTGTCTGTCAATCCAAATGTTGGTATTTTAAGCTGGTTTTTAAGTTTATTTCTAACGTCCACGTTATAGAAACCCAAGTGCAAAGTATGACGTAACCGCGTTTTCCACAAAAAGAAGAGGACTTACCTGGAAGCGTGTGAGATCAGATCCTGGCCGTACGTTTTTAAACAGACTGAGAACACGTTTAAGTAGATTAGGAGCTCTGTAATCAACATCGGAGTCCCCTTCTAATGACAATGGCTTTGTCAAGAAAATAACTCTGGAATTCTCCTCCTCCTCCTTGACCTGCACACCCACCATACCAAATCAAGAAGCCGATTTGGAAGTTGAAAACGCGCAATTCCAACATTTTAAGGAAACTATTTTTGGATGCATACAATTGATTCCAAGCCAAACTACAAGCGGCTATTTGGAAAAGCACATAGTGGAGTACGCTATCTGGCCCATAAATTGACACATTTACATTGTCTCCAGTCACTAATTACTAACCATTTGAAAAATTAACTAAAAGATCTGGAAAGATTCGCCCACAAACAAGAAGAGTTTAATTCACGATTCAGCAACCAATACAAATATGTTATTTTGGTTACTAAATCGGAGATTTAACGTCACGTATAATCAGTGGTGGAGCCTGTGTGGGGTCATTAGTTGTCCTTGACCGCAACAATTTTGAAAACACCATGTATATTTTTTTGTGTATTGTATTTGACCCTTATAAACAACTAAAGCAAACTAAATTACAACCTCCTCCTCCTACATCTTGTGTGCGACTCTATTGTGCGATCATGTGCTCGATGAAATACTTTGGTTTTTCTCTCTTCTTGTGTGCGATCATGTGCTCGATGAAATACTTTAGTTGAAAAGCCTAGGAAATCTTCAACATTACTCTACACTATCATGCATCAGCCCTAGACAAGCCTCTACGAATAATAGTAGTTGTCGACATATGTTGGTATAAACTTTCAACATATGTTGACAGGTGCTTCGTAGGTGCTCGATGATTGGCCAATGAAGTTTTTTTTTTTTTATTGATATTATGACTCATTATTTGAAAATTATGACTATACCACTGCGTATAATTCAAAAGGAAAACTAAAAAGAAAAAAGGTTTTACAATGTCCCTACGCATACAACTACTACCTTAAAGTTTCTTAGCAAATAAGTTTTTTCATCTTCTTTTTAAAGAAAAGAAAAGAACGTTATTTTGTACTACAATTTTACCGGAACTTTTATAGAAAGCCGGCTGTACTTAAAAAAGCACGAAAAAAAAATGCCCGAAATAGAAAACAAGAAATGAATTGAAATTTTAAATTGATGACAAAACAAATACGAAAAACGAAAATTGAATTATCGCTGAATTAAATAAAAAAATATCATGAAACCATAGTACTAGACGGTGATTTACAAGCCACATAAGCTGTCTTAACGTAAAAGAAGTGGCATCATAAAACACTAAAAAAATAGGAAGGAAAAAGATGCCACGAGATTCACAATTCAAAGCCATTTTCATTTCCTTGGCACACAAAACAATATATAAATATATGTGTGTGTTATACTTAATAAACATATAAGGTAAGAGGCTCTGAGTCTGAGAATCCAATAGAAAACGAGCGGGTGTATTGATATAATATTATATGTGAACAGAACCTGCTGCTGGCATGCTGCAATTGCAAGCCAGCAAGTACTAAAATCAAAACAGCTTTTGTCGTTCTTAAAACCGCCGTTTCAACGGCCGGTAAACAGCTCATATTTTGACAAGTAGAGAACAATACAAACCCAGCAAAACCATTGCTGGGTTTGAGTTGATCTTTGATTTTTCCGAGTTGGGTACACAGAACAGATGAAATAATCCAAAACCAATCAAGCAATCATTCAAAAACACATAAAACCATTGTGTGTGAGAGAGAGAGAGAAGGAGGTACACATACCATTTGAAACTTTGAAGAGATGGGGAACTGAGGCAGAGAGAGAGACAGAGAGACACAGAGAGAGAGAGAGAGAGGTGTGTGTGCTTTTTGTTTCAATGAAATGTAATAGAGAAAGAGAGAAGTGGCGGAAACTAAGAATCGAAGAGGGGTTGTTTGGCTGGTTTTGTTTTTATGCTGGGAAAAAGGCGTTTTTATGCTGTAGGCGCCTTCCTTTCTACAACGCAAGGGGATTGGCGGTGTTGGGACCAATGGGGTAATAAATTTTAGAGGTATTTATTGATTTATTCCCTGAACTTTTATGCAGTTGTCAATTTTTTCTCTGAATTTTAACTTTAGCCAATTACCTCTTTGAACATTTTTAATTAGCGAATGTCCTTCTTAAACTTTAATTTTAGTCGATTACCCCCGGACGTTAAATTTTAAAAAGTGTCATTTAATTTTTCATCCATCCAATTTTTCATCATTTTTGCCCTCATACAGTTGTCATATATTGCTTCTGTGATCAAGATGGGTGAAAAATTGGATGAAAAGTTTTAAAACGCTAAGGAGGAAATTGACTATTTATAAATCAAGGAGTAATCAGCCCAAATCAAAGTTCAAGGGAGAAATTGACTAATTAAAAAAGTTCAAGGGAGTAATCAGCTACAATTAAAGTTCATAGTAGAAATTGGCAGCTCCATACAAGTTTAGTGGGCGAATCAACAAATATGCCTAAATTTTATGTCTAACTCCATTTCATATCTATGAGTTTTAGTGTTATTTTTAAAATGGTAACGAGCACAAAAGGTGTAAACTGATAAAATTTCAAATTTTATTGTGCAATTTGAGGAAATTAGAACCTCATTGCTCATCCCAAAAATTACTTCAAGCCTGAAGAGTGTCAAATTTTAAAGAACTTTTCTAAGAGACAAATTACATAAAAAATATTATCAATTTTCTATATAGCATTTCTTAATGCATTGTAATATATATTGCTTTTTTTAAAAAAGGTAACAAGAATTTATTAAAAAACAATCAAGAACCACATAGGACATACATGATGAACATAACTAAAAATTCACCCATGGCAAAAGAAACACCACACAAATTAACAATTACAAACTCATCATGAATACAATACAATTCACCAACTACCATGGAGACACATATTTAACAAACAACAAAATATACAACTTTGCAAGTCTTAGAACCACCGTAACATCATCATGAGGAAAAGACCATATCAGCCTCTAATGATCTTGCAATTGTCAACAAAGAAGCATTGATATGACTCATCTTCAACAAACATCGACCTTCGTCCTCATAGTCTGTCATGTGCACAAAATAAAAGAATACAAAACCAACCTTAACTCTCATCAATTGTCGTTGTTTAAAGATCTGGATTTGATCCTTAATCCATAGCTACCACAAAGGTCCTTTGCGATAGAGTGGGAGAATGATCACAACCATAAGGACTCTTCTAGCCACAACCAAAAAGTGATCACAACCAGAAAAGAAACACTACCTCCAGGCCAACGGCCAAATTTGGCGGTTGAGGGATTTTTTTTCCTTCTATTTTCTATCTATATTGTAATCTGTTTGACTTCATGCAAGCATAACATGAGTCGACTAAGTGATACATCAAAAATATAAACTAACTTGAATGTTGGATTAAGGGTGGTGTTATCTACACATCTTTTTTTATTTTCACACATACCTCTCAATTTTCAATCATCAGGTCAAATGAATTAAAGAAAATAAAACGACATAAATTAATAGAAAGTGTGTAAAAGGTAGAAGGTGTGTGTGGATAACACCAACCTTGAATTAATAGAGAGACCAATATTACAGGAATATAATAAGGTGTCATTTCTACAACATGGACCAAAATGTTACTCACACTAAATTAGAAAGCTGTATAGTGTAAGTGACTCATTTTCTATTTACTCTTAGTTTATGTTAAGAGTGTGCTATTTACAAACCCCTTTTACCTCCCATACACCCTTATCAATTTTTTTCTATTGATCTTCTTCAATTTATTTGATCTGACGGACGGAAATTGAGAGGAATGTGTGAAAAGTAAAAAAAAGTGTGTGGATAGCACAATCCTATTTTAATTGGAAAAACTATGAAAAGTATTTGGGAATGAAAAGTTTAGGGGAAGGGATGCTACCCAACTGCAGGGGTTAAGGAGTACCACAAGCCGCTTTGAGGACTTACAAAGGAGGTCTTAGCCTATTTTTTTACTTTTACAAATAACGCACCAAGAGAGTTTGTTGACAACAAAAGTTAAACTAGGCCTTAACTAAGCGAAAAGAACAATCCTTACGTAAGAGAAGTAAACAAAACAAGATCAAATTGTTTTTCTCAATATCAGGATGTTATGAAATTCACATTATCATTCTTCTTAGAACTTGTGTGGGCCTGCTTCTAGAAGTTATAAGCGTTTTTTATTATGTTGGCCAAAAAAAAATAATAATAATAAATAAATAAAAATACTTTATGAAAAGTATTTCTCGAAATATTTCTTAAAAAAGATAAGAATTAGTATGATTATCTTAGCAAAATGGAAATAAAAGATTCTGTTTTTGTATGAACCAGATAGTACTTTCCATGAAAGTGCTTTCCTGAAATGAGTGTTTTGTTACTATGACAAACGTTCACGTCCCTTCCTTTTTAGAATCACACATTTTAGATTTTGTACACAAATTAAGGAGCAATTATGATGAAACTGAAATCACAGCTTGGTTATGAGCAATCCATCTCAAGAATAACCAACCCACATGTATTCCTTCCACACTAATGAGTTTGAGAATCAGCGCCATCTTCTCGGCTGTCCAGTTGATAATCCTACATATAAACTAGTAACATTTAAGGTAAGGTCTTTCCGAATCCAACTCTCTATTACCATGTGTTGACCTTAAAAAATTTGCGCAGATCGAAGAGCTAATGAGCTAACAACATTCTTCGATTGAACGCAAAGCGTGCCAACTCGTCGACCGACTAAAGATCAACTTTCCAGCATCGAAGGACACTTTTGTTGTTGTTGTTGTGAATTCAAATGTGGCAGATAGAAAGATAGATAAGGGCATATATCTACAATAATGTTTATTTGATCAGTACTTTAATACAGAGTTCTGTAATTCATTTTATCTTTGAGATTCGCTTCAAGAATGAATTTAAAAAAATTAATACATTTTTGTAGAGTTCAAGAGATGTGCATATGTCATATCAATTAATGAATTGATCTCGTTTTATGTTGATTATGTGCATCATTTGCCACATCATGTGATATTCAAATATAATACAAAAATATGGTCTCTCTAGTATTACTCTTTAAATAAATGTATTCCCTTTTCCTTTTGGTGTTTGAAGATGAAATTTTGGTTAAAAAAATTTAAATGAAATTTATATATGAAGAAAAGTGCTTTTGTTGACATGTCATAATCTTGAGCATTGAATTAGTTTGGCAATGAAATGAATGACTGGAAAAGAAAGGAGGGCATGAAAGGGAAGAGAATCCAAATTCCTTATGCTTTTCTACTCTCTCCATTAATCTTTAGAAAACAAAACAAAACAAAGAGGTATTTGTCGGTTTGCCCCCGCCGAATTTGTTTAGAGTTGCTAGTTTCCTTGCTGAACTTTAATTTTAGCTAATTACCCTTCTAAACTTTTATAATTGGCCAATTCCCCCCTCCCTAAACTTTAAATTTGGCTGATTACCCCTACCCCCTCCCCCCCAAAATTTTATAAATAGCCAATTTTTCCCCTAGCATTAAACTTTTTAAAAATTTTCATCTAATTTTCATTCTTTTTGTCCCCATACATTTGTCATATGTGGTCCACATGATCAAAATGAATAGAAAATTAGATGAAAAATTTTTGCTCGGAAAAACCCAGTGGGAAAAAACCATAGCAAAGGAAAAAAAGTACAACTTTACTTGGATTTGATATAGTGTTAAGCATGCTTATGTTGCCTCATTAAAACTTTGATAGAAAAAACTCAGTGGAAAAACCATAGTCGAAGGAAAAAAAGTACAACAAGCATGTGTCATGGATGCTTCCCCCGATATGTATCTCCCCTAATTCTACAATCTTCAAATTTAATTGATTGGGAAGCCAACATAATCCAATACCCTGCTCTATCTTCTGAAACGTGCACTTTGGTGGAGCTTTGGTGAACAGATCTGCCAGATTTTCATTGGAACAAATTTGTCTGACTTCAACAACTTTAGCCTTCTGAAGCTCATGTGCACTGGAAAAACTTTGGAGACATGTGTTTAACCAAGCGGGGTTTAAACTACCGGTCCAAAAACACTTCACCTTTCCAAGGAATTTAATTCTGCCTGGATTGCATCTTTCCACTTAGGCCAATCTTATCGTTGTTTGCATTCATCAACAGAGCGGGCTCAATATCATCGCTTAATATGATTTCAATGGCTACTACGAATACGAATATGTCGTCGATGATTATTTCATTTTGATCTAACAATTCGTTAGTACATGCATAATTTATGGAGATTTCTTTGCTTCCATGTACTTCTGTCTCTTCAGAGACGTGTTTCATCAAAGACATTTTCCTTTTCTGAAAGTACAGAATCATGAATTGTGGATTTGTCATTCATTGTCTTTTGATTTCATTTGTATTCAATTGTGCCCTCATCTTTCTCTTTCGAAGGGCTAAATCTTTTGAACCTGAGGGTCTACTACGCTTCAGGCGTGCACCAGATGAATCATTCGCTGCCACTTTATTTTGTCCAATAAGAACATTAATTCTTACAGACGAATTTGCAGCTAGTATATGTGATTTTGTCACTTTCCTAGCATCATTAAATGCATTTGGCATTTGATTAGCAATACTTTGAAGGTGAACGCTCCTTTTCACTTCATTTTCATATTGAGTGTTTTGTGGATCAAAATGAGATAAGGTGGGTACAACCCATGTCAGCTCTTGCCGTTCTTCTGGAATGATCTTTTCTCCTTCTAACGGCGGGAAGACTATCTCATCAAAGTGACAATCTGCAAAACGAGCTGTAAACATATCACATGTCAAAGGTTCCAAATATCTAATGCTAGATGGTGAATCAAAACCACATAAATTCCAGTCTGCGCCAAGGTCCCATTTTAGTGTGTTGTGGCAGTGCAATAGGCACATAAACAACGCAACCAAAAACTTGTAAATGTGAAATGTTTGGTTGATGCTCAAACATGAGTTATATTGAGGAGTATTGGTAATTGGTTATAGGTCTCAATCGAACCAATGATGCATCATGCAAGATGGCATGTCCCTGTGCAGAGATTGACAATTTTGTTTTCATGAACAGAGTGCAAGCTATTAATTGAAGCCGCTTGATAAATGCTTTTGCTGGACCATTTTGAGTATGGACATAAGGAACAAAGTGTTCAACATCAATGCCTAGTGTCATGCAGTAATCATCAAAGGTTTGAGACGTAAATTCACTAGGGTTATCAAGTCGAATTGACTTAATGGGGTAATCTAGGAACTGTGCTTGCAACTTAATTATTTGAGCAAGAAGTCTCACAAAAGCTACATTTTGAGTAGACAAAAGGCAAACATGTGACCATCGGGTAGATGCATCAACCAAAACCATAAAATATCGAAATGGTTCACATGGTGGTTGAATAGGCCCACAAATATTCCCTTGAATTCTTTGCAAAAGTGATGAGGATTCAGCATCAATCTTTAGTTATAATTGTCTAATTACCAACTACCCTTGAGAACAAGCCTTGCAAAGGTTTTCATTAGAGATAGCAATGTGTCTGCTCAATAATGGATGTCCATTAAAGTTGGTAATGATTCTACGCATCATGGTGGATCCTGGATGACCTAGACGGTCATGCCAAAGCATGTAAGTTTTTGGATCAATGAACTTCTGGTTCATGACAGTATGTGCTTCAATTGTCTTTATGTATGTATAAGACAATCCACTTGATAAACCATGCAACTTCTCCAATGTACGCTTCTGAGTATCATTGGAGGTAATGCATAGATATTCCACATTTTCTGCACTTTTTCGTTTCAATGTGGTATCCATTTAAACGTATGTCTTTAAAACTCAACAAATTTTGAGTAGAGCAAGTAGCGTACAACGCATTTTGTATGGACGATATTGTTTCATTTGGTAACATGATCTAGGCCTTTCCTAAGCCTTCAATTACGTCTAACTGGCCTGATATTGTTGTTATCTTTACTTTTGTGAGCATCAAGCTTGAGAAATATTTTCGATCTCGAAGTATTGTATGTGTGGTTGCGCTGTTAGCAAAACAAATATCTTCGCCATTGCTCTTGTTTTGAGAATAACCATAGTTTTTATCCATGCTCTATGAGTAAGGGAATCACAGTTAAAAACGGTTTATTCATAATAAAAGGAAATTGAAATGCCACTTTTATTGAATTGAAATGTGAGCTTTAAACCACAAGTTCAGATAATAAGAGTACATAAAAAAAAAATGATTCAATTGGACCAATACACTTCATTCCCTCTTTCTACAATGAAGTATGAGGCATCTAGGTGGGTTGTGTTCAATTGCCCTGATAAATCGAACACTTGATCAGGTATATCCATCGGTTTAGTTTGGTCAAGGAAATTGGTTTCGACACCTTTCTCCTTGAGGGAGCCTTGATTCAGGTCTACCAGGTGTTTTAAGGTATGACAGGTATGCGCCCAGTGCCCATTGCCACCACACATATGGCAAGCTCCTTCAGGGTTTCTATGAGTCTTGTTCATATGGGCTTTACCTTTGTGGTGATTTACATTTTTGAAGCTCGGATTTGAATTATACCTTGGAACCTGGTTGTAAAACTGGACACCATAATTCTTGCCTTTCTTGTTCGTTTATGGCCACATCCTTGTTTGTAATTATTGCCATGAGAGGATGTGGTGTTCACTTCGAGGGAAACAACATTCACTTCTGGGAATGGTGCCGATTTAATAGGTCGGGACTGATGGATTTTCATCAGAAGCTCATTGTTTTGTTCAACCACAAGGAGCACCGATATCAGCTGGTTGTACTCAGTAAAGCCTCGCTTTCTATACTGCTGCTGCAAGAGCACGTTGAAGGCATGAAATGTGCTGAAAGTCTTTTCCAGCATATCTTCCTCAATAATGGTCTCCCCAAAAAACTTCATTTGAGAGCTAATTCTAAACATTGTAGAGTTGTACTCTGCAACCGACTTGAAATTCTGGATCCTTAGGTGTGTGTACTCATAACTAGCCCTTGGAAGAATCACCGTTTTCTGGTGATTGTATCTATTTCTCAATGCCTTCCAGAGGGCTAATGGATCTTCAACCATTAGGTACTCGTTCTTCTCCTTCATCAAGGTGGCGACAGATAAAGATCATAACATTCGCCCGATCTTGAGAAGATGCATTGTTTTCCTCCTTGATGGTTTCTCCAAGATTCCCTGCCTCCAGATGGATCTTGGTATCCACTACCCATGTAAGGTAGTACTTCCCAATAATATCCGAGGCAACAAAATCAAGCTTTGTCAAGTTCATCATTTTCTGTTTTGAAAGAAAAATGAAATGTGTAAGAACATGCAATAATATGTATTCCGGAGGAATTTAGTGTTAGAACTTATGGTTCTTACAAATTTTTAATTTGATCTTCAGGCCAAAATGATAAGCACTCGAAACTTCAAGCTTGAGATTTACATGATTAATGAGGAGGGTGATTGTACCGCACCACTCTCATTGAAACAATATAGCAAAGTATGAGCGATTATTCCGCACCACTCAAGCAGTAGGAAAATTTAAATATCTAGAGTAGGGTGGGCGATTATACTGCACCACCTAAAATTGTAGTAAAATTAAATATGTAGTTCAAGATGGGCGATGATACCACACCATCTTCGATTGCAGTAAAATTAACATAAATAAACACTGGGTTACTAATCAGGAGCTACACCAAACAAGAATATAAGATATAAGTAATTGTTATATTGAGAACTAGAAGCAAGCAGGGTGCTAGCAGTTCTTCGTGAGGGTACATCAAGCAAGTGAGGCAGATGAGGAAGAAGAACAAGAAAATCCTTAGAGGAAGCATTTTTCAGGGGAAATGAGAACGGGTTAAGGTTAGAGAGTCGTGTTGATAATGTGTTATAAATAGGCAAAGGTTAGAGAGATAACCTTTGCTATGGACAGGAGCGAAGCAAGTGCAAAATATCACACTGTTTAGTTTCGTAACTATAACACAAAAGGATTGCAGGTAAAAGAGGAAGTGAGGGATATTGATATTATTGCTTTCAGTTCTTTTCTTTTGTAGTGTATATTGTGATCACACACAAAGTGCTATTTACGTAGAGCAACATCTGTGACAAACCAAACAAATGAAATGCTTACCACTTTTGAAAACATTACACAACAACAAATACATTGCTATTTCCAAGTCTTCCTCACTGTGAGTATTTATTCTCACAATTTTACAACATTTTCAACTTTTTAGTAGGATTTGTTTCTCGTTCTTGTTGCTTTCTCTTTGATTTATTCCTCTTTCCTTCTGCTCTTCTTTGTTCCTCATTTCTCTTTTTCTATTTTCACATACTTTCTATTTTCGTTTTAAAAATTGAAGGAAAGAGGAAAGAGTGAGTGAGAATGGGGGAGTGGAGAGAGAGAGGGGTTTATTTTTAATGCAGGTGAGGCTTAAACAAAAAAAGTAAAATTTTATTTTTTGAAATTACATTATTGCTCTTAACTTTTTTTCTATGGTAAAAAACTAAATAATTTTTTTACCCTCTTTTAATTTAAACTAATGGCCAAAAATGAAATAAAAATATCCCGAGAAACAAAAAAAAAAAAAAAAAAAAAAAGTTCAAAAATCACTCCCATTGGACATCTTCATCAAAATTCCCCAACCGTTCAAAATTAAAGGCACCTCGAAACATCTTATGTCTACGTATGTGAGAACATAAATCAAAGAAAAGATGATTGGTCAAATATAGAGGTGTCGTGTTTGAAATCTTTTGTCTGCAGGTGGCAGCTTAATCGGCAATATAATCGGCACTCATTAGGAAATGTTAAGACTTGGTTATCTCTAGACTCTAATTAAAAGTTTTTTTTGTCAAACAATAGATTTATTAGATTAAGTGTTAGATTAAGGACCAACAGGGTACGAATTCAGGCAGTAGTGCAAGGGTAACACTCATTTCCATAACTATGATAAAGGACCACTTGCTTCTCTAATTAAAAGTTAATTTAAAGGCTAATTAATTAATTAATTAATTGAGAAAAGAAAAGATTATCCCAATTTGCTTTTGCTTCTTTAAGACATCTCCAGATCCTTTGTGAGATTCAAAGAATCTTCTAATCATTTCTGTTCGTTGTAAATCATGTGATCAATTTTTGTTAAGTACTCTTTGTATTCAATTTTAAATATAATATTTAAAATAATTTCTGACTTTACGATATATAATAAATAAACATAATTAAAGAATTTTCGAAATTTTCATAAAAAAAATCCGGAAATGATCCTCATTCTTGCTTTACCGGCCGTCGTAGTTTCTGCGTGGATAACTATAATCCGGAATCGCTTCCGCAGCCGAAAAGGCAAGCAACTGCTAAGCAATTGTTCACATTAAAATATGAACCACATGCAACTAATTGACATAAAACAATGTTAATTTGAGTTTAGTAAATTCTTAGTATTTTCCTTCTTGTTTTTGCTAGATTTGTGCGGATCTAATGTACGATTTGTTTCATATATATTATTAGAAAAGTGACCGTCTATCATTGGGCGTATGAGGTGAGATATTTTCGTAGATATGAAGTCTCTTGTAATATAATTACACAAGGGGTGAGCCAAATATCCCAAATATCACACTAATTAATATCCCAGAAAAGACTCACAAGAAAGATGAACAAACGAAGTGTAAATTCAATATACCGTCCTTTGGCTATCAGCCTTACTAATTGACAAAATAGCAAATATTTTCTTATTGAAACATTTAATCAAACAGATTATGTGCACTGTGAAAACCGAAAATCAAGAACCTGATAAGAACTTCAATCTTGACCCAAAGAACGGTGAAGAGCTCCCAAAATTTACAATCTTAAACAAACAAACACCACCAAAAAATTCAGAAAATGATTTGAGCATCCACCAAGAAGAAAGAACCATATCGACGACGCCTCTGAATAAAGAATTCACATTGGTCTTAGAGGTAGAAGAACATGCAGAAATTGAAGAACTACCAGAGTTTGGCAGCTGGCCGCTTTTAACAAGTTATTTTTACTATGCATGCATGCATGCATGTCTAGGCATGTTTAATGTAGCAGATCACTTTCACTAATGAAACGGGTTCATGTTACTAGTTTATGTATCATATCTCTTTCATCACATGACTAAACCAACGAGTATGGTTGTAAATTATCTCGAAACAACTAGCTTGAGCTCCGCATTGAGTTTGGCTCGACAAAACTAGGCTCTTGAAAGAAACAAGCCAACTCTATGTTCGGCTCGATAAGAAACAAGCCAACAGCTTGAACATTGATACGATTGACTAGTAAAGCTAGTCAGCAGCTTGTATTTCCAGTTCAACTTTCCTGTTAATACCATATGAGTTAGTGTGTATAGATATTGTATGATCATTATACCGTTATTACGGTGGGAATACGTCGTCAACAGGGGTCATCCCCAACCCATGCACACAACCACACGAGACAATTTCAGCACAATCACTACCCTTTTACTCTTTGTCCGATTGAATTTTCATCAATCGCAAAGGCAAAAACAGCTTCAAGGGCAGCATAAAACATTCACAAGCATTGAGGTCCACAGTTATAGTAGCAAGAAATCTAGAGGCACCCATGGGATGCATCAACCAAGCACCTTCAAGAACACAACCTTTCCCTTTCCCTTTTCACAATTTAAAGTCGTTTACTGGAACGAAAATGGTGTGCTGCGAGGTTTAAAGGTAATGAAACAAGAATAAGTAGGTGTTTATAAGGTTTGAGATTTATTGTAATATATTTGTTCGAACATCAGCCTTTGTTCAAACATCTCAAACCATTGCATATAGGCCAAGGTTTTTACATCACAAGGAATCATAATTTGATCAACAAATAAACAAAAACTAATTAACTCAAACTCATTCGTCACCAGATTTTCACTGTGGATTTGACGACTGTATCCCATGACACTTGAAAATCTCTCTAAATCCGTAGGCACTAGTATCGTAATTGAACTGGAAGCGTGCAGATAACAACAAAAAAGACAACATGTTAGAATAAAAAATGGAGGGGAAAAAAGATGCCGAGTGTCTGTATGCATACATAAAGAGTAAAAATGGCTTCATGGGTTTCCCTATAATATGGAGTGATGTAATCAGGTTGGAATGTGACATGACGGCGGAAAATCCAATTCTTAAGAAAATAACATCATAATTTGTAAGCAAGCTTGGAAACTTACTGGTAGAACTTTCACAGAGTACTTTGTAATATTTGCATCAGAAACCCTTCCCTCGTTCTGTGCCTGCATCAGAAAATTTTTCAAGTAAGCAAAAGACGAGCAGGGGCATAGTGCCTAAGAGGTCTCAGTCAAAATTACAAAAGAAAACCCTCAGCATATCACAAAGCTGGTCATGGAAAGAGAATCACTACTTTCTCTTATTTTCCAGAAAGGAACAAATACATCATGAAGTTTCCATTTTTATCCCGAATTTGTTTGATGGCCTTTAACCCACTACAATGAAAAATTAAATGCCATGATGGAACCATGATCAGATTGCGTGCCACCAGGACTTGTTTGAATGCTACAGAAAATAAAACGGACTCGCTTCAAGTTCAAGGTTCAAAACAAGAGAGAACAATTTAAAACATGTATTGGGACAAGCAAAAATAGGCATTTTAGAGGAAAAAAAAAATGTTGTCTTACTTGTTGTGGACTATGAAATATTTCTATAAATGGATATTCCTTCCTCTGCCGTGTTATACAGAAACCAGGATATTTTGGGCATTCGACCTGAAAATGCCAATGCAAGAACAAAACATAAGAGATTTACTGTTTTAAGGGAAGATTAACAAAACCTTATGTGAAAGTTGCCTCAAGAATTATAAAAGCATGCTTTCATCAAAGACATAGCTCTTTCTTCATTTTTTCTGGTGTGGGCAGCTCTCGACTTTAAACCTAACACCTCCCGCTTCGAAAGAATGCCAAAAATATCATTGGGCTATAAGGTCCAAAGGTAAAGGCACAAGCTCTAAATCACACATGCTGCTTATAAATATGTTTTCAAGGCTCATACTAGCATACAACATGTTTGAGCATTAATAACTGAAGGCAAAAAATTGATATCATTAACAATTAATGGTAGTATTTGTTTGCTTACACGCATAAATTTTACATGTGGATAAAACTCAGCCGCAACTTCCTCCAATACTCCATCAAGATGTTTTGTGAGATTACACCTGTATTATCCGAAGCGAGTATTTAAACCTCTAACTGAAGAGTCTAGGTTTAACATAAAAAATAAAAAATGACGGAGACCAACTCTAGATGACCTGAGGGTGAATGCAACAACCACGGGATGGCCTTCATGAAGGAGCTGGACAAACTCGCGTTCTGATGTAAAATGGATGACCCTTGATGGCCCAAGATCCTTTGGATAACCAGTATAATATCTTATATTACAGACCATAAACATAAGGAGTCGGAAGTGGTACAACCGTAATACAGTCAAGTTTGATTAGACGACCATGATAAGAGGCTGTGTAGGGAAAGCCCAGAATTAAGAAGTGCCTACATCCTAAACTAAACTTTTAAATACTTTATAAGATCCAAGACCAACGGAAGTAGTTCAAAATACAAAAAACAGTAGCAAAAGGCCTTAGAAAAACAAAAATATATCATCTTAAGATCGAAAATGACAAGTAAAATTATAATGCTCATACTTGGATGCTGCACGGAGATGGCTGATCATTTTATCAAAAAGTGATGGCTCCCCCATTTAATAAGCAACACACAAAATATCCTGCATGTTAATTTGATAGTAGTTATTCAACTAATTGCCACTATAATACGAGAGAATGAAAAAACGCAAAAGATTCATGAACCATCAGCCACAGAATGCATAACGATCAAGTCTGTATTTTTCCACATCAAACCGAACCCAGCTATTCCCACTGTCAGGCATTTCATCAAACACATCCAGTACTTCAAAAGAAAGAGAATTTTTCAAAGTAGCTGGTATTCAAGCGAGTATTCCACGCGTCATAAGTGAAGGGACACAAAAAAATATATCATTTCCTCCATTTGTATCATGACATGTGGTGTACCGCTTGAATACGCCGCACTTGGAAAAATCTATAAGAAGGAGAACCTTTTCTACAGACCATGCGAAATGAAGCACACAGATCAACACTGTTACTGCATTAGAGGTGTGTTCTACTAAAACCCACTTCTCAGCAGAACTCAAACGAACAGTTGAGCTCACAAAACGCAACTTGCGCTCTGTTTCTTAACGAAATGATAGAAAGGAACAAACTTGGATTCCATGAACAACTAAACAAAATTTGAGGATTAAAAACATAAGAAATATGTATAATTACGGTACAGAAGACGAGAGAAATCACAAAGTACCTGGGTGGGTCGCGGCCAATTAAATTCTACAGAAAAGTAGGGTTTATGCAACGGCAGCAATCAATCTGAAAATCCCAGTAGAGCTTTTGTAATAAGCGACTTGCCAAAGCCCAAAGCCCTGCCGTTCTCGATCAAAAGCCGCTGCATCTAAAGAGCTGAGAACTAGTTTAAATTCAAATTTGCCCACTTAAATTTTGTTTTGTCCTACTTTGGTCTCCCAACTTTGTTTTCGTCCCAAACTGATCCCTCAGCTCCAGGGTGCAAGTTGGATTGAAAATTCCAATTTGAACAAAAAAATTCCACTCTGAGTCCGAACATTTCTGATTCTAAAAAAATTTTAAAAAATTTGGATGGCAATTAGAATGTATCGATCCTAAATTTTTCAAACTTAGTGTAATAAAAAAAAAAAAAACTCATGCGTATTCTTATTTTATCATGTTTATTGTTATATTTAAATATGCTTTATTTCTTATTTTGTATATTAAAAATAAAGAGTTGTAGTGACATATGTTTTTATCAATATTATGATTGTGTAAATCATAAGTAGAGAAAAAAATAAGAATCCTTTGGATCTAGAAGATTTTTTCTAATAAATTTTGTATTACTTGGAGAGCAAGTTTCTCTCTCCTTATTACTATAAATAAATAAAGGCACAAGGACTAAGGATTCAACACACAATTCCTCAAGCCTATTTTCCACTCTCTTTCTCTCTATGCCGCACCCCTCAGTTAAATATAGGCAACGACATGTTATTAGCACGCTCTTCATGCTGTGCTAAAGAGAATTTATTCGTCTTCAATCAAGGAATTATTACGTTTTAATTTTTTTTTAATTGATTAAATTTTGATTTTATTGAATTCATATACTTTTATTCATTCAATTTATTTTTCTTATGTTGAATGTGATACAAGTTTTGAAGATGGAAAGCCGAAATTGAAGAAATAATTTTCTGCATCAAACCATTGCATCCATATTATCACGCAATCATGTTCTTCCAAAACAACGGTTTTTATTTTGATATTTTTGCAACTCTAATAACATAAACATTCACCATAATGCATAACTCAACTTTACGTTTTTCGAATTTTAGATTCTACATAAATTGTGTATACATTATATTTATAATTATTGAATTATGTGAATTTGATATTGTCATGAATTGCATCAAATATATGTTCATTCATTAAAATTTTTTGAATATACATTGAATTAAAAAAAAAATAATAATAATAAAAGAAAGAAATCGGAAACGCAACCTGGGTGCTTCGAACCCATGACCTTGCACCGGTCACCAGGCCTGCAACCTGCGTGACTGAGCCGAGCCTCAAGCTGAAGAGGCAGTAGCTCACTCTCTCCATGAAAACCAAACGACACCGTCCATGGCATCGTCCCTAAATCCCACCCTCACCTGCAGACAAGTCACGGCACCTACGCCAATTTCCATTGGACTCACGACCTAAAGTTTGTTTTTTTTTTTTTTGAGGGCAAATTCATCCTCTCCAACGATGATTATCGAAACTCTCGTCGAATTTCATCAAGATTTCTTAGGGTTTCAATTCGAAATCCCCATGGTTTTCACATCCAATGTTGAGAAATCAAAATTCTCCGTTCATAATAGGGTTCCAGTTCGAACCCTAACTTCCCCAACCAAAAAATCACCAAGAACACGGCCACCCAATGTGGTGGCGCTGGTCTCAACTCCGGCGAGCTCACCCAGCAACACTGCTTTTTGGTCCAAAACGTTAGCCCTTTGGGCTTTGATTTCTTAGCCCTTTGGAAAGATCTATCTGGGCTCACAGATCATAGCCCGTAACACATAACTCAGCCTTATTTTTTTTCCTGTTTGGGCTCGGCCTAATACATGACACCAGCCCGAGAACTATGGTGTCCCACGTGCTTGCAAAGCACACGATCGCTGCCCCCGTTGGGCTGATGGATCTTACCTAGGTTTAGGCCTGATTCTTAACTCTCGGCCCTTGACATTCAAGCCCATTTTTGGGCTTGGATCCCATTCCTTTTCAGGGTTTTTAATAGCCTATTAGGGCTTTGGTCCAATACCTGGGCCACCAATTATATTGCCTTCTTTTTTTTTTTAGGCCTTATGGGTTTTAAATTTTTTCACCCAACTTTTAATTTTGGCCCAAAATCCAAATAAATTATAAAGTCTATACATATTTGCATATTTTCTTGTTGCATATTTTTGTATATATTGCATTTGTTTACAGGTATTATGAACTTGAAGTTCATAATTCTGAACCCGAAGTTTCGGAAAAGTGTCATAGAAACCTGAAGTTTCTTAACGCGCAACACTCATGTTGAGACCTGAAGTTCTCCCTGCTTAAATCCGTTTAAACCAAACCATGTCTTAGAACCTAAATGTTCTAAACTTTGATGTTTATGAAAATTTTATTTCCTAAAATGCCAATCACATTCTTGTTTCCGCCATTCAACGTATTGTCGAACTGTAACAAGTTTGATTTCATTGATTTGGAAGTTTCGACAAAGAAACTACTTTATGTGGATATAAGACGTGACACCCTACTTGACTACGACTAGTTGCGAAATCATTGTATCCAGTTATGATATGGAAGAGGTGAATAAGCCTCTGCCCTGATCTTCATTCGAAGACTTATGCCTGAAGCATATCAAATGGAAGTACCTCACTGTTGAGGACTTTATGGCTCTTTGACTCACTTTGGACCGTTCCAAATCATGCAAAGACAAATTCTTGCCCACAAAACATGAGTGAAACCTTACATCCATGAATAGGTACAATTCTGAAGTTTATATCTGATTGAATTTTGACTGGAAGAAAATCTTTCTCGTCCTTCTATATCTAAATTGCTCATGAAGTAGCGGTATAGAGAGCGGAAGTTTACCAAATTCTCGGATTTGATTACTACCACACTTATGAGAGAATGGTACCCCAACAATTCGGCTGGGAACTACCGAACAATATAGACCCAGTTTCGGCTAGAATCTACCGAATGGTGGTGCCCTGCTTCGGCAGGGATACACTGAAATGCATGCTCTGGTTCGACAGAGGTGCATCGATAGGCATGCTCTGCTTTGGCAGAGATGTATTGAACGGTATTGCTCTGCTTAGGTAAAGACTATCGAACAGACCCTCCAGTTTCAGATGGAGCCTACCGAACCCAAGTCTGGGTCTGTCTTTCTCTTATACAATCTAATTTCGAGTTTGTTTTACAACTAATGGTAGAATCAGGCCTACTAAGAGGTGATGTCACGCCCGAAGCATGATCCCTGGCACCTAAAACTTCAAGAATATGGGATAGTATTCCCGAACCTCAACCCTATAGAATCTAACTTCGTTTTGACAGAATAGACCATTTGTTATGCACTTTTCCATGCTTTTACCAATGTTGTTGAGGAGTACCATTCCAATAGTCAATCATTAAGACTGATTTTGCTCTATCTAACACATTTGGAAGAGCGAAATTTGACATGGAAGGCCTATTGGCCAAACCCCCTTGTATATTTGGTGTTTGGATATCACTATTATTCTATAATAAAGAGTTAATTAACAAAACTTACCACATGTGACTACAATTAACTCATGCTTAGGTATGTTTTGTGGGGAAGTTAGCAGTCTGGTTCTTTGCTAACTTTATACCTAATCATCCCCTGACAACCTTTCAGGCTTATCCAACCTGATTGTGGGGCATGACACTGCCCTATATTGTCCAATGGTACTAATTTTACCATAAAAGGAAGCCTTATACTTACTTGTTCTAGAAGAACGTCTTTTGAGCTTTAAGGATATTCGAGAGTATTACTACCAAATTGAAAACGTAGAAAATGGAGTAAAATTCCTTAGCATATTACCATATTGCACTTCCAATGAATATAGCCAGAAGCATATTCTAGAGAAGATGGAACACTTAACGAGTGGATTACACCCATTTAGGTCCACTATGTGGCCAGCCAGAAGCCCACGATTTGAAAGGAATTTTCACTATGGATGTTTGGGATATCTAGGATGATTCGTGATGCGCTGTTTTGGGCATTCTTTTACCAGAAGTAAAGACATCATACCTGAACACGTACTATACCTTAGCACCCTCCATCTTTCCTATAAGGGATTCAAATGGGACATTTATGGACTGATTTAACCACCCTGCAGACTATTTAGATACTTTATAGTATTGGTTGATGCTTCTACATGTTGGTCACACGTGTGGCTATTGTCCACAAGCAGCATTCTCCACACTGGTGGCTCAGATTAACAAGCTCAAGGCTCACCACCTTGATTATCTTATCAAATTTATTTGATTTGATAAGTTTGAGAATTTACATTGAAAACTTTCGATGGATATTGCATGCCGGTTGGGTTTTAAAGTTTAACATCCAATCCCATGTTCATACCCAGAACGACCCAGCAGAAGTATTCATTAAACGCTTTCAAATGATTGCGCGATTGATTGGTCATACGTACCAAGTTCTCAATCTCTGCTTGGGGCCATGTAATATTGCAAGCAACCAACCATGTTGGTCTGCCTAAGGCCCGTCACGACCCGACCTTATAAAGTGTGTGTCAGTTGGTTACTAGATACGAACCCGACATATCGCATCTGCGCGTCTTTGGTTGTGCGGTCTATGTACCATTTTTGTGCCGCCCTAACGTACAAAAGAGAAAAGGGGTCCTCAGGGAAGGATGGGAATCTATGTGGGTTATGATTCTCCTTCTAATATTCGTTCCTTAGAACGTTTGACAGGTGATCTCTTTACTGCTCGTTTTTGCAGATTGTCACTTTTATGAGACAATCTTCTTGTCGTTAAGGGGAGATAAAAATGTCAACGTTCCTAAAAGAACTGCACGAATTATCATGGATGTCCCCACTATGTCTGCAAATGTGCCTACAAAGATGTGTACCAAATGTACGATGGACCTTTGTCCCAAAAGCAGGAACGCCACTACTATGGCCGACCCTCGCACATTGGCGGCTAGCCAATCAATCTATCATATGCCAGAAGCATGGTAGATCACTCGGTTCGAGGATTCACCTCCCCAAAAGTGGAGGAATGTGGCATGAATGAATCCGTCCCTTGATCGCTGTCTCAATCATTTTCGTGTCATGAGATTAAATCTGGATTACTCCCGAGACCTGAAGTTCTTGGTTCAGTATACTAGTTTGGATGAGATATGGAATTGGAATGAAATTATCATAGATGATGTTTCATTTATATAGTAATTACTGACATAAATGAAAAGCGACGATAACGAACCGTGTTCCGTTGATTAGTATCAACATAAAACTGATTAGTCAACTAGAAAAGTCAATTGATGATGAATGAGATGAATGAAATAGTGTGATATGACACCTTGTGGTGCAAGGTTTCTCTCATACGCCATGTGATTGATTGCAGCATTACAAACGTAGTTGTAGTATCTCTAGGATCCTGATATGAACCCTACATGGAATTTCCAAATGACTTACATGTACTGATTCAAATAGTTCTAGTTCACAAGAACACCTTCTTAGTTCTGATGAGGACTTCACTTTACGGATGCAGAACTATCCAGGTGGATGTGGTATACCCGCCTAAGTGAATATTTGATCAATTAGGGATATATGCCCCTGCGTGTACAAAATCTGAAATTGTTGAAGTTGAGAAAACTAACTCAAACCTAAAGTCGACATTACTTTGACTTGAAGTTTTGAGCTAGTTCTAATGGTATTTTGGTCCACCACTCGAACTAGACCCAAAAGGTGTTTCGTCTAAGTATACCCTGATCGTCTGTATGCTAGATGCAAATGAGATCTTTATGGAGAGTATGGAGCATAAAGTTCCATATTGGAACGTGAGGCAACTATATATAAGTAACATCGGTGTTTGTTATACTTAGCTCAATGCACTAGAATCGGACATCTTATGTGGTAATAATCTTTTGGCATAAAGCAGCACTGCGCCTACACACCACCACCAAATTGGTGTTAAAGACGTTTTTCCATTACTATGGATTTGGGCTTATCTTTCCCTATGCATCTCAGAATAGATCACACCCCCTTAATCTTCGAAATGATGCCTACCTTGTGGGATTCATTGAATCAAACCATCTGTCTAATCGCACAAGGTACGTTCATGCATGGTTATGTCTTTACCGTTAAGGAACACCGCAATATCTTTAGAAGTCAACCATATAGACCTTTGTTACGAAACCATATAGACCTTTGTCAAACTCAGGGGGAGTATCTAGAAGTATACTCACTTAACCTTAATGTACTCTTTTTCCTACAATTAGGAGCATTTTGTTGGAAATGTGCCCTAAAACCAATCATATGATGATACTTTACGGACATTTCAAACTAATGTAGTTTAAATGTAAAGGGCAAAGATTATTGTTTGAGCCGTCTCATATAAATGTTATATGCTTAAACGATAAGTCCAAGGAATATGTGATTGGAAGAATGCGATCTAAAGAAGTTAGATTCATGAGACCATTCTTTCGTTGACACATCCTAAACGTTCCTGATCATAGGATTGTCAATTGGGCATTGACAGTCCGTTAAGATCAGTACGTGCTATGTCTTCTCTCAGGGAGAGTGACTAGTCTTGAGTCATTGGTGTGTGTGACATCAAGACAAGTACGTAGGTGCTCAATAAAGAATGAGTTCACTGAACACGATCAACGAAGAGTTCTCATATTCATGTCACATGAGAACTCATGGTTGGGATAATGCAAATTAGTCTTTTGACCTGAGGCATCACAGTTGTCTTGTGGTTAGGTCCTTAATCTTTGATTATGTCAAAGTCACTCCATCAGGAGGGTGTCCACGGCATCGTTGGGGTTAAGCCACTTAGCCATGGAGGCAAGTGAATGCGCAACAAGGGATCTCTAACCTTCAAACTGTTTGAGGGAGAATACTCTATGATATGATTAAGAATTTTTGGCCAAAGTATGAATGAGATTTCGGAATGTGTTCCAAATCACATTCAAGGTAATCATATAAGCACAAGACTTACATTGGATAGTAGACATGAATAAACTATCAAACTATCAAACCAAACTTAATGAATAATGATTCACAAAGGCCCAAATAGCCCAATAAATCCCATATGGCCGGCCATTTAGAGGAGGGTAATGAACTTGGCTTAATTGCAAGTTTGCCACTCCATTGTGAGGTGGTATAAAGACATCTTTATAGCCATTTCATCCTTAGGGTTTTCTTAGGAGTAAAGATGAGAACACAAACCTCCCTTTGCTCTAAAAGAGACCGGCCACCCTTGAGGAAAACATCTAGCAATCTTACTTCCTCAAGGTCACTCATTTCTTCTACAATATGCCTTGGTGTGGAGACTTAGATGTTCTCAATTTTGGGAACTTGGAGAAACCTTTTCATCTATCCAAATCCATGGATCTAAGATGCAAGGAATGAAGGCCCTCTTTTTGGGTGATTAGCCTTTGCTTATGCAAAGAGGAATCTACAAAGGTATTGATTTCTCAACTCACTTTGTTTTGAGTTGAGTCTTGGTTCACCTATCTACTAGGCTTTGAAGTTCATGGGTTAAGTTTTGTTTTTGAGTGCATATAAACATGATTCCGCCTTTTAATTGTTAATTGCATGTTGTTGATGTTGCTCAAATGAACTTGTTTTTCACAAATCTTCCTCTGATTCAATCTCCGTAAGATGTAGATTTGTTGATCCAAGGGCCGTCGAGGCTTGATCTTGGATGAACAGTTGTAAGTTTCTTCAAGGGCCTTCGTGGCTTTGATCTTGAAGGTTGATGGAAGTTTCTTCAAGGGCCTTCGGGGCTTGATCTTGAATGTTGATGGATAAGCGGATCTTCAAGGGCTTTTGGGCTTGATCTTGAAGATTGATGGAAGTTTCTTCAAGGGCCTTCGGGGCTTGATCTTGAAGGTTGATGGATGAGCGTTTCTTCAAGGGCTTTTGGGTTTGATCTTGAAGAATGGATGTGTGGATTTGTTTGTTGATCCAAGGGCCGTTGGGGCTTGATCTTAGGATGAACGGATGATGAATGAATCTTAAAGGGGCGTTGGGCTTGATCTTGAAGAATGGGTGTATGGGTTTGTTGAGGTTGTTGATCCAAAGGGCCGTTGGGGCTTCATCTTAGGATGAACGGATGATGCGGATGATGAATGATGAACACTTTCTTCAAGGGCCTTCGTGGCTTTGATCTTGAAGGTTGATGGAAGTTTCTTCAAGGGCTTTTGGGCTTGATCTTGAATGTTGATGAAAGAGCGGATCTTCAAGAGCTTTTGGGCTTAATCTTGAAGAACGATTGGATGTGTGGATTTGTTTGTGCTGTTGATCCAAAGGGCCGTTGGGGCTTGATCTTAGGATGAACGATGAACACTTTCTTCAAGGGCCGTCGGGGCTTGATCTTGAGTTGGTGGAAGTTCTTCAAGGGTCGTTGGGGCTTGATCTTGAAGGAGGTGGAAGTTCTTCAAGGGCCGTTGGGGCTTGATCTTGAAAGAGGATTTGACGAAGAACGAAGAGTGCTTTCTTGATCCTTCGGGATTTTCTTGAGAGCTTTAGAACTTTAAGGCTTCAAGGTTTTTGTGTGTGTAGAGAAATGTATTTGTGAATTGGTGTTTTTTCCTCTTGATGGAGAAGCCTATTTATAGGCTTTGAGAGTGAATCACCACCACAAAATTTTCCCACCCAAGCACTATTACCTAATTTTCCCACTTAATGCAATATTGAAATTGAAGTGGTCTAACAAATGACCTAATTTTCCACTTAATGCAATATTGAAATTGAAGTGGTCTTCTTTATGGCCTAATTTCCCACTTAATACAATATTGAAATTGAAGTGGTTTAACAAATGGCCTAACTTTCCACTTAATGCAATATTGAAATTGAAGTGGTCTTATTTATGGCCTAATTTCCCACTTAATACAATTTTAAACTTGAAATGTGCTTGCTTTGTCATTGCCCAAATGAGAAAAACTTGCTTTGTTCCGTAATAGATTGAAATGTGCTTACCTTGTCATTGCCCAAATTGAGAAGAAAAACTTGTTTAATCATCCAAGGGTATTTCTTTCTATTTTGTTGAGTCACATGCCATGTGTACAATTTGTACGACACGTGGCGTATGCCATGTATGCCCTGACACGTCAAAACTTTAATACGTTGGTGAACATTTGTTTCACCGAAATTTTGATGTCTACAAATGCCCCCACTTCAAGGCGCGTCGTAGACATGTGTTTGTCACGTGTAGAAGATGCGTTTTGAAGTCCCTTAATGTAGATGTCAACCCAAGGGCCGTCGAGGCTTGATCTTGAATTGGGCTGGAGGATTCTTTTGGTCTTCCCCGAAGGTCTGAACTTACTCCTTTTATCTGGAGTTGAATTTGATTCAAGGGTGGTGAACACTTGATTTTGAATCGGACTTGTGATTTCTGTGATTTCTTCAAGGGCCATCGAGGCTTGATCTTGAGTTCGACTGGAAGATTTTCTGGTTTCCTCCAATCGTTGATTTTCCACAGGCTTAATCTTGAACTGGGCTGGAGGATTCTTTTGGTCTCCCCCGAAGGTCTGAACTTACTCCTTTTATCTGGAGTTGAATTTGATTCAAGGGTGGTGAACACTTGATTTTGAATCGGACTTGTGATTTCTTCAAGGGCCATCGAGACTTGATCTTGAGTGAAAATAGGACCATGAACGGTTTCAGGATTCAGACACATATCAGGCAAGCACGAGGTGGAGGTGATGACCTGTTTCTTTGTTCAATCTTTCCAATTCATATTGAAGAGGGTTAGAGGATGACTCAGCATATGCAGTTGTTGCGTTTGCTGACGATCCACAAGATTGATGTTTCATTGTCACTCGTCTTAGCTGTTCTCCAAGCAGATGTGGTCCCTTCTCTGGAAGTGTATCAACCGTTGAAGATGACTACTCGAGAGCAACGCTAGGTAAGCAACCAGGGAATGGATTCCAGGTAGTCGGTTCCAGATCGGAAGACTGACTCCAAGTGCCGGCTGATTGCTCTCTTTCTCTTTGCCCTGCGAGTAAGAACAAGGACAAAGGAAAGGACATGGAGAAAGCATGATATGAGATACTTTTGCTTTTTGAAGAAGTGTTGACGATTTAACGGCGTCGCGCGGCGAGGCTTTGCTCTTTGGTGACGGCGCCAGTGGAGGGTTGTTGAGGCTTCTCGAGCTCTTAGAACAATGATGTCGAGCTTGGATTTGTCTTAAACTCTTCTGTCTAGATGGTGCTGCAGGGGAAGACGTCGTGCTCCAGCAATTTGTTCCAGCTCCTTGTACCGCATTCTTCTCTGCTTGTTTCTTTTACATAGCCGAGGTGGTACGCAACCCTTTGCCTTTAAATGGTCTTTCAAGGCATCACTTCTTAGCAATTCATCTATGCTTGGCAGCTTCAGTGTAAAGAGCCGACACTCCGTCGCCTGTCCTGAAGTATGCGCTGAGGGAATTCAAGACTCACCAACAGTTGAAGACGAGCACTCGAGAGCAACGCTAGGTAAGCAACCAGGCAAAGGTTCTGGGCAATCAGTTCCAGATCGGAAGTTTGTTTTCGGGTTCCGACTGATTGCTTTCTTTCTCCTTGTCTTGGAGGCAAGAACAAGGGCAAAGGAAAAGATAGGGAAAAAGCATGATATGAGATACCTTTGCTTTCGCCCTTGATGATATGAGATACTTTTGCTTTTGAAGAAGCAGCGAATGAATCAGCACATATATTTGTTGTGCTTGTCTCCACATGCTTCGATGTATCATTTTCACTTGCCTTACTTGCTCCCCTTGCAGAAGTGGTATTTCTTATGCAGGTTTGGCATCTTCTCTTGTAGTATTTGTCCTCTGATACAGGAGTGGAATGCAAACCTTGCATTTGAATGGACCATCACTTCTTGGTGGCAGCGCAAGTTTGAGTGGAGGTTCCGACATATTGTTTTCTCTGCCCTTGTCTTGGCAGGTGAGAACAAGGGCAAAGGAAAAGACAGGGAAAAAGCATGATATGAGATACCTTTGCTTTCGCCCTTGATGATATGAGATACTTTTGCTTTTGAAGAAGCAGCGAACGAATCAGCACATATATTTGTTGTGCTTGTCTCCACATGCTTCGATCTACCGTTTCCTCCTGCCTCATCTGTACTCCAGGCATTTGGTATCTTCTTTGGGGGTACATCAATAGTTGAAGATGAGTACTTGAGAGCAGGGCTGGATAAGCAATCAGGGAAGGGATTCCAGGCAGTCGGCTCCAAACGGGAAGCTTGATTCCAAGTGCCGACTGATCTCTCTTTCTCTCTTTGTCTTTCAGGGAAGAAGAAAATTGAGCATGTTGAGAGGTTTGGTTGCAGCTACATTCTCGGCCAAGAAAAAGAGTCATGCGTTTTTGGATGTATGCCTTGCCATGAATGTAGACGTATATAGGAATTTTAATGGCAAGTAGTAGTGCGGATGAGGCTTTGTCACCCACGCTTGTCGGCAAAAGTGTGGTAGTTGGGATAATGACCTCCACGCGTTTTCAACTTTGTCAGAGATCTTTTGACAAAGTTGCACGCGTTATCTGAAAAGCCGAGATTATGTCTGAAGAGTGTTTACGAACTTTACGCAGGAAAATCCGGCTTTTAAGATTTGAAGAGTGGTGTCTTTTCAATTTTTTTGAATCGGTGGTTGTGTCGCCTCTCCTTTTATAGAGGTATCGATCATCTCCAACATGCACACTTTGGAGATTGCCCATTCGTGAAAATCGTCTCCGGTGTATTTTGTTTTAACGGCCCTTTGAGATTTTTACTCCATCCAACCCTTCTCTTTTAACATCTTTGAAAATGGCTAACCCATCTAACATTTGCTTAGATTTGAGTCTCAGCCGTGATACGGGTGCGCCGCGTCAGGGTAATATATGGTGCCCGTCTTTCTTATCTTCTAATGGCCCTCTTACAGGTGAAGACTCTGTGATGAAGGATGCAACAACAGCTACGATAATAGCTAGGAACCTCCTCACTCCTAGAGATAGTAGGCTGCTTTCAGGACGGTCCGATGAGTTAGCCGTTCAAGAATCCCTAGCTCTCAGTGTTCAGTGTGCGGACTCTGTGTCCAACATGGGCCAACGCCTACTTGCTCGATCCCGTCAAGTTGAATCATTGATGGCGGAGGTGGAAAATCTTAAACAAGAGATCAAACAGCTTAAGCGCGAGAATAGAGGTTTGCACGTGCTTGCAAATAATTATTCGACGAGCATGAAGAGGAAGCTTGATCAGCTGCAAGAATCTGAAGATCGAATTCAAAGTGACCGTCAAAGGCTTGCGGCTTTCTTCCAGAGGCACCTTTTTCCTTCGTCATCTAACATTCAACCAAGTATTGAGGCCTCGAATTATCCATCTTCGATGCCTCCCGCTCCTGGAGTTTTGCCAAGTAGTGGGGCTTCACGTGAACAACCTTTGTGAAAGCTCCATCTTTTTTTTTTTTTTTTTTTTTTTTTTTTTTTTTTTTGTACGCACTTGTAATTTCTCGAAGATCAATGAACATGCTTTATTTTATTCAGTGTATTGTGCTAAATACAGATAAAACATATATATCACCAAGATGTGCATTTGCAATTTCAACTCGTGCAGGCAAGGAGCGTTTGGTGCCGTTTGCAGTTTCAGCTCCTGCAGGCAAGGAGCGTTTGGTGCCCTTTGCAGTTTCAGCTCGTGCAGGCAAGGAGCGTTTGGTTGTCACCTTTTAGGCTCGTGCGAACGAGGAGCTTTTGGTTGTTGTTGTGGATTTGTCAAGCGATCTGAGAGAGGCGTTCCTCGCAATCTTCATAGGAAAGAGCCTTGTCCGAGTAATTGAAGAAGTCTTCTGGGAAGAGGTCGCACATTGTGATGGGGATGGACGATCTTTGTGTCGAAATTTCATTATCTGCAACACTTTCACATTGTTCTGGAGGTTGACAAGAGCTGTTTTGCCCCCTTTTCGACTGATAAACTTGTGGACAAGATGGTTGCTGCTTGTCCAATTTCTTCGAAGTGATCTTCGAAAGGCATTCCTCACAATCTTCATAGCAAGGAGCCTTGATCGAGAAATTGAATAAGTCTTCGAGGAAGAAAAGTTCCCGCATGAACGATCTTTGTGTTGAAATTTTCTTATCTTCAACATTTTCACATTGCTTTGGAGGTTGGCGAAAGCTGCTTTCCCTCCTTTCTGATTGGTGCACTTGTGGAGAAGACATATGTTTCTCGTGCAGTTTCTTCGGAGTGACATGAGTCCATCCTTCAATTTCACTTGACTTGGAGCATGCCCCCAACAGTCGAGGTGAAGACTTTGAGTCGAAAGAGCCAGAAGTGACATCTTTATTAGGGATTTCATCTTCAATGTCGTCCTCTTGGGTTTGTTGGCATGAAGATTTGCCAGTGTGGACGATGATGCGCCTCCTTACCTTCAGTGGTCCTTTTGTGTTGACCTCTAGGATTGCTTGGCGCTTCATCCTTGAAGGAATCAAGCTTCGAACGTCGCCTTTTTCTGCTAGCCCATCGAACTTTTCTTCCTTTGGTGTTGTCTTCCTCTTTCCAAAAGGCTTCTCATTATCTTCAAATCTTTCCGAAGCTGATCGTCGTAGAGGAGAGATAGCTATGTTGCTTTGTTTCTTTGGCTTTAACAACCTTTCAAAAACAGAGCTTTGGGATGTTGGCGCGTTAAGCCTCTTGAAGACAGAGGTTCGGTCTTGACTACCAATGCGATTAAGCACTGAAATTCTGGAGCTTGAATGGCTCATTCTATCGAAGATCGACGTCCGAGGGGCGGGTTTAGGCTCTTCTTGGTCTTGTTCAATGCTCACGCTGACGTATTGAGCGCGAGTGTTTTTCGCTTTATTTGAAATCATCACAGGTGCATTTGGTGTGAAGCCAAGTCCAGCTTTGTTGTTGTCAACTCAGTAACCATGCTCCTTCAACTTCTTTTGAGTTTTGGTGAGGTCACGATCTTTGTCGTTGACGGTGTTTGAAACCTTCTTTCCAGGATTTAAAGAGGAAGCAAAGTCATGCCTAGCCTTTGACATGAGTTCGTAGGCATTTGGGTTGAAGCCTTCTTCAGTCCTCTTAGTTGGAAGAGAGCTTGGTTTCACTATGACACCATGTTGCGCCTCCAGACGGTTGATGAGTCTGGCAGTTTGCAAGTTTTTCTCATCTGCAGTCTTTATCAGCCTTGCAATTATTTCCTTCATCTGAATCAGCTGTTTTTCAATGGAGGTAGTGCCGATGGTCATGACTTGTTCTTTGTTTGAAGCCATGGAGTATGCTTGAATATCTTGAACGGAGACAGAGATGAGAGGTATAGAATGTCCCACTCGGCGTGCCAAATTTGTGAACACGAAAAATTCCTGAAAACAAGAGACAAGAATACGTGTACAAAATAATATTTTTTGTGGTTTGATGATTTTGGGGTTACGATCTCTTAAATTTGGTCCTCTGATTCAATCTCTGTAAGATGTAGATTTGTTGATCCAAGGCCCGTCGAGGCTTGATCTTGGATGAACAGTTGTAAGTTTCTTCAAGGGCTTTCGTGGCTTTGATCTTGAAGGTTGATGTAAGTTTCTTCAAGGGCCTTCGGGGCTTGATCTTGAATGTTGATGGATGAGCGGATCTTCAAGGGCTTTTGGGCTTGATCTTAAAGATTGATGGAAGTTTCTTCAAGGGCCTTCGGGGCTTGATCTTGAAGGTTGATGGATGAGCGTTTCTTCAAGGGCTTTTGGGCTTGATCTTGAAGAATGGATGTGTGGATTTGTTTGTTGATCCAAGGGCCGTTGGGGCTTGATCTTAGGATGAACGGATGATGAATGAATCTTCAAGGGGCGTTGGGCTTGATCTTGAAGAATGGGTGTATGGGTTTGTTGAGGTTGTTGATCCAAAGGGTCGTTGGGGCTTGATCTTAGGATGAACGGATGATGAATGATGAACACTTTCTTCAAGGGCCTTCGTGACTTTGATCTTGAAGGTTGATGGAAGTTTCTTCAAGGGCTTTTGGGCTTGATCTTGAATGTTGATGGAATAGCGGATCTTCAAGAGCTTTTGGGCTTAATCTTGAAGAACGATTGGATGTGTGGATTTGTTTGTGCTGTTGATCCAAAGGGCCGTTGGGGCTTGATCTTAGGATGAACGATGAACACTTTCTTCAAGGGCCGTCGGGGCTTGATCTTGAGTTGGTGGAAGTTCTTCAAGAGCCGTTGGGGCTTGATCTTGAAGGAGGTGGAAGTTCTTCAAGGGCCGTTGGGGCTTGATCTTGAAGGAGGATTTGACGAAGAACGAAGAGTGCTTTCTTGATCCTTCGGGATTTTCTTGAGAGCTTTAGAACTTTAAGGCTTCAAGGTTTTGGTGTGTGTAGAGAAATGTATTTGTGAATTGGTGTTTTTTCCTCTTGATGGAGAAGCCTATTTATAGGCTTTGAGAGTGAATCACCACCACAAAATTTTCCCACCCAAGCACTATTACCTAATTTTCCCACTTAATGCAATATTGAAATTGAAGTGGTCTAACAAATGGCCTAATTTTCCACTTAATGCAATATTGAAATTGAAGTGGTCTTCTTTATGGCCTAATTTCCCACTTAATACAATATTGAAATTGAAGTGGTCTAACAAATGGCCTAACTTTCCACTTAATGCAATATTGAAATTGAAGTGGTCTTATTTATGGCCTAATTTCCCGCTTAATACAATTTTAAACTTGAAATGTGCTTGCTTTGTCATTGCCTAAATGAGAAAAACTTGCTTTGATCCGTAATGGATTGAAATGTGCTTACCTTGTCATTGCCCAAATTGAGAAGAAAAACTTGTTTAATCATCCAAGGGTATTTCTTCCTATTTTGTTGAGTCACATGCCATGTGTACAATTTGTACGACACGTGGCGTATGCCATGTATGCCCTGACACGTCAAAACTTTAATACGTTGGTGAACATTTGTTTTACCAAAATTTCGATGTCTACAGCACCGTCACCGAATAACAAAGCCTCTCCATCTCACATCCACTACTTTGTCAACAACAGAAGTATCCCACATCATCAGGATCGAATGTACTCCAGATTTGACGAACTTGTTTTGACCCTCAAATTCTTGAGTCAGCTTGCTCCTCTGGAGGAAACCAAAAAACCCTCCGGCCCAGTTCAAGAATACGCCTGTGGAAAGTCAACAAATACAACAAAGCACATGCCGATTCATCTGTCTTCTCCAAAAACAAGAGTATCTCATATCATCTCTGTTCCCTGTCCTTTTCTTTGTCCTTAGTGCTGAATAAGAGACAAGAAGAAGGAGAACAATCAGCCAGAACCCGAGATCAAGCTTCCGATCTAAGGCTGATTGCTTGGAACTCTGATTGCTTACCTTGTCTGTCACCTCTTTTGGCAGATCTCCTTACTCGGAGACTTGGGGGACTCCTACGATAGGGTTTGTATTGCACTTGACCAAGTCCGAAACTACAAGTAAGCTTCAAATGAAAATGATACATTACCTTGTGCATCAACATTAACTAAAGATACCATTCCTGGATGGAGGAAAAGTATTTCTAGAGACGAGGTCACATCTACCTATGGGCAAAGGTAAGTGAAAATGTTATCACACTTCGGTACTTAGAAGTTTCGTGATTACTCAATGGCTTGGATCTTGCAAGTCCCCAACCAAGGAGCTTCCCTCACTCGGGAACTTAGGGGAGCACTGTTTGTATCATACTTGACCAATCCCGAAACTACTGAGCATCGGTCAACAGTACACCGTCAAGGACCCACAAGACTTTCCCTCCAACCAGGAGGTCAATGACAACGCGACACATGTCGGTATCAGAGGCCAATCACAGCGCAACACGTGTCGATATCAAAGGCCAATCACAACATGACACATGTCAATGTTAGAACAAAGCTAGAAACTCTCTTCTATAAAAAGGGATCATTCTCCCACAATAATCTCTAATGTCATTTGTACTAAACTATTCACTAGAACTCACCAAAAGAGAGCTTGAACCTATGTATTTGTGTAAACCCTTCACAACTAATGATAACTCCTCTACTTCGTGAACATAGCCAATTTAGGTGAACCACGTACATCTTGTGTTGTTTGCTTCCCTGGCTCAATTCATTGACATACTTATCCACACTAATGACCAGAGCAATTTAGCGAAGGTCACAAACTTGACACTTTTTGTTGTACCAAAATCCTCGCCAATTTTGTGCATCAACAATACTCATCATTTGAGTAGCCATCCTACAATTGAATACAAGGATGGGTACAATATAAATAAGTGTACATAGGATAAGAAAAAAGAGTGGTCAACTTCACTGAGCCGACCAACATATGTCGCCGTAGACGGTAAGCAGTGCTCGAAAGGTAGCTAGCATTCCCCTTAAACAAATTACGTTCGAATAACCATCCTCAAACGAAATGCAAGGAGCAAAACTTGTACCAAACCAATTTAGCAAAACTTATACGTGGAAGAACAAAGAGTCTCCCCTCTTACCAGTTCTCTTTACAGCTACTCCACGTACATACATATTTCAGACACGTCTAGCCTCACACCTTATTCCTACAGGTTTCAAAGAATATTACAACGATAACAGCTAAAATTTTTAATTTACCAACCAAAACTACCGTTGGTAACCCATAGCTACTACTGGGATCCTCACTTTGTGCCCCCGGCTACCTTTCATTATCACCTCTCCAAAACTGTAGGCTCCAGTGATAGACCGAACTGTCAGAGTCACTGAGAACTTTCGTGATGCACCAGGTCTCAGAGTCATTGCCCGAGGGCTGGCTTCAATGGCAATGGCTGGAGCCATTCTGGTTGTGATCACATAGGTTTCTTCTTCAGCAACATTTGTGACCATGCGTGTAACTGTTTGACTTTTCACAAGATGAGCTACTGTGATTGACGGAGAGTTGAAATTTGACGGGTGGCCCATAGTGTAGTTGCAGGGGGAGTTTGTGTATTTCTTTATCTCATTAGAATTAATACCAGCTGTTGTACACAAGAAACCCAAGTAATCCTGATAGCCTAAAATTTAAAAAACAATAAATTATTTGATTGAGAATTCATCACATAATGTGCCAAAGACAAGTCCGATAGTGTAAAACCACATCAAGAAGGTAGAAGAATACATACCTGCATCAAAGATTAGTCCAGGATCCAGAGCAGCTTTTGGATCAACATGGCCACTCCCATAATCAAAAGGGGTGGCACTGACAAACTTAATGGTTTGTGTTTCAGAATATTGTTGTGCTTGAAGAGGTTTTCCAGCCCTGTCGATAGTTGTTGATGTTGTCATCAAAGCTGATTTGATGGCAGAGGGGCTCCAATGAGGGTGCTTCTGCTTTACAAGAGCAGCTATTCCCGCTATATGTGGTGCAGCCATACTTGTTCCAGAAATCATGGCAAATCCCTCCCCTGCTCAAAGAAAATAATCCCTTAATATGTCAAGTGCATCAGTAGAGGTACAATTGTTATTAATTAGACGGCATGAAGGAAAGAAATCTGAATATCTTCCCCTTATTTTCTAAGCAAAACAAGCATATCTCTCCAATATTTTCATAACCTATTTCAGAATTTGAAACCTAACAAACCTTTTTGTAACTAAAGTTTGATAGACGGCTAAGTACTAAAACATCTGGGGAAAGTTTGGAACATCAAAATATGGGGAAAGAACACTTGAATGCTTCGATTAGATTCATACCAACATAATTTGGTTCATCTGTTCCATTTGGAGACCAAGCAGCCCAAATCAGAGAACCAGGAGCTAGAATATCCGGTTTGAGAAGATCTGCTTCTTGGAAGCTGAAATCTTTGATGTTGGGTCCTCTAGCAGAGAATAGTGCCACCTGTGGTGCAGACTTGTGGAGTATAGGCATCAAACCATTCCCAATGCTACCTATACCTTTGAAGCTCTTCACGCGACCAGTCCAATCCCTAACAGTTGAGATGTTGTAATAATCTATAAGATCCTGAACAACATTGACGCCAGAGCACCAAGAACCAATCGTGCACATAATTGCAGAAAGGGAAAAAGTTAGAACATGCATAAGAAGGAAACGGGGCCAAAGACATAAATAGTAGTACAAGTAAGTTGTAATAGAGGGTAAGCACCGTAAGTTATCAGACAGTATCAAGCTCATATGCTACATAGAAATGACAAAAATGGATTTTATTTTATTTTTCTTGTCAAAGAGGTCAAAGACAAATGAATTTGCATGAGTATAATATACACTCATATGCTACCGTAGTAAATCTAATTTCACAAAACACTTGAAGAATGTTCCATACTCTATTAGTTGATTACAAGAAATCAAAATCTATAAGCCAAAAAAATAGACACCGTTTCGTTAAGGTGAAAAGTTGAAGTATTACCATTGACTTTTCAACATCAGTGATTAGAATCCCAGGAACGCCTACAGGAACAGGATCAAATTTTGTCCCCGGGGAAACATTTTCCACCGCAAGAACAAAACCGATTGCACCAAGACTTTTGGCTGTTTCGGACACTTTCTTGATTGATGCAGTACCAACAACGAAATTAAATGAATAGCCACAAAGAAGAATATTCCCCTGAACCAAGTTCTTGTTTAAAACTTCTGGTTTCTGGCAGTCTGAGGGGCTATACTTCACTACAGAAGAATCAAGAAGCACATCATTTGCAGCAACCAGTGTGTATGTTTGATTTGGATGTGTCGATGCTGCAAAAAGGGAAACAGCGGGGAGAATACCTCAGGCTTCGGAAATGCGAAATTGTAGAATGTGAAACAGCGATTGCCTTGGAATGCAAAAAGCATGTATTAAAAAAATACAAGCGATAACTGCTGTAAATTGAAGTGGTCGCAAGATAACACAACCGTGGAATGCTCCAGGATCCATGTTGAGGCATTACAAAATTCAACCTGAAATCAAACATGTCTGATTCATGCTAATGAGGCTGTCTTTTATTAGGCCTTTACCATTTTCACAGGTTACGATGCATTAAGATTAAAGTTAGGGTTGTTGCCTTAAATAAAGGTCTACCTGTTAGAGCTGATTACCAAAGTATATGTCCTGGAATCCCAAATAAATCATCGTACTGCTTTCATTTGAATCTAAAACACAACCACGCTTATCTCCCTGTTTGAAACCTACTTTTCAACATGGTATCAGAGCAATATTGTCCTGATACCTAAACCCATTGCTGTTCTTACCCTACTTTGACCACAACAAAGAGAAAAAGTGGACAAGTTCTCTGTTGTTGCTATGCCACAGGTTCCACTACGTCTTCATCAAGATCTCTTATCAGTTCTTGGCTTATTTACTTTGGTCCTTGTGGAACGAAGGGATTTCCCCTTCTAATCTATGTTACAAATGAGCCTAAGCTGTCCACATTTTTCTGAAAACCTCATAAACATACTGTCATTCTATTTGCAGCAAGCTGAGAATTGTCAATACTCATTCTACAAGTTGAGGGAGAGTCTATAGATTGATTACAAGTCATTTAGCTTAATGGCTACCTATTAGAGTTTAGCCTAAGTCAGAACTGTTAGCTTGAACTAAAGTCTGGGTTACATAGCTGATTAACAAAGAAATTTTTT
Organism: Pyrus communis; assembly: GCF_041283825.1. NCBI lineage: Eukaryota > Viridiplantae > Streptophyta > Magnoliopsida > Rosales > Rosaceae > Pyrus > Pyrus communis. Next base: position 13,258,658 of record NC_142577.1, read on the forward strand.
TCCACGAGATTATGAAGAAAGCATTTAAGTTACTGATGAATCTGCTACTAACAATATGCTAGAAGAACATAACTAAATACTTTTGCTCCCAAAACAGATACTTACGTGACAACCCAAGTCCAGCTAATATTTTTCCATTTCCAAGTGTTAGGTGGTTTTTGTATCTGCGATCATCAATGGCGGCAGCAACAGAAGCTATCCAAGGACTATAAGAAACCAAAGTTTTTGGAAAAGGTCCTCCATTTCCAGCTGCTTGTGCAACAAACACACCTGCTTTCACAGCTGAAAGAAGTGTGGCATCAAAAGGATTCAAATAAGTGGTCTTCGTGGTAGCTGGAGGACTGTTTGGCCCCACAGAAAGGCTTAGTATATCCACTCCATCATACACAGCCTGATCAAAAAAACAAATGTTCAAATAAGAACCACCATAGCGACCAAAGGTAATAACCCAAAAGAATGTAAAACTAGTTGGTAAGGCAACATCTATCTGTTTCATCTTCAATGAAATATGTAAGCAGTCACCAACTTAAACCTTTTAGCCTCTTTTTTCTCTAAGATGATGGAGATGTGACAAGAGGACAAACTAGAAAATACTCTTTTTTTTCTCTTATCTCTAAAGAATACATATTGATAGAATTTTGCAGAGTGAGCAGGAAGATATATCTGCATGTGCTCATACCCACACGTAAAAAAGACACCCACACACGCTCAAATGTACACAAAAATAAGTGCACCAAGCATTCACCCAATGTCTTTTGCTCATGTTATGGAATTATTGCACACCTGATCAATTGCGGCTACTACATCTGCTACAAACCCTCCAAAAAGCCTGTAAAGGGCTTTATATACAGCAATTCTGAAGACAGAAATTTATGTATCTCAATTAAAAGAAAGAATAACATTTACTACCTTAATTCAAGAAATGACCAGAGGAACTTATTATTCCTCACCTGGCACGGGGAGCCATCCCACTTGCTTTCCCAAATTCATGACCATGCATTCTCACTGGAATTCCATTATTACCAGCTGCAATAGCTGCAGTGTGACTGGAAGACAATGATACAAAAAGAGGAAACGAGCTTCAGATAGAAAAAAAAAATCTCAATTGACACAAGCAGGAAGGGAAAAAGGAAAAGGAATCAAAAGATTTATGTTAGGATAAATGTTGCCTAAAACGAAAGCAAAATAGTTTCTGCCAATTCCAAGTAGTGGGAACCAGGAACTTTTATGGTTGTCACAGTTTTCCTTTTCTGAACAGTGAAACCCCAAAAGTTACATCTTCTGTAAATCCATCATAGTTATAATTTTACAATATTTTATCAATACGTTAGCATAATGCTATGCTCATATTCATTCAAATGTAGGTCATTTAAGAAATGTCCTTATCTCTTTGTTCACAGAAGAAAGTATAAAACATTTTGTTATTTGTGGACGAGTATCTAAGCTTACTAACTGAATTCCCCAATTGATGCCATTCATGGTATGGCATTCACCGATGCCTATTAAGCTTACTATTGGATTCCCAGTTGTGTTAAACTTACCAAGAAATGTACTTATCTCTTTACTTCTTTGAAACTAATTTGTTTCTTTAAATTTATGAAACACTTATATAAACCAAAAATATCCATTCAGAATGAAAGCAAATACACAATAGCACAGGTTCCCGTGAAGAACGTGTAACAGAGGTGTGGGACCTAACCTTCCATGTCCATCACCGTCCATAGGAGAGGCAAAATCAATAGAAGGATTAAATACTCCAGCTGCTATTGCAGCTTTGGCAAAATGGTGAGCTCCAATAATCTTCCCATTACAGAAGCTCCTCTTGGTGTCTGGATCAACTTCACATTTACCTCTATACTTTGGAACAGGCCCATAAGGATCGGTATTGTGGCTTGCAAAGCTTGGATGGTGCGGATAAATCCCTGAGTCCACAAACCCTATCACAATATTTTCTCCAGCCCTATCGGAGCCACCTCCTGTCGGCCATACTCCGGTTGGGAGCCCTAAAAACTGTGGGGTGTGGGTTGTAAGTCTCCTCACCTTCCAATCTCTCTCCACTGATTTCACACCAGGAGCACGCATCAATCTTTCTGCCTACTAATGAAAGGAACAGCGTAAGAAAATGAGAATGTAAGAGAAGACATCAATATCAGTCATTCATATAAGCATTATAAGAGGAAGTGTCTGTCCAAGTTGTCACCTGTTCATGAGAAATGTGGACAGCAAATCCATTAATAAGATGTTGATAGCTGTAGAGTTTTTGGTAGCTTCCTTCCTCAAACAACATGCCAAGAAGCATATCGTGTTTACTCTCCAAGTGTCGGGCATACGATGTGACTGATTCACTGAAAGAAGCCAAAAGAATGGCCATAAGAGAACAAATGTTATTTATCAGTCCATTTCATGATTCAGAATCAGAGAGATAACTGCCCCATTCGTGAAGGGAAATATCTGATCAAGTATATGATAGTTTAGGATGAAAGATGTGCACTTTATAGACAATATCATATTGGAAGGCAATCTCTTTTTGGACAAAGTAACTAGTTGTATGTAAGTTGTCACATAATGGTACTGTATGAACATGTACATGATGCATAATTTGTTAGGAAAGAAATTGATGAAACTAATTACTATATCCCAACAACTACTTCAAACAGGAAACATGTTGTAAGATTCACTTAAAGATCTAAGAAAGTCAGTTCACGAAAAACCAATTGATGGTAAGACTAAGCAATAACAAAGAAATTATTGCCATAATAAACACAAACAAAACAGATGACAGATTGTCATGTGTAACTCTACTCTAACCTGTTAGGTCATTTCCTAAAAGCAAAATAGAATTGACAGTTCTATTTTTTGGATCCATTTTTCGATGGACTTTATCATCTTTTGTAAAAGGATCAATCAAATGTCAAATATTAACATAATATATAGAGGATTTGTGGCATTTCATATGATTTCACAGATGGTCCCAAAACATTGCTCTAGGGATGGTCGTAATTCTTTTTAATAGATCTCCATCAATGTCATTAGATTCATACAATTAAATCATGCATGACTTTGACAGATTCTTGAATTTCATACAACCACCATCTGGCCTCAAGTAAACGCTCACAATTCTTTTTCTACTTCTGCAGCAATTAATATTTTTAAAACACCTACCTCTGTTCGTGCTGAGTGGTTATCATTTTAAAATAAATTGTTTGATAAAAAGTCATCACTTTAAAATAATTATGGCAAACAATTAGTAAAAAAGAGCTAGACAATGTCCTGTCCTGTATGCAAGCAAAACCATTCATGGATGGATTAAGAAAGATATATCTCTGTTTGTACTGAGTTATGATTCTAATATAATTGAGCAAGAAAATAGCAGAAAAGTAAGCTAGACAGCATCAGGTCCTGCGTGCAAGCAAAACCCGTTAACCCAAGCTTGCCTGGATGATTTGAGGTTGAAGTCACTATCACCGGCTCTACACTCCCAAAGTCGATATCTAGCTTAAAATTAGTTTACGTTTTACACACCTAAGCATATCCACGAACTTGTTTGTACATGATTTGACATTACAAAGCCTATGCAGAGTCAATCGAAGTACTAGAATTCATACAAACCAACAACACACGAGTTATTCAGAAAATTCTTTGGCCCAACAAAGATACCTCCGAAGTCTAAGACCCCACTTGGACTATATGAAACAATAACCACATAGAAATCTAATTTCAATGCTTTTGGGAATGGTCAAGACCTCCCAGGCTGCCTATGATTGGTTGGTAATAGGATAATATTCTTATCCAAGATACATACATGCATAAATAAATGCATAATTGTGTGTGTGTGAAGAATAAGATATATAAAGATACTTTGGAAAAAATCATGCAGAAATTTGAATATACCTAGTTGTGTCAATCTTTTCATCAGATTCCACTGCAGTGGCTTCAAATCCATCAACACCACCTTGGTAACTTATAATAGGCTCTCCTTCAATCGTCACGATGTAAACATCAGCTTTGCCAATAATTAAAAGGGAAAACAGTACAGTAACCGCGCACCCAAACTCCACGGCCACCATTTTTACCATTCAAGTATCCAACTTCACTACTCCACAAGATCTGAATCATCAGAAACACCGAGAGTCAATAATATGAAATGATCCTAAAGTAGGCTAAATTTAGAAAAACACAATAATTACTAGGAAATGACCACTACAATTACTAGGACCTGTGATTATTTTACACAATTGTGAGCTCAAAGAAAACAAAGTAATCAATTTCATTGCTTCCTTGGATAAATAAGGAAAAAAAATTGACTCGAAAAATTAGCTTAATCTCCTTTTCGGTCGAGCCCTTCCTATGTTGTGGAGTTGAAAACAACATTGAATTTCAACTAATAAAAATCGAATTCAGGAAAGTAAAAACACCCAGAAAAAGAAACCGAATACTAACATTACGAAAACTCGAAAACCACTTACACAAGTAACAAAAAATTAAAAATGTACCAAGTTGTGGTAAGTAAGATGAGATTGCAAAAGTAATTAGAGTCTTAAAAAAGTGAGATTTTGATTAGCAAGCGAGTGAGTGAGTAGTAGCTGAGTGGAAGAAATAAGGCAAAGTAGCTTCAACATCACAGCAAGCACCAAAGCATTCCTTAATAAAAAGTCGATTCCATTACTAAGCACCTTCAAAAAGCAAAACAATGAATCTCAAAACTCCAAAAATAATTATTAAAAATAATAAAAATCAAAATAAAAGCAACCCCTTTGTTATCGATCGAAGCAAGGAATAATCGGCCAACATATGCTGAACAAAATCAAAAGTGTAATTAAAAAAATGAAATAAAAATGGAAAGGGAGTGTTTGGTTACTTGCAGAGATCCAAAGGGGAGAATCGGACAGAGGAGAGTGAGGGAGCTGAGATTTACATCAAGGCTAACAATGGAGGGCTGAGATTTGATCAGAATGCGGAGTGCATTGCTTTGATTGCAGAGCTCTAGAGCTCGAGAGAGAGCTGGGAAGAAGCTGATCGACTTTCCAGTGAGTGAGTGAGTGAGTGAGTGAGTGTGGTTGTTAGGGTTTTTTTTTTTTTTTTAATTTTATTTTATTTTATTTATTTATTTAAATTTTTTTTTATCGAGGGGGAGACAGCGAGCCACGGATGATGGAGGGAGGGATTAATCGTTAATTGCTCGGTAATGAAAGTAAATTTTGATTAATTTTGGGAGTAATTCTATTCTTATCACAATTTTATATTACATTTCTTTACCATCTTAGATGACAGATGAGTTAGACAAATTACATCATTTAATTTCAATTTTTTTATTAATTAAAACACTTAAATAATCTTAGATGGCATAAGAATATTCCTCATATATTATAATCATCATTTAATTAACAATCTTTTTATTAATTATTGATTAATATTTTAAAATTAAATGCTAATTAATTTAGATGATGTGACTGTTCACATCAAATAGCAGATATACAATTGTGCTATAAAAATAAAAATAAGAATAGCATTATTGTAATTTTGGTCATTAGTTTAGGTGGTGGTGCCAACATTCGCGCGCAAGCTGTCGGACGGTTTATGGTAAAACACGAGACTACGCTCTTAGTTTTGTCGTGAGGTAGGACAGCAGTGGGGGGATCCACCTGAGAGGTTGAGGGTAATGAGATTTTTCAGTGTGACGGGTATATAGAGTGGTACATCATTTGTTATTATATAAATTATAGGATATATTTGTTAAAAAATTAATAACTTAAAAAATAAAATTTATCACTAGTTCTATTAAAATATGTAATGTACCACTTCTCGTGAGGATGAGGGTGAGGCCCATGAGGGGGATGGATGGAGCGGCTGCGGGTTCCGGTTTGATGTTATTGCAACCGTCTCGTTTCGTGTTGTTTTGTCCGTCTGTCTTTTTGCCGGTGGAGATTCCCATTTTTTTTTTTTTTAAATTTTAGTTTCTATTTATATATATATATATATTTTTTTTCTTTCAAATAATCACTTGGTCATGGTTAAAAAGCTAATTCAAAAGAAAAATATTTAGGCTCTATACCTTCTAGTGGTATTTTTTCACTTGTAAGTGAAAAGTTTTAGATTCGATTATTGCTAAAGGCAAATTTGAACCACGTTATTGCTAATTCATTGTAATGTTTGGTTCACTCCCCACCTCTTAATGTACATAATGTCGTTTATTCAAAAAAAAAAAAATATATTTAAATCAATTTCAATTAGCATTTTTATACTGCTAGTTTTGTTTAATTTATATAGAAAAATATTTTACTTTAAATGGAATAGTCACTTACAAGCACAAAATAATACTGTTACTGTAGTTCTAGCGAATCTTATTATAGAGAATTTTATATTCAATTGTTAAAAATATAATATAATATTAATAATGAATTACTAAAGTACAACATAGCTACGACTGAAACACTATAAATGTATTACAAAGACACTAAGCCAAAGACTTTCAAAATTACACACCTAGAAATGCGTCATTTTAAAGAGCTCTTAAATTTAGTATGCTAAATTTATGAAATTTTATACTTGGTCCAAACATAACACAAGTGGGCATGAAAATATTTTTAGCCACTTTGGCGGCACCCGATTCATCAATCAGATACAACTTTCGAAGAGTTATTATCACGCGGATTCTCTTCTCTATGCTTGATTAACACTACTATTTATATAAGAAAAAGAACACAATTTTTGCTTTTTGGGTTGCTGAAGTTTGAGATTATTGATGTGCTAATAACAATTTTTTTTTTTTTTTATATTTGCTTTTTGACATTGAAAATACTGTACTAGATTTGATTTGATGTTAAGCACCGCATATAATCTTTTTGCAATTGGATTTAAAAAGGGCAGTTTAAATGTTTAATTATAATCTCTTTTTAGCAACTCTGTCGGCCTTGTACTTAAAAAAAACAAATCAAAATTTTCGAGGTCAAAAGGTGTGTTCATAACTCCATACATACCTCAAAATCTCATATCAACATTCCCCCTAAATAAATTTGTTGCACTACTACTCCACTCAACCAAGGAGGGAAGGAAAAGAACACTACTTGGCTACTGCAAATTCAGCAGCAGCTCACAGATGGAACATGTCCAATCTATGTTTATAATTTCAATTATTTAAAATGCATTCATCTATGATTGGGTAGAAACAGGAACTATTGCTGAATTTGAAACAGCCAAATAGTGTCAAAAGGAAGATGAGGGAAGTTGGTAAATGTAAGTGACATATGGGGCAAAGTATTTATAGAATTACCTTGGATTGTGTTGGGTCCATGGTAGTGGTTAGGATGAGCCCTCATAACTCATGTCATAAATGTTATTCTTTAGTCTTTACTCCTTGTGACCATGACAATGAGATTACTCAAAAATCACCAACCAAAGTCATATTACCACAACATGATTTGGACCAGTCATTTTCACATAATCAACATTAGCCAACTAAAATTTTAATTCATGTATTATATATGGACCCATTCTTATGATGTGCCTTCGAATCAATGCTATGGTTTATTTCCACAAAATAATAAACCAAATAAACAACTAATATTCTAGTCTAGACAAATTTTTATTTACTTGTATATAAAATATTATGACTTACTTAATGATCTATTGTGTGACTCATCTCAATTTCCTTTCTCTTTATAATAAAATATCTCATTTTCTTTGTTTAGAATAAGAAAATACATCTTTATTTAATCATATCCGTTATTTTCGTTTGATTTATTCTCTTCAATGACCATATATGAAAATGAGTGTGTCAATGGCTAAAAAATGTGTGTAGTAATCAACTCCCTTTTAGAATATCATTGTATAAAAAAAAATGAATAAGAAAATCAGTGTTCTAAATGGTTCCACCTAGGCATTAGGCAGTTGGTCACCACCACGATTAATCATTGGCGTTTAAAAAATAAGAAAGACTGCCTAAGCTACCTAGGCGAGCTGGGGGTTTTGTGACTCTTTTTGCTTTATATTTTTTTATTTAAGAAAATGGCTTAGGTCGCGACACTCAATGACACAGAAAATATATAACTTTTAATGTTTGTTCACTATGTTTTCAATATGTTTTAGCACTTTTTACTTTATATATCATTCTTCTTTTTTTTTTTTTTTTTTTATGTATCCAATTATGTGTTTTTTTTCAATTTATTTATGTTACATAATAAATTCAAGTAAAATTAAAAAACCAATAGGCTCATGTCTGCCCGCCGACTACTGTCTAATGCTTAGTTGTATAACTTAATTCATAATTGAAACTGTTCAATTTCTTAATCATTATTTGTAGATCATGCATACAAAAAATCGTTCGAGTCATAAATCGTTTAGAAATCCAAATGTATGTGATAGATGGCCAGCTCATTATGAATATGTTACTTGATACTCACACTATCAATTTGTTTCATACATTTAGAAGTATAAACGATCTACGATACAGATGATTTTTTGTAGAGGTGATGTTCAAACAAAGGTTAAAAAGATGAACATTGTGGATATAGTATTTTTAGAGTGAATATATATAAAGGGCGTGAACGAAGTGAAGCTTTTAATAGCTCCAAAATACCCCTCTCTAATTATAATTGTAAAATAAAACAATTTAATAAAAAATAAAAAATAACCATATTTTATTGATTAAAAATAAGGAAGTTTTAACGAAAAGTCTACGGTACTGTTCACTTTAACGAAAAACCACATTTTTACACTAAAAAGTCAATCCTATTACTATTCACTTTACTATTTATTTTGTCTTTATCATTAAAACTCAAAATTTTTAAACCCTTTTCATTAATTTTCCTTAAAAATAATGGATTGGACAAAGGGAGTTTTGTTGACGGTTACTTGTTATCCGAGCACATGTGATTGTTGCCCCCACCAAACTTGTCCATAAACTTTGTATGTCACATGGCACACGACTATAACACCATTTCAGTGGCCACAAAAATAAATCCAATTATTCAATCACATTGCAGATTGCGGAGATCTTGATCCAAACAGTGCCGTACACGAGTTCGGTGCATGTGATCGTATGGGCTCCATATGCATACTTTCTTGTTTGTTAATTTTCCTTGTTTGTTCACCTTCTTTTGTCTCGATACTCGAATTCATGTGGAGTTGCAGTCGTTGTTGTGTAACTTCAATTTCTTCTCATGTATGATGTAAAGTGTAGATCTCTCAATTCTGCAAAGTTGAAGTTTGAGGCTTAGAATGTAGCTCAATATTGACTTTGTTTGCTTCTTTTATTTCACTTAGGTGATAATTTATGGACTAAATTGGTAATTTATCTTTTTGTTATTACCATAATCATCGTTAATTTATCTTTTGGTTTCATCTTAATCAATTAAAAGCCATCTCATGGATAGGAATTTAGAGGAGATTTTGGATTAAGGATAGATAAAAACAAAAATGAAAATGTACAGGGTTAAGAGGTGAACATGAAAAGAAAACGCGTCCAATCTCTTTAGATTTACCAAGTTGATGCTGGACCTCGTTGTCTGATGAAGAAGAAAAAAAGTGGTATCATGGGTGATTAGAATTCAAAGCACTTTAATTATTCAATTGGATTCCAATTGGAAGATAATTGAGTGATGACATACACACATTCATCCATTCATGTTTGTGATTCTGTTGTTTTATTTCTCTCCGAACAATTTTAAAGAACAACTTACATGAAATGGATTTATCGTCTTGCAGTGTTTTAGTTCATCAAGTAATGTAACGTCGAAATTTATATATATTATTGTATTGTTGAACTGGACATCGGTTGTGATTAAATTTATTTTATGTAAGTTATTTTTCATAAGGAGAAAATTGTAGCAATGGTACCTTAATTTTAACTTAATTAGAGTAATGAACCTTTAACTAAAATTCATAATCATTGGTCCCTTAACTCTTCAAAATGTGCAGCTATGGTCATTTTCATCAACTCCATTAGAACTTTTGTCAAAATGAGTCACGTGCCACACACATGAGGCTGAATCAAGGGGCAAATATGGAAAACGTAATGAGAAAAATTGCAACAATGGTCCCTCAACTTTAACCTAATTGGAGCAATGAGCTCACAACTTTAGCCCAATTGTAGCAATGGTCATTTCAACATGACTTATTTTGACGGAATTCTGACTGAGTTGACGAAAAGAACCATAGCTGCACGTTTTGATAAGTTAATGAACCAATAATCATGAAATTTTAATCGAAAAATTATTATTCCGATTGAGTTAAAGTTGAATTGAGCATTCCTACAATTTTCTCTTCCATAAAACACTAGCTATGTGTAAGTTGTAGGAAAACTCATAGATGGGTGAAATGACTCGCTCATTTTTCAGCTACACAAGGGGACAAGGGTTAATCTGTCATTGTCAATCAATGTTTCAAAAACTCAAAAAAGATTATGGACTTTTTGGTGCTTGATCGATGAACACCAAAAACACCCTAACAATCTAACTTTTTCTGCTGCTTTTTGTACCTTTTTGGATTCGATGAATCAAGAACATGATCGCGTCATTGAATATGTTTCTTATTTTCGTAAAATTGCATTAATATTTTTATATTTTTTATTTTCTCACGAAGAAATGTTTTTAATATGAAGACATTAAAGTATAAAGTTGTACAAGTAGTTGAAGAAAGGTACAATGATGAATTGCAGCTGTATATATGTGAGAGAATTGGAGGAACTTGAATTCTGTAAGTATCTTTATATATAAAGCCAACAACTCTTTTTAAGATCACAAGCTTCATCAAAAATTTTTGGACAAAAATATCTCCAAAGCAAAAAATTTCAAAAGCAACTCAAAATAATGTAGGGGTATTTTCATCATTTTAACAATGTTTTTATAATAATTAACTCTTTTTGTACAATGTTTTTTAATTAGTACCTCACAATAAATTAGCAATAATGTGATTCAATGAGTTATTCATTAAATATTATTTTCTCTATTTTTAAAGACGTTCAAAACATCTTAAAAATCATGTAATGCCGATTATAAAAATGGTCTTTCGCACACGCATAATAATGTAATTAATTGGGGTAGCTTTGAATTGTGGAGGATTAATTTGATATCATATTTAGTTTAAGAAATAGTTAGTGCATGCCAATTTATGTTCAATTTTAGAAATAATGCCCATGTTCAATTTTAAAAATAGTGTCATACCTATGTTCAATTTTAGGTATAGTGTAGTACTCGTGTTTGGTTTCAGAAATAATTTTGTTCAATGTTCAAAAATAGTGCAGTACCATTTAGCTTAAGAAATAGTGTAGTAATATTCAATTTTATAAATAATGTAGTACCATTTAGTTTCAGAAATAGTTTGTGTGATAGACTTGTGCATCAATTTTTATTCCTTTCTTTTCTTTTCTTCTTCTTTTTTTATTTTATTTTATTTATTTATTTTTTTTTATGTTTTTCTCTATTTGGGTGTCGAGAAATGAGAGCACTGATTCAGAGAGAGTGTTCGGTTTGGTATTTGTGGGGTAAGCAATACTTCTAAATGGTCTTCGGTTTGACTAATGGGCTGCAAAGGTTATAAAAAAAAAATATAATGTCACGCACATCAAAGTTAAGTATTAAATTTGTGTACTAAATAATATGACATTGACACCAATTAAATTTGTGTTTTACTTCAAGTTGGAATTTGAGTTATAATTAATTGTAATTTATAACATCATTTGGTGCATGAATTTGGTGTAGCACCGTCTTATAAAAAATAAATAAGATAAAAAAATAAAACAAATGTAGACTTAGTAGTCTATAAGAATAAAGCTTGATGCTAGAGGGGGAGTTCAAAATTTAGGCATTTTATTACGCAACGCGACTCTTGTAGTTTTGTAATTTTTGATGTAGATAAACTGCTATTTGACATCTCGAACTATTATCCTAGTTGAAATTGACCATCTGAATTATTTTTTGATAAATCAACCCCTCCTAAACTATTTGAAGTTAGCTCATTAACTCCTTGTCGATAGATTCCATCCACTATTTCGTCAAATTCAAGGGCAAATTAGTTTTTCCATGATCAATTCTTACTTGTCAACTATAACCACCAATAAATTTATGACATATGGACACAAAATAATGTGTAATGACAATGTTAAATGGTCTTTTGTGTAAACGTTGGTTTTTTTTATGTTTTCTTATTATGCTATATGTTTTACTCGTTATTTTGTGTTCACGTGTCATAATTTTATTGGTAGTTATCATTGACAAGTAAGAATTAATAATGAAATGACTAATTTGCCCATGAATTTGACGGAATGGTGGACGGAACCTAACGGCAATAGGTTAATTGACTAATTTTAAATAGTTAAGAGGGTTAATTTACCAAAAAAATAATTCAGGGGGTCAATTTCAATTGGAGTAATAGTTCAGGGGTTAAACATCATTTTACCCTTTTTGATGTTATGAATATATTCATGCCGAGTTAATAACTTCTTATGAATGCCAAGAAACATAAACTACGAAGACAAGTCCCTAGGATAATTAGATCATGAAAATTCCAAAACCAACCTAAAGAGAGCTTCTGGAGGAAGATAACTCAATTCAAACATGCTGATAATAAGAAGACTCACAAAAGTTAAAGCATCCGCAATGCATGGTTAGCTTCCCGGAAGACATGGTGAAAAGTAGTACTCCGACACTAAGAAGTTAGGTTTTGGATATTAAACACCGATCGAAGTACGAATATAAGTGGGTAAGAATGGCACATTTACGTAGGTTTTGGGTATTAGCTTCTCAAATCTGTACAATGCGCGCTTTGTTAGTTTGATATTAACAGTTCATCAGATTCCTTGAAGATTAGTATCATCGTAAGTTCATTTCACATCCGCTGTGTAAAAAGATAAGTTGGGGATAATATCGGTGTTGTTGGAAGTGGATCTGCAGCTTGTCTCTCTGATAATTCTACATTCATAACATTGTCCACGTTGTTCATCTTGTCCCATGTTCAAATAATCCATGCCTTTCTTCAAGCAAATTTGATTGCTGAAGCTGGCAATGTTACGACATACTCTAATAATAATTTGGTAAAATATTATACTATTTGCTCCAGTTGTATCTAATCTAATAAATTTTTAATTGACGTGATTTTTAACTATAGACAAGTTTGATACTAATCGGAGACCAAAGGCACAGCATTGGACACTAGCTGTGTTTTCTGCAGTTCCTCCACGAAATCGACGGTGCATGTTTTCAACAGAGTACTCCTTTGCGAGTGTCTTGCTCTTGTCTCCTCTTAAACTCAGATTACTTACGGTCTCAAGTTTGCGCTTTGTGGTGGAACTTCAGATCCTCTTCAAGTAGTGCAGACTGTTTCAGCTACAAGAGTTTCTGAAAGTGCAAGTGCCCTCTCGTTCCCAATCATCCCCTCCGTCCCTTAGTTCCTGTATGGTTTGGACTAAACCACCTGAAAATTGGTTACTGTTGAATACAGATGGTGCATTGGATGTTGCTAGTGGAATTGGCGGTCTTAGTAGTGTGATTTGAAATCATTTAGGTGAGTTTGTTGGTGCCCTTTATCTCCGGCTGACTAGTCCATTCTCTGTTGAGATTTGGCAGCAAGAGGAGGAGTTCGTTTGGCCCTTGCTACACAGCTTGATCTAGTCATTTGGAAGCAGATTCAGAAACTTGCTCCCTGTGTGGGTAGTCTGCGCTGGGATACTTCCCCACACAGTCAGGTAAGAGTAGCAATTGTGTTTTTGTTAAAGAGACGGTACAAATATATGGTAAGGAGAACATCTTTTGTTTTTAATTCTCATAATGTTCATGCTTAACGATCAATTAATATCGCGACCCGTAAAGTTGGGCCTAGTTCATGATCTTGATTTTATTTACTTTTGTTTGGTCCAAAAATATATGTTAGGCCTATGAGGGGGACGAATAATTTATATTTTGCAAGGATCGTGCGATCCAAGCTCATCAGCAGTAAAACACCTCCCCGACGCTTATCCCTTGGGCACTAGATCCTTCCCGAGCCCGAGATCACCTCCCTGAGTGCAACTCCACCATTGCTAAGGCCCTCTAGGGCTATTCACTATTTAATCCATCCAATAAACAGTAATTGCCCTTAACAGTAATTGCATTTTGCATCTCCACCCTTACACTGAATAGCCCTGACAATAAGCAATAAAATAATATTATTTTTTATTTATAAAATAATACAAAATAATTTAATAAGTAATTTCAGATAAGATTTTTAATCGTTGTCATTGCGCCACGTGTCATTATTTGAAAAGACAATTATTGGTGATGGATTTCGATAAGTTTTTATCCAATGTTGTCGTGCCACGTGTCGTTACATTTTCAGAATCGTTGATGATAGATTTCCTATAAGATTTTTAACCAATCACGTCATCCATAGTGTGATTGACGGAGAGTTGAAATTTGATGGGTGGCCCATAGTGTAGTTGCAAGGAGAGTTTGTGTATTTTCAAAGCAAAAAATTTCAAAAGCAACTCAAAATAATGTAGGGGTATTTTCTTCATTTTAATAGTGTTTTTTTAATAATGAATTCTTTTTGTACAATTTTTTTTAAATTAGTACCTCACAATAAGCTAGCAATAATGTGATTTAATGAGTTGTTCATTAAATATTATTTTGTCTATTTTTAAACACGTTAAAAACATCTTAAAAATCATGTAATGCCGATTGTAAAAATGGTCTTTCACACATGCATAATAATGTAACTAATTGGGGTAGCTTTGAATTGTGGAGGATTAATTTAATATCATATTTAGTTTAAGAAATAGTGAGTGCATGCCAATCTATGTTCAATTTTAGAAATAATGCCCATGTTCAGTTTTAAAAATAGTGTCATACATATGTTCAATTTTAGGTATAGTGTAGTACTTGTGTTTGGTTTCAGAAATAATTTTGTTCAATGTTCAAAAATAGTGTAGTACCATTTAGCTTAAGAAATAGTGTAGTACCATTCAGTTTTATAAATAATGCAGTACCTTTTAGTTTTAGAAATAATTTGTCTGATAGACTCGTGCATCATTTTTTATTATTTTTTCTATTTTTTTATTATATTAAACTTTTATCATTTATCATTAAAATTTAAGTCATTTTTATCAATACTTAAGTATTTAGTTAAATTTAGCCCAAATCATTTTTATTAAATATTTTTTTTCTTTTTCTATTTGGGTGTCGAGAAATGAGAGCATTGATTCAGAGAGTGTTAGGTTTGGTATATGTGTAGGGAAGCAATAGTTCTAAATGGTCTTCGGTTTGGCTAATGGGCTGCAAAGGTTATAAAAAAAAAATATAATATCACGCACATCAAATTTAAGTATTTGAGTGATAATTAATTGTAATTTGTAACATCATTTGGTGTAGCACCGTCTTATAAATAAAAAAAAAAGATAAAAAAAAATAAACAAATGTGGACTTAGTAGTCTATAAAAATAAGGGAAAATTAGAATCCTCTGCAGTTTTTTTATATCATTTAGATTAAACATTTGTGCCATTTTAAAATTTGATTAAAGTGCTCTGACCAATAGTCATCTCTATTTTTTAAAATTCAAATACTTTTGTAATTTATCTTTTTATCTGCATGATGCATTTTTGCATATTTAGTGAAGATATTAGTAATTAAACTATATTTTCTCTTCTTCCAAATATGTTTCTTTTACCACAGTTTTTTTTTTTTTTTTGTTATGCAAACATTTAATATTATTTCTTTTTCCAAATGGTTTTTTTCTTTTTCAAATAGTTGGTGATCAACATAAAAGCTCCGTGTAATGACACACTCCGACTCGGAATGTCCATTAGATCCCCAAAATCGAGCTGTGTTGGCCGACACCTGGAAGGTGACGAAGCCATAAAGTGTGATAGTGTATAAAATGTGAATAAATTTGAACCTAAAAGTGTCTAAATACCAGAGTGCACTATGAGGGGGAGCGAACCTATTTCACATGCGATGTCAGAGCAAAAGTAAAGTACAGTAGTGTGGGTAAGAATCATACCCTTAAAAGTAGCCACCAATATCCTCGTCGATACGAACTCAGCAGTTAAAACCTGAAGAGGTACAAAACAGAAAGTGTGAGTAAGCAATAAAACCAAGCTTCCCCAAACTATTACCTTTCTAACAGTAATAACCCCTCATTGTAATTCCCTTATCGTTTTCTATAAGACAGTACTATATATATATATCCACTCATGCTCAAAAAGGGCCAAAACCACGGGTATGCTATGTCCATAAACTCTACAATGTATTAACAAGTAGGCCAAATAAACTTAATCGATATAAAATGATATATCAGCCAAAATCACCTAATGTGATCCGTATGACTATTCTCATATCTCATCAATCAATGCTAACATATAATTCAGGAGTCACCTCTAGTGACCTGTACGACTTATCCATATCTTATCAATCATCCCTGCACACGAGTCGGAACCACCTCTAGTGGTTTGTACGACATGACTGGGTGTAAATAAGTACGCTCAAGTGCTACGATCACGTGAAGACTGGGCAAATAATCGTGGGTCACCTACGAGTCGGAACCACCTATAGTGGTCTGTACGACAGGCCTGTGCACCTACCTTGAATCTAAGGTGAGCGTAAGGTGCGGGAGGTGAACATCACGTGAAGGACTATGCCTTGGCCACTGACGGGAGCACTAACACCGGGGTGCAGGTATCCATATCTCATCAATCAATACTAGCATACAAGTCGGGAGTCACCTATAGTGACCTGTATGACCTAATCTATAGCTCATCAAACATTCCTGCACATAAATCGGAACCACCTTTAGTGGTCTATACGACAGGACTGGGTGTAAATAAGTATGCTCAAGTGCTACAATCACGTGAAGATTGGGCGAATAATCGCGGGTCACATACAAGTCGGAACTACTTATAGTGGTCTGTACAACAAGCCTGTGCACCTACCTTGAGTCCAAGGTGAGCGTAAGGTGCGAGAGGTGAACATCACGTGAAGGACTGTGCCCTGGCCATGGGTGGGAGCACTAACACCGGGGTGCAGGTTTATGAGCTCTCAATGCATCTCAATATAATATGTGCAACTTATGGCAACCAGTACGATAGTATCGGAGTTGCCTAACACATAAATGTAGTCATGCTATAACTCAATCGATTCAACTAATACCATAAACTCACCTGAACTTACCTGGGTGTCCTGCGTTCACCTTTGCACTTGAAAGCATTCCCAATAATTATGTGCAAGTAATATACATATAGATATACCATGATGCAATCTAATACTCAACCATATCGTAGCATTTTCAATTATATACAATACGGTGTGAAATGTACAATCAATAACGCCCTACTCCCGAACTACTTATTTTCAGGGATAATTATCCATGACAACCCAATTAACAATAATTTAACTAACTAATTCACAAAACTAAAACTTGCCTTTACCAATCTCCTTCGCATTACTCAATTTCTCAAATAAGATTTTTGTCTCAAATATATTATGGCTGTATCTAACGTCTCGTTAGACTGCCTACGTACCCTAAACAGGGATCAAGCCATTCATAGTTCATATTAGTACTTCAAGCATTCACAATAATTATATGAAGGTAATAACCTAATCAATTTAAAAGTGTCGATAGAACTCTCAGTAATATGTACGATAAAAAGGAAAAGATCCACTAACCTGGAGTCCACGCTATGATTCACTAGTGCACGCATCGAGACGTCCCGAATGATTGGTGCCTGTGACCAATTATCGAATCATATCTCAGAACTCTTATCAATAGAATACGTGATTCACATAAAACACAACCTCAAAGGCATTCTAAAATAGTTTGAGATTCATTGACCACAAGTCAACCGTCGATCAAAGATCGATGGTAGGGTCTACACCCTATATAACTCGACCCGGAAGATCCGCATATCAGATTTCCAATCCAAAACTCCCAAGGATCCACAATATGCTTCTAGAATAACATATTAAAATTTCATTACGATCCAACGGTCGGATCTCCGCCAATTGCCCAAAATCAAGTGGCGGTTAACATTTATTTTACTAACTTATAAATCCAATTCGGGAAGATCTGTACGTCAGATTTCTGATCCATAAATTCCTATGATCTTTAAATATTATGTATTAAAATATAATCAAGTTTGGTGACGATCCAACGGTTGGATCGTCGATTCACATTTTTATCAAGTAACGTATCATAACGAATTTAGGTTCCAACGATCAACCTACGTCATTCAAATATCAAAACTGAATTCAAGACATTCGACATAGCCTAAAAATAGCATTGGCGGCCCATTGGCCACGCGCCGCCGCACGCGCCGCCGCGGGTGGTGGTCAGCCGCCCCGACTCGCCGGAAAATCCAACTATTTCCACAAATTCTCAAACTTCACAGAAATAAAGATCTATGTGAGTGGAGCAACTTTCATACCTGCCACGAAGTCCAAAAGTGGACAGAAGATGGTCAATTTTGTCCACAAAGCCAGCGGGTGCCTAAAACTTCCAGGTGTCGATACGTCTTCTACAGTGGTCCAACGGGGTCAAGGTTGGTTGGGTTTTGCTCCTGGGATGATGGGCTACAAAGCCCAAGTGGTGGCATCGGCCATCGCTTTGTCGATTTGCCGGAAAATAAAAAAGAGTGGCCGGAGTACCGTATATTTTCGTCAACTTTCGTGGCCTCCAACTGCCACATACCATGGTTAATCAAGGTGGTTCTTGGGTGAGTTTTGTAGAGGGGAATGAGAGCTTCAAGATGGTGGTGATGGTGACGAAAAACTCTACCGGAGTTGGCCAGAATCGGCCTTGGAAAATAGGTGGTCGCGAGTGGAAAACCCATGGAAAGTTGGGAGCTTTCTTTTTTTTTTTTTTTCTTTCTTTCTTTCTTACTTACTTCTGATTTTGCTTCCCCCCACAAAGTGGGGATTTAATTTAATTAAAACTAAACCTTGAATAACCAATTTCGAACGTCCATAACTATACCGTTATAATTCGGACTCGCAAACGGCTTTCGCCTATACATTCACACCAACGAGTACTACAAGAATATGTTAAAAGAATAAGTCATGCGTCTCTCTAGACGATGGTCAACATAAGACAAAATCTTTGCCTCTATGGTATTTTCGTAAATTCACGCTTTTAAAATAAAATAAAAACGTAAAATTTAGAACGGGTTGTCACATGTAATGTTTTCAATTTTTTTTGTGAAATTATAATTTTTTTTGCTGTTTTTTTAAGTATAGTTGTTGACGAATTATTATTAGGTATAATACATTACGTATATATATTATCTGCAGGTACGTTTAAATTTACAAAAATCATTAATTGGTACGTTTATTTGTAATTTTGGTATGTTTGATTTGATACTTATTGTTAATATTGGTACATTATTTTTATTTTGGTATGTTTCATTTTGTACACATTGTGTATTGGTACGTTTATATTATTCTCAATCCTATTTTTTCTTAACGTACTAAAATAAAAACTTATTTCGGTACGTTTGATTTAGGGGGATTTAAAAATATTTTAAACTATTTTGGAAAGAAAATATCTTAACTCGTAGATAGTTATTGCTAAATTGTAGTATTATTGTGAAAATAAATTGAATCAAACCAACTTTTTTTGTTTTTTTTTTACAATTATCTCTAACAGAGGTGTGACAGCCCGTCTCGAATTATTTGTACCATAGGTGTGAAATGACGATTTTACCCTTGCTTGTTAGTTGCTGTTGTGGGATGTTGTTTTGTTGTTCTTTTGGATTGTTGACTCAACTAAGACCACACCCACACACATAAAAACCAACCCGTGGACTTCCCTCTCTCTCTTCTCTCTCGGATTTTCCTCCATTTCTGTCAAACCGTACGGAAAAACTTCCATCCAACCATTTCTGGCACGGATCGTGTTTATTGTTGGTGTTTTTGAATTCCTTTTGAGCTCAGGAGTTGATTGGTGGTGTTGGTTGGAATTGAAACCCTCGAAAACTCGAGAACTCGAGATCCCAGTTCGAGGTACTGTTCATGCATACATAAATACGAAGGTTTCTGAGGATTCAAAGGTTATAGTGACCTTTAGGACACTCTCACGAAGCTCGGAAAAGCATTTTGGTAGAATTTGGACGTCGGGAACCCAGGTTCAGTGAGTTGCAGGTTTGGTCGGAATATCAAGGTTTCTCCGGCGAGATTCCTTGAATTTCAGTGCTTGAAAGTGGTAAGGCTTTGTTCTACTCGTTGTAAGCTTCATTTTGGTACAAATTTCATGGAATTTGGTTGAGAAATGAAGAAGATATGAAGTTTTAAAGTTTTTCCAGTTTCTAACGATAATTTGAGTTGCAGACGACGACACTGATAGCGGCGACTGGCGAGACTCACTAGAGAAGACGAGGAATATTCCATCAATTTTGAAGGAATATACTAATGGCAACAGGTATATGTAATGATATATTCTATTTTTGGACGGAATATTCCCTAACGCCATTTGGGTTTCCACATGTATGCCAGGCACATGCCCGGGCGTGGCGGGCGCTTGGGTGGTCGGAAAATTATTTTAAAAATATAGGGATGTTCGTGAGCTTGAGTAGATCATGTTGGTATATTCAAACACCCCATTTGAGCAATGTATGAGAAATTATTACCTAGTTTTGGGTTATGTGCGTTAAATTGACGTTTACATAGTTGTTTCGCATATAGATGAGACCTATCCTGAGAATGAGCGCAATCACTTGAGGCTAGGGGGGCTACGACCCTTCCATATACCATTGAGTAGCTCTTTTCCTTTTATCATATATATATGACTGATAATTCCATAAACGTTTACAAATTGAATTTCATTTAATTTTTGTTAATGCTTTGGAGGACTAATGTGAACTACGAATGACTTGATCACTGTTTAGGATACGTAGGCAGTCTAACAAGACGTTAGATGCAGCCATACAATAAATGAGACTAAATAATTGAGACAATAGCCTTGCTTGTGGAATTGAGCAGTGTGAGGGAGAGTGGTGAAAAATGTGAGATTTAACCTTAGGTTTTGGTATAACTAATGTTGGTCATAAATTAAGATGTGAAGAATAAAGAAATTGAGGTAAGGAAAGGTAAGTAGTGATAGTTAATTTAATTAGTGTCTATTTGGACTTATCACTGATGATTATTCACGAAAGTAAATAGTTCGGGAATGGGGTGTTACAGTTATGCATTTCATGCCATTTGTATATATATTTATATACCTAGTAATATTATTTATATTTAGAAGCACTATGAAATGTTTGGGTTTAGATTGTATCATGGCATATTCATACATATATTACCTGAATCTAATTATTGTGAATGCTTTGAAGTGCCAAATGACGCTGCGGACGCTCAGGTAAGATTCAGGTATGTACACTTTGATGGTAATGATGAGAGTGCATACGATTGTATTGAGATAAGTTAGAGCTCATAAACCTGCACCTCGGTGTTAGTGCTTCCGCTCGTGGCCATGGCCTAGCTTTTCACGTGATTGTTCACCTCCTGCACCACACGCTTACCTTGGATCCAAGGTAGGTGCCAACCTGTCGTACAGACCACTTTAGGTGGTTCCGACTCGTGCAATACTTCGCACAGCCTTCACGTGATCATAACACTTGAGCGTATTTATTTACACCTAGCCTGTCGTACAAACCACTTTAGGTGGTTCCAACTCGTGTGCAGGATTTGGTATATGAGCTATTGACTAGCATATCATTGAGTTAGTGGCTAGCATATTATTGAGCTATTGGCTAGCATAATATTGAGCTATTGGCTAGCATATTATTAAGTTATTGGCTAGCATAATATTGAGCTATTGACTAGCATGTTGATGAGTTATTGGCTAGCATGTTACTAGCATTGATTGATGAGATACGGATAAGTCATACAGGTCATGATAGGTGACTTCAACTTATGTGTTAG
Organism: Pyrus communis; assembly: GCF_041283825.1. Classification (NCBI taxonomy): domain Eukaryota; kingdom Viridiplantae; phylum Streptophyta; class Magnoliopsida; order Rosales; family Rosaceae; genus Pyrus; species Pyrus communis. Next base: position 13,280,534 of record NC_142577.1, read on the forward strand.
TATTGGTTGATGTGATATGTGTACAGTTATACAGGTTATCATAGGTGATTCTAACTTGCATGCTAGTATGGTTTATTAAGCACGTGATTATTTGTATTGCTATTGAAATGCTGGATCATGGTATATACCCGGGTTTACTATTAGTATACTTTTGATTTCATACTCTTACATAATACAATTTGTTGGAAACTATACAGGTCTTACGGCGAGGGGTTAATACCTTTGTTAGTGGAAAATGATTTTGAAAATCCTGGTTTCGATCACTCACTCACATTTTTTATTTATGCACCCCTCTAGGTACTAGCAGCAGAGTTTTCGTATCAACGAGAATTTGTGGCACTTCCCAGTACATGTGGCTTCTTTTGATGGTATAATCATTATCTTACCTTAGTGTACTATACCTATGCTCTGTATCACACGTGAAATGGGTCCAGACCCGCTCACTGCGCACTCGTGTACTTAGGCATTTTAAGATTTTAATGTATTCACATTTTATACATTATCACACTTTATGACTTCGTCACCTTCCTGATGTCGGCCAACATGCCTCGATTTGGGGTCCTAATGGATATTCCGGGTTGGGGTGTGTCAATTTGGTATCAGAGCATAAGTTGAGCAATATTGTGTTCATTAGATGCGTGATGTGAACATTCTTGTTTTTGTACCTAATGTTCAAATCTCGCCACCTCGTTGAATACGGAAAATATGTTAGCTTTTCTTCAGTTTTGGGCAGTTTTGTGATCTTGACGATATTTTAGAAAATCATTTTGGCACTTGTCCTTAGAATTAAAACGAAGTTATTTTGTGGAAGAAATGTGTAGATTTGAGGGCAAAAAGGTTGTCATCGAAAGGTTGCCAAGGGTTTCTAGCTCATGTGGTGTTGAATGATGTTGCTCATAGTAGTGTGGAGGATGTAAGGGTAGTCAGGCATTTTCTTGATGTATTCCCTGATGATTTACCTGGATTGCCACCAGACCGAAATGTGGAGTTCACTATTGATTTGCTTCTAGGCATAAATCCTATATCCTTAACTCCTTATCGAATGGCTCCTGCTGAGTTAAAGGAATTGAAAATTCAGTTGTAGAAACTAGTGGATAAAGGTTTTATTCAACCTAGTACTTCACCCTGCAGAGCTCCAATGTTGTTTGTGAGGAAGAAAGACGGGACTTTGAGGCTATGCATTGATTACCGGCAATTTAATTGAATAACAATTAAAAACCGTTACCCATTGCCGCATATAGAGGATTTGTTTGATCAGCTTCGAGGTGCCTGCGTATTTTCTAAGATTGATTTAAGGTCTGGTTATTACCAATTGAAGATCAGCAGTGAAGATGTCCCTAAGATAGCTTTCAGGACTCGATATGGTTATTACGAGTTTCTGGTAATGCCATTTGGATTAACGAATGCACCAGCAGCTTTTATGGATTTGATGAATCGAGTATTCCCGTCATATTTGGATATGTTTGTCATTGTCTTTATTGATGATATCCTGGTATACTCTAAGTCTAAATCTGAGCATGTTCGACATCTTACTTTGGTGTTGAAAAGATTGAGGAAACACCAATTGTATACTAAGTTTAGCAAGTGCCAATTTTGGTTAGATCAAGTGGCATTTTTGGGACACGTCATATCTGCTCAAGGTATTTTGGTGGATCCTTAAAAGGTAGCAGCTGTTGAGAATTGGGAGCAGCCACGAACCGTCACTAAGGTACGGAGTTTTTTGGCTTAGTAGGGTATTACAAACAGTTTGTAAAGGATTTTTCTGTGATTGCTTTACCACTGACGAGGTTAACTAGGAAGGACGTTAAATTTGAGTGGGATGATAATTGTGAGCAAAGTTTCCAGCAGTTGAAGTATTGTCTCACTCATGCACCTGTTTTGGCACTCCTAGATGATAGTGGTAATTTCGAAATCTACAGTGATGCTTCCTTGAATGGTCTGGGATGTGTGTTGATGCAACATGGTAGGGTGATTGCTTATGTTTTACGACAATTAAAGCCTCATGAAATGAATTACCCTACACATGATTTGGAGTTAACATCCATTATCTTTGCTTTGAAGGTGTGGAGACATTATCTTTATGGAGAAAAATGTAAGATTTTCACGGATCATAAGAGTCTTCAATATCTTTTCACTCAAAGGGATCTTAATCTTCAACAGCAGAGATGGTTGGAACTACTTAATGATTATGATTGCAAGATTGATTATCACCCTGGTAGTGCGAATGTGGTAGTTGATGCACTTAGCAGAAAATCTCAGGGCCGTATTAACGTGTGGTACGCTAGTCGTGTTCCTCTTCTGGCAGACTTGAGGTCAACTGGAGTGAGGTTAGAGGTAGAAGATCGAGAGGAAGCCTTACTTGCTAATTTTCAAGTTAGGCCAATTTTAATTGATCATGTACTTGAAGCCCAGATGGTTGATGAAGAGACCCATAAAATAATTCAAGCAAGAAATCAGGGGAAAAAAGAAAGACTTCAGAATTCGAGAGGCTGATGGCATGCTTATGTTGGAGAGTAGAATGTATATGCCGAATAATTTGGAATTAAAGAAAGCAATTCTTGATGAAGCGCATATCTCATCTTATGCAATGCATCCAAGAGGTACTAAAATGTATCATACCATTCGACCATTTTATTATTGGCCGGGTATAAAAAGAGAGATAGCTAAGTATCTGAGTAGGTGTGCCATTTATCAACAAGTTAAAGCTGAAAGGAAGAAGCCGTTTGGGTTGGTGTAGCCGCTTCCCGTTCCATAGTGGAAATGGGAAAACTATGGATTTTGTGTACAAGCTTCTTCGTACACATAATGGTTATGATGACATTTGAGTGATAGTTGATCGGCTTGCTAAGTCAGCGCATTTTATCCCAGTGAGGGAAAAGTATTCTTTAAGCCGATTAGCTGAATTATTCATATCAAAGATTGTGAAGTACCATGGAGTTCCAGTAAGTATTGTCTCGGATTGTGACCCTAGATTTACTTCTAAATTTTGGGTGGCTTTTCAGGAAGCTTTGGGTTTGAGATTACTCTATAGTATGGCATATCATCCTCAGACAGACGGACAATTAGAGAGGACCATTTAGACGTTGGAGGATATGTTGAGATCTTCGGTGTTATAGTTTGGTGACGCTTGGGACAAGCGGTTGGATTTAATGGAATTTGCCTACAACAACAGCTTCCATTCAAGTATATGCATGTCACCATTTGAGGCACTGTATGGTAAATCTTGTCGTACATCTTTATGTTGGTCAGAGGTTAGAGAAAGAGTTTTAGTGGGCCCGTGATTGTAGATGAGACTACTCAAAATGTTCAGGTAATTAAGTCTAACCTGAAAGAGGCCCAGGATCAATAAAAAAACTTAGCGGACATGCATGCCACTGACAGGGTGTATAAAGTTGTTGATTGGGTGTTTCTAAAGCTATCACCGTGGAAATGTGTTGTACGGTTCGGAAAGAAAGGCAAGCTAAGTCCCAGGTATATTGGATCATATCAGATCACCGAGCGAGTTAGTGAAGTTACTTATAGGCTTGAGCTGCCTTCTGAGCTGGCTAAAGTGCATAATGTTTTTCATGTGTCCATGCTTCGTCATTACGTTGCGGATCCATCACAAGTGATACCTCCTCAACCATTGGAAGTAAATCCGGATTTGACTTATGACGAGGAACCAGTAACGATTCTGGATTGGAAGGAAAATGTTATGAGGAACAAGACTGTGAGATTAGTGAAAGTTTTGTGGATGAATCACTCAGTGGAGGAGGCTACTTGGGTGACGGATGATTGGATGAGAGATTTGTATCCTCGCTTATTCTATAATTACTAGTGTTTGAGTTGTGTAATTTCAGGGATGAAGTTTTCTTAAAGGGGTAGGTTGTGACAGCCCGTCCCAAATTTTATTTGTACCGTAGGTGTGAAATGATAATTTTGCCCTTGGTTGTTAATTGCTGTTGTGGGGTGTTGTTTTGTTGTTTTTTTTGGATTGTTGACTCAACTAGGACCACACCTACACACACATCAAACCAACCCGTGAACTTCCCTCTTTCTCTTCTCTCTCGGATTTTCCTTCCATTTCCGTCAAACCGTACGGAAAAATTTCCATCCAACCATTTCTGGCACGGATCGTGTTTATTGTTGGTGGTTTTGGACTTTTTTCGAGCTCATGAGTCGATTAGTGGTGTTGGTTGGAATTGAAACCCTCGAAAACTCGAGAACTCGAGATTCCAGTTCGAGGTACTGTTCATGCATACGTAAATACGAAGGTTTCTTAGGATTCTAAGATTATAGTAAGCTTTAGGACACTCTCACGAAGCTCGGAGAAACATTTTGGAAGAATTTGGACTTCGGGAAGCCCAGGTCCAGTGAGTTACAGGTTTGGCTGGAATATCGAGGTTTTTCCGGTGAGATTCCATGAATTTCAGGGCTTGAAAGTAGTAAGGCTTTGCTATACTCGTTGTAAGCTTCATTTGGTACAAATTTCATGGAATTTGGTTGAGAAATGAATAAGATATGAAGTTTTGAAGTTTTTCCAGTTTCCGACGATAATTCGAGTTGCAGACGGCAACGCTATCAGTGGCGAATGGCGGTGATCGGCCAAACTTATCGGAGAAGACGAGGAATATTTAGTCAATTTTGATGAAATATACTAACGGCGTCAGGTATATGTAACGGTATATTTCATTTTTGGATGGAATATTCCCTAATGCCTTTAGGGTTTCCACACGCGTGCCAGGCATGTGCCCGCGCGTGGCAGGTGCGTGGGTGGTCAAAAAATTATTTTAAAAATATAGGGATGTTTGTGAGGTTGAGTAGATCACATTGGTATATTCAAACACCCCATTTGAGCAATGTATGAGAAGTTATTGCCTAGTTTTGGGTTATGCGCGTTAAATTGACGTTATATAGTTGTTTCGCATATAGGTGAGACCTATCCTAAGAACGAGTGTAGTCACTCGAGGCTAGAGGACTACGACTCTTCCATATACCAATGAGTGGGTCTTTTCTTTTTATCGTATATATATGACTGATAATTCCACAAACGTTTACAAATTGAATTTCATATAATTTTTGTTAATGATTTGGAAGACTAGTGTGAATTACGTATGACTTGATCCCTGTTTAGGGTACGTAGGTAGTCTAATAAGACGTTAGATGCAGCCATACAATAAATGAGACTAAATAATTAAAACAATAGCCTTGCTTGTGGAATTGAGCAGCGTGAGGGAGAGTGATGAAAAATGTGAGATTTAACCTTAGGTTATAATAATGTTGGTCATAAATTAAGATGTGAAGAATCAAGAAATTAAGGTAAGGAAAGGTAAATAGTGATAGTTAATTTAATTAGTGTCTATTTGGACTTATCACTGATGATTATTCTCGAAAGTAAATAGTTCGAGAATAGGATGTTACAGTTATGCATTTCATGCCATTTGTATATATATTTATATATCTGGGAATATTATTTATATTTGGAAGCACTACGAAATGATTGGGTTTAGATTGTATCATGGCATATTCATACATAAATTACCTGAATCTAATTATTGTGAATGCTTTGAAGTGCCAAATGACGCTGCAGACGCTTATGTAAGATTCAGGTATGTACACTTTGATGGTAATGATGGTAGTGAGTACGATTGTATTGAGATATGTTAGAGCTCATAAACCTGCACCTCGGTGTTAGTGCTCCCGCCCGTGGTCAGGGCCTAGCTTTCACGTGATTGTTCACATCCTGCACCACACGCTCACCTTGGATCCAAGGTAGGTTCCAGCCTGTCGTACAAACCGCTTTAGGTGGTTCCAACTCATGGGTGACTTGCGATACTTCGCACAACCTTCACGTGATCATAGCACTTGAGTGTATTTATTTACACCTAGCCTGTCATACAGACCACTTTAGGTGGTTCCGACTCTTGTGCTGGATTTGGTAGATAAGCTATTGGCTAGCATATTATTGAGTTAGTGGCTAGCATATTATTGAGCTATTGGCTAGCATAATATTGTCCTATTGGCTAGCATGTTGATGAGCTATTGGCTAGCATATTATTGAGTTATTGGCTAGCATATTATTGAGCTATTGGCTAGCATGTTGATGAGCTATTGGCTAGCATAATATTGAGGTATTAGCTAGCATGTAGATGAGTTATTGGCTAGCATGTAGATGAGTTATTGGCTAGCATGTTGATGAGTTATTGGCTAGCATGTTATTGAGCTATTGGCTAGCATTAATTGATTAGATACGGATAAGTCGTACAGGTCACGATAGGTGACTCCGACTTATGTGTTAATATTGGTTGATGTCATATATGTACAGTTGTACAGGTCATCATAGGTGATTCTGACTTGCATGCTAGTATGGTTTATTAAGCACGTGATTATTTGTATTGCTACTAAGATGCTGGATAATGGTATATATCTGGGTTTACTATTAGTATACTTTGATTTCATACTCTTACGTAGTACGATTTGTTGGAAACTATACAGGTCTTATGGCGAGGGGTTACTACCTTTATTAATGGAAAATGATTTTGAAAATCCTGGTTTCAATCACTCACTCACATTTTCTATTTATGCACCCCTCCAGGTACTAGCAGCAGAGTTTCCGTATCAACAAGGATTTGTGCCACTTTCCTATACATGTGGCTTCTTTTGTTGGTATAATCATTATCTTACGTTATTGTACTATACGTATGTTCTGTATCACACGTGAAATGGGTTCAGACCCGCTCACAGCGCTCGTGTACTTAGGCATTTTAAGATTTTAATGCATTCACATTTTATACATTATCACACTTTATGGCTTTGTTACCTTCCTGATGTCGGCCAACACGCCTCGATTTGGGGTCCTAATGGATATTCCGGGTCAGGATGTGTTACAGGAGAGTGTAATTAAAAGGCTAGATTATAGGAAATTTGTTAAAATATAATGTGCATATAGCACCAAAATTATAACAAAAAAAAGTTTAATCAAATCACTAAAATGCATGGATGTTTGATCTAGAAAATTCAAAACTGAGGCACCTATATCAAAAGATCCCTAAAAATAAAGCTTGATGCTAGAGGGGGAGTTCAAAATTTAGGCATTTTATTACGCAGCGCGACTCATGTAGTTTTGTAATTTTTGAGGTATGTTAATGCACAAAATCAGTGAGGACTTTGGTACAACAGAAAGTGTCAAGTTTGTGACCTTCCCTAGGTTGCTCTGGTCATTAGTATGGATAAGTATGTAAATAAGTAGAGACAGGGAAGCAAATACCACAAGATGTACGTGGTTCATCCAGATTGGCTACGTCCACGGAGTAGAGGAGTTCTCATTAGTTATGAAGAGTTTACACAAATACATAGCTTCAAGCTCTCTTTTAGTGAGTTCTAGTGAATAGTTTAGTACAAATGACATTAGGGATTATTGTGGGAGAATGATCCCCTTTTATAGAAGAAAGTTTTTAGCTTTGTTTTGACATTGACACGTGTTGTATTGTGATTGGCCTCTGATATCGACATGTGTCGCGCTATGATTGGCCTCTGATACCGACATGTGTCGTGTTGTGATTGGCCTCCTGGTTGGGGGAAAAGTCTTGTGGATCCTTGACGGTATGCTGTTGATCGGTGCTTAGTAATTTCGAGATTGGTCAAGTATGGTACAAACAGTGCTCCCCTAAGTTCCTGAGTAAGAAAAGCTACTCGGTTGGGGACTTGCAAGATCCAAGCCATTGAGTAATCACGAAACTTCCAAGTACCGAAGTGTGGTGTCGCCTTCACTTGCCTTCTCTGTCTTGTAAGTAGATGTGGCATCTTCTCTTGGAAGTACTTTTCCTTCATCTGGGAGTGGTATCTTTGGTTGGCATTGACGCACGAGGTAATGTATCATTTTCATTTGACGCTTACTTGTAGTTTCAGATTTGGTCAAGTGTGATACAAACCATATAGTAAGAGTCCCCTAAGTCTCTAGGCGAGGAGATCTGCCGAAGGAGGTGACAGACAAGGTAAACAATCAAGGTTCCAAGCAATCAGTCTCAGATCGGTAGGTTGATCTTGGGTTCCGGCTAATTGTACTCATTCTTCCTGTTTCTCATTCAGCAATAAGGATAAAGAAAAGAAACAGGGAGAAGAGATGACATGAGGTACTCTTATTTTTGGAGAAGACAGACAAATCGGCACGTGCTTTGTTGTACTTGACTTTCCACAGGTATATTCTTGAACTGGGCTGGAGGGCTTTCTGGTTTCCTCCAAATGAGCGAGCCGACTCCAGAATTTGAGGGTCAAAACAAGTCCGTCAGACCTGGAGTATGTTCGATCCTGATGATATGGGATACTTTTGCTGTTTGACAAAGTAGTAGATGTGGTATGGCGAAGCTTTGTTATTTGACGACGGTACTAGCAAAAGACTATTGAGGCTTTTTGATCTCTTCAATTAAAGCAATGATGCCGAGATTGGATTTGACTTAGACTTTTCCGTCTGGATTGTGTGGTTCCATAAGAAGAGGCGTTGTGCTGTAGTGATCTGTTCTAGCTCGCCGTTGAACCTTCTGCTTCAATCTTTTGTATAGTAGAAATGGTGCGCAACCTTTGCATTTAAATGGTCCTTCAGAACACTACTTTTCAGTGACTCATCAATGCTTGGCAGCTTCAGTGTAAAGAGTCAATATTGTACCAACTGTTCTAAGGTATTTGCCGAAGGAATTCATGACCTTGACAACAGTTGAGGATGAGTACTCAAGAGCAATGCTAGGCAACCGACCAGGCAAAGGTTCCGGGCAATCAGTTATAGATCGGAAGTTTGATTTCAGGTTCCGACTGATTGCATTCTTTCTCCTTGTCCTACAGGTAAGAGCAAAGGCAAAGGAAAAGACAGGGAAAAAGCATGATATGGGATACTCTTGCTTTCAACCCTGATGATATGAGATATTCTTGTTCTGATGTGGCTGGTTGGCATGAGTATTATCGAAGGAGAAGAAAACGGAGTATTTCGAGAGGCTAGATTGGGAGTGCCATTTCGGATGTGAGGAAGGGTTGAGCATTTTTTTTGTTTGGCAGGTCTGCCTGGCTGTGGAGGATGAATGTCGACATATATAGGAATTGTCCCAACAGCAACTGGTAATGTTGTTCCTTTACCCTTCTCGGCCAAAGCAATGTAATGGTCGTTGCAAGGTTCACGTGTTTTAACTTTGTCAGAGTACTTTGAAAAAGTGGTATGTGGTATCCAGAAAGCTGATGTTACGTGTGAGAATTGTGGACAAATTTTATCCAATGAAATCTGACTTCTCGAAGTTCGGGAAGCGGTGCCTCTTCGCTTTTTGAGCAGGCAATCTTGTTGGGGATATGGTTCTCGAGATTCGGAGAGCGGTGCCTCTTTGATTTCTGGGCAAGCAATCATGTTGGGAGTGTTTTCTTAGATGTGAAGAAAGGTTGGGCATTTTTGCAAGTCTGCTTTGCCATGGAGCACAAAGGTTGACATACATAAGGATTTTCCAATAATCAAGCAGTGGTGTTATTCCTTTATCCTTGTGGGTAATAGCAGGGTAACGGGGCCTTCAACATTTACCTGTCTTAATTTTGTCAGAGTTCTTTGGCAAATTTGTTCTTGGTATCCGAGGAATTGATGTCTCGTGTGGAGATTGCTAATAAATTTTAACCCAGGAAATCCGCTTCTTGAAATTTGGAGAGTGGTGCCTCTTCGATTTTTGAACAAGCAGCCCTATTGAAGATCTGACTCTTTCTTTTATAGGAGCACCAATTAAGTTCAAGGAGTCCATTCTGAAAGTTATTGCTTGTAGGAATTTTTCCCTTATCTTCGTACTTCTAAGACTTACTGTACTTCATTTTTTTCTTCATCTTTTCTGAGAGTGTCTGGCCCCTCTGACCGTCGTTTGGACTTGAATGTTGTAGAAGAGGTAGCCATGTCTCCTCAAGATAACATATGGCGCCCATCTTTCTTATTTCTTACTGGTCCCCTTACTATTGGAGACTTTGTGATGAAGAATGATATGACCGCTGCGGTGGTGGCCAAGAATCTTCTTACTCCCCAAGACAACAGACTATTTTCCAAACGATCCGATAAGTTGGCTGTTAAGGATTCTCTGGCTTTCAGTGTTCAATGTGCAGGTTCTGTGTCTAATATGGCCCAACGCCTATTTGCTCAAACCTGCCAAGTTGAATCGTTGGTGGCTGAAGTGATAAGTCTCAAACAGGAGATCAGAGGGCTTAAGCACGAGAATAGACAGTTGCACATGCTCACACATAGCTATGCTACAACCATGAAGAGGAAGCTTGACCAGTTACAGGAATCCGAGGGTCAGATTTTAAATAATCATCAGAGGTTTGTGAGTTTGTTTGAAAGACATTTGTTGCCTTCGTCTTCTGGGGCTGTACCACATACTGAAGCTCCAAATGATCAACCTCTGGTGCCTCATCTTTTTGGGGTTCTACCCAGTACTGAGGGTCCAAATAATCACCCTTCGGTGCCTCCTATTTCTGGGACTTTGCCGAGTGTTGAGACTTCCCCTGAGCAGCCTTTGTGAAGGCGCCCTCTTGTTTGTTTGTTTTGATTCATGTGTATGCACATATTTGTAATTTATCGAAGATATCAATAAATAAGCTTTACTTCATTCGTCGTGTTGTGTTAAATACACTAAGATATCCTTCACTAAGTTCTTTAAATTTTTTATTTTGTAGAAGTTTACATGTTGAAACTTCGTGGGTGGACCTTGTAGGTTGAAGTAGTGCTCCCTCAATTTCTTAAGTGAGGAAAACTTCTCGGATGGGGACTTGAAAAATCTAAGGTACTGAGTAGTCGTGAAATTTCTGAGTACCAAGGTGTAGTGGTATATGGTAGAAGTTCCCTAAGTCTCCGATCGAGGGAGTTGACGAGGGAGGTGTCTTGCTAGTAGGCAATTTTCCAAACAAAACTTCCCCATTTTCCTTTCTAGGTGGTTGCCTAGAACTCCTCATTCATATATATTTGGTATGAAAGTTGTTAGGGCCAAAGAAGGGGAGGCCTAGGCTTTTTTTTATTTATTTTTTTATTTTTTGATTTTTTGATTTTTCGATTTATTTATTTATTTTTAATTTTCAAAATTTTAATTTTTTTTATTTCTTATTTTTTGAATTTTCCAAATTTATTTATTATTTTTTTTATTTATTTTTATTTTTTAATGGGTGAAGTTTTGATGTTGAAGTTTTGTAGGTGAAGTTTTGGTGTTGAAGCTTTTGTGTTGAAGCTTTATAGGTGAATCTTTTGTGTTGAAGCTTTGTGTTGAAGCTTTTGTGTTGAAGCTTTGTAGTTGAGAGTTGAACCTTTGTAGGTGAAACTTTGGTGTTGAAGCTTTTGTGTCGAAACTTTGTTGTTGAGAGTTGAATCTTTGTAAGTGAAACTTTAAGGTTGAAGCTTTGTTGGGCGCCATGAATTAATTTTGCTTCACACTATCTTGATCAACAGTATGTGAAGCTTTTGAGAATTGTAGTTACCCTCCATTTGTTGAAGTTGTTGAATTTCCCAATTTCCTCTTTTTTTTTTTTTTTTTTTGTGTGGAAAATTAGAAATTTGAAAATGTGGGAAAGACAACATATACAAATTTTGCTTCCACACTGTTGAGCAAGAAATTGTGATGCAAGCCACACCTTGTAGTAGTCGAAGGTTTGGATGAAACATGTAAATTGAATTTGCTTCGAACAATCTTGATCAAGAGTGTGTGAAGCTTTTGAGAATTGTAGTTGCTCTCCATTTATGAAGCTTTGTTTGATGTTGAAACTTTGTAGGTGAAGCTTTTGTGTTAAAGCTTTGTTGGACACCATAAATTGATTTTGCTTCACACTATCTTGATTAAGAGTGTGTAAAGCTTTTGAAATTGTAGTTGCCCTTCACTTGTTGAAGCTATTGTTGGCACCATAAATTGATTTTGCTTCACACTATCTTGATCAAGATTGTGTGAGGCTTTTGACATTTGTTGTTGCCCTTCACTTATTGAAGCTTTTGTTGGCACCATAAGTTGGTTTTGCTTCACACTATCTTGATCAAGAGTGTGTGAGGCTTTTGACATTTGTTGTTGCCCTTCACTTGTTGAAGCTTTTGTTGGCACCATAAATTTATTTTGCTTCACACTATCTTGGTCAAGAGTGTGTGAAGCTTTTGAGAATTGTTGTTATCTTCCATTGATGAAGTTGTTGCGTTTCCATTTTTTTTTTTTTTTTTTTTTTTTTTGAGAAAGGGGGGAACAGAAAATTTGAAGTTTGAAATTCTCTAGCTTGTGGAAGTTTGAAGACTTTCCATGTGGGACTTTCTCATGGTTTGAATTTGAATTTTGAATTTGTTTGGTCTTGTTGAATTTATATAAGAAGGATAAGTCTTCACTCTTGAACTTGCCTTCATTTGCTTAATTTGTAGTAATTTTGGAAGATAGAGTGTTCTTTAGTTGAGAGGGATTCTGGCATTGCTTTGCATCATCTTCAGGTTGGTAATCTTCTCTACTCGATCGCATGCTTTCATTCTGGTTGAATTGTTTAAGTGTTCATGTATTTGTTTAAGAACTTGATGAACTGGTTGAGCTTTTTCTTCATACCCTAGGAACTTCCTTTTGTTTCGATCTTTCGTGTAGTGATAGAGTTTGTTTCTGTTTGTTATAGATGTCAGAGTTTGGAAGTCCTAGTGATGAGGGCTCCCCTAACTCTAGTTCTAGGTTTGAGCTTGCAATGTTGGAGTCTTCAGGGCCTTTGTTGGAGTCTTGTACCAAAGAAACGTTGGATGATTTTCGCAATTGTCAAACTTTATCCAATATTGGTTCTTCCTCCTTCATGTCAGTGGGTAAGGGGGTTGTTTTTGATGCCATACCCATATTTCGCTTTGAGTTCACAGCGGACTTTTTAGAGAAAAACTTGTTAGATAGCGAAAGGGAGCTTGAAGCTCTAAGGCAGTCATGTAGTATCCCTCACAGTATAGGAATGCGTTTGGTACATCATGAAGAATTGCACTCTGAACCGCCCAAGGGTCATGTCATGTTCTATACTCAAATATTATTGACCTTAGGGGTAAAGTTGCCTTTGCACCCTTGGTTGCAACGAATGCTATCTTTCATTGGATATGCGCCTGGGCAACTCAATCCTGGTTTTTGGGATACCTTGATCGGGTTTTATATTATTTGGATGGAATGTGGGTTAGGTGAGTCTTCCTTCCATCAGTGGCGTTACTGCTATAAGATGTGCCCAATGAAAGCATGCCCAGGATATGCCAAGTGTGCATGTCGGAGTGAGAGAAAGCGTATTGTCTTTGGTAAGAAAAAATCATACTGTACTTGGAAAAATCGTTGGTGCTTTCTTTATAATGATTGGGAGCATGTTAGGGGTGTCACGCCTGAGCGACGTGTTCTTACTCACTTCCAAACTGTAGGTTGTAATGTATCTATTGTTCGCATTGTTTGCTATTTGTTGTAGTTTCTTCTTGCGTCTAACATTTTCCGTCATGCAGTAACTCCAGGTAACATCAAATTGTCTGGACGAGAATTGGCTGATGTAGAGAAGGTGTTAAGGGTGCCTAAGGAGGATAGACATTTAGGCAAGTTACGACCTTTGTTTCGAAAGTACGGATTCCAACCCCTAGTGTCGGAGTGCCAGAGATGAACAAGTAAGTTGTATCCTTCATTTCGCCCCCTCTTTCTTTTACAAAGTTGCATTCTTTACTTTGATTTTTCTTGTTCAGTGGAGAAAGTGAGCAAGAAAGGGGGTCTAGCACCAATAAAGGGAAATCACCCATGTTAGTTCTTGTAGATGACATTTTGTTTCACAAAGGAGCTCGTAAACACCGGGTGAGGTCAACCCCTGGACCTAAGTCGCAAGAGGAGGTCCTCAAGATCACTGCCTCAAAAAAAGCTGAAGTTGAGGCAATTGGGTGTGCTGCTGCCATAGTTGCAGGGGAAGAGAGACGACTGTTGCCTCCTCTTCCTAGCATCGAGCCTATCTTTCCTCCAACCATGAAGTCCACTGACCAAAAAGGTAATCCTAGCTCCAGCCGTAAGAGGAAGTATAAGGAAGAGGTTGGCAGCATCCATTGGAAGGATTTGAAGGTTGCCATGCAGCCAAGTAGTTTTAGATATGTCAATAATTGCTTGGCAGGACGTCGATCCACTGTTGACGAGCTTGGTGAGCTGCTCGATGAGAATGAATCAAATAGTGACCAGATGATGAAGGTATAGACCACATAAGAAGTTGGCAAAGAGATGAAATGAAACAAAGACACGAAAAAGTACGATTAATTAAATAAGGGGACGATCCGTTACACCACATAAAATTGTTAACACAAGTTTTGTGAGGCTGTTGACCCTATAAATTACAAAGCCTACGTAGCGCGCAGGCCGAGCAACTAATCGGCTAACTAAGTCATTCGGTTGAATGCGAGGCATGCCAATTCGTTGGCCGAGCTCGGCCAAGGAGTAAAATTCGTTGTTGTCGCGTTGAGCGCGTTGCTGACCTCTTAATCTTGCGACTGCGATCGAGGAATGAACATTCTCGGTCTTTGGGTTCTAGAGGCTGAAGACAAGGCTGCTAGTTCTGCAAAGTTCATAAATCGTCGGTACCTGATTCGGTCACCGTGATTATATTCGTAAGAGTATAAGCACGTCGAATTGACACCAGACTATATGGACACAAATACTCAAAGGTAATGTATGTCTTGACAGTGAACGTGGTTCGGCCGTCAGAATGCCGAACTCTAAAACTCACTTGTGAATACCCGATCATAAAATCACTTGGCGTCTGATACGCCGAATGGCGTAATTCGTGACACCTTACTTCGCCGAGAAGGCTGATAAGATGACCCCTGTCAATAAGGATTCAAAAACCCTCCTCGGCCGAGACTTGGATAGGTAACCAGTCGGCTTCAACGTAGTGCTGTTTATCCAAACTGAAGATGCTCCTTGGTCAGCTGATTCTACGGCGACAATGCTGTTTATCCAAACTGAAGGTGTGTTGGCGGAAAAAGAAAATAAAAGATCTCAAGATGTTTGAGAGGTTTTGCGCAGGGCAGTTGTGTGTTGAATCGAAGCTCCTTTTTTGTTGCATGATTTCTTGTATTTATAGTACCCACTCCTTGAGACCGAATCGAACCCCTATCTGGATTGGGAGTCCTTGTCCCGTTCCAATTTTACTTCGAACAAACCTACTCCCATTAAGACTTTGAACTTTCCCTCATTTCGAGGCTTTATTCCTCGCTGGCTGGGAATCCTGGTTACACCAGGACTTCCTCGACCTTTTTTATTTATCTGGACTACTCTTTCTTAGGATAGGATTCGACCGACCCTGCTAACTGGGCCAGAATCTATCAAGCAGGCCATAGTATTTGACATAGCTTTGGGCCGAGCACAACCCTATGCTCGGCCCAACAATATTACTTTGGGCCCAAACATTGCCCCTTCGCTTCTGAGGTCACCGACTGTCAACCTTTGGTCAGGCTTCGACCTTGAAGAAGCGGAACCATCTTTTGCTTTTTAGACTTCGCTTTTCTTGATAACCATTACTATGCACATTTATGGGATATGATTGCACTACCCTCATTACTCCCGACGTACAGCCACGTGTCGACTCTCTGCCAATCCTAACAACTTTCAATCATGGCCCTCGAAAACGTGCACCCACCGAAGCGTCTCTTCCTTATTAATGCATTAAAACCGCCGCCGCACGTAATCGTGCATCTTGGAACCTCGAAAACCTCGATCCTATCTTTGCAGGTTCCCCAAAATATCCAAAATGATTGGGACCATTTCCCAGTTAAATTTCCCCCCAATTCAAACTAGTGCTTTTGAATACCAAACGTTTGATCTTCTTTCTGAAACGCCTATAAATACCCAAATTTCTTCCATTCGCATCCCACGTTTTCAGAAATTTTGAAATCCTCCCTTTGCCATTCCTGCTTGCTCAAACAACGCCCTCGAGTTCATCTCTTTGAAACCCTCTTTTTAAACCCACGCACTACTCTCTTCTTTACCAATGGCCTCCTTCATCTCCAAGCTTTCCGACGAGTGCAATAAATGCAAGGACTTCATCGATCAGAGCGCCATCAAAACGCTACGCTTCGAAAATGATCTAGCCACTACTCACCAAATTCTGGGCCCATTATTCAAAGATGCAGTGCTGTCGTGCATCACCAACCTTCTCAAGGAACAATGCTTAACACCCTTGCTGCAGAGGTTCAACTGGTCGAAATGGGGCTTGGCACGGCCCCAAGGAGCCTGGCCCTCGATTACTGCCGCCTGGGCCGCCTGGGTCAACCAAATGAGGGCATTCTTCAGCAAAGAGTGGAAAGCTCTCGGCATTTATGATGCCATCATGCTCTCGACCATGGAGATTACCATGGATAGAGAACTCCTTATGGCGGCCCTGAGTTTATGGTGTTCGGCTACCAACACCATGATCCTCCTTTATGGCCCTCTCAGCCCCACCGTTCTTGACATCTCGGCTATCTTTGGGACTTCCCCGTCTGGTCTCCCAATTGATGCCGCCCTTTCCGGATCCCTCTCGCCTCTCGACCTAAAAGCGCTGTTTGATGAACGGGCCGTCGAGACGCTTAGCCGAGGCGATAGGGAGCTTTCGAAAAAAGAAGTTCAGAAGCTACACAAGAACTTCTTCAACTACAACACTCTCATCCTCCACTTCACCGGCTGAGGTGAGGAGAGCCTTAGGAAGGAAGAACATGAAGCCTTCATATTCTACTGGTACAACAAATTCATTTGTTGTACCAGGTCGAACAAATGCTTGGTCGAGAATATGCCGGTGGCTCAGGCCCTGGTTAGTGGTCACTCCTTGGCGTTCAGTCCAGCCATCTTTGCCAATCTCTTTCGCTGTTTGGCCGAGACGACCATCAACAAAATCGACCCGGACCAGAATGGACCCCTTTGGGTATTCCAACTCTGGCTGCAGGTTTACTTCTCCACCCTTCGGCCCGAGGTTCCCGTTTTCCAACGTTCTGCAGCGCTCGGCCCTCAACTAGCCTCTCGATCAGCACCTCCTCACCGGGCCGATGAAGTCCTCAAACACCTCTTTAACCCTGACGTCTTCTCTGACGACGAGTTCCTGGTGTGCCGACGTCAGGAGTACCCCACCTCGATCAGGCTTCCAACGGCAGCGTGGGCCGAGACCGAAGATGATGATCTTCATCAACATTGGGGGTCATTTGTACTGGTTCGCGACCTCCCCCTTGGTTGCGATGCCCGCCGAGCCAGCTGGGAGGTCTATTATCCCCATTTCATCGCCCGGCAGCTCGACTACCTCCAAGGTTGCCCCATACCCTTGCTTGCCTCTCGCTCCCTCCTAAGTCGAGGACGCCTCTCTGGTTCCTCCAAGAGGGAGTGTAAGACAACGGAACAGGAGTTTCAGGACAAGTATAGAAAATTTCAGCTTAGACCGACCGTTCCTGAATCTTTAGGTACCGACACCTTTGGAGACTGGTGGGACGAGTACACCCGTGACTTCTTCGGCGTCTCAGTCGAAGACGTGGTAAGCAGAATCTTCGACGACCGGCCCAGACAAGCTCCTGCGGCCCAACCCAAGGAATCGACCCAAGGTACATTGTCCTTTCGTCTTTTGTACTTCAACTACTCGCCCCCTGTTACTGATTACTTTGTTATCTCAGGTGGTCGTGTGTTGAGGAAAGCAGAAGTGGTTGTCGCAGCAGTGGCCAAGAAGAAATTGGTCCCCACGAAGAAGACCATTACTACCGGGCGGACATTGTCAGCCAAGCGCCTCCACCAAGACGCCGAGCTGGGGGATGACGCTCCTCGCCCTTCTAAACGCGCCAAGAAGTTGGCGAAGAAAGGCGACCGGGAGATTCATGTTGTTCCTAGCGACACCACAGGGGCAACTGCTGCTGCCAGCTCTCCTTCTATCTCGGCTGCCCCAGCTTCGGCGGATCCCCTTCCTCCAGCCGTCCCTACGATTGGGGTTATGGCCGATCCGGCCGTCGTACTAGCCACAACTTCAGAGCCGGCCATTGGGCCTGCCTTGGGGAAAACGGCGGCACCCGTCGAGGCATCCCCCATCCAGCGACCGACGGTCATTCTAAAAGAGGTATGATTCCACTGCTATCCTTTATTTATTTAGCCTTTTAGTCGTAACAAAAGTTTCCTCAGGACGATGAGAGTGACGAAAGCGACGAGATCCCGCTGGAACGTCACCCTCGACCAGCCAACTCTCCTCCCGTCCATCCTCCTTCTGTGGCCGAGGCAGCTGTCCAACTGGATCCCCCTACGGCGGATTGTGGGAAGAGGCCCCTAGCCGATCCTGAGGCGACGGCCGAAACGCCACTTTATCCGTAGGATCAAGATCTCCCTATTCCTCCACAAGAAGTCTCCTCGGCTTTTGTAAGTCTTATTTCTTTTGTGTTGATTTTATCATGACGCACTTGTTCTTAAAGAAATATTAAATGTCAGGTGCCCGAACGTTCATTTCACCAATAATTTTATGCGCCGACAAGCGTTGTCTATATTTCCTGGCCACCGTCGTGGCCATCAAATGTAGATAACCTCCATCGGCCACGTGAATTAAGAAGCGGTCTTAGGCACTAGGCTCGGCCATTAAGTTTCTTGGGTTCGAGCAATGACCCAGAAGGCTGCACGAGCTCATGTCCCTCTCTGCCTCCCAAGTCCTCCAATGCAAGGGTCTTGACTCCGTTGGGGAGTGCTTAAACGACCTTGCCAGCGGTGGTTACCTGAGCACGGAGAATATCGCCTACCTTACTGACCTTCTGGAGCGGACTCGACAGCACTTCACTATTTTCGAACAAGCTCTAAGGGCCGAGGATGACTTGAAGGCGGCCAAGGTCGCGCATGAGGCTGGCCGAGCGGAGATGGAGGCGATAAAAGCAAAGAAAGCGCAGCTAACTGAGTTTGATTGCCAGATTTCTGACCTTCAGCGTCAAATTGTTGAGCTTCAACGGCAAAAGTCTGCTGCTGCTTCAGTGCTTGAGAGGGACTTTGAGGCGAATAGGGCTCGGCTGACGGCCTTCGCTGTCGGCGTGCGGCATATCCAGCAACTACAGCTCAACAAGAAGACGAGGCAGGCTGAGATAATTTTGAGCGAAGTGAAGTGGCTGGAATTGAAAGCTGCCCTCGAGACTTTCCTCCCTTCGACCCCATAGAAAATTATTTTAGAAGCATCTCGAATGTATCTGTTCACCTTTGTTACGAATTAATACAATGGTACTTATTCTTGCATTTCCCACGTGACTGGATAGTACTTTTTCAAAAATTTTCCATTAATCGGCAATTTGTGAATTAAACCGGTCCAATC
Organism: Pyrus communis; assembly: GCF_041283825.1. Taxonomy (NCBI): domain Eukaryota; kingdom Viridiplantae; phylum Streptophyta; class Magnoliopsida; order Rosales; family Rosaceae; genus Pyrus; species Pyrus communis. The sequence goes on from NC_142577.1 coordinate 13,299,791, forward strand.
TTTGAGATGATATGCCCCCTTGCCGAGAACTTTGTGAACAATGAATGGCCTTTCCCAATTTGGCGACCATTTGCCAAACCTGGGGTCCTTAATCCCAACAGGTAACACCGTTTGCCAAACTAATTCTTCTTCGCCGAACGTTTTTTTTTTTACGCACTGGTTATACGATCGCTCGGTAATTTTCTTCTGTGCTATTAATAAGTTACCCGCGTCGATCCGATTTTCTTCCAAGTCTTCTAATTCTTGTCGCATAGCTTAACTATATTCGGCACTAAACAAACTACTCTGCTCGATCACTCGTAATGAGTTTATACTCAATTCGACTGGTACTATAGCGTCGTGTCCGTAAGTTAACGCGTAAGGAGTCGTTCTAGTGGCCGATCAGGGTGAAGTTTGGTATGCCCATAATGCTTCGTTTAACTTTAAATGCCACAGCCCAGGCTTCTCTTTTACCTTTTTTTCGAGAATGCCGATCAACACTTTATTGCTTGCCTCAGCCTGCCCGTTTGCCTGTGGGTAGTACGGCGTAGATTGCTCAAGTCGGATATTCAAACTTGCCGCCTATTCCTTAAACCTGTCGGCTGTGAATATGGTGCCATTGTCTGTTATGATCGTTTCTGGCACGCCGAATCTGGTCACAATATTTTCCTCTACGAAATTGCATACTTCTTTGGCCGTTAGTTCGGCGTATGACCTTGCCTCAACCCACTTAGTGAAATAGTCAGTTGCTACTATTATCCACGCATGTTTTGTCGCCCCCGACGATGGCGTGATTTTGCCAATTACGTCCATTGCCCATCCCTGAACGGCCATGGTTTAGTAACCGAGTGGAGTAATTCGGCCGGGGCTTTCTGCACGGGTCCATGAATTTGGCACGGTATGCATCTTCGTGCATATTCGATGTAATCTTTTAATATACTAGGCCAAAAGTAACCATGTTGTCGAAGCAACCAGCGCATCTTTCGTCCTAATTGGTGAGCCCCACAAATTCCTTCATGTACCTCGGCCATCGCTTGGGCAACCTTGTGTGGGCCGAGGCACAATAGTAGTAACCCATCCTCACCCTTGCGGTATAATTCATTTTGGTATGACACATAATTCGTGGCGAGGACCTTCGTTCTCCGGTCGTGTTTCCCATCAGGGTTATCGAGGTATCGTAGCATCGTCTTTCTCCAATCGTCTGGTTGTACCTCGACGGCACATACTTCTACAAGGTCTCCCCGTTCTAGTAAGGATGGGAGCGACATCACCCTTGTGCATATTACGTGCTTGCACCGGAGAGTTTGCTGATTAACCAAGGCTGGGTACGATCGCAGACTTGTGGGTGTTACCCGGCTTAGCTTGCCCCCCGTGAGTTGTGCTCTGGAGGCGATTTAGGCGAGTTTGTCAGCGTCCGTGTTGTGAATACGCGAAATATGCTCAAATGTGATATGTTCAAACGACTCGGCCAGGTAGGTGACGACCATGTGATAGGGTGCTAAAGTACAACTCATGTAATGGAACATGCCGTTGAGTTGGTTAATCACGAGTTCGGAATCACCGAGGACGAGAATGCAGGATGCTCGTAAATTGTGTAAAACGTGGAGGCCGATGATGAGAGCTTCATACTCGGCCTGATTATTTGTACAGCTGAAATTCAACTTAAGAGAAAAATACCAAGGGTAGTGGTCGGGTGACTGAATAGCGATACCAACACCAGCCACGGTCGAAGTACTGGAACCATCAAAATGCATAGTCCAATAGTTATCGCGTGTTGTGACTAAACCGATGTCGACGTCGACGTTGCTACCCCCAAAACCATACGGAGAAGGGTGTTGGGCCAAGAATCGGCGAGAGCTTGGCCTTTGACGGCCTTTTGGGGTACGTACTGTAGACTAAATTCGGATAACACGAGCGTCCATTTCCCAATTCGGCCTTTGACGATAGGCCAAGTGAGCATGTAATAAATCACATCTGTTTGGGCAATGACTTGCGTAACAAATGGGAGCATGTAGTGCTGAAGTTTTGATGCGGCGAAAAACAAAGCTAAGCAAAGTTTTTCGACGAGTGAATAATTAAGCTCCAGCGAATTCAGATTGTGGCTGAGATAAAAGATAGCTTATTCATGCCCCACATTGTTATCTTGTGTAAGGAGACAACCAATGGATTCAGCGGCTGCCGAAATGTACAGTTTAAGGGGTTTTCCGCGACAAGGTGGAATTAGTACCGGTGGTGTGGAAAGGGCCACCTTGATTTGCGTAAATGCCGTTTGATGCTCTTCGCGCCATTCAAACTTGTCGGAATCCTTAAGTTTGAGGAGCGTAGAAAATGCCTTCATCTTGTCGGCCGAATTGGCGATAAAGCGACGGAGAAAATTATCTTCCCGAGCAATGACTCAAGCTGTTTTTTTGTTGTCGGAGGTGGGGCGCTAATGATTACGCAGGCTTTAATTTTGTCGACTTCAATGCCGTGATGGTGCACCAAAAACCCTAAGAAATTACCAGCCGAAACACCAAATACACACTTGGCCGGGTTCATTTTGAGATTATGCTTGCGCATACGAAGGAACGCTTGCCGCAGATCATCCAGGTGCGTTTGGTGGCGCTTTGATTTTACCACCACATCATCAATATAAACTTCGACGATTGTACCGATTAAGTCGTGGAATATCGTATTCATGGCTCGTTGGTATGTAGCGCCGACATTTTTTAGGCCGAATGGCATGACTACCCATTCGTAGGTACCGAGTGCCTCTGGGCAGCGGAAGGCCGTCTTGGGGACGTCGGCTTCAGCGATAAAGATCTGGTTGTAACTGGCATGGCCGTCCATGAAAGTTAGTAATTCATGATTGGCTGCAATATCAATTAGCAAGTCTGAGATTGGCATTGTGTATTCATCCTTGGGAGTGGCCAGATTTAGATTACGGAAATCGATGCAAATACGAAAGGCTCCACTTTTCTTTAACACCGGGACGATATTGGCCAACCATTCGACGTACCGAGCGATCCTATAAACCCGGCTTTTAGAAGCCGAACTAATTCATCCTTGATGCCAAGTTGTACTTCGGTCGAGAACCTGCGTGGGGTTGTCGAAAAAGCTTACACCCGTTCTTGATGCGTAGCTCATGTTCTACAAGGTTTCGGTCGAGGCCTGGCATCTCATGATAGTTCCACGCGAAGCAATCTCTAAACTCCTAAAGCAATTTACAAAGCTCGACCTTCATAGAAAGTGGTAGTAACACGCTGATAAACAATGTTCGAGGATCATCGGCTATGCCAACATTGATTTCTTCCAATAGGTCCTTAACCTGGGGCCGATTGTCTTTGAGTTCGGTTGGTGCGGCCTGAACTTTGTCAAAAGATAGAACGGGGTCGTTATCTGCTTCGGCCAAAAATTTGATTAAGTTTATGCCGGAATGTGGTTGCTTGGCAATGGCGTACCAATGGGCCAGCAGACGTTCCATTGTCAATGAAATTGCGGCCTGACGCCTTTCTTGCTTGATGGCATCAATCATCGGCATCGGTAAGTAAATCTGCCAAGCCGAGTCTCGCCGATTCCTGTTGGATAGTCTCAGCGCCTACCTCAATAGCTTTCTATACCAAAATTCTCGTCGGCCGTCCATCCTCGTTAAAACCTTGGAGGGTGATATAGCTGACATGATCATCGTAATAACGAGCCTGAATCATGTTGGTTTCAAATGGCTGATTATCGGCTGGGTGCACTACGATCGATTTGCCGTCCCAAAAGATGAAAACTTGGTATAATGATGAAGGAATGCAACTGGTTTGGTGGATCCAATCACGGCCGAGCAATGCATTATAGTCGGTCTTGGAGTCAATTATAAAGAATATCGTCATGTGGTGACGACCGGCAACGCTGACTTCCAACGGAAGTACTTATTTGGTCTGAGACTTGTCACCGATGAAGCTGCTCATAGTTATGCCTGACGGGATAAGCTCGTTATCAGAACGGTGTAAGGCCTTCATGACGGACATCGGCATAATGTTGACTATGGCTCTACAGTCGACAAAAACTTTAGAAATGGGAAATCATTCGATATGAGCTGTGACGTATAACGGCTTTAGATGTTAGAGATTAACCCAGGGGGAACGAGGAAATAGTTCGGCCAAAGTTGCCTTAAGGTTGTCATCGTTTCGGACTTCCCCATCATCGTCGTTCGCGATGAAATCCACTTGTGTTGCTTCTTCAGCAACTACGTCCCTATCCAAGAAATTTGACTGATGGGTACTTGGTCGGAACTCAGCTGGTAGGACGTGGGCCATACTGATCTCCATATGTTCGAGGACCGAGGGACCCATCAGATCGTGGTCGTCGTTTTCCACAGAAGTAACCATAATATCAGTCGTCGGAGCATCCTCAATCGAACTTTGGAGTGCCTCGGCGTGAACCGGCTTCTGAGGCGTTTTGACCGAGTCTATCTTATTCTGGCTGTCTTCCTCGACCATGTTTACTGCCGAAGATTTATTTTGGTCCTGTATTTTACGAGCTTGTGTCTAGAAACGCATCCAAATGCGCCACCATTTTTTCCTCATCGGCCGTGAGGCCGAAGAGAGATACAGTCGAGAAAACTTCAAAATGATATCGCAAATGCTGAAGGTCTTCAAGAGAAAAAGGTAATTCGGCGGTGTCAATATCCGTGTAGGGATCGACCTCAAAGCCGAGGACCCGAGCCTCCCGTATATGTTGGAATCTAGCTTTTATTACCGGGTTGGAAGTTTTCTGGATAATTTGCTCGGCATCAGGGCAAGTTAGTGCTAGGTCGAGGGCTTCCTGATACGTCTTGGGTAGTCCGTACAAGTCATTAGCGGAATATTTCTTATGAAACTCCCGCATGTACTCCAAAGAGTCACCGAGGAATGGAGGGTGTAGATTACGTCATATTTTGATGAACAGTTCGAGCGGTGGTAATGAAGAAAGTTTCCTTTCGGCCTCTTGCCTAAAATGCTCAAGACAAGCTCTCGTCTCCCCAGGCCGGAGAATGAGCTTGATACGTTTCTTGGACTCTTCAATGGTGGTCTCAAAGTCGAGAGCCACTACTTTTTTCCCTTCGAGTAATTCGGTCATGATAGTCGGGGTTGGCCGTTCATCAATGCTTTCCATGGCCTCTTTTGGTTGCCACCGGTTGGCAGGGTTGGCCTGAGCTTCTCGTCGTCGAGCCATGCAATCTATCCGTTGGCGACGACGTTTTTAAGATTTAGACAACGCTGTATATAGGCCAATCGGAGAATTGTAACTGTACCAATGTTGATCTGGTGTCCTGGGCGGTTTGAAAGTTTTTCGATCGGCTGGTAAGCCTGAACTGTTGGCATTGCGCGAGTAATAATCCTCGTTATAGAAAGGTAAGTCAAAGTTAAGATGCCGCCTGACCGAGGCCGGGTCTTTTGTTCGTACCTGTGGGCCGAGTCTCTCAAACACTTGGCGTCATGGACCATTACTAAATTCCCTTGGCGATTTTGTAAATGTCATGGATGGTGGGCCTGAAGTTGGTGTCGAAGATGTCTTCTTTCTAGGTTCGACTGGTGTTTTACAATGGTTGCATAAAACCATTGATTCATGAGTTTCCTCAGAACTCGACCCCGTCATAGGCTCATCGATGGTTAGCCCCGAGCGTTCCGTAGGGGTGCATTTGAAAACAAATCAATCTTCAGTCGTGGTTGACCATTTTGCTTACAGACATGCTGCACCGGGCCGTATTCGGCCTTCCCTTTTCCTTTGTTTTTAAGGAGATGAGCATCCACCGTACCAATTGTTGTTGAAGGGAAGAGATTGACATCGACCACAATCCGTTTCTCCAGGAATTTTAGCTTTCCTTTCTCGATCCAACTTTGAATCGTGTCTCGGAATACAACATAATTATTGGTTGCGTGCTTATTAGAATTATGATACTTACAGTATATTTTGCCCTTCAATTCGTCGGCCTTAGGGATATTGTGCCCCGGCCGAAGTTTGATGATTTTTGCTACCAATAATTGATCGAAAATTGCATCGGCCTTGGTGATATCGAAAGTGTACACTTTCGATATTTTACTCATTTCTTCGGCGGCCGAACGGGTCTTGGTGTCTTTGGAACTAACTTGAGTTATCGCCCTGCAGACATAAGGTTTATCTATTACTATCTCGGCTGCATCCACACTGGCATACTGAGTATCCTCGCTTTCGGCCAATGCATAGCTAACCGTGGGATTTTTATACAAAATTCCCCGGGATGGTGACTTTGACATCTTCTCTTCTCGGAGCAAATAATTATACTGCTCAACGTGTTAAGCAAGTTCGTACATATCTCGAATATTTGACCCCAGAAACTTCTTTTTTATTCCACGTCCAAACCGTTTAGGGCTATCCTGACGAATTCAACTTCAGGGAGAGGTACTCGGCACCAATTCCTGGCCGACTTAAACCTTGTTAAATATTCCATTGGAGATTCGTCGGACGCTTGAGCCATCCTAGCCAACGATGATACAGACATTTCCATCCCCGGCCGATAGAATTGTTCATGGAATTTCTCGACCAATTCCTCCCAACTCTGTACAAAGTTCAGTGGGAGATTAATGTACCAAGCGAAAGCTGAGCCTGTCAGTGAAAAGTTAAACAGCCGTAGTTTATGGAAGTCACTATTGACGTCTCCACACTGCGTCGTGAAACGAGCCACATGTTCTAACGAGGATAAAGACGATTCTCCGGCGAACAGATTGAAATCGGGGACCTTGAAGCCTCGCGGGTATTCGAACCTCTCTACGTAAGCTGGGTATGGATGGATGAATTTTGGAAATTTCGGTCCCTTCTTTAGGGCCGAGTCGATCATTCTTTGGACCTCGGTCATGTTGACGGAAGCTGCTTCTTCCCCCTGGCTTGGTCCGTCAGATCTATTGCCTGGTCCGCCTTTTTTCTCTAAGTTGATTAGTTGTAGCCAGGCAGACCCTTTCTCGGCTTGTACTGGAACATTTGTAGAAGAAGGCTGCCGAGGTTGGCCGACCTGGCTATCTTTAAAGGCTTTACTAACCAATAGTTCAAGCATCCTGGTCTGTGTGTCGCTGTTACTTCGTATTGCGTCTAGTAAATCATTCATCTTTTGACCAATCGACTGCTCGACCTGTCGATATTGTTCATCGAGTCGTCTCTGAAGAAACGACCTAGTTGGTGGATCAAAACCCTCCCCACCATCTTCGTCGCAATCTTCCACTATTCATTCACCGAACATGCCTGCTGTTTGGTTAGGGACTTCTGGGCGTCGTACTTGTAGCCTCGGGCGGCACAACAATGATCAGATTTTTCGCCGGATGCAAATCCTGCCCAAGGTCTTGCAGTGGTATGTCAGCTGTCGACTTTCCCATAATTGTTTTCTTCTTTACGAACCGTGTCTCAATGGTCATGAACTCCGAAGGTCTAGCATAATGGTCCCACCGGGCGTGCCAAAATGTTGACCTTATAAATTACAAAGCCTACGTGGCGCGCAGGCCGAGCAACTAATCGGCTAACTAAGTCCTTCGGTTGAATGCAGGGCGTGCCAACTCGTCAACCGAGCTCGGCCAAGGAGTAAAATTCGTTGTTGTTGCGTTGAGCGCGTTGCTGACCTATTAATCTTGCGACTACGACCGAGGAAGGAACACTCTCGGTCTTTGGGTTCTAGAGCATGAAGACGAGGCTGCTAGTTCTGCGAAGTTCACAAATCGTCGGTACCTGATTCGATCACCGTGATTATATTCGTAAAAGTATAAGCACGTCGAATTGACACCAGACTATACGGACACAAATACTCAAAGGTGATGTATGTCTTGACAGTGAAAGTGGTTCAGCCGTCAGAATGCCGAACTCTAAAACTCACTTGTGAATACCCGATCATAAAATCACTCGGCTTCTGATACGCCGAATGTCGTAATTCGTGACACCTTACTTCGCCGAGAAGGCTGATAAGATGACCCCTGCTAATAAGGATTCGAAAACCCTCATTGGCCGAGACTTGGATAAGTAACCAGTTGGCCTCGACGCAGTGCTGTTCAACCAAACTGAAGATGCTCCTTGGTCGGCTGATTCTACGGCGACAGTGTTGTTTATCCAAACTGAAGATGTTCGCCAGTTACCTTCACAGTGCTGTTTATCCAAACTGAAGGTGTGTTGGCGGAAAAAGAAAATAAAAGATCTCAAGATGTTTGAGAAGTTTTGCGCAGGGCAGTTGTGTGTTGAATCGAAGCTCCTTTTTTGTTGCATGATTTCTTGTATTTATAGCACCCACTCCTTGAGACCGAATCGAACCCCTATCTAGATTGGGAGTCCTTGTCCCGTTCCAATTTTACTTCGAACAAACCTACTCCTATTAGGACTTTGAACTTTCCCTTCTTTCGAGGCTCTATTCCACGCTGGCCGGGAATCCTGGTTGCACCAGGACTTCCTCGACCCTTTTTATTTATCTAGACTACTCCTTCTTAGGATAGGACTCGACCGACCCTGCTAACTGGCCCGGAATCTATCAAGCAACCCATAGTATTTGACATAGCTTTGGGCCGAGCACAACCCTATGCTCAGCCCAACAATATTACTTCGGGCCCAAACAGAGGCTCACTCAGTAATGTATCTTAATGATCTGAACTTTATATTTTTTTAAAACATTATTCATAGTCCTTGCAAAAAATTATACAAATCCAAAATTACTAAGACATTTATTTGTAACGAAGAAAACAAATGAATACACTTCTACAAAAAAACTGAACTCTTAATTTAATAGTTATATGGTTTTAGTTTGGGTGATTTTAGGTAGACATAATTTTTTAGAGAAGTTCTAAAAAATAGATGGTCCAGATCATTAAAATACATTATAAAAGTAAACTTCACAAATCTTTTTATAAAAAATTGTGTAAAAAAAAATGATGTCATAGATCCGTTACCATAATAATGATTTATGATTAATCATGAAGCTAATGGTACAGACAACGGAGGTCCACAACTAGAAAAGCCAAAATGGTGGTAAAGTAATAGAAACCTAAACTATGTTATATGCTTGTGCACAGCCATCTGTGCTCGGATACCAGCCCTATGATATGATAGGATAATATTTTCGTTGCAACTACTCAATAATGCACTGTCTTATCTGATAACCCTTTTTGTCATACACATTATCATAATTGAAATTCTTTATTTCTTTAAATTATCATTTGTAGAAAATTTTAATCATAACATATATAAAAAGATTAAACGATATCAAATTTAAATTTTGCGAATACGATTTTTAGATACATACCATGTGTAACTTATTACTAAACAAGTCACTAGAGGACATTGAGGTTTTGTTTGAGCTAAAACGAACTGCAACTGAACCAAATTAAAATTAGTGTTTAGTTTGGCTCAGTTTAGGCCTCAAATTAATATGATACCAAACCATACCAATCCATTTTGGGAGTATTTTAACTCGGTTTATTTCTCTTCCTAAATAAGTAAGTAAATATTTCACGTTCTCTTACATGCATACTTATTGCCTTAAAAGTGATGATATACGAAGAGTTATTTGAACACGTTGAATATAAGTCCAACATCTAACTTAATAACATTGAGATTTTTTTATAATAAAACTCAATACTTAGCAATACGTGATTAATTTAGGATAATATCGATGTAGTTAGAGTAAGCGAGTAATAGGTCTCTCTAAATATCTGACAAAAGAATTAGTAGTTAAGATCATCAAACTATATTTTTTGGGTAAAAGGCCTTCAAAAATTTTTGGTTAGCAATTCATGTAATACCACATGAAACATTATTGTGGAACTATGATTTTCAAGGCAAAAGTAAGGCGTATTGGAAGACATGGGATCCTAATCCAGCAAAGAATCAACAAGTTTCTTGACACGCCCCGACCCCAATATCCTCATATATCATGGTAGGTACGTGTTGGCCGACACCCGAGCGTGACGAAGTTATTTTGAACATGTATGCAATATATAAAGAAAGAACGAATGTAAATTAAATGTGTAAATTTGAATATAATGAAGTATGCAATTGCACAAACGTGTTCAGAGCATACAACTAATCAAGAATAACGTGAAAGAATTATTACAAAAAGTACGAACAAAGGAATGGGTCCTACACTGAAAAGACTTAAAGATACCTATGTGGAAGCATCCTGATGCGGGGATCATGTGCCTTGACTCTAACTCCTGAATGGGGCGAAAACAAAGGATGAGTGGACCAAAGTTTATAATAATAATACTAATAATAAGAAAACTGTTTTCTTTCTGAACATATTTACCCCTTGTTTTGAAAAAAAACATATATAGTACTACATAGTAGGTTTTTTGAAAACTCTAGCATGCCATGAAAATGTTCGTAAAACATGTACGCGTAAACCAGTGCTTAGTAATGGTAATAATCGCCTGAAGGCGAATCCATAAAACATCTGTAAATCACATCAAAGATGTACTCAACTAGGGGTATCATAGTTGCTCAAAGACACTACCTGTCCATCACCTGAAGGTGAAGCTATATGACACTAGGTTATGCCGGCGAAGAAACATGGTAGGCCCTATCACTCGAAGGTGAAGTTGTACGACTCTGGGTTACGCCAGAGAAGAAACATATACATATAACATCACACATCGACACTAGCCGTGGCTAATGAAGTTGTCTGACACTGGTTTCACCAGTAAAGTTGGGGGTATGGCATAAATATCCTCAACTGTGTCCTATGGCCATAGACGTCTACATACCCGTGTTGTGTGGATGTGTTGTATGATAACCCACTAGATAAGCATCGAAAACATATCTCAAAATCTCATATCAGATCAATGGAGCTCAAAAGCTCAAAGCATCATCTCATAAATCCATAATAAAACATATTTGTAAATCCGTAGAATTTCATACACGAAAATTCAATAATTCATAACCTTTTGTAAAACGTAAATTCGATAAATCATAAATAATGCATAAAACGTAAAATCATGAAATCATGCTTTTCGTGAATGCAAGCCTAATACTTTATAAAAACATGCAATATAAGAAGTGGTCCACTCACATATATTCTATTGTCGGGGAGCCGCTCGAACTAAGGAGGACAAAGTCACTTCCAACCAACGCACTTAAGCACAAATAGAGAACATTTAATAAAACTCTACTAAAAAGATAGAATTTGGAAAAACGGATAGTGGATTCAGATTCGGCACGTCGAAAAACCCAAGGAGGGACCTCGGGTTCCCCTACATGCCATCATGGGATGGCGCCTTGGGAGGCCATAAGCTACCTCAAGCGTCGAGATGGGTCGTCGAAAAATTCGTCATCATCACGGTGGACGATGGCAGAGCACAGTACCTCTGACGGAGGCGCGTGTGCTCCACACATCGACCATGGAAACTGGGCTTAGGTCTGGGTTGGGTCAAATCTGGGCTTTGGGTTGCTGGGATGGGCCTAGTAGCTGGGTTGGGCAGGGTTATTGGACTGGGCTTGGTTGTTGGTTTTTTATTCAGTTTGGGTTGCATGGCCCAAAGGTTTAGGCAGGCTATTAGATTGGGTTTTGGGGTTGCGGGTTGGGTCGACTCGATTTCAGGCCACCGGATTCGGCCGAAATTTGGGCAGTGAACCAAAGCTCTGTTCGAGCTCAAAAATCAACAATTTGCAATGAAATAAAAGTCAAAATGAAGCTAGTGAAGTAAGGGTTCGAAATATACCAATGAGGGACTGAGCCATGGCCAAAGTTGGCTGAGAATGGCCTGCAAAATTCGTGGTCTTTGTCAAAAAACTAGGGAAGGTTCCCCCAAGCTATTCCTTCATCCAACACTATACTACGCAAGTCAAAACTATCCTAATCGTGCCCTAAGACATAATATAGGAAGGTTAGGAGGGTTTTTGAAGCTCATCGTTGTCGAGAATGGCGAGGATTCGTTGGAGAAACCTTTGAACAGTGGCGGTGCCACTGTGAAGAGAGAGAGATATATCATTCTGGGCTTAGGGTTCGTGAGTCCGACTTCAATCGGTGGGGAAATGTTAGTAAATGTGGTGGTGCGATGGTCGTCGAAGTTGTGAAGGACGGTTGTTTGGTGTCGAGTTTGTAGAGGAAGAGAATGACGAGATGGAGAGGGTAAAGAGAAGATAGGGAAAAAAAAGAGTTCTATAGAGAGAAAGAGGTCACAGGAAATGAGAGAAGAACACCAAAGAAATGGGGAACAATTTTGCCACATGTCAGCCAAGGAGAGGCCCAAAGTGGAAAATATCTCCACTTAAAAAATTACCAAAATGCCCTTAAGTTTCGAATTCCGTAAAATCTTCGTTTTAGCTCCAAATTCAATTCCTCTTGCACCCACGCGTTTGTAGTGATGAGTACTACAAAGACACACCAAGGAAATGAATCTCAATTCCGCTTGCACTCACTCGTTTGAAGGCCATTTTCGTAAATTCACATTTTAAAATATAAAAACCTAAATATTTAGGGACGGATCGTTATATTTCTAATATTATTGGAGTCTTTACAATCTAAGGATTGGAGTGTCCCACAAGTAATTATACTCCTAAGAGGATGCAATATCTATTCCTAGATATCCTTTGAGATTTTCCCGGTTTAATACAGATTCCATATCTTAAAAGCGGTTTAATACCGATTCTATATCCTAAAAGGTCTCCATCTCAACTGGTATAAATACACCATTTTAGAATTTATCTTTGGTAACGCAATTGTAAACGTGAATTTCCTATGACAAATAAGAACGCGTGTACAAAATAAGTTTTGTATTAATGTAAGTGTAGGGTTACAATTTCTAATTGCAAATTTCAATCCTTTGATTCGATCTCTAGGGTTGTGGAGTGTATGTGTAGGATTGTTAATCTAAGGGTGGCAATGACTTGATCTTAGATGAATGGGTGCCACAAGGTTTTGGGTTGTGGTGATGAAAGAACCGGCACGTGTAGTGGTGCTTGATGATTCTTCACTAGTGTGACGAAGAACACATAGAACTTTCTAAGTCTTCTGAATGGTTGGGAGTATTTGGGGCTTAACAGTTTGAGCGTCTGTGTGTGAGGGTGAATTTCTGAGCCCTTTACTGTCTGGGAGCCTCATATTTATAGGCTTTCCAAGTCTTGGTTATGGCTGGATTTGGCCTTGATTGTGGACTTGATTAATTGACGAAAAAACCAAGACTTGATTTTGGGCTTGGTTTGTGATTTGACTTTATCAAAATCAAATAATCAATCACATTTAAATTTCAATCAATTAATTTGTTTTATTTAAATTGAAATTAATCAAAGAATTAGTAAAAATATTTCCTTAATTCTCCACCAAATATCGACACATGTCACTCTTGATGACTCATCGAGTTTTGATGAATCACGTGCCATGTGTACGATATGTGAGACACGTGATGCATACCGCTTAAGCTCTGACATGTCGAAATTTAATTGTTGGTGAGTATTTCTTCACCAAAATTTACATGTCTACAACAATTATCCCCCGCTATTCTCTTACCTATTGCTTGAGTATCATATATTTGCCTACTAAAAAATGATCATCAAAGAGCCCTTGACCGACACACATCCCTCCTGTCATTGGCTACTTATAGTTATTTGTTCTTTTACAGATAGACGGATTTGTACATCTTCCTCCACACGCTGTGATGCTTGAATTTGGTTCCAACCATTGATGTTTTCATTGAGAATGAACTTATATTTCTCCCGACCAAATCACTCTACCACAACAATAGCTGTTTCAAAGCAACAATGCTTTGGACGGTGAGGATGTCCAAGTCATGGACCGAATCTGGGAGAGTCTGTTGCAGATCCACGCTTCGGTCGACAATCTTCGAAAGGCTACACGAAAGAGAACCCCACAATAGGACCTTAGATGAGCAAAGTTGTCTTTAATGATTAGCTGTACTTGGACTCATTTGAATCCTATAACCAAGTATAGGGATCCTAAAATAGAAGTCTGCATCAAAGGTAGGTCGCTCGCAACAATGCCATAAAATTGGTCGTACGATCAACTTGATGAAATGAAATAATCAAGAACTAACAATTCTTTATTTTTTTTTGGTGGCGGCACCGCCCTTAAATAAAACATTTGAGAATGTAAATAAAACAAAAACAATGACAACTCAACAAGCAACCACTAGTTTTTGTACGTCCTTTCACATCATTGGTCGACCAAATAAATTAATGCAGGGGGTTAGTTGAATCACGCTATGGACAAAATATGAATGAGATCTTTTTTATGAGGATCTGAAAATATTTACATCGTGTTCATCGTACATCGTGTAATTAGTTTTTGTTAAGTACTGTTTATATTTAATTTTAAATAAAAATATTTAAAATAATAAATTCTGGACGTACGATGTACCATAAACGAACATGAGGTGAGAATCCTCGAAATTCTTACAAAAGAGAATTCGGAGAGAATTCTCGTTCACAAAATGTAATCTATCTTTGTTGTATAGTTAAAGCTAATTTTTATTTGATCTATACGTATAAAAGAGTGATAAGAAGTTGGCAAAGAGATGGAATAAGACTAAAGACACGGACAAGTTACAAAAGAATTAATTAAATAATGATTATGGAAACCACCACGGGACAATTTAGTTGTTAAGAACGAATTCTAAACTCGCATTTCACACGACAAGTTTTGAGTTTGATTCTTGCTATTAGTAAATCGCACGATGGTGGCAGAGAGAGGTTGAAATGTCTCTGTGAGTCTTTCCAGCTCTCAAAATGATATACTGCCGTAGCAAAATCATCAATTAGTCTCATTTATAAATAAAGAAAAACAAATAACGATTTGTGAATAATTGTGAAGTTTTTTTTTTTTTTTTGTTTTTTTTTTGAAAACTGGAAATGCATTAACCAGTTTCCAAAAAAATAAAAAAAAACCTTCACGATTATTAGTGGGATATATATAGATAAGAGAGGTCTAAAACTAGAAAACCCAAAATGGTGGTCGAAGTGTTATAAACCTAAACTATGTTATATGCTTGTCTTGTGCACTACCACTTCATTCTTGTGCATTTGTGCTCAGGTAACTAGACATGATAGGGACAATATTTTTGTTGCGTCTACTCAATAATACACTTTCTTATTCACGTAATTAAACGATATCTAACTTAATTAAAGTTTTACAAATACGGTTTCTAAATACATACCATGTGTAACTTAATACTAAACAAGTCACTAAGGGTAGTCATAGCGAGGTTTGATTCAAGGTAAAACGATTCGCAACTGAACAAAGCTAAAATTAGTGTTTAGTTTGGTTCAGTTAAGGCCTCAAATTAATGGATGGCCAAACCATACCAATCAACAATTAAGGAAATACTTCATATTCTCTTACCTGCGTTCTTATTGCCTTGAAAGTGATGCTATATGAAGAGTGACTTGAATATGTTGAATATAAATTTCACATTCAACTTAATAACACAGAGAGTTTTTATGATAAATTCAACACTTAGCAGTATATAGTTAAGTTAGTATAATATCGGTGTGGTTGGAGGGTTCAGTAATTGGTCGCTTTGAATATTTGATAGAAAAATGTGTAGTTGGGATGATAAAACAATATCCTAGGGTAAAAGGCCGTCAAAAACTTTTGGTTACGAACGTGATAAACATGAAACACATGAAACTTTATGAGTGAGATTACTTGACTTAATAAATCAAGTATTTGGAATACTAGTCTAAAATCTAGTAGAAAAACAAAAATACTTCAACCACTAGATACAAGTCTCAAATCTTGAAAAATAGAAAAATAGAAAAATGTAAATATTTTATGTAACGAAAGGCTGCGGTTGAGGTATCACATTTCTATACGTAAATTATAAGTCTAAGACTCTAAAGTCTTTAAGTTTTGTATGGGCCCTTAAAATTTATTAAAAACGTGCCTTATTGATATGAACAAATAACATGTCACTTTCACATGTAAAATAATATGATTGGGAAGAGAGAGACACGTCCACGCCACGTCACTTCTGGATAAGTTGGGAATATTATTACTTGAAATTTTCAAGCCTTTCCTTGCACTTTTGCATATCCGAAATTTATTCCCCAGCATTCCTTTCATTTTGTTTTGTTTCTATTTTTTATTTTTTAAGGTTTTTCATTTTGGTTTCTTAAGAACATGGTGACTCATGCCTATAATATAGACATGGTAATCGTGTCGTGTTTATTGTGTTGGATGACGTTTTCATGACATACTTGATATTTTAACAGATCGTGTCGTGTCAAACTTGTTAAAATAAAAGAGTAATATGACCCAACCTGATCTTCTGTTAAAATTAATGGATATATTACCCAAACTGCTTTAATCTACATACAATATTGTCACATAAATGTTACTCAAAACCTAAAAACACTAAGATCTGATTCTGTTCCTATTGTAACTTCTACACACTCCTCATCACTAAGGTTCACGAAATTTAAATCTGTAGCATCCATTGCTTCTAAAGAATAAAAAAAAAGAAACATAATTAATATTTTGGTTAGCTAGATTTTTACATTAAAGAACATATTAGGAAACCGCTAGGAAAGAAGTATATACTTTCGAAATACCAAAGCCGTATAACACAGGTTGTGTCAATTGACAACCCTAAATTCTAAATTCTAATTATGAAATACCTAACTTTACAAATCCTAATTTGGAATTATTCAATCCCTAAATCTACAATATCCTAATTTTTTTTCTTGAATCGAAAGATATTATAATCAAATTAAATAAATTACCTTAATTTGGAAGGATTGGATGTCAAATATGAATGTCAGCTGGAAATTTGTATCTCGATTCACAACCTTGCAGTTGGGTTATGGGCGGAGCCAATGGTGGTGGTCGTGATTCATTACTAGTGTGGTGGTGCGTGGCTTGGACGACGAGATTAGATACGCATGTGGTCGTGGTAGTGGTTTGGGCGGAGATAGATGATGATGAGAGAGAGTGAGCATAGCGAGTCGAGACAAGAAAGGATACAATCGAAGTTGGTACTTGGAGTTTGGACTCTGGCCTGGGAGTGAGATGGTATCACAAAATCCAACGGTAGTAATTTAATCTCACTTATGAGATATTAAATCTTATGGCTATTGTAGTAAGGTTTTTTTAGTATTTAAAAATAATCAAACTAATCATTTTCTTAACTGGTTGAAATGGACTACCAGCAGGTAGACCTGTTAAGAACTTGTTATCAACGGTTTCATAACGAGTGACTCAATAACGACTCAATTAGTTAATATGTTGACTCGCAGACATGATGGTGAAAGATAAAATGGTCGTCCAGACCCTGATTTTAGGCTTCAAATTTGGTGGACAAAAATCATGCGACTTTTGTATAAATAAGAATGGATAGACCATATAGCATGCCTTATGTGAAGAAGGTATTTTTTGAATCATGGCATGTTACGCACGACTTACACATTTTAAATGTATTTATATGCGTAAATTGACAAAAGAAAAGTTAAACATTTGAAATAAATGAATAAATTTAGATCATGCTAGAAGAAACCCCTCATAAACCAATTAAAGCAGTTGAATTCACATAATAAAATCGGTTTCTATAGAATTTAAATTAAGAATAGAGAAAATAATATTTAATAAACAATTTATTGAATCACATTATTGCTAGCCCATTGTGAGACTAAACCCCACCCCCATTTCCCTTAGTGTAGATAATATCGTTTGTTTTTTTTTCACATTATAAAAAATAATCATTTGACAATTAATTTAATCACATTAATATTCGAGTGTGAAAGACCTTTTTTTTATAAAGAAAATAATATTTAATAAACAACTGATTGAATCACATTATTACTAGCCCATTGTGAGGCGCCCACCCCTTTCCCTCAGTGTTAATAATATCATTTGTTAAAAAAAAAAAAAAACAATCATTTGACAACTTATTTAATCACATTATTATCCGAACTGACATTACATATTTCTTAAGATGTTTTGAACACAACATTCATGATTTTCCTTATTTTTTATTATATTTTTCTTTCCCTTTCATGTGGGCACCATCAACTTTCACTCATTCTTCCATTTTTTTATTCTTTTCTCTCTTCCCGCTTATATTTATATTATATTTTATAATGACCAAATTACCCATGCATTATTTGATATATTATATTGGACTGCTTTTGAATTTTTTTGGTTGAAGGGCAATTTTGTCCTATTATTTTTTGTCGAAACCGTGATCCCAAATTGGGACTCTGGCTTTATATATAAGAGATATGTAACCCAAACACCACCTAACTCGATAACAAACCTCTGTTCTCTTAACACCGCCCCCACTCCCTCCTCTGGTTCTAAACAAAGACATGCATGCTTTTCTTTAATAATTTCTCAAATTATGAAAAATTTTAATGACTTTTTTTAAGGTGAAGAGGACATACTTGTTTGATCTGATTTAATAATTTTTTTTTCACATTACAAGAGATGTTTTACATTACTCGAAAAACAGTGAATTGAAGAGAAATATTTTATCACCTACGTAATTCACCACTTACCTGATCTAATTACTTTTAGTGATTGTATACTTCCAATTTCTACTTAAAGGGATTCCTTTCGTAAAATAAAAGACAATAGGATTTTGGTTTAAATAAAATTTACCATTAGGTTAGTTCGAACGTTTTAGGGCGGTTTCAAGTCCACCCCTGCCATACATTTTGTTACTGTGAGCTCTTCTCTATAAGGTTTCTATTCACCTCAAAGTCTGATCATATTGTTTGATTGATGCATCTCCCACTTCGAATTGGGGAGTAGAATTAGCAAACTACGAGTGAAACAACACATTCAATGGCTAGGTTAGGTAAAATCACCTTAACATGTGCGTAGTGGTATAGTTTGGGCTTGATCCAAGTGGCCATGATAATGTCGACTGCAGTTGACGGCGGCGACTGCAGCGGTAGTAGCGGCGGAATATGAGCTTGTTATAGAAGTGATAGAGTGTCATTGTACGAGCAAAGTCATGAACAAAGTCGTTGTACAAATGCTTTTATGTCTTTTAATTAGTTTTTAGTTCTACTCTTTTGTGGGATAGAATAAGTGCAACAGCTCATTACGGAGTATTTTTTTTTTATAGAAGTGATAGTGATTTATTACCAAGAACAACCAAATATAAGAACTGTTAGATGAGTACATTTTCACATTTTCTCCGGTGACCATTTCTTGATTGGAGATATTTCGCACAAACTCATTATGAGTTTGTTGCATCTCCTTGTGAGTTTTTATGTCGTGGGTCTAATTTATCTAAATTCATCGCTTTTTGCTGCGCAGGTGATTTAGGTTTGGTTTGATACTAAGGTGATTCTGAAAAAAACTAGTATAAAAAAAAGCTGGAGCTGTTTTTTTGTTTGGTAAACATTCAGCTTTAGTTTTTTTTTACAGTTTTGGATAAAAAAAGCAAAAACAAGAAGTTGCAAAACCCAACTTTGAAAAATTGGCTTTTTTTCACATCTGTTTTACATAAAAGTTTACCAAACACTATAATACTGCTTTTTTTTTTTTTTTCAAAAGCACTTTTACAAAAAAGTTTACCAAACACTTTGCTGCTTTATTTCACAACTGCTTATTCTCACAGCACAGCAGAAACAGTTTTTTTTTTTCAAAGTACATCAATACCAAATCAACCCTTAGTCTTTTGTGGCTGTGACTGGAGAATTACTTTATGTCTCAGTGTTGCTATATACTCTCTTTCTCTTGTATTTGTATTGTTTTTGTGTCTTGTCACCCTTTTGTAGTCAAATTACGAATGTAATTGCCTTTCGATAAATTAGATACTACCATCATGATTTTATGAGCGCAAAAACCAAAAGATAGACGAATGCTAACGAAACGTGCTGCCCCCTCACAATCTTGGCTCAAGAAATAATGTGGAATTTAAGCCACATTTCTCAATAGAGACTTTCTAGCGAGTCTGGTTATCATTTTTTTAAAATATATTGGTTGTGCAGTGTCTGAAAGGGTCCGTTTGTTTGGCTTCAATATGTTTTTTTGGACTAGACTGGACTGATTTTTTATGTAGTCTAATGTTTGTTATCATGCAGGGTAAACATTAATAGATTAGCTGAGACTCGCCTAGACTAAAGGCGTTGTTAGAAGTTCTTAGAGAGAATTCCTGAAAACCATAAGAGTAGCTAAGACTTGCTTCCTTTGCTTTACTCATGTGCTGAAAAGAGAATTTCGACGAGGTGGACAAAATATTCTTTTTTAACCTAATGTATTTCAGAGTTCAGACATTCTCCCTTCTTCTATTGAGCTAAGATAATAATTTTTTTTTAAAAAAAAACATTATTATAAAGGGAAGAAAAGAGTTCGAAACGATTACAATAATTTAAGAAGATGAAAGCCTTATACTTAGAACGCATGAGCTTCAACATCCTATCTACTATGATATTAAGAATATTAAAAAAAATATTTAAATGTTTTTTAATTCTCTTGAATGGAATGAATTAATATGCAAGATCCTGAGATGGTTGTAACAGAATAACTAAATAGGATGCACCAAATATAAAAGAAAGAAATAGCGAAGTAATAATAATTGTAGGGATGTGCTATTCACACACCTTATTTTACTTTTCACACACTCTTTGTTAATTTCTGTCCATTGATATTGTTCAATTCATCTGATCCGACGACCGATAATTAGAAGGTTGTGCGAGAAGTAAAAAAGGGTGTGTAGATATCACATCCCTAATTGTAAATACCAAATATAGGATATTAGTGTTCAACACCAACTAGTACATTGTGAAAATGGGAGAAAAATAATAAGTAATGTGTAAGTATAACTTGTTAAAACCAGCTCGTTATTATCTAACGAAGTTTTTCTTCCGAACATAACCACTCGATTTGATTTGATATTGTTCTCCAATTTTACTAGAATTTAATTTTGTAAGGAAAAAGGGAAAATTTTCTTTTGTAATTCATTTTTTTTTTAATTTTTAAAAATGATTAACCGATGGCTTGGCACAGCAGTCTACTTTTTTAAAGACTAAAAGGACTTACAGAGATATTTTAATATTCTTTTAACCACCATCATTGATTTATTAATGCTAAGAAGCAACTTTAAGACCATGTACAATATGAACTTGAAATTCGTTTCTAATCGAACCGCTCCGTAGGGGTGGGTTTGTAATTCAATAATAGAAGAGCGGTGAGTAGACGACAACCGACCGCACCTTCCTAAACATTGGATTGAAGCGGTTGGAGGTCAAATGAGCACTTCTCTTTTTCTCTCTCTCTCTCCTCCCTCTCTGAACAAACAAACTTGATATTCTCTCTCCAATTGGGTTTGGTGAATTGAAGAAATAAATGTGGAAAAAATAATGATAAAAAATTGTTGCTTTTTCTCTTGAATACAGGAGTCTGATCCTCATCTCCTAACTCACAAATCTTTCTTCTCCTCCACAACTTCTGCCGTTTCTTCCACCACGCCTTCTCTTTCTTCTTCTCTCGGCGTTTTGTTTATTGCAACTTCATCTTTCTCTTCCAAATTTCATACTCCCAAAATTATCTATTGACCCAGGAAAAAAAAAAAAACCGAATTGCATACGTACCCTGTTCATCTGTTTCTGCTCACAAATCTGCACAAACTCTGCAAAAAATTGTTCCCTTTTTGCATTAGCTTACACCTTGATCGTTTTCAGCTCAATTGGTAATTGGGTTTTTGGAGAATTGGGAGAAAGCCATGTCGCCAGCTGCAATCGAGCCGGCATTGCCCGAATCGTCGTCATTGAGCTCCCCTGATGTTCCTGAGAGATCTGAGAATCCTCGATTCAAGGACCTTAGAGGCGTCCAATGGCGTATAAATCTTGGGATTTTGCCCTCTTCTTCTTCTTCCTCCACTGATGATCTTCGTCGGGTTTCAGCTGATTGTAGAAGAAGGTGGATTTAGCTTCTCTTTCATGATTTTCTGCAGGTTTTTTTTTTATTGTTTTTTGTTTTAAGTTTTTCACTGAATTAATGATTTTATGCATGGAATTTGCTGGGATAATCTTACTTGGTTTACGATTGCCCTTTTGATTTGATCTTTTTTTTATTCATTAATCGACGGAATATGGTAAAGTGGTGTTAACGGTAATCTTGGAAAAATAAAAACTTGAAAGGGTTTATAAGATACTGGTTCCGGGTTGAGTTAACGGCCCGTGGATTTTTGTAATATGTTTCTTATGAGCTGTAAACTGTTTCGGAAACACGAAAGCCTTGTTACTTTCGTCTTATATCTTTATGATTCAAAAGGTGGCCTCTTGAACTTTTTGGTTGCGTTTGGTGCATGTGGTCGATTAGTTTAGCTGATTGATCCGAGTTTTGATGTGAATTATGACTTTAAGATCACTGAATTTGTCTAAGTATATATATTGGACTGCAAGTGATTTGCTGGTAATTTTTATGTTCGTGTTTTCTTGTGCTAAGTTACCTTGTGTACATTTTTAGGTATGCCGGATTGAGAAGGCGCCTTCTGGTTGATCCACATCCCCAAAAGGATGGGAGTAATTCTCCTGACCTTGCCATAGACAATCCACTATCGCAAAACCCAGGTAAAGTCAATGGATCTGTATAACTATTTGAACTCCACCGAAAAACATGCACGACCATTTTAACCTGTTAGTTTGCTAATGCACACTCAATCCAACAATTTTCTTGAACCTGATTTTGCTATATTCGTTTGTCTGCAGTGTTTGTTTTACTTATTCATTATTAGCTTTCTATATGTAGCCGCTTTGTTAAAATGACCAAATCTGGAGGCATGTGCCGCGTTTTGCCACATTATTGCATATTTGTAAATGAAAGTGGACTCTCTTTTGGAAAGGGAAACAGCTTTCTTCTACTGATGTGCCAATGTGTTTTCAGATTTTCCTGTGAGAAGCTGTTACAATCTAAAAAAACAAACGAATAATTATTTGCATCATTGTAGCAGTGTCAGACTGTATAACACCAAATCAAATCAATGGGTGGCATTGTAGCTCCTCACGAGTGATGCAATTACTAATGTATGCTGTGTTGTATTGTGAATCTCACAAGCAGATAGCACATGGGGTCACTTTTTCCGGAGTGCTGAGTTGGAGAAAATGGTTGATCAGGATTTATCACGTTTATACCCAGAACATGGAAGCTACTTTCAAACTCCAGGATGCCAAGGCATGTTGAGAAGGATCTTGTTATTGTGGTGTCTTAGACATCCAGAGTGTGGTTACAGACAAGGTATGCTAAAATGCTCACATTAATTTTCTCTTTTCATTTAAGATTTTGTTATATTCGGGATCCTAGAATATGGTTTCAGGATATAACATTCCTTTATGTTTAAAGTGATTAATTCTTATGAGCTTGGCATTTAGAGCACACTGTCTCTCCATGTTATCCCAATTAGGAATAGGCAAACTAATGCTCTTGCAGCATTTTTTCCTTAATACAAAGTTCCTCGTAAGCACTACACAACTTCCCGCACTACGTCCCTTGACGTCGTGAGATATTTAAAGATTTTCCACAACGCATTTTTCTCTTCAATGGTTCCTCAAAAAAGTTCACCATCTGTCCTGCTTGCTTTGTTTAAAGACTTGAATGGCATTGGTCTTGAAATCTCATATTATAATGCATAATGCATGTTTTGGTTATTATGCAATATATCCTGATAAAAAAAATCTAATGCTACTGGTCTCAACGAAATGATTAATATTATGGTATATTTATTTTAATTTATATTTTCAGAAAGATTTATAGGGAAAGATTATTGATTATCAGGTAGTTAGGCAGCCTTTTCTTTTCTGAGTTTTGACTTCTGCGGCAGCAAGTAGAGCCTTTTTTTAAAAAAAAAAAAAGTTATTCTACAATTTCAGTAACCTCAACAAGCTATGATTTTAACTGTTTTTCTTTGGTTTTTCTGTTTTCACTATAGGAATGCATGAACTCTTGGCTCCTCTATTGTATGTTCTTCATTTTGATGTGGAGCGGCTATCTCAAGTGCGAAAGCTGTATGAAGATCACTTCACTGATAAATTTGATGGTCTATCATTTCATGAAAATGATCTTACATATAATTTTGAGTTCAAAAAATTTCCTGATTCCATGGAAGATGAAAATGGCTCAGATGGAAGTACATTGAATGTTAAGAGTCTTGACGAGCTTGATCCCGAGATACAGACCATTGTAATGCTTAGTGATTCTTATGGTGCTGAAGGTGAATTGGGTATTGTCTTGTCTGAGAGATTTATGGAACATGATGCGTACTGTATGTTTGATGCTCTAATGAGTGGGGCCCATGGTTCAGTTTCCATGGCAGAATTCTTCTCTCCCTCCCCTGCTGTTGGTTCTCATACTAATTTACCTCCTGTCATTGAAGCATCTGCTGCGTTGTATCATTTGCTGTCTCTTGTTGATTCATCTCTACACAGCCACCTTGTTGAGCTTGGTGTTGAACCCCAGTATTTTGCACTTCGCTGGCTACGGGTTTTATTTGGGCGTGAATTTTCACTTGCAAATTTATTGATAATTTGGGATGAAATATTTGCATCTGGTAATAGTAAATTAGACAAATGTCCTGAAGATGATGCAGCCAGCTTTGCCATCCTTACTTCACCTCGAGGAGCATATATGGCAGCCATGGCAGTTTCAATGTTACTTTATTTGAGATCGTCCCTTCTTGCTGCTGAGAATGCTACTGCGTGTCTTCAGAGATTGTTAAATTTTCCTGAGAACATAGATTTGAAGAAACTGATACAAAAGGCAATGTCTTTGCAGGATCTTGCTTTGAAGAACAGTAGCTCACCCTCATTACTTTTATATAGTGGGCCCTATGAACATAGTAAATCAATGAATGCAAGAGGTCATAGCCTTTCAGTCGATTCTGTTTCTCCAAAAACACCACTAAATCTAGTACCTGAAAGCTACTGGGAAGAGAAGTGGAGAGTTCTGCACAGGGAAGAAGAACTAAGGCAAAATGATTTGAAGAAACAGGTTCCAAGCCATAAAAAGCGATGGACAGAAAAAGTAAAGTTGAGCCTATCTAGAACAGAGTCTGAACCGTCTCCATCAAAATCTGAGAATGGCAAAAAGAACCCCAGGTTTTCTGTTAGACGAAGGTTGCTGCAAGACCTTTCTCGAGAACTCAGCTCAGAGAAGGATATTGAGACATTGTGTTCCCATGAGGACAAACTCTCTTCAGAAGTAGAGGGCAACAGAGAAACTGGGTTCGGCAAGGACCTTAATTCTGCCACCGAGAACAGATGTTTCAATGGAGATCCACCCAGCGAAGAAAATTCATCTGTTTTCTCAGATCCAACAAGTCCTCGTACTGGGGATAATGGTCATGAACTTGAATCAGAAAAAAGTAGCGTTGCATCAAATCTGTCCATTGATGAAAATGATGATAATTCACAGGATGTGTCGGAAGAGCCACCTCTTCCGGTTTCTAATCATCCCAAGGGTGTCTCTCAAACATCGGAATGCAACAATCATTCTCCCGGAAACTCAGTGCCAGGAAAGGAACGTAACCTTCTTTCTGGTAAGTTCCCGAGATTTTGGAAGTTTGGACGGAATGCAGCTGGTGAAGGGACATCCGAGAAAGGATACAATGCCAGTGAGGCTATGAAATCTCCCCGTTGTGAAGGTAATCAGAATGCAACAAGCTCTTCTGTGGCTGAGGGGTCCTGCAGCTCTTTAGTTAGCCACAAAGGAGAAGCTGTTGACCAGCATGTGGTGGGTACTTTAAGGAATCTTGGGCAGTCTATGATTGAACATATTCAGGTAATGCTTCTTATAGGAACTAAAGCATTATACTATTATCTGTTCTAGTTCTAGTTAAATGGGAAATCAAATGATTGTTGAAGAGGAAGGAGGCTAATGAAAAATGGTGATACGTTTCGGTAGAGGCATTATCCATGAACTAAACAAATATCTAGTGTTTATCGTTGACAATGATAATCTTACTAGATTCGTTGCAACCATAGTATTTCTTGTAAGTTGGTTCCAACTGCACTTCAAGCATATCAGATTTTACGTCTGCATCATTCTGACTGTTCAACTACCATCTATGGCAGGTTATCGAGTCTGTTTTCCAGCAGGACCGTGGTGTTCAGGTTGGATCGTCGGAGAACTTATCAAAGAACACTATAGTTGGCAAAGGACAAGTTACGGCTATGGCAGCTCTAACAGAGCTTCGGAAGATCAGCAACCTTTTGTCAGAGATGTGAGGTGTGCATTATTTATAGCAACCTGTATATAGATTTTGTAATTATCAGTTCATTTAGTGCCAAAATAAATTCAGTTCGATCCATTATTCTTCTCTTACGCCATAGGGGTTTTGGCAGTCGCTATGACGGACGTGTACATATGAGTTTCTGTTATAATCTTTTGAATCTAAATGTATTAGAATTTCAAGAGCCATATGCATCTACACTGTGAAGTGCAATATGTGAAAGGGTCATCGAAAGCACATGTTACACTCAGCATACAAGAAACAAAAATATGTGCCAAAGCAGCAGGAGGAACATTCAGCTGCCGTTTGTGGATGCATGCCTTGAGAAAGTCATGGTACTAAGGGGTGTGAGTGAGGCAGTTTGATATCTGCAACATCCAACATCATCAGATCATCAACAAAATCCAGCTTCCATCCATCAAACATCCATAAAAATTGAACTCGTTATTTGTGAAAGTTGGAACTTTTTAACACTTTTCAAAAGTGTAGAACCCAATTGGAGCAAAGGTTTCTTCATTAAAAATTCATTACTATTGGTCCTTCAACTCATTAAAACGTACGGCTATGGTATTTTTCGTCGACTCTATTAGAAAGTCTTTGAAAACGAGTCATGTGTTATGCACGTAAAACTAAATCAAGGGGCAAACATGAAAAATTGTATCAGTGGTCCCTCAACTTTATTCAATTGGAGAAATAGTCCCTCAACTTTAATCCAATTGGAGCAATGGTCCTTCAACTTTAACCCAATTGGAGCAATGGTCATTCCTTCCAACATAACTCATTTTGACAAAATTCTGACGGAGTTGACGAAAATGATCATAACTACACGTTTTGATAAGTTGAGGGACTAATGGTATTAGATTTCTAGTTGAGTGACCATTGCTTCAATTTGATTAAAGTTGAGGAACCAGTACTACAATTTACTCATAAAAAAAAAAAAAAAAACAAAAACAAAAAAAAAAAAAGGGAAAACTAACGAAAAATTTTAAAAAACTTTCATTTTAATGAAAAGTCCTTTTTAAAGGTACAATGAATAGTACCAGGGAAATGTATATAAATGTGGTTTTTCGTTAAAAATGAACAGTACTGGGAGTGTTTTGTTAAACCTCCCAAAAAAAAAAAGGTAAGGATCTCTTTAGTGAGAATCGAACCTAAAACTTCCCACTTACAAGTGTAGAAGAATACCACTAGATTATAGTATTAAGCAGTTCTGCCAAAAAATGTTATTTAAATGTAATTTTAGTATGCATTTGTTCATAACTTACCCAAACCTTAGCTCAAATGCCACGTTAAAAAGGGGTAAACTTGCCTCCTCTAAAAACAATTTTTTTTTTTTCATATATTTTTTTTTTTTTTTTCTGGTTGAGCTTATCTATCACAAGATATAATTATGGTTAATGTGTAGAATGATAAATAATAGGGGTGCAACTTGGATTAGGCCAATTTGAACTCGTCTATGTTCAATCTGACTTTAAATCCAAACAAGCGAGTTTTTTTTTAGTTATAACCCATCCGAACCCAACCCAATTTCAACCCGTTCATTGATTGGGTTGAGTTGAGTTGATCATTTGCTAGTCCATCCCCAACCCAACCTAACCTGACTAACCAAACTCAATCTAACCAGATTATAACTCATATCAATTAATACTACACCCAAGTGTGTTAAGTCCAAAAACCAACGCCCTTTCTAATACTTTTTTAATAAATTACCCTTTATAATTAATTAAGCTTTTAGGGAATAAGAGGCTTTGATTAGTCAGCCCATATTCGTAGTCTCTAAATCCTAAAGCTTTATAGTAGATTGATTTATGAAATTAGAGTAAGCTAGCTCTGATGCTACTTGGCTTATTTTTTTTTTAGGAATTCTTGGAAACTAAGTTGTTATAAGATTAAACTTGAAAAAATTGGGCAACCCAAACCTAACCCAAGTAAACCCTCACCCAATTAGACTCGAGCCCAAATGAACCCGAATGAAATTTAATCCGAACTCGAGCCCGAATTGTAAATGTTGGGTTAGAATTGGGTTGACCTTTCAACCCGCACAACCTACCTGAGTTGCACCCCTAGTAAATAAGCTTAATGCAATTCAAGTTGGGTTCATTTATTTGGCTTCATGCTCCGTTCGTAAAAGAAAAGAAATGAATTTACCTTCCTATTCACTTGGAAGTGAAAAGTCTTAAGTTCGAATCTCATGAATGGCAAATTTGATACCAAATTAGGTTGCCCACTGTGTGGCTTAACCGAACTCCCCCTCCCTTTAGTGTAAAAATATCGATGTACTAAAAAAATACCTAGTTCAAGCTTAGTTCGTGAATGAAACGAGCTAAAATCAAACAAAATATTGGGGTTGTAAGAAAAAGAAACTCGATCCATGGATACAAACGTCTCATAAAGAACGTGAATAACACATATCTTTCTAGGTTATAGTTTGAGCCAACTTGGACATCTTCATCTTAAAGTACAAGAAATCAAGAACATGTAATCCAACTTTTAAGTTGGTGATCCAAATCCAAAGTATTCACAAATGTTTATATGCTTCAACATTTAAAAGATGAATTTATACTAATGCTGCTTAAGTTGTACAAGAGAAGAAGGATCTTCTATACCCCATTCTCTCCATTTTACAACACCAATTTTATTTGAAACTTCATTATCTCTTCCACCACCTTCTCCACCACCCTAACCCATACACACCGTTCTGTCCCGCTCTGGGCACTCGTGTCCCATCATGGTGCTGCCGAACAACTAAAACATGGCCACTTCACTTTTGCACACTCTGAATCAGATAGGTAAAAGATAAACCCGTCTGACAGATTTCCAACCTAGCTACTGCTAAACCTAAAATTGGCCAGTGTTCAGTTGATACACGAGTGTAATCCAGTTCTAATAAAAACCTATTCATAACTGTAAAGACAACGACAAACGCATGTATGGAAATTTCATTTGACAAGTGATAAACTAATAATTTTATAGTTGATGCACATCGTCCCTGAACAAACCAGATATATGTATACCCATCTATCAAAGAGAGAGATGAGAGAAACAGATAGAAGACAAGCATATTTTGGGACGAAATTTAGTGGTTGGGGGTCAAATTTCCAGGTTGTGCCGTCCATTAAGGATACTAATTTGGGGTTAAATTTTACTGGGAAGACATTTTCGGAGGTATGACAAAAAGAAAAGGGAGAAGAAAGGCCAGATTCTGCGAACAAAATTTCATACCCACAACAGAAGTTTCAGATCAAATCCAAGTGTTTCTTCGGAGAAGAGAGGCCAAGAAGAGAGAAAGAAGAAAGCAAAGAGTGAGGAGAATGGGGGAAAGAGGAGATAACGAGAGTCATGTTAACCATCAGGATAAGGTCATGTGCTTGCCACTTGACAAATTTAATATGAAATTGGACAAAATTGACAGTATGCCTCACATTGCAAAGTTTCAAGGGGGCATGGTAGAAGTTTTTCTTAGGCGGCAAAGTGACACCAGCCAAAATGTGAGGCATAGATGTAGTTTTCCTTCAGCTTGATGGGCTCTTTAGAGCCCAAAATTTTCATTTCTCAAGCTTTTAGATACTTAACAAAGCTAAGTGAGCTTGCCCGTCTCAACCTTGAAATTTTTTAAAAGAGCTGTTCACAGACACACACACACGCACCATCATCGAAAGTCAGAACATTGTAGCAAGCATGCAGCACCAGAAATTCAAACCAAAAATAAAAGAGAGAGAAGGAACAAGATCATACACCTAAATATACAACGATACTCTGTACATAAAGATTATTTGTCTGAGGCATCAAGTTGTGATCACGTGGATGTATACAACATGCTCACCATTTAATATTTCATTCCCTTCTGTTGTTGGGTGTTATTCTTTCAAACTATACAGCAACAGAACACAAATATAATTGCCGAAGATGATAATTACAATACATCAATGCAAACAAGCGGATATACCACCAACGTCCAAAACTAACAGCCTAAACCTAAACAAAGATAAGTTGAATCCATATCCTAAGGTACAATGACAACACTATTTTGGTCATGATATGCATGCAAAGGAGCATCGGTGATTGTCAAGAGTAGGGGAACTCACCCAAGCAACCAGGCTGATAGAGAGATGAGAAATCCTTAATCATCCTCGCAGCGAGATGACTCCTGGGAATCAGTCAAAACCTTGACCTCCACCTCCACCTCTATTGGTGTTGATCCTTCTGCCTCCGTATCCACCTCCCTTGTTTCTGCAGTTCCAATGCCTACAGCCAACCAAAAATTAATGATACGTCAAAATATTTATTCACTAAGAGCTACAAAATAAAACTCAAACGAGGATTTTCTTACATAGTTGAAAGATACATTGTTTTTAAACCAGCACAGAAGATGATAAACAAGCAAACATCACTCATCCCGCGCATTAAAAAATACTGTTTAGATGTCATTTCATGTTCTTCCCTAGGTCAATTTTGGATAACCAATTAAACATTTCATGAATTGAGCAGTATGTAACCGCTGTTCTTACACTCTTCTGCCGAATTCTGTAAATTTTACAATCGCAAACTTTCACTAGACGGATACCAAGGGCATTTCCCATTTCCATCATTAACCACATATGTTCACCAATGAAGCTAAAATTGAAGCCTTTGAAGGTAT
This sequence comes from Pyrus communis, assembly GCF_041283825.1. Taxonomy (NCBI): domain Eukaryota; kingdom Viridiplantae; phylum Streptophyta; class Magnoliopsida; order Rosales; family Rosaceae; genus Pyrus; species Pyrus communis. Next base: position 13,330,544 of record NC_142577.1, read on the forward strand.
CCAAAAACAAAAGGTTCCACTAATTGCCACGAAACTAAAAATCCATAAAAAAAAATAAAAATAAAAAAAAAAACCAACAATTCCACCAAACCAATCAAACAATAACAAACTAAAAACATTATGTACATACATAAAACTAAAAACCCACTTCAATTCCTTCTTAAAAGAAGCATTTCCACCAACCACATCAAACAAAAACTAATTAGAACCAATTTGCCATTTTCCACCAAACCCATCAAATTAAACTTAATTAAAAACATTTCCTACATACAGAAGCCCAAAGAAAAAAAGCCCATACCGCCATTGATGAAAAATTGGGAGCAAGGCCATCCTCGATCGGTAGCAACAGAGAGGATTTCTTCAAATGTGAGCTGGTTAGCCAATTTGCCAATCAAGTCGGCCACTTTCAACGGAGCGTGTCGAGGTGGGACCCAGAACGAGGAGCCGGGAACGAAGGGGAGCCAATCGGGGGTGGCCCTCTGGACGACGATAGTCTGAACCATGTCGTCCAGCTTCTTCAGCATTAATTTCTCTGAATCACTTGGCGACGACGAGGGGGAGGGCTCGACTTCGATCTCGATTAACTCGGCCTCGCCGGATCGGAAGGAGCGAGCGCGGTGGGCCTGGGTGAGATAGGGAGGGAGGAGAGGGCGGCGCAGGAGGGAGTGGCGGAGCGCTTGAGTGAGGAGTCGAACCATTTGGTCGGTGGACTGTGGGAACTGTGTAATTCGGGAGAGAGAGAGAGAGAGAGAGTGAAAGGAGAGGGAGTTTTGGAAGGTGGCGCGTGTAGGGAATGATGGTTGCTCGCGGGTCGGAGAGTTTTTTAAGTATCGGCATACAATATAGATATATAAATATCAACGGACAGTGATGGGTTCGGTTTTATTTTGGTTAGGTTTCGATTTTTAATTTTTAATTTTTTTCAGTTTGATTTTATTCGGTTTGGTTTTGTTTTTTTTTCTTTTTTTTTATTCCTAATTTTATAAAACTTGATTTCTTTTTTTTTAATATGCAATTTAAAAAATAGGCTTATATTGGTAGACTAATAATAAGAAAATGGAAAAAAAATGAGAAGGTAGTTATAAATATACAAAATCATATAAACCAATTATATTCTATCGATAACTTCAATTGCAAAAAAAAAATGATCAGCGTATCCATTCTAAAAACAAACAAATAGAGAAACTCTTCCAAGTTCCAAAGCCTTCCAAAATTTTTCTTTATAACCAATGGAATATCCTCGTCTAATTGAACCAAGTATGCTTCATAAAAAAGCCCTAGGCTTAGTTTCAAACTTGGCAATAAAGTTTCACAAAAGAAATATCATGGGCATTGTAACGACCCGTCCCCAAAAGTTACAGTCATAATAATTTTAATAAGTGAATTTACAAAAATGCCCTTCAAGGCAAAGTGTTGACCTTTGTTGACTGCCATGTCGTGTCACGTAAGACTCGTTTTCTTGCCATATTCTTGTAGTACTAGTCGCTACGGACACATGGGCGCAAACGGAACGCAATTTGGAGTTATAACGAATGAAGTTGAGGGTAAAATTGTAAATTTATTATTTTCTAGAATACTCGAGATTTTTGGAGTAAAATCTGGTGGAGCCACATGTGTGGTCCAGATTTAAAGAAGAAAAGATGGGCGGTGGAGATAGGCTATAAAGGAGAGAAAGGAGGGGGATGTGAAGCTAACCAAGAGAAGAGAGAGATGGTGAGTGACCAATGGAGAAAGAAGAAAGGAGGGGAAAGGAGAAGGGTGAGAAGCATGGGATCATGGATCCTTTACTGGTTCTTTATGACCCGACCTACGGAAACTGTGAAACCCAATGGGTTTCGATGGTTTTCCGGCCAATTTCCGACGATTTACGCCGAGTTATCACCTAGGAACTTCTCACCAGGCTTCCCTCTTTGATTTTCCACACAAATTAGACAAGATTTGGTCTTGGTTTCGTGAGAATGGCACTGGTGGCACCGTGGTGTTCTTGGTGGCAATTCGCCAATTTTTGAAGCAAAGTCCTTCGATCTCTACCACCATTAGACTCTCCTTGAACCCAGAAACAAAGCCCAATCAAACTTGGAGGCGTCGGAGCTTGTTTGGAGTTGAATCAAGAACACCCATTTCAAAGGTTTCCGGCGGATCGAGGTGGATTTCAGGTGTTTTCCCGACCAAATTGGAATTGGCCACATGTATGAAAGTTGTTGCTCTCATTGAGATCTTCATCTCTGTAAAATTTGATAATTTTTAGAAATAGTTGAATTTTCTGATGAGTCGGGGCGGCCGACAACCACTTATGGCGGCGCGTGCGGCGGCGCGTGGGCTGAGACATCCCCTGACCTTCCTAGGTTAAATTTGAATACCCTGATTCCATTGGTGAAGTCCGATTGATGAATTTCCATCATTTGAACGTAGCTCCATTAAGGTCCGCCACTTGATTATTATAGCAATCGACGATCCGATCGTTGGATCATCACCAAAATTTGATACGTTATAATACATAATATTTGGGGATATTAGAAACTTACGGATCGGGAATCCGATGTATGGATCTTCCCGAATAGGATATGTACGTTAAGTGTTCTATTGATAAGAATTCTAAGACATGATTTGATAATTGTTCTAGGCGCCGATCGTTCGTGACGCCTTGATGTTTGTGCTAGGGAGTTGTAGTGCGGACTCCAGGTGAGTGGACTTTTGGTTTTCTATATATACGTATATATGTTTTCCATTTTTCCCAGAAATGGTTTTAAATGGAATTTCGTTTAAAATGACATGTCATGGTTGCTTTACATTTTAGCATATGCATTAGTATAGCTTTACATAATATTGCATGATGCTGCAGAGGCCCATATAAGTTCAGGTGAGTATATATTGATGGTATGGTTGCATGGTAGTTGATTATGAGTTGATGCATGTAGAGCTCATTGTCCTGTACTCTGGTGTTAGTACTTCGTCCGTGGCCAGGGCCTAGCTTTCATGTGATCGTTCACCTCCCGCACCATACGCTCAGCTTGGGTCCAAGCCAGATGTCAGCATGTCGTACAAACCACATTAGGTGATTCCGACTCGTAGGTGACCTACGATTCATCGCACAGCCTTCACGTGATCGTAGCACTTAAGCGTACTTATTTACACCCAGCCTGTCGTACAGACCATATTAGATGGTTCCAACTCGTGCGCAGGTTTAGAGTAGTATAGGTCACATTAGGTGACTCCGGATGGATTGATGAGCAATAGGTTCAGTCGTACAGGTCACGTTAGGTGACTCCGGCTGGCATATCATTTTACATTGATTTATTTCACCTAACTTACTTATTTCATTGTTGAGATACTTGACATGGCATATACTTGGTTTTCACTACTCTCGAGTATGATTTCTATATATGTATGTATTATTGTTTTTTGGAAAGTTATGCGGGTTTTACGGAGAATGGTTATAACTCTTTCAAAAGGTTTTTATTAAAAACTTTATTTTCAAGCCCACTCACCCTTGTTTTTGTGCCCCTCCAGGTTTTAGCTGCTGAAAGTCCATATCGACGAGGATTCTTAGCAAATCTCAGTATTGGTGGCTGCCTCTGAGGGTATGATCCTTGCCCATATTACTATACTTTGCTTATGCTCTAACATCGCGTGTGAAAGGGGTTAATTCCCACTCACAGCGCACTTTGGTCTTTAGGCACTTTTAGGTTTAAATTTATTCACATTTTCCACATCACCATACTTTATGGCTTCGTCACCTTCTAGGTGTCGGCCAGTACAGTTCGATTCGGATTCCTAGTGGACATTTCGGGTCAAGGTGTGTCAGACATAAATTCATAAAGTGTAAAGAGATTCGGTTTGGTTCGGTTTTTTTTTTTTTTTTTTCGATTTTTGGTTTGATTTTTTGCGGTTTTCAATTTTTTGAACCCACCCCTATCAACGAATATATCAAATATTGATATCAATATTGGTTGCTTTCAATGAAAATGATGAAAATTTAAAATGAAATTTAAGTATTGTCAAACATTGGGTTAGACGAAATATAAGGGTTTCTACTATATTTAATAGATGTGTCAGAAATATCGACGATAACTGTTGATTTCAGCTTAAATAAAGGTTTCTTCGATATGAGGTGAAGTTTAGACTTCAACCCCCATTTCCATCTCTATTATTTTTTTGATATTTGCATATAAATATGGACCGTATTGAAGAAATTGTAAACACTAATCTTGGTACACTAACATGAACAATATAATTTATTTGAAATTTACAAAATAATTTTTTTAACAAATTGTACTACAACATTTAGTGTGACAGTCCGTCCTGGAATATTTGTACCGTAGGTGTGAAAAGACTAAATTGCCCTTGGACATTAAATTGCCTGTGGGGTGTTGTTTAGTTTGTTTTTTTTTTTTTGGTTGTTGACTCAACTAGGACCACACACACACACCCACATACACCTAAACACCCGTGGACCCTCCATCTCTCTCCTTCCTCTCGGATTTTTCTGCATTTCTGTACAAGTCGTATGGACATCACCCAAATCAACCATTTCAGGCACGGATCGATGTTTAGAAGGTAAGATTCAAACTCCTTGCAAGTTCCTGAGTTCATTTATACCATTTCTGAGACTTGAAACCTTCGAAAACCTCGAGAATCCTAACCCCAGATTTCATGCATTGTTCATGCACACATGATTGTGAAGTTTTTCGGAGTTTTTAAGGTCATAGGGAGCTTTAGAACACTCTCACGAAGCTCAGAGAAGAAAGTTGAAGTGTTTTGGACGTCGGGAAGCCCAGTTTTAGTGAGTTGCAGGTTTGGCCAGAATATCGTGGGTTTTTCCGGCGAGATTCCGTTGGTTTTAGGTCCCCAAAGTGATAAGGTTTTGTTCTACTCTTCGTAAGCTTCATTTTCATACAAAATTCGTGAATTTTGGTTGAGAGACGAGTGAGATTTGACGAATGGAAGTTTTTCCTAGTTTTCCGATGGTGGCAATCGGCGAGGCTTGCTAGAGAAGCAGACGAATATTCCGTTAGAGTTGACGGAATATTCTATCGGCGTTAGGTAATGGCCGTTAACTTCTGTTAAGGTTTTAACGGAATATTCCTAACCGCCGTTAGGGCCAGTTAGGGTTTGGCCATGCGTGGCCGGCGCGTCTGGCCGTGCCTTGGCTGGTGCGTGGGTGGTTAGAAAATTATTTTAAAAATATGGGGATGTTCATGAGGTTGAGTAGATCACGTTGGTATATTCAAACACCCCATTTGAGCATTGTTTGAGAAGTTATTACCTAGTTTTGGTTATGTGCTTTAAATTAACGTTTATATAGTTGTTTCGCATATAGGTGAGACCTATCCTGAGGACGAGCACAGTCACTCAAGGCTCAGGGACTACGACCCTTCCATATACCAGTGAGTGGGCTTTTGGTTTTTCGTATATACCTATATACTTGAGAGTTTTCCCAGAAAATGAAATTGAATGTTTATATGTTTTAAAATGCCATACAAAGTGTCTGCCTATTTGGTGCTGCAGACGCATAGGTAAGTGCCAGATAAATTTATAGTTTATGGTTGTGAATTAATGGTTATGTGAGATGCATTGAGAGCTCATAAACCTGCACCCCGGTGTTAGTGCTCCCGCCCAGAGTTAGGGCACAGTCCTTCACATGATGTTCACCTCCCGCATCACATGTTCATCTTGGATCCAAGTTAGGTGCACAGTCCTGTCGTACAGATTACTATAGGTGGTTTCGACTCGTAGGTGACCTGCGATTATTCTCACAGTCTTCACATGATCGTAGCACTTGAGCGTATTTATTTACACCCAGTCCTATCGTATAGACCACTTTAGGTGGTTCCGACTCGTGTGCATGTATAGTTGTTGAGATGTGGATTCGAGCTCTAAATTCAGCCGTAGAGGTCACGTTAGGTAACTCTGGCTGATATATCATTTGCATTGATTAATATCACCTGATTTTCATATTGTTATGCTGAGATATTTGACATGGCATATTGGTGAATTTTGTTATTCTGAGCATGGTTGTGAATATATATATATATATATTGATATATATTCTATTTTATGGGAAATTATACAGGTTTTACGGCGAGGGGTTAGAACTTTTGAGAAATGAAATGATTTTGAAAAGATTTGTTTTTGCCCACTTACACTTTCGGTTTTGCGCCCCTCCAAGTTTTAGGTAGAAGCACTTTGGTGGCTCACGAGGACTTTGACGGTGGTTCTGACAGAACACAAATGTAGGATCACTTTTGGGTGTTGTGTAATTAGTATTCGTCCTACTGGAGTGCACTTAGGCTTTTTGTGCCTTGATTATGTTTATCACACTTAGTCTTACACTAGCGTATTACTTTAACTAGTTTATGTAGTAGTTTGGTTTTTATTTATTCGCTATTCTATTATTATTTATACTTCCGCACTGTGCACATGACTACGTCACTCTCACGTGATGGCCAGCATGCCTTGATTTCGGTCGGGGTGTGTCATTTAGTGTACCAGATCCTATTTTGATACACTAAAAAATTTCTTTGAAACGTGCGTGTGCATGCACGGCATGTTGTGGGAAGGCGGTGTTATCAAGTAACATCTCCAACAAAAACAAGTGTAGCTAGTGAATAGTGGAAAAAAATAAAATTAATAAAATTAAAAACAATTTTTTTTTAAAAAAAAAGAGTGAATGGTGAAAACTTACTTGGCAATCATTTCATTTTCAGTTTTCAAAATTCTTTTTATAATCATTTCGTTTTTAGTTTGAAAAAACAGAAAATCAAAAAGTGAAAACTATTTTCTTGAGTTTCCACAATTTGGCTTTCATTTTTTATTTTTTGAAAAGTGAACGTAGTTACCAAATAGGTTTACTTATAACATATTATAGGACAATAAATTTCTACGGGGAAAAGTAGAGAAAATGAAGCGCTTTAAAATTGACAAGACAAAAGGATGTAGTAGAAATTTATAAATTTGGTGTTCGAACTTTGTTTTGGACGGATAATAGCTTCCATAAAGAGCACGACGTCTAGGTTAAAAATTGACGTAGCACAATTTTAAAAGGATTACGTAAATCTTGAATAACAAAGGTTTATGGAATCCACCAAAGATTGGGACAAAACCAAAAGGTTGTTTGATTATTCTGAATTGATGCATTACATTGGAAGCCAAACGGCTTAAAGAAAGGCTTATTTTTAGTTACGCTCCTTGGAATTCGATTTTGATCCCACTTTGTCGTTTGAAACTCAAAAGTCGTCATTTTATTCCTTGGAACTCGATTTTGATCTCACTGTACCCCTAAAACTCAAAAGTCCACACTTTACTCCCTGGAACTCGATTTTGATCCCACTTTGCTCATTGAAACTCAAAACTCGCAACTTTACTCATTGAAACTTAAAATTCACTTTACATTCCTTGTTCTATTTTTTAAAATAAGTTCATCCATTTAAAATTTATAATTGGTAATATGCCAAATTTCTCCCATAAATAAATGAATAGCAGAAAAAAAACAAAAATAACCATCTTCTCTCTTCACCAGCCACCTCCATTAAGAACATAACAAATATCGAAAGTAGTGGAATTAATGAGAAGGTGGTTAGAGATGGAAGGAGAAGGGATGAATAATGGGCAATGATTAGAGAGAGGGGAGACAGAGGGGTCGGTGAGATGGTTTTTGCTAATTTTTCTTTTTTTAATATGTTACACAATGTTTAAAAATTCAATTTTCGTTTGCTTTTTTTTTTTTTTTTTTTTTTTTCGGTTCTATCTATTGGGCACCATTTAATAGGATATGTGAGCAGTATACTTGTGCCACATCAGCAATAAGTGGGCTCTAATTATGCTACATAAGTAAACATAACAATTATGTAACGAAATACATAGAAACAAGCTAAAGTAGAGTGAATATTGAGTTTTAGGGATAATGACAACTTTTGAGTTTTAGGAAGCAAAGTGAGATCAAAATCGAGTTCCAATGAACAAACTTTTGAATTTTAGCAGGGAACGTGGGATTGAAATCAAATTCCAATGAACAAAGCTAAAAATAAGCCTTAAATCAACTTAGTCACAACCATAGTTGCCGAAATCGGCCAATTAGTGTCTGAACTCCATATTGGTATGATGTCCATACCGATACTTTTACAGTTCGGTGGTGAACGAAAAAATATGCTGATTAGGGCCGGAAATAATATACTTAATTAACTCGCTATTGACGATAAATAATAAATAAATAAAAAGAAAAATGACGAAAAACGCACCTAGGTCACTATAAAATGATCTACCCGGGAATAATATACTTGAAGAAAGAACTGAAAAACGCACTTGGGTCACTATAAAATTCACCGATGTCGTCCATGTGGTTGTCGGGGAGACTTTCTAAAGAACACAGGTGACTTGCTCGCCCCCTTCGAGAAGAGCATCATAGAGCGTCATACTGGGCAGGTTCCGATTCGTCCTTGTGCTTGTTAGTGAAGGAGAAAAAGGAGAGAGAGATGGGGGAGGGACAGAAAACTGGAATGCGACAGTGAGAAGAAATAACCAAGGGAAAGGAAAGGTCTGCAAGTAAATTAATTATTTGTTTAATAAATATTTAATAAAAAATGAATAAATAGATAACTTAATCATTTGAATTTGTTTCATCTGCCAATGAAATGTTCTCATGAAGAAATAACCATGGGAAATGAATGATCCAGTAGTAAATAATTCAATGAATATCTAACAAAATGATAATTAAAAAGATAAATTAATCACTTTAATTTGTTTCATCTTCCAATGAGATGAACCTGCAAAATTGAACAAACGAAACATGAAAAATAAATTTTAAAAGGAATTGTTATTTACATTCTAAAAATCTCATTCTACATTCCAAATTTTTTATATTTGGAAACAAAAATACACGTATGACGAGTGTTGAATGAGATTTTTAGAGTGCTAATAACACTTCTCATTTTAAAATGTTAAATAAGATTAATAACTTCAAGGAGCAGCATCATGAATGTCGTTTCCCTTTATCCCTAGACTTGTTGCTTGAGCTGCTCCCAACGACATCCTGATCTTCCTCCTCCAATGACACCCGTTGCAACTCCTCCAACCTCTCAACATGATTCTCTAGATTCGACTCTTCTGGATTAACATCTGATTTTTTATAAGCTTCATCTTTATATGTTTTGCAAAACCGTGATATAAGACGGATGTTGGAATGAACAAAAACCAAGTTATCAGCTCTCGTACAATTCAATCTATTTCTCTTAACATTATGGATGTATGAATATGTGCCCCTAACTCTTTTCGCTGATGAGCTTAATATTTGTTGAGACAGCACCTTTGTGTTTCTCAAAAAAAAAAAAAAAAAAAAAAAAAAAAAAAAATTATAATCCAAAATTAATATAAAATAACCAAATACATTAAGTAACTAAATTAAAATAATATATCTGGTTTCCCATCCATAGATTGACCACCAATCAAAAGCTGGCGTGTCTACTGCATCTGCTTGTGCATTTAGAGTAGCATAAATACCTCTTTGGTCAACAAAGGTAGCATATTGTTTGAATAGCTCATGTTTTTTACGTGGATCATCACATATAATATCAAAAGCTTCAAGTACTCCCCTCGTTACTTCCGCATCATCATTAGGGGCCTTTCTTGTTGTGCCTCCGGGTGCCATTTGTCTTAGATATTCTCCATCGTAGAAACGTGGAGTTAAAGCAAATGTTGGACAATGTAACGGAATTCATCTTTTCCCATCTACTAACCACAATTTGCTCAACATCAGAAAAATTGACCAACAAATATATGGGCTTTGTGATCTTTATGATAGAATCTACATCATCCCAAAAACAATCACTTTGCACGAGCTCAACAACTTTGGCCGCATTAGTGTGTGTTTGCATCTTGATTTTTCAACCAATCTTTCCATGCTTTAAGAATAATTGTAGTTGCTAAAGCCTCTCTACACATACTGTCTCTGAACAAAATACAATGAGATGCAAACCTAGTTTTCGCAACTTTCAATATCTCCAACTTAAAATGACTTTTGAGCATAGTCAAAGTTTGAATATGGTTTAAATAGAACTTGACAATTGACTTTCCTTTTTTGTAAGTGCTCCTAAGCCAATCAAAATTTTCTGCTAGATCTTTGAAGATGAGATTCAATGTATGCAATGTATGAACAACACATGGAGACCAAAAAATATGTTTGTGTGCCTTTCGAATCTACATATAAGAACATACATCCTCAACTGGTTACTACAACACCATTAATGAGTGGATTGTGCTTCATGCTTGACCGTCCATCTGACACGATGGATACCTTGTGTGTGAGCCATATCTCTCTAACAAGTTTTAACTCATTTTCAATACTAGTTTTGCATGCATTGAGTAGAGTGGTTCTAGCTCTTTCATACCCAGGAGCCTTGTACCCTTTAGGTCCATTGTTTATGACAGTGACCATCACATGGAATTGTGGATTCCTTAATAAATTGAGTGGTATGCCATTGGTGCAAAATTCTCTAATAACCTTCATATCAACTACTTCTCTAGCCATAGTTTGCATCACTTCTTGAATCGGTTTTGTTTTTTCACCCTTGCCACCCTTTTATCTTTTCCTCCTCTCGTACTTTGTTTCTCAAAATTTGAAGTAATTCAAAATTTTTCTGAACTACACCACAACGAGCAATATTTACACCAGTGTTATAAAAAACGGCCTAGGCAGCCCCCTAAGCGCTGGGCGGTTGTGACATCCCACATCGCCCAGGGGACTGATCCTTATATGTATATTCCATCTCTACCTAGCACGAGGCCTTTTGGGAGCTCACTGGCTTTGGGTTCCGTAGGAACTCCGAAGTTAAGCGAGAAGAGGGCTAGAGCACTCCCAGGATGGGTGACCCTCTGGGAAGTTGCTCGTGAGTTCCCAAAAACAAAACCGTGAGGGAATGGTAAGCCCAAAGCGGACAATATCGTGCTACGGTAGTGGAAACGGGCCCGGGAAGTGATCCGCCCCGGGTCGGGATGTGACATAAAAAATTTCAGAGCAGGTCTACAGCAGTCCAAAAGAAAGATGCGACAAAAGTACACCCGAAGGTGACCCTACGCTGGTGAGTATCTGTCAGGGATAGCCGGGCGAATCCTCCGGGAAACCACCGAAACTGCTAATCAACTAGAACCTGGAGGGGCGCAAAACAAAAGCGTGAGTGGGCAAAAACAAAGCTCTTTGAAAACCATTTACAAAATACATTCTAACCCCTCGCCGTAAAACTTGTATACTTCCCAGAAAATAGACATATATACGTATATAAAGATATGCCAATCATGCTCAAGAATATACCATGTCAAAGCCTCATAATGAATGCAAGTGCTCAGGTATAAATCACATCAATAATATAACATCTGGCAGCCGGAGTCACCTAACGTGACCTGTACGGCTGTATATAGAGCTCCAATCTCAACTCAATAACTGAACCTGCCCACGAGTCGGAACCACCTAAAGTGGTCTGTACGACAAGCCTGGGTGTAATACATATGTACGCTCTAGTGCTACGATCACGTGAAGGCTGTGCGAATAATCGCGGGTCACCTACGAGTCGGAACCACCTATTGTGGTCTGTACGACAAGCCTATGCACCTAACTTGGATTCCAAGTTGAGCGTGTGGTGCGAGAGGTGAACGACACGTGAAGGACTGTGCCCTACTCTGGGCGGGAGCACTAACACCGGGGGTGCAGGTTATGAGCTCTCTAAGCATCTCAAACCACTACTGAATATATAAACGTGAATACCACTTACCTGGCACTTACCTGTGCATCCACAGCACCAAATATGCATATGTATATGTATGCCACAAGTAATGCATGCAATGATGCATAAACGATAATAATAAAGTGCATGGCATAACACAATTAACCCTTTTTAAACAATTTCTGGGAAAATAATGTATATAGGTATAAACGGAAATCAAAAGCCCACTCACTGGTATGTAGAAGGGTCGTAGCCCCCCTGCCTCGAATGTGCACGCTCGTCCTCGGGGTATGTGTCACCTATATGCGAATTAACTATAAATGTGACATCCCACATCGCCCAGGGGACTGATCCTTATATGTATATTCCATCTCTACCTAGCACGAGGCCTTTTGGGAGCTCACTGGCTTTGGGTTCCGTAGGAACTCCGAAGTTAAGCGAGAAGAGGGCTAGAGCACTCCCAGGATGGGTGACCCTCTGGGAAGTTGCTCGTGAGTTCCCAAAAACAAAACCGTGAGGGAATGGTAAGCCCAAAGCGGACAATATCGTGCTACGGTAGTGGAAACGGGCCCGGGAAGTGATCCGCCCCGGGTCGGGATGTGACAATAAAAACGTCAACTTTAAAGCACATAACCAACTTCTCGTAATAACTTCTCATACATCGCTCAAAATGGACAAATGAATATACCAACGTGATCTACACAACCTCACGATCACAACCATATTTTTAAAATAATTTTTTGGACTTGCCACGCGCCCCCACGCGCCTGCACAGACACGGACCTACGCGCCCCCCACGCGCGGCCATGTGCCATGCACGCTGACGGCGTCAAGTGACGCCGTCAGGAATATTCCCTGGAAATGACGGAATATTCCGTTAACCCTGACTGACGCCGTCAACGTCCGTTAGGAATATTCCGTTAAACTCAACGGAATATTCCCCTTCTTCCCCGGCCAGTCCCCCTCACCGGCGCCGTCGCCGGAAACCTGCAACTCGCCCTAACTCTCTCGTTTTTCCACCTTTCTTCACGTTTCTTGCACCAAAATCAACCTTAAAGCTAATAGAACACAACCCTACAAGTTTTAAGGCCTAAAACTACGAGAAAATACCTGTCCAACTTTCCAAAACTCGGCCAGCTTCGACCACGGTGATCCCGACGTCCAAAATCGTCCAACGGAGTACTCCGAGGCTCCTCGTGACACCACCAAGCTACCTACGAGCTTAGAAATCCCAAAAACTCAATGAATAATCTTTGCATGAATAGTGCTCAATTCGGCCATTTTCGAAACGACGTGAAAACAAGGGATTTCTCACTTGAAAATGGTATGACTGTGCTCGCCTCGACCTCACGAGTTCAATGGTGTAGCTGGTTTCTACGATCTGTGAGGATTTGGTGGGTTGTGGGTTTGTCCGTACATTCACAGAAGGAAGAAAGAGGAATAGAGCTCGGGGGAAGAGAGAGACAGAGAAGAGACAGTGACAGAGGGTGAGTGATAGAGATAGGGTGTGTGTGTGTGTGGTCCAGCTTTGGTCAACACCACACAAAACAATCCACAACGTGACAAACACGAACTAGGGGCAAGGTAGTAAATTCACACGTGCGTTTCGGTATTTCCGGGACGGGATGTCACAACCTTCCCACCTTAAAAGAATTTCGTCCCGAAATTCAGAACGACCAATAACAACCCCTAGTAGCCAAAGAACAGTCTAGGATATAAGTCCCTCATCCGATCTTCTGTCTCCCAAGTAGCTTCCTCGACTGAATGGTTCCTCCACAAAACTTTCACTAAATTCACCGTCTTGTTCCTCAGAACCTTCTCTTTCCAATCGATGATCGTCACCGGTTCCTCGTCATATGTCAAATCCGGGTTAATCTCTAACGGTTGAGGAGGTATCACATGAGATGGATCAGCAACATAATGTCGGAGCATAGGGCCCGCTCCACCACCGTAGCACGATATTGTCCGCTTTGGGCTTACCATTCCCTCACGGTTTTGTTTCTGAGAACTCACACGAGAACTTCCCGATGGGTCACCCATCTTGGGATTGCTCTCGTGCGCTACTCGCTTAACTTCGGAGTTCCTACGGAACCCAAAGCCAGTGAGCTCCCAAAAGGCCTCGTGTTAGGTAGGGATGAGAATATACATATAAGGATCACTCCCCTGGGCGATGTGGGATGTCACAATCCACCCCCCTTAGGGGCCCGACGTCCTCGTCGGCACACACGCAACCAGGGTTAGGCTCTGATACCAAATTGTCACATCCCGGCCCGGGGCGGACCACTTCCCGGGCCCGCTCCACCACCGTAGCACGATATTGTCCGCTTTGGGCCCCGACCACGCCCTCACGGTTTTGTTTCTGGGAACTCACACGAGAACTTCCCGATGGGTCACCCATCCTGGGATTGCTCTTGTGCGCTACTCGCTTAACTTCGGAGTTCCTACGGAACCCGAAGCCAGTGAGCTCCCAAAAGGCCTCGTGTTAGGTAGGGATGAGAATATACATATAAGGATCACTCCCCTGGGCGATGTGGGATGTCACAATCCACCCCTCTTAGGGGCCCAACGTCCTCGTCGGCACACACGCAACCAGGGTTAGGCTCTGATACCAATGTCACATCCCGACCCGGGGCGGATCACTTCCCGGGCCCGTTTCCACTACCGTAGCACGATATTGTCCGCTTTGGGCTTACCATTCCCTCACGGTTTTGTTTTTGGGAACTCACGAGCAACTTCCCAGAGGGTCACCCATCCTGGGAGTGCTCTAGCCCTCTTCTCGCTTAACTTCGGAGTTCCTACGGAACCCAAAGCCAGTGAGCTCCCAAAAGGCCTCGTGCTAGGTAGAGATGGAATATACATATAAGGATCAGTCCCCTGGGCGATGTGGGATGTCACAGCGGTGGTGACCCGAGGCGTTTTCTTGCAAATCGGTTGGAAAAATCGGTTGGGCTCTAGGCAACCCAGGCGGTTTTTTTTTTTTTTTTTTTGAAATTAAAAAAAAAAAATCCTAAGTCTAAGTTGTGAACTTGGAGTACGTTGGAAATAAGAAATTAATGAGTAGAGAAGAGATCGATGCGTTTTACTTAGTGCATCGGCAAACCGTGATGGCTGAAATAGGTGAGTTGGGATCAGGTCTGAGGTTTGTGTTGATGTGAGAGAGGGTAGAGATCAATGAGAGACTTATTTCAGTTTCTAGAAAGAGAGAAGCTTCTAATTTTCTTGGGAGATGTCTCCCAAGAAACCTCAAATCGAGTTAGGAGCAAGGCTTGTAACTGCTTGATGTACGAAAAATAGAACCAACCTTCTGAGATTTGATATATTGAATTTCAATTTGCAGCCGCTTTGCTGCTTCATCACTTTTTTGTTTCTCCTTTAAAAGTTGGACCTGGTTTTCTTGTTTAATTAGAACTAACATTCACTTATCAACACAAAAGTAGCCTTTGAATTTAATTAGAAATGAGAGAGAGACCTAGGGTTTCTCAATTTAATCAAAAATGAGGGAAGGGCATTTAGATGCACGACACGTGTGCGCATCCTAAGCCTCCGTCCTACCTGAGGAGCAATGGTCTGAATTAGATAGGAGAAGAGCCGTTTGGGCTCTAGGCTCGAGGTCATCAAAAGCTGAAATGAGAGTGAGTGTAGCTGCTAGGGTTTTTCAAGTCAAATGAAGCTAGTACACCAGCTTATATTGTCCTTGTTGCAAACGATTGACACAGGTGTTGCCTTGTGTGTGTTGCTCAGCGCGTTTTCATCAGTTTTCGGATCACGAGTTCGATTCTTCGCGGTGGCTGTTTGTGTTTTTTTTTCTTTCTTTTTCCCGAGTATGTTATTCTCGCGTGTCATCCTACAATACTTATCACTATGATTATATAATATATATGCTTAATGTGCTTTTAAATTTTGGACTTATTGGATACTCTTTTTTGCATTTTATCATTATTTTATTATCTTATCCATGGATTTCATACAAGTATAATTTTTTGTAAGTGTCAATATGCACTTATTTACAAGAAATTTACCTAAATCCACTTAGGCCACCTAGGTGTCTGCCTAGACCCCACCTAGCCACCTAGGTGCTAGGCGCTAGCTTGCCGCCCAAGTAGCACTTAGTGTTTTTTAGAACCTTGATCTACACTTCTTCCAACTAGCGAACCTAAAGTAAAAAAAATTCAAAATTAAAATAACAAAAATAAATAAATAGAATTTTTGTAATATAATTAGTACCTACGAGATGATAACTGATGCGAGTAGTAAAAGATTTGTATACATTCTTGTAGTAATTGCACCGCCATTGCTTTGTCTTACTCGATATCTCAAAAGTAACTTTACTTGATAATAGGGGTTTCACCCTTGTTTTAGCATTTTCGAGTAGTGAAGTTTGTTGCGAAGTCCGCCTAGATGATTGAGGTTGACTCGTTGGTATTTCCTTTGATTGTGGAATTTCTATGCAATCATCTTTTTCATTCTCGCTGTACGAGACTAAGTTGATATCATGTTTGGGTATTTCTGGTTCCTCTATTCTTCTCTTGCTGAAAACCATCTTAGATTTTTTTTTTTTTTTTTTTTGTTTTGCAATGTGAGATCCCACATCGCCCAGGGGAGTGATCCTTATATGTATATTCCCCATCTTTACCTAGCACGAGGCCTTTTGGGAGCTCACTGGCTTCGGGTTCTATCAGAACTTTGAAGTTAAGTGAGTAGCACGCGAAAGCATCCCCATGATGGGTGAACCACTGGGAAGTTCTCGTGTGAGTTCCCAGAAACAAAACCGTGAGGGCGTGCTGGGGGCCCAAAGCGGACAATATCATGCTACGGTGGAATCGGGCTCGGGAAGTGGTCCCGCCCGGGTCGGGATGTGACAATTGTGAGATCCTACATCGCCCAGAGGAGTGATCCTTATATGTATATTCCCATCTTTACCTAGCACGAGGCCTTTTGGGAGCTCACTTGCTTCGGGTTCCATAGGAACTCCGAAGTTAAGCGAGAAGGGGGCTTGAGCAATCCCATGATGGGTGACCCACTGGGAAGTTGCTCGTGAGTTGCCAAAAACAAAACCATGAGGGAATGGTAAACCCAAAGCAGACAATATCGTGTTACGGTGGTGGAGTGGGCCTGGGATGTGACAATTTGGTATCAGAGCCTAACCCTGGTCGTATGTGTGCCGACGAAGATGTCGGGCCCCTAAGTGGGGTGGATTGTGAGTTCCCAGAAACAAAACCATGAGGGCGTGCTGGGGGCTCAAAGCGGACAATATCGTGCTACGGTGGAGTCGGGCCCGGAAAGTGGTCCCGCCCAAGTCGGGATGTGACAATTGTGAGATTTCACATCGCCCAGGGGAGTAATCTTTATATGTATATTCCCATCTTTACCTAGCACGAGGCCTTTTGGGAGTTCACTGGCTTTGGGTTCCGTAGGAACTTCGAAGTTAAGCGAGAAGGGGGCTTGAGCAATCCCATGATGGGTGACCCATTGGGAAGTTGCTCGTGAGTTCCCAAAAACAAAACCGTGAGGGAATGGTAAGCCCAAAGCAGACAATATCGTGCTACGGTGGTGGAGTGGGCCTGGGAAGTGATTCGCCCCGGGCCGGAATGTGACATGCAATCTGATGACTTCTAAACAACAATTGTGCATAAATTTATACTGTTATTTGTTTCTTAGGTTAAATGTATTTTGTAATACATAAACCTAAGGACCTTAACCATTCGATACACATGTACCCAACCATATTTATTTTTACTTAGATGCATTTACCCATTCATGTTCTCTATTTTTGTTTGGATGTATCTATCAACCATGTTTGTTCTCATTGCGAAATATGTACCCAACCATGTTCTTTGTTTTTTATTTTGAGGCATGTACCAACCATGTTTGTTTGTTTGTTTTTTTTTTTTTTTTATGTACCCAACCATGTCATTTGTCATGTATCCAATCATGTTACAAATCATCAATGCTACAAAATAAAAATGATTGCTCATAATAAGTAATACTATAAAATATAAGGAAAACTAATGAAAATAGCTTAAAAACTTTGAGTTTTAACGAAAATGACAAAATAAAAGGTAAAGTGAATAGTACCAGGATTGATTTTTTAGTGTAAACATGTGGTTTTTCGTTAAAGTGAACAGTACCGGGTGCTTTTCATTAAAGTTCCCTAAAATGTAATTATGAACATATTATTATCAATATTTTATATACAAACTAATTTACATTCTTTAACAAATTTAGAACGAATCGAACTGAATACCGTACTGTGTTTGTCTACTCTCTAGCGAATGATACTATAGGTTACTAGCAAATCCCGTACACGAGCCGAATTGCGAACTCAAACTGTATTCCATATCTGGCAACCATCATCACAACCCTTGGGAAAGCTTAGGGGTTTTAGGAAATTAAACGACATGAATTTGAACGAAAATTGAAAAGTTGAAAATTTATTACAAACTTTATTTTGCGATTTTGAAAGTCTAACTGATAATTTTTGGCCTTAAACACAATGGTCTCACGGTATAACTATTAGTCTTGTTATGCTCGTGATTCTTCAAAACGTCATATTATACGTCCAATTCTAACACTAGAATATTTCTTGCTGCCTTTTCTGTAGTCATATCGATTAAATCCAATATTTCTGAACTTTAATTCTTTTTTTTCTAGAATTTGGAACATTTTATTGCTTTTATCTTTCTTCATCAGAATTGACCCATATCTTGTCCTACATTAGACTCCTCCACTTGAAAGGAACTTGACCTCGAGTTCATCTTGAAATGATCTTGATAGCTAGTAGACAACTGCCTGGTTAAGTAAATAAATTCTTCAACTCGAAAAGCCCAACTTTTAGTGTACCTAGTTGAAATATTCATGAAATTAATTATGTAAACAAGACCAAACTATGTCAATCAAGAATCAAAATATTTTTCCTCCCCAAGTTTTCTTGTTTGGTCAGCAATGTAATTTAACTCAAATTTGTTAGATTGTTGATTGTCCAAAGTCATAACAACTTTGGAATCACTCAGACCTTTAGTTTATCGAGTCTCCACTTGTGAACTGCCATGTTTTGGCATAATGAAATACAAGTCCTCATCACTTTAGCTTCTTTTCTAATAATTGTCTGACATGTCGTTGACAAATACAATTTGTTGAAATAGGAAAAGAATTGCTTAACAATTTTGTTGCTTCAACTAACACCAACTTTTGATGGGAGTCTTACCTTGTTATGGCCTAGACTCTTGCATTTAATCCCACCATAAACGCATATCACCATCTAACCAAGAAGCTACCATCTTCATCTTTCTTTCCGAAATTGGTTGTCTCTAAAAAACTTCTCTATATCCTCAACCCATAATAAAAAACCTTCAATGCAATCACTTCCTAGGAAAATAAGAATATCTTCAACATCAACGAGGTGAGATTCGTGGGGTGAATCTCATACTATATCCCCTTCAAGATTTAATACTCTCTTATGAACAATGTCGTTTAGGGTATTATTTTTTCCACGATCAATTGTCATTACAACAGGGCAAATCTTTGCTCTGATACCAATTTGATGCATCATAAAGTTAAAAGGATTACAAGCGTAAATCCTAAAGAACAAAGGTTTTTGGAATTCACAAAGATTATGATAAAACCAAAAGGTTTTTTTGATTATTTATGAATTGATGCATTACACTGGGAGCGAAACAACTTAAATATATTTAATCACAGCCCCTGGGGAAGCTCATGGGTCTTAGGGAATTAAACGGCATGAATTCTGATAGAAATTCAAAAGTTCGATATTTTGCAGTTTTAAAGTCTAAAAGATCGTTTTTTGCCTTAAAACGACATATTTTATACCCAATTCAGAAACCAGATTATTATATGTTGTTCTATATCTCCATGAATCTAGGAACTTTTGCTTGCATTGTATCATTTGGTCTACGTAATGGAACTGATAACATTCAAGATTATGCAGGATTCGCAAGCAAGCTAATCTCCTAGTCTGATTTTTCGTTGTTAAGTAATTTGGTTAAATCAATCACCTCGGATGATTGCTTTTTTACTTATTCTTACTGCCATTTTTGTTGCCACATCGATTAAATCCAATATTTTCAAACTTTAATTCTTCTTTTCTAGAATTTGAAAAAAATTATTTTCTTTATCTTTCTTCTTTGAAATTAACCCATATCTTGCCATACATCATCAAACTTCTTTGCATTTTTCTCATCTCTTTATTTTAACAAACTGTGAATACTTTATTATTATTTTTATATACAAAAATATATTTACGCTACTATGTTTCGATGAAAGCAGTGAACTTAGAATTTAGATCCAAGTCATAATTTATAATTTACCATGCATCATTCCCTTATCTAGATTTATAAACATAGAAATTTACCATTTCCGCGTGAAAAAAATACTCAAATCTTTGTATGCTTTAAACATGCATGTAGCTAATTGTGAGGAAGGAATAGAGAGAAATTGGCTATCATTGTACACTAATACATTCTTTTCTCTTCTTTTTTTTGTGCTTTCACGAACCACTAATAGTATTGCACTTCTGTTTCAATTTATGAGGTGTGTTGTAAGTAGATGAAGCCATGCTCAGGGGACATGGTTTCAGCCAAGTTAAACATGAGGGTGATACTGTTGTTGCAAGGAAAGCAATTGGAAGGTACTCAAATTACACTCCAATTTCTTTTCAACAATTTTTCGTTCATGTGTCAAAATGATAGAAACAGTTTTGAGTTTTTATGATGGACTTCTAATACTGCTATGTTATGGACTTCCAAGAGACTAAAAGCATAGAAGGAAAAAACATCCATTTTTTATTTTAATTTAGATTTGATTTTGGATTGCTTTGCAATATTTGTGGTTTCCGATTAACTCTCTTGAATTGCTTTTTGTGGCTTTTACAATTTTACTTTTATTTTACTAAACATAATTTCAACTTATATTTGATTAAGTGCAAGTGTTCCCTAGCAAATACTGAAGTTTTTAGTCCTTTTCCTTAAATTTATGTCCATTTTATGTTCTTATCTATTTTATTAAAGTTAATTTGATGATAATTAAGAGTTGCGTATTTATATGTGAATTTGACTGCTATCATTGGACACCACCATCACCCACCGTCATCACCATTCACTGTCACCACCACCACTACCACCACCACCATCACCGCCACCACCCACTGTCATCACCAGTCACCGTCACCACCGTTGCTGCTGCCACCACCCACCATCATCACTGCCGTCGCCACCCCCATTATTAGCACAATTAAAATATTATCTCTCGTTTATAAATTATTGACTCTATATACACATTAAATTTCATATTTAAATTCTATTGTTTTTTTAGGTTAGTCAAACAAGAAAATTCACAAATTCTAGAAAATCAAGTTTTGTAATTTCAAATTCCGTCATTTTGGAATTTCAGAGTGACAACCCGTCCCGGATTATTCGTACCGTAGGGATAAAATGATGGTTTTGCCCCTAGTGTTTTTGTTTCGTTGTGTGGTCTTTTTGGGGTTTGGTTGGCTGCTTTTGGACCACACACACGCACCCACACTCATTCTTATCATTTTCTGCCCTGTCCCGTGTGTCTCTCTTTCTTTCCCTTCTTCTTCTTCGTACGGACAAGACCAAATTCTTCTCAAACGTGGTAGATCGTGGTGGAGACTTAGACCACTGTGTTCGTGAGGCCCGTACGAGTTCAACCATGCCCATTTCAGGTCAGGAAACCTTTGTTTTCACGTCGAACCCGAGATGTTCAATTCAGGGTACTGTTCATGCACATGTAAAATCATGTGTTTTTGGGAATTTCAGGGTTGTAGGAAGCTTGCTGAGGTCCTTAGGAAGCTCGGGGTGGTTCGTTTGAAGGTTTTGGACGTCAGGATCATGAGTTTCAGGTTTGGCCGAACTTGGTAAAGTTTTTCTGGCGAGATTCCATTGGTCTTAGTGCTTGAAAGTGGTAAGATTTGTTCCTCTAGTTGTAAGCTTCATTTTGGTACCAATTTCATGAAATTTGGGTGAAAAACAAGTGAGAAATGAAGGTTTGAAGTTTTTCCAGTTTTCCGGCGACGGTGATGGTGCCGGAGGTTGGTCGGAGAAGACGACGGAATATTCTGTCAGTTTGGACGGAATATTCCTAACGGCGTTAGGTTAACTTTAACGGAATCTGTTAGTTTTAACGGAATATTACTGACGCCGTCAGTGTGCCAGGCACGTGCCTGCGTGTAGGCGACGGTTGTGGCCGTGCCTTGGCCGGCGCATGGGGGAGCGTGTGACATCAGAAAATTATTTTAAAAATATGGAGATGTTCGTGAGGTTGAGTAGATCACGTTGGTGTATTCATACACTCCATTTGAGCATTGTATGGGAATTTATTACCTAGTTTGGGTTATGTGCTTTAAATTAACGTTTTTATAGTTATTTCGCATATAGGTGAAACCTATCCTGAGGACGAGCGTAGTCACTAGAGGCAAGGGGGTTACGACCCTTCTACATACCAGTGAGTGGGCTTTTGGTTTTCCGTATATACTTATATACTTGTGATTTTCCCAGAAAATGAAATGAAACGTTTATATGTTTTAAATGCCATGCATTGCGTTTGCCTATTTAATTATGCATTAGTAGTTGCATATATATATATATATATATATATATATATATGTTTGGTGCTGCGGACGCACAAGTAAGTGCCAGGTAAGTTATGATTTATGATTATGATTAGTAGTTATGTGAGATGCATAGAGAGCTCATAACTTGCACCCCCGGTGTTAGTGCTCCCGCCCAGAGTAGGGTATAGTCCTTCACGTGATGTTCACCTCCCGCACCACACGCTCATCTTGGATCCAAGTTAGGTGCACAGTCCTGTCGTACAGACCACTTTAGGTGGTTCCGACTTGTAGGTGACCCGCGATTATTCGCCCAGTCTTCACGTGATCGTAGCACTTGAGCGTATTTATTTACACCCAGTCTTGTCGTACAGACCACTTTAGGTGGTTCCGACTCCTGTGCAGGTATAGTTAGTGAGTTGGAGATTTGAGCTCTAGATTCAGCCGTACAGGTCACATTAGGTGACTTCGGCTGACAGATTACATAGCATTGATTGACATTACCTGAGTACTTATATTTTTATGTAGAGGCATTCGACATGGCATATTTTTGAGCATGTTTTCTATATATGTGTATATTCTATTTTCTGGGAAACTATACAGGCTTTACGGCGAGGGGTTAGAACTTTGTTAATGAAATGGTTTTGAAAAGCTTTGTTTTTTCCCACTCACACTTTCTGTTTTGCGCCCCTCCAGGTTTTAGTTTGGATTGCTCTTTTGGTGGCTCTCGAGGGATTCTCGGCATATCTGACAGATTATCACCAGTGTAGGACCACCTCTGGGTGTGTTTCGTTAGTGTTTATTCCTCTGGACTGCATTAGGTCTTTTGTGCTCTGAATATTATTTTTCACACTTATGCTTGCACATGTATGTTATCTACTCAGTGTATAGCTTGGTTTTTATTTTATTCGTACTTTTATTATTATTCTTAGCTTCCGCACTGTGCACATGGTTACGTCACCTTCGCATGACGACCAGCGTGCCTTGATTTCGGTCGGAGTATGTCATTTAGGGTCCGTCCGGTAACGTGTAACAAAATGATTTTTGAAATATTGTTTTATTAAACAAAAATGACAAATAAGATTTTGCATTCTTGTGATTTAAGAATGCTCTGATAGTTTAGTCTGAGAATGATTTTAGAGAATGAAACATTGAAAACGTATCTGGTACCAATTGTAATATATATATATATATATATGTGTGTGTGTGTGTGTGTGTGTGTGTGTGTGTGTATGTTTGATAGTAGCGGTGACGGTGATGGTTAGGATGGTTTGGTTGAGACAAGAGTGGTGTTGGTTGCGATGGTGGTTGGAGTAGTGGTAGTAGTGGTGAGAATAAAGGTGTTAGTGGTGGTGGGATATAGGTGGTGGCAATAGTGGGGTAGTGAGCAATTGGGGTGCAACTTAGGTTCGTTCAACTTGAATCTACACATGCCCAACCAAATTTCAAACCCAATCGTGTAGGTTAGAATGAAGAAGAAAACCCGCACAAACCCCACTCAGCCTCAACTCGATCATGTATTATGCTGGGTTGATGCCTTACCCGCCTATGGCAACCCAAACTCAACCTGATGTTGAGCTCGAATTTGCTCATGCACATATTACCCTCCTCACTTCATTTTACATAAGTATAAGTTTTGGGGTGACTATACTTAAAGTTTATTGTCGGTTTTCATATGGGTACTGAATGATAGTGTTACTTTTACATTTCTTTTGGTTAAGGCTTTGGTATGCATCTTGTAATTTAATTTCAACTTTGCCTGGTTGAAACATTAGAAATAGTCTCGAAGTTGTGTGCTTTAACTTTTGTTTGCATGGTCATGTGTAAATGAAATTCCAACTAACATTTGACGTTTTTGGTTCAAATTTTGAAAAATCATGCAAAATAAGGTTTTATGAGATTGAACTCGATAAAGATGTGTGATCCTGAACCCAAACTCAACCCGAGTAAGTCTGAATCCAACATAAACCTGAACCTAACTAACCCGAACCCAACCCAAAGCCAACCCGAAACCGAATTGTGAAGGTTGGGTTATGGTTAGTGTCACGCTCCGGACCCAGAGTCGGTAGAAAATCCCGAATCCAAAATATGGCCTAAAGTTGAATATAAATAAATAAAAAGAAGCAGAAATGAATGAAAAATATAAGTTCCTCTTATAAACCAATCCAGAATTCTTTACAAGGCCAAATTAATAAATGAATAAAAACTTCTAGTCCCACATCTAATTCGATCAGATCCTATTCACCCTCTTGATTGAGTCTAATTCGTACACCTACATAAACAATGGAGCTTCAATAGCTTAGTAGGGACATAGCCTTACAATAGTAAATTAATCAAACTCAATTAAGAGTCATATGGTCATAGATTTCAGTCATGAGAAATTGGAAACAATGGTTCCATAATGATGCATGATAATTCTCTCATTCCCACCCCTATTCTCGTTAATCCACACTCCAAAACACACAGCCTCACACGTCTCATACCATGCTTTAGCCTCAAGTGTCTTGTTATATGAATTACCACTCATGACATATCCATTCACTTTCCATTGTTCTTTCAAACCACAATATCCATCTCTCGATCACCAAGTCGTCTCTCACATAAAGATCGTCTTTATTGCCTATCAATTATGCTTACCGGAAATCCTGGTCCTTGACATGGTCGATCCAATTTTTACAATACATCAAACCATTCCAATTCATCACGAGACAAACCCACGTAACTCACCCAACTCATACGTCTCATTATTGCAAAGCATGATATGAATTCCATCTCGTATATGCAAGTCATAATCAAACCAATAAAAATCCAACAAAAGCAATAATCCAATTAACATCCAACCATATTTACCAACCAATAAGATCAACAATTATATAGTACTTCATGAAATTTAATAAAATCAATCTAATGGTCTGCCCGATTTCTCATATATGGATTCCAAAGCATTGCTAAGACTTTCTATTACAAGATTCCATCACCTCCACCACCTCGATCAACTCCATAACTTGGATGCTGCAGATGAGTGAAATGAAGAATTGTTGTGGAGGAATACTTGAAGTTTTTGGACACGCATTTAAGTGCTTGGACTGGTCGCCACTCGAGTACCAATTGACAAGAATCATCATATTTGGATAAAGTTGATGTTGACGATGTGTGCATGATGCTGATGAGGTTTGGTTTTCTTCTCTTTAGAATTTTGTTTTATTAAGATGCAGGTTTCTTTGTTCTCAAGAAATTGGGGTTACTTATTCAATTATGCTTGTATCTTGTTGTCTATAGATACCTCCATTCGAGTTGTGGGGAATTTTGAAATACTAACTATATACGCACTCGTAAACTCTGAACAACGAGCAAAAGTTTGATCTAAACAGCAGATCGATTGGTATGCATTCCATTGTTGTCATTGACACTCCAAAACAATATAGAGATTAAACAAAGAATGAGCTTATCAAAATCACACCACCACTCCAAAGAATGAAAGAATAGTTGGAATAATATCATGAAAAAAGTGGGCTTCTATATTAGGTTTTGGTTTCCCTGGTTTGGCATTGTACTAGGAGGGATGCTGAATGGATCTCCAAACGGGTTTGCAGAGCCTGCAGGTTGCATTGGTTGGGAATATTGAGAATAATACGGGTGAGGAACCATCATCATGTTTTGCTGTTGTTGCTGCATGATTTGCTGGTGCTGTTCTTGTTGTTGTGCCATTAACGCCATCTGCACGTTTGTAGGGGGTGCTATGCCGTTGGACATTGCAAATGGGTCTTGTACGGGTTGCTGTGCTGCTTGTTCAAATGGATTTTGCAAGCTCGTCGCGCCATAACCATACCCTGCATTCTGGAGTTGTAACTGTCTCCTGGCACCTTCATCTTCATACAAACTATTAAGTAACAGATTATCAAAGCCACCAGCCTGACAAAACCCAAACGATGTCCATGAATATAAACTGAAAGAATACGAATACTAATCTATACGTGTAAATCTAGTGAATCGGCAGTGGCTTGTAGTTCCAGTTGTATTGCGCATTTACCAACACACCGAAAACAAGAGTTCAAACCTCCCTTGCCCCTTGGCCTCCTTTTTACGAAAGAAAAGTCCGGTGATTGAAGCCCGAAACTGAGATTTAGCTACGCAAACAACTGCAATCTAAATGCATACTTAACTACTCTACTCTAGACCAAGTTAGATTTCAGATTCTTCAATTCCTTGATTCAGAAAAAAAGTGTGAAGGTGAGTATGTATGTGTACTGAATCTTGTAGTCAACTAACTTCACATTGAAAGAAATTCAATCCCAAACTGTCTAGGAAGGACCAAGTGGTTCAAGACCATATTGATTCAGAGAGGACTAACCAGAGCTGATCCCAACACTATCCATATGTAGCTTTCATACCATTGCACTGCAAACGAAAGGGCAGAAAAATAAAATCTTTTTGAAAAGCAAAGAAGACTAACCAACTTTCTGTCTTGGGGCGCTTGGCTGGTATGGTTGCTTGGTGTGGTCACCAGCGCCAGCTCCCAACCGGAAGTCCCAGCAAAATCATTGAAATTTGCTCCAGATTTTTGTTCATTCCCTGAAAATGTATAAATATGATTTTATAAAACAGAAATCATAAAGTATATCAGCAAACAAATCTTCAAATTCGACAATGCAGACATGTGCAAATTTTCCTCAATAATATACCATGCAACGCAACTTACCCTGTGGAACTATCGCAAGAGCCAGGGCATTGCATTCTTCTATTTCTGCAGCTTTTGGATTTATTTCCCTTAGGCCCTAGACAATGAGAAGGAAAGACAAAGCATAAATGAAAAAATCCAGACTGACATCAGAGAAAACATGAATTACAACGCATATATAAAATATCGTACCAGCAGATCAGTGTCCACAGTTGATATCAAAGGAGGAGGTTCGACTTCTTCTTCCTTGGGTTGGGGTTCTTCCTCTGTTTTAGCCAGTGGCTCCTCAACTTTTTCTTCTTGTTTTTCAGGCTCTGGAGGGGGAGGAGGTTCATCAGGTCTCTGAGGCTGCTCGTCTGTCTCCTGGTATTCCTATTGCCGGAACAAAATTATCAGAAATTTGAATATTAGAACTAATAGTTCAAATATACAAATAAGCATGTGAATATACAGCATGTCAACAGCAATTGTGTACGACAAATATTTCAAAGAGTCTTAATGCACATACACATCCAGTACTCAAATGTTCATACTCATATGGATTCTATCTCACCAGTCTTCTGTTAATGGAACCTGACTGTGGCGCTTCCTTTATATACTCTTCCATTGTTGCAAGAAATGATGGTGGTGGCTGTTCAGTGTAGAGAAGATTTGTGAGAGACCATGCAATGGAGTCAACTTAAATATTCCAGTAGAAGGCAAAGTGGAACCTGTCTCAATGTGGGAAACTGAAAAGTTCTAGCAAGATCCAAACCCTTGCAGTATTCGTAAAAATCAGCAAGCGCTTCAGCCTGTAGGTCGATAGAGAAAAAACTGCTTTTGAGGGTATCGTTATTAATTTAACTATGGGAAAAGGTCTATTCCAGCAATACATGTTGCGCTACAACATATTGTTATACAAACGATTCAAAAATAACGTATCATTGTGTACCTGTTGACCAGCTCTTTTGTAGATATTGAGGGCTTTAACTGCGTCGTGTCTTGACATATCAAAGAACTGCAGGAAGACGCAACTCGATTTGTTATAATTTTAAAATAAAAAATGGCGGTATCATATGATAACTGATTCAGCTCAGAGAAATATGAGTCTAGAAGAGCCTTACCATGTCAACGAGATTTATAATTCCGTCATTGATGGCACAATATATTTTAAAGCTTTCTTTTAATATCTACATGGAGAAGAACATTGTTGAAGCTCAGAAGGAACTAGTAAAAAGGCATATATTGGTTTTCTCAAGGAATTTAGGTTTCATGCATACCAGAGCCAAGGCATATTGGATGAGGTAATTGTTATAAGCTGTTCCCTCGGGCTGCAAAATAAGAGCAAATTAGAAAGTACAATATAACGAACAAAATGGTTCTTTCAAGACTGTTTCAGTAAGAGAGGATGTCGTGGACCGATTAAATAAAATTTGGCTCAAAGAACGAAGCCAGATCAGACTTTCTGTATCCATATTAACTTATTACCTGGCAACCCATGAGGCAGAAAAGAAGTTGCTGCAGTGCAGGTAGCTGCTCCAAGAGCGCATCAGCACTCAGCGTTCGTGTTCTACTATGGACCTGGTGGAGTCAATGGTATCTTTGTTATACTAAAGTTGAACATGAAATTCAATGAGAGACAAAAAAAGTAAAATTTTAAATCATGAAAATGACAAATATAAACCACACCTTGGTTGATCCTGGCAATGTTTTGGTCAAACGCTCTGCCTCAATGTCATATTTCAAAACTTTGAAACACTCCAGCCGTTCTTCTAAAAAGAGCGCATATGTCCTAACCCAAGCAGAGCAATCCCAAGCTGCAAGGCAAAAGTTGGTGTAAGAAGGGACTGTTACAAAGATTGGCCACATGTTACATAATATACCGTCATCAAAGGCGGAAGCATTTTACCAAGGGGACTTGAGTCATCTTTAAAATAGGAAATTTGGAGAATGTGTCCTCTCTGCGAATAGTTCAGAAGCTCCTCTCTGAAGGTAGGATCACCATCTCTCAATGTTCTATGAATAACTATCAATGTCTTTATGGCAACCTGTAGATTGTAAACTTGTCACTTGTTAAGTGACCTGGTAGATTTTAACAACTATTTTGCTACTCCTACTGGACATACTTTTCCTATATGCATGTTGTACCAGCTATGAATGACAACAAAAACAACGATAACAACAAGCGAATAAAGGGCATTACAATCCAACTCCGTGTCTTGGACAATCTCTTGGCCAACGTGTGAATGCAGTATGCCACATCTGCGCGTGGACGATTCACTGATGTCGCGGAGAAAATCTCTAGGCAGCAGAACAAGAAATCAAAAACACACCCAAAGATTAATCAGACATGAGAACATGACTGAATTGGGAAAGCTCATCAATGCAAGGAATTTTGACCATGGAATTCAAAATAGAATTGGAAAATAGAATTACAAACATTATGTTAGCAAATACAAGGAAATTGAACGTAATTGCAAATCTGATGGCCACACAAAGTTTATAATGCAGATTCATATCCTCATCATTCAATCAGATAACACATCCATATCATACAATTCACAAATGTAGGAAATCAAACACAACTCACTTCGAATATGACGTTCCTTCGGAGGGCACTCAACGTGACTGGTTGCCTTCACTGTGGCGATATCCAAATCCTTCCAAAAAAACACAACCCACATTTCAGCAAAAATTGCATTTCATCAAAGAACCAAAATGCAAATGCATTCACAGAGCTCATCAAAACAAAACCCACAGGTCAAAATCGGTTCTTTTTCGCACCTTGAATTCGCTGTTGACCTTGATGAGGCCAACCTTGGTAGAGTCCTTCAGAGCTCCATAGGCCTTCCGAAAGCTCTGAAAAGTATCCATAAAAATAAAAGTTGGTTTTTATCTATTCATTGGGTTTTTCAAAAACAACAACACTTATAATGTGTTGGGATTAGAGAGATCAAACCATTGATATGATGTCAGAGGAGGAGATGGTGGTGGAGACGAAGGTGGTGGTGGTGAAAGACGATGTTCTTGGTCTTCTTCCGAAACCGTGTCGTTCCAACAACAAAAACAATCAACGACTCTCCTCCCCTCCAAAATGTCCGCAGCTGGAAGGACTATTATTATATGGGTATTTTCGTGTTTTATCTCCTATTTATTATTAGAAAAACTAATGAAAATAATTTGAAAATTTTAAGTTTTACGATAAGAACAA
The DNA here is from genome assembly GCF_041283825.1 of Pyrus communis. NCBI lineage: Eukaryota > Viridiplantae > Streptophyta > Magnoliopsida > Rosales > Rosaceae > Pyrus > Pyrus communis. Next base: position 13,360,708 of record NC_142577.1, read on the forward strand.
AATAAAGGGTAAAGTGAATAGTACGAGGATTAACTTTTTAGTGTAAAAATATGGTTTTTCATTAAAATGAACAGTACCGTAGGTTTTTCGTTAAAACTTCCATTATTATTCTCCCTTTCCAAAATAAGAAGTGAAAAAATTTAAGCTTTTTCGTGTTAATTGTTTGATCAGGAATCATTTTTATAGCACGAACATAATTTAGGTAATTTAGCCAAAAGTCAGTAAAATTTTTACTATTAAGCCATATATCAATGCTATAATTTTGTTTTGGACTTAATCAATGATATATTTTTATTAATTAAGCATAAGTCAATGATGAATGCCACATAAGCTTTAAGTCATTATAAATAGTTAGAATTTGACTATTCTATCATTCTCTCTTTCGATCCAAAAAGAAAAAAAATCCTTCTCTCTCTTTCTCTTCCTATAAATGTTATATGGGTTTAAGCTATTATAAATACGAAGTTAGATCCTCTCTGGATTAATTTTGTGGAGATCCTACGAACCGATGGATTTCATCCATTGATACAAATCTAACAACCAAGGCACGAGCCCGTGATCACATTGGCCTTGCTAAGGGCGCCAAGGGAGGAAAGCCTGAAGAGGTACTCCAAGTCGTTGACTTCTGATGCCAACTCAAACAATAGTTCGTATCTCGTAGCCATGCAAGTCATGACTACTAGTGCGACTTCCATCGAGGAGCAGTTGGCACAAATGAGCGAAACAATCGCAAGATTGACAAGGATCGTGGAGGAAAATGACTAACAAATTGCTACACTCATTAATCGTCTAGAGGTGCAACATGACAAAAAAGATGACCACAACCCAAAGGTTGACCTACAAAAGAAGGAAACTGATGAAGATGATGAGCCTTCGATAGGAAAAGCTGAGGAGAAGCTGGACCAAGCAACAGTGCTCATGGGATCTCTCTCTATCCAGCAATTGCAGGAGATGATCACTAGCACCATCAAGGCATAGTACAAAGGGAGCTCACATGACTCTGTGCTGTATTCAAAGCCTTACTTTAAAAAGATTGACGCCTTGAGGATGTCAAGGGGTTATCAGCTGCCAAAATTCATGCAATTCGATGGAAAGGGCAATCCCAAACAACATATTGCCCATTTCATCGAAACTTGCAACAACGCTGGGACAGAGGGAGACTACCTTGTCAAACAATTCGTGCGCTCACTGAAAGGTAACGACTTTGACTGGTACACTGATCTCGAGCTTGAGTTTATTAACAGCTGGGATCAACTTGAAATGGAATTCCTCAACCACTTCTATAGCATTCGCCATACTGTAAGCATGCTGGAGCTTACAAGTACAAAACAGTGGAAGGATGAACCTGTCGTCGACTACATCAATAGGTGGCGTTCATTAAGTCTAGATTGCAAAGATCAGCTTTTTGAACCCTCTACCATTGAGATATGTGTTCAAGGCATGCACTGAGGGCTACATTGCATCATCTAAGGAATAAAGCCGAGAACATTTGAAGAGCTGACAACTCGGTCCCACGACATGAAGCTAAGTATCGCCAATCATGGGAGCCGATCGTCGACTTTAAGAAAGATAAGGTGTTCGCCTTATAGGTACAAAAACACTTTAAAGGAACTAGAGCAGAAGACGCACCCTTTTCCTAACTCCGACGTACCTACAATGTTAGATAACTTGCTGGAAAAGAAAATGATCGAGCTACCTGAATGTAAGCGCCCTGAAAAGATGGATCGCGTTAACAATCTTAGGTACTGCAAGTACCATCGTATCGTGAGTCATCCTGTTGGCAAGTGCTTCATCCTCAAAGAGCTTGTCATAAAGCTAGTAGAACAAGGGCAAATTGAACTTGACCTTGAAGACACGGGCGCAACACATATTACTACGATTGCGTTTAGATCCTTTGATCCTATGCCTCTCCAAGTAACGCCTGACCACTCTCGTCCATGCTCAAGCTACATGGCACCTTCTACACAACCATCACTAGGGGCAAGCGACCAAAATGCACTTATCGACAATGAAGAAGGGTAGATAGTGGTGAGTTACAAAAGGATAAGGAAGCCAAAACCACAAGCCACAAAGCCAAAGGTGGAACAAGGGAGAAAACACCGCCGCCGTAACAATAGGAAGCCTAAAATGAGCGTAAGAGCTACCAAGCCAACATACGATGGGGAACCTATGAAGCAAGAGCCAAACATTCCTGTCTCCTTGCACGATTACTTCCCGAAGGACTTTTTCCAACAGTGCACTACCGTTGCTTGTCATGTGATACCTGATGACATACTTTAGCATCGAGGAAGCGCTACAGTTGCCCAACGAGATGCGAAAAGCACTAGTAGCAGTCTTAGCGAGTCCCGACAACCACAAAGTGCAAGGCCACATGAATATGCTACATGTTGTGCCGCCCATGACGCAATCAACTTCATTGACAAAGACTTGCTACTAAGGTCAAAGCCTCACAACCGTCGCCTTTTTGTCTTTGGGTACGTAAGGGAGCACAAAGTCAACTGCATGTTTGTGGATGGTGGATCAGCCATAAACATCATGCCAAAGTCAACAATGACCACAATCGGCATCAAGGTAGATGAAATATCTCGAAGCCGCCTCCTAATCCAAGGTTTTAACCAAGGAAGACAAAGAGCAATGGGTATGATCCAAGTGAAGATGACCATTGGTGAACTCAAATCAAGCATTTTATTCCACGTGATGGGTGTAAGAACTTCCTACAGCTTACTCTTAAGAAGGCCTTGGATCCATGAGAATGGAGTAGTGTTGTCCACCCTTCACCAATGCTTAAAATTCCACTGAGAATGAGTGAAGGTGATATAAGGCAACACCAAGCCATTCACCAAAGCTGAATCACAGATGCAGCTATAAAGCATAAGAAAAAAAATTACTACACAATTTGGACCTTGAGTGGTGCTTTATTTATATTCCGAAGGCGAGGTATGTTAGATTTACGAGTATTTGGTGACGTCATGTGTCGATCCTGGGTGTAGGCCATTCGCATATGCCAAGTTTTACATGGATGAAAACATGGTGCCCGAAGCTCTTCCAAAAGAAATCAAATCCACAGGGAAACCTCACCTAAGAGACAGAAGTGGCAAGCTATGTCCAAGAACTAAGAATTGGAAGTCGTGCCATCTTTGAGCAAAAACGATGATAAGCTTGCCAAACCCACAACAACCAAAGGGACGGTGACGCCCTCAAAAGGATCAAACGCACTCGCCTTTCGATACATCCCCATATCGAGAAGAAAGAATGGGCAATCCCCATTCGAAACTAGAACAAATAAAGCCGACACATAACTATATAAAGACGATGTAAAAAATTGCTTAAGACAAATGCAGTTTTACCTCTGACATAGCTAGGCAGCGCTAAAGTTTCAAAACCACCACGAGGTTTCGTAAAACCCCTCCCAAATAAGGCAAAACCAAGCTCTCTTCCGAGCAAGAAGACCGAAGAAGGTTTCAACCCAAACGCCTACAAACTCATGTTAAAGGCTGGGTACGATTTCGCCTCTTCAAATCTTGGAAAGAAGAATGCAAACACCATCAACGACAAAGAACATGACCTCACCGAGACTTAAAAGATGTTGAAGGAGCATGGTTACGGAGTTGACAACAACAAAGTTGGGCTTGACTTCACACCAAATACACATGTGAAGATTTCAAGAAAAGCGAAAAATGTTAGAACTCAACACATCAGGGTGAGCGTTGAACAAGATCAAGAGGAGCCTAAACCCGCCCCTTGAATGTCAGTCTTCGATAGGTTGAATCGTTCAAAACCCAGAATTTCAGCATTCGATCGCATTAATGGTCAAGACCAAACTTTTGTCTTCAAACGACTTAATATGCCAACACCTTAAAGCTCCGTGTCCAAAAGGTTGTCAAAACCCAAGAAACAAAGCAACACGACTAGCTCTCCTCCGCGACAGTCAACCTTGAAAAGACTTGAAGAAACCAATAAGCTTTCTAGAAAGAGGAAAACAACGCCAAAGGAAGAAAAATTCGATAGTTTAGCATAAAAGGATGATGTTCGAAGCTCGATTCCTTCAAGGATGAAAAGCCAAGCAACCTTGGAGGTTAACACAAATGACCATTGAAGGGAATGAGGCGTACCCTCATCCACACTGGTCAATCTTCACCCCAACAAGCCCAAAAGGACGACGCTAAAAAGAAGGTCCAAGACGTCTTCTACATCACTATCTAAGAAGATAAAAAAGATGAAATCCCCAAGGATGACGTCACTGCTACCCCACCATAGCTTGAGGATGGAGGCAAACCACAGTTGATGATCTCAAGGAGCTCAACTTAAGCACAAGTGAGGAACCGAAGCTTATCTTTGTAAGTGCACTACTAAGTGCAAACGAGATCGAAGAGTATTACCAACTGCTCTTGGAGTACAAAGACATATTTGTTTGGACCTACAAAGAAATGCTTGACCTTGACCCTACCATTGCCGTGCATCGTCTTGCAGTCAAGCTTGGAACACAGCCAATAAAGCAAACTCAAATACGCTATAAAACACAGCCAATAAAGCAAACTCAAATATGTTATCCATCCGTGCTCATACTGTAAATTGAGATCGATATTGACAAGCTAATAGAAGCAGACTTCATTCGAGAGGTGCAATACCCTAAATGGATCTCTAACATCGTCATTGTCCTTAAGAAATCTGGACAAAGACATGTTTGCGTAGATTTTCGCAACCTCAACGATGCTTGCTTAAAGGATGACTTTCCCTTACCAATCATCAAAATCATGGTGGACGCAACCATTGGCCATGAGGCACTGTCATTCATGGACGACTATTCTAGATACAATTAAATCTGCATGGCTCCCAAAGGCTAGGAATTAACAGCCTTTCGTACTCCAAAATATATCTACTACTACAAGGTCATGCCTTTTGGCTTGAAGAATGATGAGGCTACATATCAAAGGGCAATGCAGATCTTCAACAACATGCTACACAAAAACATAGAATGTTACGTAGAAGACGTAGTTGTCAAGACCAAGAAGAGATCCGATCACTTGAAGGATTTACGAATGGTGTTCGACAAATTACGACACTACAACCTCAAAATGAACCCATTGCAGTGTGCATTTGGCGTCTTTTCCAGGAAGTTCCTTGGTTTCATTGTCAAGCATCGTGGCATTGAAATGGACTAGTCAAAGATCAAGGCCATTCAAAGCATGCCTGAGCCAAAGAATCTACACGAGCTAAAAGGTCTACAAGTGCGGCTTGGCTTCATTTGATGCTTCATGTCCAACCTTGTTGGACGCTATCAACCCTTCAGTCAACTCATGAAGAATGACGCTCCATTCATATGGGATGACGTCTGCCGCTATGCCTTCGAGAGCATAAAACGGTACATGGCAAGCCCATTTGTCTTAGGAGCACTCGTGCCTGGAAATCCGTTCATCCTATACATTGCTGCATAAGAAGGTTCCATTGGGGCACTCTTGGCACAAGAAAATGAAGAACAAAAGGTAAGACACTATATGCATGCTTACATTATCCACTTGTTTGCTAAAACTAACCCAATCAAATACGTCATGTTCAAACCAGTTTTGACAGAGTGACTAGCTAAATGGGCATTGCTTCTCAATCAGTATAAGATCATTTAGGTCCCAGCTAAAGCTATCAAAGGACAAGCACTAGCAAACTTCCTTGCCGATCACCCATTCCCAGTCGATTGGAAAATCTTAGACGACTTGTCTAACGATGAGGTGTTCTACATTAGCATTTTCCCGACATGGACAATGTTCTTCGACGGATCCACACGAACAGACTAAGTGGGGGCAAGAGTAGTATTCATGTCGTCACAAAGACAAGTACTACCCTATTCCTTCTAATTAAGCAAGTTATGCTCCAACAATGTCGTTGAGTACCAAGCACTAACCATTAGACTCCAAATGGCGATCAACATGGAAATCACAACGCTAGAAGTGTATGGCGATTCCAAGCTCATAATCAATCAACTCTTGATTGAATATGAAGTGAGGAAAGATGATCTCGTCCCATGTATCATGCTCCGGCTAATGATCTGGCGGAAGCATTCAACAATGTTGTGCAACTTCTTGAAGAAGGTGATCGGCCAAACAAAGAGAGACTGACATGAAAGAATAAGCGAAGCACTTTGAGCATATATGAGTACATATAGGACTTATGCCCAAGCTATGCCTTATTCTCTTGTATATGACATGGAAGCTGTTTTGCCACTCGAAAGTCAAATCATCTCACTAAGGATGCCTATACAAGAAGGCTTGACTGAAGAGGAAAATATAAAGCTACGACTTCAATAGTTGGAAGCACTCGATGAAAGAAGGCTCGAAGCTCAGCAACACTTGAAATGCTACCAAAGACGGCTATCCAAGGCTTTTAACAAGAAGGTCCACCCAAGGTCTTTACAAATTGGAGATCTTATCTTGGTATTACGAAGGCCCATCATCACAACTTGCAAAACAAAAAGCAAGTTCACATCAAAATGGGATAGACCTTACGTAATATAATAGGTCTACACAAACGGCGCCTACTTAATCATAATGAAAGATGGCTTGAAGATCAGCCCCATCAAGGATAGATTCTTGAAGCGTTACTACCTCTAAAACAACCAAGCAATGCTCCAGTCCTGCATGAGCCTAAACTGCACACGGCAACAATGCTCATTGTCCGCATGAACTTAAAAGGCGACACCCAATGCTCCTTGTTCACACGAGCTTAAAAGGCGACACCCAATGCTCTTCACCTGCATGAGCCTAAACTACACACGGCACAAAACTCCTCACCTACACGTGCCTAAACTGCACATGGCAACAATGCTCCTTGTCCGCAAGAGCTTAAAAGGTGACACCCAATGCTCATTGTTCGCACGAGCTTAAAATGCGACACCTAACGTTCCTGGCCCACAAGAGAATAAATTATGTACGGCAAAACCAAAAATCAAAATCAACCATCAAAGCAATCCATCACTCTTATGAACTACGTCATGACTTGATCCCTCCTCAACCGAGCGTACGTAGGCAACTTGAAACTTCAAAACTTTAGGTACAGTCATATCATCAGCAAAAACACAAACACTTTGAAAAATAAAGAGCAAATTCAAGAATTGAAGGAAGATTTGTGAAAAACAAGTTCATTTGAGCAACATCAACAACATGCAATTAACAATTAAAAGGCGGAATCATGTTTATATGCACTCAAAAACAAAACTTAACCCATGAACTTCAAAGCCTAGTAGATAGGTGAACCAAGACTCAACTCAAAACAAAGTGAGTTGAGAAATCAATACCTTTGTAGATTCCTCTTTGCATAAGCAAAGGCTAATCGCCCAAAGAGAGGGCCTTCATTCCTTGCATCTTAGATCCTTGGATTTGGATGGATGAAAAGGTTTCTCCAAGTTCCCAAAATTGAGAACCTCTAATGATTCATCACCAAGGCATAATGAAGAAGAAATGAGTGACCTTAGAGGAGTTTGATTGCTAGATGATCCCTCCAAGGTGACCGAAAATTTTAGAAAGAAAGGAGAGCTTGTGTTCTCATCCTTTCCCCAAAAATTACCACATGAAAATTTTAGGCTATAAAGTCCTTTATATAGTCCCTTCAAATAAGTGACCTAATGGACCAAAAGCCCTATTCTTCTATCATGGCCGGCCTATAGGGTTCATTGGGCTTTCAAGCCCTTTGTTTATTCAAGTTGTCATACAACTTGAGTTAATGGGCTTGACATTCAAATCCCATTGGGCCTTGCGGCCCAAAACTAACCCGAGGTCTTTAACGAACTTATTCGTTTGATTAATTAACATATTAATTAATCCTAGCCTTAGATAAATAATTAAACCATTTAATTATTCTTACTCATCTCCGTTGTTTCTTCAAACTCGACCTTACTCGGTGAACGATCCATTAGGTTCCTTTTAGCGAGGCAGTGGGCGATTAAAAACTCTTTCTAATCGATTGTGAATTGAAACTTACTTTCAATTCTCCCGTTAGTGATAATACACTTTTAGGGCTTCCACAAACCATGGTTGACGCCTAGCAGCATGTCATGGTTACCCAAGCTAATCAGAAGAGGTGGAGAACCTATTCAGTTTTAGGATTACAAATGCAATACGGTCTTTCTCTAATACAATACTCTTGACCACATTGTTTGGTTTGATAGTTTATTCATGTCTACTATCCAATGTGAATCTTGTACTTATATGATTACCTTGAATGTGATCTGGAACGCATTCCAACATCTCATTCATACTCTGGCCAGAGATTCTAAATCATATCATAGAGTATTCTCCCTCAAACAGTTTGAAGGTTAGAGATCCCTTGTTGCGCATTCACTTGCCTCCATGGCTAAGTGGCTTAACCCCGACGATGCCGTGGACACCCTGATAGAGTGACTTTGACATAATCAAAGATCAAGTACCTAACCACAAGATAGATGTGATGCCTCAGGTCAAAGGACTACTTTGCATTATCCCAACCATGAGTTCTCATGTGACATGAATATGAGAACTCTTCGTTGATCGTGTTCAGTGAACTCATTCTCTATTGAGCACCTACATACTTGTCTTGATGTCACACACACCAATGACTCGAGACTAGTCACTCTCCCTGAGAGAAGACATAGCATGTACTGATCTTAACGGACTGTCAATGCCCAATTGACAATCCTATGATCAGGAACGTTTAGGATGTGTCAACGAAAGAATGGTCTCATGAATCTAACTTCTTTAGATCGCATTCTTCCAATCACATATTCCTTGGACTTATCGTTTAAGCATATAACATTTATATGAGACGGCTCAAACAATAATGTTTGCCCTTAATATTAAACTAGATTAGTTTAACATGTGAAATGTCCATAAAGTATCATCATATGATTGGTTTTAGGGCACATTTCCAACAAGAATATGAATAATTTATTTCTTTAAAGGAAGAAAGCCTTATTACAAAATTATAAAAAAAAAAAAAAAAAAAACAAAACAAAAAGAACAAAGAAGGCTTCAAGCACAAAAAATGGAAGATACTACTTGAGAGCTATGTCTCTAAAACTACGGCGACGAACTTCAAGCAAGCCTTCCAAAGTCTTCAAAGTCTCTACATCGGTGGGAGACAAGGTGGGCATTTCCTTGGCCGCATATTTCTCTTGCTTTAGGCGTGAAACCTCCTCTTAATGCTGCGAAAATGTAGTTTCCTACTTTAAGAGAACACCTTGAAGTCGTGATGCTTCGGTTTCCAACTACTCACGCTCATGCGCCAACACTTCTAGACGTGCTTAGACTAAAGCAAAAGAAGTCACTGTATCTTGATAACCCTCTGAAGCAGCTTGTTGAGAAGACTAAACTAGGGCAATTAATAAGTCATTGTATCTTGATTACCTTTAAATAGTATCTCCGTAAAGGAATGAACGCCCATGTTCACCAAGTCAAAAGAACAAAAGGGCCCAGCCTAAAGAAAACAAAGAAAGGTGTTACAAACAAAAAACTAAACCAATAAAAAAAAACAGAAGAAATCACAAGAAAGAAGAAAATACATATATTTTTCTCAAGTGACACATGGCCATCTGATAGGAGCATATGCTACTTAGTTATGTTGTTTCCTTGCATTTAGTGAGTTAATTACTATTTATTTTAGTCTTTTAAGCTATTTTCGTATGTTTTTAGGTCCTAATGGCAAAAGGAGCAAGAAATAGCATTTTGAAGCTAATTGGAGCATTTTTGGGCATGGATTGGATAGCTTAGCCATGGAGCGAAGAGGATGGACAAAATTGAAGTCAAGAAGGGCTAGGAAAGGCTACAAATCTGGTGGATGAAGTCCTAATGCAAAGAAGATAAGGAAGTAGCAAGAAATAAGGAACCTTATCCAACCTTATCTTATCCTATCCTAACCAACCTTATCCTTTTCTAACTCTAACATTATCCTATCTTATCCTATCCAAATTAGGCTGTGCCTTGAAATTAGCTATTTTGGAGGGATTAGATGTATATTTAAACACTTAGAACAGATTCTAGAACCTTATTCCTTTGTATGCTGCATAAACACCAATCCTTGTAGGTTTAGGAATTGCAATCCTTCCTCTACACCTATATCATATGTCCTTATCCCTTTAGGACCAAAAATCTGCTTTAAACCATTCTTTCTAGAAACCTTATCTTATCCCTACAAGTATGCCGCACCTATCCTTCTAGAATGCCCTAAATCCATCCTGTGCACTACCTATCCCATTCCCCTTTGGTTTCTGCCTATACTTAACCATTTTCCCATGGGATTGTGCAATCCTTTTCCTTCACTAATTGTGCATAATTAGCCTATATATATAGCCCTATGCTGCACCATTCCATCATCCATTCACTCATTCATTCATTCATACTTTCAGCCATCAAAACACCAAAATTCACCCTACACCACCTTAGTGCCACAAGCAAGGAGAGGAGGACTTGTGCAATCTGCCATCCAAGGGAGTGTCGTGCATGCCATTGGAGTGTGGAGTGTTTTCTTGGTTCTTTCTATCCTTAGTCTTAATTTAATGTTTACGTTAATTTGGTTTTTAATTATAATGAACATGAGGAACTAACTTCTTTTTAGTTGGAGGTAAATTCGAAGCCATGATTATATGTTTTATATGAATTGATTACGTCCAATTGGCATGAATATGATTTGCTTATCTAAGTTATTAAAACTGGTTTATGTATGTGGGTTGGGGGTTAAATGCATAAATTTGACGCTAGAATATAAGGGGGTTTCACGTAATAGTTATTCACTTATATTCACGAGTAATGGAGGTTGCTAGTCACAATCGCGTTAAGTAAATTCTTGGTATGAGTCGCATGCGTTTCATAGTGATGAATGTCTTGTCAATGTTTATGGTTTTCACAAAACTTAATGACTTTTTATATGTATCTTTGTTATGCGTTTCATATAAAGAACTTGAGAAAGATAATTTGGTTGTGATGCGTTTTCATTCAATTTGATGAATTAAGGAAAACCTGAGGGTTAGTTGTGCGACGCAACTAATTTGGGGCGTTGTCATTCATAGTCTAAAGAAATAATAACGGGAAATTGGTTTATATGCATATATCATGTGTGGAGAAGGACCCTCTAACTAACATTTCACCCATTTATTTCACCTAAATTCGTTTTTCAAAAGTGTTTTCTATAAAGTTTTTATTTTAAGTTTAAAATTCATCAAAAGCAATCCCCATTTCACTTAGTCTTCATATTTGAGTCAAAACTTGTTTTCCTTGAGTCTTTTGAGTCAAGTCAAGTCATATTTTCATCCCAAAACACTTGTTGAGTCTAAAATTGAGTTTTTTTTATTTTTTTTATTTTTTATTATTGGTTGTTGTTTTAAGTGTCTAAAGTTAGTTTTAAGTCTATAGAGTCTAGTTTAGTGTTTTTTAGTCTTATTTGTATAGATTAGCATCCCTAGTTAATCCCCGGTCTAGAACGATCCATACTTACATATCTACTACAATTGTCACAAATAGGGTTTAATTTGTGTGTTAAGTTAATTTTCACATCACCATCAAATTGAGGAGGCCTAAACACTTTGTTCTTCTTATGACAGAAATTAACGTCATTATCATCCAAAGCACCTTCACGCAGTTGCTTGTTCAAAACTTGTTGATGCTGCAGCAAAACAAGGTCATCTTAGTGCGAATCAACTTCATCATCCGCCTATTCAGAAACACCTAAATGTTGAGAAGACAAGCACATGAGTTGAGGAGCTAAAGCGGCAAATCCATCTGGCAAAGGAGTTGCACTCACACGATCAAAAGGTGTCAGCTGGAACCGCAAAACAATCATCTCTCGGCACATCATTACGTGAATAAGAAGAATTGGTGTCATTTGTCGTCCCCAAGTTTTCATGATGTACCTTTGACCACCAACCTACGTAGCCACAGGTCACTGGATTACTCTTGAACTCATCATTGGTTGGTAAGGTGATGGAATCATTTGCGCATGAATAGGTACAAGACTCCTCATGCATATACACAACTTGCAATGATTCCAACTGTACATTTTCCTTCATCTTGCTTGGTACATGTTGGATAAAACCAAACGGCCTGCTGAAATGATGAAGATTATACAGCTAAACAATACATCAGTCTCCTTGCCGCAAAGAAACATACCCCGAGCGAAGACTTGTAAGATAAAACAAGTATGAAAAATGAAGGTGTGAATCATCTATGAGGCCTTACAACGCCGAGTAGGCCTGGCAAACTGGTCGTGTCTGTCGTGTTCGTGTCATTTTCGTGTAACACCTGTTATCTTAACGGGTCGTGTCATGTCACACCCGTTATCTTAACGGATCCTTAACAGGTCGGGTCACTTTACCCAACGGGTAAAGTGACCCGACCCGTTATGACCCGCTATAACTTATTAAGAAAAATGTTTTTTTTCTTGAATTTGCACATACCACACATTGCCACATAAATATTACTTCAAAACATTAAAACACATTTGTCGTTTAAGTACTATATCTACACTGGAAAATAAGAGTCTAATAAGCAAACATCCATACACTACTAATCTATTACAAAATATTAAATGTGCAAGGATATGCAAAATGAAAGAGTTTTTGTTTTCAAGGTTGTGAAGCTTTTCTCAAAAGTTTAAACCTTGCCAACGGAACTCAAAGCTTGCATGTTATTCCTTTTACAAAATCCTCAATTTTCATCGATCATCATGACATAAGATTTTGTGGTATCCATCAGTGTAAATATTTTAAATTGAAGATCGAATTCATCTCTAAATGTTTGTTTTTTGCGATTTTTGGCGTATGCAATCTTGAAGCATATACAAATAAGTTTGACGGTTAGATCATTGAAATTAATTTCGTAGAATGCGTATCCCATCAAAATGATAGATTCACTAACACTTGGAGTTTATTTATACTTTCATTAAGTATAACATAAGATTTTGTGGTATCTACTAGGGTAAATATTTTAAATTGAAGATCGAATTCATTCATTGTATTCACATAGGGTCAAGGACTGTAGCTATAAAAAATCATCAAAATCGGAGTTAAAATAACCGTTAAATCGTGATTTTTCGTTGATAACCGCCGAAAAGTTTTGTCCCATTACTTGATCTCTGAATGTTTTTTATTTTTTTGAAATTTTTGGCGTATGCGATCTCGAAGTATATTCAAACATGTTTGGCAGTTGGATCGTTGAAACTAGTTTCATAGAATGCGTATCCCATCAAAACAATAGATTCACTAACACTTAAGAGTTTATTCATACTTTCATTAAGTATAACATAAGATTTTGTGGTGTCTACTTGTGTAAATATTTTAAATTAAAGATCGAGTTCAGTCATTGTATTCGTATAGGGTCAAGGAGTGTAGTTGTAAAAAAATCATCAAAATCGGAGTTAAAATAACCGTTAAATCATGATTTTTCATTGATAACCATCGAAAGGTTTTGTCCCTTTACTTTATCTCTGAATGTTTCCTTTTTGCGATTTTTAGTGTATACGATCTTGAAGCATATACAAAAATGTTTGACGGTTCGATCATTGAAATTAATTTCGTAGAATGTGACACACCCCGATCAAGATCAGGGCATGCTGGCCATCACGTGGAAGTGACGAAACCATGTGCACAGTGCGGAAGCTAATAAAATAATAATAGAAATAGTACGAATAATTAAAAACTAGCGTTACACAAAGTAATAAAACAAGTGCAACGGGTGTAAATCCTAAGTTCAGAGCAAACAAGCCTAAAGCAGTCCAAAAGGAACGACACAACAAAAGCACACCCGAAGGTGGTCCTACACTGGTGACGGTCTGTCAAATATGCCGAGAAAGTCCTCAGGGAATCCACCAAACGTGCTAGCCAACTAGAACCTGGAGGGGCGCAAAACAAAAGTGTGAATGGGCAAAAACAAAGCTTTTCGAAAACCAATTCAATAAATAAGTTCTAACCCCTCGCCGTAAAACCTGTATACTTCCCAGAAAATAGAGTATATATATATATATATATATATATATATAACATGCTCGAAAAGCGTGCCATGCAATATGCCTCGAAGTAATATGCCAATGCTCAGGAAACATCGATCAATAACAAGTAACTGTCAGCCGGAGTCACCTAACGTGACCTGTACGGCTGAATCTAGAGCTCGAATCTCCATCTCACTAACTATACCTGCACACGAGTCGGAACCACCTAAAGTGGTCTGTACAACAGGCCTGGGTGTAATATAAATACGCTCTAGTGCTACGATCACGTGAAGGCTGGGCGAATAATCGTGGGTCACCTACGAGTCGGAACCACCTAAAGTTGTTTGTACGACAGGACTGTGCACCTAACTTGAATCCAAGATGAGCGTGTGGTGCGGGAGGTGAACATCACGTGAAGGACTGTGCCCAACTCTGGGCGGGAGCACTAACACCGGGGGTGCAGGTTACGAGCTCTCTAAGTCTCAAAGTCACTACTGAATGTAAACATGAATCATAACTCACCTGGCACTTACTTGTACGTCCACAGCACCAATATACGTATGTATAAATGAAACTAACAATGCATGACAAACGGCAATGTAATGCATGGCATATAACGAATAAATGAATAAAAATCAATTTCTAGGAAAAAATATAAGTATATAGGTATATACGAAAAACCAAAAGCCCACTCACTGGTAAGTAGAAGGGTCGTAACCCCCTTGCCTCGAGTGACCACGCTCGTTCTCGGGATACGTCTCACCTATATGCGAAACAACTATAAAAACGTTAATTTTAAAGCACATAACCAAACTTTAGAAATAACCTCTCATACATTGCTCAAATGGGGTGTATGAATACACCAACGTGATCTACTCAACCTCAGGAACATCCCCATATTTTTAAAATAATTTTTCACCGTCGCACGCGCCCCCACGCGCCAGCCAAGGCACGGCCACGCGCAGGCACGTGCCTGGCACGCTGACGACGTCAGTTGACGCCGTCAGGAATATTCCGTTATCCCTAACGGTAACCGTCAACGGCGTCAGGAATATTCTGTCAAATTTGACGGAATATTCCGTCGTCTTCTCCGGCGAGCCTCCGGCGCCGTCGCCGGCGCCGGAAAATCGGGAAAAACTTTAAAACGTCCTATCTTCTTCGTTTTTCAACCAAATTTCACAAAATTAGTACCAAATTGAAGCTTACAACACGAGGAACACAATCATACCACTTTCAAGTGCTAAAATCCATGAAATCTCACCTGGAAAATCCCCCCAACTCCGGCCAACCTCGAAACTCACGATCCCGACATCCAAAACCTTCAAACGAACCACCTCGAGCCTCTTAGGGACCTCACCAAGCTTCCTACAAGCTTGAAATTCCCTAAAACGTGAGAAATTACGTGTGCATGAACAATACCTCAAATCGGACATCACGAGTTCGACGTGAAAACGAAGGTGACCTTACCTGAAATGGGTATGGTTGGACTTCCACGAGCTTCATGAGCATGAATATGTACCTTGTTCCTTCGATCTGTGAAGGTTTGATGGGTTTGGGTGTGTGTTCGTACATTATAGGGAAAAAGGGAAGGGAAAGGGACTCGGGACAGGGTGCAGGGATAGGGGGAAAGGGTGTGGGGGATTTGGGAGTGTGTGTGTGGTCCACAACCAGCCACACAAATTAAGAGAACAACCACACAACGGAAAATCTCGCTAGGGGCAAAATCGTCTTTTCACGCGTACGTTTTTGAAATTCCCGGGACGGGCTGTCATAGAATGCGTATCCCATCAAAATGATAGATTCACTAACACTTAAGAGTTTATTCATACTTTCATCAAGTATAACATAAGATTTTGTAGTATCCAATAGTGTAAATATTTTAAATTGAAGATCGAGTTCATTCATTGTATTCACATAGGGTCAAGGAGTGTGGTTGTAAAAAATCATCAAAATCGGAGTTAAAATAACCGTTAAATCGTGATTTTTCAATGATAACCGTCGAAAACTTTTGTCCCGTTACTTGATCTCTGAATGTTTGTTTTTTGCAATTTTTGGTGTATGTGATCTCGAAGTATATACAAACATGTTTGACAATTGGATCGTTGAAATTAGTTTCGTAGAATGCGTATCCCATCAAAATGATAAATTCACTAACACTTAAAAGTTTATTCATACCTTCATTTAAGTATAACATAAGATTTTGTGGTATCCACTAGTGTAAATATTTTAAATTGAAGATTGAGTTCATTCATGATATTCATATAGGGTCAAGGAGTGTAGCTGTAAAAAATTATCAAAATCTGAGTTAAAATAACCGTTAAATCTTGATTTTTTTTATAACCGTCGAAAAGTTTTGTCCTGTTACTTGATCTCTGAATGTTTGTTTGTTGAAATTTTTGCGTATGCGATCTCGAAGCATATACAAACATGTTTGACGGTTGGATCGTTGAAACTAGTTTCGTAGAATGCGTATCCTATCAAAACAATAGATTCACTAACACTTAAGAGTTTATTTATACTTTCATTAAATATAACATAAGATTTTGTGGCATCCACTTGTGTAAATATTTTAAATTGAAGATCGAATTCATGCATTGTATTCATATAGGGTCAAGGAATGTAGTTGTAAAAAATCATCAAAATCGGAGTTAAAATAACCGTTAAATTGTGATTTTTCGTTGATAACCGTCGAAACATTTTGGCCCGTTACTTGATCTCTGAATGTTTGTTTTTTGAAATTTTTGACGTATGCAATCTCGAAACCTTTTTCAAAATTTTAATATTTGTTTGCTCTTATTCAAGGCCCACCTCTAAGAGAAAACAAAAAAGATAAAAGAGAAAACAAATATAAAAATAAAAATAAAAAGATTTTGTGAAAATGATCACCCTATATAATTTAATTACATAGAGTTCTAACTATTACATATGTATGAATCATATAAAGCTAAGGATTAACATTAGGGGTTTGACAAAAACTTCATGCCATATCAATGTGATTAAGAGTATTCATTTAGTGAAGAATCGTGTTCTATATTTCAACCGAATGCATTCTCTGCCTTTTTCTAATTAGCTTGGGTATTCATGATGTTCTGCTAAGGGTCACTCATGACTTGCGGAAAGCCCTAAGGAAGGAAGAATTGCATGAAGGTTTTAGTTTATAGTCAATTAGTAAGAGTTCTAATTCTCCACTACCTTTCTAACTATCACCTTGGATCGCACATTGATAAGCTCAAGTTTTGGGAAAACAAAAAAAGATTAAGTTAAATTAATTTAAAATAATTAAAGCCTAAACTCAATTAAGATTGATTAAGCTTGTTAAGTAATTACAAGGTTCTTCACTTGTAAGTGAGAGGTCTTAAATTCGATTCTCGCCAAAAGCGAATTTGAACCACATTATTGCTAGCCCATTGTGAGGATTAGCCACCCCCTCCTCCTTAGTGTAGATAATATCGTTTATTAAAAAAAAAAAAATTACAGGGTTAATTACACATACACCCCCTAAGGTTTTTCTATATTCACAAAACCTGCTCACACATCACAAACATCATTTGACATTTTAAAATCATTTCACAAAACCCTCCTTTTACGGTTCTGTTAGTTTTATGCTGACATCAGTATAAAATAATCTTAAAATGGAAAAATTAATATTTTTGTAGCCAAAACCCCCACTTCATTAATTTTTCTATCGTTTGACAAAAATAAAAATAAAAATAAAATAAATAAAGGCTAGTCTTTTTCACTTGGTATTTTTTTCTTTGATCTGCGTTAATCACCTAATATTGAATTTGAATGGTGAGCGAGCCTCACGCATTAAAGTAATATACAACCAAAATAAAATTTACATGTCTGATTTAAAAACAATCCAACATTTTCATAACAAATTGCAACAATTCAAAATAAAACCTAACATGACAGATATAGGAAAATGTAAAACCGAACATAATATTTCCCATATATTTATATATACTAAAAATTAGCACAAAAACACTGTTCATTAACAGTGTTCTTCCATTTTCACCCTTACTTCTTTTCTATTATTTCAACTTTGCCCTATTGCTTTGCTGTCAAATGAGTAACCGTTTTGTGGGAAGGTGCTCAAAGGCTCTTCCATTTTCTTTCGTCCCTTTTCCCTTTCTCTTCCTCTCTGTTTCTGTGCTTTTCTCCCTGCGTTAATCCTTCGTGTTTCCTTGCTTCTCTCCACCTCCTCCTCCACCCAAGAACCACTGGTCAATCTGGTTTCTTTGGCTTCTTCTGATGGCGGCCAAGTCGTCATGGAGGAGATGAATGATGGAGGTCAATCGGATCTTGAATACGATTTCTACCACGAGACTTTCCCAAAAACTGAGATCATTGTGAGGTCGACGATGGTGCAGATTTACTCCCACCAAAAGAGTTTCTCTGCTCAGCTGCCGGGCCTCTTCTTCCATGACTACTTCATTCAGGTATATCCCAAACCCCAAGATTTTTTTTTCTTCATCTTTGCGGCTATTTCTCATATGGGTTTTGTTCTGATTGCTCTGCTTTTAATCTTGATGATACTTTTCTTCATCTTTGTGAGCTTTTCTCAAATGGGGTTTCTTCCAAATTCTAATCTTACTCTGGGTTCTCTAACTTTCTTCATTTTTGTGTGGGTTTTTCTTGAGGGTTTTTGTTTTGATTGTTCTGGATTTTGTGGTTTTAGTTTTGATTTCTTCTTCCCTGTGTTTTTTTTTTTTTTTTTTTTTTTTTTTTTTTTTCACAAATGTGTTTTTCACAAACACCCCTTGCAGGTCCCATTCTCGGATATCCGAATATGCGCTCGAACTAACTCTCCGAGGCCACTGATCTTGGATTCGCCACTACTATATTTCCTTACTCGGATTCATTTATGACGTTCTAATTCTACGAAATTAGCAGAATATCACTGATTGATAAAAGAATCCTCTTTCGTCATATTCTCTCAGTAAAATACGTACATCTCTCATTTTCCTAGCAATTGCTATATTATTGTGTTAGTTTCTTCCCTGCTATAAGTATATACATGTGTGTGTGTGTGTGTGTGTAATTATTATGTACATATGTATATCCCAATGTACAAAGAACAATAGGAGAAGTCTACATGCAACATAAAACTAAGCATTAATTTGGGAACTAGTTCGGTAGACATATGGTTTTGTACCTTCATTTTGTCAATCTTCTCTTCTGTATTGTATCGTTGTTTTGAAAATTCATTAGGAGAACTACTTCGAGGTTTAATTCATTTTGTGTTATCAGTTTTATTAAGTGGAAGCAATATGTATGTTTTATACGCCATATTTTAAATAATTACATAAAAAATTACTTTCTAAAGATTGATGTGAAAATTTATAAACTAAATTAAATTTAAGAAACGCATGAATGAATTTAGCAAAGAATTGAAGTGTGATTTCATTTTTTTAACGCTTTTAATTGATTCATGTTTATGTTTGAATCAGTAAAGAAACGTTGCTAATGGTGTACCTATGACAATGCAATGTTGATATGTTTCTGTGTCAATTTGGCTTCGATTATTTGGCAAGAGAACTTACTTTAACCTTCAAGTTTAATTCATTTTGTGTTATCAGTATTCTTAAGTGGAAGCAATAAGTATGTTTTATATAGCATATTTTAAATACAACAACATATTTTAAATAATTACATAAAAAATTACTTTCAAAAGATTGATACGAAAATTTATAAACTGAATTTAAATTTAAGAAACGCATGAATGAATTTAGCAAAGAAAACAAAAAATGAGTACTATTTTAAAATTTTTAAAATGCGTTCTAGGGTTTAGTAAGAAAAGTTGTTCCATGAGTTGTGTTTTGAGGTTTACGATGTGAATAGAAATATGAATGAAATGCACATACATTATTTTTAATATTTTAAGAGATGATGTTTATTGTCTAGAGAAAATATTAGCATCATTCCTACATGTTAAGTTTATTTATTTTTTCAATTATTGTGGAGAAAATCGGAGGCCAAGTTCTTCGCTCTTCTCAGTTTCTGTTGCTGATCGACTGTCATCACACTATGTAATGAACTCTTCTCCTTCAAATATATCATCTTCTGATTGTGTAATCTTCATGGTCTGTTTGGTCTATTCCATTTCCAATTGTATTATCACTGTTGGTTCTATGTTTGAAGTTGGAAAAGTTCATATGTTGCTTTTACAGTTTGATTAACAGTTCTTAATTAGAATTGGCAAATTCTTTTACTAAACATTTTTTTACTCATATTTCTAACGTAGGAGGTTCATTCTGATTTGAGATGGAAATTAATGTTATCAAGAGTTTAAAATGTGATGTAAGACAGAAACTATTATGATTTTCTAGAGAAAATAAGCTTTTAAATGAAAGAGCTATAAAAACAAAGTCAAGGTTAGGCTAAAAGGTTTAAGAGAGTAAAATTGGGATTATGAAGGGTTAGATAGGTATGGGTGGGATTGGTTGAAGGATTTGATGGAAGCTAACTCTTAATTATGATGCTGTTAAAAGAAAAAAAAAAAAGTCAAGGATAAGTTGAAGGGTTTGAAAGAAACTAAAGTGGAATTAATTGGAACCGAACTATTCACTAGAAATCGATATATTTTTAGGTGTATTCGGAATACAAAGTACTATAATAAGTGGTATATGTAGTTTATATTTTCTATACTTTTTCTTATAATCTGTTATGCCTTGGTCTAATTACTTTCTTGAATTCGATATGTTTTTGTAGAAACTTGGTTGCAAGGCAAGTTGAAGACACACAAAAGTTTGATCGTATCCTATAGAATTGCCAGAGAAGGTCATCTCCATTTTCGGGCAAAATCAGACTTCTTTCTGCACACAAAAACACTAGGTAAACACGCCTTATCCTTATTTTCTTCATGACATAATTCTAGTGTCTATAAAATTATTTCAATTTTTTTTCCCTAGCCTAGGATGCTTCCTTAATGACCAACATAGCAGAGGACAACTTTTAGTGTTGCAGTAAACAACATTTCCCATTAATGTTTTTGGACATGAAGCAATTTGTGTTTTTTCGTATCCAAAGAACTTCGTAATATTTTTAATAGACGAAATAGGTTTCTCTTTTGATATTTAAATTTGTTTCATTCATGTTGAGGTTGTGTATAACTTGCATTGGCATTGGTAACTCAGTTTTTTACGGTAACTCAGTTTTTGACTTAAACACTTTTTATGAAGATTGAAATTGCATAATCTTTCGTATAGTTTTCAATCCCACATCAACGCGCGGGTACAAATCCTAGTTATACCCAAAATCCAAACCAAAAGTGAAAACCCAACTATAGCAACTTCTTCAAAATGATTGATTGCCAACAACTTGGTTTGTTGCAATGGCTTGACTTCTAATCTCTTGACATGGTTCAGGAGACCAACATTCCTTCAATTTGGAATCAAACTTCAATTTGGTTTGTGAAACCAACCTTTAATATGGAGAATCACCAGGAGCCACTTCACAAGGATATTCTTGATGGGGTTGCTAATTCTTTTTTCAATCTGGAGCAGAAATTGATAAAAGTTTACTTTTCAAAACATACAAGCATAAAGGGAAAAACATGCTTGTGTTTTCAATTCTTCGTTCCCAAATATGTGTTCACACCGTAGATTGTGTTCCCACAAATGAGTTGTTTTTTGCAGTGAAAAAAAATATCATTATGTTTTTTTTTATATGATAGCAATCGTCTAACCAAAACTTGAAGCCAAACACTATTTTGGCACAATAAGATTTTTTTTGTATTTTCACTTCTTCTGGTAGGATTGTTAGGGTATTTTTTTGGTCATGGAGGGAGGTTTGTGAAATGATTTTAAAACATCAAGATGTTTGTGATATGTTGAAAACTTGAAGGGGTTTTATGAAACCACAAAAATCTCAGGGGGTGTTTGTGCAATTAATCCATTAATTACACGAGAATAAGATGCTAGAACGGGCCTTAAAATGTTTGTGACTAGCATGCCTGGGCCAGGCCCAGTGCAGGCAGGGCGACCATCTGGGACCCAAAAAATTGGGGGCACCAAGATTATTAGGGTGGTATATTTATATATGTTTTTATAAGAGTATAAATTTATAAAATTTGGTTTTGTGCTTATTTACATTCCAATTTTTACAAATTTCTTTTCATAAAAGTATAAATTTATAAAATTTAGCTAAAAGATCAAGAAGTTTAATTAGAAGCAATGATTTTTGTTGTTTAAAATTAACAAGAGGTCCCGAGTTCAAAATGCTATGTGCATGTTTATTTTTTTCAATTTTTACAAATTTTTGTTTGGTTGTTAATTTATCTATTAGCTAGTAGTTATGTGGGTTGCTATTTTTAAATATCCGTTTCAATTCAAGTTTAATCTTCAACAAAGAGTAATGCGTAGACTAAATTTGCAAATAATATTACGTGTCATCAAAAGCTTTAATTTAGTGTTCATTCATTACTTATACATATCCTTAAACACTCGAAAACATTATGATTTTTTTAATCTTATATTGACGAGGTTAGTAAATAAGAAAAAATACATCATGATTTATACAAAAACACTTTAAAAGTTAAAATGGAAAACAAAACTCATAATCTATTCACTTGTAAGCCTGAAGTTTTTTAGTTTTCTTCTCTCGATACAACATAAATTAGTTATTCTGTATTTCTAAATTATTGAGTTTGAAATGTTATTCTAAATATAATTTTATTGATATCTTACGTGTGAAAACAAATAATTTTTTTATATGAAGTGAGGGCACATTTTTTGGCGTCGCCCCTGGCCTCAAAAATCTTTGAACCGGCCCTGGTGACTAGGGATAGGTTTGATTTCAATCGGTTCGGTTTTTCGCCAACACCAAAATTTCAGTTCGGTTTTCTTCAATTATTTTTTGGTTCGAGTTCCCTTTTTTTTATTATTTTTTTTATTTTTTTTATTTGTAAATCAAGTTCATCACAAAATTTTGCTGCAAACGTCGAATTTTGGGCATCATTACAATTTGGTCAAAATCCCAATACCACATTACAAATCTAAAACCAACTTACCATTTTGTAGAAATGATGGCCCACGAAACCAATTATTTTTAAAACAATTGGGGAAAATGAAAATTTGAAATTCACACAGTGGCGGAGTGGATATGGTGGCTGCGGAGAGTCGCAGGGGTGAATAGACGAGAAATTGGGTTTGCAAAAAAGGCTGAGATGAAGGAGGAGGGGATGTGACAAGAGCTGAGAGATTGGGACAGAGAGGGAGGTAGAGTCGAGGAGGAGGAAGATCTAGGATACGTATAAATAGTTTACTTATTCAATAATAGCAACACAAAATCTGTTGTCAAGGTTGCTTGAAGTAAATACTCTCAACCTGGAGGGAAGGGGTTCCAGACAACTAAAACTGAAACCGAAACCAAACCAACCAATTTCGGTTCGATTTTTTGGCTTCGGTTTGTTTTTTTGTTCCATTTTTTTGGTTTTTTTAAAACCCACTTATTCGTGACAACTTGAAATAAAAGCCCAAATAGACCAATGACAAGGCAAAGAAACACCCCCAGCAGAGTTGGGCAACTTTCGGGTTTTGAAAGACCCGGTTGTCACATATGTTAAGATTTTAACACCAATCGTTGAAATTGATCTAACAAAAAAAAAAAAAAGTGCAAATAATGTCTGGACAATGGACATACAAGTTCACTGGAGAAGTTCTCTTGTTTGCTTACTACATTTTTTTTTTTTTAATTTTTTAATACAACTATATTAGGCCCTGTTTGGTACTCTACTTGAATCCAACTTTTTAAACTTAAAAATAATTTTCAAGTTTTAGGTTTTAAAAACTTGTTTGGTGAGACTATTTTCAAAAACTAGACTCAAGACTAACTCAAAAACATAAAAAGTGAGTTTTTAGAGTTTTTAAACTTAAACTCACTCCTTTCTTTTCTCTCCCTTCTCCCCTCTCACTCCAAATCTATCTCTCTCTTTTCTTCTTCTCTTTTTTTATTTTTTTTTATTTTTACCTTTGTCGTCTCTCCTCCAATCTACTCTCTTCATTCTCTCGGTCCTTTCTCTCACTCATCTTCCTCTCTATCTCGTCCAATCCTCTCTCCTCTTTCTCTTTCCTTCAATTATTTCTTACTTTCTTTCCTTCTCTCTCCTCTTTCTCCATCTCCTGCGACCGACCTCTTTTTAGACCTCTTTGTTTAATTTAAGTCGTAAGATTAAAAATTTTAAATCGCAAACCAATCAAATTTTTTAGTCTAAAAAAAAATTGTTTTCAAGAAATGTTCTTAAGAAATGTTTTGAGAAATGATAAAAATTTTCAAATAAGATATCAAACAAGCCCTTAATTTATGGTGCAAATTAGATACAAGTCCATTTTATAAATCCGTACTGAATAAAGTTCAATGTATACATAATTGATAATCGAAGTCGAATAACTAGGCACACAACCATGTCAGTTATTTTTGTGTCTCCAAAACCTATCACTTGAGCGTAGGAGCCGCAAGACATTTTTGGTGCTTCATAAAGTTCCATACTCCCTATTCAAGGTGGTTATTTTATTGATTGTTATGTGCTTGACACACAATTTGTTGCTTTCAATTATGAGTGTGTTCAAGTGCGTTGGGTTCTAACAAGTAACACTACTAGCACAGGTAGACTGAGGGAAGGAGGTGGTGCGAACACCTGAGCCAGTGTTAACAATGGAACCCACCTTGCTAATGAACCACAACAAATTGTGGTCAAATGTTATTGCAGACCAAATTTGGAAAAAATCGATGAAGGATGGAGTGAAGTCAGAGAGAAAGAAGCAGAAAACAACAAAGATAGATGATGGATGAAGGATGCGAAGATGGAGGGAGAACATGGTATAGAAAACATATAATAGTTAATCTAAGGACATAGAGTGGGTTCAATGATGTGCAAGTTGGAAAGATCAAGTAAATCGAAAAACGAGAATAGTGGGAAAACAAAAAGAAGGAAGCGGATACCACCAACCCTGGCTAGAGTCAAGGTTGGCGGCTGAATGAAAATTTGAAAAAAAAAAATAAGGGACAACCTCACACAAACAATGAGAATCTCTCTCCCTCTCAATGGGAGAGAGGACTCTCACCAACTGGGGAAAGAAAGTAAGGTTTTGACACAATATCTATTAAGGCTTTTGCTCACACGCACATTTTTTACACATATGAACAGTTGACGTTTAACGAATTTCAATTAGTTAAATTTGAAACGTTAACTCATGAGGAAAAAAGCCCAAAGTGTTTTGGACCCAAACCCAAACAAATGGTCCGTTATCATACGAAAACTCTTTCCTTTCTGAGTCTCCATCACGGGCTACCTCTCTCTCTCTCTGCGCCCCTAAAATCCCATCATTTGTTCTCTCAAGTCTTCCTCGATTTCTAGGGTTAGGGTTTTCCAATTCACACTCTGTCGAGTGCATCACCACAAATGGCGATGAGGAGATTCTACAACGAGATCAAGGGGTTGAAGGTGAAGGAATTGCCCGACCACATTAAGCCGATGCTGTCCGTCGATTATGCCAAGAAGGCTGTGCAGAGAGGCTTGGACAACTACAACGCCAAGTACATCCAGACCAGCTCCGTCGATCCTCTCCTCCATGTCTGCTTCGGAGGCATGATCTTCTCCTACCTCGTCGCTCTTCCCGAGGAGCGCCGCCACCTCGAGCACGCCAAGCACGCCAAGGAGCATGGCCATTGACCTCGATCATACGAATGGTATATTCCTAATATTTTTAAAATTTTCTAATTTTTATTCAATTTGTGGATTGTTTTTCTTCTTAATTTTATGGGTGAAGGATTCGTTTGTTAAAAATTCGATAAATGTGGGGTTTTTTTTTTTTCTTTCAATTGGGTCATTTTAAATTTTCTGATTACAGATGCAGTTTATGTTCCTTATTTATTTGTGGTTCAAAATGGGTTACGGGTGATATTTATTTTATTTTGGGTTGTTGTGTGAGAACATTTCAATGTACATATTTTTGGTCAGTGGATGCTTCAATTTTGTATCTTTTCGTAAATATTTGTTGATTTGATGATGGGTTCTACTTTCTTGTCTAATCTAAAGGTGTTGAAGAGGGTGTAGTAATCTAAATATTGTATGAGAGGGATTTGATTTGAAAAGTGTAGAAATCTAACTATTTTAAACAATGTTTCACCTTTGTTTGCTTGAAGATGGGATCTTGATTTTCTGTAGACCGTTTGTTTTGTGTGTATTTTGCTGCACTTATTTGCATTGGTAAAAAGGAACAACCGTTGCGGAGAAATACTTTTCCACCTGTCTTATTTGGCTTGATTGAACTTGTCATGTTGTTGATTTTAAGAATAAAGTTGCATACAGATTTGAAATTGACGAAGTGGAAAAAAGAAAAATGTTTTATGTTGGATTTTTCAGTATTCTATGTAATCGCATTATAGAGTAGATTAGATCTTATAGGCTATGTTTGGGTCAGGGATTTCCAAGTCCCAAGGGATTGAAGTTGAGTTATTAAGAAATTGATCACAAAATGTTAGATAGGAGGGATTATAAAAGCCCTCCAGGACCATTACAAAAGCATGTGAGAGGATTTGCAAATCCCTAATTGGAAGGTGTCATTTGCAAATCCCTTTGTGATACATTCCTTACTCACTTGGTCTCAATCCCTTGGAACTTGGCAGTCCTCACTCAAACATAGCCTATACTCCTTGTATTCAACCTACTGTCTTATTTTCCTGCATTAGAGCCTGATTTAGGTTTGAACTGATTGGTTTAATTTGGGTCAGAGCTGTTAGGCTATTCCACATATCCCTATAAGACTTCAATGTATTGATCTTCTGTTCACTTTGCATATAGTTCTAGGCTGGATTGAGTTTCAACCCCTTTTTAATGTATTTCTGTTCAAATTGGTCATAAACCTTTTTCTGAATGTAAAATTTTGGTATATTGAAAGAGGGCCAGAATTACAGGGCACAAATGTCATCATTTGGTATGCAATAACATTGGTTTAGTTAGTACATTGAATTGGCAACATTTTTATCCTTCAACAACACTTTTGCAATTTCTTTTAAGTTAATACTATTAGGGTGTGTTTGTTGCACCGAACTGTCTCGGACTGGACTAGCTGCAGGGACTAAGCTAGATTGGATTGGCTTAGACTGAGCAGGATAAAAATAGTGAAGTGTTTGAAGCAGTGCTGGACTAAATCTCGGACTAAAATATTTTAGTCCCAATATTTTATTTTTTCCATTTTGCAATGGAACTAGACTTTGTAATTTGCTAGTATCCTACAAAACTTTGCCGTATTACCCTTACCCTCTCCCTCTCAACACAAAAAACATCACCCACAGCCTCTGCACATACCAAACTGATTCAAATTTCACCTCCAGTTTTTCTGAAGTAATTTGTAGTTTGTAAAACCCATGCCATTTCCGATGAGATCCAACCGATTAATATCGATTTCGAGAATTTGATCGAGCCAAGCCGGGTCGACTCAACGCAACCCATCTTCAAATCGCAGCTCAAGAGGCTCTTTGACTAGTAGTTCCGAGTGTGCTTAGAATATCTTCTGCACAGGAGAAGCCGACTACTACTGAGTCGCCGCTGCAGCAGTAGAACTATAGTACCAACAGGATGGAGTAATTGTCGCCGTCGCGGCCGAGTTCGAGCTTAGCTTCGCTCGTGCTCGGATCTCGGCGGAGCAGAAAGAGAAGAAAGCGAGGAGAGAGGAGGAGGGGAAGGGGGAATTGGCGAGGGTGAATGATGGTGGCTCTCGGCGTTTGTGAGAACATAGGAGCAGAGGAAGACGCGAGGGAGTTAGTCCCCGCTAATCCCATGGTTCTCGACGGGTCTGCTAGCGAGGGAGTTAGTCCTCGCGAGTCCCTTCTAATCTCATTAAACTTAGTCCCGAACTGTTAACAAACACGGGACTAGACTACTACATAGTCCAGTCCAAGCCAGCAAAAGCTAGTGAGCTCAAACGAACACACCCTCATGTCTTTGCGAGCCTTTTTTTTTTTTTTTTAAATTTATTTTTTAACTCTTAAAAGTTGACAAATATGAATATGGGTAGTTCTCTAATGTAGACAATCCGCTATTTAGGAAAAGAGCGGATAATAGTTTTGCCCCCTGGCACCTTCCCTTCACTCTCTATCCAATGAGTTGAGCTATTGGATAATTATCATGCTTTCACTGTTTGTTAAAATAATTTGTTTTTGTCTATCATAATTAGAGGGTTGAGTGAGTGCTGAGTTAACTAACCTTTCCTAAGGTCCACTGAGTTATAAGCATTTTCCCTCCATCTATGAATGCACTAGTTGTGTTGGCAAGAAACATGGTTTCACAAAAATGATTGAAGACCATAAGCTAACAAGATGGAATTAACCTACCTTTGTTGATAACCATATTTTTTACTAGGCTATAAAATTTCTCTTTGCTTTCTCTGATTGAAAGCTATCTACCATATGGGTTTCCATGAGTGCCAATGTATCATTGTTTGTTGTGCTACTGAATATTCTTCGCCTCTTGGTGTTTCCTTGCAGTTTGGTTATTAGGAACTAACATTTTGACTTTTTAATTTCTGCAGGTTAGTGAGGGCTTTGGGTGTTTTCTCCGTCAACACATGGTATCATTGTGATACAATAAAATTCTCTTGGCCATGGGTATCTTACCTATTACTTCGGAAATTTGACCATTAAATGAGTTATCAGAAACAAACAACGTTTGTCATTTATGCGGACGGTTACTGATTTTGTTATCCGAATGACTCTGTCTTGCTGCCTCTCACATTCTTATTGATGTTTTGATTGTCCTACTTTAGTGTTGGTATTCAGAGGCCTGCATATCTAACTGAATGCTAGTTTGGTTAGGTTTCTGAAATGGCGTTTTCTTGTTGCCGCTTTTGCTACGAACACTTTTGATCTGAACGTAGTTGGCATGGATCTTTCGTTTTTATGCCTTCCTTGATAGGAAACTACTAAACCGTCGCATTCTTAGCAAATTTTGTGATAGTTGCTGGGTGTTATTGCACGACACTTGCATGCATACCAATGTTATCAAGAGTAGGAAGGTAATAGTAGCACAAAATCGAAAGAGGGAAAGATGGATTGTTCTGGAGCAAAAAATTGTTTCGGAATAACTTGATCATGCACTCTTCCAACTTGTTTTAGTCCGTTGATTCTCCTTTGAATAACTTGATCATGGCTAGGAAAAAGCTGGTGCAGGACCATGAAATTGAAGTGTGAAGTCAATCCATTCTCGTTAATGAAGTTGCTGCTGGGACACTCTCAATGCTTTTATTCTCGGCTTATTATTGGCATGTTTTTCAACAGAAATCCCACTCTCAAAACCTCCACTGGTTGAAGCTTTTAACGAAAAGAGCTTTACAAAATTTTTGTTCGATTTGAAAATATAAGTCAGAAAAGAAGCATTGCACTTATTCTTCTACAGGCCCTTTATCCAAAGGGATCCTCATTTTTGGGTAAAAATGAGGATTTGTTGTAGGGGGTTCACTTCACATTGAATTTCAACGATCCGAACTGTCTGTTTTGTAAGCCTCAATTTATAGATCATTGTTACAAAAATTTAATTTAATTTGAAACCATTTATCTATTTAATTATCATGATGAAGTTTTATTGTTTCTTATAGAGCAAAATGTTCGTCAATTTTTTTTAACTCAATTAGATATCTCAAATATTTCTAATTGGTTAATATATTGCAAGAATGATCTATGAGGTCCAACTTGAAAAATAGACGCATCAGATCGTTTAAGTTCGATATGGTGTGGACCTCACAACTAGTCACCATTTTTTCAAAAAAATGGAGAACCCTTCCTTTAAAGGTCCCACTGAATTCCAAAACATAATGAATGAAATATCAATCACTTTTTCATTGTTTACATTGATGATGTCCTCATTTATTCAAAGTCAATTGATGAACATTGGAAACATTTAAATATGTTCACCAAAATAATTAAATCAAACAGATTATTCGTTTCATCTACAAAAATAAAATTGTTTCAAACCAACATAAGATTCTTAAGATACAACATCCATCAATCAACAATTGAACCTATAGACAGAGTCATCCAGTTTGCAGATAAATTCCCAAATGAAATCACTGATGAAACCCAATTCCAGAGATTTCTAGGATCATTAAATTATGTTGCAGAATTCTAGCCAAAATTGAGAGAACTATGCAAACCATTGTTTGATAGGCTCAAGACTAACCCCTCATCTTGGTCTCCTACTCATACTTCTATAGTCAAACAAATCAAGTCTCATGTCAAGACATTATCCTGTATTGGTATTCCTATAGTCAATTCAGTCAAAATTGTTAAAATTGATGCCTCCGATATTGGTTACGGAGGTATTCTTAAACAATCAACTCATCTTGGTTCTCCTAAACAAATTGTTTGTTTCCATTTAGGAGTCTGGAATCCAACTCAAAGTAATTATAGTACTATTAAAAAAGAAATACTATCTATAGTACTATGCATTTCAAAATTTTAAGATGATTTGCTAAATCAAAATTTTTTAGTAAGAGTCGATTGCAAAATTACAAAACATGTTTTACAAAAAGATGTTCAAAACATTGCATCAAAACAAATTTTTGCACAATGACAGTCAATATTAAGTATTTTTTTTATTTCGAAATCGAATATGTAAGAGGCAGTCAAAACTACATTCCTAATTTCCGAACAAGAGAGTTTCTGCAGGGAAAGAATATCAGGACGAAATCCTGATCAAATGAAGCTTTCTACCTCTTTCAACCCAGTAAAAAAAAAAAGAATCAATCAAACAAGAGTCAGGCCTTGGACCTTACACAGCCAGCAGTTCAGTAAACCGTTTTACTCCCTTAGGTTCTACCGTAGGGAATTTCCAACCAAACTATCAGTCAACCTTAGTCAATCCTTATGATCTCTACAAAACCTCAACAAAACCATTTCAACCAATGATCAATTACAGTCAAACCTCCCCTTACATTCCAAAATCATTTAGTGAATATTTGTTTAGTTACCCTCCAGATCTTATTCTAAACCCAACACCATCAAAGTTAGCCAAATTCTGGTTTCCCTAAATTTCCACTACCAGCTAGAAGAGTCATACAAAACCCTTAGATTTTACAAAAGTATTCTCTTTGAAACCGAGTCAATAACCATTAAGCTCATCACTAGTCACACAGATGAAACCAACATCCTTTATCATAATTTACACATTGAAAAATCATGTCAGAAAAGGGATAGGGAATCCCCATTTACAAACACAAGTCCCTTCACACCCAACCACCCAATATTCAATACAATTATTATGATTATATCAATGCATGAACCAATATTTTCCTCTATCAGAAAGAGGATTTCAGTCACTCATGATTTATCAACTTCGACAAGAAATTTCAACCAATACTCCCAGCTTAGTTCTCCAAGTGGTGGTCAGTTCATGGCCCAATAGCCAGTCTTATCCCAGAATCACTCATGCACAGAATCAACCATTTTTAGTCAAGGTTTATATATATATATATGCATGTATGTATATATTTATTGTTATAACAGGCAAAAGTTAGAGAGATAACATTTGCTAGAGATTGGAGCAAAGCAGGTGCAACGTATCACACTGTTTGTTTTCGTATCTAAAACACAAGGATTGTAGGTAAAGAGAGGAAGGAAGAGATATTGATATTATTGCTTTCACTTCTTTTCTGTGTCTTGTGATCACACATAAAATGCTCTTTATATAGAGCCACATCCATGAAGATTTACAAAAGTGAAATGAGTGCCTTAAGAAAAACATCATACAACAGCAAGGCTACTATTCTAAAGTCTTCCTCACCTTTGGCTAAAAACATATGGGTATTCACTCCAACTTTTACAACACTCGCCCTTGGATGCCCACATTTCAACAATAGTTGCCTCGTTAAAACCTTGCTCAGAAAAACCCTGTGGGAAAAAAACCATAACAAAGAAAAAAGAGTACAACTTTGCTTGGCTTGTTGATATAATGTTAAGTATGCTTATGTTGCCTCGTTAAAACCTCGATAGGAAAAACCCAGTGGGAAAAATCCTAGTTGAAGGAAAAAGAGTACAATATGCATGTATCATGGATGTTTCCCCTAATATGTATCTTCCCCTGATTCCACATTCTTCAAATTTTTGTGTCCCCAAAACTTATCACTTGAGCGTAGGAGCCGCAATACATTTTTTGTGCTTTGTTGTGCTTTGTAAAGTTTCATACTCCCTAATCAAGGTGGTTATTTTGTTGAAATTTTGTTGATTGTTATGTGCTTGACACATAATTTGTTGCTTTCAATTATGAGTGTGTTCAAGTGTGTTGGGTTCTAACAAGTAACACTACTAACACAGGTAGACAGAGGGAAAGAGGTGGTGCGAACACTGGAACCCACCTTACTAATGAACCACAACAAATTGTGGTCAAATGTTATTGCAAACTGAATTTGAAAAGAAATTGATGAAGGATGGAGTGAAGTTAGAGAGAAAGAAGTGGAAAACAACAAAGATCGATGCTGGATGAGGGATGTGAAGATGGAGGGAGAACATGGTATATAAAACATATAATAGTTAATATAAGGACATAGAGTGGGTTCAATGACATGTAAGTTGGAAAGATCAAGTAAATCGGAAACGAGAATAGTGGGAAAACAATAGCATGAAGAAAGGAAGGGGAAAACAAAAAGAAGGAAGAGGCTACCACTGACCCTGGTCAGAGTCAGGATTGGCGGCTGAATGAAAATTTGAAAAATAAGAAGGGACAACCTCACACAAACAATGAGAATCTCTCACTCAGTAGGAGAGAAGGACTCTCACCGACTGGGGAACGAAAGAAAGGTTTTGACACAGTATCTATTAAGGCTTTTGCACGTATGCACATTTTTTTTTCACATGTGAACTGTTGATGTTTAACGAATTTCAATTAGTTAAATTTGAATCGTGAAGTCGTGAGGAAAAAAGCCCAAAGTGTTTTGGGCCCAAACCCAAACAAATGGTACGTTGTCATACAAAACTCTTCCCTTTCTGAGTCTCCATCACCGGCTACCTCTCTCTCTCCCCCCTCAAATCCCATCTTTCTTCTTCTGAAGTCTTCCTCGATTTGTAGGGTTAGGGTTTTCCAATTCACTCTCTGTCGAGTGCATCACCACAAATGGCGATGAGGAGATTCTACAACGAGATCAAGGGGTTGAAGGTGAAGGAATTGCCCGACCACATTAAGCCGATGCTGTCCGTCGATTATGCCAAGAAGGCTGTGGAGAGAGGCTTGGACAACTACCATGCCAAGTACATCCAGACCAGCTCCATCGATCCTCTCCTCCATGTCTGCTTCGGAGGCATGATCTTCTCCTACCTCGTCGCTCTTCCCGAGGAGCGCCGCCACCTCGAGCACGCCAAGCACGCCAAGGAGCATGGCCATTGACCTCGATCATACGAATGGTATATTCCTAATATTTTTTAATTTTTATTCAATTTTTGGATTGTTTTTCTTCTTAATTTTATGGGTGAAGGATTCGTTTGTTAAAAATTCGATAAATGTGGGTTTTTTTTTTTTTTTTTTCTTTCAATTGGGTCAGTTTAAATTTTCTGATTACAGATGCAGTTTATGTTCCTTATTTATTTGTGGTTCAAAATGGGTTACCGGGTGATATTTATTTTATTTTGGGTTGTTGTGTGAGAACATTTCAATGTATATATTTTCGGTCAGTGGATGCTTCAATTTTGTATCTTTTCGTAAATATTTGTTGATTTGATGATGGGTTCTACTTGCTTGTCTAATCTAACCTAGTGTCTTATTTTTCTGCATTAGAGCCTGATTTAGGTTTGAACTGATTGGTTTAATTTGGGTCAGAGCTGTTAGGCTATTCCACATATCCCTATAAGACTTCAATGTATTCCTTACCGATTAATCTTCTGTTCACTTTGCATATAGTTCTAGGCTGGATTGAGTTTCAACCCCTTTTTAATGTATTTCTGTTCAAATTGGTCATAAACCTTTTTCTGAATGTAAAATTTTGGTATATTGAAAGAGGGCCAGAATTTCAGGGCACGAATGTCATCATTTGGTATGCAATAACGTTGGTTTAGTTAGTACATTGAATTGGCAACATTTTTATCCTTCAATAACACTTTTGCAATTTCTTTTAAGTTAATACTATTAGGGTGTGTTTGTTACATTGGACTGTTACGGATTGGACTAGCTGCAGGGACTAAGCTGGATTGGATTGGCTTAGACTAAGCAGGATAAAAATAGTGAAATGTTTGATGCAGTGCTGGACTAAATCTCGGACTAAAATATTTTAGTCCCAATATTTTATTTTTTCCATTTTGCAATGGAACTAGACTTTGTAATTTGCTGGTAATCTACAAAACTTTGCCGTATTACCCTTACCCTCTCCCTCTCTACAAAAAAAATCACCCATAGCCTCTGCACATACCAAACTGATTCGAATTTCACCTCCAGTTTTTCTGAAGTAATTTGTAGTTTGTAAAACCCATGCAATTTCCGATGAGATCCAACCGATTAATATTGATTTCGAGAATTTGATCGAGCCAAGCCGGGTCGACTCGGCGCAACCCATCTTCAAATCGCGGCTCAGGAGGCTCCTTGACTAGCAGTTTCGAGTGTGCTTAGAATATCTTCTGCACAGGAGAAGCCGACTGCTACTGAGTCGCCGCCGCAACAGCAAAACTACAGTACCGGCAGGATGGAGCAACTGTCGCCGTCGCGGCCGAGTTCGAGCTGAGCTCGAGCGGAGTTCGGATCTCGAAGGAGCAGAAAGAGAAGAAAGCGAGGAGAGAGGAGGAGGGGAAAGGGGAATTGGCGAGGCGGAATGATGGTGGCTCTCGGCGTTTGTGAAAACATAGGAGCAGAGGAAGACGCGAGGGAGTTAGTCCCTGCGAGTCCCTTCTAATCTCATTAAACTTAGTCCTGAACTGTTAACAAACACGGGACTAGACTACTACATAGTCCAGTCCAAGCTAGCGAAAGCTGGTGAGCTCAACAAACAAACACACCCTTATGTCTTTGCGAGCTTATCTTTTTTTTTTTTTTTAATTTATTTTTTAACTCTTAAAAGTTGTCAAATATGAATATGGGTAGTTCTCTAATGTAGACAATCCGCTATTTAGGAAAAGAGCGATAATAGTTTTGCCCCCCGGCACCTTCCCTTCACTCTCTGTCCAATGAGTTGAGCTATTGGATAATTATCATGCTTTCAGTGTTTGTTAAAATAATTTGTTTTGTCTATCATAATTAGAGGGTTGAGTGAGTGCTGGGTTAACTAACCGTTCCTAAGGTCCACTGAGTTATAAGCATTTTCCCTCCATCTATGAATGCACTAGTTGTGTTGGCAAGAAACATGGTTTCACAAAAATGATTGAAGATCATAAGCTAATAGGATGGAATTAACCTACCTTTGTTGATAACCATATTTTTTACTAGGCTATAAAATTTCTCTCTGATTGAAAGCTGTCTACCATATGGCTTTCCATGAGTTCCAATATATCATTGTTTGTTGTGCTAACTGAATTTTCTTCGTCTTTTGGTGTTTCCTTGCGCTTTGGTTATTAGGAAATAACATTTTGACTTTTTAATTTCTGCAGGTTAGTGAGGGCTTTGGGTGTTTCTCCGTCAACACATGGTATCATTGTGATACAATAAAATTCTCTTGGCCATGGGTTTCTTACCTATTACTTCTGAGATTTGACCATTAAATGAGTTATCAGAAATAAACAACGTTTGTCATTTATGTTACTGATTTTGTTATCCGAATGACTCTGTCTTGCTGCCTCTCACATTCTTTTGATATTTTGATTGTCCTACTTTATTGTTTGTATTCAGAGGCCTGCATATCTAACTGAATGCTAGTTTGGTTAGGTTTCTGAAATGGCGTTTTCTTGTTGCCTCTTTTGCTACGAACACTTTTGATCTGAACGTAGTTGGCATGAATCTTTAGTTTTTATGCCTTCCTTGATAGGAAACTACTAAACCGTCGCATTCTTAGCGAATTTTGTGATAGTTGCTGGGTGTTATTGCACGACACTTGCATGCATACCAATGTTATCAAGAGTAGGAAGGTAATAGTAGCACAAAATCGAAAGAGGGAAAGAGGGAAAGATGGATTGTGCTGGAGCGAAAAATTGTTTCGGAATAACTTGATCATGCATTCTTCCAACTCGTTTTAGTCCGTTGATTCTCCTTTGAATAATATGATCATGGCTAGGAAAAAGCTAGTGCACGACGATGAAATTGAAGTGTGAAGTCACTCCATTCTCGTTAATGAAGTTGCTGCTGGGACACTCTCAATGCTTTTATTCTCTGCTTATTATTTGCTTGTTTTTCAACAGAAATCCCACTCTCAAAACCTCCACTGGTTGAAGCTTTTAACGAAAAGAGCTTTACAAAATTTTTGTTCGATTTGAAAATATAAGTCAGAAAAGAAGCATTGCACTTATTCTTATACATGCCCTTTATCCAAAGGGATCCTCATTTTTGGGTAAAAATGAGGATTTGTTGTCAGGGGTTCTCTTCACGTTGAATTTTAACGATCCGAACTATCTATTTTGTAAGCCTCAATTCGTAGATCATCATTACAAAAATTCAATTTAATCCGAAACCATTTATCTGTTTAATTATCATTATGAAATTTTATTGTTTCTTATAGAGCAAAATGTTTGTCAAATTTTTTGAATTCAATTAGATGTCTCAAATATTTCTAATTGGCTAATATATTGTAAGAATGATCTAGGGGGTCCAACTTGAAGAATAGATGGTTCAGATCGTTAAAGTTTGATATGGTGTGGACCTCACAACTAGTCACCATTTTTTCAAAAAAATGGAGAACCCTTCTTTCAAAAGTCCCAGTGAATTCCAAAACATAATAAATGAAATATCAATCACATTTTCATTGTTTACATTGATGATGTTCTCATTTATTCAAAATCAATTGATGAACATTCGAAACCAAAATAATTAAGTCAAACGGATTAGTTGTTTAATCTACAAAAATAAAATTGTTTCAAACTAACTTAAGATTCTTAAGATACAACATCCATCAGTCAACAATCGAACCTATAGATAGAGTGATCCGGTTTGCAGATAAATTCCCAGATGAAATCACTGATGAAACCCAACTCCAGATATTTCTAGGATCATTAAATTATGTTGTATCTCCAAACCAGAATAATCAACCCAACAATCGTGATCCCAACAATCGTAGAAAAGCAACCCAATCTCACCGAAGCACCGAAAATCTAATGGAAATTTGGAAAGAAACTAAGCTAGAAACAAATGAAAAGTAATGAGAAATGGAACCATCAGAATCAATGGCATGAGCCTGGTGGCTTTGATACCATCTTAACTACATTGCAATGTTTGGGAATTGAAGGGAAAATCAAGAAGAAATGATGAACAGAAGGATGAACACAGAGATATCAGAGAGAGGGAGAGATAGTTTAGAGAGAGAAATAGGATTTTGTATTAACTCACTAAATGAAGATTACACACACAGTTTTTATAAGAGAAATCATAACTACTTTAACCAAATACTAACAACCTTACAAACTATATTATTAACTATATTACACTTGTACCCTTAATAGGTAATACTTCTAACAGATATGAACAAATTCTAGAGTGTCAAATTTCTTTGGAAATGGTCATATTGATGTTATATGTCTCTATAGAAATGATAGTGGTAATAGTCAAGTTGTTCAAGAGTGTTATATTTGTGGCCATATCGCACTTAATTGTAGACATAGAGGAAACTATGCCTATCAAGGCAATCAACCTCCTCCTTTGACTGCTAACTATGTTTATCAAGGGTTTGTTCCTCAACATGAAGTTCATGTGTATTCTTCTTCACCACAGTTTCAATCACCAGTGTCGCATCCTTAATTTCCTCTAAATGCAAATCAAGTTCTTCCTTCTAGTTTGTTTGCTATGAATGTGATGCGAAAATTATACGCACAAAAATTAAACCCTCTTTTTGTCAATTGTAGTATAAGTATAAGTAGGGATCGTCCAGGACCGGAGATTAGGAGGGATTGTTAATCACTTGGATTTGACTCAAAAACGTAAAAACACAATATAAAACACTATACTAGACTCAAAGAATGCAAAACTAAACTTTAAAATACCAAAACAAACCAAAAGACTCAAACAGCACCCAAAACACTCAAAATTGCCTTAAAAACACTTTATGGGCAGTTTTGAGCACTTTGACTACTTTGGACGAAATTGGGTAGTAAAATGAATCAAAACACTTAAAAACACACACTAAGACATTTTAACACTAAACTAGACTCAAAGAATGCAAAACTAAACTTTAAAACACTAAAACAAACCAAAAGACTCAAACATCACCCAAAACACTCAAAACTGCCTTAAAAACACTTTCTGGTCAGTTTTGAGCACTTTGGTGAATTTGGACGAATTTGTATAACAAATTGAATCAAAACACTTATAAACACAAACTAAAACACTTTCTAACTAATTTGGACATTAAAGTAAGGGGGGGGGGGGGTTGAGTTTTGGACGAAATTAAACTAATTGCACAGATTCTAATTAAAACAAATTGTAAGTATGAATGTGATGGAATGGAATGAATGGATGCTAGCCAAGGGGTTCATCTCCACACATGTTACACTTGCATAATAAAACGATTTCCAATTGCTTTTCAATAAACCATGATGCTCAACACCCCAAGTTAACCGTGATGCACTAATTAACCTTCAAATCTTCCTAACGTTATTGAATTGGATGATTGCATACGACAACCCAAAACATTCCCCACAAGTCCCCTACATGATTGCATAATAGAGATACAAGCAAGAATCATTACGCTCTATGAAAATTATAAGTGTTGACGAGGCATTCGTTACTATGATTGCATGAAACTTATGCCAAGAATTCGTTTAACGCGATTGTTTATAAGCAACCTCCACTACTTGTGAATATAAGTTCGTAACTATTAGGTGAAACTCACTTATATTCTAGCGTCATATTCATGCATGAAAATTAAGCGTGTACTCTCAATAAACATACGTAAATAAGTTATCAATCAAACAGTTAAACAAATTGAATCCACAACTTATGAAACGCAATTAGAAGTAATCAAATCAAAATGCAAGCATAAACATATATTTCGAATCCCCCCCTAGCCAAAGGGGGGTTTAGTTCCTCATACGTACAAAACAAAGAGAATTGAAATTAAACATTGTAATCGAGGAAAAGAAACACCTAAACATTCCAACAACTCAAACTTGAATTGTATGAACGTTTAGGCACTCTTCTCCTCCTCTTCGTTGTAGCACAAGGTCTAAGGATAGTTTGATGGTGTGGATGTGTGTTTGAATGAATGAATTTCTGAAATGGAAGAATGTATTGTGTATGAATGGGAATGAATGCTTATTTATAGGCGAAATGGGGGGGGGGGGGTGGGGAACATGACAGCTAGGAGGGAATGTGGCTGCATGTTTTGGTGTGGAGAAAGGAATAATCTGAAATGGGAGAGCATGTGGGTGGAAATGCATGTGGGTTAAAGTGGAATGATGATGGGAGATGCATGTGGCTGATTTATGCATGTGATTAAAGGGAGTGCATGTTTGAATGATTAAAGGGACATGTGAGGGTGCAATGATGAAGGAATAATCTGAAAATGCAAGGTGAAATGAAGTGGAATGACAATGGCATGTCGAATGGTTGGAAAGTGTATGAAACTCACGGCAATGATGGTGTTTGTGTGAATGATGGCAGATTGTGTGGGTGAGTGATTAGGTTGGAAATGCATGTGAATGCAAGGTGTGAATGATTATGAGTGCATGTGGGTGAATTAAAGGATGGAATGCATGTGCAATGGTTAAAGGAAAGGTTTAAATGTCCTAGAACTAAAGGGAACAAGGTTCCAACACTTTGGTCTTCAATTAGGTCTTCAATTTCGTCCAACACTTTGGCTCCAAGCATAAGCTATCCATCCTTAGCCCAAAAGTGCTCCAAAAGTCTCCAAAATGCATCTTTTTGCTCCTTTAGCCCTTTGGACCTACAAACACACGAAAATAGCTTAAAGTACCAAAATAACTAAAGAAACATAACGTAAATGCACGAGAACAAGCCATTTAAGTAGCATGAATATGCTCCTATCAGAATGCACAAAGCTCAACTGAACTTGCAAATGGAGGTTTCTGGATCATTGACACATGGGCATCTCATCATATGAGTCCTGATGTTACTGTCTTCACTCGGGCTACTCCTTATGAAGGCAATGAGAAGATAATTGCTGGTAATGGTGGAAGTCAAACACATTGGCAATACTACCCTACACACTCAGTCTCATGTTTTACATCTTAAAAATGTTTTACATGTGCCAATGCCCACTATTAATCTATTGTCAGTCAAAAAGCTTTGTAAGAATAATCATAACTAGTTCATTTGTGATGATGTTCAGTTCTTTGTGCAGGACAAGGCAATAGGGGCAATCCTTCACCATGGAAAGAGTAGCAATGATGAATTATTCAGGATTCCAATGCATGTATTTCCTACACTATTGAGTACATGTGCTGTTTCTTCTATTTTTTTGGGACATACTGTGAAAAAGTCTTTGTGGCATCAACGCTTGGGACATCCATCCAATGAGATACTTGCTAATATGCTTAGGGATTCTAATATAGGTTGTAGTCCAGATGAACATGTACAAGTTTGCTCATATTGTATTTGTGGAAAGATGAGTAGAGTACCTTTCCCAGAAAGGATTGATAGGGTAGATATCCCATTTTATAAGATACATAGTGATGTTTGGGGGCCTTCTTCGGTTCTTTCTTTTGGATGTTATAGATACTATGTTTCTTTTCTAGACGAAGCATTAGGTTTGTATGGATTTTTCCTCTAATAAATAAATCAGATGTTTTTAGTGCCTTTGTCAAGTTTTGTGCATATGTTGAGAATCAATTTCATAATAAGATCAAGGTGTTTCAATTTGATGGTGGTGGAGAGTTTTTGAGTACCTCATTTAAGGATTATTTGGATAAGAATGGAATCTTGCATTATGTCTCTTGTCCATACACTCATCAGCAGAATGGCATGGCTGAGAGAAAGCATTGCCATTTACTTGAAACATCAATTACTCTTATGTCAGTTGCTAAATTCCCACGCAGATTTTTGTATCATGCAGTTGCTCATGCTGCTTTTCTGATTAATCGAATGCCTTGTAAAGTGTTAAAGATGACTTTTCCTTTTGAACAATTGTATGGCAAGAAACCTATGTTGTCTACTTTAAAGGTATTTGGTTTAGCCATTTATCCTTACCTTAGACCTTATAATGTCCATAAATTGCAATCTCGATCTGTCCAATGTGTTTTTCTAGGATATTCACATGGATATAAGGGTGCTATTTGCTACAATATGTTGACAGGGAAGCTTCTTATTTCTCGAAATGTTTTGCATGATGAGAGTTCTTTTCCTTATATGGATATGCTCAGTTCTTCTTCTTAAAGTTCAGTTCCATCATCCTCAGCTGTTAATCTCAGACATTTGGTGGTATAATTGCTTATTTCTGTTGATAACTCTGGGGTTTCTTCTGATACTAATGCTTCTTTGGATACTTCTCACAATCTGTCTTCAAGTTCTTTAGCTGAGCAGCGACATTCTACAAGTTCTATTGGTACAAGTGACTCTCTTTCAGTTAGTACTGCCCAAGATTCAAGAATAACTGCAACTCTTTCCAGCTTCAATTCCATGTTGCTTGTCCTCCAGCCAAGTTCAGTTACATGTTTAGTTTCTTCACAAGGCATTCAAACTTGATTGAGAACAGACACCATTACTAGAAAAGATAATTTTGCCCTTACTGCACTATTTCCTGAAGTTCAATCATTAAATCTTGTTGATGATGATCACTTTTCAGGGGGTTTTACCTTTATTGCTGATATTCAGGATGCTTTCGAACCATCTAGCTTTCGACAAGCTTCACAAATTCCTCAGTGGCAGTTGGCAATGCAAAAGGAATTTGATGCTCTTCAATCTCAAGGTACTTGTACTCTTGCTCCTAATTCTGGAGATAAGAATGTCATAGGGAGTAAATGGGTGTATAAGATTAAGAGAAATAGTGATGGTTATATTTCTAGACTTAAGGCCTGGCTAGTAGCACAGGGTCTAGACAAGAAAAAGGTCTAGATTATATAGAGACTTTTAGTCCTGTGGTTTGACATACTACAGTGAGATTGATTTTAGCATTAGCTGCTACATACAAATGGGATCTTAGACAATTTGTCACGCCCCGGATTCGAAGTCGGTAATAAAACTCGAACTCGAATCCGAAACGCGAGTTAAAAACTAAATAGATAAAATAAAACTGAAATAACGAAGTGAAAAATAAAATTCTTCTTATAAAAGGAAATCCAGAATTGTTTACAAGGCTAAAAATAAATATATACAATTCTAGCCTCACATCTAATTCGTTCTCATCCCATCTACCCTCTTAGACTGTTTAGTTCGTTAACCTGCATAACAATGGAGGGGTGAGCTTCAACAGCTCAGTAGGGACATAACCTTATCACAGTAAATT
Organism: Pyrus communis; assembly: GCF_041283825.1. Lineage (NCBI taxonomy): Eukaryota > Viridiplantae > Streptophyta > Magnoliopsida > Rosales > Rosaceae > Pyrus > Pyrus communis. The sequence continues at coordinate 13,403,157 of NC_142577.1, forward strand.
GACAATATTAAATTAAATGTCATGAAATCATATAGCCAAATATCAAATCAATATTGATAATAATGCATGAATGCAATGCAATACTCTTCATTTCTATTTGTTAATTTATATAATAAAACACGTGGACCTGCACGTCCCATACCGTGCAGTTTACCTCTGCAGTGGTGGTTCGAATGTTCTAATATACAAATTAACCCCCTATAACTCAATCATCCAAATTTCCCTTTTTGTTAGTCATCTTGCCAAAACCCTTCGTCGCCAATCCTGAATTACCCAAAAGAAACTGTGCATTGTGGGCTCACCTGAGACTTGGTACCTACTAAGAGTTTGGCTTAACTACACAAAAGATCCTTTCCATTACCCTCATTTCCATTCATTTCTCCACATCGAAAGTTCCAACCACATGACACATGAGTGATGCATAAATAATGTCATTTCATCGTTGACATGTCTCACAGTATATTCTCAACCAATAACATTTCACCAACAATTCCATAACCAATAACAAGAAACACGCAAGAGCAGTATTAGATCACATTAATCAACCAACAAGATCAATAATAATAATATAATGTTTCACAAAATTTAATAAAGCCAATCTCCATAAAGATCTGCCGTATTTCTCCTACCTGGATTCCAAAGCATTGCTCCGGGTTATTAACACAAGAATCCACCACCTTGATAAAGTCCTATTCACATGTATAAGCAAATCACTAAATGCACAACTACAACTCTAATTCTATTTGAATAATCACTTGTGACTACTAATTCAACACAAATAGATTCAAATACTTCTAAGAAATAAATAAGATGTGTTTGTATAGTTGATAAAGGATCAGTACATCAAAATACTGCTTTATCCGAATTAGATATATAGAGCTAATATAATCATTCCAACTCTAAACATAAGGTGGTTTATTAATATAGTAGACATATACGCAAATAGCTTGAAAACGTGAACCATAAGTTTAGTTCTAACTCCAATACATACATGCATATATAGTCTTTGTGATGAAAATATGGATGGTGGAATGTATATATTACCAATTGCAACTTCAACCAGATGCTTTACTTGAAAGATGCATAGATAGTGTAGATATAAAACCAGTTGCATATATATTATCCTTTAAAATCAAAACTATGCTTTCTTTTGAAATTAATCAATTCATAAACTGATGAGCTGATGTCATATTTATGCAACTGTTTGCACAACAGCTCTTCTAATAAAATATACAGTAGAAATGGTATCCATATAAGCATAACAGTCTTTTGCATTCAACCAACAACTTTTATATATAGCAGATTAAAGAAAGCATATGCATAAAACTAGCCCTAAATATTAGTGGCTATATATATAAGGAATAAATTTACTCCACTGCAACAATCGATCATATCATACAAAATCCATGTTATGATCAGGACTAGTGGACAAAACACACAATGAATCACAACATAAGAAGAGACCAACTACGACTTTGGTAAATTGGTAGTTAATCGAATTCGAATTGAACATCATACCTATTTCAGACACCGAATACTCCTTCGGTAAAGTACCATACGAGAACAAGCAGTGGCTTACTGATTATACAACACCTCCCTCTCTTGCATTTTCATCTGTTTCCCTAAGAGTTGCCTTCTCAATACCACATGCAGCCTCATAAACAACTTAGCACTTTGTATTTTCCAGCAAATTAATCTCTCCCTCTGTGCTTCTACATCTTTCTCTGTAAACATTCCCTCTTTTATCCAGTTATCACTTCTCTCTCGCTCTCGCAGACCGCACCGCTCTACAGCCCTGGGTTTCTACTTATAGTCATACAAAGTCGGCAGATTCTTAGATAGGAACGAACTAAAAGCCCTTTAATTGGCTATGATTTTTGGTCCAATTAGAATAGAACAAAACATGCCGCTTAATAAAATAATGTAAAAGAAAAGAAAATGAATAATATGAATATATAGTTCAAATACTACTGTAATGGTGTCCCAAACTCATTTGGTTCAAAATAATAGTAAATTAGAGTATAAAAAAATGAAATAAAGGAATTAACGATTAAATAAGACATAATACAAAACTTTCTAAAATTAATAAGCATACACAACACATAATTATATACGGTTATTTTTTAAAATACAGGTCCTTACACAATTAGACGTTAAAAATGCGTTTTTACATACTGAGTTACAAGAAGAGGTTTATATGAAGCAACCTCAGGGGTTTGTTGATTCTCGGATTCCTACTCATGTATGTAAGCTTGTGAAGTCATTGTATGGTTTAAAACAAGCCTCTCAGGCTTGGAATGACAAGTTACACTGGTTATTTACAAGCCATTTGTTTTGAAGATTCACTCTTAGATTCCAGTTTGTTTGTGAAGGCAAATGTTGTCATGTTGTCATCTTACTTCTTTATGTTGATGACATCATAATCACAGGGTCTAATTCTGAGTTGGTGCAATCTGTGTTTACTACTCTAAGTGAGGTCTTTGATTTGAAAGATACAGGGAAGTTAGCTTATTTTCTTTTTTTGATTTTTTTGATTTTTGATTTTTGATTTTTGATTTTCATAAACAGTTAGCTTATTGTCTTGGCATTCAAGTTACTTACAAGTCTAATGGGGATTTGTTTATCAACCAAGGGAAATATGCTAAGGATCTCATTCATAAGGCTGTTATGGATGCTTGTAAAAGCTGTTCAACACCTTGTAAGCCCCATAATCAGGTTCTAACCAGTCATGGTACTTTGTTGCCTAATCCTACAATGTATTGAAGCTTAGTTGGAGGTGTATAGTATCTAACTTTCACTCATCCTAATATAGCCTTTGCTATTAATACTATTTGCCAATATATGAATGCTCCCATTGATATTCATCTTGCTATGGTCAAACGAATTCTGTGATTTCTGCAAGGTACACTCAAATGTGGATTGACATACATTTCTGGTGGATCTTTACATTTAAATACTTATAGTGACTCAGATTGGGCGGCTGATTTAAACACTCGAAGATCCATCACTGGTTATGTGGTGTTTTTGGGAGAAAATCCAATCACTTGGCAATCAAAGAAGCCGTTTTCAATTTCTTGGAGTTCAACAGAAGTTGATTACTGTGCATTAGCACATACTACTGCGGATATTGCTTGGATCAGGTTACTTCTTAAAGATTTACGGGGGCGTTTGTTGCGCCGGACTATCTCGGACTGGATTAGCTTCAAGGATTAAGCTGGACTGGCTTAGACTAGACTAAACTGGACTAACTTAGTGAAGCGTTTGGCGTAGTATTGGACTAAGAAGCTGGATAATAGCAAATTCTAATATTATATTATTTAATAATAAATTATTAATATTTTATTATGATCTTATATTTTTCTTCATCTTTTCCTATCATTTCCGTCCCACTCTTTTCCTCTCCTCTCATCGTCCCACCCTCTCCCTCTTTTTTTCCTCTTAGACCTCTCAATTCATGTCTCTTTCTCATTCCTGGTCAAACTCCTTATTGATTCCAGTGTCTATTTCTCTGTCCTCCTTCCCTCTCTAGCTATGTGTTGTTTGAATGGAACCTCACGGCTCCAATTTTCCCGACGAGTTGCAGGTTTCCCGATGTATTTTCCGGCCAACCCTAGTTAAATTGGATGAAGTTAGCACCACCAAAAAATTCATCACCATCCCTAGACCGAGATCTTAGCTTTGAATGCTCGAATCTGTCATGGATTTGAAGAAGCCCAAATAGGCCGAGACTTCCAGACCATTTTTCGGCCACATTCGACCACATTTTGGCCTCTATTCAGGTAAAATCGTAATCTTGTCACTCCCAGCTTCAATTTGGTATATTTTATATGAAAGTTGGTTGTGAAATGGATCTGAAAGGGAGTCGGAAAGTTAATGATTGATCTAGGTGACCGGAGATGACGAGGAGTTTGTCGGGAGTGGTCGTTGAGCATGACGAGGACGAGAAAGAGAGGATAGTCTTAGCTAGTCCCATGGTTATTGGGGGGTCTCGCTAAGACCTCTTAGTGAAGGGTTTTGTCAATGCTAGTCCCCTTTAGTCTCATTAATGTTAGTCCCAGCATGGAACAAACACAGTATTGGACTAATAGCTAGTCCAGTCCAGTCCAGTCCAACTTAGTGAGGGCAAACAAACGCCACAACTATTTCTGCATTCTCCTCCAGGTCTTTATTGTGACAATCAGTCTGCAATTGCTCTTAGCTTGAATCCTGTCCAGCATTCCCGGATCAAACATTTAGAAGCTAACTTTCATTTTGTTCATGAGAGAGTACAAAAAGGAGACTTGTCAGTTCAATATTTGTGCACTAAAGATCAAATCGTAGATGTTCTCACAAAGAGCTTGCACGAACCTGATTTTTTGAGGCATTGTTTCAATATTAAGTTGGGTGACCCTCCTTAAGATTGAAGAGCGGTATTGGATAGGAATGTAAATGACATGTGTTGTGCACATGGTATTGGATGAGAATGTAAGTGACATGTGCTGTGCACATGTCACTAGTAGCTTACTCTCTAAGTCAATGTAATTAGAAAGGTTTAAAAGGGGTTTTCCTCCTTGTATTTGGATAAGGTGTGAATGTAATTGCAGAAAAAGGAGATAGAAATTCTTTTAGATTCTTAGCTTCTCTCTCAAGCTTATCTTCTTCTTCGTACAATTCTTGATCATTTTCTGATTACTTAGTTTGTTATGATCAACTCAGATCCATATTAAAACCCCAGGACGTATATACAAACATGCAAACATGAATTTAGTGCATGAGCAAGAAAATGGGTTTAACTTCATAGAAATTGTGTTCAGTTTATAGAATCACAAACATACATTTTCCGAATCATTTTGAAGAAAGTAATAAAGAAGTATTAGCTTTCACCTCTATTTTACGATTTGAATTTGTGAGGTTTTCTGGGTTTGTGTGATTTCAGAGTCTGTTCTTCAACCCAGAGGTTGGGTTTCTCGCAAAATGCTTTGAAAACCGTGGATTTGAGGGTTGAAACGAAAAAATCACAGATAGAGGTACTAGTTTAGGGTTTTTTTGGTTCGTAGTCTTTCTAGAGAGTGGTTGCTTTTTGTTCTGAAATTAAGTGGAGTGGAAGATATTTTTTCTTTGTACTAATTTGTTTTTCCAAGAAGACGACAGCATATTGGTAAAAAAAGTTGAAGTTGGCTAATGGACTTTGGCCGAGTTCCGTTAGGCCATCTCCAACAAAAGAGTTTAGAGGGTCAGAGTGTTGAAAATAGCCTGAAAACCGTCTCCAACCGAGGGCTAAGCCAAAGGGCTCGTAGGCTCCACGGAATCTGAAAGGGCCAAAGGGCTAGAGGGCTAGCTATAATTTTTTTAAATGTGTCGGATTTCCTATCGGTTATAACCGACAAGAATAATTTAGATTATTTCAATAGTGTCGGTTATAACCGACACAAATAGTGATTTAAATATTATGGCTAGACATGAATATTTTTGATTAATTATTGTCGTTTATAACCGACACGAATAGTAATTTGAGTTGCAATAGTGTCGGTTATAACCGACATGAATAGTATGAAAAAATTTGAATACAACGGCTAGCTGACTGCAACTACCCGTTTTATTCATTTTTTTTTTGAATTTAAACCTTTTTTTTTCTTCTATATATATGGTGAAACTCTTTTAATTCTTCATTTCATCTGCAATATTTCTTTCAATTTTTCAATAATTTCCTTCAATATTTTTTCAATAATAAATTATGTTTGGCCATTTGGCTTTCGGTTGGAGATAGAGGCAAATATGACCATATACTGTTCATTAAAATATTAATATCTTGGAGGGTCAGCCCTCTGGCCAGCCCTCAGTTAGAGATGGCCTTAGGAATGAGGACTGGAAAAAAAATTCATCTCGTGTTAGGTATTTCTTTCAGCCCGCGTATTTTAATGTTTTTGGATCTTATATAAGTTTAGTATTGTCCTTATGATTTAATATGAAGCTCCTTTAGTTAAATAATAGTTTATGATGATTTAATTAAAATAAACTTAGACCCAACCATTTTTACTAAATCTCCCTTTAATTTTCGGACGCGTCGTGAATAAAGTTTTTAAAAAAGAAAAATTAATAAAAAAGATTTCAAAACTTTAGATTTTAACTGAAAACAGTCCTAAAACTTTAATTAATAATAAAAACAAGAGAATGAAAAATTAAAAAAAATAATAATTAAAAGCGTGTGCAAGGAGCACGACCGTATCAGTAGTAACCACTGATATGATGACCCCAGATCTCTTCCGAGAGTGAAAAAGAAGAACTGCATGATTCCCACTCTAGGCCTCCATTTCTTCCTAACTTTCTCCATCAGCAAGACAAGAACACATTTACTAATTGAGGAGCGGTCGGCCCCACTTATGAATGTGACTGCTTAGTAAACCCAAACGTTTGGGGAGAAAATGGTGATAAACGAAGCTAAGGACATCGTTACGCAAGAGATCAAGATAAGCTTCTTGCGACCGAGTGAGGACTCAGCTAAGGTTCCTAGAAGGAACCCACCAACCACACCGCTCAAGAAGTGGAGGAGGCAGGGAGGCCTCTGATGAATGAGCTAGAGCATTGGAGTCTCCAATCAGATATGATTGTGGTGGAGGAACTTGAATCCCAGGACCAATGGGAGTCGGCCAGGTCACAGATGTTGGACGTGTGGTGCATGAGGTGGTGGTGGTGGTGGAGCAGTGCCAAGGAGACAAGGATGACTTGGAGGAGTTGTTTCCACCCAAAACTTGATTGGTTTTTCTCGATTTTTTTATCTAAGGAATTGAGGAGATTGGTCCTCAGAGTTCTGGGTCTTCCATGTTTGGATCAAGGCCGAAAGGGGTTGGATCAGCCATTAGTTAATTTAACAAACTAGCTAAACACACTTTTTTTAAGTTAGTTTTTCCATGTATTCTTCCGACACACTAATTTAACAAAATTAATTACTCACAAGTCAAACGTAACTTAATTTATGGAACGAGACTAAACGAATTTGTAATACTATTTATGAAATTTGACCAAGTATCAGACACTATTTATGAAAGATGACCAAGAATGAAAGTGGACCAAGAACTAGGTACTATTTATGAAACTATACTAATTACTATACATTTTTTATGAAACCGAATCCAATAACTAAGCACTATTTATGAAAGTGAACTAAAAACTATGCACTATTTATGAATCTGGACTAATAAATAGTGTAGTACCGTTCAATTTCATAAATAGTATAGTACCGTTCAGTTTCATAAATAGAGTAGTATTGGTCAGTTTCATAAATAGTGTTCATTTTCATAAATAGTACTGTACCGTTCAGTTTCATAAATAGTATGATATTATTAAGGTTCATAAACAGTGTAGTACTGTTCAGTTTCATAAATAGTGTATCTGATGGACACGCGCCAGGTTTTTTTATATATTAAAATTATGTCATTTTCATTAAAATTTAAGTCTTTTTATCCTCTTTATTAAAATTTAAGGGTTTTTCTTTAAAATTTAAGTTTTTTCATTAAATAAAGTTATAGCATGGTTTTTTTTATTAAAAATAAATTTAGCCCAAGCCTTTTTCATGAAAGTTCACTTTTAAAAAAGTTCAACATGGTTTATGTATGTATCACTTGAAAGTTAATATGAAGGCTATGTTTCAGCTAAGAAAGAACAAGTTTTTCTTTCATTACCACAGAGCTGCGAAATCGTATTTCAGTTCTGAGTTTGATGCATACTTTGTGAAGGTAAAAGAGTTGGTAGCAAAGTACCTAACTGATGTGGGAGTAGAGAAGTGGTCGCGGGCTTGAATGAATGAGAAGAGGTATAACTTAATAATGACGAATACTACGAAAAGCATTAATGCAATGTTGCAATTTGCGAGGGGGTTGCCGATACTATACTTGTCGACTTCATTAGGGTGGTGTTGCAAATTGTGCTAGGCGGGATTTAGCGAAGTGTGGCCACAACCAAGTTGTGCCACGAGCTCGACGAAAAAAATAAGAAAAAGGTCAGAGGGCAAGGATCATGCGTGTCCATAAAATAAGCAACAAAAAGTATTGTGTTTTCCACTTGGACGGTGAAGCGATGGTTGATATGCATAACAAGACTTGCACTTTCCAAAAATTTGATCTGGAGCATTGCCCTGCTAACACGCCATTACAGCATGCTTATTTGTAAACTACAACTTTTATGAGTTAACTTCCACCTATTACACTCATTGAGCTTGGGCAATTGCCTATTCCGATTCGATATACTTGGTATTTCCCGTTGTCCAATGGAATGCACACGCACAACTGCAAAACATGATAATCCTACCTTCGACAGGTAAGGTACTGTCTAGAGACCCAAGAAGCGGCATATTCTGTCACAAGGCAATGATGTAGTTCATCGGAAATGTAAGCGTTGTCGGAAGCTTGGACATAACGAGCGAACTTGCAGGGAACTTGTTGCAATCCCCAATACCACATGATTCTTCTGATGTCATGGTAATTTTTTTTATTAAAGTTAAATTGATCGTTGTGGATTATGCACTAATTGTATTCCATCGGAAATGTAAACGTTGACAGAAGCTTGGTCATAATGAGCAAACTTGTAGGGAACTTTGCAATCCCGGAGACCATGCTCAATCTTGGGCATGTTTCTAGCATAGTTTGGATCATTGATTTGTTCACATAGACATGTGAGTGTACAATAAGGGATCTCTAATCTTTAATCATGGAAGGAGAATACTTTGTGATATGATTCATGAGTCTTTGGCCAAAACATATGAATTTGATTTAGCAAGAATATTCCAAATCATATTCACTAGAATCATATGGATAATAACCACATTGGATGGTAGACATGAATGATTATCAATTTAAACAATATAATAAAGAGTATTGAATAGAGAAGAACCGTATGCAATGCAGCAATTGTAACTAAATATTTTCTCCACTTCTTTTACTTAGTTTGGGTAGGCATGATATACTGTTTGGTGTCACTTATGACTGGTGGTAACCTTGAAGATTAGCAATCACTAATCTTCATATTATAGGGAGAATTAAAAGTAATTTTTAATTCACAAATTGGTTAGTAAGAGTTCCAATAACTAACTAACTCGCTAACTAGAACCTAATAAATTGAACATTGTGTAAGAATAAGATTGAAGAAACATATATGGATAAATACAATTAAACTGTTTGAATGTGATTAAGATTACTTAACAAGTTAATTAATCAAAAGAATAAGTTCGTATTGAGCTTTAAATTAGTTTTGAGTTTCACAGCCCAATGAGCTTTAGTCCATAAGGGTCATTAAGCTAAAATTATGTGACAACTTAAACAAAATAAGCACAAGCCCAATACAAAGAGGAGGTTGGCTATAAATGAGGGAAGACTAGCTCTGTAAGCCAATCAAATTAGGGAGGCTACATAAGTGGAGTTAAGACCTAAGCCTCATTAGGGCTTAGTGAGAAGAAAATTGGAAAACACAACTCTCCATTTTTCTCTCTAGTAGGCTGGCCATCTAGTTGTGATTTTGCCAGTACTAAACCATCTCCTAGATCATTCATCCCTTCTTCACATCTCACCTTGGTGTGGAGATTTATAGGTTTCATCCTTTTGGAACCTGAAGATTCTGTTCAATACATTCACAAGGACCAAAGATCCAATGAGCAAGGGAAAAATTGAAGGCCCTTCACTTGAGTGATAATCTTTTAAGAACAAAGATGAGCTATATGGGTTAAGATTTGTTTTTAAGTTCACGTAGGCATCCGCCCCTAATGTTAATTTTATTGCATGTGTTACTCAAATAATCTTAAATTGATAAAAAAAATATTTCATTTTTCACTATATAAGGGGAATGGATTTAGGGTCTTACGCTGTTTTGTATCACAAGTCTTCATTCACACACAAAAATGGCCGACAACTGACGTCAAACTCACCTTACATGGATGCGTAAAGATAAACAGCCTATATGTCCACCTCCTCGTGATTCCATTTACCAGGCTTTCATTCTAAATGATCCATCCCCAAAAGGTTCCCCTACCCTAAACCCATTCCAAACGCATACCTAAGATACAAGAAAGGATCGTCATTAGGTGAATAAAAACTCCAAAAGGCCACCGTTTTTTCAAATCCCACGAGGCACTGCATGGTCCATGGTGGGAGGCTGATATCGGTCCGCCAATCGTCCTCTTGTAGCCACATCATACCCTTCAACCAATTCCACGAGTTCCCGTGTACCCGTGGCCGGAGGCTTCGACATTTCCTCCATGTCCTTCATTTCCAACTACTCATCAGCCAGCTTTTGGCCACCCCGCCCGACCTTGTGACGTTCCACTTCCACCTTTGGGCATACCACTTGCACCCAGTTCTCCTTACCCTTTCATGGGCAACTTCAGTTTTTCTCGGCACACAGATTTAGCACCTCTACCCACTTATGCTCAACCACCCCAAATGGATGTTGATTTGGATGCGAAGAAAGGATACTGGACTCATGAAATGCACACCATGGAATGCACACCATGCCATATCTTGTCGAACTAGTTTGAATACAACCTAGTGCATTTGGGTCGTTTAAATCTATCCTATGTATTTTTGTTTCTGTGCATTTCGGCTGTTTAAATCTATGTGATGTTCTATGGTTTCGGTTGTTTAAATCTATGTTTTGTATTCCCGCTAAATATCCTTTCAAAAGAACAATACAACGATATTGATATTTAAACATGACAACATTGTCCAAAAAATAAATAAATTTTTGTTATTCAGGTGACTTGGACCGGTGGTCCACCTTTCATAAATTAAAAAGTAAAAAAAAAAAAAAAAAAAAAAAAAAACCCGTTTGTTCATTTAAGTAAATTGAAACTGCCAAGAAAAGACATCATTGAAAAAAAAGGAAACCCAAGTCGCCTAAGTTCATGGATGGCCCTGCCAACGTTATCAGATGTTAATTTACCAATAGAGTTGAAAACAAAATCGAAAGGTGAGGCTCTAAAAGGGGTGGGCGCGAATCATTTTGACCGAAAATATAATCGAACCAATGAGTATGCAATGGTTCGGTTTGGTTCTGTTGATTTACATTTAGAATGTTGATAAATCCACCTTGCTGTCTTATTTCTCCACCTATTTTTTCATAATTTTTTTAATGTCAATTTTAACCTCATGTAAAATGACATATAAGGACAAAGCAAAAAACTAGTTGTTTCCAATGATTTGCAAGCACACCCTAAATTCACTCCCAAATTAACAATTCATGGACTCACCAAAAAGCTACATTCTTGTTCGGATTTTATCATTCTACGTTGCTTTTGGGTGTCTCAATCACTCCCTCAAAATTTTCAAAAATGTTGAAGACAGGTAGTATTGTGGGGAACCATATGACCAGAGGCCACGCTCGAAGCGAAACTTTGTAGAAGTCGGTTGAATTGTATAAATGGCTGGTGGGTTTGGAGCCGGAGGCTGATGGGTTTTCCTATTCATCAGGTGCACATGAGGGTTCTAGTAAGTGGGTTTGGGGGTGGTGTTAAGTATGCATGCCGGGTGTTTGATGGTATGAGTGAGAGGAGTGTTGCGAGTTGGAATTCGCTGGTTGAGTGCTATGTATGGTGTCTGGATATGATGGTGCATAGAGAATTGATGTGAAAATTATGTTGACACACAAATTAAACCCTATTTGTGACAATTGTAGTAATGATGTAAGTAGGGATCGTTCTAACCGGGGATTAACTAGGGGTGCTAATCTAATATAAATTGACTTAAAAACACAAAAAATAAACTTAAAGACTCTAACAAGACTACTATGACTCAAAATAGATTTGAAACACTCAAAACTGCCTAAAACAATCAAATTGACTCAAACAGAACTAAAACTTGAATTGGACGAATTTGGAAGTGTTTGTGACTCCAAATACTTAAAAACACAAAATAAGACAGATTTGAATGATTAAGACTTAACAAAATATGGGGGGATTGTGTTTGGACGAAATTAAACTCAATGGGCAGATTGTAAAGAAAACAGATTGTAAGACAAATTTGTGATGAATCAATGGATGATGGAATAGCTAAGGGGTTCTTCTCCACACATGAAATATATGCAACGTAAATCAATTTCCAGTTATCAATTCATTAAGTTATGAACCTTGACACTCCAAGTTAATTAGGTCCGCTTAAATTAACCTTCAGATTTCCCTAGAATCATTGAATTGGATGAATATGCATCGCAAACAAATTATTCCTAACAAATTCTCTATATGAACAGCATGATAAAGACACAAGTTAGAATCATTACGTTCTTTGGAAATCATAAGCATCGACAAGGCATTTGTAACTATGAAAAGCATGATACTCCTGCCAAGAATCTACTTAACACGATCCTGACTAGCGACCTTCACTACTTGTGGATATAAATTCATAACTATTAGGTGAAACAAATTTATACCCTAGCACCAGATTCAAGCATGCAAATTAAGCGTGCACTCTCAATCAACATACAAGAATAAGTTCTAAATCAAACGGTTAAGCAAATTGTATTCACGACTTATGCAACGATAACTGGAAGTAATCAACTTATTTCACATATATAATCATGGTTTCAAATACACCCTTAGCCAAAACGAATTTAGCCAATCATACTCAAAGCAAAACAAAGATTACATGAATTAGACATTGAAATATAAGATAGAATACACCTAAAATTGTTCAACAACTCAGAATGAAGAGCCAAACAATTGTGTGAAACTGTCTCCTTTCCCTTGCTTGCGGCAGATTGGATGGTGATGGTTTCTGGGTTGTTTTGATGATGTAGAATGGATTTTGGGGGGTGTAGAGGCACGGCAAGGGGTGTAGGTTGAGTGTGGATGAGTGTTTGATGGTTGGAAGGTGGTGGAGAACTCGGCAAAGAGGGTGGAAGAAGGTGGAGCGGCTGCTTGTATTTATGGGCTCTAGAATGGTGTTTTGGGGTGTTTGGCTGAGTGTGGGAGTGAATGGACGAATTTCTGTGTTGAATGATGAATGGTTGCCTAGGGTGTGTGTTAGGGGTTGCGGCACACTAATAGATATATATATATATATATAGCATGGCCGAAACCCTAGCAATTAGATTTAGGGTTAACCTAGCTGATACAAGTGTTTTTGGGCCCCTAAATTGCGGCATGGGTTTGGGAATTAAGTCCTAGCCCAATCAATCGCAGATATGGACTTATACAAACCAAATCCAAGAGAAAAAGGGCCAAATAAAATCAGAATCCAATCAGAAATAGGTTTAAGAATTTTCGTCCAAAATTGGGCCTTCTAGAAACTAAGTGTCTTATGGCTGATTTTGGGTATTCTAGAAGGCATAAAAGGGGGGGAAGGTGTGGCACCCTTTTAGGGTCAGATAGGGCTTCTAGAAATTAGGTTTTTAGGTCCACTTGTAGCTAGGATTAAGGTGGAACAAGATTAGGTTAGGATAAGATAGGATAAGGTTTGGATAAGATAAGGTTGGATAAGGTTTTGGATAATGTTTCCTTCTTTCTTGCACTTTCCTTATCTTCTTTGTCATGAACCTTCCTTTTCTGATTTGTAGCATGTTTCTAACCTCTTTTGACTCCAAATTCGTCCATCCACCTTGCTCCATATACAAGCTATCCATAATAAGCCCAAAACTGCTCTAAAAGGCTCCAAAATGCATCCTTTCGCCAAATACGTCTTATGAACCAGAAAACACACAAAAGAAGCTTAAAGAACTAAAATAACTAAGAACTAATAACATAAATGCACGAAAACAAGCAACTAAGTCGCATAAATATGCTCCTATGAAGAATTTTTTATGAGATGCCGGAGAGGAATGCTATTTCATGGATCAACATGATTGTGGGGTGTGTGTGGGAGAAAAACTTGTGTGGGGCTTTACTTGCCACTGGATTGTGTTGAGTGGCACTACAATCCAATCAAAACTCACAACGTGGCAAGTCTTAAATATTATCTTTTATTATTTTTCTTTAATATTTGAAACTTTCATAATTATATTTCCTATTAATTGATATAAGATTAATTTAAGATTTCAATTTTCCTCTGATCTCCTCTGTCTTCCCTTTTTCTTCTTAAATTTTCTCACTGCCAGTGCCGGCTTCTTCCCCACTCTGTGCATTTCCTTCCTTCATAAGAATAATGGGAAAAAAAATTAAACCATCTTCTCCATCTATAATGAAATAAAACAGTGATATATATATATATATATATATATATATATATATATATTCTAACACAGGCTTGATGTTTAACAAAATTTGTTTGTTCCTTTTTTTTCATTTTTTTTTTCCTCTTCTCATTCTCGCTTATTTTTCTTCCCCAGTTTTCTCTGCCGTGTGCAGTCTTCTTCCCCCTCTTTATTTCCTTTCTTCATAAGAATATGGGGCAAAAACAAAGTCATCTTCTCCAAACCTACACTTCTTTTTTTCGTTTTTTTTTTATTTTTTTATTTTTTTTATTTTACAAAAGCTGTTTATTAATTTTTTTTTTTTCAATTATAAGCACAATTTCATTGCCCAACAGCTCATCCTGTTTTATATATCTCTGAGTTGTAATTTGCGTGTTTATGTTTTTCCTATAAAGGATTAGAATATTTTGTAGCAAACTCTAAATACAATCTTGAAGACTCACTCCATACAATCGAGTTGATCTTTTCACAATTTATTGGTTATCCTTCACTTTATTTTGGTTGAAGTACAACTATTTTGGTTGATTATCCATCTTTAACATGATGGTAGAAGTGGGAGAGAGAGAAGAAACTGAAGACTTCTACGGCAAAACATAAAAGTACCAAAAGGGAAAATTTGGGAAGAAAAAGAGGGAGGGGGAGAAGAAAAATATACATCAAATTAATCTCATGATGTATATTAATTAGTAGGAAAAATAATTATGAGAATTTTAAATATAAAAGAATGATAAAAGATAATATTTAAGACTTGCCATGTGGCAAGTTTTAATTGGATTGTAGTGCCACTCAGCAAAATCCAGTGGCAAGCAAAGCCCCACACAAGTTTTTCTCTGTGTGTGGAGCTTAAAATAATCCCAAATATTCTAGAGGCGACACGTGGACTGTTATTCAAGAAAAACAAGATTGCACTTAATAAATGGGCAAGTTTCTCAGATGCTCCCACGCATAGCTCACACCCTTGGAGGTCTCAATAGTTGAATACAATTGCCCACAGCTCACTTGCCCTTGGCAAGGAATTAAAGATAAGGATTAATTAACCAAATCCTATCTTTAATACATTCCTAATTGAAGATTGACTCCAATCAAGTAAGTAATCCTATTTTAAATCAATTAGGGATAATTACACCATTATCTCAAGATATTATTTCCTATTTAATATCTTAGGAATATTTAGAGTTTATCTCTACATTAAACACTATATAGCCGGCCCTAACCCTATAAATACCCCATATTCTGCCAATTTTGGAGGGCTTTTGCAACCCTAAAAAGCCCTAAACACGTTACTTTCTCAAAGAAACTAACTTAGGCATTGGAGATCTGTTGACCTAACCCCCCCCCCCCCCACCTCATGGGCGCGTGAGACTTAGGTCTTTAATTAAAGGTGTTGATTGTTTTGCAGGTGCATTTTCGTCAAGACCGAAGACAATGGAAATTTGCATCGACAAATTGGTGCTTTCATTGAGAGCTGATTCAATATACTCGAAGAAGCCTCTCACATTTATTTTGTAAATTTTCTATTACGTTGAATTTCTCACACGTCGTATCAATTAATTTTTTGTAGAAAAGTTTCTTGATCAATTCCTGGAGAAAGGATACAATGGTAGGAAATTCAGAAGCTACAACGAACAGAACCCCGTACGTGCAAGGATTTGGACCAGAGAGTGGAGATGAGGACATAGCCCCACGATGGAGATCCTCAAGGCTCAACGTAACGGCAGGAGAAGCCCTACTGCCACGGAGCCGCACCACCACCATTGCCGTGACCCAGCAGTCGCGGTAAGGCCACCATGCCACGGTCCAAGCCTTAACAATGCTACCCTTGCAGTGCATGAACCAAAACCTTAGGCAAGAGGCCCAGGTCCATTCCTAAGCCCATGGGCATGAGGCCCAAAATTTGGCAGCTGCTGCTAGCCAGGCAGCTTAACTGGCCCAAGCCCAAGTCACCCAGCCATGCAGGCCCAAGGTGAGCAGGCGCCGGTCCCGGTCCAACACACCCCGTGACCTGCTCTAACAACCTACCCTACACTCAAACGATCCAGATTCTGGCCACCGAACCAACGATCGATTTAGGGTTACTTACACCCTACTTTTCTGCATGAATACCCGCTTTGGGCTCAAGTTTTGTACCAGCAATCCACTATACTTCCACCATGAATAGAAACGCCTATCATCTAGACTCTTCCAATCCAAATGGCGAGCACCACCTGCTTCAGCAGGTCGCCAATTTGACGAATGCTCTCGCATAGCAAACCACCTTGGTGAACCAACTCTTCGAGTGCATCGAGATGCAGCGCGCCCCAGACGAGGTGTCCCAAAGCAGGACAATGGCGGAAGAAAATGACTTATTCCAATGCAAAGAAGCGTTCATTCCCGACTTAGCTCACGAGTCAGTGTGCATTCAAGGTTGGGTCCACATTCCGACTAGCACACAGAACATTCTGGGAGAAGCGTCCACAAAAGGCTAGGCCCACAAAGAGATCCTCCTAAGAGGCAATAGAGTAGGCAGCCACATGACACCCAGAGAAGAGCACGTGAGCAGTCCAGCTTAGGTTCCACTGGCAGCCTCCACCCAGAGCGGCGACGAGTAGCATAAGGCCAACCGAGTGCACAACAACCACGGCACAGATAAACAGGACAAGCTAAAAAGCAACATGGACCAGTAGGTCAACACCAAGGGTAGCTGAAGGCTCCGCTACCTCACCAGGCGCAAATCCAGGAGGAAGTACAAAGGCTCGTAGCAGAGTAGCTGCGCAAATTCCAGCGCATCGACACTATTGACGATGCCCTTCGTAGAGACGTTGCCAACCTGAGCAGGTCACCCTTTACAAATGAGATCGAGCAGACAAAGCCATCGTGGAAGTTCAACCCGTCACATTTCACCTCGTTCAGGGGAGATGAAGATCCAGACACGCACTTGATGCACTACCGAAGTGCCATGACCCTATATGCCAACAATGATGCTCTTATGTGCAAGATCTTTGCCACGACACTCCAAGGCAAGGAGCAAGACTGGTTCCACACCCTGCCGCTATGCTTAATCTGGAACTTCAACGAACTTTCGTTTGTTTTCACTAAGGAATATTCGTCTTACTGCTCGATCAAAAAGAAGCCTAACCATCTCTTCAACATGAAGAAGGACCCCAATGAGTCACTCTGCATTTACGTCAAAAGATTCAAGGAGGAGAAAGCAAAGATTGTCGGATATAATGACAACATCGCATGCTCAACTTTCCGAAAAGAGCTCTCAGCAGATCACCCACTTTTCGAAAAATTGATCATGGGCAAAAACTTGACCCTGACAGACTTTTATGTTTTGGCAGAGAATCACGCATTGTAGGATGAGGCCAAGCAATCCTTCGGGAACAAGCAAAAAAATAAGCGCAGAGACAGTTCCCAAACCAGAAATGACGTAATACTTAAGGCGTTCACTAAGTTCACAGTTCCAATTGGTCAGATTCTCCGTAAGCTTAAGAATGAACCATAGTTCAAACCACCACCCCCATGAAGAGTGATCATACCAAGCTGGATCAGACAAAGTATTGCGTATTCCACCAAGGGCCGGGTCACACTATCAACGGCTGCCTAAAATGGAAGCAGTATCTTAAGGAGTTAACGAAGGAAGGCCAGTGATACGAGTACCTCGACAAGCCAGCTGCACACCCTATGTAAGCAATAGAAGTTGACATTGAACCCCATTGAAGACAATGCTGATTAATGGCATTTTTGCCAGGTCAGAGCACTTTCGGTCCAGCACCTCCTAAACTTTGTTTAGGCCCATCCAAATAAGTTCGAAGTCTAAACTAGTTCAGCGAACAAGACCTTGCAGGCCAAGGATTATCCCAGTTGTTATGTAGTTTCAACCTTCCAGCATAAATGATGCGTTTCTTTATTCTCAATAAAGATCCAAGAAGTTATTCACAAACCTGGCTCAAATGCTGTCTACAACAACTGCTCAAAGCCTCATTTGGGTAAGCTTTCCAACGCGAAAGGGTAAACTAATTCCCCGACACCCATCTGGGTAAGCTCTCCAGTTTGATAGGATACACTAATTCCCCGACACTTATCTAGGTAAGCTCTCCAGCGCGAGAAGGTAAATTAATTCCCTGACACCCATCAGGGTAAGCTCTCCAGCGAAAGAAGGTAAACTAATCCAGAACATCCAGACATGGATGAGTGGTACGATTGCTCAATTTCCCTTGAATTCAACGACTACCTATGCTGGACGACTCCCAAAATTGGCCACGATAGTTTTTCCCTTGGGATAAACTTAGTCAACTGAAGGATTCAATTCCACAAGATCCCAGATCTCTAATAGACGTTAAGTGCAGGACCTCTACCCAAGAAAAAATTCGCGTGACAAGATAGTTCGTCTTCGACATGCAAATCTTCATGAAGCGACTTGGTTTTGAAGTGTTGCAATACTAGTTAAGCAACATGTGGAATCAAAGTTGTGACTTGGAAGGATATGGCATCTGAGGCCGGTTTCGCTTACACCTCACGCTTGAAACGCCTCCGAGAGCCAGGGATGACACCTGAAGTTACACAGGTCGTTTGTTTTTGTACATAAAATGCCTGGTCGACAACCCGATGGCTAAAAACCTAAGGTAGCTTATAAGCCTAAACTTACACTTGCCATGATTACACGGACTCGCCTGCTTATTTACAAGCAGCACTTCCAGCCGACGGTCTATGGTTTAAGTTTTGTTGGACAAAGTTAAGTGTCACGACTATAGTAGCTACGCGAACCTCATCTACTTCCTATGAGAAGCATGAGTTTGGCTAACGGCTTTATAAGTAAAAAATTTCGCAACATGCCCCAGGAGGGCCAAAACTCAAGAAGCCACTAAAGTCGAGTGTCACGACTATAGCAACTATACAGACCTTCTCTGCTTTCTACGAGAAACACGAGTCCGGCCGACAACCCTATAAGTTAAAAATCTCGTAACATGCCCCGAGAGGACCAAAGCTCAAGAAGCCACTTGAAAGTCGAAATACAACCATAGTGGCCACAGGAACTCCTCTGTTTCTACGTGAACCATGCATTCAACTGCTGGCCCTTTAGGTTAAAAAATTTCGCAACACACCCCTGGAGAACTAAAGCTCACGAAGCTACCCAAAGCCGAGAATCACAGCTATAGTAGATACACGAACTCGCCTGCCTCCTATGGAGATAACGAGTTTGGTCGTCGACTCTATAAGTTGGAAATCTCACATTTCTTCTTTTTGCAGGTAAAACTCTAGAAGCCCTAAAGCCAAAATTGAAGCCTAAAGTGACCGCGTATGTCAACTGCTTTATCGAAGTAGCCAACTCAACTGCCCGTCCTACAACAAAGTTTTGTAAGACATCTCAAGCAGGTAAGGCTCCCGAAACCCCAAAGCCCAAATTAAAACCTAAGTGATGACATGGGATCAATTGCTTCGTTGAAGCAACTCACCCAGTCGCTCATCCTACGGTAAAGTTTCACTAAAGACATGGCGAAATAAAAGGATGAAGCAAAAACATGGAAAGTTGTTTACTAAATTTCTAGCAAATTGATAAACCAACTCGAAGGCCAACAAAGTTCAAGCAAAGCAGAACAAAAAGGAAAAGAAGAAAACTCCTAAGTCTAAGCAAAAAGACTACTCCTTGGCAACCTACGCAACCACTGGTTCCTCAACTGCCACACCTTCAGCAGCCGCACCTCTCCCAGCAGCCAAAGCTTCCATCAGCTTATCCTCAGCCGCCCCTGCCTAGAATGCCTGATCCTCAGCTGCTCTACCAAAGGCAGCCTCAAATGAGAAATCAAGTAGATCAACTGGAGAAATGGAAAAAGTTTTGAAGTCCTAAAGATGGTCTACATAGCCAAGCTTGTAGAAATCACCCTGACAAGAAGCAAGCGCCACTTCGTGACCAGGTTTCTCATTCTTCAGCTGCACATTCTCCTCAACAAGCCAGTGTGAGCACCCTGCAAGTCATCCAGTTCCTTTCTCAGGTTCTCGCTAGTAGACAGTGCACCTTGCATATCCATCTCCTTGGACTCAAGCTTATTGGCAACCTCCTTAAGACGAAACACTTTAGCATGCATGAAGATAAACTCATCGTCCTTGGCAAAGAAAGCAGATCGTAGCTCCGGATTGACATGCTTAAGGTCCTCGACCACCGGAGAAACACGACAGACTTCATTCTCTGCAGTTTCCAACATCGCCTGAGTCACACTAAGCCTAGCATTCAAATGGGTGATCTCTTGATGAGAAATCTCCAACTGCAAAGAAGTAGGGGTAGAGACATCAGACCCCTTTAAAACGGCGAATTCAGATTCGAGCTTCTCGATCTTTTCAGCAGCCGAGCAAAGCTGAGCCACCAATGCCACTTCGTCATCCTTAGCACACTTGATAGCATCCTGATCAACACGCATAGACTCGGCTACTAGGATCAAATTCTTATCCATTGTAGCAATTAGGGAGGACCTCCTCGAGTAGGCAGGACGCTTCACAAATAAGTCTGAGCGAATGATAACTTTCCCAACACTGTTAACAAACTTGGCATATGCATCGACGTCCTTAAGCAGGTCAGCCTTCAACAGTGCATAAACCTCGGGAAACTCTTTAGCCTTAGACTTGGTGGATCTCTAATAACTACATGTGCGAGCAGATTTTCCCTTCTTAGCAGACGAGTCAGTCACGGCAGAAGGAGGAATAGGCCTAAGCGCCACCTTAGCAGCAGAATCCATCTTCCCGCTCTTTATAGCGACAAACCTCTCAGAAACCGATCTAGTCTTAGCTTTTGATGGACGCTTCAACACAAACCCGAACACCGAATGTGTCATCGAACTTTTCTGCTGGGCAAGCCTCTCAGCAATGGACGGGGTCACCTTCGAAGCAGCAGATTTCACAGGCTCAGGCTCAACGGTCTTCTTCGCCCTCTTTGGGGAAGTTAGATCAATAACAAGCTTCTTAGTAGTAGACGAGTTCCCACGAGCAGCAGAAGAAGTCCTTGGCTTCTTCTCAGCCAAAGGCTCATAAGCAGGTGAGGAAGACCTTTTCTTTCCACCCTCATTAGTAGCAGGTTCTACAGCAGCAATCGGGAGAGCCAATATCTCGTCCTTTATCCGCTTTATCTCTTCCTTAGAGGTAGGCCACCTTTCTCCAGATGAAAAGGGTTGAGCAGCCAGCGCCACTCATGGTACTCAGCAGGAATGCCCAAAGCGTTGTGCACTTTCTTCATATCTGCCGAAGTCCTTGGAGTTGAGCCAAACTCCGAATATACGCAAAGCAAGAAAGACAATCAATAAATTGAAGTCATGGAGTAGCTTAACAAAACTTCAAGCAGGATAAGAATGAAGCAGTTCACTTACCACTGATAAAGGTAGTAGGGACACGTAACTCAGGAGAAAAGTCAGACTCCCACTCTCCTTTCACCTCCAAGGTATCTCGCTCACTCATGATCACCTTTGCTAGAAGCATCGAGCAGCCTGTGGTGAAATCTCAGCTGCCCCACACTTTCCTTGTGGCCGATCTCAAAGAAGTACCAGAACTCATTTATGGTCAAACCAAGATCAAAGAACCTACTTAAGTTCAAGAACCCCACCATCGCACGAACTGCATTTGAGGAGCATTGAGCAGGCGCATATTTCATGGAGCAAATCATCTCCTGGAAACATGAATCCCAACACAAAGTAGTGCAGATGGAATTTGATGGCCCTCTTCCTAGCAGTAGCGCCCTTGCCACATGGCTCATAGCTGCTGTCATCTTTCACCTGCTTGACGCGAACCTCTGATGAAATTGCATGCTTGTACGCCTCAAGAAAATCTTAAAACAGCTCGTCCAAAATTAATCTTGACATGCGCAGCCTTGAAGCAGCCCACCATACCAGTGACAAGCCCAGCCTGAGTCGACCTCTTCTTCTCTCTTCCTCTTCTCCAACTTTCAGCGGGCTTGAGCCCAATGCACTAGCTAGAGAAATCCAGCTTGTGCCGATCTCTCTTTCCCTCTCGTCATCCACCTATATAGGCCCCTGCCCAGTGTTAACCATTATGTAGGAATAAGATAACAGATAGATTATAGAAGAAGAAGAGAAAATAGAGGAAACTTAGAGAGAGAAAGAGAATGATTTTTCACTTGTATTTTCTTTATTGATTTTATGGTTACAAATTGTTACTATATAGATGGATATTCACCTAATTGACTTATCCGAATCTCACAATTCCAACAATCCTAACTGCCTTATCTATATAATCTAACATCCCCCCGCAAGCTCATGGTGCTTCAAGCATGAGATTGTTGCAATGAGTGTTAAACAATGGTGAACTCAAGCCTTTGGTAAGAATGTCAGCAAATTGCTAGGAAGAAGAGACAAACTGAACTAAGAAGCTTCTTGACAGATGACCATCATGAGAACAGATTTTGATAAGTCATAAAAGATCGATTGAATTCTTCCAACCAACTGCACAAGTAATCTAATTATAGCAATAAAAAATTCCAACTTAAACTGTAAAAGCCAGTCCAGCAACCCACCAATTAAGAAGGAAGAAATCATTCTCAAAGTACATCCAAGATAAATGCTTCTGAACAAAAATGTAGGGCCTCCACCTTTGTTAGAAATTCTCATATGGTCGCCTAACTGAGTATCAAATATACTTCCACCATTCCATAACCAAAGTACATAAAATCCTCGGAACTCATGTACAACAGTTTGAGTGGGAACACCAATTTTCACCTTGTTGTCAGAGTTAAGAACACGAAAGTCCTTGAGTGAAATGATACTCTCACACGCTCTGAGTACACATTTAAATGTGTTGTATTTTGGAAGGAGTCCATTCAACATAATGATCACAAAGTCTTCATCAGCAAATGTGACACCAAGAATAGAAAGCCCATCCCTTGCTTTTTTAATTCTTTGAAGATATTGGGAAATTGAATTTGATCCCTTCTTAAAGTTGTAAAGATCAGTCTGTATTTTGATTATACTGGTTTTTGTACTTGGGAAGAAAAACTGGTTTTGAAGACGAACCCACATCTCTTGAGAACTCTTGCTACCAATCACATAGGAAATAGCAGATGAAGAAAGTGTGGCAGTAATTAACAACATCAAGGATTGATCATGCATTTTCCAGACTTTGTACTCATCATATTCAATTCTTGAAGATGAAGTACCAGATGTTACCTTTGAATCTCTTGAAGAAGTAAAAGAAAACTGAGCAAGATAGAGATTTGATCTATCAACGAACCCCATAAGTCCATGGACTTCAAGCAGCAACTGCATCTGAAAATGCCATTGTAGATAGTTGGTCTCATCCAGTTTCACAATAACAAACGTGGAAACAGATGAAATCAATCCAGTGATTGGTGATTGCAAGAGTTGAAATTGATTCGTAGTTACCATTTCGAAAAAATTGTAGAGAAATCTGTCTGAGGAAAATACTCAAACACCTGGTGTGCACAATCTTTCAGAGCGAAGAATGAAGAACTGGGCTTACAGATGTGAACCCACAAAACAAAGCAAGTCTTCCTTCAACTACCCATTTTATCACAGAGAGAGAGAAAGCTAGTGTAGTTTAAGAAAGTTCGAATTGGCCAACGAGTCGACTTAGTTATCGCAGCGAAGATGGCAAGCAAGCGAACTCGAATAATGCTGGTAGTGAATGAGTTGACCATCAAGGGCTACTTGCACACCTCGATCAGCATCAAAAGAAAGAATCGAAGAAGACGGTTACAGAAGAAGAAAGAATTTCGTGTTGCGGAAGCAAAAGAAAGGATCAAAAAAGCTGATCAAGCTTTAATGGCGATTGATACCATGTTAACCATTATGTAGGAAGAAGAGAACAGAGAGATTATAGAAGAAGAAGGAGAAAACAGAGGAAACTTAGAGAGAGAAAGAGAATGATTTTTCACTTGTATTTTCTTTATTGACTTTCTGGTTACAAACTGTTGCTATTTAGATGGATTCTCACCTAACTGACTTATCTGAATCTTATAATTCCAACAATCTTAACTGCCTTATTTATATACTCTAATACCTAGCAGCTCGCAAGGTTCGACCCGAGCCAACCTTTCAGCGCCCTAGCGCCGCCAGTACCTCGGCCAAGCCGAGCCGAGCCGAGCCGAGCCGATCCTCTAGCCGCACCACCTGCAGCCCCATGGCACCCCTGCCACGCCACCCACACCTCCTTGACACCCACCAAGTCAATTTTTTCAAGTCTTAAGACTCCCAAAAATTTCAAGAAGAGCAAGATTTCAATTTTTTCTTACCTTGGTGTGGCACAGAGAAGAAGAATTACACCAAGAGACGACTCTTTGCAAGGGCAAGAAAAGAAGAACGCTAGGGGAGGGGGAATCAAAATTTCCTCTAGCTTCTCTTTCTTGTTAAGATAATAATTGTTCTTCAAATTTATTTAATCCCCTACTTAAGGCAGAATTAAGTAAGTATTGGGAATAATTATTTTCCTTTTCCTAGAAGAAGTCTATCTCCAAATCAAGAAAGAAGATTAAGTTCAAATTGGGAAACAACTTCACAAGCCAAAGTAGTTGGGGATTCCTACACCTACAGTCATTTTCCTGCGTGCAACACAGTAGGTGTGGGGGCATTTGTGGAGCCTAAAATAATCCCAAATATTCTAGAGGCGACAAGTGGACTTTTATTCAAGAAAGACAAGATTGCCCTCAATAAATGGACAGGCTTTTCAAATGCTCCCACACGCAGCTCACACCCTTGGAGGTCTCAGTAGCTGAATACGACTGCCCACAACTCACCTGCCCTTGGCAAAGAATTAAAGATAATGATTAATTACCCAAATCCTATCTTTAATACACTCCTAATTGAAGATTGACTCCAATCAAGTAAATAATCCTAATTTAAATCAATTAGGGATAATTACACCATTATCTTAAGATATTATTTCCTATTTAATATCTTAGGAATATTTAGAGAATATCTCTCCATTAAACGTTATATGGCTGGCCCTAGCCCTATAAATACCCCATATTCTACCAATTTTGGTGGGCTTTTGCAACCCAAAAAAGCCCAAAACACTTTACTCTCTTAGAGAAACTAACTTACCCCCCCCCCCCGGCCCACCTTGTGGGCGCATGAGGCTTAGGTCTTTGATCAAAGGTGTTGATTGTTTTGCAGGTGCATTTTCGTCAAGACTGAAGACAGCGGAAATTTGCATCGACAGTGTGCTCAGAATGGGAGGTATAAGTAGGCTTTGTCTTTGTTTGGTTAGATGAGGAGGCATGGTGTGGAATTGAATCAGGTGGGCACCATTATCAGCGTGTGCCGAAATAGTGGACTTGAATTTGGGAAGGTGGATTCACTGGTACATTGAAGAGCGATTGTAGATGACGTCCCAGCCGTTGTTGGTGACTCTGTACAATGCATTCATACAAATTTATGACAAGTTGTTAATTAGAGGTTATTTTAGGAATAATAGTGAGTGTGGAAATAACGTTTTAACTTTTTATGGTGGGTAAAATTATAATGTGGGTGAAGAAATAAGACAACGGGGTGGGTCTAGTAGCACTCTACGCTTATTCAAAACATAATTAAAAAGTACATTCAATTAAAGGTTGGTTTGGTTTCATTCGGTTCAGTTTTTTGCCAAAACCGAAACTATACTGAAATTTTGATTCAGTTCAATTTTCTTTCTCTTTTTTTCGGTTCAGTTCTTTTTTTTTTTCAATATTTTTTTTTTTTTTTATCAATGTCGCACACCTAAAAAACTGATCTTAACATTCTTCTTGAGTCTTGATACTAATAAAAGCAAATCAACTTGTTTCTTATCTCCTCAGTGATGGGGAATACCAGAACAAGCATAAGAATTCTAGAGAAGATGATCGCTACTATTGATACCGTCAGGGTGAAATGGCAATCTGTTGGTGGTGTTGTCACATGCATTGTTAGGAATTGCCCGCCAGTTCTCTCTCTCTCTCTCTATCCATGTTTCTATTTGCAAGCACGTCTTCAATTGTTTATATTAAGGGCAGACTCTTTACCTTAACCATTGCAAAGTTATATTGCTCTTTCATTAATTTGTTTAATCTTCATCAAGTCATATATGAAAAGTTAAATTGCTCTTTCAATAATTTTTTTTAATCTTCATCAAGTCATATATGGAGGATGGACTATCGCTAAAATGGCATCATTTTAAGTGTAAAGGGATTTGGTTTGGTTTGGTTTTCAAACCTCTAAAACCGAAACCAAACTAATAAAGTTCGGTTGGGTTCGGTTTTCCTTTTTTCTGTTCGGCTTTTTTCGGTTTTCGGTTTTCGGTTTTTTGGTGTTTGGTCTGGTGTTTCCAGTTTTCGGTTTTTTGAACCCACCCCTACATTTAATATTTCAAAAGTTTTAGTCTTTCAAACATCCACAAATCTCAAGCATTTCAATTCAATAAAGTCAAAAGAACTAAGTTTCAATTAAATAAAATCTCATGCTAGAAAAATATTTATTAATTACAACATCACATAAATATAAATACATGTAAACCTCATAATTCTTAGTCATTACAACTTATAATATGTTTATAGTAAGGTCGCTAAATAACCGACAATAAGCTTACATGTGCAAATTAAATTAATTAATATTTTAAAGATAGATGGTCCGTTCGGTTTGGTTTTCGTCAGTTTCAAAAGTATCAAAACTGAAGCAAACCAAAAGTAAATAGGTTTGATTCGGTTTTTAAATTGTTTGATATTTTTTCTTGGTCAAAATCAAACCAAACCGACTAATATGATTCCATTCGGCCGGTTCAGTCAGTTTGATGCCCACTCCTAGGCTCCAACATGTAGTATAGCATCGTCTCAAACCCAAGTACAAATCAAAGTGTCTTTCTAGTGTACCCAAACTGTAATGTACTTGTTGCATTAGTGTACCCAAACTATATTGTACTTGTATATAACAAACTCAAGTGATTAAGTGCATTTTGTACATTCGTTAAGCGCGGTACTTTTGATTCAATCTCTCCTTCCCAGATACCTCTCGGATAAAAAAGAAGAGAAAATAAATATATTGCTACACTTCATTGATTAGTTACAAGTTGTGTAGAGGAATTCATCAATTGGTTGTGAGTAAATTTTAAAGAAATTAAAATATAAAAAAATAAACAGAAAATTATTCCATGATGGAATCATATTGGTCGTTAATATATTATAGGGGTGTGCTATCCACACATCTTATTTTACTTTTTACACACTTTTTGATAATTTTTTTCCGTTGATTTTTTTCAATTCATCCGATCCGACGGTCGAAAATTAAAAAGATGTAAGAGAAGTAAAATTGGGTGTGTGGATCAAATCTCATATTATATGCATAGCAACAGCATAAGATAATCCAACATCGAGCATTCGAAAACTGAACCATTATATTTAGGACTTTTTTTGTTAATGGTCTTTTCAGAGAGAGAGAGAGAGAGAGAGAGAGAGAGAGACCTTCGGGTGGCGCTTCGGGAAGAACAAAACCGGCCGGCGACTGCGAGTACTAACCGAAAAGCACAATTGAAAAACCCCAAAGAACCGAAAAAAAGTTTCAAAATTTGAAATTGTTGGAGCAATTAATCCAAAACCCATCAATGCCTCGACAATCCCAAAGCTCTTGCTCTCATATATGAATGTATATGTGTGTGTATATTGCCGCAGCTTCAAAGGCCAACAGTTGATAGAGATCTCCATTCTTTTTCAGGTGAGGTTCCATTTCTACCTCTATCTCTCTACTTCTTATCTGTCAGTTTGAAGCTCAAATGTTTGGTGCTCTGTTCCAATCTTTGAATTTTGTGATCTGAGTTTTTTTTGTTTTTTACAAATAAAATCTTCCAATTGGGAGGCAGAAGATCACATGCTTGCTTCTGAGTCTGCATTGACATATCACCTGATTAATTCATTGATATTCCACTTTGTAGGAAAGATGATTGCATTTAACTCAATCTTGTTTCATTGATTACCTTGCTATGTTCAAATTGTTCTTTTTGGTTCAGTAGCTAAGTAATTATCTACTTTGTAAAGAGGCACCCTATTCACTTGGCTGTCGGAAATTCGGAATTTGTTTCCGCAATTATGATCATTAATTGGACTTTGTCGAATATGTTTAAATTCCAGGGTGCTACAGAACCTGTTTTGTCAATGCTAACCTGATTTCTGTTTTGATTTTCAGTATGGATACATTGGTTAAAAATATGCGTGTTCCTGGAAAGAAATCATCCTTTAAGGAGTACGGGAAACCCTGTTATTCCGGTTCTCTGGCAAACCTGATTTCGTCGCCAAAAGTTAAAAAAGGTGGAAAAGTTCCACATGTTAAAAAACTAAAATCAAAGTCGTCCAAGACCATTATTGCTTCAGCCTTGTCAAAGAAGAGAGGTGCCAACTCTTCAAGCAACGCGTCAAGGAATTATGATGCTTACAATAAATTGCTGAGTAGAAAAGGATTTCGTAAAGAGCATGATACAGATTCTTCCAAAAATCCGTCTGCTGTGAAACTTCAACACAACAAGTTATCAGAGAACGGCTCTGATGAGAAAGGAGAAAAAAGGAGGAGAAAGAAGAAACCGAAAAAGGATAAGGTGGAGTTGGATGAAACTTCTCGCTTGCAGAGGAGGACAAGGTACCTTTTGATTAAAATAAAACTGGAGCAGAACCTTATTGATGCTTATGCCGGTGAAGGTTGGAAAGGTCAGAGGTATGTACGATCATTTAATACATATCTTCATTTCCTGATTTCTGCTTTATATATCTCATAAGTTCTATCAATGATTTAGTATTTAAGCTAGACATAGGAAAAGAGTAATGAAATTTCGAAGACTTGGTTTGAAAAGAATAATATTTATGTTAAAATAGAATTTTAATAAATAGGTGACTGTGGATAGTTTTAGAAGCTAATGTTTTGATTATTCGATGAATGTGCATTTTCAATCATTTTAATAGCAGGAGCACAATCTTGTAGATTTTATGTACTCAAATTAACTGAAAACATTGCAGTGTTAAGTTTGAATTAAATTGCGATCATTTTTATTATACGCAAGTGATGATGATCAGTTAAGCATGTAGAATGTGCAGTGTTTTCTTGGGCTCCTTTCTATAGTAAATAGTTATGCGGTTTAATTCGTTTAATTATTACTTTTATCACAGTCGAGAAAAGATTAGGCCTGAAATGGAACTACAGAGAGCCAATAAGCAGATTTTAAATTGCAAGCTTAGAATCCGTGATGCAATTCATCAACTGGATTCTCTGAGCTCAGTAGGAAGCATTGCAGATTCTTTTATTTCTCCAGATGGATCTGTTTCTCATGAACATGTAAGTACACGGCATTACTATCCTTTTTGTATGTGCCGCCAAGGGATGTTTGGATCCCTAATTGTGGTCTCTGCTAAGGTCTGGACTTTCCAATAGCTCCCAAGCGTAGGCTACTGATAGTTTTGGAGCAATAATGATTTTATTGTTTTTCGTTAGAACCGATTCTCCTTGGAAATAATACCTCATATGAGGCGTTACCTCCTTATCTTGGTTTCATGCTTATTCACGTTCTGGTTTTTCTTTCTATTAGATATTCTGTGCAAAGTGCAAGTTGAACGAAGCTTTCCCCGATAATGATATTATACTATGTGATGGGACATGCAATTGTGCATTCCACCAAAAATGTCTTGATCCTCCCTTGGATACTGAAAATAGTAAGTTTCTCACCTCTTCTGAATTTGCTTTGGACCTTTTGGCGACATACCAATTATGTTTTCTTAGCAAAAGCTACTTCTAAGTTCAATTGTTAATCTACAGTTCCTCGAGGAGAGCAAGGTTGGTTTTGCAAATTTTGTGAGTGTAAAATGGAAATACTAGAATTAGTAAATGCTCATCTGGGGACCTGCTTTCCCATGAACAGTGGTTGGCAGGTTAGTCATTGCCTAAATCATTGAGAAATGTCAAAATTTCACCCCCAATTACTTTTGGTTTTGCTGCTTTAATAATTCCTATAACTAATGGCTCTCTTTGGAATATAGGATGTCTTCAAGGAAGAAGCTGCTTTCCCCCATGGCAAGAATTCCTTATTAAATCCAGATGAAGAATGGCCTTCCGATGATTCTGAAGATGATGATTATAATCCAGAGAGGAACGAGAACAGCTGCAGCAGGGGAGGCAGCAATGACATTGCATCAGAAGAGGAATTTTCAACTGATGTCAGTGTAGGTTCTGATGTATCTACCGACGGGGAAATTGTTTCCGGCCGCAGACAGAAAAGAAGTGTTGATTATAAGAAGTTATATGATGTGAGTATAGAAGCCCAAATTTTTCGAGTTCTTTTTTTCCACTTGTTCTTGATAAATAAAATTGAGATAGAACTCTAGACTGATAACAGAATTGTAATTTTTTTTTTAAAACAAGGCTCGACCCTAAGCCAACAAGACTCCCCTCTTAGCAAGGGTCAGGCAAAACGTCTATTGTACGCAGCCTTACCCTTGCTTTGCAAAGAGGTTGTTTCCATGACTCAAAACCGTGACCTTTCGAGAATTGTAATTTTTAAATTTCTAATTATAGTATGACCTTTAATTCCTTGTACCTTATCTTTACATTCAACTGGACTCCACTTTTGAGTCTGACAAGAGGAGAGTTGTAAATTTCAAGGTAATGAATTACTTAGAAATTGCTTGCTGGTGTTCTTTATAAATTTGATTGTGGATGGTTTGGCAATAAAACATGCCTATTAGGATATAGTCAACTTTTGAAATGCTCGTATCATATTTTAATCAATATATATTAAACCCTTTGAGGTTTAATTAAAGTTTATATTGTGTGGATAATAACGGGGCACTGTATCTGTTGTATAACAAAGGTTCTTTGAGGTGACGGTCCAATATTCACTGTGTTGCATATTTGTTTTCTCCTAAGGAAATGTTTGGAAAAGATGGTCCTTTGCTCGAACAAATTAGTGATGATGAAGACTGGGGTCCCAGTAAAAGAAAGCGGAGAGGAAAAGAATCTGATGCAGCCAGCACTCTTATGACTCTCTATGAAAGTGAAAGAAATCCAGATGTTGACCGTACAGAAAAGAAATCCAGCCAACACTCTTCAGATACGCAAGTTAGAAGGTCATGTTTCCGAATTCCTCGAAATGCAGTAGAGGTATTAGAACCTGTCCCTTTCCCTTCTCTCTCTCTCTCTCTCTCTCTCTCTCTCTCTCTCTTCACTTGCACCCATAATGATTCTGGCGTAGCTATTTTGAAAATCTGATGGTAGTATATGTAATTTCCTAGACTAAAATTTCTGCTGTAATTTCTTATTCCAGAAGCTCCGCCAAGTGTTTTCTGAGAATGAACTTCCTTCTAGAGCTGTCAAGGATAATCTTTCAAAAGAATTGGGCCTTAATCCTGAGAAGGTAATGGCGATCGATGAACTACAGATTGTTTGTGCCTTCTTGAACTGTCAACTAATTCGTTGCTTGGTATGAGTTTTATTGCTTGCCAATTTGGATAAGGGCAACGTTTTTCATCCAGTCAAATGCATTGTCTTTCTGGATTCTGCTTTATTGAAAATTTGGAATTATGGTGTGAATCTGAGGGAATGTTAAAATGTGTAGATATGGTTTTGTAGCTTCTGATCTGCCACTGATATAAAATGGCTACGATCTTGTTAGCTCTTCCATTGTTCTAATAATTTTAATGTTGCAATTTCAAGGTTAGTAAATGGTTCAAGAACGCACGTTACTTAGCTCTGAAAACCAGAAAGGTGAGCTAGTTGTCCATGTTATTTCTCATACGCCCATCTTCTTCAATTCTACTATTGTTTTTATTTTTTTTCGTTTATCTGTTTTAGCCTCTTTGTTATCGCTACTAAATCAAAGGTTTGTATGGAGTTGGAAATCTTTTAAACAAAGATTATATTGGTGAATGAGCCATGGAGAGTTAGGATGTTAAATCTCAACTCCTGAGGATTTTTTGTCTCTCAATAAACTATGTTGATGGATCTTTTGCACAACAGGGAGCGAGTGATAAAGACCTTGACACTTTTACTCCTGGAATCTCCAAGGAACCGGGATATGAAAATGTGACTGGAAAAGCTGCTGATCTCATGGCATCAGATTCAGATGATGATACCTTAGCTGAAACTGTGGTCCATTCGCCAAAGAATGTTAAGGCCTTCCGGAGAAAGCATCCAAAATCACTAAGCAGCCCCTTGAGGAAGAGTCAACAGAAAGGTCTTTCGTGTGGGTCATGTGCAAAGAGCAACGAGGTCTTTGTCCTTCAGAATAAGGTTTGTGAGTTTCTGGAAATTTGCCATCTCGTTTTCCATCCAAAAATCATATTAGAAACCAACTGCACTTCACCTGACTTTGCGATCTCAGAATCCCCATATCATACCTTTTTACATACGTGCAAGCAAACTTCTCATACAATTATCTCCCAGAACTATGTTTTTGTGGGAAGAAGAATTCTGGTATATCAGAGAATTCTTCAGGAACCCTCACCCTTTCCTTCCTCAACTAGTTCACTTGGTTAAATCTTCTCTTAGACTTGTGCTTGTCTCTGCTTATTTTTCGTAAAATATAAAGTGGCAGATTAGGGACTTTTTTGGTTTTTAGATACTATATTTACTGCCAATTATCTGTGTTGAAAATATAAAGTGAAAACAAAGATTACTCATGTGTTGGTTTGCTTTCATATAGGATGGAAAAGAGTTGAGTGATGATGTGAGCTTGAAGAAGCTTAGGAAAACACGAACAAAGGAGAAGAGGGCCAACCTTATCGCTGGAGGAGGTGAAGATGGATGTCGAATTGCAGAGCTGGAAATGGAGAGACTATGTAAGGCCAAAGGTAGACTAGAATACGTGAGACAGAAATTATTGAAATTTCAAACCGTGAAGGCAAAGCAGAATTCAAATATATCTCGATTGCATGAACAGTCTGTGATTTATGTTCCAATAGCAGAACTAAAGGAAAAGGTTTGATAATTTGACAATTTTCTGAATGAAATATAGCATTTTTTTGTATCAGTCATCCCGTCATTTTGAAATTTTATTTGTTTATCATTTTGCTTGTTGTACAAGAATACTCTCTCTCTCTCTCTCTCTCTCTGCACACAAGATATTAAAATTACTCTATATCTGAAAGCAAACATCGAATCCTGGAAAACGGATTGGCACTGTTGTACAACTTGAAATTGAAGTTAAGACGACGATGAACTACGAGCAGAATGATGCTGCATCAGTGTTGCATTCATTTAGTGTGAAATATTCTGCAGTCTGAAGGTTGCAGTTCAATTTCCAGTTAAAGAGATTTGTATTGTTTGTCCAATTATTTATTTTTATTAGAGGGGAGAGATTTCAACCTGCTTCGATCGGAGATGACATCGTTTAAAGATTAACATGGTTTAACATTTTGAGTTTACAAAAGGTTTATTTATTTATTAATTAATTTTTTATGGAGGCGAATTTGAAGTTTATATTGAAAAGATAAGCTCTTGGATTAGAGAAATTTTTTAGAGTGCCAGGAATAATTGGTTAAATTTTTTTTTTTTTCAAGTTTTCAACCAATTATATTATGACATTGGTATTCCGGGCTGTGTTCTTAACATACTAAAAAATCTCTCCTTGGATTGGACCTAGTGGCTTCGTTTGTTCTAAAGATATGTTGAAGAAGAAATGTAGTGTTGTTTTAACTTGAATGCAGGAGATGAATTATTCGTTAAATGGAAGGATTAGAAGGGAAGCGTTTCATTCATGACTAATCCCTTAAAATGAAAAAATCATTCTCACTTCAATGTACCTTGAATTTGGAGAATTATCTATTCTAATCCAGTCTTAGAGACCCAACGAGGCTGGTGATAAATGAAAATGGGATGATGTTAAACAACATGGTGAGTTAGGCTAGTTAAGCAAGGTTACATGACCATCCTTTATTTCTAACTACATATCTCCATTTCTATAAATTAGATCGTAACAGAAATACTTTTCAAGTGGTAACTACATTTTACACTCTTCCAGTTTGAGGTGATTTTCAAATAAGACCACGAAGTCCTACTTTTCTCAAATTGCACACTAAAATTTTAGAATTGTATCAATTTATATATTTTATCTCTTTAAACATCTAATTCTTTATTAAATTAACGAGTTAGCCCATATAAGAGTCCCACGCTCAACATGTCATCAATTTAATGGGATGATCAAACATTCAATAGGACCAAGGATATTGATAGACCCAATTTCAATTCCTTGCAACCTCAAAATAAGAACCATTTTAATTTATATCTTGATGCAGCAAAAAGACTCGTCACATTGTGTAGTCCAGCATATTCCTGTTAACCCCATTGAAAGATGAAACAGTAAACACTGGTGTCTTAACAAGGACGTTAAGCTTAACAACAACGAAAAAAGGGGGTGGGGGGGAAGGGAGAGAGAGAGGCACAGAAGCCAGTGGCTCGTGCACTTTGCCTACAAAAACCATAATCCAGTTAACTGTGGTCAAAATTTCTAACTCGATTTGATATTTATGATGTACAACGACTCAACGAGCCAGGTTCTATACACGCTTATCACAAGCTTTCACCATATCATAGAGTTTGTATACTTTTTGTACCTACTATGGGGTTTTTCAGATCACCAGCACTCTTGGTTCCGTCCAAAGTATGCCGTTTAGCAGATAACCGCGGCCTCAGCTACACATCATAAGAAATTAATAAGAACCCAAAGAAAAACCAGTACGATAATATTATGCTCCTACGAGCAATTAGGCATATATAAGAATTCAGAAAAGGATTTTCAAGCAAAAGCACATGAATTTGAAACCATGCAACATCGTATAAATTTGAATACTAAACTTTAGCGTCTCATTTCAACTCTCTTACTAAACCTACCCATGCCTACCCTGACAAAAATAAATAAGATTGAATTCAAAGGGTAGTCTTGGTTCCGGATAGTCAGCACTCATCATTTTATAATGAACACAGCAAGCCAAAAACTTATTTATTGGAGGAAGTGCCTGTAACATACCGTCTCAATATACTTCAGTTGCTTTAGAACTTGATCCGTTTCCAGTTCCTGAGCCAAACACAAAAGAAGAGGGACGACGTTAGATTTAAAGATGGACACCACACAGACCAGCTTATAATGAAAGTGAAGAAAGCATAGAACAAAGATAAAATCAAAGTGAGGGAAGCAAAATACATTGACATAATACAATAGTGAAGTGGTCTACCCTAATGACTACATCCCAGTCATTTCATATCAAAATCTGACTGAATGAAATCCCAATAACCCTCAGTAGGTTCGATATGGATAGTTGAGGTGCACAATTGTTGAGATGCAATCCCAACCATTTATATCTAATCTAGCAGTTTAAAATGTGATCCATTCTTTTAAGTCACAGAAAAAATGCGATCACGTTGAAGGATCCTATAAGAGAATTTGCGCGGATGCATACCTACTAGTGTTACTCCTCTAATTCTGAGAGTATTATACGAAAGATCTAAAAATTCAAAACTAGTCTATAAATAGAGATGTAAATAGTGTCAGTGATATGTCCACCTGAGGCACGTTACAATCAGCATGGCTTGGATCCCAAAGGATAGAGCAGAAGCACTCCCAGTCATCAGTTTGGACTTCAAAAAGAGGAGCCCTAATATACGAGAATCTTCCATATTTGTTAAAATGTCAAGCATAATCAACAACAAAAGTAGAAGATCAACTAAGAGAACAAAAGCGATATAACACAACTTTAGATCAATAGTATTACGTGACATATCAAGATACCAAAAAACTCTTTCTGAACTATTTTGTGCGCTTTATATTTTGAGATAATTTACATAAAAAAGAATCCAGCCGTAAGATTTGTGGTATAATTTCAAGTGGGAAGGACAAGGTTCCGGCTGGGAAGAAGGCTAAAGCTTTGTAGATTGCAGTGTCTTAGCTGCGATTTGGATTATAAGGATGGAGAGAAACATGAGTTTAGCCAACCTTCAATCACTCTCCATCCAAATAAAGGGGTAGGTCGAGAAATTGTTGCTAAATTTTTTAAATGCCTCAAGTCTTTGAGGTTGCAGTGTGTTACTCTCATCAAATAAATAAGTCCCATTGTTGATTTTTTGGCATCCAAATTGGTTTTCCAGTTCCAGTGTCAAGTCTTAATCTTCAATCACTAAGACCAAAGAATGAGAGAGATGGAAAACGAATAAAAACACCCATCGAGAGTAAGGAAAAGAGAGAAGGGAAGCTTTGATGCATTCTTCCAGTATCTAAAGTACCATCAGTCTTGGATTGGGGTTATATCCCAAATATTTTACAATGATCAGGTTGACAAGTCAAAAACAACATGCATACATTCGTATAAATGTTTCATGTTCTCCATTAAAGTAATGTCACTCAAATATATTACCATACATAAAACTTCCAACTAAATAATCAGATCACAACCTTCACAGGTTCCACTTAAGTGTTAACACAACCATAAATAAATTACCTGCGCCACTTTCCACAAATAGTTCTGTTTGCGCGATCTACAACTTCTTGACATTGAAGCCAATTACCTATAGAGCTATGTCTAGAAGGTTTATTGCAGTTCAGCCCCTACAACGGAAAGATGTGTCATTACTCCATAAAATTTCCAAATCTCTCATGCCAAATGAAAAGCTGATTACAAATAGAGACACATCAAGTACTTACATGGAATCTAGCATATTCTGACGAATCTATTTCCAATGGTTCACCAATGCCATTGATATCACTATATCAAATCAAAATAACAAAAGCTGTATATTGTAAGTAACATGCAAAATGAAAGAAAATAATGATTCGAAACAGAGTTAGGAAAGGCAGATGATGACAATTTTCTTTCCTAGAACAAATGAGAAAAAAAGATCCCACACAGGTAACTATGCAGGACAGCAAGCCAATGGTTTAGGAATACAAGCAGCAGAAACAAGAAGATCTGTCCTACCTGGCATGCTAAGCTCTCTGAAAACAAGGATTCAAAGCAAAAAACGAAATGAAACTATTTACCCTCCTATATAAACCACGAAGTGGCTACCTTCTTAGTACATATCATTTGAAACATGACCAATCGAAAGGAAGAGAGACAAGTAAAGTAGGCAGTTTTCACAAGGATAATCCAACTAGTGAAGGCAGTCTATAAACTTCAACTGCATCAAAAGTAAATAACAGAATAAACATACCCATTTGTTGGGCCAGACCAGTTAGGAACTTCCGCTTGAAACCCTTTGCCAACCCGAACACTAGTTCTATACGGTTCAATGTCTCTCAACATTAACATTATGGGATTCATTTGGCCCTTGGGTGATGCTTCCCTACTCATGACACTTGTGATATTCATCGATTTTTGGGTCACTTGCTCCTGTAAAATCTTATGTCTCTTTTTCAAACAAGAATGACAGAACCATTCATCAATAGGTGGTTTCTTCATACGGGGGTGGCAGCATGAAATGTGAAATGCCTCTTCACAATGATCACAAATTAGCATTTTCAAAGTGGTTCCAGAACGACTACAAATTGTGCATGACCGGCGATGGATGTCACTGCCAATGGTGTCAGTGTCTTCCGCAGAACCACTATTCATGGTAGCCTGGGAATCCCCAAGTAGTCCATGGCTTCTAAGAATAGAGATGCATAGATCCTTTTCAGACAGGTCTCCCACAACCTCCATAACTACTGCACTAGAAGAGGAGCACTCACCTGTTTCATGTACTTCAGTCTTCACGGAAGTTGAAGCATGCTCCATATTTGACTTTGATGATGAACAACTATCATTTACGCTGCTTACC
The DNA here is from genome assembly GCF_041283825.1 of Pyrus communis. Taxonomy (NCBI): domain Eukaryota; kingdom Viridiplantae; phylum Streptophyta; class Magnoliopsida; order Rosales; family Rosaceae; genus Pyrus; species Pyrus communis. The sequence continues at coordinate 13,441,022 of NC_142577.1, forward strand.
TCTAAAAGTTTTTGCACGTTATTTTTAGGTGCTTCATCAGAAACTAATTCCTCACCAGCAGAACATCCATTACAAGATTCTGAATTTAAAACATGAGCGACTCTCTTGCATAAACGAGGAGCTACAAAATGAGCTCGAGTGGGTTCAGTTTCATGCTCTAATTGAGAAGCAAGTTGTTCCTTACCAGCAACTGCAGAAGCTTTAGAATTTAGAAAAGAAAAATAATCACCACTTATAGTGTTTTCTTGACCTCCTTGAAACCTGGTGACAGGGTTTCCTCGTAACTTCCTCCTTTTATAAACAAGATTAGGTGCAGAACTTTCAGACATGGTGACTGCTGAAAGCAGGGAAGAGCCACTTTTAAAAATCAAGGAGCACGAATCATCAAAATTCTTGGTTTCCTCAGAGATTGGTTGAGCTCTTCTGCAGCTGCAATGATCATCGCATTTTGTACACATCTGCCAAGTTTCAGCACCAGGCACGGAATCACATAAGTCATCGTGTAACCCACGGTTAGATACACAAAATATAGCAGCTTCAATTGAACTAGGAAGGAAACTCAGACTCAACATTTCACCTGAAACCACCTCACTAATATCTGGTGTCTGTTGCTTCAAAGTACCACAGTAACACGCTGAATCACTCTATAATATGTTTGAAATATGAGTTTCATATGACAGAAGAGGCATCTCCCAAAGTTTTCCTCATTCTAATGCATCAACCTCTCTGTTTCCAACAGGCAAAACAAGTTTTAAAAATGGGTATCATATTGTACAATTTCATGCACTTCTTCAATTGAACTCAATTTTATACGTAAGACCAGTTTCGCAATGCAGACGGGCAAAAAAAAAGAAAGTGAGACTCTTCATCGTCCAAGCAAAAACAGGTAACAAAAACTTGCTTGACACACACACACACATCATGACGAAACTCTACATGGTACTCCACAAACACATCACCAACAATAGCTACATCACCCAAGGAATTCTAACAAGGTAGGGGGCAACCAAACAAAGAAAAAGTAATTTACAGATTCCACTGTTTGCTTACAGTATCTACAGTCAAACCTACTTAAGAAGCTGCCTTAGGTGGGCCAGTTTTATAAAATTTCGCTACAAGTAAAGCAAAAGGACTAAACCCTAATTGATTTCTTTGTAGTAAGCAATATCCTCAAACACCCGTTTTTGGATAAACCCGACTTTCATCCTGCATCGCCAAGAGAAGTTTCAACAAAATAAAATAAGTACAACCACCCCATAAATAAGTAAACAAAAATTTTTAAAGGTTCCAAAATAACAAATGAAGAGAATAATCCTTTTAGTATCTTTAACTCCGTGACAGAGTATGAAGCACAACTTGCTCAGTTTCTAATAGAAAAGGATGCCAACCTGTTTAGATTTCTTGATGGTCACATTATTTGTTTATAGAAAACAAAGGGAAAGATTAAAAAAAAAAAAAGAGGGGGTGGGGTTGGGGGCGGTTAGAGAAAATGGTTAGATAACAATATGAGAAAAGGATAGAAACTGCTAGGGTTACACCAATAGGGATTCTAGGAATCACACAAACCTACAGAGAAAGTTCCATCAATTTTATTCAATCACTAAATCTGTCTAAAGGGAATCATAAGGGTGTAATTAATCAAGACCTAAACCTAATAATCCTAAAGAAAAAAGAAATTAAAGACTAAGGACCTGCTGGAACCATACACCAGCGGAATTTATTTAAAGCCATAGACATGAAACACTAAACATCCTTGACCCATATACCTTGCGTTCCTCAGAGTGCTATGACTCTTCTAATGCAATGTGAACCACAAACACAAGTAAAAACGCATTGACACTGCTTAAAGAATCTCTCTCCTTCTGATATATCCCAACATCAATACAAGACCCAAAGAAATAACATATGCAATTTCATAGCATCGTCGACCAATAACTAGCATCTTCCCTTTTTGATGAACTAATCATCACAATCCTCTAGTGAACAAATCCAAAAAAAAGTTCCACTGTAGGTGGGATCTCGTACCAAATTTCTTTCCAATGAAAAGAATTTTGATACAAAACCAAAAAAGTCGTAACGAAGGTCCTCAATTCTACCATCTTCACCACAATCGAAGTATTTAAAGAAATCCACAATAAATATAGGGATTCAAGAAATACCACCTCCATCACACACATACAATCACTTTTTACAGCTCTTAAATCAAACAAATTATGGTCGGCACTCTTCAATGGGCATTTCCACACCGCACATCTTGATAGCATGCACTCGCCTACCAAGTGTTATCTGAAATACAAAATTCTTTTATGTGCTATATAACTATCTTTGTGATACAACCGCCGAAATCCTCATCAGAAATTTTTCCCCAAAAATATCTCCACAACCCATCAAATTGCTCCAAATTTCAAAACTCCTTATAAGAACAATTGATGCACTGCAATAATTTCAGTTAATAACCTAAATGAGCCTAAATGAGCCTTGTGCATGCCCAAAAGACCTAAAACATACATAATTAAGCAACAGTCGCTTAAGCATTAGATACCACCCTGCCAATATGAAATTGTCACTTTGGCATGCAGCAAATTTGTCGAAATATGACATTTGGTATATTCTTAATGACTATTTTTATATCGATCAATAACCAGTCTCAGCACAAGCTTAGCACCGTGTAAAATCATCCACAAATCATGACACCTGAGATTGCTAAGTTTCTGGTTGAGACTAAAATCAAGATGCAACAATGGAGCTGGCAGAGAATAACTAAAAACAATCAAGTCATGGCATGATACACCAACTCACAAAACATAACTATGAGAAAAGCCTTTGGGCTTTTTCCGTCAAACATATCGTCAACGTCTTGGAGAAATCAACGCACTCTATTGTCCGAAACAAATTTAACTTGGACCCCAAAGCAGATTTTCCTAGAACTACATGGAGTCGATACCTCATCACCTCCTGCACTCAATGCAACATTTTCCTTGTAATTTTTTTGAGATGCATATCAAAACTAAAACAGAAACATCTTAACTAGAAAAACTACACATTTACTGATTGAGAAATGCCATATGTACCAAAAATTTGTAGCATGTCTGTTATACACATCAGCATGGCGGCCTGCCACAAACACCAAATTCAAGGGAGGTGGGTTATTGGGTAATGCAACACCTAAGTAAAATTTCAACTGGCATGCCCATAAAAAAAAATTAGTAAAATTTCGTGGAGCAACACACACTTTCCTCAGTTTTTCCCTGCATACCCATAGATGCATATGTTTACTTATTGCAATACTTGGAAACCTAATTAAAATGAAAATTAAGTCCTTATACTTAAGAAATGCTACTTACAAGGAAACTATTTTCACAATACCAATAAACAAAATGTTCTTCCACATATAGCATCTATTAATTAGTACCCGATTGTTTAGATCAAATTTTCAATCATCAAAAATCCTCTAATGAATAATGTCCCCTGCCCAAAAGAGCAGCAGCAGCAACAACAACAACAACAACAACAAAGCCTTATCCCACTAAGTGGGGTCAACTATATGAATCCTAGAACGCCACTGTGCTCGGTTTTGTGCCATGTCTTCCGTTAGATCCAAGTAGTTCAAGTCTTTTCTTAGAGTCTCTTTCCAAGTCTTCCTAGGTCTTCCTCTACCCCTTTGGCCCTGAGCCTCTGTCTCGTAATCACATATTCTAACCGGAGCATCTGTAGGTCTTCGTTTCACATGTCCAAACCACCTTAACCGATTTTCACTCATCTTATCTTCAATTTGGGCTACTCCTAATATACCTCGGATATCCTCGTTCCTAATCTTGTCCTTTCTCGTGTGCCCACACATCTAACGAAGCACAGAAGCATTCTCATTTCTACTACACTCATTTTGTGTACGTGTTGATGCTTCTCTGCCCAACATTCCATGTCATAAAGCATTGCTGGTCTTGTTGCCGTCCTATAAAGTTTTCCCTTGAGCTTTAGTGGCATACGAAGGTCACACAATACACCCGATGCACTCTTCCACTTCATCCATCCAGCTTGTATTCTTTGATTGAGGGTCTCCATCCAATTCTCCGTTCTTTTGCAAGATAGATCCAAGATAGATAAAGTGTTCGCTCTTTGGTACTTCTTGATCTCCAATCCTCACCTCTAAACTTAATCTTTAATCTACTTAGGCAAAGACCTTTAGATTCCAACACTTACCGCCAAAGGTTAAGCTTCACATTTTCTCCTCCTGAGTTTCATCTATCAACACTATATCGTCAGCGAAAGGCATACACCAAAGGTTAAGCTTCCTTATGATAATGAATCCCCAAAAGAGCACTAACAAAATTTTTAGACCCAAGCTATTCTCCATATTAAAACTCCACCTCAACCAACTGTCCCCAAGACCACAAGTCCACAAACTTTCACTCCAATTAAAGTCTTAGAAGAAATCCTCCACCAAAACCAGTTCCTAGTGATTCAAGTTTATAAAAGTTAAAACATAGGGTTCAAGAGGCACACCTCCATAATAGACAAAATCATGTGTTACCTTCCAATCAAACATTGGGCATTTCCACACCACATATCATGCACAAAATATACATGCTTACAATCTGCTACTAAGTGATATACCAATCTTTGTGCTCCAACCACCGAACTCCTCATCAGAATTCTATTCCCAATCAAATTTCCACAAGAGCTACACGTCCGCAGACAAAGGAATTGAACTTCCAGTTTTCAATGCCCCTGTTCTGCCTCAAGGCAAAACCTCAAACCCCTGGAAAAGGAGAAGCGATGCAGAGCAATAACTTCCCAATAACTTACATTATGCAAGCACAAAGCACTTGGTGAACAAATATAATTGCCTTGTAGCATGACATATCCAAGAAGATACTTCACTTTGTTGAAACTCACACCAGTTATATTTATCAGCGTTATCTCAGTTCATTCTTTTTTCCGGTCAAATCATAGTTCATCAAGAACCAACATAATTTGTACGCCTAATTTTACAGGACTTAAAAGCATTAATAAACTCAACCATCCAAATGTAACTGGACAAGAATACTAAAACGTCATGAGGTTGTGGGCATAAGCCACCAAATCATAAAGCATAACTATCAGCGAAACTTTTGGTTCTTTTTGTCTGCTTAACATATTCTCTAATGCCCTGAAGAAATCTATGCATTCTATTTAAGGTGCGAAATTAAGAAACATATCAATTAGATGATTGCATTTTATTTATTCAGCAATGTTATACGGACTAAAATTTAGTATTATCTATTTTTCAAACTAGCACTGAGGCATGCTACAAAGACCAAATTCAAGGTGGGTAGGGTAGTGTGTAACACCACGCATAAATTAAAAGTTTAACACATCCCCTATGCATATCATAGAAAACCACATGCTTTCCACATTTGTTTCCTGCACATCTTTCTTTGATCGCAACACTAAGTATTTAATAACATGGAAAGAACAGATTCTTTGCATTTACGGTTATTACTTACAAGGAAACTATTCATTTGATGCCAATATGGAACCTAGATAGACATACAGTTAAACTTCTATGACATTTTTCGAGTTTCATTAACTACGATAAAATAATCACCGAATAAATTTGCTGAATTCTCTACTTTTGCAGTCTTTCTTCATACATCACGATGGATGGGAAATAAATACAGAAACCAAATAAGATCAATCACTCAAAACTGTTCCACAAAGACCAACTAAATTCTGGTTCCAACAATAGGTGGTGACATTCAACCCCAATTCCAGGCACAGAGTCTAAAACAACCCGAATTTTGATTTCGTTATATCAAAACTAAACCAAATCAGTGTAAAGTAAATCTAACAAACGGGGAGCAAAGGCATGGATATGGACCCAATTTGGTCAACCCCAACTGGGAAAAGCAATCTAGATCCGTACCCAATTGGGGTTTATACAAATTTCAACAATAAATGGCATCAATGTAATCGCATAAAATTATAGGGGAAAACTATGATATGCAGAAAAGAGTAAAGCATTTAAAACTAAACTAAGAAAACCAAAAACAAGAACACACACACACACACACACATATATATATATATACGTATAATTGTATATATAAGAAATTGGGACACCATTACCATAGATGTGCATAGGATCAAAGGCCCAACACATGCAACAGGAAGAACTTTACCGTTGTTGCGCGCTTTCAACTACAGACAAGAATGCTGCAGAGGTGCCATTGTCTGTTGTTTGTCTGCAGGCAAGGACGAGGAACAGGGGTTTACGGAAAACAAACGAAGAGCCGAAGACAGAGTGGGAGATGGGTTTTATGCCGTTTTTAACACTTCTTTTCTTCGGGTTTTCCTTTCACAAGTTTCAAGATCAAAAGGTCCATCATAACCAATTTAATCCATTATATATAGATTGATTATTTTTGTTGTTGCCCAATAAGTATATTGAATAATAAACACACATCGTTTTTCTCCTTTTAGTGTTCATTATAGTCGATTTCATAAACAAAAACTGATATATTTATGTAATGTCTATACATATTTTGTTCAAGATTAAAAACCAAAAAAGACATAAATATACATTTGCAGATGTTCGATAGCCCAATAAATCATCCTATGACTAGAAAATTAGTTTAGAACTTTAGAACCGCAGGGCACGTGTCTCAAATTGTAACTTCCTTACTTTCTCGTCCCTATATCTTAAGGTACTCCTTGGACTCACTCTAATAGTGCTAATCTTCTATTAGGTCATCTGTCTGACCGGCAAATGTTCTCCCTTGCCCTCGTAGTTGTAACTTGAAATTAGATTTTCAAGAATAACCACTCATGTGTTGGTACGCCAATTACTTTTCAGACGTGCTTCAACAATCTCGCACTTGCACAAAAAGTAACTGACACTCATGACATACACTTATAAATCTCATTCCAACTATATGCATCAGTCAATCGTTACAAATTGGGTTTCACTACACTTATGCATGTGTCAATACCATATGAACCATGTAGTTGGGAATTTCTCCACGAAATGTATAAGTTATGTGGCTTAATCTATCAGCCCATTAAGTCTGCGATTAAAGGAGTTCGATACTCTCATTAGTTTAGGACTTCAAATTGAACTACGAATTATGGACTCTCCAAACAGCCTTACTTAGAACATCGCCCTCATTTGATGTTTAGGATTGGCTTGGCTTGGACAGGTCATTAAATTGCAAAGAATGTTGAATGAAAATATGGATGCTAACTTGCATATTTTATCCAGGTAAAATCTAACGTGATTGTCAGACAACCTAACATGTCATATTTCAGAAGAACAATCGTTCTTCTGGAAAGCCTACACCCATAAGTTAGAATGACATGGAAGGAAAAACACAAACCACAATAGCCAATTCTCAAATTCTACAGTTCTACTAAGCTTATTCCAAAATTTTATAAATTATATAATTGTAGTGATAGTAGAAAATATCGAAGAGATCCATATTTCATGTAGTTTTCCCAAAGTTTTCATCCGTTTCCCTTTCCGAAGTCCGCAAAATCCAATTGTGGGCTGTTGCAAACCTTAGGAAGGTCTTGCTTTGGTCTTGCACTTGATTTTTAACCTCTGAAATCAAATTAACGACTGTTACATTAAACAGTGAAAAAAAGAGGACAAAAAAGGGTACAAACAGAACGTTAACATAACAGAAACTGCAAAGCGAGCAAGAAAACAATCAAATTAAAAGAGAAAATGAACTCGAAAAGACTCGACGGTACCATTTAATAAATGAGGTGAGAAACTACTGAATCTCTACGTGCTCATTGCGTTGCTTGTTGAGCAAGAGGCCTATGAGGCTTTGGAGCTAAAAGAAACCAAACAATACAGCAAATTAAAGACATGAAGAAAAATCTCAAATACTTTAACCAAATGATGAAATATTCTAAGTAACGAACATGAACAAAGGCAGTGAATCTGACAAAAATTTGTGCTACGTATTGAAATCCTCCAATGAGCAGGAGTTGACAAACTATAAAATGTAAAAGTAACGATTAGCTTCCAGAAAAATATAAATTAAACATGAACTAGATACCATTAGGGTTTCCCTGCTCATAAAAACTGCGAAAAAGTGAGACTGCTTCTGTTGCCATTATCCCTCCAGTGCATTTGAATCCTTTCCCCTCTGGACCTCCACCACTATACAACAAACAGAAAGTGAGACTGAGAGACAATAATGTCGGCTAGAAAATCGGAGAATTCCAGAGTCTTCAGCATTAGCTACAGCTAAGGAATCACCAAAAAACACTTCCAGCTTACCTCTTACAGCCAAGTCAATAAATAGGCAACATGGTTTCTGTATGTTAGGATTGTTTGTACTGTCTAAGTAGTTTTCTTTTTGGCTGAATGTATTGATTAACTTATTAAGAACCCACTAAACCTGTGCGAAACAATCAACGTTAAGACCAATTTTAAGGCTTGAGCCCTCAGATAACATCCAGAAATCAAGGATTCAAGATATACATATGCCTGAACTCTTCTCATCAGCACATTCCTCCAATAAGAATCAGCACAATCTCAATGACGAAAAGATTTCATCAGATGTCCTCAACACCCCATCTTTAGTGAGAGATTTCATGTTTTGTGATATTAAATTGTTGATGGCAATTATGTGCATATATCTATGAATTTTGTGGTGTGTCTGTCGTTCACAGCAGGTTACCATATATAGATACTTATGTGGTTCCCTGGCATTATGTTATTCAGAAACTGTCTCCCGGAAAGGTACACCAAAACAAGCAAACAATTTGTTAAAGATCACCCAGAGAAAAAGCAATGATTAGGGAAGACACTACAGAAACTCAATCAAATCTTGATTGTGATGTGGGTTCAGAAATGAACCTCGTTTGTGGCTCAGAGCTACTTGAGTGCAACGACAATATTGATCCACACCCACCAAATTTGTCATTGGCACAACCATAAAATACTTCCCTTATTCCTAAACATGGGAGGAAGAGTCACCTATACATTAATCCAAGTGACAAAACGAAGATAAAAAAGTGTCAACATTTATTTGCAGATTATAAGAAAAGGAGCATACCAATAAATGATAAAGCCGCCGCACACATTATGCATGGCTCACATGTCACATAGAGTACACATTTTGAAAACTTTTCGGCAACTTGTGACTTTGAAAGCCTCTGTTCTCTCCACTGCTCAAGAAGAGTATCAATGGCTTCCATCTCTGCATGCCTTGTAGCCTGCATTTTTATGGCAAGCATGTTAGATTAGAAACTCATAAGTTCCAAGTTCAAAAGGCTTACATAGGAAACAGAGTTCTCATGAACATTAAAGAAAGCAAGCAAGTGCCAAACAGATATATCGCTATAATTGTAAGCAAGACTCCAAAGAATGCAATATACAGTCAGTATATTTTGAAACATTTGATCCAAGAATTTAATCATAGAACTGTACTTTTGAGTCAAAGTAGAAGGCAGGAAAAATATAAGAACAGTAAAGTACCAAGATCGAACTGAACACCCACCCACCCTCATTGAAATCGGTAAGGCATTAAAGATGCAAGCATATGTACACAAACAATGAACAATCCTCAAGATATTTGAGTTAATGCATTAAATGGGTCCCACTCTTTCCTTGTGGTTCCAAGGAAAACTGTCTTTAAGGGTACGTTTGGGTGAGCAACTTTCAAATTCAAGGGATTTAGACATAGTGATGAAGAAATGAATCACAAAAAGTTAAATGGGAGGATTACAATGCACCATTTGAGCATTACAAAAGGAAAAGGCATGCGAGAGGGATTTGCAAATGACTACTTGAAAGGAGTCATTTTACAAATTCTTCTTACGTGCCTTTGTTATGCACATGTGGTGCAGTTTCTAGTTCCTCCTATCTAACTTTTTGTGATCCATTTCTTCTTTATTTTGCCTATATGCCTTGGAATTTTGAAGTCCCTTCCCCAAACAAAACTTAAGAGAATAAGCAATTGAAATGTGAAAATTATTTTTATGGGCAAACCAGAGACATGACAAGGTATTGGGATTTTCGCTAAATGAAAAGAAGGCTCAGAAACAAATATCCAGATAAACAGGAACAATTATTTCTTCAACATCAGAACCAATGGTAAACTTACATTTCGTGTCTCATTAGTTCGATTTCTTCCCGAGGCTATGACATTCCCATCTTCAACAATCACACAGCTATTCAATCAAATTTATAGATTAGAAAAGTGCATTAATACAAAGTAGACCCTTGCTTTTTAACACAAGAAGCAATTGAGCGCATGTCACATCAAACTTCAAGAAGGTGATCAGAAGAATAAAAAGATAAGATGGGTATATACTATAAATTTTTTAATTCGGCTTGGGAAGCTTAATGAAGTGAAAAGTTGTGTTACCCCTACATTCTTGCCCTAAATGAGCAACAGGGCTGCTTTCAAAATTCAGAAGAGAATAATTTTCAAGCTACGCGTATATAACAAGGTAAACTAACCTATTTCCAGCAGTTATGTGATCAAATGGCCAAAACGGGTGAGTATAAAGCTCAGCAGTATAAAGACTCGTACAAGTGTGGCAAACACAGTTTATGCAATTAACCGAAAACTTACCCGACAGGAACTTCAAGGCTGTCCAAAGCTTCATTTGCCTGCAAAACGAAAGCAGGACCAAATATGGAAGTTATATACCGTAAAGCATAGCAAATTTAATCACCCAAAAATAACCATTAAAAAAAATAGAGTGGCATGCACAGCATTGAATTCACATGATGCATAAAGTTTCCATCATCTGATGGCCTGAAACACAAATTTCTGTTAGATGATTGGAACCAGAACAGCCCTAGAATGCCACTGCGCTCGGTTTTGCCCCAAATCTTCCACTAGCTCCGAATACTCCATGTCTTTCTTAAAATCTTTGTCCAAGTCCCTAGGTCTTTCTCTACCCTTTTTCCTCTGTCTCATAATCGCATTTTCTAACCGGAGTAATGAGACACGATCTGTTAGTCTCATTACACACCTTAACCGAACAAATCCTTTTGCATATTTCTATATCATTCCCTCGATCTGTTAGAATGTCAACTCCCCTCTGGATCTTGCTCTTTGATGTTTCCGGCACTAGACTAAACGTAGCAAAATCAGAGAATAACTAGAAACACAAGAATTATACTGGTTCGGCATAACTTTTGCCTACGTCTAGTTGTGATTTCTATGAGTAGAGAAACCACAACTTTTTTTTATTAATAATAGAATATAAGGACTTTTGCAAACCATATAACTAATCTCTCTCCTCTCGGTTGTCTCTCTGTTTTCTCTCACTAGCTTTCAGCCTTTTCCACACCTCCATTTATAAGTATAGGGTGTAGTTTACATCATATTTTCTGATTAGGTTTCCTATTCTGTATGGGATAGGAAAGTACACTTTCTTTTCTATTCTAATTTGGCTTCTAAGATTCCTAGTCCAAGAAAACTTAGTTCTTTCATAATCCTTGGAGGACAAGAATCTATGCACCTTTAGCTTTCCTACTACAAGCCTAAACAAAATACAACTTTAACAAAAGACAAACCAAATCCTAACAATCTCCACCTTGGTGAGTCAAACCAAGTCATCACGGTTGCACCCCAGAGTATCTTCAAACCTTCTTGAAGCAGTTCTAGACAACTTACAGTATCTTCACCTTGGCAAACTTCTTCTCGCCTCATTGCAACTCAAGTGAGGAGGTTGAACCTTAATCAATCAATGAGTTTGATCAAGTTCAAGAAATGCTCGAATTTCTTGGCCAACACTATCTTTGTAAGGTAGTCTGCATCACTGTCATCCATGTGAACCTTTTCAACCCAAATCTCCTTGGACTCCATCCAATCCCGGATTTTGTGATACCTTAGTCCAATGTGCTTTGATCTTCCATGGAAAACCTGATTCTTTGTCAAGTGAATGACACTTTGACTGTCACATTTCAGCTTTACGTACTCCTGAGTGATTCTCATTTGGCTTACCAAGCCACTACACCTAATTGCTTCGTTTTGGCCAGAGCAATGAACTTTGCTTTTGTGGTCGACAAAGCTGTAATTGGTTGTAGTAGTGCCCTCCAACTGATTGGTTTTCCTGTGCATGTAAAGACATAATTTGAAGTTGACCTTATCTTGTCAAAGTCCCCTGCATAGTCAACATCAACATATCCCAACACCCCTTGATTTTTCTTTTTACTTCTCAACATAATCCCTTGTCGCCTTCGGGTAACAGAATCCACTTGACTGCATCCCAAGTTGCTTTCCTAGATTTGCCATGTACTTGGAAACGACGTCGATTGATTGAGCTAGGTTGGGATGCTAGCCGTGTGCATACGATTGCATACATTAGGCAGCCCACTGCATTAGCATAGGGCACCTTCTATAGAAGCAGAAAACTTCCTCTGTAAGTTTTCAATTGTATTGACTGAATAATCAATTACACATGTGTGGATATATATATGTGTGTGTGTGTGTGTGTGTGTGTATGTGTGTGTGTGTGTGTGTGTGTGTGTATATATATATATAGCAATTTGACTATTTACATGAATACCCTTTAACTGCCTTAACTAATCACTTAACTACCTTAACTAATCACAGCTATTAACAAACTAATTACATTTAGTTTTAACAAAGTTTGTTAATAGTTGTGATTAGTTAAGGTAGTTAAGTGATTAGCAGTTAAAGGGTATTCATGTAAATAGCCAAAAGGCTATATATATCCACACATGTGTAATTGATTATTCAGTCAATACAACTGAAAACTTACAAAGGAAGTTTTCTATTTCTATATAGTATCTCACCTTTCTGCTTCACAGCTTCGATCCAACCTTCCGCTCGTCAAATCGATCGATTCTTCAATTCTTCGTTTTCAATCTTTCTTGCATCATGTTTTCTGCAAGTTATGGCTACTCAATTTGATTCACCACCACCTGGATCATCTTCTCCGATCGTGTCTTTTTCGGTTCAAAACCCTAATTCTTCTTCCAATCCGAGTCCTCTGAACTCATACACATCTCTTACAATTCACAACATTGGCAGTATGGTGCCAATTAAACTGAAAAATCCAACTATCTGCCATGGCGTGCGTTGTTTACCCCAATTTTCAGGTGCTACAAGCTTCTTGGCATCATTGATGGAACTGAAGTCTGTCCACCGCCATTCTTGCCTGATTGATCGCTGAACCCTGCCTTTGAGGACTGATGAAAAAGATCTTTTCATCTGGTTAAATTCTACTCTCTAAAGAAATCATTCCGTTCACGGTTGGGGTTTCGTCCTCTCGCAAGCTCTGGGTGAAGCTCAAACACCGTTTTGGAGGAATTTCAGAGGCTCACATTCATCAGTTGCAATCACGACTTCAATCAATTCAGAAATGATCTCTTTCAATCTCTGAGTATCTTCAACAAATCAAGGAAATTGCAGATTCCTTGCAAGCCGCTAGTGCCTCAATGTCCGATTGTGACCTAATTGCTGCCACACCATGGATTGCCTGATGAGTTTGAGTCATTCATTGACTCCATTATGCTATGCTTGGCTTCTACATCTCTTGATGAACTCCATGGTCTCTTACTCACTAAGGAACTCTCTATAGCCCGAAGAAAGAATGTCAACTCATCCTTGGCAACTGAACCATTTCAGGCTTTCTCGGTGCAATCTGAGCCCCCTCTACTTCCTACTCCACTTATCTTTGCTGCTCAAAATCAACCTCTTCACTCTGCATCTTGGTACAACTCAAATCGTGGCAAGTCAACTCGGGGTAATTCCTTCTCCAGTTGAGGCAATCGCAATTTTCATAATCGTGGTACCTTCACCAACAATCGTGGCAATCAAAACTATCAAAGCTCTCGCACCAATCAAGGTTCTTTCAACTTCAAAGTTCCTTGCCAGATTTGTGGTTCCACTAGTCATAAGGCAATTGACTGCTGCAATCAACTCCAGTGTTTTCTTCATCACTTGATCTTCATTTTAACACATCCTCATCATTCTCCCACTAGTGGTACATCTTCAACACAAAGTCATTATGCACCTGTTCATGCTACTCATAATTCATCTTCAACTGGAACCATCTCAATGGATACTTTTGCAAGTTCAATCCCTCCTTCAGAATCTTCAATCTTGCCAACAATTCAGACAGGTCATCCCCCCATTTTTGGCAATACACATCCTATGATTACAAGATTTTAGGCTAGGATCTACAAACCTAGGGTTTATGCGGCAACAAAACATCCACTTCCAGTTGATCTTGAATTTGTTCCAAGTACTTACAAGCATCAAAGCATGCTCACTGGAGAGCTGCAATGCAAGATGAATATAATGCTTTACTGTCCACAGGAACTTGATCTCTTGTTCCATCACATCCTTCCCAAAATGTAGTTGGATGTAAATGGGTGTTTCGAGTCAAGAAAAAGCCAAATGGCACTATTGATAGGTACAAAGCCCGCCTTGTGACAAAGGGCTTTCATCAATAAGAAGGTGTTGATTTTCAAGAAACCTTCAGTCCAGTTGCTAAACTGGTCACAATTTGGATCCTTTTTACACTTGCTATTCAATATAATTGGTTTTTAAATCAATTAGACATCAACATTGCTTTCCTTCATGGAGATTTAAAAGAGGACGTTTACATGCAACAACCTCCAGGGTTTATTGATCCTCTTTCTCCCAATTATGTTTGCAAATTAAGGAAATCTCTGTATGGTCTCAAACAAGCTCCTCAGGCTTGGTTTGATAAACTGTTTCAAGTTCTTCAACAACTTAGGTTCAAACAATCTTCATCTGATGCTTCTTTGTTTGTTCTCAATGGTCCTCAATTGGTTATTGTTCTTGTTTATGTTGATGATATCCTTGTTACTGGCCCTAACTCTCAACTATGTCAATAATTTATTCAACAACTTAGTGCTCGATTTCCAGTGAAAGATCTTGTTCCTTTACACTATTTCTTGGGCTTAGAAGTGCACAGGTCATCCAAAAGGATTTTCCTTCATCAAACCAAGTACTTGCTTGATCTTCTCAAGAAAACCAATATGGAAGGTGCAAAACCTTGCTGCACACCTCTTGGTTCCAAGAAACTAGATCACAGTGGGCCACTCTTGTCAAATCCCACTGAATATCATTCTATAGTTGGTGGATTATAATATCTTACTTGGACTCGGCCGGACCTTGCATTTGTTGTTAACCAGATATGCCAATTTATACATGCTCCAAGGGAACAACATCTTCAGGTAGCCAAACAAGTTCTCAGATTCCTTAAAGGTTCTATTTCGCATGGTTTATGGTTCACAAAGGGCTATGTTCATCTCTCAACATACAGACCGGCTACACCTTTGAGAGTGCCAAGAACCAAAGCATTGTTGCACGTTCATCTACAAAAGCTGAATATCGTTCCTTAGCTCACACTGCTGCAGAAATCACTTGGGTGTGCAAAATCCTTCGTGATCTTCGTTAGCATCTAATCTTATCTTTCATGCTCGAACTAAGCATGTTGAGATTGACAATCACTACATTCGAGAATTGGTCCTGGCAAATCTCATTGAAGTGCAGTTTGTTTGCAGTGAAGATCAATTGGTTGACCTTCACACCAAGTCTCTGTCTAAAAGCAAGTTGCTTACTTGTGTTCCAAGCTTCCAATTGGAATCAACTCTGATTCCCCTTTTAGAGGGGGTGTATTAGGGAGAATGACAAGTCATCCATTTCAATTACTGTGAAATAGTTTGTTAAAACTAAATGTAATTAGTCTATTAATAGTTGTGATAGTTAAGGTAGTTAAGCGATTAGTTAAGGCAATTAAAGGGTATTAATGTAAATAGCCAAAAGGCTATATATATCCACACATGCGTAATTGATTATTCAGTCAATACAAATGAAAACTTATAGAGGAAGTTTTCTATTTCTATACCTTCTCCATCACTTGTTTCTCTTTCTTGAACTTATGACATTGTTGCCTACTTAATCTGTAGGACAAGAATATGTGCACCTTTAGCTTTCTTAATACAATCCTAAATAAAATAGGACTTTAACAGAAGATGAACCAAATCCTAACACGATCTCTATAAGAGATAGATTGCCTCCATAGTTAAGCACCCTGGCATGTACCCAAATTGGTTGTCTGAGGCCTTGCCTCAGTCTATACTCAATAACTCTCTTCCAAAGCTATATTATATGACTCATTAACTTAATACTCCTATAATTCATACAAATTTGTATGTCACCTCTATTTTTGTAGATAGGTAACAAAGTGCTTATTTACCACTCATTTAGCATCTTCGTTTTCAAAATCTTGTTGAAAAAGTTTGTGAACCATGTTATTCCCGTTTCTCCCCAGACCTTCCACATTTTGATTAGTCGGGACCTACTGCTTTTTTATGTTTCATCTTTTTTAAAGCTACAACCACTTCCTGGTTCCTAATTCGACGACATGAGTAATTTCTACACTCTTCCGAGTAACTCAACTCACCCAAAGAAGTACTCCTTTTGTGTCCTTCATTGAAAAGAATCTCTCCATCTGTCTTTAACCACTCTCTCCGTAGCTAAAATATTTCCTTTTTCATCCTTGATGCATCTTAGTTCAAGTCTCTTTTGCCCTCCTTTTCCTTGCTCTCACCAATTTATAGATATTCAACTTTCTTTCGTTGGTATCCAAACACTTGTCCATATTGTCAAAAGCCATTAGCTTCACTTCTCTCATGGCTTTCTTTGCCTTCTTCGCTACTATATACCTCTCACAGTTTTCATCGGTTCTATCCTTGTATAAGGTTTTACAACATTCCTTCTTAACCTTAACTTTTTCATGTACCTCATCTTTCCACCACCAAGATTCCTTTTAATGTGGAGCAAAACCTTGGACTCTCCTAATACCCCGACTACAGCTAGCCATGGAATCCCACATTGGCTAGCGTTCCCCTCGGTATCCTAAACGCCTTCGGCAAGTACTTTCTCTTTGAAAGTGACTTGTTTTTCTCCTTTTAGATTCCACCATCTAGTTCTTGGACACTTCAAGGCCTTGTTCTTTCTTCTATCTCACATTCCCCCTTCCTCATTAAAAAGAAATCTATTTGTGTTTTTGATGACCCATTGTTATAGGTGATCACGCGCTCCTCTTTTTTTAAGGAAGTATTGGCTAGAAAGAGATCGTATGCCATTGCAAAAAATGACATCCCCTCCTTGTTACTCTCCCCAAAACCATGGCCACCATGGAAACCATTGTAGTTGATTGTCTCCTTGTCCACATGTCCATTTAAATCTCCTCCTATGAGTACCTTCTCTGTCTGGGAGATTCCTTAGACCAATTTTCCAAGATCTTCCCAAAATTTCTTCTTCGTACTCCTATCCAACCCAACTTGAGGTGCATGTGTTGTGAATATCGCATTTAAAATGCAAAAAACAGAACAAACTCAGAAGTTGAAAATAAAATAACCAAGATAAATAACACCAAGAATTAACATGGTTCGGCTGTATGTGCCTACGTCCATGGGGCAGCAACAATAACAATATTTCAATATATAAATGAGTAAGACGAATAATCTTGTCAAGCCTCTAGGATAAAGACTTAACAAAAAAACAGAAAGAACAAGAACTAGAAATACACTTTTTATCTCTTTTCTTTTCTCTCGCACACACTTTTTCCTTACAATATTCTCTAACTCTTATGTCATTGAGTGGTGTACAATTTATTGTTTTGCTCCAATTCAAAACTAGTGCAATAGACATAATAAATGTCTTCTTCAATAAGGATTACTAATCCTAATTGGAATTTAGTTATGAATCATTCTCCAATTGAGAAACCAACTCCAAATGGGAAAACAACTTCAATTGGGTAAACAATTTAAATTGGATTAACAACTTCAATTGGGAAAACAGCTTCAATTCGATAAACAATTTAACCTTCTACAACTATAATTCCTAATAGACTCGGGACAACTCATCATGGGTTGGAAAAATAAAATAGCATACGCACTAATCACATTGATGAGTTCTTGATTGCTATAATTCTACCCCAGACCCTCTTAACATCTACAACATCTCTTGTTCGAGTCTTATACCGTTTCTGGATTTGTTTGTGCCCGAATACCGAAACTTAAAACTTCAATCTTTGAGTTCTTTTGCCTTAAGACCAAACCACTTAGTTTCCTGGAGGCACATAATACTTATCTTTCTCCTCACCATAAACTATTTCAATAGATTTTCTCATTAAGGTTCCTATATTCCACGTTCCTAAACGCATTTTACTCTCTTGCACCCTACCCTAATGTCCTAGATTCTTTGACCTCACTTGTCCAGTAAGGTCAAAATACTTCTTTTACCTGTCTGGGGCAAAATTGATGTCATCGGATGATTCCAAACAACTTTGAGTCGAATTGTTCAAAAAGAAAGTTTCTATAACATTCTTACTCATTTGACACTATATTCGGGCACCGATAGAGATACTGCGATCTTTGCTCACTCATCATTGTGCCAGGGCCACACAGCTCGTCACGTCCGAGTGACGACCTAACTTCAACAATTTCATTTAGGATCCGTTCTCATTGGGATTCGACATGAAAACGGAGTACTGACCATCGACTACTTGACGCCTTGCCCCTCCTCATTTATCCAAGATTGAAACCGGCAGTGTAAGGTAAACAAAAACATCAGAGAATAAAAAAGGAAATGCAGAGTTTGAAGTGATGCTGTCTCAGAAATGTAAAAACACAAGTTCCTTGAAAATTGAAACCAAATCACATCCCACAGTTTATAAACCTCCCCAGTTTAAGATGTTAACAGTAGCTATTGTAATTTAGTCGGCCGATTACTATCCAACAACCAAAGGTTACAGCCTGCTAATGTGAAGCCGCAGCATTACCTGTTCTATAGCAAGACGCATAAATTTAAGGTTGTTGTCAGGGTACTCTTCTTCAAGAAATGCCATCTGTTGAAAGCAATTAAAAGATTACAGAAATACTGTAATTACATAAATCGAACACACAAATGTAAAGTCTGTCCATTTTTTTCCCCATAACGAGGTTGGGTGCATGCTCAAACACGCCAACACCCAGAAAAATCCCCAATTACGCTAGCCCTAATTTCAACAAACAAACAAAAATTGAATCCCAAATTATGGCAATCGTAATTTCAACAAAATCTCCAACAATCAATCACAAATTCAAGGGGAAATCGTAAGAAATTAAATAAAAAATAAAATAAAATTGCGAGAGCAATTTAGGAAAGAAGAGTACCAGGTGGATATGGAGGACTGGAGTGCGAGTGTGTTGCTTGCTGTTGATGTGGAAAAACTAATAATAGACGGAAATATTGGCTTAATTACATTCCCGCGGTATCGCGCCAAATAATTTGAGGGCGTTTCCTTCTTTCCTATTAAAACGGATCTGTCTCTCCGGATCCGTCCGGATCATTTAATCTAGAACGTTCCCTCAGATCATGCGGTCACAAAATTGATTTTTAATTTTATTTTTTACTTGTTTTACGGGAACGACGACGTCGTAATGGGACAGATCTTTCCATGGTGATTTAGTCCATTAAAAATCAGCGTAGTGGATTTTTCAATTGAAAAGTCGACGAGATTGAAATTAGGAGAGAGCAAAAAATTTTAAAAAATTGAAAAATCCGTTCATGTTTGAGATTTTCCTCTTTTTCTTTTAAGTGAAAGGATAAAAAAGTGACCTTAGGGATTTGGAATTGGAGAGAATTTTTGTCAAAACAACACAGGGAACATGTGCTTTTACCATAAATCAAACATCGATGTTTTAGACTAAATTTCGTTTAATCTCGGCCTTTGATCGCTTTTGGTAAATAAACAAGATTCCAACTTGAGATTGCTTTCAACATTAAAAGAGAGATATAAGACTAAAATAACTACAGTATTCGAGAAGTGTATACAAATAGTTAGAATGCCAATATTCGAGATCCAATTTTCCAAAACAAAGATTATAAGCATATGAAAACCAAACCCACAATATAGAGAACCACCCAAGTAAATTTCAACGAAAATAGCTCCATTATGTGTTACTTGTCCCATATCCAATACCATCAAAACCTCAACCAAACTTACATAATTAAACAAACAAGTAGTTGTTATATTTGACACAAATTAAGTCACTCACTCCAAACAATCGAAAAGGTTAAGCCAATATTTCTGCTCTTGTTGCGATTTCTCGATCAAAAGGGTGGGCAATATCTGGATTCTCACCACAACACCAACAAGACTATTTCAGCGTAACTGCTAACATTTGCGTCCCCTTGGCAACTTATATCAGTAGTCATTCTTCTGACAAAATAAATAGCAGTTTAGTTTTCTCGTTTTATTTGCAATTGAACGCGTAGCAACTACAACTATATATATATATATATATATATACATACAAATTAAATATATATACACACATATATAGTTGTAGTTACTACAAATATTATAAGCATATATAGATATCCAAGTTGCTGTGGAGAGCAACTACTACAAATATTATAAGCCTACATTGAATGCGTAGTCACTACAAATATATATGTACACACACACGCACACACATATATATAGCAAATTTAAAGGAATGTTGGAACAAGTTATTAAGTATGAGTCATGATTGAAGATAAACTTATTAGCAGCAGTTACTCAAATCTCGAGTTTTTATGGGTACAGTTTGAATGCTAAATTTGAGAATCGTTAGAAAATGTTGCACCGACACCAATAGCAACACTGCTGCACTGCATCTTTTGCGAATTCCTTAGAAAATGGAGGCACCCACAAACGAACAAACAAGAAAGTAGCGTTCTGGTTTCAATTTCCAATTTTAAATATTTTCATTGAAAAAACATTAACTTTTTTTTCATGAGTAATCAACTTAAGCCTAATTATTTCGATAGTCCAACAAAGAAAGATAGTCGTCTCATGTGAGAAGACTGTAATACACAGCAACTTGTTGAGCAACCTATACATAATGGGTGCAATGCATATCTTGCCAGTTACTTGTTGCTTTCCACATGACAATGTAGTGTACTCGTTCCATGTAAGTTGCTTTCTTGATTTACACGTCTCGATCCCAATATGCCCAGATACCAAGACATGCACATGCTGGTCGACACTCGAGGGTGACAAAACCATTTTAAACATGCATACAAATAAAATATGTAATTAGAAAGAAATATGTCAAAGCGGAAACGTATACATAGTATACAACTAATCAAGAATAGTATGAAAGAATTATTATAAAAATGTATGAACCAAGGAATGGGTCATACACAGAGAAAACTCGAAAATACCCAAGCGGAAGTGCCCTGACGTCGGGATCAAATGCCTTGATTCTAACTCCTAAAGGGGGCGCAAAACAAAGGGTGAATGGACCAAAGTTTATAATAATAATACTAATAATAAGAAAATTGATTTCTTTTTTAACATACTAACCCCCTGTTTCGAAAACACATATAGTACTACATAATAGGTTTTCAGAAAAACTCTAGCATGCTATGAAAATGTTCGTAAAACAAGTACTATAAACCAGTGCTCAATAATGGTAATATAGTCGCCCAAAGGCAAATCCATAAAACATCTGTAAATCTTATCAATGATGTACTCAACTAGGGGTATCATAATTGCTCAAAGGCATAACCTGCCC
The DNA here is from genome assembly GCF_041283825.1 of Pyrus communis. Classification (NCBI taxonomy): domain Eukaryota; kingdom Viridiplantae; phylum Streptophyta; class Magnoliopsida; order Rosales; family Rosaceae; genus Pyrus; species Pyrus communis. Next base: position 13,462,590 of record NC_142577.1, read on the forward strand.
ATCACCCGAAGATGAAGTTGTACGACTATGGGTTACGCCAGAGAAGAAATATAACATAACACACTGACACTAGCCATGGCTAGTGAAGCTGTCTGACACTGGTTTTGCCAGTGAAGCTGGGTGTATGTCATAAATATCCTCAACTATATCCTATGACCATAGACATCTACATACCTGTGTTGTGTGTATGTGTTGTATGATAACCCACTAGATAAGCACCGAAAACATATCTCGAAAACTCATATCAAATCACCGGAGCTCACAAGAAAACATCGCGCAAAGTCAAAAAAATGTCGCACAAAAATTAGCACAACGAACCTTCGTCATGCACAAACCGTCGCGCCCAGGCAATTATAGTAGGGTTTGCGCGACGAAGAAGTGACCTACGTCGCGCAAAACTGCTTTGCACAATGTAGGTCACTTCTTCGTCGCGCAAACCCTTTTTTTTTTGCAACAATTTTTTTAATTTAATTTTTAATAAATATTGTAAGTAAATTCTAAACAATAATTAATAAACCAAGAAAAAATATTTAATTATAAAATATATGAAAATGTACATACAATATGTCCAAACAAAAAAGAAAAAACTACAAGTCTTCTAAGTTTAATACATCATGCTACTGGGTATCGAATAGGCAAAGTGGCTGGGAAGTTGAAGGTGGAGTAAGATCAGGTGCTGGCATCGGGATTTGAAGGCCGGACATCTCTAAGACCCGTACAATCATACTCATCTTCTCGTTCTGGGCCCTTATCTGCTCATCCTAGGCCCTCATCTGCTCGCCCTGGGCCCTCATCTACTTGCCCTGGGCTGCAAGCTAACCTTTTAGGGTTGTCCTTTCCTCATTCAGGGCATTAACCTCTCATGCGGATGATCTAGAAGATGAGGCACCAGTCTCACGAACCTCGTATTCCCCATACACTGAACAACATTGCCATGACGACGATCAAACTTCTAATCCAGGACCTCAATCACGATCTGAAGACCTGCATCCTCGGGTACAGTGACGTCCTTAAACGGGGTCTTAGGGGGAAGCTGCGATGTTGCTTCTTGGAGAACAACAGTGCGCTTTTCCGCCATAGAACAAAGAATAAGCAATGGCTGAATACATCGCAAAGGTGAAGCAGCTACAACAACAAGAAGTAGCCTCCACATAAATCATACAACATTAATGGAGTTCTATATCTATATCTTAAACATTTCCCAAGTGTTTCAAACTTTCAAGAAGAAAACACATACCAGAATGTAATAAACCAATAATTTTCAATTTCCACAGCTTCTGCTTTATAATTAAGTCATGATTTAAAGGTGTCACACTTCAAATGCTTGTGTAGTCATCCTCACAAGATTAAGGAATGGAATGCATAGGTATAAAAGTATTAAGCGAGAAAGTATATAACCTAACTAAATCAGGACGACTATGGAATTGTCTCAAAAATTACAGCCCAGTATCAAAGTGAAAACAAACATCTAGTTTATTTTCAGTACAAATGAACACACCATGTTTAATCAAGTGAAATGTTCATCTGACTGTAAATGTGGACAAAGAAATGCTCAACTGATAAAACAAAATGGAATTTGGGGTATGCCTATGTGTATCCAGCAGCTAAACATTTTCTATACATTTCCTCCACGCATTTGAGTCAAATACTGTAAATTCTAACAAGAAAATGGCACACATAATATTATATTTAGAAAGAAAAAAATTGAGGACATTCAAAGAAGAAAATAGTGATGGAATAGAACCAAGTCCTCGAGCAATATGCTAACCTGGGTCAATACCTGCTGGCTGGCTAGGAATTGAAAATCTATACCGAAATTGCTTCAAACTGCAAACAAGAAACAACAATGAAATTCTTAAACCCTGAAATTCAACCCATTTCCTAATAATTTATCCCAAATAAAAACCCTGATTGAATCCCCGTTTCAACCATTCACAAATTTTTAAACCCTGAAATCCATCCCATGCCGTAATAATTTATCCCAAATTAAAACCCTAAATTCTAAAATTCATCTCAATTCACAATCAAAATCCTTAATTTCACAATTTCATAATTTGTAATTAGACTTACTTTCAAGGAGAGAGACGAGCATGACGAAGGGGTGGTGGCTGAGGAAAAAATGGTGCAAACAAAAGCATCCAATCCCCTAATAGAATGACACCTCAATAGTTGGAACACACCTCACGACTAGCAAAATAGTTGAAAGATGAGTTACCAATACCAGAAAAATATTATGCATAAGTACAAAATTCATAACCCGAACAATCACGAAACCTAGCATTGGATATGAGGCACGAGGATGGATTGGTCGGAGATAGAACGATGATTGGAATAAATATTTTCATCATAAAATTGAAATTCTAGAAAGCCCTTTCTAGTTACAACAACAAACTTCCAACTAAAACCCTAATTCTTCTTCTTCTTCTCCTTCATTATCCCCCCCCTCCAGCAAAACCCTCCCAAATCCTACAAACAATTTGAACGCCTAATTTGAATTGCATTGATACATTGCTTAAAATTCACAAATTTGCACAAACCCTTATTCTTCTTCTTCGTCTTCTCCTTGTTCCAGCCACCCAAAGCTAGTTATCGCAACAAAGAAACCACCGATACTCAAACAAGGGAAGAAAACGAAAAGGTTCTTTTTTATGCACTGCAGCACTAGATAGCTCCAATTACGTCCCAAAGACTACGAAAGACATTCAGAGATATGGTGCTTATAAATATTTTACTACATTTAGCCTTATACCAAACAATTATAGTGTTCAGCTCTAATGTCAATGTAACATTTTGCACACAAGCATAAAACATTTTACCAGATGCTAAACCAATTCTACACGCATACTTGTTAATGTTTTCGGGGCATCATTCAAATTAACCTCAAACAATTTATCAAGGAACAAATAGCATAAAAATCCCCAAATTAACAATTCACAGAAATATTGTATTGTCCGTACCATCTGAGATAACAACATTTCCTACAGCAATGAAAGCCCCCACTGCATTTAGAACATCAAAGACTCTAATTTGCTGCCTTTCCAAGCCCCAATTAAATTACACAAATGCAATTAACTTGAATTTTTAATTTGGATGTCGAAACATCTGAATGCATAAACCTTTTGCAAGCAAAAGGCAAATGCCAAAATCTCAATTCCCATCTTCTTATATGCAACGTACAACACTAATTACGCTATCGAAACAAGCGAATCAGAGACTCTAATTTGTTGCCCTTCTAATCACCCAATCGTTTAAAAACCCAAATCAACACAAAAAATTCAGAAATTATGTATTAAAAAAAAAAAAAAAAGGCTTAGAGTGTAAAGTTGGCATCAACAAGCCCGAAAAGCAAAGCTCTCAAAACATCAAAACATCACAGGCCAATTTCAATAACGATACAATATCAAAACATCACAGGCCAATTTCAATAACGATACAATATCAAAACATCACAGGCCAATTTCAAAACAATATGACAAAATCAAAGTGACACCATCAAGCAATTTCCAATAATTCACAGAAACCCTAGGTAAAATATTCCCAATTTGCCATTGGGTTTTAGGGAAATGGAGAAATCGATAGAGAGAATGAGAGAGATTGGGATTTACCAGCCAGCGCAGTCCCTAAGAAGCTGCTCGATCTTCTCACACTTCCTAACAAACTTTCCAGGCTCCACGTCCTCAGTCTTGCACTATGTCTTCACCATCTTCTTCGTCAAGAGGATGAGGAGGAAGGCTACGGAGTGAGAGAGAGGGCTAGATGAGCAAGAAGGAAGAGAGAGACCAAGTGAGAAAAAGGGAAAAGAAACCGGAGGAAGGCTGCGGAGTGAGAGAAAGGCGAGATGAGCGAGAGGGAAGAGAGAGACCGAGTGAAAGAGAGGGAAGAGAGACCGGCTGTGGGGGAAAAGTTTGTCCAAATTTAGGAAAATTCAAATAAAATGCCTATTAACTACAATTGCACGCCCAAATTTTAAGAACTTGCACGACGCAGGAATACATTAAGGCGTCGCGCAAAGTGGTTTTGCGCAACGACTCATTGTGGCGTCACACAAAGTGGTTTTGCGCAACAATCCCATTGTGGCGTCGCTTAAGCTATATTTTTTTAAAAAAAATATTTATAAAATTTACTGAAAATATGACTTTACTTCCTTCAAATTCAAATTTTTTTTACATAAAACCCACAATAATATATTTTTCTAACAAAAACCCGATCCGAACTACAATAATAAATTTAAAGCTACTTAATAAATATAAATATATATATATATACACACACACCATTGAACTTGATGAGATACGCATTGTATGAAATTAGTTTCAACGATCCAACCGTCAAACTTGTTTGTAAATACTTTGAGATCGCGTACACCAAAAATCGAAAAAAAAAATAAACATTCAAAGATCAAGTAACCGGACAAACCTTTTCGACAGTTATAAACGAAAAATCACGATTTAACGGGTATTTTAACTTCGATTTTGATGATTTTTTACAACTACACTCCTTGACCCTATATGAACACAATAAACCAATTTGATCTTCAATTTAAAAAATTTACACTAGTGGATACCACAAAATCAAATGTTATACTTAATGAAAGTATAAATAAACTCTAAGTGTTAGTGAATCTATTGTTTTAATAGGATACACATTGTACGAAACTAGTTTCAACAATCAAACCAAACTTGTTTGTATATACTTCGAGATCACGTATGCCAAAAATAGAAAAAAAAAACATTCAGAGATCAAGTAACGGGACAAACCTTTTCGACGGTTATAAACGAAAATCACGATTTAACAATTATCTTAACTCTGATTTTGATGATTTTTTACAGCTACACTCCTTGATCCAATATGAATACAATAAACTAATTCGATCATCAATTTAAAATATTTACACTAACGGATACCACAAAATCTTATGTAAGACTTAATGAAATTATCAATAAACTCTAAATGTTAGTGAATCTATCCTTTTGATGGGATACGCATTTTACGAAACTAATTTCAACGATCCAACCGTCAAACTTGTTTGTATATACCTCGAGATCGCATACGCCAAAAATGGAAAAAAAAAACATTCAGAGATCAAGTAACGGGACAAACCTTTTCGACGGTTATAAACGAAAAATCACGATTTAACGGTTATTTTAACTCTGATTTTGATGATTTTTCACAGCTACACTCCTTGATCCAATATGAATACAATGAAATAATTTGATCGTCAATTTAAAATATTTACACTAACCGATACCACAAAATCTTATGTTATACTTAAAGAAAGTATAAATAAACTCTAAGTGTTAGTGAATCTATTGTTTTGATGGGATACACATTCTACAAAACTAGTTTCAACGATCCAACCGTCAAACTTGTTTGCACATAATTTGAGATAGCATACGCCAAAAATCGCAACAAACAAACATTTAAAGAACAAGTACCTGGACAATACTTTTCGACGGTTATAAACGAAAAATCACAATTTAACGGTTATTTTAACTCCGATTTTGATGATTTTTTACAGCTACACTCCTTGATCCAATATGAATACAATGAACTAATTCGATCGTCAATTTAAAATATTTACACTAACGGATACCACAAAATCTTATGTTATACTTAGTGAAAGTATAAATAAACTCCAAGTGTTAGTGAATCTATTGTTTTGATGGGATACGCATTCTACGAAACTAGTTTCAACGATCCAACCATCAAACTTGTTTGTACATAATTTGAGATCGCATACGCCAAAAATCGCAACAAACAAACATTTAGAGATCAAGTGATGGGACAAAACTTTTCGACGGTTATAAACGAAAAATCACGATTTAACAGTTATTTTAACTCCGATTTTTATGATTTTTTATAGCCACACTCCTTAACCCTATATGAATACAATGGACTAATTCGATCATCAATTTAAAACATTTACACAAGTGGATACCGCAAAAGAAAAAAGCAATGCAAGAACCCCGAAAGAAAAGCAAAAGGAAATTAAAAAAAAAAAAAAACACTTTGCACGACACAAGTACACCTACGTCGCGCAAAGTGTTTTTTTTTTTTTTTTTTTGGCTTATGAACTAATTCAATCATCAATTTAAGACATTTACACAAGTGGATACCACAAAATCTTATGTTATACTTAATGAAAGTATAAATAAACTCGAAGTGTTAGTAAATCTATCGTTTTGATGGGAAACACATTGTACGAAATTAGTTTGAACGATCCAACCGTCAAACTTGTTTGTATATGCTTCGAGATCATATACGCCAAAAATCGCAAAAAACACAAATTCAGATATCAGTAACGTGACAAACCTTTTCGACAGCGATAAACAAAAAATCACGATTTAACAGTTATTTTAACTCCGATTTTTATGATTTTCTATAGCTACACTCCTTAACCCTATATGAATACAATGGACTAATTCGATCGTCAATTTAAAATATTTACACAAGTGGATACCACAAAAGAAAAAGGCAATGCAAGAACCCCAAAAGAAAAGCAAAAGGAAAAAAAAAAAAAAAACACTTTGCGCGACGTAGGTACATATGCGTTGCGCAAAACAACTTTGTGCGATGCAGGTACACCTACGTCGCACATAGTTTTTTTTTTTTTTTTTTGCTTATGAACTAATTCGATCTTCGATTTAAAACATTTACACAAGTGGATACCACAAAATCTTATGTTATACTTAATGAAAGTATAAATAAATTCTAAGTGTTAGTAAATCTATTGTTTTGATGGGATACGCATTGTACAAAACTATTTTAGACGATCTAACCGTCAAACTTGTTTGTGCATAATTCGAGATCGCATACGCCAAAAATTGCAACAAACAAACATTTAGAGATCAAGTAACGGGACAAAACTTTTTGACGGTTATAAACGAAAAATCACAATTTAACGGTAGTTTTAACTCTGATTTTGATGATTTTTTTACAGCTACACTCCTGGATCTTATATGAATACAATGAACTAATTCGATCGTCAATTTAAAACATTTACACAAGTGAATACCACAAAAGAAAAAGGCAATGCAAGAACCCAAATGAAAAGCAGAAGGGGAAGAAAAAAAAGGACACTGCGCGCGACGCAGGTGCACCTACATCGCGCAAAGTTGGGAAAAAAATGGTAAAGCATCTTGGTTTGGTGCCAAAATCTTGTGCGATGCAGAAAACGTCGCGCAAACGATCTTGGCTCAACGACACTTTGCACGACACCAGTCTTCGTCGCGCAAAGTGTCGTTGTGCAAAGACTGTTTGCACGACGTTTTCTGTTTTGCGTCACGCAAAACGTACTTTGTGCGACGAAATTTGCTGCGTCGCGCAAACATGTTTTTGTACTAGTGCATATTCGTAAATCCATAAAATTTCATATACGAAAATCCAATAATTCATAACCTTTAGTAAAACATAAATTCGATAAATCATAAGTTCTCTGTGAACCATGAATAGAAATTCATAAAACATAATATAAAACATACTCAATTTATGAAATATGAAATGCATGCAAGCCTAATATTTTATAAAAACATGCAATTTAAGAAGGGTCCACTCACAGATATTTCATTGCTGGGGAGCCGCTCAAACTAGAGAGGATGAGATCACTTCCAACTGATGCACCTAAACACAACTCAAGACCATTTAATAAACTTTACTAAAACGTTAGAATTTGGGAAAATGGACAGCATATTCAGATTCAGATTCAGCACGTCGAAAAATCTAAGGAAAGACCTCAAGTTCCCCCATGAGCTGCCGCACGAGCTGCCAACGTGCGGCATCCCAGAGGGCCACTCGTCGCATGTGGCGGTTTCTGACGACAGAAACCCAACTTTTCGACCAACTCTAAAAATTACCAAATTTTACAAGAATTTAGAGCTCATCAAGGGGAAGAATTTTAATACCTGAGCTGAAGTCCAATTCAACTACGAAACACCTGAAAACCACATCGATCCATCGGAAACCCTAGAAATGGGTGTTCTTGATTCGACCTCAAAACGAACTTCGACACCTCAGCCACTGCTTGGGCTTTATTCCTGAAGTGAGGGGAATTCTATTGGTGGTGATAGTTGAAGGAATCACCTTCAGAAATGGCGGATTGCCGACAAGGAACCATTGCACCTACCGGTGCAAGTCTTCACGAAATCAAAGCCCATTTTTTCGATTTTTAGGTGAATATGGAAGAGGAGTTAATGCTGAGTTGTTTCCAGGTGGTGCGTGGCTGTGAATCGCTAGAGAAATCACTTGTTTCCAAGTGGTGGGTGGCTGTGAATCGCTAGAGAAATCACTCGAAAAGGCGTCAGAAAATATGGTGGAAGTCGGGTCAGGTCACGGGTCAAAGAGAATGGACCGAATCGGCTGGCTCCCCCTCTCTCTACATTCCCTCATTTCCCCACTTTAGATTGGCCCATCACTCTCTCCTTTCCCTCCTATCTCTCTTCCTTCTCCAATCACAACCACACACGTGGCACATCAGATTTGCTGGAGAGTTCTAGATGTATGGTTAAATGACCATTTTGCCCTCAACTTTGTTTGTTTATAACTCTTTCGTTATAACTCTAAATTACATTTCGTTTGCGCCCACGCGTTCATAATGATGAGTACTATCAGAATACGCCAAGGAAATAAATCTCACGTGACACGACAAGGTTATAAACAAAAGTCAACTTTTTTTCCTTGAAGGGCATTTTCATAAATTCACGCATTAAAATTATAAAAACCGAAATATTTGAGGACAGGTCGTTACATGATGGATCACGGACAACAAGTAACTAGCAAAATATTGAACAATTGGAAAGATGATTTGACTCATTGCACCAAAACCACAATCAAAACTTCCCAAAATCAACGTCTATTCAAAGTCGACCCAAAATCAATGAAATTTAGCATTCGAACAATCGAAGACAAACAAGCAAAAATTTGAGAATTTTGGTAAGATGAATTGAATCCTAAATGCATATCTGTGGTGAGCGAGCGATCAAGGATTTAATTAATACAATCATGAATAACATAGACAAAGTCACATTGCTTGGTGTTGAAACTTGAGTGTGCAGTTATCACGTAAACGGTCCATTGGGCCTCAATAAGTTTCCTAGTGCATTTGGGCCTCTATAAGGGTTATTCAGGCCTAATTGGAGAGAAATAAAAATAAAAATATACATGAAGTCTAGAGAACTCTATTAAATTCTATAGACCTTCAAATTCAAACCTAAGTTGCATTCTTTAAAAGTTCTAAGTAGGGATAGACATTTTGAGATTTTGAATATTTCATCATTTCCCCCACTCCCTCAATATTTGGTTAAACTGGAAATTTATCCCATCCTACGGTCCCACCCCTAAGGTCAAGTTTAACGTATTCCCATATGCTCTTGCACACCTTCAAACTTCATACTTTTTTCAACACTGAAAGAGAGATGTCAGTGGCAGATCCATAAAAAGTTATTTGGAGGGTCACATGTAAAAGTTCACAAACATTTCTTAGACATATAATAACTTTGAAATTAAACCATAGTTTCATCATTCATAATTTATAGAACAAATAACAATACAAATTACAATTGTCTACGACACGTTTTTATATTCTGAAAACGCTGCCTTATAACTTCATTATCAATAGAAGAAAAAACACTGCTCTAAATATAAACTACCACGTTATCACTCAATCATTAATCTCCCATTCGGTTATGCAATAGACTTTCTCAATATTCATAATGGAAAATGCCCTCCCCACTGAAGCAATAGCAATTGTTAGAACCAAAGGCAATGCAATTTGCAAATACACATGATTATATACTTCTTTATTCCTCTCCGTCTCAACCTTTTTTTGTTTTATTTTATTTTTTGCAAAGCTACCAATTCCTTTCAATTGGGAAAGTTCACTATTTGAACGTGTATCAAGAATTTAATGCCCAAGTTGATATTTAAAAATAATAATAATAAGAAGGGCAACTCCTCTTATCATGGAGCCAAGTCCCAGAAACTTTCTTACTTTTCTATGGGTGGATTGAACTATCAACTTCGGGCTTCATTTTCCTTTTCTTTATTAAGCTATCCACTTAAGTCTCAATCGGCCGAAACGAAACTACAGGACTTTGTGAGACCTCACTCATTTCATGTCTATCTCCTTGGATCCGTTTCCAGTTCGAAGAGGAAGGTTTAGATCTTTAAATCTTATGACGGGTGCTCAGATTTTCTCATTCGAAAAGAAAAAGGATCAAGCTGTTGGATGACATGAATGAAGAGAAACTCCAACTTCTAAAGGGACAACATCTATGTCATCCATGAAGATTCACCTGAGTTCAGAGGGTAGGTTGACCCCCTTCCCCTTAATGGATCCGCCAGCGAGAGATACCACTAACGTAACAACTAGTTAGTAAAACTATAAGGATTGATTATGAGACTTATGTAAATCTAGTTGGAATGCAAAGGTATGCGATCCAACTTTTCAAAGAAAATATAAATATGCATATAAAAACCGAAACCCTAATACAAAAGAGAACAACCCAAGTAAATTCAACTAAAATAATTTCATTTATGTGCTACTTATGCCTCATACAAGAAAATTTCTTTTACTTATCAAAAGTTATTCATCACTTGAGAACCAGAGTAAAAGTTAAAAAGGAGAGAAACATGTATGAAAAATAAGAATGAACCATCTAGTCATGCGAACTCTTTCATGAGCAGGGATCTTGCACTTAGCGTCTCTTCTAGTTAAAAACCCGGGCTCCCGTAGAATTGAATCCTTTAGTTGGCTAAGTATTTTTAGGAAAAAGTCTATTGTGGCCAATTATGGGAGCTGTCCGGCGCAAGCAATCGATAAATTCAGGGGGACTGAACAGTCGAACAACCCATCTACGTCTGGATATTCTGGAACAGTTTACCCTCTCGCGCTGGAGATCAGACCCAGATAGGTGTCAGGGAATTAGTTTACCTTCTTGCACTAGAGAGCATACCCAGATAAGTGTCCGGAGATTGGTTTACCCTATCGCACTGAAGAGCATACCCATATGGGTGTCGATGAATTAGTTTACCCTCTAGCACTGGAGATCCTTCTCGCGTTGGAGAACATACCCAAATGAGGTTTTGAATAGTTGTTTTAGGTAGCAGTTGAGTCAGGTTTGTGAATAACTTCTTGGATCTTCATTGAGAATAAAGAAATGTATCAACTATGCTGGAAGGTAGAAACTGCATAACAACTAGGATAATCCTCAGCCTGCAAGGTCTGGTTCGTAGAACTTCTTGAGGCTTTAAACTTATTTGGATAAGCCTAAAAGACGTTAAGGAGGTGATGAAAGATTTCCCTAGGCAATCATTCACATTACTAAATGTGGACTGATAGTGCTCTGACCTGGCAAAGATGCCATTAATTCGCATCGTCTTTAATGGGGGTTCAATGTTGGCTTCCACTGCTTGTGTAGGCCGTGCAACTGGCTTGTCAAGGTATTTGTCGCACCGCCTTCCTTCGTCAACTCCTCGAGGTACTGCTTCTATTTCAAGTAGCCGTTGGTAGTGTGACCCGACCCGGTGGAATACGCAATACTTTGTCTGGTTCATCTTGGAGGTGTCTCCCTTTATGGGTTGTGGCATCTTGAACCACGACATGTCCTTAAGGTCGCGAAGGATCTGGTTGATTGAGACCGAGAACTTAGTGTACGTCTTGGGCGTTAAGCCTCTTTTCGCCGGGGATCGATCCCTACGTCTATTTCATGGCTTGTTTTTGTCATCGCCTTCTTCTAAGCTAGCTTCGTGTCTTTACATGGCTGCTCAAACGGCTTCTAGGAGCACTTAGCCTCATCCCAGAATGAGTGTTTTTTTACCAAAGCATAAGAATCTACAAGGGTCAAGTTCTGGCCTATGATCAGCTCTCTGAAAAGTAAGTGATCTATTGAAAGCCCCTTCCGAAAGGCTAAGCTTGCAATGTTATCATCACATCCGACGATTTTTGCCTTTACCACTTTGAACCTCTTGACATACGTGTAGAACGACTCATTCGGTTCCTTCTTCATGTTGAAGAGGTGGTCAAACTTCTTCTTGATCGAGTGGTATGATGAATATTCCTTAGTGAGAACCAAGGAAAGTTCGCTGAAGTTCCAGATTGAGTGTGGCAGCAAGGTGTGGAACCAATCTTGGGCCTCGCCCTGGAGCGTCATGGTAAAGATCTTGCACATGAAAGCGTCATTGTTGCCGTAAAAGGTCATTGCACTTGGGTAATGCATCTGGTGCCTGTCCGGATCTTCATCTCTTTCAAACAAGGTAAGATGTGGCAGGTTAAACTTCCGTTGTGGCTCCGTCTGCTCGATCTCGTCTATAAATGGTGACCTACTTATGTTGGCCATGTCTCTACGAAGAACATCATCGGTAGTCTCAATGCGCTGGAATCCATGCAGCTGCTCTGCTATGAGCCTTTGTACTTCCTCTTGGATTTGAGCATGATGGGGCAGCGGAGCCTCCGGCTACCCCTAATGTTGACCTGCTGGTCCATGTTGCTATTCGGCATGTCCTGCTGATCTGTGTCGCGGTCGTGATGCACGTCGTTCACTTTGTGTTGCCGTCTCGCTTGGCGGGGGCTGCCAATGGAACTTAAGCTGGACTGCTCTCGTGCTCTCCTCGGTCCGTTATGTGGCTGCCTACTCCAGTGCCTTGTAGGAAGATCTTCTTGTGGGCTTAGCCTCGTATGGACGCTTCGCCTGGAATGTCCTGAGTGCTTATCGGAGTGTGGGCCTAACCTCGAATGCACATTGACTCATGAGTTGAGTCGGGAATGAACGTTTCTCTACACATTGAGGAGGTAAAAGACGTTTTCCCGATGGCCTAAACGAAAGTGCACACTACCCGAACGCATGATTCATGGCAAGTTGAACGGGTCTTTGTCGGGACGTCGTTGAAATGAGTCACGTTATTCCACCATTGTCCTGCTTCAGGACACCTCATCTGGGGCGCGTTGCGTTTCAATGTGCTCAAGGAGCTGGTTCACTAAGGTGGTCTGTTGCGCGAGGGCGCTTGTTAAATTGGCGACCTGTTGGGGCAAGTGGTGCTCGCCATTTAGATTGGAAGAGTCTGGATAATGCGTGTCTCCATGTGTGGTGGAGATATAGTAGACTACAGGTACAATGTTTCAGCCCAGAGCGGGCATTCCTGCAGAAAAGTAGGTTGAAAATAACCATGGGTTGATTGCTGGACTAGTGGCTGAAATCTGGATTGTTGGAAGTAGTCTCAAATTGGATTCGGCTGCAGAACGGGGTCGTTGGAACAAGTCGCAGGATGGGCCAACCCGGCTGGGCTGACACCTGCTCACCTTAGGCCTGCACAAGATTGGGCCCTATTAGCTGTTGGCCTGCCACGTCGTTGCATGCTGGCTTTGTGGCTTAAGCTTGGGCTCGTTGGGCTATCTAGATGGCAGTAGCTACCATGGTCTGGGCTCGGGTTTGGATTTGCTGTGCAACAATGCCTATTGCGGCAATGGGCTGGGCCTCATGCCAGTAGCCTGTTGGTGCCCTAGCAGCGCGTACATAAGCCTCGACTTGGGTTGATGCTGATGCGGTGGTCATTGTCGTAGGCTACAAGGTAGTGGCCGCGACGATGGGGCTCATCCTGTTGTCGCTTTGAGTATTGAGGACCGCAATTGTGGGGCTATATCCTCGTCTCCGCTCTCCGGTCAAAATCATTGTATGTATGGGGTCCCTTTCGTCGCGGTTTCTAAATTTTGTACCATTGTATCCTTTCTCCAAAGATAGATCAAGAAACCTTTCTAGAAAAAATTAATCGATACGGCGTGTGAGAAATTCAACATAATAAAAAATTCAAGAAACCAAATGCAAGAGGCTTCTTCGAGTATTTGAATCAGCTTTCAATGAAAGCACCAATTTGTTGATGTAAATTTCTACCGTCTCTAGCTTTAACGAAAATGCACCTACAAAACAATCAACACCTTTGATCAAGGACCTCAGCCTCACTCGCCCACAATGAGGGGGTTTAGGCCAATGGATCTCCAATGCCTAAGTTAGCTTCTCTAAAAAAAAAAGTAAGTGTTTAGGGCTTTTAGGGGTAGCAAAATCAAACTGAAATTTGGTAGAATAAAGGGTATATATAGGGGAGTGGCCGGCCATGGTGTTAGGGGTTTACCCTACATATGGCAGCATCCTATTGGCCAAGGTTTATGGAGAAATATTCTCAAGATATTAAATAGGAAATAATATCTTGAGATAATGGAGTAATCCTTAATTGATTTAAATTGGGATTACTTACTTGACTGGAGTCAATCTTCAATTGAGAATGCTTTAAAGATAATCTTCAATTGGGAATGTATTAAAGATAGGATTTGTGTAATTAGTTCTTATCTTTAATTCTTTGAGTTTTCCTTGCCAAGGGCATGTGAGCAGTGGGCAATCATATTCAACTAATGGGACCTTCAGAGGTGTGAGCTGGGCATGGGAGTATTTGAGGAGCTTGCCCATTTATTGAGGGCAATCTTGTCTTTCTTGGGCAAAAGTCCACGTGTCATCTCTAGAATTTTTGGGATTATTTTACCCGTTTCATATAAGTTTCTCTCTTGATGGAGCGTGGACACCAAAACCACAATAAAAGAATCCCAAAATCAATGTCCATTCAAATTCGATCCGAAATTAGTGAAATTTAGCATTCAAACAATCGAAGACAAACAAGAGAACAATTGAGAATTTTGATAAGATGAATTGAACCCTAAATGCATATCTGCGGTGAGTGAGCGATCAAGGATTTAATTAATACAACCATGAATAACACAGACAGAGTCACATTGCTTAGTGTTGAAACTTAAGTGTGCAGTTGTCACGTAAACAATCCATTGGGCCTCAATAAGTTTTCTAATGCATTTGGGCCTCTATAAGGTATATTCAGGCTTAATTGGAGAGAAATAAAAAGAAAAATATAAATAGAGTCCAGAGAACCCTATTAAATTCTATAGACCTTCAAATTCAAACCTAGGCTGCATTCTCTAAAAGTTCTAAGTAGGGATGGACATTTTGAGATTTTGAATATTTCATCATTTCCCCCACTCCCTCAATATTTGGTTAAACTGGAAATTTAGCCTATCCTACGGTCCTACCCCTAAAGTCAAGTTTAACATATTATTCCGATATGCTCTTGAACATCTTCAAACTTCATACTTTTCCAACATTGAAACAGGGATGTCAGTGGCAGATCCAGAAAAAGTTATTCGAAGGGTCACATGTAAAAGTTCACAAACATTTCTTGGACATATAATAACTTTGAAAATTAAATCATAGTTTCATCATTCATAATTTATAGAACAAATACCAATACAAGTTACAATTGTCTGCGGCGCGTTTTTATATTCTAAAACGTTGCATTATAGCTTCATTATCAATAGAAG
Source organism: Pyrus communis (assembly GCF_041283825.1). Classification (NCBI taxonomy): domain Eukaryota; kingdom Viridiplantae; phylum Streptophyta; class Magnoliopsida; order Rosales; family Rosaceae; genus Pyrus; species Pyrus communis. The sequence continues at coordinate 13,477,957 of NC_142577.1, forward strand.
AACAAACACTGCTCTAAATACCACGCTATCACTCAATCATTAATCTCACATTCGGTTATGCAATAGACTTTCTCAATTTTCATAACGGAAAATGCCTTCTCCACTAAAGTAATAGCAACCGTTAAAACCAAAGCCAATGCAATTTGCAAATACACATGATTATATACTTTATTCCTCTCTGTCTCAACCTTTTTTTTTTTAATTTTTTTTTTTTTTTAACAAAACTACCAATTCCCTTTAAATTGAGAAAATTCACTATTTGAACGCATATCAAGAATATAATACCCTAGTTGATATTTAAAAATAATAATAAGAAGAGCAACTCCTCTTATCATGGAGTCAAGTCCCAAAAACCTTCTTACTTTTCTATGGGTGGATTGAACTATCAACTCCGGGCTTCGTTCTCCTTTTCTTTATTAAGCTATCCATGTAAGTCTCAATCGGCTGGAATGGAACTAGAGGACTCTGTGAGACCCCATTCATTTGTAGTTTATCTCTCTAAAAAAGTAATGTTTAGATCTTTCAATCTTATGGCGGGTGCTTGGATTTTCTCATTCGAATAGAAAATGGGTCAAGCTGTTGGATGACATGTATGAAGAGCAACTCCAACCTCTAAAGGGACAACATCTATGTCATCCATGAAGATTCACCTGAGTTCAGAGAGTAGGCTGACCACCTTCCCCTTAATGGATCCGCCAGTGAGAGATAACACTAACGTAACAACTAGTTAATAAAACTATAAGGATTGATTATGAGTCGTATGTATATCTAGTTGGAATGAAAAGGTATGCGATCCAACTTTTCAAAGAAAATATAAATACACATATAACCGAAACCTTAATACAGAAGAGAACAACCCCAGTAAATTCAACTAAAATAACTTCATTTATGTGCTACTTGTGCCTCCTACAAGAAAATCTCTTTTACCTATCAAAAGTTATTCATGACTTGAGAACCAGAGTAGAAGTTAAAAAACAGAGAAACATGTACGGAAAATGAGAACCTAGACACTAAAAAGTTGATGGATTCTCCATGCTCCCCTTCTTAATTAACTATTGTAGTTTTCATCTCTTTGGCTTCTTAGCTAGTGTGAGAAACATAAAAATAAAAATTAATTAACAAAATAGGAGACTAATTAATTAAATAATACAACAAAGGGAAAGAGAGAAAGAGGGGCCAGAAAGTGTCCTATGGCCATGATCCAAAGAGAAAATCGTCATATTTTCTTTTGTCTTTGAGCATTTGTGCTAGAATGTGGCCTTCTAACAAATCGACCCTGAAACAGAATAAGAAAACCAATATTCAGTCCCTGAAACAAAAAGATTTTCTATGATGGAGAACAAGTACAAGTAAAATGAGGTTTTGTGTTGCACACGTGAGCGTAGTCATATTAGTTAGAACGGAAACTCCTATAAATTGGAATCTTTCTTTCCACAATTCAAATTAGACTAAAATAGAATATCTCACTTGTATTAAACTAAGCTTCATTTTATTCTATCAAGATGATCAAATTTTTTTCAATTGAATTTCTATTTTTGTTAATAAGATGGTGTTTACGTTGATCATTAGTTACGTCTCTAAGTAAGTTTTTACTAACATGCATATTAACAAAATATCCACAATCAGAATTTGGATTATCAATAGTATCAATTATACCAATAATATATCTTACACAAGTTTTCTTCAAAATTCAAGGGTTTCACTTCGATGCAACGTAGCATGAAATGCTACGAGCATTAGATGATCTGGATTCATGGGAACACAATAAAGCAATAATCCAAATCAATCTAGATCATCCAATACTCGTAACATTACATATTGGTATAAAAGGATGCTATGTATTATGGAAGAATTTTCCCAAATGCGGACATGGATTGCTCACAACTTCAACTAACTAATAATGAGAGAAAAAGATAGGAGGGATAAAAAAGAAGGAAACATAAATACTAGTCATGAGAAATGTGTTGTAAAGGAAATCATCACAACCATCAAGACATCTTTATTTATCTTTTATTTATAGAAAACTAATGAAAAGAATTTGAAAACTTTGAATTTGAACGAAAATGACAAAATAAAGAGTAAAATGAATAGTACCAGGATTGACTTTTTAAAGTAAAAATGTGTTCTTTCGTTAAAGTGAACAGCATCAAGAGTTTTTCGTTGAAATTCCCTTTATTTATTTCTTATTTAATTTGAAACAAAATTAATCAATTCGAGTGTCAAGTTTACTCTATTTTAGATAAATTAGTATCTTATCATTTGTAGAAAAAAAAAAAAAAAAACCATGAAGAATGTTTTAGGAGAACATAAGTACCTTCATCCTGGGTCGTTGATCGGCGTTGACTTTTCTAACTTGGTATCTGATCTTCTTAGAGAAGAGGCGAGTACGGCGTTTCTCCTTGTAGCGCAACACGCTAGCTTCCCTCAATCCTCCGACGTCCGAGAATAAATCAATCTGCGCCAACCTGGCCTGCCCAAAACAAACCCAATTATCAACCAAATAATCATTTAGATACAAAATGAGAAGGACACTTCTTTAATTCTCACATATTTTGTATTTCCGCAAAAGATTATAGACCCAGAAAATGACCAATGCCGACTTCAATAAAATAATAAATATTATGACTGAGTCCAAAAAGAAGAACATAATGAATTCTACGATGTAGACCCAAAAATGATACTATGATTAAAAAAATGTAATTAATGGTATATTGAATATTAAACATATGCTTTGTTTTAGACTAATAATGGTTTGGCACTTACGGCAAAGCAATCGACTTGGCAAAATTACAAGTGACTTTTCCGTCATTTGAGCTTAAATTATTGTTAACACTTATTTTATAAGTTACTAATTATAGCTCCCAAGTTTCTATTTTTATATAAGTTAAGAAATTTAACGGATTACTATTATAGCATTAAGTGAGGTGCGTAGAATAATTTAACCAACTTTACCACCTAAATTTTAAGAGTGAAGATTTAAGAAACGTCGAAAATGGTAACCAAAAATAAATTAAAGCCCAAAACAAAAATGGCCAATAAAAAACTGACTTCATTTTATAAAGGGCACCCACTTTATTAGACTGACATAAAAAATAGAGGAGCAGATTTTTATTTTTTATTTTTATTTTTTATTTTTTAAAAGCTCCAGACTTTGAACAGGTTTAAGTTTTTTCCCGGAATTCGATTCCCCGGCAAGAGATGAGAAACGTACAGCGACATCATTCCCCGCCGCATCAGATCCCGGAATTTCCTCCGAAAACGGCGACGCTTTGTCCGACCAGGCATTCAAAACGTCGTCGTAGTCCAACTTCAGCATCAGCCCGGGCTCTCCGTCCGCCGGGGGCTTGGGAATCGGACTCGCCTCATTAGGCGATTCCGCGGTGATTCTCGATTCCAAGACCGACAGTTTCTCCACCTTCTTCTTCTTCTTCTTGGCTGTGGCCGCTGCCGGAGCCGGGGCGGAAGATGATAGAGATTTGTTGAATCTGGGCGAGATTTCAAGAACATCTACGGTGGGAAAACTCCACCAGTTCCCCTCGTCGACGTGCCTCAACGGCCTCACTCCTCCTCTTCTCGACCCGAACTCAAATTTCCCGCCAAATCCGAGCCCCATTGGGTACCCATAACAGGAATTCCAAGTCGAATTCGGGTTTGGATTCGAATTCTTCATTTGCCCACCTCCGCCATTGTTAGACTCCTCCTCCAAGTCCATGTTCACACTCATACTTCCCATGATGCTATCAATCCCCTCTTCAATTTCCTCGTCGAGAATCGACTCCGCATCGAAATCTTCCTCTTGGAAATTATACCCGTCACTCAACTCCATGGAATCGGAATTGCAATTCGGTTGGGACTCGAATTCCCCCGGACTCCGGCACGGCTTCTCGAACGAGTTCAGGGACTTGGGCTCTAATCGGGAACTGGGGTTTTCCCGGAGTTGGTGGTGGAGCAAGAACCCGGAGTTTTCGGCCTCGATGACTCTGAACGGCAGGAGCAACTCCGCGGATTGGTCGAAGAAGGAGTCGTGAGGTTTGGTGAATTTTCTGGGATTTGTGAAACTTTTGGAGGAGAAGATGTTGGGGTACGCTGTGGAGAGCAATGCGGCAGCTTCATTGTATGTTTGGTTGGGCCGTTTTCGGGGGGTACGAGGTTTTCGTGTCGAGATTGCGAGGCCGGAGTTGCAGGATTCCGAGAGAGTTGAGGAGGGAGAAGAGGTGGAGGTGAAGGTTGATGTGGACGGCGATTTAATTATTTCAAGCTCGAACGCATAGGTTCTTCCGCCGCCGCTTAGGCACGAAGACATCTTTTGATGATTCTGAGGAACAACAGGCAAAGACAGAGAATTTAGAAACCAAAAATTCAGATTCTTCAGCTGAAGAACACGCAAAACAGAGGAGATTAAGTCATGGAATTGTTGAATTCAAGTTGTTTGGAGGACTAAAATCTAAAAAGCCAAAATCTTTACTCAAAAGGTACAAAACCCTAAACCCTAAAAGTAAAGGAAAGAAAAGGTATTGGGTTTGAAATGAAAAGTGGGAAAAGGCCAAGCAGCTTTTGTGTGATCAAAATAGAAAGAAGGGTTTTTTCTGGAATTGCAAAATTGGAGCAAAGGAATTAAAATTTGATGGGAAACATGTTGAAGGGTTTTTTTTCAAAAAAAAAACCCAATAACTTTTCCATTTTCTCTTGAAAAACAGAGTATCCCAAAACCCTAGAGAGAAAAGAAAACCCAGGTGACTGAAACTATATCGAAGGGAATGAGTAAATTGGGTATTGGCTGATGCAGAAAAAGGAATTTATATATCCCAGAAAGGAAAGTTACCCAATAAAGAAAATCGAAGACTGTGTATATACTGTGAAAATTCAGCACCAAAAGAGGGGAGAGAGAGAGAGAGAGAGAGAGAGAGAGAGAGAAAGAGAGATGGGGAGAGACAGAGGAGGTGGATTTTTTGCAGAGTAGGTCACGGGGCGAACCAAACAAATAAAAGGGTGTAAAGAACCGTTGGGAAGCCTGTAAATATACCACAGGCATATGAAGAGACACTGATTCTCTGTCTCTCTCTCTCTCTCTACAGACCAGAGGCAGAGGGGCACTGGGAGAATGGGAAGTGCCTATGTATGAGTGATGGAGATGAGACAGGGGAAGAGACAATGCTCAGTTTCAGCAGTTCTGGCTGTGGGACCATTTTTTCTTTTTCTTTTTTTCTGCCTTTTCTTTCTCTAATTTTCTAAATATCTTTTCACCATTTCAATCATTTTATCTTGTATCTCAGGAAAATAAATAAATAAATTATTAAGTAGCATTTTATTATAGTAATGAATAAGAGTATTGTTCTTACATCATAATGTACGTTCGAATCTCATTAAATTTTTAATTTAATATTTAATCTATTAAATTTATCATTTGATAAAAAAAAAGAAAAACATCATTTTATTTTGCTCACTTTTGCTCTTGCATTTTCTGCATTTTGCCCTCTTTCATGTTAGGAAATCTTTTTTTTTTTTTTTCTTTTTTTTTTTGAGTAAACAGGAGGATACCTTTTTGTTGCCCTTTCACATTAATTAAATTCACACTAATTTTTGGGTTAATAAAATTCCCAATTGTCACAAGTTCAATACATGATTAAATAATAATAGAGCAACAACAACCCAATTATTGAGAACGAAATTGGATCCTCGTTGGATCTCCTTCCTAGGATCCTATGGAATAACGCACACGGACCGTTGATAAAAAATCGTGCAGTAATATTATTATTTTTTTCACGTAAAAAGAGATTGTTTTACTTTTAAAAATATAAAAAATATTTAATTGGGACCACACAATTTTTTATCAACAGTCGTATACGTTGATCCCTAAGATCCCTAGAAAGGAGATCCGGAGGAGATCCTGCGAGGATCCAAGTCCATTGAGAACAACTTAAAAAGATTTTCTCAAGCTGATTAAAACAAACAAAAAAGGTAACCACAAATAGCATAAAATACCAAAAAGACTGTTAACTACTTAATGTAAGTCCGTTTTAAAATTACTTTTGAGAATGAAATGTCTAATTAGTTTCCAACATTCTATTTCTGACTTATATATATTAGCCTGTTACTACAGATTTTACACGTCATCAAACACCAAATCTAATGTTCATAAAAGAAGACACCAAATCTGTTATGCGTTCGATTACAATTTTATTTTCATTTTTCAATCTTCAATTATATAGAAAGAAAGTAGATGGAAGGATGGTGAATCAAGAATGTGAAGGGAGAATGAGCACTGTACATGAATGAACATACAAGGTGAAAATAAAAATAAAAAAAACCAGAAAAGAAACGGTACTATAAATTGTTTTCATTTCTTGTTTTTTATTTTCATGGTGTATACCATTCCATTTACATTTCTACCATATTCTCCCACAACCCTTCTTCATCCTCATTTCTTCCTTATATTTTTTTTAATTGTACAATTATAAAAGGAAATGGGAGATTTCAAAACTATTACAATAATTTAGAGAGGAGAGAGTTTTGAACCCGGAACACATGGGTAGAAACCCAATACTCTATCTACTAGAATATTAGACTGCATACAACTTTCTTATATTTCCTCTTTATCCTAACCAAAAATTAAAAACTACAAATGAAAAAAGGTTTTTTTTCAAAGAAATGGTTTTTCTTTTTCCAAATTAAAATGGCTTATAATGTCTCATTGTGATTATGATTGTAACCCATAGACGAAAAAGATAAAGACAGAGCAAAATTGAAGTATGGTTACTTAGCTTAAGTAAGTATAACTCAAGGGGAGGGACCTGATAAACTCATTTTTTTTCTTCTTCTACACACTTGTATTTAATTATGTTCATTGTTTATGTTTGATTTATTTAATAATAACAAAAAACAGAAGCAAAAAAAACATGTAAGATGTTTGAAATTCATGTGAAAATAGCTCCGCAACTCAGGTGACGTGAAATCAGCGAGATATTAGTTTTACGCTCAAATTATTAACGTAAACAAATAATAAAAGTGGCATTGATGGATTTAAGAAAATATGAAAATAACAATGAGATAACACTAGAATATTGTGGTGAAAAATATTGGCGATCCACATATTCTCAACTCTCATCCAATCTCAGCCATGGGACAATCATGGATGGATGTCTTGTTTGGATGATTCTCAGTATGCCACCCATACCACCTGCAAAAGTGACTTGAGATTTTATGGAAAATCCCTTTTCTTATCTGCTGACGTGTAGACTACTGATTGGGCGGTCGAGATTTCTAGGGCTGACTGGACTGCGTTTTTAGGGTTTGGATGACAGTCACGTGTATCAAAAACTAAGGTTGGTTTCTGGATCTCTCGCAATGATTTGAACCTTTTTGTTGTTTGGTGACTTTTGCCAATTTCAGTGTGCGGTCGATGGGAACCCTACGTTGAGCTTATTAGGTTCAATAACTTAAAGATTACAATATCAAATTGTTATGGCTTTTGCACAATCTTGTGACCCACATCCCATTATTCCTTGTGTTCCAATTATAATTAACCAAATCACACAAAATTTGCACCATAGAACAAGATAGATAATCACCCACTAGTCTCCCTCAATCAGCCAATAGACTTGTGGTGTGTTAAGGGCAGTTTGTAACGAGTGAAACAAAACTGAGAGCGAGATTGTATTTGTGTACTTCATTAAAATGTGTCCAACTTCATTCTCACTACATGCATGATATATAAGATAGTACTAAATATAATCTCCTTAATGTTCGAAAGAAAGCTGAGTTTTTCTTCTTATTAAGTGGTCAAAATGATGGTTTCTTTTATGGTATTGATTAAGTTTCTCACGTTACCAAATTAATTTTTTTACAATATGTTTTGTCCTCGGACTATTTTTAATTGACTTCGTTCCTCTCTAATCCATAAGGGTAAGAATTACAAGGCAATTTTAACTCATATATTATATCCTTCTTCATGCACCATCGTATTCAGACCAAATCTTTGACGGCAAAAGAGGCAAAAGAAGCAATCCAAAGAAAGATTTGACGCCTGATTTATACTTTTAAACTTTTGTCTTTTGAAATGGAGATATAGCAACTGAATGAAAAAAAAAAAAAAAAAAAAAAAAAAAACATGTTACAGCATCACAAACTAGATATTAGTAATTAGTAATACTTTAAACTTATTTTGAAGGAAGATGTTGTTCGTTGAATCTCACCTCCCAATGGAGAAAAAAAAAAAAAAAAACAATAAAACACTGGTGAAAAGAGAAAATTACTGTTGCTAATATCCAACTATATTTTCATTCTTTATAGTGGACGAAGAAATATGTCAACATGCATGGCGCTTTTTTGGATCCCGCTCTGATTCTCCAGACTCCCGAACTCCAGACTCCAATTATGCTTTCAAAGATATTTTTCCAAAATATCCAGATAATGCATCATTGTCATATTGTGTTTTTTATTCTCAAAAGAAACCATAGATGTATTTATATATATATATATATGTGTGTGTGTGTGTAGATGTATTTATATATATATGTGTGTGTGTGTGTGTGTGGATGTGTGTGGATGTATTTATATATATATATGTGTGTGTGTGTGTGTGTGTGTGGATGTGTGTAGATGTATTTATATATATATATATATATATATGTGTGTGTGTGTGTGTGTGTGTGTGTGTGTGTGTGTGTGTGTGTGTGTGTGTTTCCTGTGTTACAAAATACAAAATGGAAGGTTTGTCCCCCATTTGCACGGCTGAACTGAACATTTTTCTCAACCATTGTCTATTAATTTTTATATAAAGTCATAATTCATAGTTTCGTATCTTAACTCCCAATTATTTCTTTTACCTATTCGAAAAACTCCTCTTTTATACTTCAGGATGGTAAAAAATATATTATATTTATGGATTAGTATTCTTTAAAATAATTTATTAAAAATGCAATAATAAATTTATGAGGTGAAATAACAAAGAAGACACGCAATCAGATGAGAATCAAAATTATATATACAACGAGTAAACATTCAGGTGTGAATTGTCTATTTCACTCTATTGCATAATTACCATCAAGTACAAGGTGAAACTGACAATAAAATTGTGCAAAATTTATCATTGAACCCACACTCAATAATCAAACTCTATCATCACACTATTTTTATCCTACGTTCATTCTGACTAAAATCCTAAGAGCTGTCATAAAACCCTACCATCACCTAATAATCAAACCGGGTTGCTTTCGTTTCCTCTCTATCTTCATGTTAACCCGATCAGTAAGAGTAATAAATACAAGCCATATCACCACAAGAAACAAAAAGAGTCGGAAAGCTTTCAACACATCCAAATGTTTTCCATGTCATTACCAGCACCTGTTTAAAGTGTGAGTTCTCTTCTCGTAATTGGTTCAATTCTACTTCCAATTTAACTGTGTATGCATGTAAAAGCAGCATATATCACTCAAATAAAAATTATTGCCACCATCCTTCAAGAAAATGTGATGAGAAATTCTATTGAAATTTACTTTCACTAAGATGTCCACATAATTTCACATGAGTCAAAATTCCAAAAGTACCGGTTCAACAACTTGCCTAGCAACCTTGATGGTGCTGATCAATCCATCTATAACAATTGGTTGCCATGACAAAATCTTAATTCTTCATTCACTCATTTGGGATTTTATTTTCTAAATGGGGATAAAGATGAATTTACATATTGAATTGGGTTTGGGAGGGTAGTTTAGGTAGTAAATTTAGGTTTGAAGAGAGATTGATTCTTTAATTAAAAATAATATGGGTGTAGAAAGTAAGTTGAGTGTAAAAATAAGTTATATGAGTTCAAATAAAAGTTATCTTTGTTGGCGATCTTCTTAAGTGTAGGATTATGAATTATGATAATTAAAAAAAAATTCATTTATTGGATAAAATTATATATTATATTATATATCAATTGGGAGCAAAAACTTTGGGGAGCCTCTTCAATTGTGGCCCTGCGAAATGGCTCCTCTGGGTCCCCTCAAAGCCGACACTAACTAGTACTATAATTTACTGGTATCTTCTCTTTATTTGTAAATTGTAAGTTTAGGTTTGAGTCAAAGTAATGGCTTGGAGGATTTAATGTTTGTATTAAGTTCAATGCCTACTTACATATTGCTTTGTGATTTTAATTCAAAATTTTCAAACTAGAATATCGCTTTACGAAAACAAAAAATTCCAAAAAAAGAAGTAAATATAAAAGAGGATACATGATCGACTTTTAGGCTCATCATGATCTACCATCGATATTAACAATATTGTTCTCAATTACTTATTACTAAGTGTAAAAATTTTATTATAATTTTTTTTAATAATATTAGGGGTGAAATATCTTATATATAAATTGTATAATATTTATTATATGCAAAATCAACAATACAAAATTTCCGTGGTCGTGCATGCAATCATAACCAAAATCAACAGTAATGGTAGAAGTTTTAAAATAAAACTGGCCGTCCATATTTACTTTTCTTGCAGTTTCTCAAAGGGTAAAATGGTAATTAAAATGTTTCTCAAAACAGTGAGTGTAAAATACGAATTCTGAGAAGCATTTCAAAAATAGTTTGAATTTTGAGAATTTAATTATAAACTGGGTGAAAAGTGGGCAACTGGGCCAAGGGCATTGTCCACGCTCTTCTGATCGCGGGAGTCTGAGCACTGCATGCAGAAAGATCCCCATCAAAATAATGACCGAAAGAACACACTTCCCTCCCCCCTTATCTTAATATCTTTACAAAGGTGACTTGGAGATCCCACAGCCCTTCAAATCGGATAAACACAAGTTCATCCAACAACATATGACTAAAAAGATTACGCAAGATTAGCTCTCGGTCAATAGGCACGTGCGAGGCATATACTCTTCTTTGAAGGGATAATCTATTGCACCCATAATCCTTCCGTCCCTCCTCTCTCTGGGTTGAAAGACTTAAACACACTTGGTTAGCTCCAGTAATTTGATATCGAACTCGTTATCTACATAAGTCAAACTTAAGACCGTCACTTACAAAATAAAGAAGAGTATTACTAAAGGGAATTATTATTAGCACTCCAAAAATCTCATTCTACATTTCAAACTTTCTATATTAGGAAAGAAAAATACATTTGTGAGGAGTGTCGAATGAGATTTTTGGAGTGTCAATAACACTTCCCTTACTAAATTGTAGTACTAATAAATGACGTATATTATCACATTTACTATTTTGGGTTAACTACATTTTGCACTACAAGGTTTTGGAATTATTTGCAAATGAGCCATGAGGTTTCAATTTTCGCATATTACACCATGTGGTTTTTTAATGACACCAATGTAACATCTCCGTCAATTTCATAAAAGGTTTTACTTCTCACACATTCCTTGTTAATTGTTACCGTTTAATATTCTTTAATTCAGTCGATCGAATGACCGCAAATTAAAAAAGTGTGTATGAAGAAAAAAGAGATGTGGATAGCACACCACTTTCATAAAAGTTAAAATAAGGTACTAACAGTGAAATTGACTATCAAGGTGTGTTTCCAATGTGGGACCATATTATTCCATGTCGTTTAGTAACTAATTAGATGGTGATTTGATAGAGATTTGATAAAGAGGTTAAATTGGGGTAATTCAAAAACAACATAGTGTAATATGCTAAAATTAAAACCTCGTAGCTTATTTTTATAAAATGACCTCCAAACCCTGTGGTGTAAAATCCAGTTAACCCAACTTTTTGCATCCTATCTTTATTTGCTTTAATCAATAATACTCACACATTATTACCTTCAACATCACATGATGTAAAAAGAGGTGGAGCACACAGTCATCACGGGATCACGAGTCTTTTCATTACCTAATATCACGTCAGTTCAGTATTTCTCTATCAAATAGACTAATATTCAAATTTAAAACAGATTCTTATGGTCCTTGCATTGTATAGACACGCTGACATTGTTACAATTAGGTTGCCAGTATTCTTTTCATCAGTAATAGCATAGCATTCAATTTACGGTATTACACCGGGAGTTTTTCTTACAAAGTGATATTCTAATCAGTACTATAGAGTATTAGATATTTTAAATTTTTTAATCGTTAAATCTTGATTAGTTAATGGTTAAAACTTAAAATATTAGGAGTATTTTATACCATAGAGCACAATAAATTTTTCATCTAACCAATAACCACTTTAGTGTAAAAAGATGAGAAACCGAAATATGAGTGTAACTATATAAGACTACCAAAACCAATTGGTCTAACCACATATGCACTATACCACGCATATACCTAAAAATAACAATAAACTTCATCAGTCTAAGATATATATGCTTCGTTTTATATAATTAATTAGGCAAGAGTTGCCATATAAACCAATTAGCAATACTTCTCTTTCTAATATCGAAAGAGAACCTATTCGAATCCTCCTGTTTCGTTGGTCATCAAAAGAGAGACTGTATATCCATCATATACCAAATTGAGGGTATAAGTTCTTAACCTTGATTAGTTAAGTTCAACGATGTAATTAACTAGCCGCTTGTCAATTTCAGCATAGAACTCTAAACAATGAGATAACCAAGTGATAGAACTAGTAGATCCATTAGCCTTTATCTAAAAATAGTCTGTGTACGTACCTAAGAAAAACAAGAAACCTGCTGTTTGTGTATATTTGCAGCAAACAGTAGGTGCAGAAAAGACACAACCGATGAGCACTGCATCCTTTCTGGAATGGAATGTGGCCATGAAAATGCTACTCGATCGTGCTAAATTTCAAAGGCAATGGCCCAATTCTTTTTAAAGATAACTAGATAGTCTGAAACTTGAAGGCTAAAACGAGGGCAGCTACCCATTGTGCCTATCTTCCTAAAGAAGTGAGCTTCTGAGATGTAAAAGACAGCATGGATTTTGCTTGAACTTAATATACATAAAAGCGAATGGCCAAACATACTATATGCTAATTAGGGCTTATTTTGGGGTTTAACTTCCTCATATGATTCTTCTCACCAAGGAGGAAAATATATAATGTACAAGAGTGATTTCCAAGGAAAGAAAATCAAATAACCTAATTACGATCTAATTACATGGACTCAAATAGGTAACTAAAATAATTACAAAAGGTCAACTCTCCAACACTCCTCCTCAAGTTGGTGCATAAATGTCGTTCATGCCCAACTTGACAAGAGAGTTGTAAAACGCTTGACTTGCAACAACTTTAGTTAAGATATCCGCCAATTGATCCACTGACTTTGCGAACGGGAATTGAATAATATTCTCATTCAACTTCTCCTTAATGAAGTGTTTGTCAACTTCCACGTGTTTTGTGCGATCATGTTGAATTGGGTTGTGTGAGATATCGATAGCTACTTTATTATCACAAAATAAATTCGAGGCTGAATTAGAAGGATATCCGAGCTCACCAAGTAACCTCCAAAGCCATAATAGTTCACATACTCCTTTTGCCATACCCCTGTATTCTGCCTCTGCACTTGATAAAGCAATCACTTTCTGTTTCTTACTCCGCCAAGTCACTAAGTTTCCTCCCACAAATGTAAAGTAACCAGATGTAGACCGACGATCAGTAACGTTGCTTGCCCAATCTGCATCATTGTAACCCTCTATTCGGCAATGATCATTCTTGGAAAACATAATGCCTCTACCTGGTGAGGACTTCAGGTATCGTAGGATGCGTTCAACCGCACCCATATGTGCCTCACTCGAAGAATGCATAAATTGACTGACAACACTTACTGCGTATGCAATATCAGGCTTGGTGTGAGATAAATAAATTAACCTCCCAACTAACCTTTGATAACGATCTTTGTTAGTGGGAACTTGATCAAGGTGCACGGCAAGATGGTGATTTTGGACTATGGGGGTGTTAGCCGGTTTACAATCAAGCATTCTGGTTTCAGCTAATAAGTCTAGAACATATTTTCTTTGAGACAAAAATATACCCTGTTTAGATCGAGCTACTTCTATCCCCAAGAAATATTTCAAACCACCAAGATCTTTCATCTTGAACTCAGTTGCTAGGTAATCTTTGAGCTTTGAGATTTCCTCTTTGTCGTCACCCATAACAATCATATCGTCCACATAGATGATAAGTGTCGTCAATTTCCCCATTCGACGTTTCAAGGAAAGAGTATGATCGGAATTGCTCTGCCTGAACCCATATTTCCTCATAGCTGTCTGGAACCTACCAAACCATGCTCGAGGTGATTGTTTCAACCCATACAATGCTTTATTCAACTTGCACAATACTCCGGGTTGTAAAACCGATGCATAACCAAGTGGAATATCCATATACTCTTCTTTAAGATTACCATGTAAGAAAGTATTTTTCATATCAAATTGCTATAATGGCCAATCTAAGTTGGCCGCTAGTGAAAGCAATACTCTTACCGTATTAATCTTTGCTACTAGGGCAAATGTCTCTGTATAATCAACACCATATGTCTGGGTGTATCCCTTGGCCACCAATAGTGCTTTGTATCGTTCAATGGACCCATCAGCTTTGTACTTGATGGTGTACACCCATCGACACCGAACTCTTTTCTTTCCTTGGGGAAGTGGAACTAAATCCCACGTTTGATTTTTCTGGAGTGTAGCCATTTCTTCCTCCATTACCTTGGTCCATCGATCGTCAGATAGTGCCTCATTCAGGGAACTTGGTGTGCTATCATTGGATATTTGTTGTACAAAAGCCTTGCCGGGTTCTGATAACTTATGTGATGACACATAGTTGGCAATGGGGTATTTAAAGCCTTTCGTTGTGTCTAGGGAATATCGATTGGGTGGCTTTCCCCAATTGTGCTTGAAAGGTAATTGATAATTTCCCCTACACCCACAAGATTCTCCTCATCACCAACCACGTTTTGCTCCCCCTCTTACTATGCGAAGTAGATCAACACAACCCGCAAGGGCTGTAACTCTGTTATTCGCCAACGACAACCCATTCCACCATTTCAATCTTCGAAGCCCATCTGGGCACAAAATCATCCAGAACCGTGAAGGGGGAGGTAGAAGATACGGGGGCAGTTTAGGTATAAAAGTTGGATTCTTGGAAGAGCCTTCTCCCCAAAATGCAAATACCACCTCCATCTAGGGGATTTGATTCCAGGAGATTAAGGAATTCGATTCTGGATTTTAAGTGGGCCCTACTTACTTTTTTATTCCCTAAATGTTAGTAAATGCGGAAATGCTTCGGGGGGAATGTGATTCCGTTTCTTTCCATTCCATTCCCGTTTGGTAAACACGCCATCGGCGTTCCAAATAGGACTCATGCATTGGTGCGCGCTACATAGGAAAGTTCCAAGTTTTGAATTTCGTCTCGGGTATTTTTTTTTTTTCACAATTTCAAACATAACTTGTTTGTTATAACTCTGAATTAAGTTCTGTATGTGGCCACATGTTCGAAAAAATAAGTATTGTTCAAAAGTAGTAAAATAAGAGTGGTAAAGTGAGAGGAAAATTGAGGTCCACGTGGAAGGCTTACATGGCATCTCATGGGCATTTTAGAAATTTCATTGCTATCGGAAATAAAAACATTAAATTTCAGGATGGGATGTCACATTCATTTGCCCTTGAAACGTATGGAACTCCCTCATCTTCCTTAGAAAACCTTCACTCATGATGGCATTTTTTTCGCTTTTCCAAAAACGTTTTGAAAATCAAGAGACATAATGCCGAGGCAACGGTACATGATATCTCAATCTTTCTCCTCTTGCTTTTCTTGCCTATTTAACTCTCTTTCTCTTGCCCTTGTTTCATCTCTAGCCTTGTCTTACTCGTTAAATAACCTATCTTGTTCCACATTTAGTGCATGTTGGTGAGCCAATTCGTCAACTAATTTTGACTAACGTAATCATTAATCGAAAATTCCCTGTTGCAACTCTTTTCTTAGCAACCTTCTTACCAATAAGCCTCAGGGCTTCTTGGTTTTATGTGAGCGATTCAATTGGGGTCTCCAATGGTGCCTTCAATGGAGACTATTTAGTACTAGATTCATGAAAGAGAGTCTCATTCAACCCAACTTGTGGACCACTAGGCCGAACTTTGTACTTCGAAGTATGCTTTGCAATGTTCCAACATTCGTGCCTTGTGAATGATTTCTTATTTTCAAGATTGAATGACATTTGTACTTGTAGTAACTGAAATAAAAATTGTGAAACAACATAAAGGTCTAAATAATAACATGTTAATTACATTTTAAGTTTATTAATAAAAAATGTTATTACCTTATTGGCTAGATTATTGCCACTTCGATAAACTCCATCTGTTTTGCAAGGGCTTCTTGCCAAGCTTTCAAATATTTATGTAGATGTTTGTACCTACTTGACAAAGATTGCTCGGTCTGGGATGTGCCTTGAATCTGCTTGATAAATTGTGCATAAATCTTCTTTCACATTTGTTGTACCCTCATATCATTCCTGTGACCAGGTCATGAGTAACATACATGTAAAACCACATGCAAAGTAACGTCTTCCCCGATCAACCAAATTGCTTTCGCACTCATTTTTTTTGGTAGAAAAAGGATTTGTAAAGTGAAAAACAAATATTGAAGATTGTATAAAAATTATATTGAGTTCTGATGTGGGAATGAAAAAGATGCTTGGGTATTTATAGAATAATAATAAAAGAAAATCATTTTTTTTTTCAAATTTTAAATTTTTTTACTGTTGGATTAATCATGGCCATTGATTTTATACTCACTTGAAATCCGATGCACTAGAACGTTCCACATGGCATAACGGTAACATTTTATACGGTCCAGAACTTTCGGCCATTAGAAATCCAACGACTCACAAATTACCACGTTGTGGTGGTTGTTGGACTGTTGCAGCAGACACGACAACAAAAGTGTTGGGCCACATGCCAAGTTCACACATGCATTGCACATGCCAGACACAAAAAAATAAAACAACGTGACTGACGTCAGCTTGCCCGCTAGTGCAAGGTCGGACATAAGTTGTATGGGCATCTTGGACAGGCTTTACATGGTCCACCACTTACCCGCTTCTTCTAGGCCCGATGGAGTAGTTTTTTTATGGCAACTTTAGGCCCTTGCCCTTGCCTTTACCTTTACCTTTCACCAATGGATAAATTTGCTACAACAATTTGCATAGAATTAGAAAGAGTGAGATCACATGCTATAACACGTGCCATTCATATTGATATTCTTCTTCACTTCTAAGTGAAAGCTTTTAGGTTTGATCTTCGCTAAAGGCAAAGTTGAACCACATTATTATGGCAAGTCCATTGTAAGACTTAACTGACTCCTCCACCCTCTTAGTATAGATACTATCATTGTTAAAAAAAAAAAAAAAAAAAAAACTGGTACGGTGTCTTTTAAGAGAAATTATTAGGTAAATACTGAACTACCACGTCCGTTATACTCCCATTTGAAATATGGCATGTGGACCTTTCATTCGCAATTGGACATAATTTGTTAAGGGATTTAAATATTTAAAAAATAAAATTCCCAGCAACCATCCTCAGTTCCCGACAAATACCAATGTCAGCCATCCACCTTCATTGCTCCAACCCCACTTGCCAATCTATGGTTGCCATGGTTGTCCACTCTTCCCTTCTCTCTTTTTTTTTTTTTTTTTTTTTTTTTTTTTTTTTTTGTTCTCATGGCAATCAGTGGCATGCATGTAGGGTTGAAGTTATGGAGGCAGAGGATTGGGATCGGTGTTTATAGAGGACGGAGGGTGGTTACTAATAATTTTATTTATAAGTATTTAATTTATTTTTAATTCACTAAGAGTGTTCCAGTGAAGGTTTCTATATGGGGCTGGAAAAGTGGTGGATAACACATGTTAGAGTTCCGAGGAATCTTTGAGGCTTTATAAAAGAATCTCTCCCAATGAGGGGATATTTCTTTCGAGCTCTATATGAGGCTATATATATTTATTTATGTAGCAATTTGATTATGCGATAATTTTTTTTGTTGTGTTAACTTTTCTTAAGTTGAATTTTGGATGCGCTATCTTATTATTTTTTTTTTTGGGAACCTTTCAACCTAAAATAGTTCAAATTGTGACAAAGTTAGATTCCATCACTTATAAACCGTTCGTTGGATTAAATTCTCTTATCTCAATCACATCCGTTATACAAACCTCCACTTCGCCTTTTGAAATAATTTGATTTTCACATACAACACAACAATTTACCTAGCACCAATTTGTAAATTAGTATCATACTATTTTGAAAAAAATTATTTGGAAATTTCACCTACCAATGCCCATGAACGTTAAATCAGTTTGAAATTTTAATTCTTATGGAATTTAAAACAATAATTAATTAGCCAAAATTGCAAGAAAAATATGTAAGAAAAAATAATTAAAAAGAGAATAAAAGGAGAGGATAAGTGTATTCACAATTGGGGGGAGAGTGAGAATTTTGCTCAAATGGATTACTACTTTTTATGAGACTCATTGTTTTTTAAAGCTACATCTAGCCCAATTTTATTCTACCCAAGAAAGGAAGTTGCTAGCCTTAGTGTTGGATCTAATTCCATTTTGGGATGAAAATTTTTAACTAAGGCTTGAAATGTAGTAGAAGGAAAAAGCTCCCATTAGGGGAGAGATTTTTCAGTGTGACCGAAACATAGGATGATACACTATGTGTCACTATACAAATGATTGAATATGTGTGTTAAAAAGTTAATAACTTAAAAAAAAAAAAAAATTTCCCACTATTTATATAAAAACACGTGATGTACCATCCGTGTTCTGGTTACAATAAAAAATTTCTTCCTAGGGATGCTCTTAATTTATTGATGTGAATACATGTCAAATTTTAAACGGGGGTACCTAATAATTTCTCTCTTTTGTTTTGCAGACACAGCTGCAACACCACCAACAGAACCCCCTTCCGTTTTCAGGCATCACCGTCCAATTAAACCTTTTACCCTAACCCTAGCATGGCCACCGCCCAACCCCCCGAGAACGGCTCCGCCAAGGCTGCGAAAGCCGACGCGCAACCACTCACATCCGAAATCACCACCGCCCCAATTACAGCGCCCGAGTCCGACCCAACAACAACAACCGATAACAATCCGAACCAAAATCCCGAACCCGTATCGGACGCCGGGGCTGTCACAACCGCAACGAATGTCGGCAACGATGCCACCTCAGTATCCGATAAACGATGGCCGGGTTGGCCCGGGGACTGTGTGTTTCGGCTAATTGTGCCGGTTCTGAAGGTCGGTAGCATTATCGGCCGCAAAGGCGAGCTCATTAAGAAGATGTGTGAGGAGACCCGAGCTCGCATTCGAGTCCTCGACGGCGCCGTTGGAAATCCTGATCGCATCGTGAGTTTTTCCTCGATTTCTTCTTTTCCAGGGTTTGCTTTTTCGTGTTCTCGTAATTTGCTCCAAAGTGCTGCGTTTAAACTGGTTTTATGGTTGCGTTGAACCCTAGGGTTTGTAATTGTCAGCTTCCTTTGTGTTATCCTCTGTTTAATTGTGGCACAATGACAATTCAGGGTCTCTAATTAAGCTTTGTTGTTGCTAACAAGTGGGTGGGAAGAGTAAAGATTGAAAATTTGAATTTGAATTTTGGGAATTTAGTTGAATCTGTCACGGGGTAACAGAAACCCTAAAAGCAAAGTTAGTTTAATGCTAGCATTTGGTTCATAGGTGTTATTGCTTAGAAAAGGCTATTGCACCTGGCTTATAGTTTTGTTCAATCATTCAATGTGTTAGTAATGTGCATAAGATCAGTAACTTTCTCGAATTTATAGACATGAAGATATAAGATAATCTCAAATCTGAAACGAGACTTGATCAGTGTTGAGTTTTCTACTATCTGAAGATGACTCGTTGCTAGGCAAAGTCCTTTGCATCCATCTCAGAGTTTTACTCAATCACTTGATTTGTTGGTGGGGCATAAGATGAGAATGACAATAAGTATCTGGTATTCTGCTATGTCAAGATGACCTATTATAATGTGAACTCTTTTGCACCGGGCTTGTGGTTTTATTCAAACACTCAAACCATAGTAAGGGCTATACTATAAGATGAGTAACTGTGGAGAAGTTTTACACCTATCTAGTTACAAGACTAAATCTTTGTTTTTACGCATTGTTTAATTGGTAATTATAAGATTTGATACCTTCCTAACAAAGTTTCCATGGGTATCAACATTACAAAGGTATATCAACTTCTTTACCAACCCATTAGTGCTGATTAGATTTCCAAATATCACCTTTTTCTTGCATGCTTGAACCAATCTGTGGTTCTGTATCTTATATTTCCTTTTTAGTCTTAATCTCAAAGTGGTTCATCACTATCTTACTGGCCGTGAAGCTTCTTTCCACTTGCTTGTGATCTATCAGTGTGTGAGGCCATTGAACCAGAAATTGTTTATCGTGATATCATTCTATGCTTCAATCTTTCTAATACACATTTCTTTTTAGGTGCTGATCTCTGGAAGGGAAGAGCCAGAGGCACCTCTTTCCCCTGCAATGGATGCTGTAATAAGAATATTCAAACGTGTCTCTGGATTATCTGAGAGTGAGGGGTCTGGTGCTGCTGGAGTTGCATTCTGTTCCATCCGGTTGTTGGTAGCATCTACCCAAGCAATTAATTTAATTGGAAAACAAGGATCATTAATCAAATCTATACAAGAGAGTACCGGATCGTCTGTGCGAGTATTGTCTGGAGGTATGTTCTTATTGTTACATGATGCAACTTTTCTTCATTCAGTAAAGTACCAATGGTTGAAAATATCTGCCTATTTCATCACCTTTTCCCCAATTCTAAGGATAGTGTGTTTCATTGCTGTTTTTTTGATTTATAACTGAAGTGGTCAGATTGGATACACAACAAACAACTGAGCGAAGGGCTTACTTATAGGAAATTAGACCTAAAATGATAATTAAGTTTCCGTATTTGTTTTCTTTATTTCGAGTTACTTCTGTGCTCCTTCTTATACCGACTTAGCTTTTCTGTTGGTAATTTATAAGTACGGTGATCATGCTAGTGAAGATAAGTATATTATTATTCCTAGTATGGCATGGACTTTAAACTCTTCTCCCTTTGCCTTTCCTGCATCTTAGTTGTGGATCCGTTTTCCATGTTAGAGTCCTATAACTTCAGAATGCATGATGCTTATACTCATCAAAAAATTAATTAGCTGTATTTTTGAAAAACAAGCCTTGGTCATATTCATTGTCCCTTTTAGAAATGCTCTGATCATGTTATTCAGTGTATTCAGATCCTTATTTATGAAACTAGTGTCTATTCCCTTTCTTCCTTTCTTCATTCTCCGATACCTTATTTTTATTCGTGCAGAGGAGGTTCCATTCTATGCTGCCGCAGATGAGAGGATTGTTGAATTGCAGGGAGAAGCTTTAAAGGTTCTCAAAGCTGTAGAAGCAGTAGTGACTCACCTGAGGAAGTTCTTGGTTGATCATAGTGTTATTCCACTTTTTGAGAAGACTGTAAGCTTATTTCCCACTGATGTCTGCTGTATTTTCATTTCTTTGTATTGCTGTGTATTAATTACTAGATCGTGCATGTTTAGTATGCGACAATCTCACAAGAGCGCCAACCAGATACTACCTGGGCTGACAAGTCATTGCTGCATACTGCTTCTCAAACTGGAGTTAGCACTAATTATTCTCTCTCAGCAAAGAGGGAGTCTTTGTTTCTTGATCGTGAAACTCAATTGGAATCACAACTCCCTTCCGCTGGAATTTCACTTTATGGAAAAGATCCTTCAATTTATGGAAAAGATCCTCCTATTTATGGACAAGACACTTCTATTTACGGACAAGGGTCTATTTATGGACAAGATCTTGGTTCTCTTCGTTCTTCAGGAATTGGTCGTCCTGGTGCTCCTGTTGTTACTCAGGTTAGTTGTTCTAACTGTGACATTTTATCTCAACTTCGGACTTCCTTGTAATGAGTTTATTTGGGTCTTCACAGCATGCATACACACAAGGATGGTCTAACTTTGCTGTAACTTTTATTTAAATTACGGGGTCAACAGTGTTGTATATTTTGCTTCCTTATAAGGATGCTGGGGGATCCTTTACTGTCTAGACCTTTATTTACTGGGCAACAGTAGGAATACGCGTCTTGTTTATAACTATAAATCTGAGGATATGCATAGGCTGTATGTATGTCTTACTTACTGACACGTCCATTTGAGGAAAAATTTCTTGATGTATGATGCCTGGAAAATTTGTCTCTAATTGGAAAACTAAAGTGTATCAGATTGCATCAGGCCTGTGTTATGTGGGTCAATTTCTGCATTTATACTCTGATTGTTCATTAAGAAAAAAAAATTAAGTGCAAATAGGGCTATGTAGAAAGAGGAATATTCTGTTTACATTCTTGTATTTCCGTTCTCTATTTATACAGTCTTGGTAGTAATATTTTATCTGTTGCATTCTACAATCAGATTGCACAAACAATGCAAATTCCTCTATCTTATGCTGAGGACATTATTGGGGTTGAAGGGTCGAATATTGCATTCATTCGTCGTAGTAGTGGAGCCATTTTAACTGTGCAAGAGAGTAGGGGACTACCTGATGAAATTACCGTAGAAATAAAAGGCACCTCGTCACAGGTTCAGATGGCTCAACAATTGATTCAGGTATGCTTACCAATGAGTATTGCTTTTCAAATATCAAGGAGGAGGCAAGGAGCGGAAGCAAACACTTTTTTGTTTGTTTGTTTAATAAAGACCTGTTACGACTCTGAGATAATGAAAGATGAATTACCATGTTTAAGTTACAGAAGGTGGTAGTTTACCGATTTGTATTAAAAAATTCATTAGGGAAAAAATATTGCATATTAGCATGCTGGCAGTTGAATATTTGGCAAGTTAAAAACATTGAATAATATGTAATTTCAATAGGGAGTGATTCATGGTTTGGAAATTTTAGACACTTGGTTATCTTTTCTTGTGTGTGTTTTAGGAGGTTATAAACAGTCGGAAGGAGCCAGTTACAAGTAAATATGGCGTGATGGATACTGGATTGAGGTCATCCTACTCTCAGTTAGGTGCTCCATCATACCCATCATCGTCACTACCCTCACAACCCTATGGCGGCAGTTATGGATCGTCTGGTCTAGGAGGAGGCTACAGCACGTTCAGGCTTTGAATTAATTGGTAAGGACTAATGGTGGGTTTTCTGCTTTTTCCAAATGATTATAATCAGAGAAATATTAATGTTGGAGGTAGTATTTATAAAGTTGCCAGAAGGGGTCAGGGTCCTGTTTTGTTATCTGAATCATCAGATTTGATCTGTTGGTAGCTTTCCAGGGTAACTAAGCTTGAAAGGGATATAGAAGACTGTAACGAAATAGTAGCGGTTTTTGTGTTGCTTTGTGAGTATGTTCATTAATTTGGAAGTTAAACGAGCATTTTAATTATTATTTTTTGTTTCCTTTTTTGAGTTTGATCAAACTTTGGATTTGTAATCATGTTCTTGAATATAAGCATTATTCTAGGCCAGTAAGAAATTAAGAACTCCAGTGAATGGATTATCCATCACCACAAAAATTTAAAAAAAAAAGAAAGAAAAAAAGAAAAGAAAGAGGAATCCAGTTGTGGATATTCTACTTGTGTTCATGTATGGGATGAGACCAAATAGTAATATTTATTAAAATAAAGAAAGAATACAATTGTGATAATAAAAAATATATTACAAATGAACTCTACTCTAAAATGTATTGTATCGGAGAAACGGAATGAATAGATTTGTTGATTTAAAGGACTCAGCTGTTTTGATGTGTTTAAAAAGATACTAGAGAAAAGGAACCCCACAGGACCCTAATTCAACACACACTTATGGCCTCTTGAGAGTTGAGACAAGTCAGCTGTTTTGTCCTATTACTTGTTGGACCTTGGGGAAAAGCCTTTTGGAAACAGCATAGTGAACCCATGATCTGATGCATGAAGGAAACAGCAACCGTATGATCCCAAGAGTTCATATCCGCACGATCAATAAATACAAGAAACGAATTTCAAGCCATCACTAGTTTCGCAAATTTGTCAATGTACAATCAAAATTCTGATTTTTGTTTCAACTTACATGTCATTATATTATCATTGACAAAGGGATGCAAGGCATTAAAAAAAAAAAAAAAAAAAACTAATAAATAAAGTGGTGGGGTAGCAAAATTGACAAGGGCATGATTCCTCAACAGCGTAGAATAAATAGATAGACTTATCTACAAGGTTACAAGCTGCGTTTTAGAACCATCCGGTTTCTGTAATTCTGTGATTCTAATAAGAAACGCCTTGTTTGTTCATCTTCTCCTCAAATCTGACAAGAATGCCGACGTTGAATCTGTTTACCAACTTGCCGGTGGACGGAGTTGTGGCCTCTGACATCCTCAAGGACGCCACCAAAGCCGTTTCTAAGATCATTGGCAAACCCGAGTCCGTTAAGTCTCTCTCTCTCTCTCTCTCTCTCTCGCTTCACTTTTTATCTTGCTGTTGGCATGCACATAAAGTGTTCGACGAAAGTACTGAATGAACAGTAATATCTTGTTTCCCATTCAATTCTATATTGTATTGGTGGCTTACAGTATCATTGGGTATTTATGTTTCTGTTTGGTTCCCTGTTCTTCAGTACGTGATGATTTTGCTCAACGGGTCTGTGCCAATTGCATTTGCTGGCACCGAAGAGCCTGCTGCGTATGGAGAATTGATCTCCATTGGGGGCATTGGACCAGGTGTTAACGGAAAACTGAGTTCAACCATTGCAGAAATTCTTGAAACTAAGCTCTCCATTGATAGCTCCCGCTTCTATATCAAATTTTATGACGTTGAGGTGAGCCCATTTACTTGTTTTGTATTCGTTTGCCTGAATTTCGCACCTGCACTCTACTAGTTTTGTGTAATCTTCGTATTGCATAACATCATAAATTACTCGTGGGACTTCTTGTTCTCGTGGTAGAGCAATTTATCTCCACACCCACGCATAATTCCATTATTATTGTGCTTCCCCTTCCCCGAATCAAAACAAAAGAAGAGAATAAATAGTAATGCCTCCCCCCTCCCCCAGTACACTAATGGGGGAGGAGGAGATGCCATTTCTCAAAAAGGCCAGTTACAACATTTCTCCAAGAAGCTTTGTCGTAGTGCAAAACCCCCAGACTACAAGGGGACTGGTTATGCTACGCTTTACCAAATACATAGATTCGTATTTGAGTCTGACCTGATTAGTTGGAGAGTATTTCATCTGATAGTTCGATTATAACAAATATTATCTGATGATGATTTATTACTAATGTGTTTATATTCTGCTCGTTCAGCGGTCCTTCTTCGGGTTCAACGGTTCAACATTTTGATCACCACTGTTCTTCAGCTGATGCTGGCAAATGGCCTTGTATCCCTCAGTTGCAATCTTCTTGTTTTAGATGAAAGAATAGTCTTCGTGTTTGATTGTATTCTCTGATGAAACTAAAACTGTGATTCAGATCAGAAACAGCTGTGAAACTAAAATTGTATTGTTGCAACATGCTCTTGAAAGAGTGCAAATTTTTAGTAAAGTCTAAGTCACTATTATTGAAATATACAAAAATTTGTTGGCTCCTTAAGATAGAGGAGGAGTTCATCATCCTCAAGATATTTTGTGGTCGACTCACGGAACTTCCTACTTATAATGGTATAGATCACTATATAAAGATAACCTCTACAACAAAATCAATTAACTATAACGTATAGATAGACTGTTAATAATTTTTGTACCGAATTCATCAATCTGTTTTTATACAGTTCGATAACTAGACGATCTCATATTTTATCCATTTTTTGCAGGGACGATCTTTACAAGTGATTAATAATAGGAATGATTTTGATCATAAGTATGAATTTTTTTTGTAAATTAGCTGTGTAGTAAATTGAGGAGGAAATCCTCCTCATTCATTGAGGAGCCAAGTTAATTTCTTTGTGTAATGCTCATAAAGTCTGTCATAGGTAACATTTCAATTCCTTGTATGTGTTACAATATTTATTACAAGCAATATTATACAACTAGGGGAAGGAAGAATGGTTTGTACTCAATATACAATGGGTTGGAATCAGGGCAATCAACCACTTACTTATTTGTGTTACAATTAATATTGAATTATTTGTAAATATATTGTTTAGCAACCGGCTTCATGGAAAATAGCCTACATTCCTGTGTGTTTACAGGAATACAAGACTACTGCCATTCGTTCCTAATAAACTTTGATAATTCCAATAACAAGTTGTACTAAAGTTGTCAGTGGCAACATCCTTGTAGCCAACTCTGTTTTTCTTTGAAGGTTCTCCATTTGGAATTCGGATCCAGTGCTGGTTTCTCATCAGACTTGTTCTTTTTATTTGGTTGGTTCCTACCATGAACACAGAACGCGAGCGCGCGCACACGCACATACGAGTTCGAGAAACCAGCACTGGATCCGAATTCTGAACGGAGAACCTTCAAAGAAAAACAAAGTTAGCTACAAGGATGTTGCCACTGAGCTGCTCAACATTTGTGTACTCAATGTTGTGTACATACGATGCAATCTTCCGTGGGAGGATTCCTTCACAAGTTACCGACACTCATAATATCCGAAAGCTGCCTAACATTCAATAGCTCCCCATAATAAACAAATCCAGATACCGAATTCTCAAACTAGAATGCAAGAATGATTATATTTTCATGATAGATACAAATCTTAAAAAGCAACACAACTTCGAGGAAACACATAAAAGAGATAATTTCATGTTTTTGACGTCACTATTTCAAATAAAAGATTCAGGGTACAACAGGATAAAGAATCACCCCCGGATCACCATCCATACTTGGCATGTGTTTCAGCTTTAGTCAGGAAGCCTCTTGAACGCCGCTCTGCGAGTTCCATCTCCTTCTGCTTCATATCAAAGTATAGAGAACCAATCTGATGCTTCCTCTTATGCAGCTTTGTAGGCTTCGCTTTTGTAGAAACAGGCTGAAAGTAACAAATTTAAATATATCAGTCAATGCATAAATACATAACCATAGCAAAGCACTGTCTAGTTACTGGCAAGGACAAACAACGAGAACAGTGACTCAGGACTTCCTTTCTTGCGAAATGGAAATTGCATAAAGTGTGGTTGAAGTAGAATGATTTCTTATTGAAAGTCGGTTCTGAGTTTCAACCCGACATAATTATTCTACATCTCTGTTTAATAATTAAAAACAATACATAGAGTTACTATGTAATATGTATAAGATGTACTAGGAGCTCAATTTAGTTTAAAAATAAAAACCCATATTCAAAACAGAGAGAATAAAAACCTAGAAACGAAAGAGAAAGAAAAACAATGAAGCAATTAACCAAGTATTCAATGAACATGAACCAAGGAAAATGACAAAACATCCGAAAAACAACTAAAAAGAGAATTAAGTCCATATTTATTGGCAACATAAAATATAAAATTCTCACACAAACAGCCTATGACATTATTTTCATCTAAACACTATCCTACCTGCTGACACCATAATCTCATTGCTGCCAATCTAAAGGGAATCAATGACATGCATAGCCTCCAATTAAAACGTGACCGAAAGGATATATCAAAATTCCTCATGATGTTTGGAAACATATCCATAAGGAACTAGGTTAAGGATTAAAATTTTTTTTATCAAACACTACTGACAAACAAAATTACTATATGTGGTCGTTTCAGACAATTCAAAGTCAATCTAGTCAGGAAAGAGTCCTCCCTAGTACTTGCAGTTCGAGAATAGTTAAGAAAGGACAACTAGTGGAAACTTGTGTCCACCTATAGACTCAATTTCTACACTGTCCAACTTTATACCCCAAGCATGCTCTATAAGTTTGGCAGAAGGCATCAGCCATTACAACTCTAAACTAGAATACTTCTAAAAGAAAGTCGACTATCCATAGTTCGGTTCCTCCTTCCAAGGAAAATACTTAAGCATCATAACTACGGGCACCTTTTCCTTGTCAAATTTCTGCGAAGCGTCCTCTTATGAGAGAATGGATTCCCAGGTGCAAAGCTTCTATGTACCATCTTAGGCCATGCTTTGGATGGCTGGTTGGTTGTCTCCTTTAGCTCAAATCTCCTTTTTCTTCATAGTCTTACTGCACAAAGAAAAAACCTAAACCTCCAGGCTCCAACTCTATACTTGATCCTACAGTCCTACCTGATGCTTAATACTATATTGAGTAACATTATGCATTGGAAAGATATAGGGTTTCCCAATGCAATATCAAATGGCTAATCTATATCATTTTGACAAATTTAATAATAAACTGTAACGCAGAGTTTAAAACAGTATTTTAGGTTTTAGGTGTTAAAACATCAATTGCTATTACCCTTCATAATTCAACAAACTCAAGTTCCGAGAATCAATTATTTACAATGTAGAACCCTTCCTTTTCACATCTAATTTCATTGACTTCATTACACCGGCGTTTGTTTTTTTTGAACAATTGATATTATCTACATGGGAGAGGGGGGGGGGGTGGGCTTAGCCTCACAATGGACTAGCAATAATGTGGTTCAAATTTGCCCTTGGCAAGAATCAAACCTAAGACCTCTCCCTTACCAGTGAAGAGGAATATCACTAGACCGTAGTACGAAGTGGCAATGATAAGCGTTTGGTAAAATGGCATGAAAAGGTCGTTAATCAACAAGGTTATGGGATAGAAGAGTAGTGCATGCAGAGTCTGATATACAAAAAAGAAATTATACATGAAACAGAACTTGCACTGTCTCTCAAATTCATAGCATTGCAATAAAAACATACTGCTAACAGTTTCACTATGCATTAAAATTTAGCAACACAAGTCCTTGAGCTCTCAAATTATAAATGAAAAACAAGGTGTTAAAGCAGAAGTCAAAATATATAAATCACTTTCAATTGATAAACACTAAAAGAAACAAGAACATCGTGTTGATACCTGATAAGAAGGCCCAAAGGCAATTCCTGTTAACTTAGCCTGGTCCTCTCTTGGCCGATTCTTCATCAACTCGTCCTGCTTAACCTCAATTATTTCAGTTGGCACCTCATTCCTCCCCCTCTTTTTACCAACTTTAATCTCACTTACACCAGCAGCGGGGATGGTTGGCACCACAGTTCCGGACCCACCAACCCAATCATTCCCATACTGCTGCTCATAACCAGCATAACCCCCATAACCATCATAATTGCCATAATTCGAAGGATCATTACCACTAACTCCTGCTTGTAACTGAACCCCAGCATCCACATGTCGATCAATACCAAATTGGTAACCCTCGTAACCACCATAGCTTTCATAATTAACTGCATTTTGATCAATAGTAGATTGGTAATTCTCAGAACCACCATACCATTCATAGTTAACCGCACTTTGCTCAATATTTGATTGGAACTTCTCATGACTTTCTACATTCTGCTCCACCCCCGCACCGCTCTCCACTCTCGAACCAACCGATTCCGTTTCAACAATGGCTCTCCTGCCTGAACCCAAACCAGCGGATGCACCCAATGTGGAGGAGTACCTGGGCGCCGATAAGGACGACAAAAACGACTTCGCAGACAACTTCTGGACCGAGGATTCAGACGCTTTTCGGCGCCGCGTTTCTTCTTCTTCATCGTCTTCTTCTTCCTCATCGTACTTATATGAGTTGATTGGAGGATTGAATTGGACAACCCTTCTAGGGTTTTGATCGGATGACGAGAGATTGGTGATGGGTTGAATTGGATTTCGGGATTTCGGCGGAGGAAGCGATGAGAAAACCGAGGAGGGTTTTGAGGTGGGGATTGAATCAATTGGGTCTTCATCGTCATCGCCAAGATTTGGGGATTTTGGAATTAGGGTTTGTTTTGGTTTGGGAAGGGATTGGAAGAAAGAGGGATTTTGGGGTTTGGGTTTGGGTAGAGAAGAAAAGAGAGAGGAAGTGGAGGAAAGTTGAGAGCTGGGTTTTGGGGGTAAAGCTGTGCGTTTTGGTGGTGGTGGTTGCTGCTGCTGTTGATCTTCTTCTTCGTCGGAAGAGGCGTAGTTGGCAAGCAGAGAGTCCATAGCGAGAGAGAAGACGAAAGAGAGGATGCTCACAATTTCAGAAAATTTGGAATTTTTCTTTCTACAAAATTAGGGTTCTACTTCTGCTTGTCATCAGAACATCTTGACTGGAAGCGGGGTGGCGTTTCATATATAATTTTTTGAAAATATTCCAAAATGAGATAATTTCTTAACTTGTAGTATAAATAGGACAAACTAATCATTCACAAGCCATACATAAAATTAAAATTATTAAAATACCCATATATAAATGAGTTATTCCTCTCATTTTCTGATTTCTCTCTACTCTCTCCCTTTCTCTGTCTTCTCTCACTTTGTCTCTCTACCTCTCTCATTTCCTCAAATCTTTGAACTTTGATTTCGAAGAGATGAAAGTTCAAAGAGAGGTGAGAAGAAAGAGTTGGGTTTTATACCATGTTTTTTGTTTTGGTTGGAAAATACCATTTTTTTCATGCGACTAAAGCTTCGGTAGGCATAATAAGGTAAGGTGTTTAGTTCCAAGTTCTTTCATCAATGATTTATGAAAAAATGGGTTATGTGTAAGATGAATTAATACCTTGAAGTTAAATTAGGGTTTGTGTTTCATGTTGGGATGTATTGTTTGTGGAATAAATTTTAAGTTTTGACGTGCTACAAGACTGGGATAGAACAATTTCTAGTTCAAGTGTCCAATTATAGAAATTGGTGAAATTTTTTCTGTAATGTGCATGTGGTGTGCAAATAGTGTGCATGGCTACATCTTAATATGAGAAGTGGGAATGTTCACTAGTTATGATGCACGTATGCTGTGCTCCAAAATTTAGTGAGTATGACAACCAAGTTAAGCTGGCCTCAGTGAAAAAAAAAATTAGGAAAAAACTTAGAGGACATTAAGGGTCATGCGTGTTCGTGAAATAACGAAAACGAGTATCATGTTTTCCACGTGCACGGTTAAGCGGTGGTTGATACGTAACAAGACTTTTGGAACCGTCACTGTAACCTTATAGACATAACAATTATGTTTTAATTGTATCCACTATACTAATATGTTGCATTAAAGTTTCTCTCGTTCTGTGCATGTCATGTGCATGTACTTTACATATTATGTGCATGTAGTGTATTATGTGTAGATGGTGTGTATTTACATCTTTGATACTCTTGGCATTAACGTAGTTTACTACTTTTTCCTTTGATTCAGAGGCTGACCCTGCAAATAAGAAAAAAGCGAACGAGTTTGTGAAACAATTTCCTTTGATTCAGTTGGGTTCTTTCATGCATATTCAAACTGCAATTTTTTCAAATCCTTGAAATATTTGAATCCAATCAAATTTGATACCAAATTCAAATTAATGAATCTTCTATTCTTCATATAAAATTTAGGGTCATTTATCTGATTGCGTCATTTTTCTAATTTCGAAAAGAGATTTGTGAGCTATGTGTTTTTGGGTTAAGCTCAGATCTGTGAGCATAACATGTGCATGTCCTGTGCATGTCACGTACATACAGTGTATGAGCAAGCTTAATATGAGGAAAACGAACGAGTACGCGAACCAATTTCGTCCATATCTTTCTCTCTTCCTTCTTTCCACTTTGGTTTCTCTCTTTTCCCTCAAATTTATCTCTTCTCCAAAAGGCAATTGACCTTTAATACGTTTTTTCATTTAATTGCAACATCCTGCCCAGAGTAGGGCACAGTCTTTCACGTGATGTTCACCTCCCACACCACACGCTCATCTTGGATCCAAGTTAGGTGCACAGTCCTGTCGTACAGAACACTTTAGGTGGTTCCAACTCGTAGGTAACCTGCGATTATTCCCATAGTCTTCACGTGATCGTAGCACTTGAGCGTATTTATTTACACCTAGTCCTGTCGTACAGACCACTTTAGGTGGTTCTGACTCGTGTGCAGGTGTAGTGATTGAGTTGTGGATTTGAGCTCTAGATTCAACCGTACATGTCACATTAGGTGACTTCGGTTGACATATATTCTGCATTGATTGACATTACCTGGGTTACTTACATCATATGCTGAGTTAGTTGACATGGCTTCCATACATACATATTTGTGAATGTTGCTACTCTAAGAATGGTTGGGATATATTTATATATTCTATTTTTCTGGGAAATTATACAGGTTTTACGGAGAGGGGTTAGAACTTTTGAGAATGAAATGATTTTGAAAAGCTTTGTTTTTGCCCACTCACACTTTCTGTTTTGCGCCTTTCCAGGTCCTAGTTAGAAACGCTTTGGTGGCTCACGAGGACTTGGCGGTGGTTCTGACAGGACATCACAAATGTAGGATCATTTTTGGGTGTTGTGTAATTAGTATTCGTTCTTCTGGACTGCACTTAGGCTTTTTGTGCTCTGGGAGAGAGAGAGAGAGAGCTTGGATGAAGAACATAGGTGGGTTAAAGAGAACTCTTGAATGAAGAAGATGGGTGGGTTAGGGTTCTTCAAACTAAAATTGGAGAGATAGATTTTCTCTCTTTTCTCTGTGTCTCTCACTACAAAATGAAAAATGAGAGCTAGAATTTCTGGATAACCATTTATATGGGAGGACAATTTAGTCATTTCAAGGTGTTGGAAAAATCATATTTCTGTCCGATTGTTGTATATGGCATGTGCATGTTGTGTGCATATTCGATGTGACAAACCGTCCTTAATTTTACGATTTTATTAATTTTAAGGAGTGAATTGACAAAAATGCCTTAAAGGCGAGGATGTTGACTTTCGTTGACCATCGTTTTGAGTGACATATGACTCCTTTTTTTAGCATAATTGCGTAGTATGCGACGATATGAACATGTGGGCATAAGCGGAATCGAATTTAGAGTTACGATGGAGATTTTACGGATTTACAAACGTGAAGGGTGATTTGGTAATTTCATGTTTAAAGATATTTTGGGCTTGTTTTGTGAGCCACGTAGGGCCCACACCCTAATCTTGCCATGTCCCGTGTCCTTTCCCTCTAGCAATCTTGGTTCATTTCTCTTTCAAACTCTCTCATTTTTTTTAAAAAACTTTTGCACCATACTCTTATTGACATCTCACTCCCTCTTACTAAGTTTATTATTTTAAAACTCTCTCTCTCTCTCTCTCTCATGATCATTTTCTTCTTTGAAAACAGAGAGGCCAAGAAGGCCATGAACGAACCACGCCATTCCTCCCCTCACTCTCGTGTCTCCTTTCACTGTCTCAGCTTTCTACTTTCTCTCCAACTATTCGACCATTTTAAAATATCCTTTATTAGTCGTACTTTATGTGAAAACGCGTTTATACGTTAGTACGTTATGTAGTTACATAAATGGTTTCGTTTCTAGGTGAAACGCTTCGCAAGGACTTTCGATGCTACAAGGCGGGTTTGACTCGACGGCATAATTTGTGAGTGGGTCTTTTCTTTCATATATACATATATATATATATATATATATATTTAGTTTCCATATATACATCTAATGATGAATTTTCTATATGGCTACCGTAATTAAATTAACATTTATGGGAAATGACGTAACAGCGAGAATTAGGAAATGACTATAAACCTTACAGGATGCCTTAATTAAATTTACAGCTATGAATAATATTATGTTGACTAGAATTATCAAATCATTGTGGCATGACTATGTTTATATTATCTGTTCATCGTTTGCTGCATCAGTGTTGGTGCTCGCCCGGGCTAAGGACAGTCTTTCACGTCTATGTGCACATCGCACCGTACGCTCACTTTGGATCCATTATAGGTGCCAGTCATGTTCTAGATTGTTATAGGCAATTAAGACTCGTATGTGCTGCGCATAGCACCAGTCTTCATGTGATTGTAGTATTAGAACATATATTATTGTTCCACCCAGTCTTGTTCATGTCAGAATAACTCTGCATGAACTCGTGAGTTAGCATATGTCGATGAGTACTCGATATGATATGTTTCCTTATGCAAGATTACGTGATTATGGACGTCATGCGCTTATTTAGAGATGTTGTGTTGTATTGAATTATTGAGATATTGCAGGCTATGGTAAGTATTTTCTTACTATACGTAGTATGTATATTTTGGAAACTATACTTGTTTTACGGCGAGGGGTTATTATGTTTTCGAAAAGGGGTTTTACAAAGCTTTATTTTTAGGCCCACTCACCCTTTGTTTTTGACCCTCCAGGCTTTAGTAGTTAAACTTTCGTTTCAATGAGTATTGTTGGCAAATCTTGGTATAAGTGGTTACCTTCGATGGTATGATTCTCATCCTACCTTATTGCACTTTACTTATCCTTTGACATCATGTGTGAAATGGGTTCATTCCTACTCACAAGCACACTCTTATATTTAGGCACTTTTAGGTCACATTTTCCACATCACTACACTTGATGGCTTTGTCACCTTCATGGTGTCAGCCAACACAGCTCGATTTGGAGTCCAAGTGGACATCCCGGGTTGGGGTGTGTCATTCAAAATATCCTATTTCTATCCCAAAATTAAGAAACTGTCCTATTTCTGGGTATTTCCCAATTTTTTTTTCACAAACATAATTCACAATAAATTTATGAAAACTACAGAGAAGAGAAGAGAATTTGAATACGGCATAGATGCAAATGCTTAATTAACTAAACTACAAGCCACTTGTGCGTTTGCTATTATTTTTGTGTATAAATTACATTTTGCATATTCAAGTTTGGATTTAGGGATAAAATGCTAAAGTTCCATACTGAG
Source organism: Pyrus communis (assembly GCF_041283825.1). Classification (NCBI taxonomy): domain Eukaryota; kingdom Viridiplantae; phylum Streptophyta; class Magnoliopsida; order Rosales; family Rosaceae; genus Pyrus; species Pyrus communis. Next base: position 13,512,624 of record NC_142577.1, read on the forward strand.
CATGAGTTTTGGATACCATCCACAAACTAATGGACAAACTGAAGTGATGAATAGATGCTTAAAGACTATTTAAGATGCTTTCCTGGATCCCAACCCAGGAAATGGGTGGCGTGGTTGGCATGGGTTTAGTGGAGTAACAATACCTTTTATCACACTTCATCTAAGTTCACTCCATTTCAACTTGTCTATGGATATCTACCTCCCCACATTGCTACTTATGAATCGGGCACTGCCAAAATGGATGTGGTTGAACAAAGCTTAATAGGGAGGGGTAAAATGCTATTAGTTTGGAAATCGAATTTGGTGATCGCTTCAAATAAGGTGAAGATTCAGGTAGGGTCTGAGAGAGCTTTATGTGGAGATTTCATGTATTTGGGGTTATTTCATTATCAATTGCAGTATTTGAATTCACATGGTTATCAAAAGTTACATCCCAAGTTTTATCGATCATTTGAAGTATTGTAGAGGGTTGGCAAGGTACTTTACAAATTAAAACTTCCAGTGAGTACAAAAATCCATCATATCTTCCATATTAGTTGTTTGAAGAAACACTTGGGATCTCAAGTGGTTCCTACAACAATCCTACTAGAGATCAATGATGATGGAATGGCGTAAGAAGCTCATTTTGTAGTGCTGCACCAGATAATGTATAAGAAGGGGAATGCTGCTAGAATCCAAGTTCTAGTCCAGTGGGCTGGTCACAAAGCAGAGAAGTACTGCAAAAGTTTCCAAATTTTATATTCTAACCTTGAGGACAAGGTATTTCTTGAAAGGAGAGGTAATGATGTGAAATCCCATTCCCAAATTTCACTATTGTAATTTACATATTTCATATTTGTGAGAAATTATTATTATTTCGTTAATTTCAAAGTTTTGAGTACTTAGTTACAAAGTTGATTTTTCGTAAATAGTCATTAAAAATTTGTAGGTTGTTTGAGGTCACTCTTAGTATTTTGGATAGAACTCGATTCGACGAATGCATAGGTTAAAACCTTTCTCGAAAAGGAGTTGTAACAAAGAAGAAATTAACAAGTAAAGTCAAGGCATTTTTGCCTTTTAGCAACTTTATATAGGGAAGGCCCAGTAATTTGAGAGTATACTTTATCATTTAGAAACCAAACCCGTGGGTCAACCTATTTGGCCTCATTGACCCGCTACCGGACTTAGTTTTCTAGGCAGATTTTCTGGACAATTTTTCAATGTTTTTTGGCTATTTCAGTCGATGCCACCACTTGGGTTCGAGTGCTCTTGCCTTCCAATCCTAACTTACCTAAAGTTACCTCCATTTGGCCTCGTTGCGCGACGATTACAAGCTGCGAATTTCTTGACTGGCCTCGGTTCTCATTTTTTTTTCGACGAATCTTCTAAACAATGATGACTACCACCATTTGGGTTGAACTCACCTTACTCCCATCTTTAAAACCACAATATCTGATCGTCCATCGGACGTTAGATGGAAACGCGTGAGGATGCACAGTTCACGACTTTCTGAGGGTCTCTGACGAATTCAAGTCTCATGCGGCCACTTTCAGGCCTCGTTTGATATTGCTTCCTTTGTTCTGATCTATAATACATATGATTTGGGCCTATTTTAGAGTTGGCCAGATTCTAGCAAAGGTTTTAGCAGCCGGTTGCTACGTGCAGGGGTGCGTGGTGGTGGTGCGTGGCCATAAACCAGAACTTGTACTTCTAAGCTAAATTTGATGCCCTGATTCCATTTCTAATATCTAGTTGGTATGGTTCCATTTTTTAATTATAGTTTTGTAAAGGGCCACCACTTAACCTTTGTGCAAATCTTCTGGATTGGAATATGTAGGGTGGTTAATCCTACCATTGATAGAGGGTTGACTTTTGGTCAAAATGTTTCGAATAGTTCTCAAATACTGAAATTACCATAACTAAAAAACTCCGATTATGTTTAGTGGGCCTATCTTGGTTAGCGTGCTATCATGAGGATTGTGCACCTCAGTTTGCGTATCATGAGGATTGTGCACCTCAGTTTGCGTGCAAATGGCACCTTACTAGGATTTATGTGTTTATTAGACTCCTAGATGAGATAAATGATATATATGATTGCTAGTGTGAGGTGGGAATCATATTAGATTATTATGTAGAACGTGCAAGTCAGTGTGACTAGATATTTATTGTCACATATTATGAAGTACGTGCATACCTTTATCATTTATGATGAGTTGATGTATGATGTGGGATATTGAGACTACACCATATAACAGTGTGGTACATAGATGGTCTTGCCTGGTTAATATGTACTGGGGGGGCCATACTATTATGCATACCTATGGTCTCGCCTGGTTAATCTGGATTAGGGCACCATACGCATTCTAGGGGTGACTTCGCCTAGTTAATCCACATTAGGGGGTTATTGCCTACCTGGTTACATTATTTCCGTTGGTGGTTCTGCCTGGTTAATCGGTATTGGGGAGCCACACTATTCCCGCCTAGTTGATCTACATTGGGGAACCATTGTCTACTTGATCACATTATATCCATATATGGTTCCATTTTGTTAATCCACATTGGGTGACCATACGCATTCTAGGGATGACGTCGCGTCGTTAATTCGCATTGGGGGGTCATTGCCTGCTTGGTCACATTAGATCCATAGATGGTCTTGCTTGAATAATCTACATTAGGGGACTACTATCAGATGGATATTTATGCTTCCACTTGGTTAATCTGCTTGGTCACATTCTAAAGTTCAATTCCATTGAGTGGTCCATAATCTCTTTTCTTATTTGGTTCTGTTGAGTTGGTTCGAACCCTAAATTCTTGTGCATAGAAGTTGCTTAAGTTTACGCTTGTGGTTGTTACATAAGGTTACAATGCTAGATATTTGGATTTCAACTAGGGAAATGCAGCAAACCTTACGGAAGCTATTAAACTTAGTGAAGTGATATATGATCTTACTGGTTGATTAACATAGTTAAATGTTAATATTGTGCATCTTTGATTCCTTGATTCAATTATATGTTGTGATTGTGGAATTGTTGTTGGAAAACAGTGCGATATACGCGAAAGATAAATGACAATACTGGTTTTCAAATGGTTGCCTTAAATAGTTTGGAATAGACTTGCACATTGTGGGACCATGATTTTCTAGGGTTGGAGTAGGGCTGATCTGAATATTGTTACCTCATGAGTCTAGCCATGGACTCATCAGCTCTGGGCAGAGCTGTATAAGAAGGAACAAGGTGCCACCATCACTTTACTCCGGGGCAATAGGCAAAGTCCTAGCGACTTCGCTGGATGACCATGCTTGTTTGGCAAGACAGTTGATCTGATTCGGATATGGACACAATCAGATTCTATAAGTCTTGGCATCCCTACAATCTAGGGATACTCATGTGCCGTATGTAATCACAACTCCTAAGAGGATGCAATATCTACTTACTAGATATACTTTAGAATTCTCCCAGCTTAGAACGAGGATTCTATTAACAAAAGGTCTTTCTTCCACGGTATAAATACACTTATCTAAGGTTCATCTACGATAAGACAATCTATACACTTGGGTTCTCTTGCCCACTGCTTGAGTATTAAATCATTCACTAAATTAACCGTTGGAGAGCCTTTGGCCGACACACCCTCTAGCCTAAGGTTTGCTTACGTTTGTTTTATCGTGTTGCAGGTTGCTCATATATGGATTTGTGCTTAATCACCGCTCACAGAGGTGTGCAAATTTGGTTCCACTATTTGATATGTCAAAAAGCTCAATCAACAGCAAAAGCCTAACCATCTCCTTATACGAAGCCTACCGAGGGCACAATGGCGTCACTGCCATTAATGAGATGTGAAAAGATGTCTTGGATATTTGTCTATCCTTGAAGGTCATTCGACACAATCCTTTGTCTAAAGAACCCTCCCGACTCGTTGATATAAGGGTCGTATCAAAGATCTCCAAGAAGTAGTTCTCGCTTTGAGAAATTCATCCTGATGTTCTTTCCTAGAAAAAACCGCAGGAAATCCAATAGGCTTCTGGGGCTTCGCCCAGTCCAATGCTCCGAGGCATGGTGGATATAATAAAGGACCAAGGTGGTCCCAGGACCACCCGGAAGCTTGGATAAATAGTTGTCAGGACCTTCAAGGACCACCCAAATCTGGGCAGTGGTGGAGAAGAACAGCATCCATGGCTGCTGCACGTTGTGCAAAACAGGAGGAAGAAGAAGAAAGCTACTTTTTTTTTAAAGTGACTTGGCCAAAACAACGTCGTTTTGAGCCAAGTCATTAAAAAAATTTTAAAAACTCATGTGATAGAACACTCACACTACCAATTTATATATTTAATAAAAGCCAAACCGTTTAATATTTAATAAAAGCCCATTCATTAGTCAGATTATTTTCAATCATTCAAACTACCATTTTTTATATACCTAATTGTCTGCCTTTCATGCTTCCCAAGCTAGCCGAAGGCCATCACCCATCAGTAATTGTCTACCTTCTGTTCGGCTGCTCCTCACGCTTCCCAAGCCAACCGAAGGCCATCACCATCAACATGAACTTTAAAATTTCTGTAAGTTTTCTAATTTAGTGTTAGTTCTTACTTTTTAGTGTTAGTTGATACAGATTTGTCAGGATTTTTAGTTTTAGTTTTTTATTTTTATATTTTAAAACAACACTAATTAAAAACAAAGGGGTCGAACAGACTACAGTTGATGCTTAGAGTTTTTCATATCTATTTTAGGATTTTTTCTTAGGATTGTTGAACAACATCAACCTTATTTATTGTTAATTTCTTAGGATTTTTTCATATCTATTTTAGTGTTAGTTCATACATATTTTTAGTTTCATCAATTGATATAGATTTTTTTATTAATTGATCTGTGTAGAAATTTGAAGTATGGAACGATATTACAAGCGAAAATCATCATTGATTAGTTTGGACAATCATATTTCAAATAGTTCACCTTCAAACTTGGATAGTTCTAATCCTATTCCAAATAGTTCCGCAACTTCCTCTCCAATTCCAAATAGTTCTGATCCAATTGGGGGTAATTCCACTCCACAACAAAATGAGTTAAAATTTGACTTGGATAATCTTGAGAGAGACCTCGGAAAGAGAATTCTAATGAAGGACTATCCTCCAAATATTCGAGATGAGGTCCGAAGAGCATATATATTAATGGAGCATTTTCGTCTATTTTTTTTGGAGCTTTTATATTGGGACCACCCTATGTTAAAACCCTGGATCCGCCACTGCTCCGAGGTAACATCGTTCTCTAGGATTAATTGCATATATGGGGAACAAGAGTACCTGGGAAACACCAGAAAAGAAATTAAGGCGGCTTGCAAGAAACCAAGACTGGTGGCTAACATCAACAAGCTGTTAGCCATCGACTCCAACATCTTGATGTTTTCTGATTGAGATTTGGAAGATTTCCATTTGCCTTATGACAATGCCTTTATCGTTAAGGTCCAAATCTCGAACACCCTAGTCAGCCGCATTTTAGTTGATAATGGTTCAGGAGTTATCTTCAAAGATGCCGCTAAAAAGATAGGGATTCTTGACAACATCAACAAAGGGAAGACAACCAATCACACCTTTAACGAGGCACTAGGACGGTCCATAGGAACTGTGAAGTTAGACATCCAGGCCGAACCTTACAATCATTGGTAACCTTCCATATGATGGATTGCCTGACCCCTCACAATGCTATTCTCGGCTGAAACTGGTTACACAAGTTAAAGGCCGCCCTTTCCAGTTACTGATAGGAGCATATTTATGTGACTTTGTTATCTTATTTATTCGCATTTACTTAGTTAATTTCCATTTATTATCATAATTTAAGTTATTTTCATATTATTGTAGGTCCAATTGGTAAAGATGACAATAAATGGCTAAATGGAGCAATTTGGAGCAGTTTTAGACTTAGATTGGATAGCATGCATGTGGATCAGTGGGGAAGAACATTTTTGGTGTTTAACATGTGCTAAAATCTGGAGGAATCAAATTTGGAGTTAAAGACAATCTTATCCAAACATTATTCCACTTTATCCAACATTATCTCATATTATCTCCAGCTGCAAAAGGAGTCATTATCTTGTTCTAAATACTTCTCATCTGATTCTAGGAGTCATAATCCATTCAAACACCCTAATCCTTTTTCTCCTTGGTTTCTGCCGAACCCTAACCTATATATATGTATTTTTGCCGCAACAATTGGAAGGGAGAAAACGTGGTGCCGCATGTTCTATTCCAAATTGGTGCCGCAACCTGCAAAAGCCAAATGAGAAGGATTATGCCGCATCTTGCCATTCAATCATTGTAGATTTCAGAGTTCTTTCTGTCCTTGCTTAATTTTCATGTTTATTTTAGTTTGCTTTTCAATTATGATGAGCATGTGTAACTAAATTTCTTTTTAGCTAGAGGTGCATTCGAAGCCATGATCATATGTTTTATATGAATTGATTACATCCAGTTATTGTTTTGTAAAACATGAATGCGATTTACTTCTTTGCTTTATAGATAACTTATTCTTGTATGTTTATTAAGGATGCATACTTAGTTTGCATGTAGGGATTTGATGCTAGAATATAAGGGAATTTCACCAAATCATTATGAACTTATATTTATAAGTAGTAAAAGTCACTAGTCATGATTGAGTTAAGTAAATTCCTGGTAGGAGTATCATGCTTTTCATAGTTACGAATGCTTTGTCAATGCTTATGATTTTCATAGAACTTAATGACCTTTGATATGTGTCTCTATCATGCTTTTCATAGTTAGGGAACTTGAGAAGGATAATTTGGTTGGGTTGCTGAGTCCAATTCAATGAACTTAGGAAAGTCTGAGAATTAATTAGTGCATTCACAATTAATTTGGAGCATTGACATTCATGGTTTATAGAAAGAATAACTGGAAATCGATTTATGTGCATATGTTTCATGTGTGGAGAAGAATCCTATAGCTAGCTTTTCACCCATATTCCCTTTACAACTCAATTTAATTGCTGCTATTTACTTTTGTTTCTTAAAATTCGTCAAAAATCCCCCTCAGTTTTATTTTGTGTTAGTCTAGCTTAGTTTTCAGTTTTTAAGTTTAATTTGTGTTGATTAGCATCCCTCCTAATCCCCGGCTTAGAATGATCCCTACTTACTTATACTACGATTGCAAACTATATAGGGTTTAATTTGTGTGCTAGTTTCTGCCATATCAAATTTTGGCGCCGTTGCCAGGGAGTTTGAATTGAAGTCTAGTTTGCTGCATCACATTCCTAAGTACCATAGGCTATCCTTGGAAGATCCAAACAAGCATCTTAAGGAATTTGAAGTAGTATGTTCGAGCATGACACCAATCAATGTGGATGGGAATATTTTGAAGATGAAAGCCTTTCCATTCTTTCTTTTGGAAAAGGCTCAAGATTGGCTCTTTAAATTAGCACCTGGAACTGTAACTTCTTGGGAAAGCATGAAGAAAGCATTCTTAGAGAAATTCTTCCCCACTTCAAGAGTCATTCTTTTGAGGAAGAGAATTAGTGGAATTCAACAAGGCGCAGGAGAATCATTTCCAGCATATTATGAGTGTTTCAAGACTTTAGTTGCATCTTGTCCACAACATCAAATGAAGGAAGAACTTTTAATTCAATAAATCTACGAAGGACTATTTCCACTTGAGAGACAAATGCTTGATGCTTTAGCAGGAGGTGCTTTGGTTGACAAAACACCAGTTCATGCGAAGATATTAATTGCGAATTGAGCCTTGAATGCACAACAATACGAAGGAGTTGAAGGAAGAGATCATACACGGCAAAGTCAAGTTAATGAGGTAAGTGCAATTTCAGAACTTCAATCTCAAATGGTTAATCTCTCTACTCTTATTTCACAGGTTGTTGAAGGATCCAAGGTGCAAGGTGCATCTACTTGTGGCATGTGCTCTATGCAAGGATATCTCACTGATCAATGTCCTCAATTGATAGAGAATGGAGGATGGGAAAATGCTAATGCCGTAAGTTATCAAGGCCAAAATCAACCAAGGTATCACTTGTTTTCCAACACCTACAATCAAGGCTGGAGAGATCATCCAAATATGAAGTGGAAGGAACCTCAACAAACTTAACAACAAGGCGGATATAGACAGCCACCTCCGGGGCTCTATCAAATGCCATATGCACCACCACAGCCTTCACCACAATCTTCCCAAGCAAACTCAGGTTCGTCAATGGATAATGATAAATTCTTCAAGTACTAACTTCTTTGACTCAGGGTTTACAAAATCAAGCCACAGAGATGGGCGAAATGAAGAAGCAATTTAAGCAAATGGCAGAATTCATGGGACAATTTAGAGAACAAGGCAAACTACCTAATTCAACCATTGTCAATCCAAAGGGAGGTTTTGAAACTGCCAAGGCCATTACTTTGAGAAGTGGTAAAGAGATTGGAACCAGTCCAAAAATGTCTGAACATAGCCAAAAAGAAGATGAACAACTGCTGCTCGAAGAAGAAGAGGTGGACAAGGCCATGGCAAGGGAAGAGCAACCCTTGCCGCAGCCTCCCAAGGCTCCTAAGCCACCCAATTTAGGTAAGGTTGGTTCAAATTCAACTCATTCTAACACTATTCCACCAATTGTGCCTTTTCCTCGTAGATTTATGCAATCTAAGAAAGAAGAGAATGAAAAAGACATCTTAGAAACCTTCAGGAAGGTACAAGTCAATATCCCATTTCTTGATGCAATAAAGCAAGTTCCAAAGTATGGTAAATTTTTGAAAGAGCTTTGTACAACAAAGAGATGGATTTTGAACAAGGAAGTGGTACTGGTAAGTGAGAATGACTCTGCAATTTTGCAAAGAAAACTGCCACCTAAATGCAAAGATCCAGGTAGTTTCACAATCCCTTGTGTTATTGGTAATACCAAGTTTAAACATGCTAATAAGGGTAGTATTGCAAAAGATAAAACTTAGCTAAAACTTTTATGTTATTCTAGTTAGTTGAGTAGTTCTTTTGTAAGTGTATATATATAAGCATCAAGTGTAATCTTATTGATTAAGTGAAATACAATCACATTTATATTTTTTACTTCTCTCCTTACATTGAATCTCTCTCTCTAGATTCTATCATGGTTTCATCACCATATGTCTAACGACTCTCTCGATCCTAACCACTTCTGCAGCGCCTCTCCTCACAGTCTCTTCGCACAAACCCTAACCGCCATTGTTTCTCTATGGCAGACTCTTCATCTCTTTTCCCTGACATTGTTTCTCCGATCACTTCCTCCGTTGTTTCCACACCTTCTTCCATTATGATTCAAAACATTGGTTCTATGGTGCCAATCAAACTCACCACCACTAATTACCTTACTTGGAGCACTCTCTTTGCTCCAATCTTCCGGCAGTACAATCTCTCCGACATAATTGATGGATCTCAGGTGGCTTCGCCCAAATATCTGTGTGATTTTTCTAGAAATCGTACCTCATCTGTGAATCCGGCGTTCGTCGCTTGGTATGAAAATGATCAGAATATCTTGATTTGGATAAATTCAACTCTTTCCGATTCTCTGCTCCTTATACTGTTGGTGTGGCTTCGTCTCGTGAACTCTGGGCTAAACTCGAATCAAGACTCGCGACGGTGTCACATTTTCACATCCATGAACTCCGATCTTAGTTTCGTTTTATAACCAAAGGTGATGCCTCTGCCGCTTCATATCTTCAGAGAATCGAAGAAATTGCTGATGCTTTAGCCAGCACCAGAGCTCTGATTGATGATTCTGAGTTGATCTCTGTGATTCTTCACAGTCTGCCTCCTGAGTTTGATTTTTTTGTTGATGTGATTTAGTTTTGCATTGGATCCATAACTATTGATGAGCGTCATGGACTTTTACTGAGCAAAGAAATCCAGATTGAAAATCGCAAGAAATCCACTTCTGTACCAATTCAGGCCTTCCACACTTCCACTGGAATTCTGCCTCTACCTTCTGAACCGCCAATGTCTCAGGCCTACGTTGCTTAACACTTCTCAAATTCCACTCTTCCTTCAGGTCGTGGTTCTAATCGCAACTTCTCAAACCTTAGAAATTCTAAGAATTGAGGAAATTTCAAAAACAACAATCAGTGAACCGGTTTCAATCACTCCAATAATCAGAAGTATAATCACAATCATGGTTCTCGATTCAACAATTCTGGCTATGCTAATTTTGGGAGGCAAATTACTTGGCAAATCTGCAAGCAATTTGATCATGAAGCTATTGAATGCCCTCAACGTCTGAATCCTACTTTTGGCGCCTCTTCTTTATCTGCATTCTGTGCTAATATTTGTACCCCTCGGCACTCGTGGTTGCTCGATTATGGTGCATCCTTCCACATGACCAACTTCTATGCCCAGCTGCAGAATCTGGAATCCTACAATGAACCTAAGCAAGTATACATTGGAGATGGCAAAGGTTTGCCTATACTTTATCTTGGTTCCTCTAGTGTCTCTACTTCTTCTCACTATTTTAATCTCAAGAATGTTTTACATGTTCCTGACCTCAAGCAAGATTTGTTATCTGCAAACAAATTCATTCTTGATAAACAATGCTCAATACATCTATATCATTTTCACTTTATTGTGAAAGATCTTTTTACGGAGAAGGTGCTTTTCAAAGGACCTGTGCAAGAAGGCTTTTATCCATTTCAAACTTCCATTGCTGCCAACCAACAAGTGTTTGCAGCTTCATCTAAAGTACCTCAGGATATTTGGCATTAAGGGCTTGATCATCCTTCTTCTAGAATACTAAATAAAGTTGCATCTCATGTTGGTATTTCTTTTTCTATTGGTACAAATAAATCTCTGTGTTCCAATTGTGCAATGGGCAAATGTTCAAAATTGCCATTCAGTTCTGTTTCTTGTTCTACAAGTAAACCTCTAAAGCTTGTATACACAGACATATGGGGACCATCACCAACTGTATCTGTACAAGGTTTTCGATATTACATCATCTTTGTTGATGATTATACAAAGTATTGTTGGTTCTTTCCACTTACCTATAAATCTGAAGCTATGTTGGTCTTTATTCATTTCAAGTCTATGGTTGAGAACTTATTGTGCACTAAAATTGTTACTCTGCGTTCAGATTCTGGTGGAGAGTTTCTAAGTACTCAATTTTCCAAGTTTTTAAAGGATAATGGTATTATTCATCAGCTCAGTTGTCTTCATACTCCAGAACAAAACGGCTGTGCTGAAAGAAAGCACTGCCATCTTGTTGAAATAGCCAGAACTCTTCTTGCAACCTCTAAAGTTCCTCATGAGTTTTGGGTTGATGCTTTTGCCACAGCAATATATCTCATCAATAGGCTTCCCACTGCATAACATTGTTCTCCATGGGAATCTCTTTTTCACAAACCACCAGAGTATACCTCTCTTAAAATCTTTGGTTGCAAATGTTTTCCTTGGCTCAACCCCTATGTCAGTTCCAAACTTGCACCTAAAAGTCAACCTTATGTCTTCTTAGGATATAGTTTACAACACAAAGGGTATAAATGCATGGATCCTGTCACTCGGAAAGTGTATATTTCTAGACATGTCATTTTTGATGAAACTCAGTTTCCTTTTCATCATATCTCCAGTTCTTCAAATCTGCCCATGTCTCAACCTTCTCATTTCAACCTTATACCTACATCATTAACCTTCTCCACAACCCCTGCAGTCTTTACCATATCTCCTTCTTCATCTACCATACCTTCTTTATTCTCTCCCACCCCTAACCCTCTCACTCCTCCACACAGTCACACTTTATCCTCCCAATCCAACCAACCAACCAATATTCACCCTATGCAAACCCGATCAAAATATAGAATTGTAAAGTCTAAAGCTTATACTGCAACTAAACATCCACTTTCACCTCACATATCCCAAGATTATCTTCCATTTACCTATCTTCAAGCTTCTAAACATCAGCATTGGAAACAAGCCATGTAGGAAGAGTTCAATGCATTATGTAGCACTGGTACTTGGTCTCTAGTACCACCACATCCTTCTCAAAACCTGGTAGGATGCAAATGGGTTTTCAGAATCAAGAGGAAACCAGATAGGACAATTGACAGGTACAAGGCCCGGTTAGCTGCAAAAAGGTTTCACCAGCAACAAGGCCTCGACTACACTGAGACATTTAGTCCCGTGGCTAAACCTATAACCATCAGATTGCTTCTTACACTGGCAGCTCAATTCAACTGGTTCCTCAATCAATTGGATGTCAGTAATGCCTTTCTACATGGCAACTTATCAGAATCTATATTCATGATTCAACCTCCAGGTTTTGAAGTCTCTACTCAACCTCACCATGTTTGTTAACTGCACAAGTCCTTCTATGGTCTTAAGCAAGCCCCTCAGGCTTGGTATAAGAAGTTATACACTGCCCTGTCCTCTCTGGGAGTCACGGGTTCCAAAAATGACCATTCATTGTTTGTTAAAGAGGGTCCAGCTTTAGTCTTCATTCTAGTATATGTTGATGATACACTAGTGACTGGTCCAAATCCTCAAGCTTGGAAGGATACTATCTCTCAACTTAGCAATCTATTTCTTATCAAAGATTTGGGACCTCTTCATTACTTTCTGGGCATTGAGGTTAAACATTTATCATCGGGGATTTTTATTTCTCAGACAAAGTACATCCTTGACTTACTTAAGAAGTCCAATATGCTTGGTGCTAAACCATGTGCAACTCCACTTAGCATTTCATATTTGGATCATGAATCCTCATTGCTGTCAAATCCTACTGAGTATAGATCATTGGTTAGTGGGTTACAATATCTTACTTGATCTCGGCCGGATCTCTCTTTTGTAGTAAACTTAGTTTCTCAGTTTATGCATCAACCTAGAGAATCTCATCTTCAAGCAGTGAAACGAATTTTGAGATATCTCAAAGGCTCTCTTGAGCTTGGTCTCTGGTTTCCCAAAGTTTCCACTTCTCTCAGTATCAATGCCTTTTCTGATGCAGATTGGGCAGGCTGTCACCTAGATAGGAAATCCACATGTGGTTTTTGTATATTTTTGGGAAGTTCACTCATCAGTTAGAGTGCTAAGAAACAACCCACAGTTGCACGATCTTCTACTGAAGCTGAATATCGATCTTTTGCAAACACTGCAGCTGACATTACATGGATCTGCAACCTCTTGGTTGATGTTGGTCTGCAACTTCCATGTCTTCCTAAAATCAGGTGTGACAACATCTCAGCTATCTCTTTAGCCAATAATCATATTTTTCATGCCCGAACAAAGCATGTGGAAATTGACTATCACTATATTCGTGAAAAGGTTCTTTCCAACGCTTTTTCTGTACATTTTATTAGTACTCAAGCTCAGATTGCTGATATCTGCACTAAGTCTCTTTGAAAGACCCGATTCCATCTTCTTCGAGACAAACTTTCACTTCACGCACCTCAGTTTAGTTTGAGGGGGGATAATAAGGGTAGTATTGCAAAAGATAAAACTTAGCTAGAACTTTCTGTTATTCTAGTTAGTTGAGTAGTTCTTTTGTAAGTGTATATATATAAGCATCAAGTGTAATCTTATTGATTAAGTGAAATACAATCACATTTATATTTTTTACTTCTTTCTCTACATTGAATCTCTCTTTCTAGATTCTATCACATGCTATGTTAGATTTAGGTGCTTCCATTAATGTCATGTCATACTCTATCTATACATCTATGAATCTATGAGAGCTTAAAAATGATGGTGTTATTATTCAATTAGCTGATCGTTCTAATGCATATCCGAAAGGAGTTTTGGAAGATGTTTTGGTGCAGGTTAACCATTTGATTTTTCCAACAGGATTTTATGTGCTTGAATGGAATATTCGGCCCTTTCTACACCATTGCCAATCTTACTTGGAAGACCTTTCATGAAAACAGCTCGAACCAAGATACATGTGTTCAAAGGGACGTTAACAATGAAATTTGATGGCAATATCATTGATTTTAACTTTTCTGAAGCTATAAGGTATCCTATTGATGATCATTCTTGTTTCTTTATTGACGTATTTTATTCTTTGGTTCAAGCATATCTTGACTCCTTGGAGAAGGATGCCCTTGAAACAACCATTTCTGAAGGAATTGGACTTAAAACCAATGCGACCGAGCCTCATCATGTAGAAATTGTCATGATGGTGGCTTCCCTTGAGTCTTTGCCACAACACATTGGTAAGTCTCCAATCCCAATTCCAATTTCCATTTCTAGTAATAAGTTGTTACCTTCAGTGATTCAAGCACCCATTCTTGAGCTTAAACCATTGCCGAATCATTTAAAGTATGTCTTTTTGGGAGATAAAGAGATGTTGCCCATCATAGTCTCTTCATCACTTATGGCAGTAGAGGAAGAGAAACTGGTTTGGGTGTTGAAAGAGCACAAAGCAGCCATTGGATGGACTTCGGCTGACATTAAGGGAATTAGCCCTATAACATGCATGCATCACATACTTCTAGAGGAGGGGACTAAACCAATTTGAGAGGCTCAACGCCGACTCAACCCTCTGATGATAGAAGTTGTAAAAAAGGAGATTATCAAGCTTCTTGATTGTGGAGTGATTTATCCAATTTTGGATAGTCGTTGGGTTTCATCGATTCAAGTAGTACCAAAGAAATCTGGAGTCACTGTGGTAAAAAATGAAGAGAATGAACTTGTGCCCACTCGAATCCAAACAGGTTGGAAAGTTTGCATTGACTATAAGAAGCGCAATGCCACCACAAGGAAAGACCACTTTCCTCTACCGTTCATTGATCAAATGCTTGAAAGGTTAGCTGGTCATTCTTTTTATTGCTTTCCTGATGGTTATTCAGGATATAATCGGATTGTTATAGCTCCAGATGATCAAGAAAATACTACCTTTACTTGTCCATTTGGTACTTTTGCTTATCGTTGAATGCCATTTGGTTTATGTAATGCACCAACTACTTTTCAGAGATGCATGGTAAGTATCTTTTCAAATTTTTTCGAGAAAATTATTGAAGTTTTCATGGATGATTTTAGTGTCTTCGGTGACTCTTTTGATGATTGTTTAACTAATCTCACTTTGATATTGAAACGCTGCATCGAAACTAACCTTCTTTTAAATTGGGAAAAATGTCATTTCATGGTAAAACAAGGCATAGTGTTAGGTCATATAGTTTCAAAAAAGGGAATTGAGGTTGATAAATCTAAAATAGATCTTGTACGTTACTTACCCTCTCCCATTTCGATGAGAGAGGTTCGTTCTTTCCTTGGACATGCAGGATTCTATAAGAGGTTTATCAAAGATTTCTCAAAGATTTCAACACCCTTGTGCCGACTTCTACAAAAGGATGTGCCATTTGTGTTTGATGACGAATGTGAGAAGACATTCAATCACCTCAAAGAGATGTTAACTTCGACACCTATCATTGTTCCACCAGATTGGAGCCTTCCGTTTGAGCTTATGTACGATGCTTTAGATCATGCTTTAGGGCTGTTGTGGAACAAAGGAAGGACAAGAAGCCACATGTCATCTACTATGCTTCTCGAACTTTGAATGATGCGCAATTAAATTACTCCACCATTGAAAAAAAAAACTCCTTGCTTTTGTGTTTGCTTTATATAAGTTTCATTCTTATTTACTTGGAACTAAAGTCGTAATTTACTCTGACCATGTAGCTTTGAAGTACTTACTCACAAAGAAAGAAACCAAGCCAAGGCTTATTCGCTGGATGCTTCTTCTTCAAGAGTTTGACGTAGAAATTCGGGACAAAAAAGGATGCGAGAATGTAGTAGCTGACCATTTGAGTCATTTAGTACATGAAGAAGACCCTCTACCTATTCCAGAGGCATTCCCAGATGAACAGCTGCTGACCATTACGGTAAATGAGCCATGGTATGTTGATATTGTGAATTATGTTGTGTCTAAACAAGTTCCAAACACCTTAAATAGGCACCAACATGATAAACTTAAAAATGAGGCACGATTTTATGTGTGGGATGACCCTTATTTGTGGAAATACTGCCCTGATCAAATTATTCGTAGGTGTGTGCATGATTTTGAATTTAATTCAATTTTAACTTTCTGTCACACTTATGCTTGTGGAGGTCATTTTGGTACTCAACGAATAACGCTTAAAGTTTTAGAATGTGGATTTTATTGGCCTGCTCTATTTAAGGATGCTAGAACTTTTTGGATGACTTGTGATCGTTGTTAAAGAACGGGCAATATAGGTTCAAGATTTTTGTTAAGATTTTTGATGTTTGGGGCATTGACTTCATGGGTCCTTTTCCTTCCTCCCATGGTTTCAATTATATATTACTTGCTATCGATTATGTTTCGAAATGGGTGGAAGCAAAAGCCACCCATACTAATAATTCTAAAGTGGCTGCAGATTTTATCAAAACTAACATATTTGCAAAGTTTGGAATGCCGCGAGTACTTATAAGTGATGGGGGTTCTCACTTTTGTAATCGGACCATAGAGGCACTGCTCAAGAAGTATAATGTCACGCATAAGGTTTCGACACCTTATCATCCCCAGACAAATGGACAAGCTGAAGTTTCTAACCGAGAAATCAAGCAAATCTTGGAGAAGACAGTTGGACCAACTCGAAAGGATTGGAGCTTGCATTTGAATGATGCATTGTGGACATATCGTACTGCCTACAAAACACCAATTGGAATGTTTCCTTTTCGGCTCATTTATGGGAAACCATGTCATCTTGCAATTGAATTAGAGCACCATGCACATTGGGCAGTCAAGACTTTCATCATGAACATTGATACTGCTGGCCTTCATAGGAAGTTACAATTGAATGAGCTTGAAGAAATTCGGAATAAGGATTATGAGAATGCTCATATTTACAAGGAGAAAACAAAGGCTGTCTATGACAAGATGATTCGTATTAAAACATTTTTTATAAGACATAAAGTGTTACTTTTCAACTCTTGCCTTCAATTGTTTCCAGGTAAGTTGCGTTCTAAATGGATTGGTCCTTTTGTTGTTACTAATGTCTTTCCTTATGGTGCAGTCCGACAAGACATGAATTCAAAGTGAATGGACACCGTTTGAAGCCTTACTATGAGTTTTTTTAGGAATATGTCATGGAGGATTTACCCCTCCATGCCGTTGGTCCTAGTGAAGCTTAATTGGCGGTATTGTCTGGCTAGAAAACGTTAAAGCAAGCGCTTCTTGGGAGGCAAACTTAAGGATGCCCAATTCATCGTCTAAGTAGACCATCCAGATTGGCTGACGAATGTTGTGTTAGTACAAAAGAAGAACCGGAAGTAAAGAGTATGCGTGGACTTTACGAACTTGAACAAAGCATGTCCAAAAGATTCATACCCTCTTCCACGAATTGACCTACTGCTAGACTCAATGGTAGAAGATGAACTCCTAAGCATCATGGTTGGCTATTCCAGGTACAACCAAATAAAGATGTGCAGGCCAGACATGGAAGCAACATCTTTCATCATCAACTGAGGTACCTATTGTTACAAGGTTATGCCCTTTGCACTAAAAAATGCAGGGGCAACGTACCAACGATTCGTCAACTAAATCTTTAAAGAAAAAATAGGAGACACTATGGAAGTTTACATAGATGATATGGTTGTCAAGAGCAAAGAAAAGAGGGATCATATAACACATCTCCAAGAATCATTTCACCTACTTTGGAAGTATACCATGAAGCTGAATCTGGAATGAAGTAGCGTTGGGAAAATTCCTCAAGTACATGATGATTAAACGAGGAATCGAAGCCAATCCAGATCAGATCAAGGCTGTCGTGGAAATGAGATCACCCAGAACCATGAAGGAAATACAAAATCTGACCAGACAAGTAGCTGCCCTTAACAGATTTGCAATTTGTTTTTTATGGCAATAAAGAAAAGCAAGGGCCTCCTATGGACAAACGAATGTGAAGAGGTTTTCATGAAATTCAAAAAGTACCTTTCCAAACCTTTATTGATGTCCAAACCTATCGACGAAGATGATCTATACCTCTATTTAGTCGTATCGAACAACGTAGTAAGTGCAGCTCTGACTCGGGGAAGCAAAAACCGGTATACTACATACCAGAAGCTCTTCTCGAACCAGAGACAAGATATCAGAAGATGGAATAACTCATCTTAGCACTAGTAATAGCAGCAAGGAAACTTCGGCTAGATTTTCAGTCATTCAGAATGGTCTGCATGACGAAATACCTGCTGAGGTCTATCTTACACAACCCTGACGCTTTGTCCAGAGTTACAAAGTGGGCTATTGAACTAGGGCAACATGATATAGTTTACCA